>NC_092533.1:11115000-12365000 GCF_037038585.1 Patagioenas fasciata | reverse complement strand
AGTCAAGAAAACAGGACATACAATTGTCAGCTACTGTTTTTATAAAAGGCAAGTGGTGATATATAAAAAAAGTTCAGCCTCATTTTGCCTCTTTCATTTTACAGTAAGGTTCTATCCATTGCCTTTTCATCTTCAAAAAATTAGTAGAAAGAGAAGAACTTCCACAAAAATACAAACAAGAATCTTCAAGAAAACAAGTTGCACGATTTTCAGAGAGTCGATCTGATACAATGCCCATTAAAGACACATGAATGTTCTTTCTAGATCTGTGTTGAAAATTGAAAGTGGCACTTCTTTGAACCTGTTATCTATTAAAAACAGAATAAATGTAAAATAGCTGATGGCCAGAAACTTAGAGATTAGGATTGTCTCTTGAATTTTAAAGTCTCCAAATACCACATTTCAAACAGAAAATGCAATTACTTACAAGTTTCTCGGACTTTCTAAACCACAATGACAACAACTTACTATGCCTTGCTACACTGTTGCCAAACATCACCACAAAATTCGACCCATAGAGCCAGAAATGGAGGATTCTTTCCTAGATAATAACCGGATTTCTTGTCTGATGTCAGAAAGGAAGAATGGGATAATAATCTGTTTTCTACAAAAACCACTGTAGAATTAATGAAAACTACCAAAAAGAACAAAGGTCACAATCAGGAACTTGTGGGGATTACAAGAGCCTGGTAAACCCAGTGGTGATCATTGACAAGATCTTTTTCAGGAGGCTTTTCCTGCAACAGCTGGATTTATCTATAGTGGAATACAAAGCCCGTATGTTTATCTCCTGTGCTCTAACTCACTGCTTCTGAGGAGGTGAAGTCTTGACTAGAAATCTACAACCTCTTGCAGCTTCATAGCACATTTCATAGAAATTCAGCACAACTTCTACACCCAGGAAGCTCTCCCTCAAAAAAAAAAAAAAGAAAAGAAAAAAAATCCTATAATCAGATATGAGAAAAATCTATGTAAGTAGAAGTTCTAGATTATCCAAAGTTCCTGAAGGCTGATACTTTTTTGCCTTTTAAAAATGTATCATCTAACAATGCAATGTTCAGTGCATTAATAAGCCCTTGTTACTTATTATATGTGGATAAAGAACATAAGTGACTATGAAAAGAAAGAAAGAGAAGTAAAAGAAATATTTACAGAGATAAGAAACAGTAAAATACATTTTAAAAAAATTAAGAAAAAAAATCAGCAGGGAAAAGTTCAGCTCACCATTGTCCTAATATAAATATGTGCCTTTAGTTGAGCTGGAAGATGTAGAGTCTGAATATCTTAGCCTAAATTCAGAGAGATGCTTAAAACATGTTTCAATTCATCCTAATTCAGCCAAACACTGAAGAATCTGCTTGATGCCATGGGTCATAAATATTCTTAAACTTAAACGTGTTACACTAGGCTGAATTTTGCTGCTTTGGAAACCGAATACCCTGCTGACTTCTTAGGTGACCTTAGATACATTTAATTTCTCTCCCTGTCTTGGTGCCTTTATCT
Organism: Patagioenas fasciata; assembly: GCF_037038585.1. Taxonomy (NCBI): domain Eukaryota; kingdom Metazoa; phylum Chordata; class Aves; order Columbiformes; family Columbidae; genus Patagioenas; species Patagioenas fasciata. The sequence goes on along the minus strand of NC_092533.1, from coordinate 12,363,497 downwards.
AGACTGAGAACATTGCAACCCGTGAAGTTCAATTAGCCAAAATTCCTGTGGATTTCAGTGACACAGTTCCAAACTGAAGCTTTCCTGCAAATACTGCTCAGAAACCACAGAAAAGTTTGCAAAGTAAAGGTAACACACACATTCACTTCTCAGGTGCTGGTTCCCACTGTCATTTAGCACAGTGTTTCATTCACCCATTTCTTCCACTCCACTGCCTTCCTCACTTCTTAGAGATGGTGACAAGGAGGCTTTTCAGATGATTTTATCTCCTAGCTGGACACGCTGTGTGCATCTTGACTGCTGCTGTTATTGCATGGAGATGTACTTAGTCCATTGCAGTACCCTGTCTAAGCGCTCTTGCGTGCACGGTCCTGTTCCGGAGTTTGAAGTCTGCTATAATTAAAGCAGAGTAAATATTTATGTGATATTCAGACTTTTCAATTTATTTTTTGTGTGACCTGCCTAGTGCTAAAAATCCAAATGTAGTCAGGCATAGCAAATATAGATGAGGAATATACTGAGACTATCATTAACAAAGTGATGTTGTAATGGCATGATGATTTTATGCTTAGATTTTGCACTCATCTCTTTTAAGGTGCTTATCCAAAAGACACTAACACAACACTTCTGCATTTCCCCCATTTTAAATTACTCATGTTTGGTTTTATATTTCTCGAAACTACAGAGACAAAAACCTGTGTAATTTTCCCAGAAATGCTGTGCTGGGATAATTAAAGGTCCAGGTGTTTACATTTACAGACAATATAAGAGCAGAGTAGGTTACAGGTAAGCTTTCCCCTGGCCCAAGGCTCCTAGTTTCTGTACATGTGGGTTCTTCCTTCCTTATTTTGTGGTTTCTGTTGCTTGTTTTTACTGTTGTAGGTTAAAACCTGATGTATATGTTTTGAATTTCCTTGCAGAGCCCCCAGTGTTAGGCAGGCAGAACTGAAATCTTCATGTTGGCTAGGGAGCTCCTTGATGAACTTCTAATTTTTTTTCTTGCTCACTGTAACATACTGATTCAACTACATTTCCTATTATATCTATTTAATTTACGGAAATATACCTCACAATTGTTACATTTATATGCTAAACTTTGCAAAATGAAGTTGGCATTTACAACAGTTTGCATGTGTGGCTATATTATATTAGCAAATTTTTGTTTTCATTCAAAAGCAGCTGAAATAATTGCTGGGCTATACGGGCAACAGACTAAGTAAGTAAAAATCAATATTTTCTGGACATTATAATGAATGTAAATATCAGTTAGACTTGAAAGTGTCTTGTAATCCAAATCTGTGCTTTTTTTCTAAGGGAAAGCTATGATAATACTGTTTCTGAAGGTCTTTGATAATCCATGATGATCCAAGTGATATTTTAGCATGTAAGCAATATTTTTAATGTTGACTAGCAGAAACAGTTTTGTAGGTGTAAGGGCTGGCTCCCCAGCACACGTGAACTGGCCCAGCTGTGCTGAGTTCAGCCGGGTGGATGCAGCAGCTGTGGCTCTGGTCCCTGCCTACTGCCTGGTTTAAACACACTGAGGAGTTGCTCTAAACAGCTGAGTGTGCTTAGGTAATATGTGAAAATACAGTCAATATGAAGCCATATTTAGCATTCAGAGTCTTGCTGCTTTCATGAAAATGTTAATGATGTTTACCTAATCTTTGTAGCATGGATATTGGGATGCACTTTTACCTGTTTCATGATTACATATACCAATATTAATTTGTTTTTTCTTTTGGAGCTCAAACTGTTACTTATGAAAACTTTGAAATGTACCTACATAAAACCAGTACTTCTTTAGTCAGTAGTTGCTCTGTAAAAAGAAGTATTGAGCTTTGTCCCTTTTGTACTGCTGCTAATCAAGAGCAAAGCACTTGAGATCAGAACAATATTCAGGCTATAACAGTAACTGGTGTGAAGGGGAGGGAAACTACTCTTCCAGTTGTGTTGGTTCTGCTGTGGGGAAAAGAACTCTGTATTTTTGAGAGTAACTCGGTGGCATAGTTGTGGAACCACCTTCTCAGCTACTACTGTCTGCCCTTACTGAGGGAAATGAGAGTGCACAGGCTTTGAACAAAATTATCATTAGCAATGCTTCGTGGACTCACAAGAAAGCTGTCTTTCTCATTTTGTGGTAAAGTAGCAAGTAAATGAGTCAACTTCTTTTGAAAGTAAAACTCTGCTTTGCAGGTCATTTATGGCAGTGTTCATCCAACCCATCTTCAGCTGGGGCTAATTAATTAGATTTCTCAATTCTCATATTGATGCCAGTTGTAATCAATAGTGATAAAATGAGCCTGTTTACTTTTCTAAGTGATGGTTGAAATTGAATGAACAATTTTCTGTAGAGATATATCCTATTAGTATAGACAATACTAATAAACTTGTAGTTAACAGTTACATTAATAAATGATTGTAAAGTCAGTCCTGTAAAATATTGCTGCTGTTCTGTAGCAGTTCTGGAGGGTTGGGGTTTTACAGTTTTTATTTGTATCTGATCAGTTGAGAGTTCAAGAAAAATATCCAACACAACAGCATTTTGATACTGAGGCAGGTGTGATGCTGTGCTGATGTTCTCCATTTTTTTAGGACAAAAAAAACCCGTTAATATTGACATGTGAGATGACTTGTCAAGAGTGAAAATACTTTCCTCATTGTAGGCTAAAAGCAGTGTTATTCACTAACATACGTAGTTCAAGCAAGAATGTTGCAATGCCTTAAGTCTGTATCATAAAGCAATTGGCATGTGACATTTCTCTTCTCAGTAGTCTGTAGCAAAATCTTTAATCATTTTGTAGTGGTGTCATGAACTTATCTATTAGAGATGCCAGTGACCCTATGTATGCAAAATTTCTAGTATTTTCTTTGATTATGTGTTGTGATTTGATCTAGTGTCTAACATATCTCTAAGATGCTTTGCCTTGGATGGAGACAGTGATACAAACTAAGCAAGTGGGACAGTGAAAGAGCGTGTGCCTACAAACACAGGTCGTTAGTCAGCACAGACCAGAGTAGGTAACGTGTTGTAGTTCAGATTTTTCCATTAAAGCTCAAAGGTTTTAATTTTCGAGTTAGCACAGAAGGAATGCCCATATTTTAGAAATTCTTGCAATCTAAATGTTGAAAAACAGCCAAAATAAGAATATATTTCAAAAACAAACTTGAAGACTTGATTCTGTGAGAAGTCTATCACTTTTAGGGTAATAAAGAGGGGATTTTCCCAGCTGTTCATGCACATGTGCCAATGTCGTACGTGCATTGTAGGAAAACCTCATTACATCCTACCAAGGGAAGATGTGAGGAATCATCTTAATCCTGGATTCAGCAGAGCATCTGGGCATTTGTTAGGTACTGCTGAAAGGTATTCATGATAGGGATTCAGAAATGGGATAATTAAAGCAGCAATTGTACTCTTGATTGCTTCTTCTGATCTGATGAGTACTTACTCATAGTAGCAGTGTCCACTGTAGAAAAGCACTTGAGTCAAAGAGAGATAACGAGTTGCTGAATAAAGCTAAAAGGTACATTTTTGTTAGTGCTTTATTTGTGTTGTGTGGCATTTTGAAGCAAATCTGGCTATTCCTGTTGGTTGCAGTTTGGCTTATATTGGGGAGAAATCTCAGAACATGGATATTTAAATCATTACAAATGAAACAAAATCAGGTGTGTATCCAAAATCCCCTAGTAGCTAATGGATATTCAGCCCATGGGGACAGACTAGAAGCAACCCTCTCAAAACACATAAAAGTTGGCTGCTGATCCACACCATCAGCTGCTTTGCTCTAGGTATCTCCATCTACTGGTTTATGGTACTTGATAACGCAAAGCCAGCCTACGATAATTAGATACTGATCATAAATTTTATTTTTTATTAATTCACTTTACCTTTGCTGTGTATTTGGGACTGATATTATAGACACTATGTATGCCAATACCCATATCCCCAACTCTCAAAATTCTTCTAAGGGGTAGATGTGTATATAACTGTGTATTGTTATGCCATACACGTGTTTCCTTGATTTAGAATATTGCCTCCCTGCTAGCAACATCCTAGGGAGCTCTGTTTGTTTGGTTTTGGTAGTTTTTGTGGTTTTTTGGGGGGTTTTTTGTTTTGTTTGTGGGTTTTTTTTTTTTTTAGTTTGTTTTTTTCCCCCCATCCTGCAAGAATAGGCGTTGGCTGTGTAGAATAGCCAGTGTTGTCTGCATCATCACATCTGCTCATTGTCCTCAGTGTATTAACTGAATAGGATTTTCAATAGGGTCCTAGTAGCAGTTTCACTTTTCCCTTCCCTGCTGTATGTTACATTTTTATGAATATAACTAGGAAAAATAAGATAAATCATGCAGATTTATTGAGCAAGTACAGTTGAGTAATCTGGGCAAGACTCCTTTAATTTGTTGGGCTTTGATTTTTAAAATTACAAAAAGTACCTTTTACAAGCTTGAACTGCCTTGATAATTATTTAAACCAGCAAAGTCAAATACTTCAAAACGTTGGCCTATCCTCTCTAGCAAGTCAAGGAATTTATACCCATGTAGCTCGTTCGAAGGTCCTTTTGTAGAAGTAGGAGTATGGAGAATATCCTGTGAAGGATTATGGAGAATATCCTGTCAAGTCCTGTGGTATGACTGGAAAGAGCTGGAATCAATATTTCCAGTTATAGTTGTCAGTGTGTAGTGAGAATCAGGACATAGATTCAACAGCAGAATAAAGAGCTTCTAGTACAGCTTAAACAGTATAGGCCATTATCAGAAATAAAATGGAAAGCCATTGTTGAAAGCTAAATAATTACCTAGCTTTTTCTTTATTAACATTTGCATGATTCTATAAATCCATTTATGTAATTAATGATTTATTTGCGTGACTTGGAATTCTACCCCCTCATGAGCTGCTCTGTCATGTTCTGATGGGGGACTGCAGGAAGGGTGGATTTCCTTGTCCTCCATTTGTCTCCTTAGAAATATGAATAAAATACTTTGATTCTTCGGAAAAAAAAAAAAAACAAACCCAAAGAGCTCCCGTACCTGACAATAAACATCAGTCTACAAATACTATGAAAACCTCTGTTGTTAAGTATGTTGGCAGTGCCACTGAATGCATCGAGACTGCCTACTGGATTTTCCTGTGTCTTTTTAAATAGAAATACTTGGAAAAGGTTTCTCAGATGCTCTGTGTTGGATATTGGTGTAAGGGTTCTCCATCCCTTGCCCCACCCCTGAAATCTATTGGTAGAACTTCATATAAATGGAGAGATAATTTCTCTTGCTGACTGAAGAATCACTAAAAAAAAAAAAATTAAAAAATCAACTACTACACGGAAAAAATGAGAAGGTCATTCATTTGTATTTTAATTTATATATTTCAATTGCTTATTTAAATAATACAAACTGGGAAAAAAATAGAGTTTACTCTCCAGCAAATTAATTGTCTAATTGTACAAGCTATTGTCAGACTAGGATCTGTTCTTGAAAATAATCCGCTAATGACCCTGTTTAGAAGTAGAATGTTTCATTAAAATGTTTCATGTTTTTAGTGAAGAAACATGGGTTATACAGTTTCACAACTACTAGTCTGTTTTTCTTTTGTAAGTTTTGAGTTATTCAAAATATTATTACAAAAAGACATACACTAAATTTAATTACTGTTATATAGTGAACAATGCTGATTCCAACAATGACCAGGAAAAAAAAATGCTGGTTGGAAAAATTTGTGTACTAAACCAAAATTGCAACTTAGAGTACCATTAACCCAAACAGATTTTACAGTTATAAAAAGAAATGGGTTTTGTAATTAAGGTGAATGCATGACTGTTTCAGTACACCAACACCTTTAGAGCAATTTCTGTGACAGAAAAGCTATTTAAAGGACCACTGCAATGACGAATGACTGACAATATGGAGCAGTACAGAAGGGACCTCATTAGTTTTTTACAGGAGGAAGGAATTGGAAGGCTAAAGCTTTCAGAGGGCAAGAGTCAGGCAGCGTAACAAGGAAGTCCTTATCAGAACTGTGACTGTTCACCTATTACATAGCAACCATTGCTGCTGAAATTCGAGTGAGAAGTGTCTTAAGATAATGTGGAGAATTGTGAAATGTTACAGGATTTAACTTAAAAATGCAAAGGTGCAGACAGAGCTGTCCTGATAATGAGTAATAAGCATATAATTATTTACTATGTGGCATTCTTATTTGATAATAATGATAGTATCATGGCAAGAATTAAATACCCACATCAGATGTTTTTTATGTCACTCATACAGAAGAAATAACTTGGAAGGCTTTTCTTATGCAGTAATTTGGAAGCTGTGCTTTCCAGAGCTAGAGAAGTTGTTAAGCAGTAGTAAAGATCCAGAACTGAACAGGTATTTCAGATAATTGTATTTAATCTGTATTAAAAATTAGCAAAAAAACTCCAAACCAAAACAAACACACACCCCCACAAACCAAAGCAAAAAACCAAAACCAAACAAAACAATACCCCCAAACAAAACACCAGAGAATTAAACTTATGTTGAAGGTCTTTAAATTTGCTAGGAAATATGCAGGCTGCTTCTGTTAGAGCCACGTAAGAGTTTGTCCAGCCGAGTGACAGGGGACAGGAAATTATTAGGAATGTACAATAGGCAAAATTCCTTCAACTTGTCTTAACACAGATTTATTGCCATGAAGGAAGACATTTTAAGCCAATGAAAACTGTAATCTTTAAAAGATTCTGAATGGTGAATTGTCACCCTTTCTGTCTCTGACCTTCAAATACAGTATCCACCTGTATTCTCTATTCCTTGATAGTTCCATCAGGCTTTTTAGTGTAGCATACAGCAGTCCCTGTTCTCAGCAGGGGAATTTTATTCCCTACCATCTCCAACAGAACATTTTCTTCAACTTTTTTGTCCTGCCTCGCCAGCTGACAGCACCCACAGGACTTGGTCCCAGCATGGCCCATGCTGAGGGGTTTGTGCTTTGGCGAAGAAGGACTCTGTACCCTTGAGCTTGTCATAACAATTGTGAAAAACACTTGTGACAGCTGAGAGTGTACATACATTCACATTTATGTTTGAAGCGTACAACCATGAGACAGAAACTTGCCAAGTTAAATAAATTTTGTAATCAAAAGTGTACCAAGACAAGGCTTGCTCAGAAAATAATAAGCAGATCTGTAACACCACAGCAGGAGAGCCAAGGTGAAACATAGTCTTGATGTAGCTCTTGTTCCTTCCAAAATATGGGGAGCTATATACAATTAAATTATAACATGTGGGTCCTTATATACAGTTGTTAGACCTCTAGGTAACACTTATGCTTCCAAATTAAGCTGAGAATACATCTAACCTGTATGGGAATGTAGCGGAAGATTTGGTGAGGAGGTTAGTTAAATATAAATATGCTCAAGTGACTTGCACCTGTCTGTAGAAAAAGCACACACATCACACTAATTGTCTTACTGACCTTGTGTGCTTGATGAGTAGAACCTCTGTCTTAGATATCGTAGGTCTGTGAGAAACTCTGGGCACCTTATCACTATGTCTGAGATTCCTGCTTTGTTGTGAGAAAGAGCGGGAGGCTGCACCTGCCTGGAGCCTTGAAATACAGGGGAGCTCAGCAGGCCCAGGGATCTTCCAGCAGGGCTGAACTGACCAGCGCCTGCGTCCCCGCTGCTGTCACCTCTGCTGGGAGCTCAGGTGCCACTTCGAAGATCCCCCAGTAGAGAGGGAACTAAAATAACACTTGCTCTTTGCAACGCATTCGTGGCCTCTGGCTTTTCTTGTGATGTGCCTGCGTATGTGCACACAAACCAGCAAAACATTTTATGGATCTCACTGTAACAAAACATGGAGAATTGAAAATCAAAGCTGTCAAATTTGTATTATAAAAAAATTGCGGCACTGATAACAATGATCTGCATCCATCATTTTTGTAAACCATAATGTTTGTTATAGTCCTCTACAAAATTTGTTCTTTTAAAGAGCATTAACATTATGTAATTTTAATGCATGCATTAGATTTTCAACTCCTAGTCTTAATCTCTCAGCACCATTCTTCAACTATTCATACATTTAGTTAAATATTTTCTCATACGGGGTTAGAGAGTATTTAACAGTAAGTCATGGATGAATTACAGAAGCAATTGAACATTCCAAACATTTATTTACATTGTGACACTTCAAATGAACTACGAATTTTCAACTGTTTTCTTAGAATAGAAACTACTCAAAGATCAGCCAGTGAATCAAGTTCAAATTCAGAGCCATATCATGAAAACTGATAGATATTTAGCTATTTCAAAGGATCAAGATTTTATCCATGCTCTAGTTTTGGTGGCAAACTATAGCTGCTTTTATATCTTATGTCCTGGATTGTTAAGGATCTCCCTAAGTCAAAGCTTGGGGAGCTCAGTAAGTTCTATTGATCTTGGATGCTCATTAGGCAGAGAATGGGTATGCTCTTGCTCTTAATGAATGCAGTTATAAGTGTTATTTCTGTCTCTTGGCCTTTTATGCATATTTCTTGTGCCAGAATTCAGAGGAATTAATATAGAGACTTGCTTGGGATATTGGCACTTGTCTTGCTCCTACTTCAAAGCACCTTTCAAAAATCTGCAGAAGATGAGCACGAGGCATAAGTAGAGAGATAACTAACCTTCCCGGGAAAATGAGTGTGTCTCTTAGGAGCAGCTTTTATAGTTTTTTTAGTAATAGAGAGCTATGAAAACACACGCACTTGAAATACACCAGTTTTTCTTCAGTATCTCCAGAATTTCAGATCATACCTTCTAGCCTTAAACAAGACAAGCACTAGCATTAAATTAATCCGTGTGTTTTCCAGCAAAATTAATATACTGTCTACAGTTTGCTAACACAGCTTCTGACCAAATAAGGCACTGTAAAAAGAAAACAAAACAAAACAAAGAAATCCACCACAAACAAACAAAAACAAACCACAAAAAAACCCCAAACAAAACAACAACAAAAACCAAAACAAGTAAATACATGAGTTCATAAAGCAGTTTCTTTGTAATCTAAGTGTAGTCTTTTTACAACAAGTGGATTTTTTTTTTTTTTTAAAGTGTTTCTTTTTATTCTATCAGTACCAGGAGAACTGATGGCATCCACATCCTATTTCATGATATCCAGCCAATGAAGTCAATAGGCAGGGTTAAAGCACAGAGGCTGACAGACAGCATGAAAATTAATTTGTTTCTCTCTCTTGCACATTTACATCTAGAGAACCAGCAAACATCTTTTTTACCTTAGTTTTTCTTGCTGTGATTTCTCATGTGACTGCTGTATTTCTTCCAAGTTAAAGAAAAAAATTCCCTTCATATATAGATTTATAGTGTTGACTGTCAATACCTGTGATTTATATGTAAAGGTCTAAAACTTGTGTGTATTGGCAAACTTCTTCAGGGTGCTGTTTTTCATTAGCTCGATGAACAAGAGCTGCGTTCTGAGGATAATATGGACGAGATTTCAACAGGAAGGGAATCGTGTCACCTCTCTGCCCTTGATAAGATACCAGATGTCTGTTTGATCTTATTCCTTGACAAGACTGGTTTGTTGTATCTAGAAAAGCTGGGAAAACCTCTGCAAAGCTCAACCTTGTGGTATCTGGACCTGGAATTACATGTTCAGGAGTCTGTTTCTGATAGGATGCTCAGAAACAGATTGATCTAAAAGTGTGTGTGCTCTCAAAGCAAAACCGAGCAATTCTTGCAACGTTTTCTGTAGCTAAAGAACATTATGGCAAAGAAACTTCTCTCAGTTGTGCTATTCACTATTGACATGCTGAATGCTTATATGTATATGTATACATATATATAATGTTATTGACAGCCAAATGGCCAAGAAGCTGCCACAAAGGCTGGTTGCAGTTGCCACTTTATGATATCGGTTGTTTAAGTGGTACAGCTCCCTCTCACCCTGGGCTGCATGCATGGTACAGCTGAGAGGACAGGACACATCCTGCAGCAGCTCTGCTCCTGCGGCCGGGTAGCACAGCTCCTGGGAGCTGTTGCACACTGGTGATGTCTGAAGACTGAGCATATCCTTAGCATTGAATGTTCTTGTGGATGCAAAAGCTGTAACACTGAAGAAGTGCTGCAAAGCTACAGATGAGTTATCTGTTCAAGAGTTTCCCAGTCTTGTAACCTGAGGGATGAAAGGGGAGCATGTTTCCTCTGAAGCAACTCACTGGCCTATGCCCCAGCGCCATGCTTCTTGTTTGAAACTTGGCAGTGGTTGGCAGGTCCTGAGATTCCTTCAGTAAGGTTAAAGTAGTTCCAGATTTAACTTCATTATTGTGTTTCTAATTCTTATTTCTGTATCCAACTTTGAGCAAGCATTAATACAAGGCTTTTGTGAAAAACGATGTTGTCTGTAGGGTTCTTCTCTTTAGTTGACCTGCTTAGGCATATTCACAGGGAAACTGTTTGTTCTGGGCATATGGTAAGACTCAGATTAAAAACCTGTAATAAGTTTTCTGGTGGTAGATGCCTCTAGCAGCATGCTGGGGCATACTAGCCTTATTTCAGAGAGACTCCACTGATGAAACTTACAATGCAGTGTCATGACTCTCTAGGTCTTGAAAACTTTCCAACCAACTATGTCACTGATGCAACTGAAATAAAGAATAAAAATGTTCACTGACATCAAAGGCAGACAGATTCGCCTGTTTTGTTTTTAACTCGCTTAAAATATGAAGACAGCCAAGATCACGTGGGAGGGTACTATAATGTAGTTGAATCCATTCTGCGAGCAGGTATTTACAAGAAAGGTGCTGGAAAAAGAATTTCCTATTCAAGTGAATGTCTAAGTAAAAAAGAACTTTCGTTTTTAAGTCTTGTTAGACCTTCTGATGAAGTGGACTTCTGTACACTGACTAAATGTACTACAGAAATTGTAGTGGGACTGGGTGCTGTTGTGTAAACTGAGTATCAAAAGTTGCTTATAGTCATGCTTCAAACAGTGTCGAGATTGTTTCTTTGTTTAAGCTATTTGTCATGTTAGACATGGCAAGTTCAAATAAAATGTGAATGTGTGTTTTTTGATTGAGTAAACCTTTAAATGTCTCAGAGGTTCTCCATTAGTGAATTTACATTAACATAATAAAAAGGCAATCTTACATATATACTTTATGGTTATAAAGCATAAGCACTGGTCTTTTTTTAAACTTACAATTGAATGTTCTTTTACATAAACATTTCTTTACGGCACAAGAGCACAACAATAATAAGTGAAAATATACCCTCTAAGACAGTCAAACCCACACATTTGCTAAAGCATTCTCTTTGTAGGAAGAATTGATGAAGTCAGGGTTTCTGTTTGAAAGGTTTTAACAAAACTTGGCATTTAGCTTAAAACAATTCTCTGTTATCTCTGAATTACCCTAATTAACCTTTTCTCAGCATTAGTAAAATGTCATTAAATTATATGTTAACTACCCAACTCTTTATGTAATATTCGTCTTGTTAAAAGTTATGAGTAAGGATTCTGACAAAGTGATTTCTAGCTCTCTCCATCTCTTATGAGGCCATGCCATTTCGTTACCAGGCTGTTTACTCCAGGGATGGTGACATAATAGATCCACCGGAGTGCAGGGGAAGAGTTCATAGTTGCAGTCAATACGATTCACTTTAAAAATGTGTTAATCACAATGAGGAGCAGTCAAGGAAGATTTTTTTTCTTGTATTTTTACTTAAATTTGAGTACTGGAGAACATTCTTAAAATACAGTAAAATGTAAATATTTTCAGAACAGATCTGTTCTGGTATCTGAATAATATTATTCAAAATAAAATAAGGTGCCTTGCAGATATTGGTGTCATTGGTCTAATCACACAATTAAAGATGCTGAAATGCAAATGTATTTTTCAGGATGAGATGCAAATGACATAATAAATAGATTGAAATTGGGCTGTCTATAATTAAAACAAAACAGAAGTCTTCAAGTGCTTCCCAATTTTAGTCAATGGCCAGGTAGAAGTGTTCAATTTGGATATGAAATGCTTATTGCTTGATTCTGTGATTATAGAGTACGATAATTAAAAGCTGATGAATGATTTATTAGTTCTCTTAAAATATATACCATCACTTTCAGTTAAGCTTCTCCTCCTCTTCACTTGCTGAGCTAACTATAGATTTGAAGGTTTGGGGGCTTTGCCAGAGATTGTATTGTCTATATTTATAACATTTTAAAAAGATATCAGTCAGTATTTTAAAAGGTAGTTTTCATTAAGCTTCTATTCTTTCCTCTGCTAGTCTCATTCCTTTTCTGTGCTCAGCACAATCAAGGAGTGAAGCAGGAGACACCTACAGTGTCTGGATGTTTTCCATCCACTGCTCCTGTAACTCTTGGTGTGCTGGCTGGGACCCCTCAGCAGAGCCTGGAGGGGACAACCCCCTGTGCTGCTCCTGTGCTTCTTGGTGGCTGAGTTGCACCATTTCTGTGCAGCCAGGTTGGCAGTACCGGCCTCTGGGGCTGATGGAACTCCCTCACTGACCTCAGGACTGAACTGGGGCCAGAAGCGGGAATGGGAGAAAAGTCTTTCCATCCTAATTACCAATATGGCCATATTCTTCTGAGGCCTTCGGCCTGAAGCATGTGACTTATTTAAAGTATATAAATAGTTCCAGTGAACTCAGAGGAGCTGACACTTGAGTATTTTACTAAACTGAAACATCAACCTGGGTATTCTCTCTCTTTGATTGTCTGCTGTTGTTTCTGCTTAGGTAATGCATATTTTTAATTAGTTAGATCCTCTGTGCAGTGTGAAAGATAAGTTACAAGTATGAAATTCATAGCAATTGTGTAAAGGATTTAAAATATTTAAAATAGTAGTTAACATCTAACGGTATATAATCCATACTGTATGACAAAGTGAGAAATGGTTAATTCTGCTGGGATGAAATTTTAGTAGCTCAAATCAAATTGTGTCATTAAATGAAATAATAGATTCTGTTGTACTATAGTGCATAAAAGAAATTATATTCAAAATAGTCTTGGTCAGTATCTGTTCCTTGAAGTGGATGTGGACTTGCAAGTTGTATGTACACATGTGCATGTATGTGGATTTACCAACATGTAGTTTGGTCCTCTTTTATATTTTTGATGAATTCAAAGCAAACTAATATGGCTATTGATCTGTAGTCATGAATACTGAATAATAAAAATAATTCTTATAAATTCATATCATTTCGTATTTATAGCTACAGGTCAATTGTTTATTTATCTTTAACCACAAGGAAACCCTTGGCTGCAGAGGCTTTGGGACTAACTGTAAAGAAAGTCCCTTCTCAGTGCAAGAGAGGGAAGCCACTATAATAACTTTTGATACCTTAGTAAAGTTAGCTGTGTTTTTTTACCCTTTCAGAAACCGTAGCTCATATAGGGAAATCTGAGAGGACTTGGCAAATTATTTTGGCACTTTAACACTGCTAATTATCAGGCAGAAACTGAACAACAGAGCTGTCAGGTTTCCTTCTAATATTTCTTACCAGTAAAATGTCACATCCGACAGGAATACTGAAGCCTAATCTACAATGTCATGTGTAACCATCAGACCACTGCCGTCTTCTGTACTGGTTTTGAAGTGATGGCATGTATCTGTTTCCCAGGACTCACCTTTCCCTACAGAGCCGGTTTGGAGTGGGGGGCCTGGCTCTGCAGCGATGTGGGGCTGGCTCTGCAACGATGGGGGGCTGGTTCTGCAACGATGGGGGGCTGGCTCTGCAGCGGTGGGGGGCTGGCTCTGCAGCGATGTGGGGCTGGCTCTGCAGCGATGCGCTGCTGGCACGCCAGCCAAGGGCGGGCACAGGGCAGGCACCTCAGCCTCTAATCAGATCTGCCCTCCATCAAGAGGATGGAAGGGCTGGATGCAAACTCAGAGGAGTTAATGGAGGGGGTGTAAAAATGTCCTGGCTCTGAATACATTCCACAGGGAAAGGAGTAACAGGGAATCTATTTTGCTGAGAACGGCTTTATTTTAAGCATATCTTAAGGAGAAGGCAAAGCCACTCAGCAGACAAACTTGCATGGAGTGCCCTTGCTGGAAATGTTTATGCTTTTTCATAAAGGGATGCTGTGCATGCTAATATGCCAGTGTGGTGCTCAGCTCTTGGAGCTGGGTAAAGCGAAAGAGTAAAGACCTTGTAGGGAGGTTAATCTCCTTTGGGAACATTGCCTTTGAAAATACCTGCCATTTTGGGCAGCCTGATACATTCCGAAAGCAAAAGATTTTCTCTTTAGAAGTCTTTCCATAAGCCCCAGGGAAAAGTTATTTCTAGCAGGGATGATTAAGCAGTATCCAGAAAAGGGTGCACTCCATCAGAGACAGGGAAGTCAAGCCTACTTTCAGTTTGGTGCTGGTACTTTAACAAAGGGCTTGTAAGAGCCCCTGAGAGAGCCCTCTGGCAGAGGCAGTGTTGATGTGCAGGGTCTGAAAGACCTGGGCTGGGGGATGCTCACGCAGCTAAGGGCTGCTCACACCGCTCCAGGACATTCCTGTTTTCTCTCGCTGTTAGGAAAGTATTTAAATTCACTTGGCAGTCTGAGCACATGAGTTCTTTTTGAAAGAGGTTTACTGCTGAAGGTTATGCTGTGCTTTTCACGAAGTCACAGAGCTTTAAGTGTTAAAGAGTTCTGGACAGTAAAACTACAAGTCATTTCTACTGACCACAGTCCACTAGAAATGTAAACTGGAGTCTTCCTTTTAGACAGGAGTAGTTTACAGCAATTCTGTTAATCCATTCAGGAAAGGGGGGCAGGGGGAAGAAATACTGCAGCTGCTTGATTTCTTTCCTATGTATCAAATATTTCCTACTTCACCTATTTTTATTTATTATTATTATTTCATGTTAGAAAGGGAACAAAAGCTTTAATCTCCAATCTCACTTCTCAAATATTTCTGCATGGAATAAGAGAATAGAGGAAACAATGAATGGCATTATGGCACATGTTTTGCTACGGGTATTGTTTTAAGATGGAAGCCATTTTGACAAGCAAGAATATATGTTTGTACAGTGTTTATAATTAATTAATCTAATCCATTTCTAAACAGTATTTGCCCTGTATAGTAACAGCTTGATCTCCCTTGAAATACATAAAGCAAGGGAAACAACAGTCTCAACATTAATCTCTGGAAAGCAAGTGTTATTATCAAGATACATTTGAGTTTTATTTGAGAGTTATGAATTTTTGGGAGGAGCATTTCTGTTTGCTCTAAAAGGATATTAAAGCAAATAAGGAAGATGGAATCTTGCATTGGAAAATTAGTCTCCTTGGAGAATAAAACTTCCTTTTGAAAATGGGAATGTTAATTATTAATCACCTCCAGAGACCATCTCCTGGAGTTTCTATGAGTTTTTCTTTATTTGATTATATACATTTTCGACTGATTAACCAATTTTTTTGTTCTTCTCAGTCATAAATAGAGAGAGACACCTGCTGATTAAAGTGGAATTTATCAAGTGTAGAACAGACTCTCTTGACAAAGCAGTTTAAAGAGCAGAGAAATAACAGGAACTGATGCGTTTAAAGATGTTCAAAACATAAAATAGTTCAGAGGATTTTTTTTATTCAGTCTCTCACATGCTTATTGAAGACTGAAAATTTCCAGGCAGAGTCAGGTTCTTTCTTTTTTTCCTCAGGTTTCCTAGTTTTCTTTAAAGAAACTGAAGAAAATGGAGGGAATATTATTTTCTACTCCATCCCAAGTTGTTTGCAAGTCTCATATTTTGATTTTTGATAACATTGTCCTTCCCAGCAAGCAATACCCTTCCTTCCAGCCCAAAATGATAGCACTGATTTTTTTCATAGCTACAATGAGGACCATGATGGGCTCTGTATGACCATGTGGGCTGTCTCCAGGTGACTAAAGCTAATGCCAGAGGAATGCTGATAAAAAGGGACTCATTCAGCACCCTCTTTCCTCGTATGAGTTATGCTCTAAGCCTGGCTCACAGCTTAAGCAGTGGGGTTGTCAAATACTGAAAATGTTAAGTGCACTGATCTGTGGGCTGATGTTTGACTAGTCTTTGAGAATTTTTCTCTAGGAACACAATAAAGCCCATATGGCAGAAGACCTACAAGTTTGGCTTTTTTGTTGTTGTTGTTGTTGGTTGATTTTAATTTTCACATATAGTATGATTTAGTCCTCATATGAGAGGGGAGATTTTTTTCAGGTCTGTTGTTAATTCTGTAGCTGGTAGCTGCCAAGGAAGCACGCTTGTACAAAGGGAAAAGGTATGAGATTGCTTTTTCCACTATAATTTTCAGGGTTGACTGGCTAGTCCTGTCATTGCCAGAAAGAATCACTGTTAAGACATTTGGTGAAAGATTTAGTTTTTACTTGGTTTATAAGAGCTATCAGGACCATGCCAGTCAGGGTTGCCTTGAATACACTGTGGAAGCTGGAATAAGGTCTGACACTACACTGTACCAAACCCACCATATGGATTTGGAAATCATAAGGTAAGGCTTCTCACTAGAGACAGATTAATAGAAAAGAATAGCTTTTAACTGGGAAATGTATTTTACTTCCTTAACTGGACATATGATTTTGGCTTTTTATTGTGCTATGGGACTAAGATCAGATAAATTGATCTGACTTCAACAAAAAAGCTAGGAAATGAGACATTAAAAATACCACAACTCTGTCTGTCACTTACATCAGCATAACAAGCAGTAGTGGTCAGTACTAAACATATTAGAAAAATGACTATGGTTCAAATCCCTCTTGCTATAATTCTGTTATGCTGTCTGCTCTGTATTTATTACATGCAGCGGCGCAGCAAGAAGTTGTCTTTTTACTGCAGCAGACCTTCATCTGCTTTGAATGTTAAATCATTTCAGAATAAACAGCAACTGAAATGACTGAAGTGAATGTAGCCTGCTAAAGAATTTTGCACTAATGATTTCTACAAAGTGAATTCAGCCTTGTTAAAAAGTATGTAAACAGTAAGAAGCAATTCTAAAGCCCTCTGATGTCAATTGAAGCCTTTCTATTTCAGAAACTCGTATATATTTGCTTTAGAAAAGCAGCTTCTCTACAGTGGAATGCTCACAGCAATTTCAAAAACAGCAAAGCAATTAGTTTTCTTAGTCTGGGGTTGCTGAGGTTGTGTAAAAAGAAAAAATATCAGACATACCTAAGCAATGGGTTGGGAGGAGGAAGAAATAAGAGTCTTTCATATCAGAAAATCAAATTCAGCTTTCAAATCTCCCAATGAATCTTAACCTGTAATCTAACAGCAAGTCATAAAAAGAATACTAAATTTGCTATGTCATCGTAGTGATCTATATAGTCTTTAACTCATGACAATAGTTCACTTTAATTGCCACAAGAAATGAAAAATGAACAAATATTTAAATAAATATAGCCTATCACTTGCAAGGGACCATCTTATAACTTTCTGTGTAACTTGTAGGATTTTCATTATTTTTATATTGTGTTTCTAGGAATGATACTGAACATAAAATTAGGTATCTGTAGTGTACAATACAAAAGATCTGAGGCCAGTGCTTTAAACTTAATGGCCAAACTCATTTAGTTCTCTGTAATTGCCCTAGATGAGCACAGTGTTGCCCAGGCATGGTGCAGGTGTTCTTCTGAAAGGAACAGGGAGTAATTTTATTAACTCTTCACTCGGAGAACACTATTAATCCTTAAGGTGGAAGGGACTAGTTGGTTGTAACACTCGATACAACAGGCTTTTCCTCCCCTTCCTTTTCCGCTTCGTGACCTGTTAGTGAAAGGGCCTATTTTGTGACGGTATCTGAAGCATGTCCTACCTAAAAGGCACAAAAAAAGACTTCAGAGAACGGTGCTTATTCCTGGGAGAAACAAATTATCGGAAATATATTAATGACAAAGCCATAATGGAAGAGACAATTCTCAAGGTAGAAGGAAGTCTTCTTCACTTGTATTAGAAATAAGCAAAGGAGAGAATTAAGTAAGCTGTCTGGTAATCCTCAGAATTCAAAAAGAGATATTAAAGTAGTTGTTCTGGGTCTCTCTAACTCCCTGCATAGGCAGTGGCTTCAGAGGTGCACAAAGCTGAGACTGCAGACTGAATGTTTGGGATTTTTTGCCCATCTGACTTCCTATTAAACAGATGCTACATCTGAGCTGGTTAGCTAGAATACCTCACAGACTCATTTCTAGGATTGCTAGGAGTCTAAACTGAGATGGAGCTGGTTACAGCACACAAGGTGAGATGAACCTTGCACAAAAGAGCAGACGTGCCAAGTAAGTATTCACCCCAAGCGCAGTACTGCAGCTCTTCTGCCATAGGAACAAACGTTCTTGTGAATAAAAGTCAGATGAAGAGTTTTGTAATGCTCACAGATGATGGAAATAGAAATAGAATTTCTTAAATAAAAAAGTCGTTGCCCAAGGCAAGCTTTTATTAGCATTTGTCTCTTAGTTCAGTTCAATGAGTAAATTCATTGCTAATGGTTCACAAAGAAGTTACTGCAACACATGCTTCCCCCCTCCCAGCTCCCCAAGCTACCTGTACAAAAGGCTTGTCTGGTGCCCATTGACATGTCTTTTGAAATGCCCATCTTCCATAGTTGACACAGAGAGGTTAAGCTAGTGCACAGTGCATCTGCTGAGCCATGGTGTCTTACAGCAGTTGAGGACAGAAGTATCCCAATTGTGAATTTGTTTCCATTGTATGCTACTTGACATAATAATTGAAAACTAGATTATCCTCTTCACAACAACAAATGCCTTTTTTTTTACTGATAAACCATTTTTAGCTGAAGAGTCTAGAAGGTCCCAGATGTTACGCTTCCCACTTCTTTAATGTAAGATATTACATAATGTATTTGCTTGTCATGCCCTTGAAAAAGGACTTCTTGTGCATTGATTGTTTACACGAAACAGAAATGCACAATCCTCTGACAATGAGAATCTGACTAATCAGTATGACATTTGCAAAAGTAATCACTGATTACTGAAGGGCATGTAAAGATTGAGCTCAAACTCTGCTGTTATACAATATCAACACATCCAGCAGAACTATATAACTATAACTTATGGGGAATTTTTCCAAATAGTCCAGCTTATTTTCAGTTTTTGAAGATCTCTACAGATCTGTGACTCTTTACCCTGTAGTTAGTTTTGAGGGGTTTAGCTTTCTTTCTGCAGTGTCTCCTCACCTCTGTCATTTCATTCATTCTTCTGGATGTGACTTGGACTTGCCATTGAGTCTGGCCTAAAACTGAAGGTTTTTGCTAAGCTGATTGGTGCTGTGGCAATATGCAAAATGTAACCACAGACCTGCAGCTCTTGTACCTGTTCATGTGTTGCACAACTTCAGGAGTTTTCATCGGTCACTGGTGATTATTCCCCTCCCCTCAAGTAAAATAAGCGAAAGGATAAATTCTCTTATATTTGTCATGCAAAACTTCTCATGGAGCTGAAAGTTTGGCTTAAAATCATCATTTTCCTGGCTTAAGGGAAGGTAGTTAAGATTTGTATCTCTAACTGCGGGTTTATGGGTATGATCTCAAAATATTAGTGGCCTACTTCCTTTATCTAGACTGAACGCAAAATCTCTCCAAGTAATTAATCTTTATGAATTTGTATTAACTTCATGGGAATCTGGAAGGAGAAAGAAAAGTTCTGAGTATCTGACTATAGCTCTGACTTACTGAGAAGCTGAAACACTGAAACCTCACTTAAACTAGACTGAAATATGATCAGAACTTAGTCCATATCTAATATCTAAATGGCAGCAATAGCATTAGGTGAGTTCCACAACTGCCACTCTTGGCAGAACATGATAGGTTACGTAAAGTGCTTTTGCATAAATGCACAGTAGGAGATAGTGGAAATTCAACACCTTTAAGGGATGACCTGGGAAAGATGATCAGAACAATGTATTTTGGTATTGCAGATTCACATTGAGTGTTGGAAATTCATGAGTCAAGAATGATTTCATTCATAGTTCTACTGTGCAGTTCTAACATAGTTGATTTAACCTAATCATGGCTTGATTTATCTGTCTGTACAATGAATGCAAAATTGACCCAAACTTCAGAGTTATTAACAGACTTAATGCTAGATGGGAGTTCTGCTTTTTCCTCATTTTTTCCCCCAAGAGTCTGGACAGGAATAGTGTTTGACCTTTTACAAAGTATTGAGCCTTCTGTGGTAATGAAAGAGTAGAGAAAAGGACAGTTTTATCTCTGTTCACTTGCTCTCTTGTGCAACACTGGAATATTATAAAATCTGGGGCTTTTTTTCTGTGTATTTTTTAGAAAACACTAAGATTTCACTGCTGAAGAGCAGTAGGGAAGGGCAAGTGATTCTGTTGATATAGCTGTCAACTTTCAACAGATTAAAAGGTTAAGAACTTGAGGTATTGCACAGCAAAGATTTTTAAGAATCTGATATTCTAAATCTCTATCCAACATCAATTGCAGCAGAAACTCTCTCTGAATAATTTGCATAGCAACTGTTGCTAAGAAAAAAACCTGCAGCCTAAACCAAAATTCTGATAAATTCAAATCCTATCAGCATTTCCAGCAGCTGGAGAAGACTAAATAAACATAGTTCAAATGGCTGGCTTCCTCCAGCAATGGTATTTTTAGATGTTTCAAAGAAAAATAATGATTCAGAACACACAAATATTCTTGCTATATATAACCTTAGGGGGAAGGGGGAATGGCCATATCAAGGCAACAGAGCACCTAGGTTTCAGATGTGTTGTCTGACCATGGGCATAATTAATGTCTGAAATCATATGCACCTGCTCAAGCAAAATGACTGATACTTCTGTCTTCCCCAGGTTTAAGCACCCTTCAAGGTGTTGAAAAGGGGTGTTTCCACAAAGGCCTCAAACTCAAAACATGAACTATCTCAAATTTATGAAGTTCTCCTGTTAAGAAGTGTTCCCAAGTCACATTGAAAGGCAATGGAGAACCTCAGTTTGCTCCCCACACACCACTCCTAGTTGAGTTTTGTTTACAACTCTTTGATACACAGTAATGTATCTCCCGAAAGATTTCCTCTGGTGGAATGTTTTGGGGGAAGTGCATCTCCATATCATCTGGAATAAAATAATGAAAGTTTAAAGAGAAGTACAGTGACTATTTCCTTTGGGGGGAAAACAAACAAAAACCACAAATACACCCCCCCCCACCCCAACAACCCATAAATGAACATTGCATGCAATGCATTGATAAAATCACATGTTGACTCACACTAAAGTAGTGTAAACTGCCAACAACACTACTGAATGAGGCCAAACCAAGTAAATCTGAAATTATTATTTGTTTCAGCAAAGACCTCTTAAGTCTCTGGCCCTGTGGTATGACTAACCTATCATAGATGGTCTAAGAGTAGCCTATAGATAGGAATGGGTAAATTGATGGCTGGATTGCCCAGCAGAAAGAACTAAGTATCAGTGCAGTAGAAATTAATGTTTGTAGTTTGTTTTCTAAAACAAACTCCCGTCAAGTAGACACCTCCATCTGCTGCTAAAGATATGGGCTTTTTTACCAATATCAGGTACAAATAAGTTGTTTGCAAAACCCACCCAAAATAGAGAGAAATGACACACAAACTGCTTCAGGACATACCTGCCTTTATAGCCCACCTAATTTGTCCTATTTTCATGTGAAGTAGATGTAATGCTTTCACAAGCATTGAAGGAAGCAGCAGTTACACACAAAAGTGTATAACATTGTGCTCTGCTCAAAGTATCTTTTCAAAATAGGTTCAGAGTATATTTTTCACTGAAAGTAGCTGAGACAATAATCTACAAGACCTTAGAGGCTTTATGAAGTATCTGAATCTTGGAAATCTACTCAGTGAGCTTTTTGTAGTCTACCTGCAAATTTTCTAGTTCCCTTTTAAGTTGTCGTTTGGCTAAATTTTCTCTAGTTACTCCTTTTCAGGTTGAACTGTCTTCCTCCATCAAAATAACAAGAAAGGTCTCACTGACTCTCATCCTTCAGATGTTGCTGCAGATGTCAGAAGCAATGTGTGTGTTACTGGTCCCCTTTTTGGTATCGCTTTAAATACTGCAGCAGTTGAAAGACATCTGTGTGGATGGGTCAAGTGGACTATCAGTGAACTGCAGGACACAACATTACTGTTTAGCTAGGTGTAGGTGTCCCCAGATCATGGCAGAACTGATCTGTGTATCACTCCTATCCAGTCCTCCGCTCCCCTGTGCTGCCAGGAAGCAGGAGAATGCAGATGAAGACTGGAACTCTCCTGAGCTGGTGAGGGAAGACCAGCACCTTTAGATATGCTGTGAATCACACCTCCTGTTCTGTTCAGATGCAGCCAGAGTCTCCAGCATTTACGTCCTCCTGCTCTGCACCCAGCAGTCCTCAGAGGTAGGAGCTGTATGCTGTGGAGTGGTGCGTTTTGAATTTATCACGCTTTTTGCATAAACTCAGACCCACTGGCACAAGCTGTCAGCCAGTGCAGAAAACTGCAAAGATTTCAGAACTCATCTCTGTGCCCATGAAGAACAGAAAGGATTTTTTTCTTTCCTTTCAATTAGAGCTTAATGTCCTATGTGTAACTCTTGATTCTGTGTCACTGGCAATGTCTTATGAATATGAAGATGCTTAAGAACATATTTATACATTTTGCAGCCAATTAGTACATGATGGCCTAAGGGAAGAATCAGAGGAAATAGCCCAGACTTTGTACTCCCTCAGGGAAGAAGAAATATGACAGTGAAATAAGTGTGAGACTTGGCCATTTGGACAAGGTCTAAACAATCTAGAAAACAGTAAAGGTAAGAAGCACGGGAAAAGAACAACATAGCAGGAATGAAAAGGGAAAAGAACTACAGGAGAAAGCAGAGAGACTGGTGCATCTCTGCACCCCCCTGCAGGTCTGTCACCAGCATGACTGCAGGTGGGACCCCTGTCCTCTCGTCACATCATCAGGCACGAACTGCTTTCTGAGAAGAGCTTTAGGTTTCTCCTCCAATTTCTGTCCTCTGCATTTCTGAATGAAGTGCCCATCCCCTTCCCGGAGGACAGCTAATATTTGTTTTACAGATGAAATAATTGCATAGCCAGAGAATCTCATGGGATATGAGTTGGATACATAAATAAGTTTGACGTCAGAGATTGCAGGATCCCTTGGTGTGCTGCATGTCTGAGTGATGTGTGAATCCCACTGAAAAGGGGTAGGGCTGAGCCTGCCCCTGGGGCTGGGCTGGTTGTGCTCATGGGCCTGCAGGGACTCTGCATTCCCCTCTAATTCAAGGGCTGTGAATGACCCACCCGATTTTTGGCTACGCTTTTCTCTGTTCTTGCAGATGTACTTCTGGGAATATTTTCATTAAGAGCAGCATGGTAACATATTGGAGAGAATACAAGCAAAAGAATAAGTAGAAAAATAAGAACATTATGACCAGCTATTGGAAGATTCTGCATCTCTAAGTTTTTGAAAGGATGAGACTGTAATTTAATAAGCGCCATTTTCCAACAAACAAGAGTAGCTCTTGGGTGCTTTTTGAAGGAGTAGATAGCTCTGTGTGAAAATAGGAGCCTTTAGCTGTGGACTACCATTAGATAATCTTTTTCCTGCCTTAATGATATTTATGTACCTTTTCTGAGTGGAGTTTGGGCTGCTTAACCCAAGTGCAAAAACACAATTTTGCTTTTCTTGGTGTGTTGTGAATGAATGCTTTCTTATCAGCCAGTCTGGAAGCTGGGCATTTAGGGAAAATGTGCTGCATCCTGAACCTCCTGATAAATTCCTAAATGCAGATACCAGTAGCTATATATTCACATGCAGTGATGTGATTTAGGGTTGAGAGATTCATGATACTTTCTCAAAATACTTCTGGACCTTAGTTTGCATTAGTAAAAAAAAAAAAAAAAAAACCACGGTGCATCAAAACAGTCCTTACCCCCTTACCCTAAACACCAAATGTGAATGTGCTTCTGCTGTCTCTTTCTTTGCTTTCCCGTTGGAGAAGCCAGGTTTGCCAGCACCTTATGCAGGATGGGGCATGTGCTGAACCAGTTTGTTTGAGGATGTTGTCAGCTGCTGCTGGCCTTAGGAGCTGGGGACAGGATGGTATGGGCTCTGGTCCTGAGGCCTGTAAGCCAAAGCAAGTAGTCACTGAGGGTTAGAGCTTTGCTCCTAGTTTATTTTTTCATTTTGGTTATTTTTGAGTGTAATAAACTCTCATTGCTTACTTAAAGCTGTAAGTGCTGAAGATTTTGTGATGTTGGATGAAAACAAGTATATTCCTGCCTATTCCCTATTTAATTATATTAATTAATGCAATAATAACGACAATATTCAGGTTTTTATAAAGCTGAAAATATAGGTAATATTTTTATCCTGAACAATATAAATTCTTAGAGAAAATGATAGCACGTGTACGAATCTAAACTGTAGCACAATATTAACAGGGAGTACTGACAGTAGCTTAACATTGTTCTCTTAATACGTGTTAATATTGTTATCCTGGACACTTAAAGGAAAAAAACCTACACTTTCTTCCATAATAAGAGGGTTTGTTTCTTTTCTATTACACCCATCTGGAAAAAATTGGGAAGCTGAAATATAACCAATAACCTATTAAGAGCTCAGTACTGCATTTCCTGGGTATTCAAAATGCTAGTGTTTTCTAAAAGGAATATTTTAATATTCTGCAATGCAAACAAGGTCATAATGTCATGCAAATTAACTTCCAGATTGAAGAGGTCTCCCATTCACACATTCGTTATGCTCCATTTTCATGGATGCTGATGACATCAAAGCATTTAGTTAAACCCAATGTTTTATTGCAATAGAAGTGCAGTGAATTAATAGATGGGTAGTATGGTCCCATAATCGCATTGCTTACTGGCACATCAGCAAAATAGGTTTCTTAATATGAATTTGACAGCTTATGCTTATTGAAATTAATGGTGAAACTTTGGTTGTCTTGGTAGTCTGCAAGAAGTTTTCAACAGTAGATGTTACATTGAAAACCTCTCTGAAATTAAACAATGCAGCATTGTTGTAATATTGAGCAATAAAGCAGAAAATGTCTTTAATAATGAACTTTGTTAATCAAACCCGCAGGGGGAAACAATGAAGACCGAATAAATTATGAGCATGTTTTTTCCTAATGCTGTATATGACAGTGGCTTTAAGAATAAGAGAACAGTAGCTGTTGGTGAGGCTTCTTCAGAGGCTTTGACGAAGACTTTTGTGATTTCTTCAAATCACCTGTTTACCACAAGTCATATAAATCACACTGCCTCTATGAAGAGTAAATGAACCTTCATAAAGATGTGAGGTGCCAGTGAGTTGTGTGAATCTGTGTAGGTCTCCTATAAATGAAGCAGAAAATCTCTTGATGAACAAATACAGAAAGGTGATAAGCCTGTGTAAAAATTTCTACTTGGGAAAGTCACTTTAGAATTTTCTTCTGACTGGTTACCTGAGTGTTGTGGACTTCGATGTGTGTAGAGAGGTACTTTAAAAGATGAGTATTTTATTTGAAAAGGTCTCATAATTGTTGTTTGCTTCTCTATTCCTGTATTTCTAGCCTAGCTCTGCCTGCTTAAACACATTTGAAGGCAGAAGAGGTACTGTTAATTACTACAAGAGATGTCATTAGAGGCCATCTCAGTCAAAGAGCTTAAGAGAGGTTAGCTCTTGTTTAAGTATTTGAAGGATGTCTGCACAAATGAACAAGTCTTACAGTTTGGAGTTCTTCATCCAGATTAATTATTTTTGCTCTGTCTTCCCAAAGCCTGTAGTGACCACGTACATTTCAAGAAAACAAAAGAATAAAATGCCTTGGAAAAAAGTGTTCCAACACTGATTTTAAAAAAATAAATAAATTTTAAAAAATCAAATTTATGTACTACACAGAAACTGCTGTGTAATCATTTATTCAGAGGATATTTTTAAACTAATCAAATGCTTTTAATATCAGGGTACAATTACTAAATTTTAGTGACCAAATGCAAATATCAAACAACTTCCTATATGTACATTTCCTACTTACTGTATTAAAAGGTTGCAAAAATCAAATTATTTTCACGTAGAAGTGCTGGAAGTATTTGTTTAGAAATGGACTCAATTCCACTAATTTCAGTAAAGGTTTCAAGGTGGTGGGTTTGTTCCTCTGTGTGCCAAGTCTTAGCACTTGTTTCGGAATTCTGAGCAGGCACGGACAATACCAGCTTTGGAAAAACAGCAGCATGAAGTCCATACTGCACCAAACAAAATGGTTCCCTGATTCACCACAAAGAGCAAGAACTGTGTTGCACCACTGAATGCAACAGAACTTCTGAACAAACTTTGTCTGTTGACTTCGTCATATGGTGTCACTAAACAAACCCCAACAGTTTCTATTGCTGGTGGTATGCACAGCTCTCAGCTTTTTATTAACAAAGGAAATCTTAATAGAAATTGTAATCACCTAGTGTTAGACAAATGCTTTATTCCCCTGTACTAATGCAGGATGGCAATGAAAGTTTTAAGCAGGTTACTTTAAAAAAGTTATAACAAATGTTTCTGACATCAAGGGAATCGCTGATGATTCCATTGCTGACCCAGTGGCAGGATATGAAGTTTTTTCAAGCTCCAGTTATAAAAGTCTTAAAAAATTTAGATTTTAGCAAAATGGCTTCCAACTTTCTATAAAATGGAGCCATGAAAGTGGAAGATTTTGTAACATCTAAAGAGAAAAAATACCGTGAATGCATAGAATTTACCAAAAGTTATGAGTTTGCAAATAAGAAAAATAAAATAAGATTGAATAAGTAAAAGAAAGAAAGAAAAAAGAACACCAATGCCATTATACCTCTCTGGTTTTAATTTGGAATATGGAAACTGCAAGGTTTCTCTTTGCCAGTCTCTTTCCTGTTGTTTACTTGACACAGGTTTTTAAAGGGACAGATAGGGCATAGATACATCTATTCTGACTGAAACACGAGTTGTGTTAGTCACAGCAGTCCCATCTCTGCCTGAGTGGTCCAAAGCCTGGTGGAAAACAACATATATTTTCTATTGGTGAAGCTTTGGAGTATATAAAACTATTTGAAGTGCAGATGAAATAGAATATACATGAAATAGTTTTGAAACCGATTACGCTCTTGATGAGGTTTGGAACATGGAAGTCCTGTCTGCACTGTGGCAGCTGGGTCCTGCTGCTCGTGGGCAATGCAGCAGGGTGGGAGGTGGGACTTGAGGCCTCTGTGCCACACGGGGACACTCACAGTGTCCTTGCAGATGGTCTCAAGGGAAGGCAGCCCAGTTACAGCCCTCTTGTCAACAGAGGAGCTGACTCCAAGGTAGCACTCTGGGAATCTGTTCAGAGATGCCAAAGTCTCAATTAATTTGCAAGAGAGTACTCCAGGACCTTCCCTTAGGTGCTTCATCTGGTCTGTGAATTAAGTGCTGATGCCAGACTCTCAAGAGCAAAACCTGTTTGTTTTGGTAGATGGCAGAGATGAGAAACTGCTGAGCGATACATGTTCCTCTCCTTTGCTTCCAGCTTCAGCAGGTCACCAAAACCCCTTCAGGTTTTTGCAAGTTATTAATTTCTAGGCACTTGTCCCAAGGAGGCTGAGTGATGGCTTAGGCTCACCACAGCTGTCAGCCACCAGCTCTGAGAGGAGAAGGAAAGTTTCTAAAACTTCTTCAGTGTGACAAACAGAACACGTTGTACTCTTTACAGCAGCAAGTATGATCAGTCTGTACCTGCCAAAGTTTCTCTATCAGCCATAGTTTGCTCTTTTGGTTTTTAAATCTCGTCCCCTTCTGAAATCCTTGTTCCTTCCAAAACTTAACTCAGGGTCTAAATGAGGCAGGTGACTTGTTTTATACTTACAAGGCAAGAAATTCTTGACTTTGAACCTGTCATGTGTGTGCTGTGAATAGATCCTCAGCCTGTATGCAGTTGCATGGGAATTGTATTTAGTCAGCAGTCTTCAGGGAAGTTTTCTACAGCAGTGAGCACCAAGAAAACTATTAGCTGAGCCCAAAACCTGCTGATGGGGCATTATTTCAGAATGAGCAGGGCTGGGTGTGATGATAAGGTTAAATGAAGGTGGAGAGGTCAGGGGAGCTGCACTGCAACCTGGTGTTCGGGCTGAAGTATTAATGAGGCAGCACAGGAGGATGTATTTGACAGTGGGCTCAGAATATTAGAAATACTGTGTTGTCTTTGAGTCTTTCTTTTTGTCCTTCTGGATAATGCAACTCAATTCCCCTTTCTCCAAGTCTTTTTCATTATCTGAATTGAATCCTAAGTGTTACATTCAGAGCCTCTTTGCCTTTACTTAGAATTCCTGAGAGGGAAGCGTCTCTTGCCAGGCAATTTTCAACTCCTGCTAGAGTAGGCTGAGTTGTTTATCTGGTTTTTACTTTTCAAATGGTTAATGATAATGAACTGTAATTGAGAATTGCTTTGGGTTGATTAATATGCATGTTGTCATCCATTTATCTCCCTGTTTCCTTTGAAATCACCTTCTCAAGAATTCGGAATGATGTTTGGTATTCTTTTTTTTTTTTTTCTTTTCTTCCTGCCTTCCTGTTAATATTTGCAGACTTTTATTTTGGTGCTTTTTTAGAACTGCATTCTTCTAATGCTTTTTCTGAGCAAGTTTCTGAATCTCTCTTGAAATTTTTGTTGCTGTAGGATTCATGATTTTTAGTCACTCTATTATAGGTTTTTAAATGTGTTTCCAGTATATGAATAGGAGTAGAAAAAGGTTCTTAACCTAGAACTTTCACTTATAGCTTGCTTAGGTTTTTGTTATTAACATGTCTAGACTTGCTGCCTTAAGATTAAGAAAACAAGATTTCGGATTTCTAACTTTTATTTTGTCTTGACCAAAAACCTGTTATGGAATAACAAAGTGTCTACCTGACTGTTTTGGTTTTTGAGAGAGAGAACTTTGTTATTGCTGTGCACAAGTGAATTCCTGTAGACTTGGTTTTTTTGGCCATTCATAGCATCTCTCTGCTTCTCAGCCTGTTGGAAATGCTGGGTTTGCAGCTGAATTACTGAGGTGTAGCATGGACCTCATGGTGTAGCATGGGGCTCATCACCTCCCTGATTCTGTATAAAGCAAGGAGTGCTGTACACCTTTGAAAAACTCATCATTAGATACTGCCGGAATGTTGTTGCATGCAGGTAGCTCAGACTCCTTCCTCCATCAGGCGACCCCAGCCTCTGTGCTTTACAAGTTAGTGGTGCATCCTGAGGATCATCCCTTGGACCTGCCCTGGGTTTATTTCTAAAGCTTCCACAAATAGCAAATCTGCTTTCTGAAGCAATGCTCAAAGAAAGTGAGAAATGGGAGCTCAGCTCTGAAAGCCTCATTAGTGTGTTTCAATCTGAGTGATCCTACATGAAAGAGTAAGAGGACTGTATCATTAGCAAGAGAAACAAATTTTGTTCACGATCATTCACAGTTAAATGGAGAGCTGAAAATAATAACAGATGAAAACTAATATGAAATTGTGTTTATTCTAGTTCTATTCATTCTAATTTTAGTCAGCCTTGTGAAGACACTTTCCAAACATCGGGTTTGGAAGAGATATTCCCATCTTTAAGAAAGCCAGAAAAATAAACATAAAGCAACAACAAAACAATCATAAATATCTGTAACTATTTTTATATGTTACATTGCTTGTTATTTCCTGAAAGAAGAGTTTAGTATTATGGTCTTAATGATGGCACTTCATTGTCAGCTATCCTCTCTTGGAAATACAGCTGCAAACATCATCAGTGAGAACCTGAAAATCTAGTTCTAAGAGTTTTCGACAAGCTCAGCTCTAAAGATGGATTTGACTGTGGATACCCCCTGATTCAAAGGAGGCTTAATTCAAAAATATTAAGTCCTTCTCTAATGATTTCTACCTCATGTTTTTACATGGATCCTTCCATTTTCTGTATTAGTGCTCATTGTTCAGACTTTTGACCTACTAGCTATGACCAGGACACTGGCAGAAAGAGCTGTGTGCTTTCCTTCTATATTTTATTTGTCCAAGTTTGTCTCAAAAGTTTTCCTTTCCTTGAGAAGTATTACTTTTTCAGAACCTGTAGAATAGCAGTAGAGTGAAGGAGATAAGTTATTACTACATGATGGTTCTTAATATGGTATTTTGTTTCATATGAAGGCTTTTAGGAATGACCAACTCAGAGTTTTAGGATGCTATTCAGATGGTGAGTCTGAACGCAGTATTATGATTGAGGCAGCTTGCTGCAGCTGCTCAGTCTCTGTTGTCACACCTTTCCACTTTATGTTTTGCAGAGAAACATTTTAAGGTCCAAAACTGCATTAAGGGGTTCTCAATGTCCTGTACCTTGGTGGAGAATACCCATGCTGCACGGACCAAAATCAGCCGATGCATATTCTACTTTGAGTAACTACTTGTGCACCTAGCCAGTGCCACTATGCAGAAGTCAAGCTGTCAAGGATTTAAGAGTAGGACTGTGCAAAGCACCACGAAGCTTCTGTCCAGGTTTGTGTGTAGCCAATGAAGGTACCAAATAGAGGTGTGTGTCCTGGGGCCACTCTGACGTATCTCCAATAAATAAATTAATAAGGCTGCTGTTGTTTGCCTAAGTCATGAGCTATCTCTTCTGAGAAGTGCATCAAAGACAAATCATGTCACTTTTGACTGCTGTGACTTATAAGAGGAAAAATATTTGTGTATCATGGAATTTAGCCTTTGGTTTTAAATATTTTCTCATGTAATTTTGTCTCCGTTACAGCATTATTGAGTTTCTTTGCATCAAATTACTAGACATCATAACTCTTGTCCTTATAGTGAGTAGAGGTTGAGAATTGTTTTGACTATTGTTTGTGTTCTGTAATCCAGACTCCAGTTAGACCCCTGTGTGCATTAGCAAAGCAAAACTTGTACTTGTGCCAGTTTGCTCTGCTTTCCCAAATGGAAAATAGGCAGGAGAGTACAATTGTATAATTAGAAAATATACATTTGTATCTATCCCCCACTGCTCTGAAAGCAGCTTGCCACCCAGACTCTTGCAGGTGGAAGAACAGCTGTTTCACAGTTGACATCGGTGCTGCCCCTCGGCCAGCTGGCAGGAGAGGTCCATCATTGCCTCCCGCCTGAGTTCACAGATGTCCCCTCCGAGACACGTCTTTACACAGAGGGTGATCAAACTGCGCCAAACTCGGCACTGATGTTCAGTACAATGGGAGAGTTACGCGTCTGTGAGCTTCTGTTGACGTGCTGATAAAAAAGCCACAGAACTGTCTGGGGAGTCACATATAGTGTGACAGAGACTTAAACAAGCAGTTATGTGGACTGTGATTTATGGTGTGACTCCCACGGGGACTGTTTTTCAGTCACAAAACACAGAGCAGACAGTGCTCATGCCAGCTCTCGTTGCTGCTGCCCCCGTGTATCTCCTCTCCTGAACAGCCTTGCACAGGCCACTGTCCCACGGGATCGGTCCCGGCCGTCCCAGCGTACTCAGTTACACACCCTGTCCCGCTTTGGAGGTGGAGTCAAAAGAAAAACTGAAAAGGTTTATGGGAAATTTCAGGGGTAAAAAAGACAATTTGTAGTTATTTGTTATTCAAACAGGCAGTGCGTCCTCCCCTATATATTTTTTCAGAAAGAATCGATGTTCAAAAGAGGATCAGGTAGAAAATAGCTGCTCTCAGGCACTTATCGTATCACTTTGTGAACTGTAGACCAACAGTGTTGTAAGCAACACCAGTTTCATTTTTCCAAGCGTGAACACTTGTAATGCTACTTTTCCTAGATGCCCTATGCAATGCTCAGTTTGCTACACTTACCTAGTTTTCTGTTTTTACAAAATTCACACTGAATGGGCTTTGTAAATTGATAATGAATCCACCTTCTGTGAAATGTGAAATATATGTAAGCCAAGGAAATTTTCCATGAAAAATAATCTGTATGCGTACCTTGCCTATAGGCATACAGACTGGTAAATGCCAGACATTTTTCTTCCACAGTCTTTGACTGCAAAGCAGGGTGAAATAAGGCTAATTGATCAAGAATTATCATAAAGTGTAAGGTCATTGATTGCCAGAAATACTGAAAGTATTTTAAGAATAGAACTTTAGAGGAAAATAACTCCTAAGAATAGAAGTTTTATGTGTAATCCTGCGCTGTTTATTCCAATTGAACAAGCAAACAGAGCGATTGACGATAAAAGCTCCTGACCAAAGGATCATATTGGTAGCCCCTCTGCTCCTGCCAGGAAAACCTATACCCGGATTCCTCATATGTCTTCTATACCATCGTTCTACCTCTTATTGCACAGAAGCCACAATAAAGAAAAACTTTCTTCTTTGCAGCAAATATGGTTGATTTCAAATGGCACAAAAGGATTAGTCTATAACAACTGCAGGTCATTTTTAAAAATAGCTGGGGAAATTTTTGTTTTCCTTACAGAAGGGGGGAGGGTTCATAATCAAGACAAATATGTTCAATGTGGAAGAAGAAATACTGTAGTGATGTCTTTCCTCTTTCTGCAAAAGGGCTTTTAAACAAGCAATTTTTTTTACTAACTTGGGCAATGTAATAGAAACACACACATTATAAGAACTTTTGATGTGTCAGGTTAATAATCTGTTCTTTGTTAGCACTGAGACACTTCAGGGTGTGTGTTAGTGTGTTATTGACTTTATTTTTTTTCAGGTGTCAAAAGCAATGCCTTTGGTTCTCTTCTCTCATCTTAGGTGTGCTCCAATACTGAATTAGAGCAGCCAAGCCCTTTAGGGCTGGAAATGAGCTGGCATGGTGGGACTATGCTTTGTGGGACTAGAGAGGTGAAATAAATCCTTCCCAGAGGGCTCTGAAACAAAACCAGCCACCAAATGTTTGGAGGGAATGTGGGTCAATCAAAGATTATACCATTGTATCAAGCAAATCAGCTAGTTCAGTAATTATGACTTCCCTCTTCAATATGAGGGATAATTTTTGGTTTTCGGGTTTGTTTGTTTGGTGTGGGGTTGTTTGGGTGTGTTTGTTCTTGGAGTTTTTTGTGTGTTTTGTGGGTTTTTTTGGTTGTTTTCTTGTTTTTTCATTCTAAAGTAAAGCGTAAGTATCTGCTACCCAGTAGCACGACAGTCAGTTGTCCAGTTGAAACAGGGCTGAGAGGAAGGACAGCAAGCTTGGAAAGATTTCTTCCAACACATGGAATAAAACTTTAAAAAGCAAGCAAATTATTTCACTCCTCTGCAAATTCATTTCTAAAGCAGCCAGGCCATATACACAAAAACTCACTTTTGATAACTAATTCCTGTTTTCAACAGTGCGGCTGTAGGGGGTTCTACCATGATCAGTTGAGGCAGGAAGATGCACACAAGCAAGAGTGAGCCTTTGCACCTCCTGCGACACCAAATATTGCACTGTTTCAAGAAGGCACTGTTCCGTAGTTTCTCATGACTCTTCTAAAATGAAATTTGCTTTTATGTGGCACGGAACAAAAGGATTCTGAAGGAAGAAAAAATCCCTTCAGCTACGACAGGGTGGAGGAATCCCAAAGCAACTCATTCTCCTTTCTTTTATCCACTTCTCAGCTACTAAGTACTGCAATGATGTTTATCTAATAACTCCATTCTCCTTGAGGCATATATTCTATTAATAGTAATTATCTATGACTTACAATTTGTCTTGAATTCTCCTTACTAGTGCAGCACTTGAACTGATTATGTACTCCCACTATTAGAATAAAAAATGATGTGACTGCATTCTTAATAACAGCTGCGTATAAGTGTGTGCATAAAAATATCATATCTTCTGAAAGTGAGAGGTGTTTCTACCCACAGTGAGGTGGATGAATGTTCACCAATTGCAGAATAAGTGGGATGAAGAGGCTCCTGACATTCTCTTTGACGAGATAGAACATCTCCTGACATTGTCTTGCATCATTTGGAAGATTCACCTCATTCTAAGTGTATTTCTATATTACGGAAACTCAGAGAACAATGATAGTTTTGGTATTTATCTGGGGATTTTTGCTGTAATAAGCATGTGATAAGGTAGACCCTGATGTGAAGAGTTTACAGTATATGTAGAAAAGACAGAAATCATTTTTGTGTGGAGTCCCCAGATGTAAGTTCCAGAGAGATCATGAACTTCTCAAGGTCATGGGTGAGACTTTTGACAGCATCAGGAAACAAATTTAAATACCCTTGACCCTGGTTTAGTGTCTGTGCTAAAATGTCCTATATCTTACTGGTTTCCTTTTGGCAACTGAGAGTTGGATCCAGTATCCAGTTGGATCCTGTATCTGGATTGTGGTTGAAATTGTATGTTAGCTCTTCACTGCTTTGAATACTTGAGCAAATCCTCCTATCAGGTAGATGGCTGCTATCCTTTGCCTGTTTGGAACAGGAATTCGGGTTTTGCTGAATACGCATAAGTAGGTTGGAAAGCTCCAGGTAAAAGAAGAGCAGGTGAACTTTATTCCTCTGCAAAACTGTAAAATGTGTTATTTTGCAATTATGAAGCACTTAGAGTTCCTTGTATGGTTGGTAGTCTATTGGTAATTACAAAACATGCGACAGAAGCAGGAAGTTATGAATTCTCACTTTTGTTCTGTATTGACTCATCTGACCTTGGAAAGATGCGTTGATCTTCAAAAGCCAGCTGTGATTTTGAGTGTCTTATGTACATACAACCTTACATGAAATTAATGAGATTTAGAATTTTTCAGTGCATCTGGTGCTGAATGTCATATTAAGCTGGTGACCCTGCCATCTTAGTTTTCTCATCGGTTCAAAAAAATAAGTTAAAGGCACCCAGCACGTGTGTATTTACCTCGCAGAAATGATGTAAAATTAAACATTTTACCTTGAAAAATCTTCTGAAAAATCTATTAAGAAAAATACTGTTGTAAAACATGACAAGAAGAAAAAAAAAACGGTTTAAAGTTATTGCTCTAATTTTAAGCGTTCTTTAAAAATTCATGTTGGGAAATAGTGTCAGGTACTTTGGACCTCAATCTTTCCAGTTTTATGCTTGTAAATCCCCTTGTTTCCAAAATGGATAGTAATTTGCATTCCCAGATCTGATTTATAGATATAATCAAGGCCTTTTTTACAAAGGGCATGGCTTATTCTCATTCATTGCAGCTACAGGTGTGGTGGCGGTTGAAGAAAACTCTCAATATTAGGATACGTTAAGTGGGATGACGGGTGAACAGTACGAGTCTGTTTGAATATCAGTATTCCCATGGGGAGCCAATTCAGTGATGTTGAGCCCACC
This sequence comes from Patagioenas fasciata, assembly GCF_037038585.1. Classification (NCBI taxonomy): domain Eukaryota; kingdom Metazoa; phylum Chordata; class Aves; order Columbiformes; family Columbidae; genus Patagioenas; species Patagioenas fasciata. The sequence continues at coordinate 12,328,276 of NC_092533.1, read as the reverse complement.
CAGCAAATTAAACAAGAAACAAAAATTTGCATAAAACTGTCTTGAACAGATGTTCATCAACAGAATGCAGTCAAAGCCTATTTTCTTTTTTTAATCAAGAAGTATAGTACAAACATTAGTTTATTGTATTTGGTGGGGGACAGTGGGGTGGGATGTGTAGCTTAATACCAAATCTACACTCACTAAAAAGGTAAAGACAAAAAAAAAAATCAGAGAACACTTCCATTTTCTTTTCAAATGAACAACTAGTAGATTCTAGACTGCAAAACAAGCAATTACATTTTATTTTGTTAAAGTAATAGATCGTTCATAACAGAAACAGAACTAGTAATATTAACTGTACCCATACCATCTGGTGCTACCTATCATTACAATATGTTCAAATTACTAATATGTTTAATAGGTGTATAATCTTGCTTGGTGTGTTGCATTCTCATTGATAGTCTTAAGAAATGTTTAACAGAAATGCAAATTTTCAGAATTACATAACAAAAGCTATGTCAGGTAGAGAAAGAAACTGAAAGACAGAGGTGACTACAAGAGAAATAATAATTAATTAAAAGTAATTAAAATACATGCAGAATTTAGACTGGAAAACTTCCACAGTTTTCTCTTGTGCTGTTGGAAGCAAGGCGGGAAACTACATGGCCACCTTCCTCCAGCTCAACCTGCAGTTCTCATGCTCTGCAGAAATGAGTGAATGAGACTTGACATTGCTGAAGCCTTTGGAAAAAGTCCTCTGTTTTAAAGATACAGTGAAACTGGCTTATGTTACATTAGAATTTATTGATGGATATCTGGATAAGTTTGCTGCTTCTAATTGTTGAAAAATTTGCAGTTAAATCTCAGAATTGTTGAAAGAAACTAGCAGATAGGTGCTAACCTACTCCTCAGTCTCTGCATCTCTTTACTAGTAATAGCAGTACCTAACATTGTTTTAATAAGGCCACAAAGTGAATTTTTTTCTGAAAGGTATGTTTATTTATGAATTTCCGTAATTATCTTCTCAGGTTAACAAACATCTCTTCCAGTTTTTTATATTTAGCATAATGAGTGAAGCCCCCTGAGCTCTGAGAACATTGCTTTCTGTTGATTAAAGCAGGACTTTGATACCAGCTTTTAGCTTCTATTAGGTAACTGCAAATTTTGCACATTTTGCAAGGAAGTAATGAGATGGAAATATTAGGCCAACAAGCCTAAAGCAGGAATGATATACTCTTCATACCACTCGGTATAAAGTTTAGTAGCCTGAATTGCTTAGAATGCTTTGGAATTGCTTGGAAATTATTTTCCCAAATAGTCTTTGTTTGGCTTAGAAAATTTCAATACAAGCTGATTTGCTTAGAAGTGCTGGATTTTGTATCAAAATAAGGTATATAGGAAACACTGAAGGAAATGTTTGCTTGGACCCTCCTCAAAGTGACACATGCAACCAGTAAGTTACCTAAGGCTCTTTGTGAAATAAGCCACTTTGCTCTTAGCAATTGAAAATGACAATTACATTTTGAAATGTCTCTAAATATTTCCAGTGAGAAAACACTGGTCATAAAGAGAGCAAATTAATAGGTGTTATTTAGACCCAGTTTATCTTGATCTAATTTGATGGCTGACTGAGAGCTCAACAAGACCGAAAATCCAATGATATCTTAGTGCTGAACCTTTGCCTCATCAGTGCTTTGTGACTTATTTGAATACACCTTTATATGCTGCATTATATAACATACAATCATAGTAGCAAAACTAGATAGCCTTGGAATATTTAAAATTTACAAATATGTTTCTGACAGTCTTGTAACCAATCAGTTATTTTTTTATGGTAAAATATTATCCACTGAAATTTTTGCTCTTTGACAAGTACCCTTTTTTCTCCTAGCTCTCCTTCTCGAGTTGTTCACCACAGATTAGTCCACACTCTTAATATATATCCAGTATTTAGATAAATGGCATTGGAGACTTTAATTGCAATTGTTAATCCAGCTGTAGCATGATGAGCTGTTTTAGAGGCTTCTCAGCATATTTGCCTGTGCAACTGTTCCAACTGGGGATATCTCCTTTACATACTACATTTTCTGCATAATTACTTTGTCATAAGGTCAATTAATCTATGCATTTGCCTGGCACGTACAGTATGGAAAACAACTCTAGCATTTTATTACTTAAGTGCACCGACTCTCTTATTGACCTGAAAGACTGGGTTCCAGCAAACAACTGGCAGTGTCGTCAATAAACCATGTGTTACGCGTGCGTAATGGTGTGCACTGAAACAAGAAAGGAACACAAGTGTGTCTACAAATTAAATAAAAGTTCTGTAAATTACAGGACATCATAAGCATTTTAATTAACCTGTTTAAAAGTGGAAAGGTAGAGATGAGTTCTTGAAGGAACTGTTGTGGAAAAGTACCTTTGAGCCATTTGTCCTGTGTTGTAAGACACAGTGACAACATCCACTTGATCTGAGATGTGTACAAGGTTATGTAATAATGAATTAATATTGATTTACTACAAATATCTGTATTTAGATCTGATCACTAAGTGACTTTCACAGGCTTCTCCTTTCATGTGAATAAATACACATTGGATTAGCACTAGTTTAGAGTTTTGGGATTTATACATGGCTTCTTCCTATTTTATGGAAAATAGAAATGTCTTTACCTCTTATCCTCTTTACAGTTGTCTATCTCCCATTTAGAACTTGATATGAGACAAAGGTAAGGACTGAAATAGTATGTAAACTGAGGACATACGGTGCTAATGGAGAAAAGTTCTTTGGCAGTATCATGTGTCTGTGTGACTTATAGTGAAATAACGGTTTGACTGAATTGTGTGCCCAAAAAGGACTGTGGGATTTAGGACTAAGGTGGTTGCTTGCCTGCCCTTAGCTTCATGGATGTCATCATAGTCTGGAACACTTTCTCTCTACCTTTAGAACAGCCATCAGGAGACACGCTGGTGTTCCACCTTCCTCATGGGAATGCTTTTATGAAAGTGCTTTGTAACAAGAATACACTGTCCCTAAAATGAACACAGCATATTAGATTGAAAAAGAAATACACTCAAAAATTATTTTATTTTATAGAAAAAAAAAGCACAATAAAACTACTCAGTGCACCTTGTTTCACTATTTCTAGAGATGGCTTAGCAGTAATAAGTATGTATTTGTGAATGATGTATTCAACAGTTGACAAAAATGTCATAGTGATTTGTATTTACTTAGCCATGTGTAGAAAGACTTCTTAATGTGAAAAAATAGATGAAGAAATTGTACAGAGGAAGTTGGGGCTTTTGGCGTTATGAAAGAAAACAGTTTTGATATTTTGGAGTGCTGTTTGAAGTAATGAGAACTTTATAGAAATGCGAAAGAAATGCAGAGATGACTGCCATGGGCTGGAATGGATAATAGTAGGTGATGGTTATAGTCTTGTTATAAAAGCCACAGCAATGTGTGTCCCATATAACTCAATGAATTACAAGCAGAGTTTGCTATTCTAATTCTTAGAATGAACCAGGAAAGACAAAAAATAACCAGATGCTGTGATTTTCAGCAACCTAAGAATCTGTGAACCAGTCAGTTTCACAGGACTGGGACATTCTTGGACAATTTCTAAGACAAAAAGAAATTTTTAGATAGACTCGGCAAGATAATTCCAAAACTGAAATAGTAAAAGCTGCTTTCTTTGACAGTTGTGAGAGTGGCAGATGTGTGGCCCTCTTGGACCAGCCAGCAGCAGCTCATCACCAGTAACGGAGCATTGCTCGCTTCCAGGCAGCATCTGGAACAGACGACCTTTGGCTGCAAACCAATGGCTATAACCATTCTCTGAATGTAGGTCATAATTCCTCACTGTTGTGTATGAATATCTGAGCCACCTTCTTTTCTCCTTAGACCAGCCGGATTACATTGCTGGCACACTCATGGCACTTTGTTCACTCAGTTTGTGTCCTTTCTGAAAGTTTTGACAATCTTGATTGTGTTTTGCATCTGTATTTCGGGCAGTATCTGGGATGGTTGCCATGGTCCTCTCAGTGTGTGCTCTTCTTTTGGAGGCCGCCTGCATTTTTGCATTGCAGTTGGTGCACTAAGTCTGATATGTGGGGATTGTATTGAATGTTGAAAGCACTGTAAATTTAATCTTCAAATTTACAGCAGGAACTGTTGCATTCTCACAGGTGAGAGTGAAAACACCTCCTGTCAAAGTAAAGGAGTTCCTACCCTCCAAAGTGCTGCATAATAAAAGGTGTGTCACCTCAGGAACACTATTCCGGATGTGTGCCCTGCATTTCATCATTAGTTCCACTGCAAACTGGTGTTTGTACAATTGTTAGGAAAGAACTAACTCACATTGTAGATAACTAAATTATGATTAATTTCTGTTGAAACTGTTTCAAGGGAAAATGGGTCTCTTCAACAAACAAAACTTTTGTCCACTGGAGAATCTGTGGTGTTGTGGTTTTTTTGTTTTGTTTTGTTTTTTAGTGGAATATCACCGACCTTCTTTAGGGAAGGTGTTTTGGGGATGGTTACACAGTTTAGACAGAAACTTAAAATTTTTATCCAGAAGGATTAAAATGAAGAAAAAAAGATTTGGAAAACTAATGCTTAGATATTAATAAAATCACAAAATAACTTACATGATTGCTCTGGTTTAATCTATGAGGATCAAAATCTCACAGGGAGGGAAGGCAGGATCATTTCTCTGTCTAGTTCTACATTTAAGCTTTGTTGTGCGAGAACCAGTTTTGCTCCTCTGTGTAGTTCCTTTACACAGATGTAAACTGGGCCTTGGTGTGGGACACGCTGCACTTTGCAGAAATAAAAACCTTACTCAGAATTCCTCCTAGACAGAAGAACCTGTGTTCCATGTAAAGAAAGCATTTGCATTAGGTTAAATGGGGGTGACACGTCAGTGGTGTCACTGCTGGTGGCCATGTATTAACCTAGCCTGTCAAGTTTTTATTTAACTATCTAGAAACGTATGCAGAATGATACGAGAAATGACAGGGGAAAACCGTTACCAACAATTTCTGAGGGAATGTTTTACTGTCTTTAGAATGAAAGTTGCTCTGAAAACTATGGAAAGGAGAGTTGCACTGGCTTGAATGCTGTCTGCTTACCAGGTTCTGTGTTTTGTTGATACATGATATCATGTCAGAAAGGACTGGAGAGAGACTCCTAAGTCTCGGGGACTCTCCATATTAAAATTTTGTTGATGCTCATTTTCATGTGGGATTTGGCTTTCATGAACATGACATGTCAGCTAAAGTACCTTCAGCAGCAACTGTTGGGATTGCACTCAAGTGCAAGTATTATTCAGTTTTCACTATTCCGCTGATGTGAAGGAACTATAAGATCCTCTGTCCTTCAACACCATATAAAAATTGTTCTTGGATCCATATTTTCTCTGTAGCCATGCCAACACCTTTACCATCTCTTCAGCCTTTAAGGCAACGTGAGTAGTGCGGCACATAAGGAGTATGTTTCAGGTGGTGAATGTGGGTCTTGTTACTGTCAGTGTCTCTTCTCAGAGACCATTACAAGTGACATTTATTTTGAATAGTCTTAATGTCTGAACTGTCCCTTGCATGTAAGTAACATGTAGGTAACAAAATCCAGTTTTGCCTTCTCCTTTTAGTACTAAAATCAGAATAGTTTCCAACTACATTTTTCAATTTAGTGTATCCAGGAATTATTTTTTCCTTGTGAGGGTGTCATGGGAAATATTTTGAGATTGATGCAACTTTAAATGGAACTTGTAGAGAGAGAAAGTGTTAGTTTGCACATCACTGACCTGAATATTTTCATGGTGACTTCATAAAATTAAGGTGCTCCTTTATAAAAGTCATGACTCCTTGATCAGTCGCCAATGAAACGCTACCTTGTGAATGCATAAATTACTTTCCAATCTAAAAATAAAGGCAGGATGTTGGCGTCATGTGGATCTTAACTTCTAGTATGGCTGGAATTAGAGTTTTAAACTTGCCTAACTTTGTTTGCCGTTTATTGGTCCTGAGTAGAGCATGTTTATCCAGTGGTTTTAATTTATTTCAAGTACACAATAATAATGCTGTGACTGCCCTGTAAAGAGTTGTTAATGAACATATCTCAAACACAGAGAGTGGTTTCCTGATAAGGAATTTGTGCATGCCTGCAGAATAGAAGTACAAATAGGTAGACTGTGTATAGAGCTTCTTATAAAGACATCTGTGATTTTTCTGGCTTCCAAGTGCCTGCACCCCTGAGCGTTTTCTTCTTTATTCACTGTTATAATCTCCTTGAGTTGCCTCAATAGGGCACATAAAGGATGGTTTGGTTTTTGTTTTCGTTCTTTAAAAAAAGTACTGCAATAGGCATTACTAAGCATAACATTTAAGGATAAATTTGCTTTAATTTGTGTAATTACTGAAAGCTGTAGACACTCATTTTTTCTTTAGCTGGTCTTTTCAAGGAATCTCAATCTGTGATAAATGGATTTATGTAGCTTTTGTAGTAGGTTGTTCGATAATAAATTTAAGTAACACAATACTATTACAACAGAGCTATCGCATAGGTTTAAAACCTGGTATTTAAAACAGCTGCTTAAATATGGCACCAGTTAGTCTCAGTTATTTCCTTTCACTTTGGACTTATTCAGTCTACTTCAGTAGAATTACTCCACTTTTATGGTGTTGGAAGTAACATTGGAATAAAGCCCTTAATGTAGTAAGGGTAAAACTTACTGCTTTGTCATATTGATTTAAGAATCTACCTTAAAAAAACCCCTTCATTTACTATCAAAAGCAAGAAGTATGGCTCCAGCTGTCTGACTTCTGTCAGCAAAGGCTCTGTCCACCTGATTAGAAATGGACTTTTCTGTGGGGAGACAAATACAGTATCATCTGCAGACAGATATACTTGAAGTATAAATATAAATATTTCAAATCCAATACTAGACAGATGATGTGCGTATTATTTCTTAAATCAGGAAGTAATAATTTGAAAACAGGAATTTTATGGTTGCTGCACGTAAAATGTTTTGAACTATTTTACGGAGACCATATTCAGTGTTATTAAGGTCTTACTCCACCTGTGAGTGATTCAGCAGTTTACTCCTTAAAACAAAACCTACCTACCATTTCCCTGAAAATAAGACCAACCCCAAAAATAAGCCTTAGCATGATTTTTTTTCAGGATTTTTGAGGATGCTCAAAATATAAGCCCTAGTTATAGTTCGTAAAAAAAAAAAAAAAAAAAAAAAAAGTCAATTTAAATAGAGTTGAGACAGCTATGCACATAAAAAAAGTAATAGGTTTTGGAGCAAAAATTACTATAAGACCCTGTCTTATTTTCAGGGAAATGGTAGAAATGCAACCCAATAAAATAAGATTAAAAAAAAATCCAAAGGTAACATTAAATGTACGGATTCTCCATGCTAGGCCTGCATTGCAGAGATATGAAGATAAGGTGATTTCTTGCCCTCAGTCCATGTTTTGAGCCCTGGCTGTCATTAGTGCAATCTTTTTCATTTATGGAAGCCACGAGATATCCATCACATACCACTCTGCTCACAAGTTTTTTGCTTATATTGAGAGATTTAATGCCTTTTTTGTTTGTTTGTTTACTGTTGTAATAATGTATTCTCCTTTTCTGTTTTCAATTCAATTACTTAACAAAAGAGAAATCCTGCTCTTGGCAGCATGTAGTACAGGAACCAATTCAGTAGATCAGTAGGTAATTCAGAGGCTGCACTCTGGTGCAGGTATGTATTTCTCGGGTATGTATTTGTTAACACTAAAACTAGTCCTTGTTAATACTCGTTCAGTTACTCCTCAGGGCTGTGTAGCTGATTGGTGCAACTCAGTAACACCTTATAAACTGTAGTTATTCAGAGGCCGTATTCTAGTAGATTCATTTAACTCACAAAAATCTGTAGGAAAACAAGTGAGAACATTAAAGAGTGTTTCAAAATAAAGTGTACTTGGTTAAAATTTAAAACTGATTTAGCTTAAAAAGAAAGCTGATCTATATATTTTTAAATTATTTGAATTTCAAGGAGACATCTCATACTAAGTAATTAATCTTGTTTTCCCATGAAGATTGGATGACGAAAGAAACAGAAGCATTTACTCATCTAAAAAGGCATGGGTGGGGTTGGAAGGGTACCAAGTATTAGTCCATAAGGAATGCATAAGTCACTAAAACTTGACAATGTGCATTGATTACTTTTATTGACCAAACCCCATCTCTTTGATCATACAAAGATATTCCTGCATTTAAAGATAGGTCTATTCCAGGGAAATTAAAATATTTGAAAAAAGAATTAGTCTATTTCTGATCATATTTCTAGTCTGTCTCACCATCACAATTTTTCCCACAGACTCATCTGTGGAACTAACATGTCTTTAATATAAGTTCCTGAGATTGCAAACATTATGCATTGACTTAAATAATAGTTGAGTCAGATCACTTGGTAGACACAAAGATGAAAGCATAAAAGCAATAAAAGGCATAATTTGAGCTTTAGTATTTGTCTTTTACTATGATATGTTTTACAAGCAGATAGAACCTGTGACTTCTTTGCTGAGAATCTACTTTAAAATCTCATAACTATTCCCCACATCTCTGACAGTAACATCGTGTCTTCATGTAATTTCAACCAGCGCACTGAGGTTGTGGCCCTTAGAAAAGTCACCCTCTAACAGTTGATATTTCCTGACTTCAACCAGAGCAAAGCTGGCATTCAGTTATAGTAATGAAGCTTTTTTACTGTACAGGAATACCAGTTATAAATATTCTAGTAAAGAGGTTTAGATTATTAGTTTTGCATTACAAAATATTTCTATCTGCTCTGTGAAAACATAATTAAAAACAAAGCAGGTGTGAGGTGGGGAGAAAAACCTTTGTAGTAGTGCCTGAATATACATGTGGCCTGAAGAAGGCTTATTTGGCTTAAGGCATATAAAAATCTAGTACCTTAAAACTATTTGAGATTACTCTTATTTATGGAGTGAAAAATAGTCTAGTCATAACTGAGGTCAGATATGTTGCAATGTGATTCAGCATAAATGCATGTTACATGGTTCAGGAAGTTCTGCAATGACTCGCGTTGTCTTAGTTTCGTGTAAATATCTTAGAGAAGTTAGGGTTGTTTCCTCACCTGGGTTTGAAAGATCACGTATATTTTGGTTTTGGACAGGATTTAGAAGTGTGCGTGTTTTTTATTTTTCTTTTTTTAAATTTATTTTTAAAAGATTCTCCAGACACGTGAAATTCTGTTTCCTACTTTACAACCACGGGGATGATTTTGGTTTCTTTGGGTTCCTTCACTTCTCTTGGTCAAACTTTCTGTTTTAAGACTCACACCTCAGTGTGGCTTGGTCACTAAATCCCAATATCCTTCACTGACACTCAATTGCAGTCACTTGCGTCAAACTGCTGTCTGGAAATGGACTGTGGATCTTTATTCTTTGTATGCAAGCATCACTCCAGCCATGGCTGAGTGATGATGTTGGAGTAGCAATGCAGAAAAGAGTAGGTCTCTCTCCATTCTGCCTATAGATAAGGACTATTTTCTTCACAGGTTTCTCCATAGAGTCAGATGATGGACAGCATTTATGCAGAGACTTGCAAGGCTTTGATTGCTTACTGATTAGAGGAAAATCCTGCAAGAATGAATTATATAAAGAAAGCAGATGAGGAATGCTCTTCTTGTCCTGAACTGGAAGAGAAACAAGAATGTGATGAACTCAGCAATGACAAAGTCACCTCTGAATTTTGTTTGCGTATATATAAGAGAAAGGCATTAAGTTAGTAACATGACAGACTCAAAGTATCAAACCACTGGACAGTACGCACATTTCTGGGGTTTATCCAACTCTTGCTTCAGCTTCTGGTGAGGTCTATCTTCTGAACACGGTAGTGCATGATCTCAGGGCTGACCTAGCTGACCGTTGCATGGTTTCTATTTCTTAGACCTGCTGGATTTTTATTTGGTTTAGAAAATTTGAAAAACTAATGGGGGTGGAGGAAGCAGGGAGAAAAGCACAGATCAATAATACAAAAGACAAATGTGAAACTGAGGTTTCTACTGTACTATGTTAATTCTGTAGTTGTTTTCCTAGGTCTTTTATTTCTTGTAATTCTGATCAAGCAGAACAGATTTAAAATTAATTTAAGCTACACTCTGTCCCTTTGAGAGGTTCATGGGCTAAAACCAGAGCATCCTTTCTATTGGAATACATAGGAAGTTAGGTTAATGCTGAATAATGTATTAGCAGAGTGCAACAGAGCATGGTAACTGCCCGTCTTCTCCCCACAGTGTCCCGTTCTGCACATACAAATTCCCATCTCGCAGCAACTTCAGCTCTTGCTCTTCCTATTGAAATACAGTCAAAAATACTGGAAGAAACCCATACTCATTTTCTTTTTTTGTATTGAATAGAGAAACTTATTATTTATATTTTCTATAGAAATACATAGGCATATATGCATACATAAATATATACACATATTTATACAAAACTTTTCAATTTATCTGCTTTTCTACCGTATTGCTTGTTTGGTTGGTGTTCAACAATAACCAGGATGGTTAAGAACTGACATTGATTTTAAGTAATTACATTTATTCTAAGATATAACTTGACATTATTAACATTATTATTGATTACACCTGTGTCTCTACAAAGCATTGAATAGGAAAAATACATATTCCCTTCCTACCATTCCAAGAGATACAGAGAACAAACCCTTGTCTATCTTTTCCACATAAAAAGCTCCTTTGAAAAATGATAAGCAGTCTTTGTGCTCATGGTGAAATATGCTATTACATACTGAGACCTGATAGTACATTTTTTAAGGTGCCGATATAGTTTCCTAATCAGAAGTTACCTCTATTTTATACATTGAAATATTACACTCCAAGGAAACAGTGTCTATTTAGGAACTCTGCGTCTGCTGTAAAATTTGTATTTAGATTTTTTTATGCAAAGATCAGATATAAAATTTAGCTTCTTCAGTGTCACTTGTTTCTCCACAGCTTTTAAACATTTTCATTTTGTGCACAAACCAATTTTAAAATATTCTGAAAACTTGTATAGATATTGATGTACTCAAAATAGAAAATTAGTCAGTGAGGCAAGAACGAGTATAGTTATACTGAAAAATAGCCTGTGTCCCTATAGCACAATTTGCTTTTTGCAAAATAAGATGTATTTACACATTATAAAATATTTTCCCAGTGTCCATATTTTATTTAAAAAAAAAAAAATACTATATAAAGGCTGAAAATGGGAAAAATCGTCACAATTTTAGTTCCAAAGGAAAATGAAGAAAGAATTCAGTGCAATTAGAAATACATCCAAGTGTGCCAGCCTGCAGTCAGTTAGGAAAAGCAAACTGCAAACATGACATCTCTATGCAAACAGTAGTTATTGACTCAAGTCTATTTAAATTGTCTCATTTATGCTCTTCAGAGTTCAAGAACAGGAAGTACAACAAGTGATCTCACACATTGAGCCCAGCTACTGCACAAGGAAAAGCTCCGTAGTCCTCTTGAAATGGGAGGAGGAAAACAGTTGGAGCTAGATCATCAGAGAGCTAAAAATGCTGTAGAGCCAGTAAAGCAGTTGACAGTGTACTGGTGTCAACTCTTTAATCAGCCTCTAAATATTTTCTCACAGTGACTAAGATATTTGTTTCAACAAAACAAAAGTCCCTGAATTTCCTAAATCAATGCAACATTTAATGTTTCTGTTAAAGTTGATTTACTTTCAATGTATTATATTTAATTTCAAGATAGTAGTCCTTATTTTTTATTTGGTTGCATGTAAATGTTCCGTGGGTGCTTTTGACTCCCACCAGTGTCCATTACACCTGCAATGAAGTTGCCTTGGGTTCAATTTGGTTAGGCATAGTTTTTCAAATTACATTCTTAAAAAGGATTATGGAGATGAAGGATGAATATACAGTAAAATAACAGATGACTATGAAATATGAGAAAGAAATCCTGTGACTGTTTGTGCTGAGAGTATCAAATGAATTAAAATATTATTTTTAAACTCTGAATATGCTGGCAGTATTTTGCCTCTAGAAAAAAAAAAGTTCCAGGGAGTTTACTACAGGCAATTCAGTAGAATCAGCTGATAAAATGCAGCCTGTTCCCTAACTACCTGTCAAGATGTGCTTCTAGGAAGTTCCCTGGAGTTGGAGACTTGCATTTAGCTTGATGAGTAGCTGCATCTTTCTGTCTATTCAGCTTTAGACCTTGAAAATTCCCTGACAACTCAGTCCTGCCTGTCTAGATCCTACCCAGAAATTGCTTATTACTAGTCTGGTTGTACTTCCAAAAAAGGAAAAACAGTATCATAACTAACTAGCTAAAGTACATAAACAATAGAAAAAATAGTTTCTATTTCCTGTTTTCTTATATCTTGTTCTTTATAAATATTATTTCAAATTTAAAGAGATGAAAATGAAATTAAAGAAAATAAGAATTCATCATTCATCTTTTCTGTGAAAAGGTTATGAAAACCTGATGGGATTGCAGTTGCCTTTCATGGAACTTCTTAACAGTATTTTTGGTGCGTTTCAAGTGCTGCAGATCAGTGCAGCTCCTCACCTTTCAGTGAAACTATGCCAAGTTGCATCAGTTCAGAATCAGGCTTATTTTAGCAACTCTTACTGTATTTTTTAAAAAATAATCCTGTTATTGTTGTTTTATATCAATGTAAACATTCAATTGTTTATAACATAATTAGAACAAATGCACATTCTTTTCTTTGACAATTGAACAAAATAATTTAACGAGAACTTTTATAGTAGAATCAGTGTGAGAAATATGAAGGAAGTACTGTTAGAGTCCTGTGCAGCTTCCATCTTTTGGATTTGTCCAGAGTTTATTTCCAGGTGATGTCGAATGTAAATATTCCCTGTTTGAAAACTGAGAGTATGTGTAGATAGACCAAATCCTTTGAAGTCCCTTCAGCCCTATATGACCTTCAGAGAATTCTTTGAAACCTTGAGCTGATCTTCAGTTGGACTGATGGTCATTTCGAAGATGCATTGCAGTAGGTTCAAAGAACTGGAAGAAAAGTGTAGAGAAGTTTAAGCTGTGGGTGGTTAACTACGAAATCAACCAACAAAACCACCTGATTTCCAACTGTCTCAGCAGACTTAAAATAGAACCGTGTTATAAGGGAGAATCCTCCTAGAATTTGATGTTCATTACCCAGATCGTCAATGCTCAATTGTGTGTATGGCAATAACTGTTTTGTCCTGAACTTTATTTTTCCAGTGTTTAGACTGAAAAGTGATGTAACAATACACGTTGCAATTTTTATCAATATTAACATACTGAAACTAAATACTTTTTCCAGTTCTTGTTTCTTTCTCTGTTTTTTTTCTTCCCACTTGACCCATGCATCATTAGCATCTTGTCTTCTCTCTGTCTGTTATGTTCTCTGCATCAAAATAATATCCAGGACTCAGCACATTTAGCACATTCAGTGACTTTGTACGTTCCTCTACTCACAAACATAAAAGCTGTCCCCTGCTTGTTTTTCATCAAAACTTGAATAACCTATCCTCCTTCAGTTTGATTCATTCCATCATTCCATGTTTCATTACATTACAAACTGTAACATAAATTTATAAAAATTAAGACCCTTTACTTTCTAAAAGAAGATGTACAAGAACATGTGAGAACAGCACACACATTGTGAATGAGATGGCAAAGGTAGAGTATTTGTATTCTTCTCATTAAAAGGACATGCTTTGCATTCCAAATCAAGCAAATTTTAAAATAAGTAAGCATGCAATTCACCTCCCAAAGTCACTGTCATAAATCAGTATTCAGCTCAAGGACTTAGGAAGATTTAGAACCAAAAGCAAAGTAAAAAATGCTGTATGACTTTTTCTCATTTGTCAGATTGGTTTGTTCTCCTTTCAAGAACTTCTCTATTTGGCTAATCTAGACAAATGTGTATTGTTCGTTACTGTATAGAGCTTTTTGTGGATGGCAGGTATGACTGTAGTCTACAGATGAACATGCACTGCAGGAACATGCCTGCTCCGTTTTGCATGTGTAGATCATGGGGATGTCACAACTTCAAACCTTCCAGCTAAATTAATTACAAACTGACCTTCTGTAGTGAGGGAGTAAGTCCTCTCAGAGTAATTTAATGCTTTATTTTTTTATATTATAAATGGCACAGTGATGTTGTTATAGTGAAGCATCTGTCAGCATTACAGTTATAAAACTTTTTGAAAGGTTGGCTTTTCATACAAGCATCAGCATTTTCTGTGGTCTAAAAACTAGCATCTGTTAACAGGGGATTCTTTCGTATATATTTTCAAGTACTTCATTTTTTCCACTTTCATGTTGTCCTTTGGTTATATTGGGTTCTAACATCATGCTAGTAAAATGCAGGCAGAGAACTATATTAGCTTCATTTCTCTACTTTTACCAATCTAGCTGTTGTCCTGCAATGCTATTGCAAACCAATTTACACTGCAATATCTTTCATCTATCAAGTCACATGGTGGATGACTGCAACCGAATGTTTTCCCACTTGTTCAAATGAAGAATAGAACCATTTATTTAAACAATAAGGACGGAAGGTAACTTCAACTCCATCCATGTATAAAAAGCATTCGGTTGAAGCATTTAGTTTCAACTTGGATTTTTTTTTTGATTCAGAGAATACAGCTATTTTGCTTAAAATTAATCTTTTGCTACATTTTTACAAAGAAAGTTTGCTACTATCTGGTTTGCTGAGCTGGACTTGATATATGACAGTACAAATACAGAGTTCAGCCTAAGATACTCTTGCTATCTGGCTAATCCTAGTTGCTCTGAAAAAATAATACGCAAATGTTTAAAGGCATACATTTTTTATAGACACCTTGTTCATTATGCAAACTTCCAAATCCTAAACTTTCTGTGTAATGAAAATACTTTTGGTTTACACGTATAGTAAGATAAAGTGATTAACCTGAATACTTCAAAAAATTAAAATTATTAAATGGAGGGGGAAGAAAAAGGTACTCCAAGGAGCACTTTGAAAAGTACTGAAGACCCAAGGTTCTTATAAATATTATCAGATACAATACACAAGAATGACTTCTTCATTTCTGTAACATATGGCCCATTACCTAAGCCATAAGGAAAAATGCTTAGTAGTGCACAGAAAAGTACCAAACAGCTTAGGAGGGAGTTCCTCATTTCATGCAACTGTGTCGTTACATCAACAAGGCTGCTCATTCCAGCTGATGCTCTGACTGCAGAACATGAAGTGAAAAATGCTTCTTGCACTCCCTTCAAAGTCAGAGTCTGGCCACAAGATAATTACCTGAGTTACAACTTACCTTTGATTCCAGTGCTAATTGCCTGCTTTTACAAACCCATTCATGAAAAGCTTCTTGATTTATTCTATATGCATAATCCGTAGACAGTAGGTAGATGTTCACTTTAGGAATCTCCACAATAACAGACTTAGGTGAATGATGTTCTATGCTTCAAACTGCACTAATCAAAAATCCTAGAACAGTGCACTACAAGAACTTCTGCACAGGAAATTTGGTTCTTTTAATGAACTGATTAGATTTTTTTTTTCATTTTGTTTTTTAAACAAAAGACAAACTAACTCAAGGAAGTAACTCAAAAAAGGAAAGTTAATATACCTGAAATACTGCATAAAATGCACTTTCTAGATGAAATTAAATTTCTTAACTGAGTGATGCTGTACCAATATTTAATCTTTTGGGCTTGAGACTGTGATTGAGTTGAAATGGTCTTGAAGTATGCTCACCTAACTTTATCTTCTCCACTTCAATGGAAAGGTTTAAATATTTTTAATGTATTTTTAAAGTAAAACCAATCCTGGGTTTCCCTGAAAGTAACAACTGATAAACCGATACAACATATTGAATTAGAAACCTAGCAATGTGTATCTCACTCATAATCAGTTACAGCTGAGTACACAAACAGGAAAATATCATTTGCGAATGAGTTTGATCAACATTTGATGTAACTGTTTTATATTCTTCATAATTTAAACACCCCAGCTGTCAATACTGTTCTGTTTTCTGAATCTTGCTGCTAGATTTCTGTCATTCTATAAGGCTACTACAGAACATCATTTCTGAATTTGTGAGTAAGTTTGTGAGCTTGCACAAGTGCCATTTTAAAAAATATTTATAGTCAGCACGATGCTGTAGACTTTAGAAGTATTTTAAAAACCTAGTTGTACTATAACTATTAATATACAAGGTTCAGTGTAAGTATTTCATCACTACCAAGAGATATGGCAACTATGTTTCAAATATTTCTAGATTCAAAATGCGAACAGTTAAATGAAATCACTGGAGTTATGGCAAGCTACACAAACTGAAGAACTGGCCTCAAAACAGAAGCAGTAATGATTATAAATGAGCTTTTTTGATACTTCCCTTCTCTGATTGAGATAAGTAATTTGCACACATAGTCAATATTTTAATGGCAGGATCAGTAACTCTGGCACAAATGCTAAATTTAGCAGTGGGCAGATTTTGAGGGGCCAGGAGGTAGCAGCTGTGACCTCTTGAGAGAGACATCTGCAGAAACATTTGTAAGAGATAGGGCCTCCCATCTTCCTGCCCTCCTGATTTTATATGAGCTGCTTGGCAGCATGCTCCATCTTTGAGAGACAGTATTTTCCTGATCATGCCAGTAGCAAAAATCAGCAAAATTAGAGGCTAGTAGCCCCTGCTTCAAGCAGAGGCAAGATGCCACCCCTCAGTTGATCAGCTCTGTTGTGTTACTTCAACATCTCCTGGCTGTCCATGAGATTTCCCTTGGCCTGATCTACCTCTAAACTAGGAAACAGAGGCACAAGCTGCTCACCACTCATACCAGATTGCCAGCCTCTGTTTTTATTGATGTAGGGACTTTGTGCATTCAGTACTATCTAAACACCATCATTATCTCTCTAGCTGTCCTAAATAAAGCTAAATGTACCAATCATATTGACTGCAATGTACAGTGAGATGCAAAAACTCTATGGCAATGAGGCAAATGAATATTTTTTTACCAAGGAAACGGGACACCATTCACTGTATTTAGGCAAAAGGAAAAAATGAGAGAATTAAAGCATTAAAGACTTAAATTTTAATGGCTGCTGGAAAATTATAAGCTAATCACTGACTGATTATTCTAGACATGCTCAGTTTTCAGGGCACATGTCTTCTGGAGCTCATGGGTATCTCAAGATGTGATCACTCTCTGCCTGATTCAAACAAATGTAAGCAAAAAAATTTAGCAGCTTTATCTGCATAAAACAATTAAGCTATACAAAAAAAACCAGGAAAAAGCAGTGTTAAAAGGTATAAAACCAGGGACTCTTGATTCACAAACTGTATATTTCAGTTGTCAATTCTTCACACTATGGATAAATGTTTAGAATTAATAACAAACTTTTTGGGGGAGACTGTTATTATCTCACTGAGCAAACCTTAGGAGATATTAAAGTTCTTGTCTCTTTCACTACATTGCTTCAGCAGATAATGCTACTGTTCCTCACTGCAGATAGGAAGATAAAGAAATGGAAGATTTAGTTTGTTTGCTGAGAATGGCGTCATATGTTTCCTTACACAATGTGTTCTGCTCAGTGCAACACGGCATAGAGAGATAAGTGTTTACATTTCTCATCTTCAAATAGCCTTTTTGCATTGTACTGAGTGCCGCTACTACTGGAAGTCACAGCTGATTTTTTTAGAGAAGTCTATTATCAGTAACTTTCCTAAGGAAGGACCGATTAACTGGAGTTGTAAGAGTAAACAAATAATTAAAATAATGTTGGTCAAGTAAACCTATTACGTATCATAAGCAAGTAATCAGAAATTCTACTACTCACTTCCATTGTGTCTTTTGAAAGATAAACAACCCAGTACACGAGGTTGAATCCTGCAAATGCCACTGGAAAGAGGATCCTAGAATACTGGTCTATTTTACTTGTGCCTCCAATTGGTGGTGGTGGTGGTGGTGGTGGGGCTGGTGGAGGAACAGACACTGGTTGACACTGGGATGCACTATTTGATATTATGCTGGCTTCAGGAGACTGTTCTGCCTGAGACGTTACAGAGTTTACTCTCTTCTTCAGGTTACAGTTAGAGTCAGAATGCTGTGGAAGAAAAAAAAAAGAAAAAGGAGGGGGAAGAAAAAGGGTGATTTTTGGATACAGAATCTTAGGTTTTGTGATCATTAGGTTTCTCTCCACCTTTCTACTCAATTTTCTGATTTTATTGCTGTTTCTCTGCTACAGAGCAATCTAAAGAAACCACAACAATAATGCAAATATACAGAGGCATGTTTGTGGCCTAAAGCTTTTCTGTAGAAACATAAAAGAATAGGTGATTTCTATATTTTTAACACAATAATAAATGGAAGCTACTAGAGAGAAAGAAAAGATTGAGCTAAAAGAAAAGAAGGTAATGGTGTATTTAAGGTGCAATGTATTGGGATGACTGAAGTTTATGTAGATATGAATCGAGTTTAAACAAAATAACACATATGGGCTGGCTCAAGTGCAATCTTCACCGTGTGAGCCCATTGAGTTTTGGTAAACACTCACTGAATGGAGCTGAGTTGTCATGCGTGTTAGTCCCAGACTAGCTGCTTATGAACTAGAAATTTGCTGCATAAAAAGAAATGGAAGAGCTTTACAGGTGCTGAAGACACATGCTAAATTGTCCTGTAGGTTTTTCTAGGATGACATTTCGTTTTCTAATATATCTCATGATTCCCACAGCAGTTTTATGCATACAACTGAAGACAAATACTCATTCTAACTGTAATGGGACTATTTTTATTTTCATTTACGGCAAAATGAAACTAGATTATTCCTATATTTTGTGCTATATTCAAAGCCAAGTCAAATAACTTTTTAGAGAGCTGCATGATAGCTCTTAAAAATTTAGCCGGACCTCAGGAACATTTAGATTTTGTGTCTTTGTTGCTAGACTGACATGTATATTCATTATATACACCTGTTGTATTTGTGGCCAAGTTGTCATTTTTTACTTGCACAAGAATAGAATAATAGATTCCTTCCTTGCAGAAATGGTTTAGGAATAAGATCTACCCCAGGATCTAAGCCTCGTTTAATGGATATTGGTTACCGGCTTTCACAGTACTATCAAATGGGATGCTGTTTTCAAAATCCTTGCTGCTCCTGCCACTGTCCAGGACTGCCATTAGTAATGTGGCTGTGTGGCAGCAGCCATAAGACTCTGCTGATGGCTGAGAAAATATGGAAGAACGCCTAGAGCGTCAAGTTCTTTTTTGTTATTTTAATATGAAGTACTCACATTTTCTGTTAACAGGAAGCAACAGAAATACCCTAGAGTCTAGCAAGAATGCTAACATATGTTTTAGTCTGAGGCTTCATCAATAAAGGAATGTAAAACTTATTTCCACGTTATTGATGAAGAGTATTGTGCAGCAAAATCACACAACATACACAGCTACTCTTGGGTTTGACTAAGCAGCTTTTTTGGTCATCAGAACAAGATGACTGAATGACTGAAGCTGATGAGGGAAGTTTTAGCCGATGTAAATAACTTAAAATACAACAGCATATGTATCTATTGCAAAATGGAATAGTAACATTTGAATGGTTTTAAAGTGGCCAAATTCTGTTAGATATGTGATTTTCAAAGTCATTCCTTGGGAGTGATTGAATGACAATCATTCACTCAAATGCAGCCCACTGTCAACATTTTGGGGATTTATCTTGCAGGATTTCTAAGCATGGAAACATATTTTAGTCAATCAGATAAATGAATTGCTAATTTAAATTAAAATAAGCACTTTCTCAAAAACATTGCTTTTACTTTGGCTGTAATTTCTCTAATACAAGACCAGCCTAACACACCTGGTATCTCATGTATGACTGAAATCGAGTTATAACGGGATTTATCTATTTAGCGGTCAGTGTTACACCAGAGTTTCAGAACAAATGATATTGCTATAACATGATGCCAAGTTCTGCTCGTGGATGAATGCACTGGTATTCAACTGCAATTGGAGAGAGATGGGTTCATCACAACTGATTTTAGTCTGAGTAAATGGGGGAGAGAACAACATCTGATTTGGGGAAAAGAAAAAAAAAATCACATTAGATCTGTGTTGATCTCTTTTGCCTATTACGTTTTTGTTCCCCCACGTCCCATCAACACTTCCAACTTGCCATTTCCTCATTCTTCCACTTTGCCATCTACGCATTAAATTATTGGTATCATGTTTTGAAAGGATATTAATAGCATTCATATTCTGGGACTGTGTCTATCTGGAACACAGATGTTGGATTTCGTATTTTCTAGTAACACAGCAAGCAACAGAGAGACTTTAATGGAGGATGATCTACAGATGTGTCTCAGAAACAGGGTTATCCGTGTCCACTTTGCGCTAATCATAATAATAATAATAATCCCACTCTATAAAAAGACTGACTGACAGAGACTGGGCTACTGCTTTCATACAAGTTGCTATTCTGTTTGGTCTGTATGCCCTGCTTTGAACTGAATTGTAAAAGTTACAAGGTAGTTTGTGTTTTGCTTTACTGTAAGAGAGCTTGACCTTTTGTGGAGAATGAGTGGTTCCTAAAATACAAGTGCTAATGTGAATTGTCACCCTTTTCATTAGTGGGTCAAATTCTGCTCTGGATCATTCAAGCGTGAATCAGTTGTAGTGAGGTGATGGAGTTAACAGTAGGCAGAACAGATGTAGTGTATGATCTCTGGATGATGTTCAGTATTGAACCTATTTAGAATGCAGAGGTAGTAAAATAATTGTGATCATCTGAATATGCTCTTGGTAAAGTATAATGTTGGTAGTTATTTTATTTATAACATTTATTAAATCTCATTCCTATTGGAGAAGAATTGCTACAGAAGGATGATTATGTCATGATTTCATCTCAAATTCGAGACAGGAAGATCCTGAGTCAATGTGTGCCCTCAGAACTTGGGCAGCATATTAACTAACTTGATTATGCTCCCACTTATGGGCCACTTTAGGTCAATTTTTATCAATGAAGTGATATTAATAACTTCTCATTACCTAAAATAGACTATTTCAATATTTAGGAAGGACCAGTGCATTTTATTGTCTCCGTAAAGTCACAATTTTTTGTCATGCTCTTCACCTGCTGGTGATGGTTTAGAGTTGATATAAATCATTAATAAAGTCCCTGAGTAATTCATTACACTGTCTTTAACACCCTCGTGTGCCTATCAGCAAGTCAGGGTCAATGCTATTTTTTTTTATTTATCACTACTCAGGATATGGAATTCTAAGTCCAAATTTATCTCAGATGTGTAATGAAGATGTCTCTCAGTGTGGCAGCTGATTGTAGACCAGACTTGCTGCCCCAGAACCACAACTCATATTTTTCATTGGAATTCACTGCTAAAACCAAGGAGAGGGTGGTGAGAGGAAACCACATAGTTTCTTATTTCAGCTGAGTTCTGAAAAGCAGATGCAGTAATTTGTCTACTGTATTTACATTTAACTTTTTCTTTTGATAAGGATTACCCGCAATGACATCATAAACTTTAACAAAACACAGAGAGAAAACAGGAATGAATAGTCTATTTTGCGTAGTTTACATAGGCAATCACTCATATAGTAAGGACTGTTTTAGAATAATTAAGAGCAACAAAAAGAAGCCTGAGGCAAGGCACACTGTCGTAAAGAAATAGTGAATTTTGTTAAGTACTGAATCCTGATTCAGAGGAGTACTCTTCCACTCATGTGGAATGCTAGTCCCATCAGGCAATTAAACTTGTCACTATGTACGACTGCCCAGTGACACAGAACAAATTGCAAGATCACTGTTTAATTTGAGATATCATAAAACTAGACTAGACAAAGACTGGTGTGTATATGGGCTAGTAAGGTATAGTCTGGCTTCCACTAGGCTTATGCAGCTCAGCTCTTTGATCCCTGGAAAGCTCACTAAGCAGTCTCATCTCATCTATAAAGGTGCAGTTCTTCACAACTCTCATCAGTATCACTACAATTTGCTTATAACCAGAATGTCTCAGGAAGCTCTCAGCAAATTACTTGGCTTCCAGATTTTAAAAATACAGCATATATAACCTTGGAGTAAATGGAATTTTTTATCTACTTTTTCTGATTTTTATATAGATGCTAACTGTGATTTATGAATGTGTTTTGTTCTTATGTTTCTCCTCCTCGAGAGATTTCTGTAATTCATATTTGTAAAATTCTCTACTGCTTTCTGTTCCTTTGTACTGCAAATACGTATTCTCACTATCAGTTTAGTTTATGACCTAGCAGTACATGAGTATCTTACGTATGCACTCAGATACTGGATAACTTTAAATAAATTAATATCTGTGTCCTCACTTATCTCTCTTTTACTCACTTATATCTCTTTTTCCTGTGGACAATGCAGTAAAAAGAGATTAATGAGAATAAACTCTAAAACTTTGGATTAAAAAATGTGTTATTCCTCCTTTTCTTTATAATGTATTGGTTAAGGATATTGAAATTTCTAACATCGCAAATCACATGAAAAAACCCTATAAACAAACAATCAAAAAAAATAGGGCCAAAACTAAATGTTTGTACAAGGCAGAACACTAAATTAAATGTTCTTTTTCCTTGTCCATCTCACTAGTAGATACAGTTTGAGTGATGTCAGCCATTCATATTATACATATAAAATCATGTGCTAGTGACCTAGCTGCCAAAGAGGGAGTTTAGTGTAGTTTACCCCCAATGTTCCACAGTGATCTGTAAAATCTCTTCTTAGCTGCTGAACAATGCACATGCAGCGCCTTGTAGCAGTTAAGCTCACCATGTCATGTAAGATGCCCTTGGGCATGCACTAAGGTACCTCAGTCTTTACAGTTCTGTGCAGTTTAAGTATCCATCTCACACCAGAGGTTCATTATAACCTGTAGTTTAGACATGTCTTTGCATATCTCATCTATGGGATCTGGTTCAAAAAATGTGTATTGGAAACATTTAAAACAGTGTTTTCCATAATCAAAAGTTTAGAGGTCATTAATAGTCCTAGCTTTAGGCATCTCTTTAGGAATTCTCTGTTTCCTTTCCTAGAAATACTATCAAGAATAACATGCAAATTTGTTTTCTTCATGCTTTACCCTAGTAAAAGGGTTAAACCACTCAGGTTAAATTACTCACTTCGAGCATGAGAAAGCCATGTTCAAATTCTTTCTTAACCTTCAGGGACAGAAATTCACGTCTTCCAAAACATAGCCTAACCATCAGGTGAAGCAGTAGGGAGAGCAGAGACTGGAGCTCTAGTCATTCTCTTGTCAATGTGAATGTAGAGTCCCTTCCTAATATTTACATGTAGCATATCAGAAAAATCAAATAATTAGCAAAGGATGTATTTATCTTAAACAGATTTAATGTTCAAAGTCAGTGTCAGCCCTGAAAACAGTCCTTGTCCGCATTTACTCTGCTAAATTTCTGCAGCATACAGGAACTACTTCTTTGAGGGTCTAAATGAGACTGAACTGCACAAACAGTACTAGAGAGGTTTGTTTGGGATTTTTTCTGTAATTTAATTCTATTTTGTTCTTACTACCTCCATGCAAAATGGTACTGGAATTAGACTTCAATGCTGAACAAAAAAATGTCTAAATCCAATTCTTCTTGAGTTTTTCTATTTTGGTGTATGGTATCAGCTACTCCTAAACCTTCCTTACTGCCATGCATTGGCTTTGCCAATCAGACAAAGATATAACTCAGGCAGAATCAAATAATCAGTATCTACTTTCCTTGTTGGGATGACAAAAAATCAATATAATTGAAAGTTGTTGTTTGTTTTTAATAGTCTACTTGATAATCTGCAATTGTGGAGGAGAAGGAAGGTCTCCTTAATTCGATTGAAAGTACCATGTTCTCAGTCAAGACTTTAATGCATATAGCTGTTTCTGTTGGTAATACAAATAGAAGTGCCGTCTTTTGAGTTGCACTGGGATACTCATTAAACATAATTAGTATATTCTGACGTAATTATAGAAAACTAAATCCTCTATACTGAAGTGATATATGGCTGCTTTGCCATTGGGTAGGGTTGTTGAAGTTAATAAGAATCCTTTTCTGCCCAAGCCATGTTATTTCAAAGCATAGGAACATTGTAATAAGAAAACTCTCCCAGCAGTATTTCACAGTTCTGCGTGGTTTTCTGTTAAAACTACAGGTCAAACTACCACCCTGTAACAATCGTTTGTCTCTTACATGCAGTCTCTCACATGCAAAGGATGTCTTTTGATCCACTGTGTCTGCTCCCTGACCACCTTGCAGAGCATTACTTTAAATGGTGCATTCCAGACAGTATCACCAATTCCCCTTCCCCTGCAACTTCCAGAACTGCGATATTCCTGGATAAAGGAAGCCATAATGATGAAACAGTATGATTGATATAGAAAATAGACATTTAAAATTAATTCAAAAGCTAAATGCCATAATGTTTTGGGTTTTTTTTTCATATATGTATATATTGGTTTTGACAAGCTAGAACAAGCTTGGTCACACTATGAATAAAACCAGGTTTCTGTCAGGGTCCAGATGACCACTCAGCTTGTTGCCATTGTATTTTGGAGTGGAACACCCATAGTTTGTGCTTCACACAGGGATTGCCTGCAGCTGACAAAGACAGCAAGCCAAATTCTGCTCTCAGTTAGAGAATAGAGCAGCTTTCCTGGAACCAGATCAGACATGCTGGGCTGTCATCAGTTAACTGAGTATATGGTCAGACCATCGTCTCTCCTACTGAAACCAGTGTAGTCCAATGGCTTGAGCAGAGTTTGGTCATCTGCCATCTTTCTTTTCTGAGTGTACAGGTTTTTTGGCTACAGTATAAAATTGAGTTGTTGTTTTTTTTTTCATTTGAATGAAGCTGTGAAGGGGTTTCATTAGAAGGAGATATGTTGTTGAATTAGTCAGGCCCAAAGGAATCTCAAGGCCACTTTGAGAAGCTGAGAACAGAACCTGCTGTGAGAAAGAGGGGCGTTTCTTCATTAACAGGGCCTCAGCATGGCGTGAGTCGTCGGACCTATCATCAGTGGGGCTCCAGCGTGTGGACTGCCCATGATACTCATTTAGCGAATCCATGTTTGGAGCGTGGATTCGTGACTAGAGAATAGTTGCGTATATAAGGAGACATGTTTCTGTAATAAATGGCTTTTGCGTGATTCACATTGAATCGGAGTGCTGAGTCCTTTATCGTTCCAACATGAAGCAAGATTGTAAATAAAATTAACTAGACTGAATGGGAAGGAGGTTTTTAGATACTGTTTTGAAATACTCTTTTTTTTTTTTTTAGGAGACATAGTTAATTTGGAATTTAAAAAAACCCTGAATATATTCTGTAATTATGCTTATCTCAATGAATTTAGGCCCTCACTCAGGCAGCAAAAGCTTCTAACTGGCTGCTTTAGAACTCTCTTGACTTTTCATTTATATCAAAACTGTCTCAATGGGCTTCTCTTATGCAAAGCAGAAGAATGGGTCTCCTGTTATAGAGAAAGTACTAGTTCAGACAGCCCAAGGCTATTCCCACCACAATGTTCTTTAGCCACTCTTCAGGCACTTTAAGATAATTATTAAAAACATCTAGTGTATAATGCTATTCTTAATGTTGCTACTGGTAGCAGAGTTCTATTGGCAGTTGTACAGCCATAAATATGTTCAAGTAGGTACATCTCACTTTTTCACTTTTATTTTTATAAATGGACTCTCCGAAACTGAGTAAACCTCCACAATCTTCAGAATTTTTCTTGGTGTAAAAATACCATCTGACTTCTATAAATGCAGAATACAGTAAGCATTTTTGACACACTGTTCACAACTCTCCATGTTATACATGCCTTTTCATATAGCTAAAATTCTGAGAACTTTCATGCACTTAAAAATCACAAAAATACTAGCATTAGAAGTGGATAAACAACTTTACTATCCTATCTTGATTTTTTTTTAAATCAAATAAAGTACACAGTTAAAAAATATTTTAATGTATAAGACATGGATTCTAATAGAATTTTTTTTTCCTAGTGAATTAGAAAACATTTTAAGAAGAGAGGCAGAGTAAATGGGGAGAAAAAAGAAGAGCAGGAGAGGGAAGATAAATTGTAAACAATAATAATTGAGCATTGTAGCAACCAAAAAAGAAAAATCTGAAGAGAAAACTGATTAAAGAATCTAGAGGCAAACAAGCAGAACAAGTTGGAGCGTATAGGACAAGAAAAGGGAAATAGAGACAACAGAAACAGCTCTTAAATCTACAATAAGAAAGGAACTGAGTATTATGCTGTGTGTCTTTTTTAAACATAACTGCCTTAAAACCAGTAATGCAACTATAGAAGTAAAAAGCTCAGTAGAAGATGATAATCCTGAGGAAATGGTCATATACTCACGCAATCAGCCTGCGCTAACTACGCTCTTAGCACTCAAATTGGCTGGTTCAGGTCTGTTTCAGCTGAAATTATATTACTGCCTGCAGTATATCCGTGTGACAACACATAAAAGTTCTTTGCCCCTTACCTTCACCACACACAAAAAAGAAAATAATAATAAAAAAAACTTTAAAAATCTCTTATCCTGTCATTACTCCTTTTTTCCCAGCTTGCCCTTCTGGAATGGGATCTTTTAAATGTAATAGTTAATTCTTCTAGAAGCTGTTCTGACTACATCATCTTTCCTTCAATTGTAAGTATCCTTCATTTTTATTATCACATTGATTTTGCATTTTCTATTGCTGAAGAGGTGGGTTCTCACAGAGAAGTGGTCCTGTGAGAAAAAAAGTGATGGACTTACAGGGCTCAGAAATTACTGTTTTGGATAATATGACCTTTGAGCAAGATCAGGAATACAGAATTTTGTGGACGCTATGGGGTGTTTTAGAGTCTGAATTTACCTTGGGACTTTGATGTTACAGGGTTTACTGCTCTGCTAAATCTGTCTGTTGTTAGCTGGTTGTAAATAATTTTCTCGAGGAAAAGACTGCAGTGTGCTTCCTAGATGTCTGTTTTATTACTAGATGCCTTTTTGTTTTTCCTTGTAAAGGCTAGCAAGTTAATATTTACAAAATGAGAAAAATGTGTCTTCAGTTTGGCTGTGTGCCTGTTTGTGGCTGAAGATCTCAATAAGAAACTTGAGATCTTTTAATTTCTTTTTTTAGATTAATTTTTTCAACAGCCATTTTGTAGTCTGTGCTTAGCTTAGCCTGCAATGATAGAGGCCAGGTAGACCTGACCCACAAGTATTGAAGGAGCCTCAGCAGGAGTATGTTCTAGTGTATCTGGGCACATGCAGAGGGTTATTTTTTGCAACAGTTGTCTTCTGGAGACTGGAGAAGGACAGGTGAGGGGGATGTGGTGGTGGCTTTGTAGCATCTGCCATGAATTCACCAGCAGTAGCATGCTCAGAGCAGGACAAACTTTTCATATCGCTCAGCAGGGACTTCAATGCAATAAAAAGTAGCTGCATTTTTTTTTGTCCTTCTTGGAAACCTCACTGTGAGTAACTCAAACTTGAGTAAGGAAGTGTGTGCAGGAAAGAACTGAGCTATTGTTCCACTTCATTAAGTAGCAGCTGTCAATATTTTCCATGCTACATAAAACCAAGTGGTCTCTCTTTTTTCTGATAGCTTGCCCTCAAAAAAAGAAAAAAATTCAACAAGAAATAAATGAAGTTTTAGTACATTGTAAAGTTCCTTCTGTTTTATCAGTATTTTTCTTATTTTATACTACTTTACTGTTGCAATGTTCTGCTCATTCAGTCCAGAGTACTTCTCATTCAAATATCATTATATTGGGGAAGGGGAACTATATCCTAATTATTTTCCTCTCATTGTTTTTTGTCAGGTTTAAATTTATTTACAAAAGTTTACTGGTTAAAATAAATGTAGATATGAACATTGCAATATTGCCAAAACTGATTCAGCTTTCCTGCTGTCACTTTCGAATCAGTGCAAGATTCTGCAAATATTTGTGTCCAAGCTCCTTTTAGATATTTTGGACTTCCTTTTGTATTTTCTTTATATAACTGTGGTTTAAAACAAACAAACAAAAAAAATGTATAAAGATTTGCTTCTTTTTGTATCTATATATTTCATGAAAATAAAATACATTACTATATTTTATTATATCTTACAATGTCTTCAGTCTTTTTAAGTAGTAAAAAATGTGTAAGCAAAATACAATATGGCTTACAATTTTTTAAATGTTAAAAAAATTGTAAGCAAAATACCATATGGCTAACAAGCACAATGTTTCCAGACTGAAGTGAAGAACATTCATGAATTAGCTCCAATCAGCACCAGTGGCAAGGTGCCCTGGAGTTTGGCTTCACTATAATATGGAACTTATCAATTATGACTTTAATGGTTTGTCTGTACCTAAATGTTATAACCTTAACTGCTGTTTGTAAGCAAATGTGAAAAAATGACTATGTGGTGGGTCAGATGTTGTCCTGATGTTCAGTAGCTCTTAGATTTACTTCCTTATTCAACTACAGACTTAAAGGTTTTTGCAGAAGCTCATTCAAATTCTGTTATTCCTCTCAGAATGGGAAAGGTGGTGGTGGTAGTAACAGTGATTTTGAAAACAGGAGGGCTATGGCTATAGTGATAAATATATTAATATATGTTGTGAGACAGCCTTCATTACTTAGCCTGAGATGTAAAGAATAATATTTACAAGCAACTCTGACAAGCATTTTCGATACTAGAAAGCCTTCCTATCTTTCGCGTATAGTAAAACCTATCCTTAATCTTTACATTTGTGTTTTTTCCCCAGGCTCCCACCAACACAGATTTTTACGAAAGTAACAGCTGCCAAGTTTATGTAAAGGCTAATTCCGCTTTTTCCAGATGACCCACTTATGGTATGTACCAGTGTACTACAGTGATCCCATAATCATCTGGCCAATGCACATGTTCATTCCATTGTACAGTGTCCTGCAACTTTGCAGTCTGACTGAGAGAACCACAGCTGCCTGACCACACTGCCTACAGCATTGCTCAAGAGAAGTATTATGGGTAACAGTCTAATGGCTTTCCTTAAATATCTTACCAAATAAACAACTCTCTAGTAAATCACATCCCAAATTTAAATAAACAGTATGAATAAATGAAGCCTTTTCATTTTCTGAAATAAGAACGATGTCTTAGATAAATAGACATGGTCTGGTTACATAATCTGTCTCAGGTTAAGATCACTTTAATATTGTTTTCCATTCACTACTTCAGCTGCCTCTTCCTGTAGGATGCTTATTATCAGAAAAGCAAGCAATTACCGAGACAATCTCGTCCTCTGCCGGTACAGTTGCTGCTGATAGTGCTGCTGCCAGTGCTGCTGCCCTGGCTGCCTTCCTCATTGCTCTCTGGGTCTGAAGATTGGTAAAGTAGTTGACAGCTGCAAACTCAATAAGTGCAGAGAAGACAAAGGCAAAGCACACAGCTATGAACCAATCCATGGCGGTTGCATAGGACACCTTGGGCAAGGAATGGCGTGCACTGATGCTTAAAGTGGTCATTGTTAGAACTGTGGTGATTCCTTGAAAATAAGGGAAAGAAAATGGGGGAATTAGAATTTTACTTCAACACTCCTACTCTTAAATTCATATATAATAAAAAACCCCACAACTCCTCTTTGGGTTTAGCTGTCATCCTACATACCAGCTGACTACCAACACTGCTAAGCCTTTTGTATTCTGAAGTAATTAATGTATACTGGCTTCAGCATCTAAAAGCTCTGAACAAACTTCCTTAATACATCAAATGGACTGAAAGTTAAGATAACTACATACTAACTGGTGCAGCTTCTTAGAATTGTAGTAAACATGGGTATAACAAAACTCGGGCTCAAACTATGAAAGACACTTTACTTGAGGGGTTAGTAAGTGGAGCATTTGGCAGAAATCTAGATTAGCATACTCTCATTTCCCAACCGTAATCCTTTCTCCTGTTGTTGCACAAGACAGATCACGGTTTACAGAACCCTCACTGAATCAATTGAATTCTGCATTAAAACCAGTGGTAGGCTACGATCCAAATATTTATAGTAATGAGTTTGGTCCCCTGTGTCTTTAATCACTGGATACATTGTTTCAGATTCAATAACACTATTTTGATTTGAAAGTGCCCATAGTTACAAATACAGGACAGAAAAGCTACTTCTCTATAGCTGCTTATCTATTTTCACACAACAAATCTGGTCATGTAGCTCATGGGCCCTGTGGTGTTATTCATGTGAACTCATAAATTTATTCTTTCTGTTTTGAAGTATACAGTATTAACAATGTAGGAAACATACTTCCCACTGTTGCCTGATAAAAGTTAAAAGTGCAAAAGCAAAGTCATTCATTGACATATAAGCCTCTATGACTCATGTTTACTTATAATTATGCCTGCTAGAATGTGAAAATTGCAGGTATGTAAAGATAGCAAGGTGGAGAATACCCCCTTCTGCTCTTTTCTGCAATTGGGAAAGGGTAGGTGGGAAAGTAAAGAATGTTAAAATGTCATGTTATGATGATGAATCAATACACTATGGATGATGCTCGGTGGCAAGGATGCAGTGTCATTGCATACTGCAGCATCAAGACAGGGTGACTAGATCATTTCTTTCACATGATGTAGCTTACCAGCTGTCTGAGGTTAACTACATCCCAATGTCATTACTTAACATGTTTTAATGAAATGCAAATAGGATATGTTATAAAAATATGTAGGATCTCTACTTCTCCCAAATCTCCCAGACTCATTTTATAATATGAATGCAAGTATGCTGAGATATATTCCAATTCCAAAGGTCCAGAATGAACCTTTCAGTATGATGTGTGATTAGATTAAAATCTGTCCATGTGCTAGTTAGTAATAAAAATGATATATTCTGTGTCTGAATAAAAACTTATTGCAGCAGGAATTTCAACTTAGGGATAGGACTCCTTTTCTATTACAGATCTAGATAAGACTTCTCTCAAAGTAGAGTGAATATTGATGAAATGCGCTGCACTGTGGAAAACTACTTTATCAAACTGAATGCCAAATTACAGTTGGTAAACTCTGTAACTGATGGTTGTTTGCCCTTGTTTTTCAACTTTGACACTTCTTTGTAAGTTTTGAAGAATCTGTTACATAATGCAAATACTGAAATATGTTATCTTTTCTTATTAAAAATGAAACAACAACAACAACAACAAAACACCTTTCCCTATCTGAGACGTTATTATAAACAAAGTTTTAATGACTCAAGATTAATTTAAAATTTCCAGGGGGACCTCCTCAGAAAGTAGAAACTGAGTACTATCTTTCTGCAAAATAACAGATTAATTTTTTGCCAGGAATAAAAAATATTAGATAAAGGCACATAAAAATGTGAAATAATAGCCACTGCCATGTGGATTTAGAGCATACTTAAAACTCAGCCTCCAAGAACCATATTTCTTATTCTAAGAAATTTCTGATCATACCATGCTTCATTAACTTCACACATATATACATATATATGTGTAGCTACATACATAGCTTGACATAAAACAAAAGGAATTTTGTACTAGCAATCTGCCGTTCTTTGCAGTGACACAATTATAAGTTATTTCTGTCTCTCATTTTTCACTTGCAGGTCTGCAAAGTGTAGGTGCTTATGACCATTAATTTATCTTTGCAAAATGTTCAGAGTATTTGTTGTAATATTACCTGCAAAAGATAACTGGCATCCATTTTAGAGGTAAATAGAGTTGCTAAATGAATTTGTTTTGAGAAATTGGTTTTGGCACACCATTGTTGTTTTTCTACTATTAATTTCTCTCAGCCTTACAGTTTGGGAACTGAGATGTAAAACTGAAAATTTGTAATGCAAGTATTTCCAATATGATGCAGAAAAGATAATTTAAAATATTTTCTTTTTCACTGGGATCTAAAAGTCTTTTTTTGTCATAAGGAATTTGCCCTCTTTTTCTTAGATGGAGCTGTTCAGAATCCAGGGAATTTTGAATTAGTGAGGACTATAAATTCAGACTGTGCCTGGGAGAAACAAGAAAGGAATAAGGATTGAAATACACTTTTAAAGCGTCAACATGACTAATTTTCCACAATACTGAGAAATATGTCTATTTTACTATTTTTGTAAAATATTTACTGTTTCTAATTCTGTATTTACTACTTAGTATGATACCTAAGAGTTGTTATTCTAGGGTTTGGGGTCTTTATATAATTATTACTGCATCAGATAAAGACTTATTTGCACATTACTTCAAGCATATAGAATTGACTTCCACTGCCCACTAAATAGGAAATACATTTTGCTCAAAGTGTAGAGGATGGCACTGTATAGTCCTGAGACGCAATATAAAGCCAAATCAGGTAGCATCATATTTGGTGTACAAACCTCCTAAACATATTTTGTGCTTCAGTTGCAATAAACATCCTTGGAAATCTACTGCCTGATATTTTAATATTTTAAAGCACTTAAAGAAATCTCAATTGCCAGAAAATAATACTTGTAAGTGCTTAATGATGTCAAACTGCATCCCAACTCCCAACAGGGATTTCAAGAACAAAAAAGTGTTGATCTTTCTTTAGAGGCACCTGAGGAAGTTGTGTTCATTCCACATTCCTGAAAGTTTGCAGTGCTTTTATGAATTCCATTCCCTGCAGGTAGGAAAAGCCGACTGACTGAAATGAAACTATACACATTCTGTAGCATGCTAACTACAACTATATACTCTTTTTTTAATTATGAGGCTTGCATCATTTATGCTTAGGAAACATTTATGCTTAGGAAACTGAAGACAAGTCTCACAAAGGGCCTAAGAGAAAACAGATAGAGTTGCAAAATACATATGTATAGGGAAGTTTTTGACAAGTTTTGTTATTTTTACTTAATATTTTTATGATTGGTTTTCTAGAAGCAACAGTTCAGTCAGAGAAAGTTTACCTCTTAATAATGACACAGCTGAAGTGTGGAGTGGTGTAAAATGTAATAGCAGAACACACACTAAAAATTAAGGAGACAAAACTCACAACTTTGGGAGCATTAATTCAAACCACTGGAAAAAAAAAAGGCCTTGCCATACAGTATGGACACAGCCTTCGTATTCCAACTTCAACATGTGGTAGGGCCAGGATTCGTCTCACCTAACTTTATCCACCTAAAGTCCTCAGTAGTCGTTTAGATGCCTTTGTAGGCAAGTGGAAGAGAGCACTTCAGAATGAATGCTAGATGAGGTACCTCACATCAGATGAGATTAATTCCATCTCATGTGAAATTTTTTAAAGCTTTAATTCAGATGGGTTTCACAAGATAATAAATCAACAGAAAAATTCATCTTCAAAAAATGGAGAGGATGATATTCACTAAGAAATTGTCCCTTCCTGCATATGAAAACATGTGGAGGGGAAGAAAACATCACAAACAAGTCTGGCTAACCAAATATCCTGAGTAATTTTGACACTCATTGGCAGATTGAGTATTATTTGGTTTAATTTTAGTATTTACTTTTGTTCATTGAAATCTATTAGCTGTCTTTTCCAAGCCCCACTGGATTACAGTAGCTGTTCGATACAACGGATTCAATACAGTGAATGAAGTGAATGATGAAAGAACAAAACATGAATACCAGCCACGGTTCTTGCTGGAACAGATTCTTTGTTGATCCAAAACACAACTTGGGACAGGACTACAGTCATGATGCATGGAATGTATGTCTGAATGAGATAGTAGCCTATTTTCCTTTGAAGATGGAAATAGAGCAGCTGAAGTGAATATTCACCTAAAACAAACAAGCAATGGAAATAATGAATGAATGGTATATGAGATGCTGAACTGTTCAAAGACCTTAATGCAGCATACCAAAAACTGTTCTGGCTGGAACAGACTCCTTGTTAATCCAGAAAGACACCTGAGAAAGAATGACTGTCATAATGCATGGAGTATATATCTGTATCATGAAGTAGCCCATCTTCCTTTGCAAGTGGAAATAAACTGTCATGATTACATATTCACCTGTTAAGAGACAAGTATGTCAGCATCATTGAGCAACATCATGAGTAAACATTATTGGCTTAAACCCAACATACTGTTCTGAGGAAAGCTCTTACAGGCCTCTTAGTGCATAATAAAAATAAGCGGATTAAAAAAAGGTAACGTGACTTTATGGAAACAGAGGAGAATAATATTCATTTTATGTATTGTTTTAACTGTGGCAGGGAGACGAGGAATTCTTAGGAATTGCATGAAAAATGGTATGCTTAAAGAGACTATTGACAAGGTTAGATTATTTCTAAGGATTTCAGGTTTTACAATAGCAAAATATAATTAAACTGATTTTGTTCTATATTAAAAAAAAACCAACAAAAAAAATGTAATTTATTTTCAAGATGTGTTTTATAATGTCAGTAGTTCATACAAGGCTACATCTTACCTGTGTTAGATTTAATTGTTTCACTAGATACA
This sequence comes from Patagioenas fasciata, assembly GCF_037038585.1. NCBI lineage: Eukaryota > Metazoa > Chordata > Aves > Columbiformes > Columbidae > Patagioenas > Patagioenas fasciata. Next base: position 12,293,808 of record NC_092533.1, on the reverse strand, counting down.
GTTTGTCCTATGAGGTCATACTGGAGGAGACTGGAAGACTCCTGTGGTACTTCTACTGAATGCAAGGGTCCTTTTTTCCATGTATAAATTATTTCACTTTTTGGATAAGCATCTGAGTTACAGAGGAAAAAATTACTATTGTTAATTATGTAATTTTTAATCAATTGAAAAAAAAAAAAAGTAGCATGATCCCTTTTGTGGCTCCAATACCCACAGAAACATGCATCCTACTCCAGCAAGTTCCTAACCTCATTAATGAAAAAATGCAAAAAAAGCCAATAAGAGAATGATTGATGTGGGACCTGATAGGCACTAGCTGTTGTTTATTAAGTTGCTATAAGACAAATACATAGATTACTACAGATCAACTAAATATTTTCAAAAGTGATTACCACAGATTGACTAAATATTTGTAAAACTATAAGTAATATAGAAAATTTACTACAGCTTTTGTAACTTATTGGAAGATCCACTTTGACTACTAGATGTGTAAGAACAATAAACAATAAAATACGCTTCAACAGTCACCCTTCAGTGAATAAATCTATATGCTTATGAATGGTCTGCATCTCAGAGGAAAAAGTAAGATTCTACTATAAAAAATATAATAAAAAACTACGTAGTGTCCTAGGATCTCACTTCTGAACTTCTCACGTACATGTAGACTGAATGTATTACTATAAAAAAAAAAATGAAAGAGAAAACTTACAGCTTCCAAACTTCAATGGACAAGCATGTCCATCCATAGGGAAGTTCACCAACCGCATAGGACAATCAGCATTAATGGTTAGTCTAGAATACAGTATTGTAGATGAAAATGAAAAAAACACTACTTGAAAGAATCAAAAACAAAAGTCAACCAAAAGCAGAAGAATAGGTTCTCACCTCATTGTGTAAAGAATAGTTCCATTCTGCATAATTCTGAAAAGTTTGTTAGGAGTTGTCATATTATGAGCAATTGATTTTTTTCCATTTCTAAAAAATGTGTCTGGTGTCCAAATTTTACTAACCATTAAATTGTTCAATCTCAAAATCTCAGTTGGCCCACTAAACTTCAGCCTCTCATCAGTCCATGTCTGCCGAAAGAAGACATCCATTGTGTATTCCTATGGAAAACAAACAGGTAGTTGACTGATGTGTGGGCACCAACGGTCCCAAGTTGCTGTGTGTACAGTAACTCCGTGAAAGAACCTAACCCACATGTCACTGGCATTTCATTTACTACTTAAACACTTAATCCTATTACCATTAAGTAGTTACTAAAAAAAAAAAAAAAAAAAGCCTATTTTCTTATTATTTAAAGAATAGTTATGAATTAATTAGTGAACAAATAATTTGGTATGAGTAACAAAAAGAAACCTCATTGCCTCTCAAAGATAATAATTTAATTCAAAGTGACTGAGGTCTAAGGAAATATAAACGCCTAATTTAGTATCCTGTCAATGTTCAATTTCCAGGAACAAAAAGACGTGATCAGTGCCTCTTCTGCAGCTTACTTTGTATATTCACAAAGAAACAACTGATGTGAATGAGTCACATTACAGTAGGATTATGGTGTCAAGTTAATATTAATCTAAGTTATTTTTCTCAAGAATTCTTACTAATATTCTCACAAGCCTTCAGAATGGAGTTCTCTACAGAAGTTGCTTAGGAAATAGAGCTTAACCTTGGCCAGAGGCAAATGTGTAAGAAGGCAAGGTTATGCCTTCTCTCAAACAGACTGCTGAAGAGAGGTGGGAAAACTTTGAGTTGCACCTTGGGGCCCACAGTTCCTTGCCTGCAAACTGGATTGCAGGCTCAGGTCAGCAGGTACTGGAGGAAGTGGGCTAGGGCAAAACCAGCAAAGTCAGTTTCTAGAAGGAGAACAGCAATGCCATCCTCACTCTGATGGTGTAACGTTTTCCTGGGGTTGCTGCTGTAATTAACACAGTTCACCCAAATCTGCAGCTGCCTGGATTTGGGGGTACCCAGCATGACAAGGGGCAGCCATCTCAGAAATGGCACCATTCCCTTGCAGCTGCTCATTAAGTTATTGCCTACTATGCAGCCTTCCTGCAAACCTATGTGCAGGGCCACAGATGCTCTCAATCTTCTTAATGAGGTTAAAGAGGCATCTTTAACCTCCCACCCGTGCCCTCACCCAAGGCTCACATTGCTTTCTGTGCTCAGGCTGAGACCTGGGCCTCAGGCTGTCCTGGCTGACTCTGCTGGGGAAATAGCTGTATGCAGCTCTAGCCAAACTGCTCTGCTGGGGCCTGGGGATAGTCAGGAAGATTAAGCCTCGTAATCTGCTTTAATGACAGTCAACTCAGATGCCACCGTAATGAATCCCGGGAAAGGAGAGCAGGGGCAGCAAGCCGGGCCCTTACCATCTCCACGTCGGACACTGGCCCAAAGCTGGTCACGTAGATGTCCGTTTTGACTTCAGTCACGGCGCCTGCAGGACACGGAGACGAGCTCGGGGCGAGCGGAACACCGGGGCTGCCCCGACAGCACCGGCGGGGCACGGGAAACTTTCCTACTTTGCCGCCCGCCTCTTGGGTTTCACCGCCTCCCTCCGCCGGGTCCGGGACGGGACCCTCCTCCCCGCGCCCGTTCGGGCGAGCCCCCTAGCCCCCGAGAGCCCCTGTTCGTCGCACCGCGCCGTGCGCTCTCAGGCTCCCCGACGGGACCGGAGTTTACCTCCAAATCCCGGTCGGAGCCTGTTGTCGTAGCCGTCCAGCAGCTTGTCGAGGATCCGGGTGATGTTTTCCGAGTACAGGTCTCCGCCGTCGCCCTGGGCCCCCAGCGCCTTGTCCAGGCTGCGAGGAGAGGTCAGCCCCTCGCGCTGGGCTCGAGCCTCCCCCCGTCCCCTCGCCTCAGCCCTCCCGCTAAAGTGGCGCCTGTCGAGGAACCGGCCCCGGGGGAGAACAGAGGAGGGCAGGGGGCCCGGACCCCGTCGCCTCGGTCCTCCGGGCTGCAGCCGGGCTTGAGGGAGCCGTCAGCAGTCGCTGGGGTTAGGAGGGGAGCGCTCACTCACCTTACAGCGACGCACACCCAGGCGATGAGCAGAGCCATTCCTCAGGTACGCGCGGGAACGCTCAGGTGCCCTCAGCCCCGTCAACTGGAGCGACTGTCCGCGCTCATCCTCCTGCCGTCCGGCCCCTCTCGGGCAGGGGCTCCGCCGGGTGAGGGTGGCTCACCCCCTTCCCCGTGGTCCTCGGCCGCTCTCTGCTCGGGGTGGGGAGGCGGGGGGTGTCTGTGGCCGTGTGTGTCCTCTAGATTCGCTACCGCCGTTCAGCCTCATCTGACTGTTCCAGTGGGGAATTAGGGTTTGAAGGGACGGTGCGCGGTCGGAGAGCAGTGACAATAATCGAATAAGGCATTAGGGGAGATTAAAAGGAAGAAATCCACTGCTAGTTTTGGCATGGAATTAGCAGGGACCCGTTAGGAAATCTGGAAAAGCGCTGGCATCTTGCTGATAGAGATTATGTTAGAAATGGCCTCAGCTTTTATTATGTTTATGGTTCACAGGGAGATTATTATGCAGCTTCTGCATCATTAGAACTTTGAAAAAAAAAAAACGACAAACCAAAACAACAAAAACAAACCACAACAACCCCCCACCCTACAGTTTCCAATTTACTGAGATTTTTTGACCTTTCTCAACAGATTTCCCCATGATCAATCCTTCAGAACTGTACAGAGGGCTTGAATATCTAAACATATTAATATATGAACATTGAACAGTAAAGTTGATTCTGGCTCAGATTTTTGGATTTTTTTTTTTTTTGTTTTAATACTAAGCTGTTTTGGAGGGTTACATACACAGATTTCACTCGGACTTTAAACCAGGGCATTACTAGGACTTTTGTTAGAATCTGAGCTCCTCACTTTTAAAGCACTGGGATTGTATATCGTTACTAACTTTGTCCCGATAAGTACTGACTGGATCATTACTGTCCCTTCCTTCAGCAAGTGTGTTAATGTAGTCAGGCCTAAAGGAAAATAAGGCTGCTCCAGCTCTTTCTGAGACCTTATTACTTCTTACAAAGCAAATGAATGAGGTAGCACCTATGCCATTTAGCTAGACTGTAAACAAAGCAATTGGGTCAATTTCCTTTCCTTGTGGTAATACAGAGAAACAAATAACTAGGCCAAAGCAAATTGATTGTTTTTATAAAATTTTGTTGCATAAACCACATTTTCATTACCAGCTTCTAAACAATTGTATTTATTTATTAAGCAATGGAAAGTAAATATTTGCATGAAGCTAGGAGAACCATATATTTATTCAGCAGTAAGACTGGATGAAGCCCGACACCGGGATTCTGTGATGCTGCGAAACCAAAAGAATATACGAATGCGATAAAAAATGTGGGATATCCTCTGTCATTGGTTCAGTTTCCCTGTTGTCATGGGCAATAGCATCATACAATCCACATAGGCGGACTGGGTACACACAGCAAGAGCTCTGGCTCTGCCTTTGAACATTTGTGAACCCAAATTCCTGAGAGGCTTTAGTGCTCTATAAATACACCAAAGATATGATCTCTGTGAATTCTTTGTGAGTTTGTATAGCTCAGTCTTTCTATTGGTACGTGGAACCATTTCTCTACGTTAATCTATTCACAGACAATAGCACTATGAAAAATCAGAAGCTTCTATGAACTGCTGGGTAGAAAAGGCAAATTAAAACATTCTGGAGGTTATGTTCTTCTACCTAGTCCTGATTTAAAATCTGCCAGTTCAAAACTTTACCTCAGTTTTCAAATATGTTTGATCTTACTGACATGCTTGACACTTTTGTGTGCATCACTCTTCTCAGAACATTGAAACTGTGTTTAGCATACAAAAGCCACTAATACCCATTACTGCATATATGCTTCCATTAGTAATAAATATTTTTTAAAACATATTTTAAAGTTTGTTTGTTTTTTCTGGCTCCATTGGATGACTTTATTCACTGCTAAGAGATCTGTATTCTTTGCCTTACCTTATGTCTCCTCTTGGAATAATGTCCTTTTTCTTTTTGAATGAAAGGAAAAAGAAGCCTTGTAAAAGACTAGCAAGAGTATTCTAATGTCATCCATAAAATGTACAATAAGAGCAAAGTTTTTAAAATTAAGCACATGCCTTGTCCAATCTGCATCCCCTAGCTTAACTACATACATCCAATTTGTCTTCTTTTAAAAGGTTTATTTTAGCAGCTTCTTTTAATAAGCATCTTGTGGCCATTAAGAGCTCAGTGCTACATTGGGCCATGAACTGCTCCTTATTTCCTTTACTTATCTTCATTTTGTTGTGAATTACACAACACATTTTCCGTTAAGTATATAATTTACAACTATCTTTTGTTCAATAGCACCCTGTTCCAAATTCTACTCTGATTGTGTTAAAAGGGAGTCTGTTTTATTCAGTAAGAGTAGAGTAGGATGTAAGTCACAGAAAGAGAATATATATATATATATATATATATATATATATATATATACATATATATATAATTTTTTCCCTTGAACTGGGGGGATGAATGCATTTACTTTTGGACTGGTTTGGAACTACAGCTCAGCAGCTGTTTGGGGACATCTCTGTTGGTCTTCTAGATAAAGCGTCTATGGGCAGCGTTTAAGAAATTTGGGGTTAGATATACGCCAACCTATTGAAGCCTAGTTCATAACTTAAATTGAAAAATAGGTGCTCTGTGGAGAAAGCAAATAAAGCAGGGAACAGAAACACTGTATGAATTTAAATGGTCGAGGAGTTCACTGTACTCTGTTTATCCTTTTCACTTAAGGTAATTTAAAGGGATGATTTGGACAGATAAACAATTCAGTATTTACCTTCAAAATAAAAATACAGATCATGGCACTTGTCTTCAAACAGGACAGTTGTGTTGAATGCCAGCCAGTAGCTAAGTGAAGTCTAATAGCAGCATGTTCAGTTATCTAAGCTTGATATTGCTACTGTAAGGAGCATCGCACCCACCTCTCAATGCCATCTTGCCTGCTGAAAAGGAAAATTTAAAGGAGTAACAAAGTATGTTAACATGGGATTCTGTGCTACACAGCTATTCCCTTTTCAGTCCCTGAGCCAGCTTTCATACTGCTACACAGCACTGGCCTTTGTTCTGCTGTTACACTGCTGTCAAAATTAATGAATTAATGGTGTAAATAAAGGAGTGCAAGCTGTGAGTTGGGAGCTGATTTTGAGTCCAAGTGCAGTGAATCAATGGGAGTTTAGAGCAAACTCAGTTTAGCGTAATATGTGTATTGAAGGAGCTAGAGGAAAGCATACACATGCATCATCTTGAACACTCTCTGGACTCCTTTAGTTGCCTATTATTATCTCGCTTCTGAGACTAGCCTAGTAATTCTTGCATGGCAGCATGGTTCTCTGATGGCAAGGCAGATAACTTGGGCAAATGGACAGCAGTGTTTGAATGAGTTGTATAATTTCAGTCTCGGATTTCCCTGAAGAAAAAATGACATGATGATATTCTTTGGAATGAATTTGCAGAGAAGAGTCAGAGGCATGCAAAATAATCTCGAAGCCATGCAAAATATTCCAACCTGCCTTCTAAAATGCTAAAACCAGCTTTTGCATGGTAAAGGGAGTAGAAGGAACTTTACTGTCTGGCACAGAGCTAGATGGTTTCATGAGCTGAAATAGGTTTTGGATAGATTGCTTAATTTAATTCATCTTGCACTTTCAGTTAACATTTTCTTTTTGTGGATTTGGAATTTTGAAGAGTGAAACAGATATATTCCCTTCTTCAGCAGTTTTGAAATTCTTTGAACCAAGAAGTTGTGTATTCTTGTATTTGTTTTCTAATTATAAAGAGAAATGCTCACATTATCAAACACAGAAATTCCTTACTCAGAGATGATCAAATCACCAGTAAATTTTAATGAAAACGTGGTTGTCAGGACAGCTTGAGAATAAACATAGCTGAGTAAATTATTTGGAAATCCTAGTTTTATAAGTGATCTGAGAAAGCTTCATAGGGAATAGTGATGTTGAAGACAAGAAAGAGATTTTTTTTTGGGAGACAAATCTCTTGTGAGAATAACGAAAATGTTCATCTTATAAAGGGCTTGTCAACAACATATGCTTTGGGCATTTAAGTAAACAAATTATTTGGAAATTTCTTGAGATAGTGGCATGAACTGGACAACAGCTTGGAAGAAGGGAATGGCAAATTGAGAAGTGTGGTGACAAGACTACACTTTCCAACTGCTAATTTTATCACCTTGTAGGATGTCATTAGCACTGTGATGAAATATGATATTTCTGATTCATTTGGGAATACTGTAGCTGAAATTCAGATGAGTTTTGCAACAGCTGAAAGCTTCTGGAGAAACGTGTTTGTTTTCTTCTTGAAACTGAGGAATTTTGAAATTAAAATAGGTATTTTGACTGAAGTTTCTGTGGCAACTAGTAAGTTAAAATATGACAAATTTGGCACAAAGGCTACAAGACTGCAGGTAAGTTTCTGGTATTTGCAGTTAATATGATATGTGTTAACTGTTCTGACCCTGGCAGAGATGTGTGTCCCCCATTTCTTTTCTTCAGCATGTACATGCCGGATAAGAGGAAATAAACTTTTGTGATGTGGATGTGGTTAGAAAATTAAATGAAGTGACATACAAAAACTGGCCTTTGCAGAAAGAATTTGGCTTTCAAGGGTTTGTTTGGTTGGTTGGTTGGTTTTAGCTCTGTTTATTTCCCAGTGAAGAAATTCATTTTGTAGACGACACACAGCAGAGATACAGGCAAAACAGTTTTATCCTTGTACAGTTCTATGTAAATGAGATGTATGCCAAATTGCTGTTCCTTTATGGTTGTCTTTCTGTCACAGCACAGTGTTTACTGTTTACCCTTTCCTCATTTTTCCTCTGCCTTCAAAGACCTTGAGGGAGGAGGTGTTCACAGGTTGCTACCTGCGCTGCTCACCCGCCCTGCCGCTGGCAGTCCTGAGCATGGATGAGTCGTCTGCTCAGATTGCCACACTGGCACCTCGCAACACTGGGAGCTGGCACAGGACACAGCAGCTCTCAGAACCCAGGGAGCACGCTCTGCTAAAGGTGTCTCTGTCCTAGTCATTCTCATCCCGCACAAAGCTCAACCACTGTGAAGAATTGTTTTCTAATTGATACATATCAATTTCAGTTAGGCACCTGCCAACACATATACAAACATACATTCTTATGTTTAGATTTTAAATGCTTAAATAGTTGAGCCTGTATGCAGAGGAGATTGAACTTGAGTTTGCTTTTGTGTCCAGGAAAATCGAAAGTCCAAACAAACAGAAACTGTAACATATTGTTCCAGGTCTCAGCTTGATTCTTAGACATTATTCAGTGTGCAGTCTAGCATAAACACTTCAGTAAAGGAAAGAAGTTTGCTTTTGACAGATCTACTGTGCTGCAAATTAAACAAATTCTTCATTAAACATTTTTGAAGGATGTGGGACAGACTGCTGTTCAGTTGTTAGTACCTGTTCCACCTACAGTGCAGGTATATAAATGACATTTCAAAGCACAGATGGAACTGGCTGTGTAGTGTATAAATCGATACAAGTATTGTGTGGTTCCTTGTTTTTCTTAGCGATTTCTATCAGTAATAACAATGATTCATTCTATGGAAGCTGATGGCTCTCTCTAGATGCCTCATACACGTGCCATCTACAAATAACCTAAACCAAACTGAAGGCCATAAGCTCCTTCCCTGCTGTATAGAGGTGAAATGCTGCAAAACAGACATGGTAGGAAGCAGATAGGAGTAAGTTGTGTAACTCCCTGTCTTGAAAGACCTTATCTTTTCTTAGCATTTTTTACCATCTAACATGCCAGCCACCTTCCAGTATTGACTGACAAGAGGGCTTTTAATGGCAGCAACTGTTTCCTATACTCAGTTGCAGAGGGAAAGGAATCAGGGAGTGACAGCAATACTGTTTTAAAGTCTCTGTCATCCTGTGCTTCTGCGTGTTTCAGTCACTCTTTTTTGAGCACCATCAGCAGCAGTAGAGCTGATGGCTGAGTGATCATTCTGTAAGTGGATGAGGGAAGCAATGCTTTACTTTTCAAAACCTTTCTGGTTCTCCAGATGATCTCGTCTGTGTAGTCAGGTTTTCAATTTTCATCTGTTATTTCAGTAGTGTGTGTTTGAATGACAGACCTGTTTTAAAAGAGGATGTTCTGTTGTATCTCTGAAATACTATACAGAAAACAAAAATCTGGTTCACTAGGTTATGTTACTGTATTTGGTGTTAATCTTCCATTATTATTTCAGGATAGGTAATCTTTACAGAGCCATCCACAACTAAAGAATGAGGCTTAGCATTAACTCATCAGGAATAGAATAGGATACTTTGTCTCAGGACAGATGGTCGTAGTAGTGGAGAAGCACGTTCTACTGTATATTCTCTGGTTTTCTGATTGTTGCATAAACTTTTTGATCTTGACTGCATTGGCAAATGTCCCAGTGTTAATCCAAAAGCAGCAAGTTCTCTGTGTGTAACTGTCAATCCAGCACAGGTTGGGTCCTGTGATTGTTTGGGTGTGTTTCCAGCACAGGTGTAAGCTATAAGCTCCAGGTGAGAAGGAAATCATTCTCCAGCAGCAACACCTGTGGTAGGAGGCCCTGGCAGCTGCAGATTCATTGCACCTGCAGATTCATTGCACCTGAATTGCTGGGAAGCTTAGTGAATTCAACAGTGTTAACTAATGGTAATCTCTGTGATTATGTAATAGTAATGGTGGTAGCGATTCTTTCTCTATGGTGGACAGGAACTGCTTGAGAAGAAAGAGATGGTTTCCAACCTGGTATTCTTCACATTTCAAGAATCAGTGAACACAAAATCTTAAGTCTCAAGATTTCTGCTTTTTTGAAGGTCAGTCTGTTTTTTACATTATCTAGAGAGAATGCTAAGCCCAAATGCACAGTGAAAAAAAGCCCAGTAAATGCATGCTGGTCTTTTATTAGTTATGTGGTGGAAGATAAATGGGTTTCTATTCAGTCATGTCGACAGTAGACTACCAAGGGTTTTCAGACAGAACATAGTTACACTCAGTATCTTTATCTTTGATATAAAGATAAAGCTGCCTGGATAAAAATGTGCAAGACTGCACAAGATACAAAAGTTAGAGGAGTCAAGAGACTGATATGCTGGTTAATATTCTCTCCTTGAGCACATTTCATTAGGAATACACAATTAGAAATCAACCTAAAGGAACAAACCCAGTTTTCAGATGTGTATTTAATAAGTCTTTACTAACTATTACCTAATGAGGTTTATTTTATTGTAGACACTTAAGGATAAATTTAGTTTATTTTCACATAATTTTTGGATAAAGGGTTTGGGTGTGTTTTGGGTTTTTTTATTATAAATTTACTTCTCAAATATGGTTATTCCTGTACTTGATTTTTCTTCCAAAAGTAGGATGCAAAACCTTTGACTCATTTTAAACCTACTGGAAGGTAAAATAATGAACTTACTTAATCTTTGGCGGTGTTTGTTTTTAAACAAGAATCAAATACAACAAAAGAGAGGGGGGAAAGAGAGAGTCTCTTTACTTTTTCTTTCTGCTAATATAATTATATTTATATTTATATTTTGGGTATATCTGAAATAAGAAAGAGACCAATACACTTTTGTAAGATCACAAAATAATTGAAGTTGAAAAGAATGTCTAGAGGTCATCTGTTCTAGCCCCCTGCTCAAAGACTGGATCCAGCTCCAAAGGCAAATTAATTTGCTTAAGGTTAAATCCACCTCAGTTTTGAGTATTTCCAAGGCTGGTGTTTCACACCCTCTCTTGGTAGTCTGTTCCAATGTTTGGCCCATCTTTCTGTGGATTTTTATTTCTATATATCTAGCTGGAATTTCTGTTCTTGCATTTTGGATCTCTTCTCTGTGTTGTTCATGTTTTATGTTACAGCATTAGTAGTGTTTACCAGAAAGAAAAGAAACAATCCAAATCTTTTCAATGTGTAACACAAAACCTATCTAGCAGTGGGAGGAAAGGTGTGATTTGGGTTTAGTCTTCCTGTACTGGATCTAAAGTTAGTCCTGTCATCAGTGAATTTCTAACTGTGTTTGAAACTTAATCTTCCTCCACACCCCTCTGATCCATGTCACTCAGATTGCTGCTGACAGTCTGCACAGGTTACCTGAAATGACAGGAAGTGATACAATTATGTAATCGCCATTTGACATCTTTTGTGAAAAACAGGAAATAACAATAGCCTGTGTCACAGAGTATAACAGAGAATGTGGAATTGTAGATGAAAATCGGAAAGGAGGGCAATGGGATGTAATAATGACAGAGTAGCAATGAGCCCGGAGTGCTCTATCACAATGCAGTTTCAGAAGCATTCCTATTGAATGTACTCTGAGTACCTAAGGGAAAGTGTTCTGAGAAGCAACATTAACAAAAGAAAGCACTGATCTAGCTGGGCTTAGCAATGGTTTTGACAGATGCAGGTACCTAACAGAAGAATGAAAGGTCAACAGAAGTTGAACAGAAGTTGATTGCTGTACATCAATTTCATTTGTTTTCCTATCTCCATCTACTGGAAGGAGGCTATATTACACAATGGCATGTGTGGGTACCTAGACTTTAGGACTACTAACAATCACCTGAATTCTTATGTTATACATCATATTAAATGACTGCAATAGCCAATTAAGATAATACATCTGAGAATCAGTTTGTTTTTGTTTTTTGGGGGTTTTTTTTGAAAATACTGTTAGTAATCCTATTTTTCAGCTGCTTCCACCCATAACTCATAGGCACAATGCCTTGGAGAACAGCAAGAGAAATTAAATATATTGATAATGACTATTAAGGCATCATTGATTTTTATTCATTTGGTTTTGCTTCATAGCCCTGATTAATTGTATGAATAGTAATATGGACTTATTAAAGCATTTACAAAAATCTTTTATTGCAATAGCAGTCTGTAAAGTTTAAGCGTTTGGTTATGACTACAGTGGCAAATCTTGTGGAATTCCACTGGTAAATTCTGTAAAAGGAGAGGCATTATTGCTTTAAAATTACCTTAATAAAATGTGTCTTCCACGCCATTATCAAAGTTACTTTATCTTTTATGGCCTTCATGTATTTCCACAACTGCGGAAATTTTGGTCATGTTCTCTCATTCCTTTTGTCCACCACGTAATGAATTCCCTTTTTGTAAGAAACAGAGAAAGGAGGGTTTGACATCTTTAGCTCATTGGACCAATTGAGATTTACATGGCCATTCCGCACAATTATTGCTGGAGGCACTAGAAATTCCTAGCGAGGCAACTGCTGGTCTTGAAGTTTACTTTTTTTGTGGTACACCAGAAGCCGGATTTGCCTAAGTCTAGAGTACTATTCAAGGAGAACATCTTTATGCCCAGCCTTTACTCTGTGCTGTATTTTACTAAAATATTTTTATCTGAGCAAATACTATTTATACAGATGTTTATTCAACTGCACATGAATCCAACCAGTTATGTGCCTCAACTCTTCCTTGAACTTCCCAGCTTATTTTTACTTTTATCTGAACATAGTTATGTAACTTTTGCTAATTAAAGGCCTGATTTTATTATTAGTTTTGATAATTCATGGATTTGACCTTCAAATTGTATAGGTAATGCTACTATATTAAAGGAACTGAAACTCATTAGAATATTTTATATATAAGATACGATGTCCTGAACACAGGAGTCTTTCACTCTTAAATCTAAAACACTGTTGTGTCTTCAGGTATCCTAAAAACTAATTGCAATAATTCTAATGCCTTCAGGTTTCAAAAGTATTTTAATTAATACATATTTCTAAATACTTAAGGGTATTCAGATGTGGAAATTTAAATTAAATATCACCCATCTCTTACATGCCAGAAAGGTGCCATGTTACTAATGAAGCTCATTAATGGGCTCCAGATGAGTATTATCTATCTAGAGATTTAGTAAATTCTTACTGCAATTATGTCATCATGAGATTGAGGTAAATAACAAGACTGTTTATGTATATCAGCAGATAGGGTCAAGGAATATGAATACATGGAGACTTCTCCAGTACTCTGGTGCATAATAACTTTTTTTAAGATATTTTATTTGAAACGTTCTCGTTATTCCCATTTTTACAGCAGGTATCTTTTTCTTGATCATGGGAAGGTTTGACAGCACAGTTTTACCTATGACAGTAAAACTTAATCAGATTTGGCTTTATAAACTAATAGAATCACCACTTCTCAGCAGTATTTTTCTTATGGAATTACTTAAGACACCACACAAAGCCTGAAATGTTTCCTTAGATCTGTATAGTCATCTTTTCATCAGATGATGGCCGTTGACTTATTTGGAAACATAAATTCCATTTGTTGAAGCCAGAATTATCTGTGGTTGAGAAAGATGAGTGGAAAAAAATGAGGCTTTTTGGTTGAATGTGTAGGACCAGAACCTAATTTTCAATGTTAACACTTTCTTCTGGAGTGTCAGAGAGCATTAGAAACTACTTTTCTCTCTTTCTCCAAGTAAGAATAAGAAAACTCTTGGAAGGTAGTGCCATACATTATAACTAGTTTACCTGAAGGGTATGCCTTTTAGAATCTACTTTTATAAACTTAAAACACCTTTTAAACAAGATTTTTTAAAAAGGTTTAAAAGTCCTCCTTACTGAGTTCCAAACTGTTTTCTGCTGCCTTTTGCTATTAACTTCAACTTCCTGTAGCAAATTTAATCTCTTTATCAAAATTTGATGGGTAGGTAACTTCGAAAGTTAGTAAGATTGTTAATCACAATTTATTATTACGTGTGTATTTTACCAATCTTGCAAGCAGTCCTTGATTCTTTTTTTTACACCATTGTAGTCTGAGGTGTTGACTCTGAGTGACCATGTACAGGCTGATGCTGTTTCAGCAGCATTTGGCCTGGTTTTAGATATCCAGCTCTCAAGCAGGTTTTCAGCGGCTGGAGACAAAAAATCCCAATGCAATTTGCCACAGCTGAGTCATGTAACACAAGGCAGGGGGCATTGTTAATGGGGAAAATAAAGTCCCTTCTGCTACATTAAATCTGATAGGAGCACGTGCCCTTACTTGTTTCCCATTTTACGATATCATTTTATGATCTCAGGGAGACTTTGAAGTGTGAAGTAAAGAGGAGAGTGATGGGTCTCTGGCCCTTGCAGCAGGGAGTGAGGAATGCAGAAGCCATTCTCTTTGCAAATGCTCCATCAGCCAGTCAGCGCTCCCAGGGCAGAGCGTGATGAGAAAGATGGCTTAATACATATTTTTCTCTCAAAAAGATCAGTCAAATAATAATAATTTTCTTATTAGATTGTAAATTGAATCTGAATTAAGACATCAGAAGTAAATCGCCCTCTCAGAGATGTGTGTTATGATAGTCTCACCTGTTGGTTGGTTGGCTTTGGATTTTTTTGTTTGTTTTCTCTGGAGCATAATTTGGTTTAACTTGATCATAAGAAAGTGATGGGAAAAAAGTAATTAGTAATTGTAAGTGATATTTTATTTTGAAGTAATGAATCTGAATGAAGACTTCATTTTGTACAATGCAGGCTATATTTTCAAAATTTGAAAACATTCTAGATTTGAATTTGAGAGACTTGAATGGAAAATGACTTCCAGGTTGCAAGACACTATGTCCTTTTTAGTAACTTCAAGTGATGTTTCCTAATGATGCATTGGTTCTTAACATCTCAAAGCTGCTGTGATTGTTAGACAAAAAGTTCTATAACAACTAGACATGTTGTTCAGTAATGCTGAAGACCAAGCAGTGGGTTTACTAAGGGAAGATCTATTCAGGTACTTTGCCAATATGGTCAGATTTTTAACAGATTTATTTAAAGGCAAGTTAGACAGCAGTATCTGCTTCCCACCGAATTTTACAAAGTCACTTCTGTAAATCCCATATGTATCTTCTACGTCTTTAGGCACCTAAAATATCTGGCCCAAAGGCAGTTGAATAGCTAAAATCTGTTAAAAACATGGGCAGACTTCTGTTTTCCACTACTGGAAGAGAATCACATTTTTAAGGCTAGTACTCAAAGTAATTAGAGCTGTAGTTCAGTGGGGATATTAGATTTTTTTGTGATATTTAGTTGATGTTACCTGTTAGAAACATCCGTATATATTGCTTTTGACTAAGATAATTAATTTTGTAAGAAATATAATCACAACTGCAATACTCTCATCAGCTTTCATTTTTCTCCTTTCTCCTCTCTTTCAGATTCAACTATTAAACATTCCTGATTGAATATCAATTATAATAATTTTTAAAATTAAGTAATCATAAATCTGAGTAAGTATAGCTGTTTCTTTGTAGAAACGGAATTTTGTTAATTTTCTGAGTAACAAAGTCCTACAGAATAGGAGACATAAATGATAGTGCTTGAGTGTTGTGTTTTGTGGGTTTTATATATATACACACACACACACACACACACACACACACACACACTAAGCTTTTCTACTTTTTTAAGCTTACTCAGTAATATGGACTAGAGATGAGTAAACCTCCCACTGCCAATGTTTCAATTCAAAACCAAGCATCCTTCGATGGGCTTATTTAGTGGATGACTCATATAAACGACACAATGGGAAACGTATCTTCACATACAACCGTCTGTTATGATGCTGTGCCAGAACACAGAAGAGGAGAATGGACAGTGTTTTTTGTGGCCTCAATTGATATTACCATTTGTTTTTCTTGACCTTATCTGATTGAATGCATGGAAGAAGGTTCCAAATTTATCATATAATATGTTAAATCTGTGTCAAAATATGCATGGCTTCATAATAAGTATAAATCTTTACTCTAAAGAAGGCAGATATCAACAGAAGGACAAGATTAGCTACAGTGCTAGTATGGTCTTGGGCCAATACTATTGGTTCTTTTTTTTTTAAGCACCTATTCTTATACTGAACCAATTGATATAAACCCAGAAGTTTATAGCCTACAAAAACATATTCATAACTTAATGCTGAGTTTTCAGGCTAGAGGATTTTCTATTATTAATCATTAAGGGTGTCTGAAGATATAATTTTATACAAAACACAACATTGCTGCAACATTACCCATGGCTCCTTGGTACTTGCATTTTAGTAAGGAAATGCTGTTTGCAAGATCATTACTGAAAATATGGCACATAAATCTGTAAGCAGGCGAGTATGCCCAATAAAAACTTGCATGGTTTCCAGTAGGTTTTGAGATAATCTATTCAGGAAGTGAAAGAAATATCGGGTAACTTAAGTGATGTATCTAAATTAACTAAAAAGTGTAAAGGGTGAACATAAAAAGGAACAGCACTTACTAATTCATAAGTGAGCCACCATGAGCATTTTTTCTTCTTAATAACAATCATATAGGCTTGATCAATGATGGGCAAGTAACGTTAGATACTGAAGTATATGGGAACTACAGTATAATCCCTGACTTTCTAAAGAATTTCTTGAGGCAGTGTTTTTTGCTTTATGCCGTACAATTTGACTTTTCAAAAGTAACTGAGACGATGTGACATAAGGAGGCCTTAGTCACCAGTGAATTTTTGGTTGAAAACAAAAAATATGTTCCTATACTGTTAAAAACAATGTAAGCAGAGCACAACTGAGGATAGTGAATGCATCACTCTGCAGTCTATCTGTATTCATGAAGTCAGCAGCATGAACAGGACAGGCTATTCAATAATTTTCATATAAATTCTTAAGATATAAAAAAGGCGAATAATATAAGCAGCTCAGAGGATGTGAACTGTTCCTGTTCCTCTACCAACAGCTGAACATGTCCCTGCTTGTTGCAGGGGGGTTGGACTAGGTCATCTTTAAAGGTCCCTTGCAACCCAAGCTATTCTGTGATTCTATTATATTTTACAACAGTAAATAGTTTCTTACAAAGATCTGTCCTGTTTTCAGCATGGGGTTTGGGGGATTGTTTTGGGGGTGTTTTTTGTTTAGGGTTTTGAGGTTCCTTTTTTTTTCCTCTCTCTCCCCCTCAGTGCCAGAAGCATGTCCCGTAGCAGATATCGCCAGGAAAAATAAATAAAATTGGATAATAGCTCTAGACATGGAATGGTTAAAAGTGCCTGAGGGAGAGGACCCCAAAACCACTACAGCTTCAAAAAAGATGCAATTTTCAAGCTGCCGCTCGTTCCAATCAAACTTTCAAGGCATTACATATGTACTGCTTCATGTGGCTTACTTCAAAATACAAGAATCTTGAATTGTGAATCATTTAATGCTCCTTACTTTGTTCAGCCTATGAGATGTCTGCCACTTGAAGCTGCCCACGACTTGACTAATCAATGGGCAAATGCAGCCAATCCCATCTCACCCCACCGCAGTTTCCAAGGTAACCAACAAAGATACCTTCATGGGCTGCACGCACTGGAAAGACAGGCACAAAAACGCTGCCGCATTTCCACTTTTTTCAGTACTTTGGATTGTATATTACGAAATGCTACAAAAACTAAATCGGTATTGACAAAAGCAGTAGCAAAAAAAAAAGAAAGAGGCAGAATTAAAAGGCAGTGATGAAGCATTTGTCTTCAGTGACTCAGGAGGGCTACAGAGCCCTCTCACCAACTGCCCTGTGGATCCCTCCCTTCAGTGGTGACCACTGAAAATGAGAGCAACATCTCATTAGCACAACTAGGATACTTTCTCTGCTTTTGTCCCTGTAAACACTTTATTAATTAGGTATTTGCTTGTCAGTGATCCATGCGGAAGTGAACTGCTTTTGTCATGAGGCAGTATAAGACACTTTTTTTTTTTTAACGCAGATCTATGTTAGAATTTTAAGTTATCAGCCAAAAAAAACCCCATAAGCCCAAACAAAGAAGATCAATAGTACTTCAGTGTAAAGGAGTCGTCAAACTCTTGTCATTCAAAGCAGAATATGCAAGGGAAAAATTGGTCGATTTGGTGTGTGGGTTTTTTTTTTTCAAGGTTGTTTTTTGTTGTTGTTGTTTTTTTTTCCTCCTCCCCGCTTCATGCTGATACCAGAATTTCAGGTCCTAGTTTCTTTTTAATTAAAGTATCTCTCAGAAAAGTGTGATCTCAGCAAAATGCATCTCCAAGAGCCAAACGGAGCTTCTATTAAAGATTTAAAATTGGGATTTAGCAATACACAGGCTCTGTGGTGGTAGCATCGAGCATCATGCATACATATATGGGGACCTTTTCAGTGGTTGTTTATTAAGTACTTATATCTGACAATGGACTCTGATACAGGGAGGTTTTACTGAGAATCATCTTGACAAAGCTTCTCTAATTTTGAAGTTTTCCTGATCAGAGATTGTCAGTCATGTTTCTTAGTATAAAGCCACATAGAGGATAGACATCACATTCCCCAGAATCTAATATGATCCTGAGGTTTGTTTTTTCTTGTGAATTCATCAAAAACAAACCAACACCACCACCCTCCAACAACCAAAACAACCAAACAAAAAAACAAACCCACACAACAAAACAAACAAGAAAAACCCAAATCAATACACACATGACAGAGTCCAGTCATTGTAACTATTCCTCTCTGGCCTCTGATTATTGTATCTTACAGGGTAATTCTTTGGTGATTAGAAAGAAATATTTCATGTTCAGAAATCCTTCTTGAGGGCCTTCAATTATCTTTCATTTTGTACAGTGCTGAATGACACATGCTGTTTGCTTGTGAAACCGACTCCTCAAGCTCACAGATTGGTCTGAGTGGTTCGAAATGTACTACAGACTTAAATGATTTTTAATTGTTTTAGTCAAACCGGTTAGGTTATTAAATTTAACAACAGTGCAGTAGTTGCTAAATAGTTTTAAATGCAATAATACTTTCCAATTATTGAAAAATGTAATGCTAGCACTATCTAAGATAACCAAATACATAAGCATTAGAGTAGATCAGAAGTTGGCAATCAAGTTCCAAGTTTAATTACATGTACTTCATATTAAATCTTGCTGTAAGGTAAAATGGTTTCAGAACATAACCCTAAGTCATTTCTATTGTACAACACTTGTGAAAAAGAGAAGCAGTGGAGTCAAGTTCTTAAGTTCTTTAATAAATAGTTCCATAAATAAAAGGCCAAATTTTGAAAGCAAGGTGCAGGCAACAGGACTGCAATAACCTTTGTTTGCACATGCAGACAGGATAACTACAGGCTTAGCCACCTGTCTGCAGAAATACTAGCTCTTATTCTTTGACTCAAAATACAGTTTTGAAATTGTATCCTAAAACTTCATAGAATATAATAAAAAGTAAGATTTATTTTTGTAGTCCTCATACCATATAGTAGTAAACAACAACAACATTATTTGTTGGAAAAATAAAGATGCAGTTCTTCTAGCTTGCCCATTTGCTTCACATTTTCCCATCTATTCAGACTGCATAGAGAGGGGGGGAGGAAGAATGTGTTTATTAAGAATTTGTATGAGAACAGATTGACCCAAATGTCTGTTACCGAAATAGATTATATTAGCTAGAATGGAGTGTGGTGCCTCCATGCAATCAGCAACAGCCTTATGAAAATGTCAACTCTTATATATACATTCTGATGCAGGATAAGTAAAATTCTTTTTCAAGTCTGTAAAATAAATACATTAGAAATACCATGCTTTGTGCTATGAGCACACAATATAACTCAGAAGTACTGTTTGTGACCAGTTTCTTTCAATGCTGAGTTTTATTTATCACTCTTAGTAGACTACCAAAATAAACCAACCAGTTTCACACAGTCATCTCAAGCTGTTAATCATTCAGATTAGCAGATAGTCAGTTGCTATGCTCAATAGTGTCCTCTGATAGACCAGTCTAGAGCTCCTTGCATCTGGATAAGTACAGCAGCTCATTCTTGTAGATTTAAGATAATACATAGTGGTGCTGTAGATTGCAAAAGGCAGGATAAGTCTTTTGCTCTGAAAATGATTGCAGTGCTTACATTTCATTATGCACATCAGAAGGACCCCCTCGGTACTGAAAATGTCAAAACATTTGCATTATAATTTTCAGTTATAGAATCATAGAATGAAGACATTAAACCTGAATCATGTTGCAATCAGATGGTGCGACTTGCCATAAACCCCCTTCATTTTTTTCCTTAGCCATTAGTCATCTAGGTTTTCACTTAAATGTCTCACTATAAGGGCATATAGGAGAGAGAAAGGCCTATTTTAGTCTCAGTAAGTTACAAGTATTTCACTTGTATCCAGAATTTTCTAATAATTAGCTAACCCAAGAGCAGCAAAGCTGTAAGATCTGAGTTAGATAAAAAAGTTACTGTAGAGTTGTCATTTTATTAACAATGATCTCCAGAATGTTCCATAGTGCCATGGAATCATTTGGTAAACTAGTAAATGGTCATTCAATTCATGTTAGAATAACATAGCAGGGGAAGAAACAAAACGAATAAGAATGTAAGTTTAAAATTACTATACCATTTTGCAGTTTCCACCTTGGTAAGTTCTCAAGACGTGACTGGACAAAGCCCTGAGTGATCATCTCTGACATCAGAGCTGCCCCTGCTTTTAGCAGGAGATTGGGCTAAGTGACCGCTCTGGTCTCTTCCAGCCTGAATTACCCTGTGCTATGAACCATCTCCACAATAACTGTGTGTTATTTCCAGCTGGTGTTTATCTGTTTGTAGCTTGTAACTATCGCTTTCTATTACTTCTTGCCCTGTTAAAGAACTATTTTACACTTTGTGTCTGTCTCATTGTGAGTGAATATTTAAATACAGCAGCAAGCTACCTCTCAATCAATGCAAGCAGCTAGACAGACACTTAATTTGTCTGCCCTAGAAGTCATTTGCTCTCTTTCACCCTGGACAGGCTAGAGCAAAAATATTCAAACTTTTTTGTAATGCCTATATTGAAGCTGGATCCATAATTTCCCTTTTGGAGTTTTCAGTGGTGGCCACAGAAGTATCCTCTTCCTTCCAATTTCAAATTGGTAAAAAATATTCTGAATAAGGGTCTAAATCAGAAATATTCTGATCAAATGATTTTTCTATGCATTTTTGAATTGTTATTTACTTTGTGGAAAAGGAACCTGAAGCAAACCCCTGTCTTATTTCTTTTAAGTTTACTCACCAGTTGGACAGTCAGATGTTAAGCACAGACAACCAGACACAGATATCTGCTCCCTCCAATCTCTTAGATCCACTGTTGCCATCTCATTCTTTCAAAGCAGGAAACTCTGGGAATTTAAGGGCTAATCCTCCTGAGCCATCAGCTACCTTCTTCTGCATGGATGGAGTACAATACTGAGTTGTAAACACTTTTTGATACCCCCAAAATTTAAGTAGGCGATTACATTCATCAGCCAAATACATAAACTTTTGAAAGAATAAAATCAAGCTTTTTGTCCAGACCAATATTTCTGAAATGATGTAGCTGGGAATTAAGTATTTTTCTCTTTTTGAATTTGTCAGACTGTTGCAGCAGCTTTGTGTTATTTTGCCAAGAACTGAAGTTGGGCATCTGGCCTGTGGTTACCTGATTCATCCCTCTTGGCATTTTTATTATGGGCACAACACTGGCTCTCTTTAATCTTCTGGAGCTTCTCCAGTTTTCCATGATTTATTAGAAAATTAACACTAGCAGACAAGAGATTTCCTCTGTCTCCTCCCCTGTAGTACTCTTTGGGGGTTTTTGTTTGTAGTTTTCTTTTTCTTCTGCTAGGTTTTCTATGTTTGCTCTTGGCAAGCTTAGCATGCTTCCGAAGAATTCATTGTCAACAAATTATTTTGTCATCTTCCTCTACAACAACTTATCCTGTTTGGTTGTTGTTTGTGCGGTTGGTTTGTTTTAGATAAGACATTACTGTTTGTCCTTTTTTTTTTTTTTAATTGTATCCCTAGTTATTATGCTATGATTGATGTAATTTGGTATTATATATATACTACTACACTTCTTTTTTCTCTCCCTTAGATGGGGTATTTACTTTTCATGAAATTACATGAAATTATTTAGAACAGCATGTTAAGGATGAGTACATTTAAGAGGGGAAAAAACCCTCCAAAATGTGTTCCAAATTAAAAATGACAGAATTGACTTCATCTTAGCAGTCTAACTGTCTGGGAGAAGGTTGAAATGGCTGTAATTCTTACTGAAATATGAAGAATAAAGATTTTCTGTACCACTGATCCTAAAATCAAAGTTGAAAAATAAGAATATGCTCAAATATCTTCAGATGTGCTAGGATAAAGACACTGTGTCTACTTCATCTGATCAATTTTTCATGCTTCATAACTTTTAATTTATATTACTTACTGTCTCCTTTGCTTTTTTTATTAATCAAATTTCCACCTTCACCTGATTGCTGAAATGAAGTTGTCTTTTTTTAGTACTATCATAGATTTTGAACTTTTGATATTCTGGTCTTTTAAAACCTCCAGTCTTTCTGTCTTATTTTTCTAAGTTTTTCTTGCCAGCCAATGGCATTCTTATTTTGAGGGAGACTCTTCTTTAACATGGAAGATAGTGAGTGCTGCCTGTTTGTTCGTGTTAAAAGAAGTTGGCCAAGATGATTAGTCTCTAAATAACCAAGTCCAAAATAACATTGGTTTCAGTGTTTCCTGAGTTTAGAAAACTTAGCAGCATTTTCTTACTCTGACTGTGTGAGATTGTTGGCCAGTCTTCCAGAATGAAGTTCTCCTAATACAGGTTTTTCTAATGCAAAAGCTAACTTGGCCATCTAAATTTGATACACTGAATTTTGTAGGAGTCAACATAAAGACAAGAAATTCAGAGCAAGTACTGCGGAATTTGTCTAGATTTGGGTTTTGTGATATGTCTATTGTCTTAACGTGGAAATGGTGGTAATTCTGCTGCTGTGTTGAAGAAAAATTGTCTTGTCTAGTTCAACCCAATATTTACCCTATCTGAATTTCTGATTATTGTTACTCTTGAATCTCTTTATTCTTCTAAGTATTGGATAGTCTTTGTTTAAAAAAAAAAAAAGTGCAGACTTCCAATGGAAGGTGGATTTGTTTACTTCTTTGTTTGGCCTTGTGCTTAATAAGAAACTCTTAGCAGATTTAACCTTGGATGCTGGAGAAATAAGCCTGATGTACTCCATTAAATATTCACAAGTAACAGGCAAATGTATTTTATTTGTGATACGATCAAAGCCAAAAGTTATGTGTATGAATTTGGAAGAGATTCTTAACATATAACGCTTATCAGTTAATGCACTTGCTATTAATACATCTTTACTTACTTTACTTACTTACCAAATGTTATAGTTCTACTTTAAGGACAGTACAAGAAACAGATAAATTAAAATAGGTATGCAGATGGAAACTGTTTCACTTTTCCATATGCTAATGGCAAACTACTAGGACTCTTAATCATCGCTCTCATTAGTGGCTGCATTTTCAAAATGGTCTCAAAAGGATCTTTAAATGTGAATAGCCAGAAAGAGATCTGCTCAGATAAAATTGAGTAAAATTTTGAGGAAGAAAAGATTAGATGCAAAGTGTTAGTGGTATCTTGGAATAACTGGAATGCAATTGTGAGTGTGCAAATACCTTGCACATATACGGTAATTCTTTAATCTAAAAAATGTCTTTAAATATAATTATTTGTGAACAGTGTAATGGGAAGTCTTTTGCATTATTTTCTATCATTAAAGGTGATAACTTTCTTAAAATGTTTAAGAATTTTTGTTGCTTTAGAAATTTAGAGTATTGAAGAAGGGACCAGTCCTAAGGCACTCACTGATGTCAAAGACAGCAAGTTAAAACACAATGTTGGTAACATACTGATGTGTTCTCAGCATATCAGTGAATATATGTGGCAAAAATGCAATGTGATACACCTTCAGTCCTGGAGTATGCATACTGAAAAGCATGTAATATTCAGCAGATTTATCTGTATATGTCAAATAAAAGCCTCAGAGTCAAATGTCCAACTGAGTATTTTTCTGAGGAACAGAAAGCTACTCCTTAAAGACAGAAAAAACCCCTACAACAAACTCAAAACATTTCTCCAGCAAAACACTATATTGTTGATACTATCAGTGGTCATGTATATTTTGATATTATAGAGTGTTTTTTACCAAGTAAAGCCTCGTCTGTTTAGAATTAAAGTCAAGATAAATAAGACAGCATTTACCTTATAACATGGCTGAGTTTCTTAAAATGGACATGATGAATTTCTAAGAATTATGATATTATGGTAGGAATTACTGTCAAGTTTTAGGTGCAATTTTCGTTAGAGGCCCTTAACCATAACATGCAATGCCTTAGCTTTTGTAATAAATCATATCTACCTAGCGAATATTCACAAGTTCCCTGATTTACCTATCTTATTTGCAGATGAACTTTTCTGCTCACATCTTGAAGCAGCCATTTGTAAAAAGCTTTTTACATTAAAAATGAATATTTTCATATTGTAAAAAAAAAATTATATATATATATGTATCACATAATATGCAGTCATATCAGTGTGTTTCTTGAATAATTTGGGATATTTATACAGACTTTTAAAATTTATTATTATTTTTCTTTAAGATTTCTGCCTATTGGACTCAATGAAACTCACCAATTCATAGAACTGGTTTTAAGAGCACTTTACAGGACAGCTAATAATTAGGATGTCACTGACTACAAAAGTTTAGATAAAACAGAACAAAGTATTTTTGGGGTTGTGACTGGGCAAAACAATACTAAGCACTAGAACATTTTGTTTCTTAGGAGATCCATGGGATGTGTAGTTAGAAATTCAGATTTCCTAAGTTGTTGGGAGAGGTGTTCCTATTCATTTTAAGTTTAGGAAGCAAAGAGACAACACACAGACCGAAATTTGTGTTTCTAAAGCACACAGCAAAGATACGCAGAATTTACAGATGTATATCTATTTTAAATCATTTTAAGAAAGCTATTCTAAATACTGAAACGAATCCCTGTTTTCAAATCAACTGATACCTCTTCAGTTATCAGAGAGTTTCTAACAGTAATTGCTAATGTTTCAGCTCTTGAATTTCTAATCTCAGTTATCACCTGTAGATGCTAATTTATTGCTGCTTTTACCTTTATCCAACCTTATTTGACCTCAGTTCATTGTCTTTGTTTCTTTTTTTTTTTTTAATAACACACAAGTACCCCTTAAAATGTGTTATTATGCTCAGAATTTTATCTATATCACTTATTTCTTCTTTTCCTATTCTGTACCTCCTCATCTCTTCTTAGTTAACATAATAGTTCCTCATTCTGTGGCTATTTGGAGGGCCTTCAAAAGCCTCTTTTTAGGAACAAAGCTTCCTGTCCAATTTGTTGCACAACTTTGTAACAGCATTGAAGATATACACTGTAAAAGTCATTTTAGTATATTGTTTAAAATCTGTGACTTACCAGCAACATAATAATTATTTAAACTCTTTAGGCTTCCCCTAGCCTTACACAAAACAAAGAAAGGCAATATATTACAGTTTTCTTCTTGAAAATGTATTGAAATTTTTTTAATCCACATTTATGCTAACCTTGAAACAGTTTATGTCATGCTCTTATTAAATTTATAATAACTCTTGTCAGTAGTACCTCATCCAAATATATACTACTACTATGTTTTGTGCATCATGGAGTATCTCTTGAGGTTCTTTGATTTGATTTTCAGCACCTTGTTGAGACCCTACCTTGGAAAGGAATGGTACTTTATATGGAATTACTTCAGAAAGTAAAGGACAGCACCACAGTTTTGAAAGTCAGTATACATTGCCAGAATTCACTAGTTGCTTCAGTAAGGGTGGGTTTTTTTGTTGTTGTGTGTGTTTGTTTGTTTTTAATAGGAAAACCTTATAGTTTAGGAACTGTATGCTTTTAATGTATCAGAATCAATTTGCAAAGAGCAAGCAAGTTGTCTTATGAGTATAGTGACACGGAGGAACATATTTGGAGGACATATGGTTGAGAAGGCAGGGTGTGCTGCACCCTGGGAGATCTCTTCCTATTTTCCTGCAGTACTTAACTGACTAGAGCACATGCATATGGGACTCTTTTGAATGTCTCTTAATTTAATAAGAGATCATTTCCTAATGATGAATTCTATGCTCATTTAGTTTCTTTCTTGTTTACAAAAATAACACCCTTGAACAGCCAATATATAATAATTGCTAGTCTTCACTAGGAGAATTAAATTACTTGCCTTTGTTATTCATGATTCAGTTGTTTTGTGCATAACATACAAATTTTAGCTGGAGCAAAGCAAAGCCAGAAGTGTATAAAATATTATACATGATATGGCTGCACATTCTCTCTATGCACATACATAGAAGATACATACTATATTATGTTATACCTTACTTGTATGTATAGCCTATATTCATCCTCAACTGTCTGATGTCTTGTTTTCAGGCACATTGACACCTGCAATCAAGGGCAAAATGCACGTTTTTTGCAGGGTCTCCTATACTGCAGTTGCAACAAGGCTAAGGTAACTTTTAGACTAGCATGTATTTAAAATACCAGCAGTGAGCTGCAGCATCGCAGAGCTCAGTGTGGCCTGCAAGTGCTTTCTGAGAAGCCTGACTAATTAGTGCATGCTGAGTTTCATGCTGCTACAGCTGAGCTCCCGATACCTGGGCTAAATATAATTCCACAGGAAACCCCTCTGAAGACACTGTAGTGTCAGTGTGTTTTTTGAAAGATGCAAATTCAGAGGCAGTGAACTACTTGAAGGATCAAAACAGGGCTTCAGTAGGACAGGTATAACAGACCTTTTTGTAGCCCACTGTAAATACTTAGCTTCCCTGTTATTCGATGGAAATCTGTCCTGAATTAGACATCATGAGGAAGTGTAAGCCGTGGGCTGACTCCAAAGCTAGCAGGAACTAAAAACAGCACAAGTACTCTGCATACTGCATCCAGACACGAATAACTCAAACAAAAGATTTTGTCATATGTATTCTAATAGTAGTTTATTGATTATAACGGTCAACAGTGGAACTTAAAAGGAAGGTGTGAAACCACAGGACATAACTAATTTGGCAGTCTAATTCTATAATCTTATGTGAATTGCAGTGCAGAACTCATAGCAGGAAAGAGGGCAATAGATATTCCCCTTTCTTCTTTTGACTACCTATTTATTCTTGAGAAGGTCTCAGCCTTTAACAGATGCTTTATCTGACTGACGGAGATACTTTAAAGTGTAATATGCAGTATTTTTAACTCATCCTGTAAGTCTTGGCATAAGATTTGACTACATTATCATACCTATGAGTCCCTAATTAGAATCCATATAGTAGACCATATATGTCTCAGTTCAGACTTAACCTGAAAGAACATTCTTATTCTTCAAAGGGTTCTGCAGGTATTATCTACCAGTTTTGCAAAGAACTCCGAGAAGTTAGAGCAATGCTGTTCTTTCAAAACCTAGTCTGGTGTATGCATATCATGAAGGTATTAACTCTGAGCTTCACAGATTGTCTAGTAGTGCTTGTTACTGCATTCATTGCTTCTTTCAAAACTCTTGGATAATGTAATTCTTAAAACAATTTGATTCTTTCTCTTATTTCATCTATTGTTCCTATACTTTTTGATATCCCCATCTTTGGGAATGCCTCAAAAGCTGATTTCTACTTCACTTCTGTATGTCTGTATGTAGGTATCTCATATTCACTATATCTAAGGAACTAAGTAAAAACAATTGTCTCACTGCAAGATCTCTAGGGTGCTGACATCCCACATGCATTCTGCTAAGCTTCCATGGTTTGTTTTTCACTGTGTGGTGTTCTTATTTTTGGAAGTCATATTGGAATTGAAACCTCCTGGCCAGCCATCGTTCAGAATCTTACTTGCTGCCATGATTTGTGTTCCATTCAGGAGGAGTGGCTTGAAAGCCTACCAACTTCATATTTAAACCACTTCAGTACCTGCCCTGTTCACTTCATTTTTGTTCTTTTGGTATATAAGGGTTTTCGGGTCTCTCCCCTGATTGCCTATCAGAATGGTATCCAGGCTGCTTCCTGTGAATTTCACTTTCTATTTTTTTTCATTGTCTTTAAAACTGCTGAAGCCTACTGATTTAAAAATAATCTAGCTCCTGAATTTCAGTGTCACAAACTACTGCTTAGTTTGATCACACAAAACATGTCAAATTTAATTATATTATGTTTTTTCTTTAGCAGTTCAACCATACTTATTTACAGAAATTATTTCAGAAAGTTACTTAGGGCAAAGTCAAAAGTAGCCTGTTCTCTTGTATATTTCAGAATGAGCTGTTCCAAGATGCAATTGTTTATCATTTCAAAATTGTCTTTCCAATTTATGTTGTGATGTGACATCCAACTCATTTATATTTGGTATGATAATTGTCCTAACAGATTTTGTTACAGGTTGTCCTAATTTATCTGAAGACCGGCAAACACTCTCAACTGTGAGAGTATTCTACAACCTGGATCATGCTGTAGTCTGGACTTATCTAGATTCTGATGCATGACCTACATATACATCATTTTTAACTTAGTAACCTCTGTAAATTGGCCCAGAAGGACCATCTTAGAATAAGAGTTATCCCTCAAGTGCACAGAAACAGAAGTTTCTTGTACCAGTTCAGTGCCCATCTAGTGGAGGAGGAAAAAAATAAAAGCAGTAGGGTCGGGTCAGGGAGAACAGACGTGACGCACTTTCCATGTCTCATTGATACTGAATCGCATATTCAGTGCAGTGTGAAAAGACAATATAAATTGGTGTAACCTTCAACATTTTATAGTGCTGGATTGGGTATTTTTAATCATCAACAGAGTCCTTATCATCAGGGCAATGCAAAGAAGAGCCACAGGTAATAATAAGCAAACTTTGACCTGGAATTTGCATTTTTCTTTTCAGGATACATGGTATATGCATGTCCAGCTGTGTATATACAATATAAACACACGACATATTCCTGAATATGTATACAGACCCTGATTTTTCTTAGATGTGTTTGTGTATTCGTCTTTTGTCTATTTCCTGCCATTGGGAGAAAGTTTGCATTTTCTCCCAATGGACCCTGTGAAGCTTACCTTAAACCTTTTTAGGTTTGCAGATTCTGCTACTTATTTATTGTACTAATGAATTTATTTCAAAAGGATTTATTATAGTACTCACCATGTTTCTGTTCTGGTATAGGTTGTAGGAATTACAGTTTAAAAATCCGTTTCTTAAAAGAAAGACATGGTTACTAATATTCAAAACAATGACACTGGAGTGCTTGTATTCCTTGCAAGAGATGCATTCATTGTTGCAAATAAATTTATTATAGGAATATTTGAAGGTGATGGAATAGGGAAAGGAAATGAGAGGTAATGTTTTTTTCCTCAAAACAAAGTCTGAAGTGAAGGAATGGTGAGAGAATCACCTTGTAGAGACAGTATAAACTCAAATTATTAATATAATAAACTTTTTATATTGTAATAATCTTTAAGAAAAAAAAAAGAGGTTGTTCATGCAGAATTATATGTGGCAGTAATGGATAAATCTCCTGTGCATATAGCGTGTTCCCCTGTGGGGCAATGGACTCGTACAGCGTCAGCAGAAAACTGATCAGTTCGGAATGAAAAATTGCAAGTGAACGACAGCAACATCCATCAGCCTTGCCCTGGAAAGAGAAGAGCTCTTATCCCGAGCCTCAACAATAAGTTGTGACAGTGTCAACTGTATCTTTTACTTAGTTTAAAAGGTCATAACAGCAACTAATGCTGGGAAGAAGCTGAGCAAACTCAGAACAGAAAACATTTAAATGGGACTTAAACTTCAAGAAACTAGAGAGAAAGGTGTTTCACTCTTTATTTCTTGACAGGTTCAACAAATGATCCTTGGTGATGCACATTATATCTATATAGTATAGCTGGAGAAATTAAGAGAGATCAGAAAGACAGGCCCAGTTCTTTTTGAACTTGAACTCTGAGGTGTGACGGACATTCAAGTTATTCATGTATAGAGTTAGGATTATCAAGCTTTGTTGCGGAAGTTGCATAAAGTATACTTAATTTTTCATAGTGAACCAAACAGCTGATTGTAACCAAAGTTAAGCTAGATACATAAAATAAAGATGTGTAATTATTTTACTACACAGAGAAGGTCATACTCTAAACTCTACTTTTTGCTTTTTTTTTTTTTTCGGTAATGATGTAAAATTTGTAGAGTTAGTCCCAATTTACCCGGGCATGAGATGTCTAAAATTGTCATTTTAAGAAATAAAAGGCTGAGCGATACTTTTGGTCTGCTGTGTAACAACATCAAATACGGGTATTACTCAGCTGCTTTTTTCACCGGTGAGAAGAAATTTACAAAGCTAATACCATGATTAGTATTACTAACCAGAGCTGTTCTCTTTCCAGTGGCAGTGAATGACTCGGTCTGACTTCTTAATTCACAATTCTTCAAAGCAGCTCTGAAGACAGTTTTATTGCCCTGTTTAAGATTTCACTAAAGTGTCCATGTCTGGAAGAGTGATCAATAATACTAGCTGATAAAGTGACCTTATGGTGGCATATGGGGGAATAGATACTATATGCCTCTAGACATTAGGGAGGAGGTCACTCAAAATTCAGAATTATATTTTACAATTGCTTAAGACTCTCTCTGAGCTCCTCTTTATGACAAGACACATCCTCTATTTTGGAAGCTCTACCTTCAAAAAACATAAGAACCTGAGGATGTTTTCATTTCCGTTTAGTACTTTAGTAGATAAAAATTACAAAGTATTTATTTTTAATTTATTTGGAAATGTGGTACACACCGTATTGGTAAGAAGTTATTGGATAATCATGACGTTTGGGTGATCTTCCAGTTTTCTACTATTTAGTGCTTTGTAAGATGGGCCTTTGTGTTGATGTTACTGAGCTGGATTTTGCCACTAACTTCAGTAGGAATTGGTTTGGGTGCTTAGCCAGTGCGTGCTTCATCTGTGAAACCAGCATAATAATATTGTAGAAACTTACTTATTTGCATGAATGAGACCTCTTCCAGATAACAGCTGCTTATGAATTACCAAATAGGAGCACAAAATGGGACGGGAGCAGAGAATGACAGATAACTGTTCACAGAGACTTTGAGGTGTTTTAGAGAGACCCTTGGACGCAAAGTCATAAATACTGAGAGTATTACTATGTTTTGTTCCTGAGAAGGATTATTCCACGGTTAGTTTGGTTGTTGTTTTGGGTGTTGCGCTGTGGTGCTAGTTGGTTTTTTTCCCCCTCTCCTGGCATTCTGAATTGTTTCCCCATGTTTATTATCATATCCTCTGTGACTGATTTCTACCACCTGTGTAATACATACTAAATTAATTTCATTTTCTGTTTTCAGATGCCACTTTTGTGGTTCATTTGCTTATCTGGTCTTATCTGTTTTGCGCTGTTTTATATGTGCTTTGGTGCACACATATCCATAAAGTGTAAGTTGCTTCTTCAAGTGTTCTCTGTGATAAGCAGCAGCAGTGCTTTTGCACTTGCTGGACAAGGGCCTTGCCATCTTGAATGGTCTTAGTTCATTTCCATGGCATATACCATTTAAGTAATAATACCCTTTCTGTAGAGGGTAATGCAGCTGTATAAAAACACTCTCAAGTCAGCAGAACTATTCTGTTCAGACTTAGTAATTGCTGCTGAACAGAAACATCTGTCTGTGAAATTTCTAGCTTCTGTAAATAGAAGCAGATCCCATGTAAGGCAAGCATTGGTTCCGTGAAACATTTGGCCTATATGCACAAAGTTAGAAAGCATCAGTCAAGGGCAAAATGTATTACAAAACAGGTATTTATGTTTCTTGCAGCACCGTGGGACATATTTTCCTCACTAGGACTAGTTGAGGTTTTAGGATAGCAAGGAAAAAATAGAAATATTGGCACAAGCACATGTGGGGTGGGCATGCAAGAAGGTGAAAGACAATGAGGAGCTCTGTGTGTTCTTTATTTCTTCTCCAAGAAGGCTTGAAATAATAGCACTACGCATTTGCAGAAAGCAGTTTCATCTCCCTTTCTAGCACAGCAATAAAAGGACAACTGTAATGTTCTACAGTAAGACATGAACTTGTGTTCTCTGAGTTCTTACTGAAAAAAATCTGCTTGTGGAGCAGTTAGAGTATTGCTTATATCTAATGATAGGAAGTGTTCAAGGAGAAGTGCTATTATTAAGTTTTTAACCTGGATGATTGTTTACCAGAAGATATAAGGAGATTGAGTTAGAAAGTGCATAGCATGATACTAGTTTATTTTTAAATGAACATTTAAAATATTTTATGTTATTAAAATACAATCCACTGATTAAGCTTTGGCTGCTGCATACAGGCCACGATTGGTTTCTTTGGGTTTTGTTTTCTTAAGATATTTTTCATGTGAAAAATATATTTTACAACCACAAATGGCAAGTTAGCTTAAAAGTATCCTGGGAAGTTTCCTTATTTACAGGAAAAATAAATTTTAACTTTCAATATACTTAATCTGGAACATGTTTGATAGTTGATATCATGGAGGTCAGGAGTCTTTGTGATCACTTTTCAGTAATCTCCCTTCGTCTAGAGAATAAAGAATTGATGTAGGAACTGTGTGTGTTTTCCAGCCTAAGACTGTTTGATGTTTTACATGTTTGTCTAAATTAGCAGTATTTTTTTTGAGTCCCTGTTAAATAAATGGTCCTCCTCTCTTCATATTTCATTGTGCTATGGCATAACACTTGCCTCCACTATTCTTCCTCTTGCCTTCTTCACTACTTCTTCATATGCCCTCTTTGTTTAGTTTGTTTTCCTGTGGTGGTTCCTACCTTTTTTTTTTTCCCCACTCTTGACCCCTCACCTGGTTGAAGTGGCTTATTAATGAGTATTCTGAAGTAGTGAGGTCCTTCCAGCTAAGAAAAATCCAGCTAAAACTATGTAGATTTCCATTTGAGTCTTAAAACTTGCATACAGCTATACCAGACCCAAGACTAATGTTTGTATATAAATGCTTTAGAAAAAAAAATTCATCAAAAGCTTCCAGCCTAACAGTTTTAGAACCCTCAGATATTGTTTATAGCAGTATTCAGAATGTATTACCCAATATAAAAAATTTAGGAAACCAACTCTCTGTCCAAGAGAGCTTAGAAAGTAAGACCAAATCCTGCAATCAAGTGATGCAGACAAATGCCACTCCATTAATTTAATAAGAGGTTACTGCAATCTGCTTTCAGAGCTGAATCTTACACCAACAGCATGGAGGAGATTTAGACACGGAGTGACATAATCTTGGTGTACATTTTGTGTTGTCTTTAAGTGTTTTACTATCCTTGCCCTATACAATCACTCCTTGTGCCCTGTTCCCCCTTTCTACCGAAAGATGAGCATACTGTAGGTATTTCCTAGCTACCTAAGTGCCAATGTAGCTAAAATCGAGGAATTCAAGAATTGCTGTCTATATAGCTGTTAAACTAATTTATTCCACCACTTTGAAAGAAATAGGGCTTTTTGTAGTGCTTTCATGATTTGATAAGAGAACTATAGATTTCATTCCATCATAATTCTAGGTGCCAGACATCTTGTATTTCACTCCAGTCCCCATCGAGTTGCTAACAATTGTCTGCAATCAAAGCACTTGTGAGTGTCTCGCACAACCTTTTACTTCCATTTTCTTTAATCTGTAATTCAATTTCACATTAAAATACTTTCCTCCATACACATCTAAGATCTGTTGATCCTAAGCTGTAGAGAAGATTTTTCTTAAAAGATATAGCAAGTCTTCGACTCTTAGATCGTGATCTGGGGTCAGTTCTTATCTGTGGTGTCTGTAACGCCGTGCAGATGCCATGCAGTGGGTCACAGAATGAAGAACTATGAGCTTCAGCTGATAGTCCTACAGAAGGATGTAAACCAATAAGAGACTGTTACTTGTCCCTCCCATCTGCTCTTCTCTTGCAATTAAGTGAAATCATGCTGTATCAAGTGGCACTTGTTTCCTAAGCAACTTAGCAGACTCAGGTTCTGTACAGTACTGATAATTTCATATTTTTAAGGGCCAAGAGTGGTATAATTGGCAGGTCATTACACTATTGCTTTTGTTGATAGATGGACCACTTTGAATTCTTTTAAATACACAGTAGTTGAAGTACCTGTAAATCCCACTGTTGCTATACAAAATGAATTCAATTTCCCATGAAAAGCAGAATCAAGGTACACTTGCATGAATAGTTTTTTCTGTGTATGTGGTGTAACAGGGATCTCTATGCTGACAGGCTGATTGCTAATGGGATGGTGTGTGGTTCACGGACTGTGACATGCTAGATCTGAAGACCTAAAATGACAAGTGAAACCAAGACAAAGATAAAGTTTATTGAAACTTTGATCAGGAGATTCCTATGAGGGTTGACTATATTTGGGGTTATTTTACATGAATTTGTAGCTTTACATAAGCTGGAAATCATGTATCAAAATAAATTATTACTAACATTCTTTTGTAGATTAGATAATAAAATCTTGTCCAATACATGGAAACAATTATCATCTGAGGGTTTCTGATATCACTACATCTGAACCAAATGCCCAAAAACTCAGGAAATATTGGTTTCATAGAACTGTATTCATACCAGCCTGTTGATATGCAGTGGAAAAAAATATATAGATTTTTTTTTTTGTCTTTTAGTGGGATTTTGCCCTTGTTACTCACATTACTCGTAATATAAGACTACTGTTCTTGCGCTTGCATAAATCAGCATCTCTTTTGTCTCTACTGACTTGAGTGATTAGATCACTTGAGAACCTATCTTGAAATTCTTACTCCATCTGAAATATTACTTTGCATAATTTATCTACAGCAAACCATCTGAACGCCACTTTAGAGCAGTTCTCAGTACAAGGCCTGGGATAATGCTTCTGACAGGAATGTGCTGATATAGTCAAAGATGGAAAAGACAAGGAAAGTATCATGTTGTTTATAGCCCGTTTCTTGAATAGTGCCACACACTGATCAGCAAAGTTTGTGGGCCGTTAATTTAGAGTATTTAAAGTTGGGGGTATATTCTTCCGCAATCCTCAAACTTGAAAGCTAAGAATCAAAATAATCTACAACTGGCATTTACAATATGACCATCTTTGCTCACTTCTCTGCAAGATTACAGTACTTGTAATCTAATTGAGATTTTTCTTAGAGCTAGAAGTACAATATCCAGTAGGGAACCAGGTTATTTCCCTTTCGTAAGACACGCAAAATCTTAGATAGCAATCCTTAAACGTGTTACATGAACAGTTCTGCATCTTGCCAGTATTGGTGTTCACACCAGTTATTTCCTGCCCTTTTCAATCAAACACACAGACAAAGTGAGAAAATGAGGGGAACAATTTCTTTGACAAGTTGCTTAAAATAAATGGGAGATTTTGAAGGTGCTGAGAAATTTCAAATGATGGAGATAGACCAGAACCCTGTGGTCAGAGAAAAAGTGGCACTGCCAAAAGGGCATAGCAAATCATGAAACCATTTGCAAAAGTATGACTCTGTATTCTGTGTCAGGATATAATGATACTCCAATTACATAGACTTGTTTGAGCACACAGTGCCTGGGATGGTGCTAAGGAAGTGTTACTCGTATAGACCCATCTAGACAGTGGTACACTTACAGCCAGCAAAAATAATGAGTTATGCGGATCATTCCAAGCATGGCTCAACAGAGCCTTTACGCTTCCTAAAGTCAAGGATATCCATTAATTTTCCACACATAATGCACCATGATATCCATAGCTATTGAATTTGTTTGAGCTATGTTCCATTTCTTTTTGCTGAAACAGCTGGCCTGAGAGCAAGTTTCACTGCACATGGCACAGTGATTCTCTAGGCCCAGAATGGGGGTTCCTGATTATTAGTGCACACACCCAGATCAGAGAACAAATGCTAGATCTCTTAGCATAATTTGGATTGCTTGGGTGTACTATTACAACATTCCCATGGAAATCCAGTACTTTTCTGCTCCTGATTTTATGTTGATATGTAAACCAAAATTTCCCATCAGTCCAGCACTGAATATTACCAGCCTTCAACCTCAGGTTCATGTTGATATCTGGTTCATATTCACGCATGGTGAATGAAACATTTATGTGGTGTAATGGTAATTAATAGCAGAGACTCAGAAACAGCTCAGAAAACGGGAGTATCCGTTCCAAGTGAGCACTTGTAGGTGAGTTTCACAGTACAGGATTAAGGTGTTTTACCTGCAGACCTCCTGCTCTTATCATATGATTACAGGAGAAAAAGAAAAAAAAAAGTACCTATTATATAATACATCTAAAGTAAAATTATTCACTGCACAGAGTATCCATCATCTTCCTTTCAGGGCTATATTTCAGGCAGTTTGGCAGTGAACAGACTAGCTGTGTGAGAACAGAAACCTCCGCTGGTGAACAGGGGGAGAGGATCTGTAACATCAGCCATGGAACAGAAAGCTGGAAAATGGGGAAGGAGGGAGGGTAAGGGGGAAGGCTTGTAATTTAAACAAATGTTTAATTGTTCTTTAACTTAAGTGTCTGGGAATTTCTTTTTTAATATACAAATGAGACATTTTATATTTATCTCACATACACAATCTCGCCTGTTTCATATGGAAAAGTGTTTTTTCTCCATCTGTGTAATTCCAGTTGTTACAAATGAGAGAAGGTGGTGAAAATATGCCTTGGAGAATTCTCCTCAACCCCCTAAAAAGATGTCCTCTCTTAAAAAAAAAAAAATAAAAATTAGAAGCATAAACCAAGTAGATACCTACTTGATCTCAAAGGAACAGTGCGGTGTTTTAAGGCATTGACGGGGTGGGGGGGGAGGGAGGACACACGCGATTTGCTCACCCTGCTGCAAATACTGCCAACATGTTCCGTTCGCAGGCCTGCGCGGGGGGGGAGCGAGCGGCTCCGGGAAGAGAGCGGCTCCGCGCCGGCAGGACGCGCCGCTGGCGGGGCGGGGGCTCCCCTGGCCCCGCTGCCGCGGCAGGTGGGCACTGCGGTGCCTGTCGCGGGGCTTCCCCGCTCTTTAGCGCTCCAGGCAAGGTAGCTGCCGGTCCGAATTAAATGGCTGCCTGCTTTTCGGTGCTGCCGGCGTTTGTATGGTTTTGCCGTTTATTTTTCAGCAGCCCTGCCGTCTCTCGGCGGCAGCGCCCCCGTCTCCGCCCCGCTGCTACCCCAGGTGAGGCTTCATCCCACTGCCTCCCTGTCCGCCCCCACCTCAGCCCTTTCTCCTTTAGCCCTTCCCGGGGAGCTGACGCCTCTTCCTTCTCTCGGGCAGCCCCCACACTCCTCGGCCCTGCACACCTCCCGGCTGTTGCTGCTCCCGGGTCGAGGTGCGTGTGTGTGTGGAGTCGGGGCGGTGCGCATCCACGGCACCCCCCGGCTCCGGCCGCGAGGGGCGGCTGCCTCCGCTTTCCGCCAAGTACACGCGGCGGCAAGGAGGGGGTGGCCCGGCCCGGCTCGGGGGTGGTGGGGCAGGGCAGAGACCTCCCGAGCGCCGAATCACTGTGCGTGCGGGACCGAGCTGTGCCGGGGAGCGAGAGGGCTCTCCAGCCCGCCTTGCTCTCTGTGCTACACCCTCACCCTTGTCCCTTCCCCCAAACCATCCGCGGGTTTCTCTTTTCTTTTTTTTTCCATTCTCTCCTCGCCACCCTCCTGCAGCGAGTTAAAAATTTCTTTTGTTAATTGACGCCCCAAGTGTTCCCAATCCCTTCCCCGCGCAGCCCGGGCCGGCCGAGGACGTGTGCACGCCCAGATCCGCTCGGTGAAGCAGCGCAGATCCGCGGGGCTGAGCGGGTATGTGCATGAGGAGGAGGTGAAGGTGTAAAAGGAGCTACGAGCACAAGACAGATTTGCGAGGAATAATTTAACTCCGGTGTTTGTTGTTTTTCAAGGTTTTGGTTTTTTTCTTTCTCTCTCTCCTATCTCTTTTTTTTTTTTTTATTTTGCTCAGGATTTAAATGTCACTCAAAGCATCCCCAAATCAGCTTGCCGCTCGTCTCCGGTTTCTTCCGTGGCATTAATTGGATCACACGCTGCATTTGAAGAGCTCGGGTGTTCTACCCACGAAGGTAAGTGGTCTTATGAATCTGCATCGGGTTTAGATGGTTACTAAAAGCTCGACTGCCTTTTAGGGTGGTGTTTTTCTTCCCCTTGCCCCCCCTTCGCCCAGCCCCGTGCTCAGGTTTAGCTCTACCTGAGGAACTTGCATCCCTGGGTTAAAAGATCGGTCGATGTATGGAAAATGCGCCAGTGGGCCCGGCCGGGGGGAGTGGGGCCGCGGGGGCTCAGCGCCCGCCCCTCAAGTACCAGCAAATGACCCGTGGGAACCGGCGGCGGCAGCCGGCGACCCTCTTCGTCCCCAGTGCCTTTGCCCCTACAACAGCGCCTGGCAGCACAGTAACGGGGAAAACAGCCTAATACCCTCTTACAAGAAACTATTCGTCTTTTTTTTTTTTTTTTTTTTTCTTTTATGAGAAATACTGTAGGCGCCCATCTCCCCTCCTCCCCCACCGCCCGCCCCCGTTGCAGGCGCTGGCTCCTTTGCCCGCACGTCGTCTTGCTTCAGGCGGTTCTTTCCAGGGACCAAAAAGTTAAACTGCCCCCTTCCCCCTCTACCTGCCCCCGGCACCATACGTACGCCGTGCATTCCCCTTTTTAACCTGTTCCCCCCTCTGTCTAATCCGAGTCCGTCCAGCCCTCGCCCCCAACCCCCTTTAAACTAGGTTGCAAAGCCGCTGTACCTACCCTGCAACTCCTAAAACTTCTCTCCTTGTTGTGATTTATATTATTTACTAACAAAAAGGACAACAAAAATATACTTGGTCCTCCTGTGGATTACTTTTTTTTTTTAAAGAATGCATTTCCTTCTTCCCCTTTAATTTTTTTTTTTTTTTTTTTTTGGCAAGGAAATTTGCTCCATCTCCAGCAGCAACCACTGCTCCTTTTGATGTTGTGGTACGCCGTGCGCATGCGCTTCACATTAGAATTACTGCACTGGCCAGAATAAGTTGGATCTCTTCTCTTCACTGAAACCCTAAATCATATCAAAAGCTAAAGGGATGCTGAGAGTCCGGAAAAAGGGTTACTTTGGGATTTGGTCATTCCCCTTAATAATAGCCGTGGTGTGTGCACAGAGGTAAGTGATGACGGTATCTCTTTTGCTTTACTTTGAATTGCACTGCATGCTGCTGCTGAGAGGAATGTACAGCTTGGATCTGAGAATTAAGAAATAACGTAGTATTCTCTTTTTTTTTTTTTTCTTTAGTGTCAATGATCCTAGTAATATGTCACTGGTAAAAGAGACCGTGGATAGGCTGCTGAAAGGCTATGATATTCGCTTGAGGCCAGATTTTGGAGGTAATTTGACTGCTTTCGAATGAGGGAAGATTACATATCCTGGCTGTGTACCTTTTGTGTGTGTGCGTTTTAAACGTGTTGTGGGTGCTGTTGCTCTGGGGGGGTGAGTGTTGCCATTTTCTCGAGCTGATCCAAAGTTAAGCCCATTGTTACTCTATTTTCTTACCACAGGATGCTCTTAATGTGGTCACTTAAGTCTCTTGCATATTTGTAATCGATCCCTCATTTTGAGATACTTTATTAATTCATTTTGTGCTGATATTTTATTAACCTGTAATTAAACCCTTGTTTAACTGACGTTATCGAGATGCAAATCTCTTAAGTTTACCCAGCGTTTGCTCCTCTCAGCCTAATGTGCGTGTGATCACAGTTACTATTTTTGAGTACAAGATGTACTGCTGTTAACTGGTACAAAAATGCCATTTAACCCCCTGCGTGCTCCTACTTCGAACTAGTTTATTTCGGACGTGCTCGCTGTGGGGTGTCCCCCCGTCCCCCGCGGGGCTCACTGGCTGCCGTCCCCTGGGCTATCCCCTCCGCCAAAACACAGGGCTGAGGGTGGCGAGTGGGGTCGCGGCCGCGAAGGCCGAAGCCGCAGCCGCGTTCCCAAGCGGGGCGGGGCGGGAGAGCTCCCGTACCCCCAGACCCAGGCTGGCCCCGAGCCGCTGCACGCCTGGGCCTCTCCGGGTGCGCACCCGCGGGCGGAGCGCGGCGAGCCCCGCTGCTCACACGTGTGTGCGTTACATAAAACACCGCCACAGCTGGCGGGGGGCGCGCAGGGTGAACCCGGTACGAACGCGCGTTCCCCGCGGATCGGTGGGAGCCTCCGTTGGCTTGCTCTCGGGAGGGCGGGGGAGTCAAGGCGCGGGGAAGACTGTTTTGTTTTTTCTTCCTCCTGCCACTCTGGTTTTGTTTAAATATGGTTTCATTTCTATGCTACCTTAGTCCTGCTAACTCTGGTAAGAATGAGTTAAGTTCTTAGAGATCACACTGAGGACCATCTTGTTGGTTTGCAGGTCCCCCAGTGGCTGTTGGCATGAACATAGACATTGCCAGTATAGATATGGTCTCAGAAGTCAATATGGTGAGTATTTTGGGGTCGGGGGTGGTTGCTTTCCGAGGGGGCGGCTGTCGCTTCCCGCGCCTTTGCCAAGGCAGAACAGTGCCCGCGGGCGTGCGGGGACCCGGTGCGGCGTCCTGCCCCGGAGGGCTGCCAGGGCGGAGCGCTCCACCTCCTAAAGGGTCGGCTGGGGGGGGCGGGAGGAGAGTCGTGTTTGCCCCCCACAGCGCTGGGGCCGGTGGGAGCCCCGGGGCGGCAGCAGCGGCCGCGCGGGCGGTTCCTGCGGCAGCGCTCCCGAGGCGCCGCGCGCTCCGCCTTGCCGCGAGCAACGGCGCCCCCTGCCGGCCCCGCGCCCGCACGGCACCCCGCCGCCACCGGGCCGCGCTGCCGTTCCGCGGGCGTCGCGCGGAAGGGCCGCTCCCGCGCACCGGGCCCGCGGGGCCGCGCCTCGCCCCGCTTGGGCGGGCGCGCAGCGTGAGCCCCGCCGCGGGTTCCCGGGGAAACGGGCGTGAGGGTTTAAGGGGTAACCTGTTTGTATGCCTTTGCTTGCTTTGATTATTTTGGTCACGATATTAAAAAAAAAAATAATAATAAATTGCTGCTTAGTCTTAGCAGTGCACTTTCAATGTAAAAAACCAACCAAACAAAACTTTTCTGTATATCCAAAGCTTACCAGTTGTGGGCTTTTTTGTAACCTGACACTATTTTGGATGGTCATGACTGAATCAATGATTTTTCAATACGTTTGTCTCTCCAAATGGTTTGAACTGAGGGTGCTGAAGTACTGAGCTTGTTCATCGCATAATGACACTAACTTATGTTTTGCTTTCATGATGTCAGACACTAATGAAGTGTTGGCAAAACTGGGATTCATACTGCAGAAGAAGCTGTTATTGGTTTAGATGAAACTTTTCTCGCACATACTTTTCTTATTTGGAGATGTTTGTGATCAAGTTTTTATCTTAACTTACATCTTCCTTGGTTAAGGACATAGAATTTGGCCTTAGGGCTTTATACAAGAAGGACAAAAGAAAGACACTGAAGCATGGTAGCAATAACTGGTACAAAATAGATGTCTTCATTAAACTTCTGTCACTAGTAACTAATATTTGTTTGAAACAAACTTTCCATTCTTTTTGAAGAAGTTGTAAGGAAACATTTCTAAATACAAATGTGATTTAGGGATAGTACTGTAGCTGTAATGCTGCATTTGAAAATAATATTTTGAAAGTTATCAGTTGTGTTCATATCGTCCTGATACTAAAATATTTTGTTTAATTCCTGGGTGGCATGTTTATGTTCTCAGACATGTTGCACTGAATGAACTGGCAAACATTTGTTCTCATGCTGCATTGGGTGATGTACAGGAGCTTTTTAATAATGTAAAATCCAGCCCTCAGCCTAATTTGAGAATGACATTACTGGTGGTTGTACTGTGAGACTGGGAGGCCTTGGTGACAGAGAGCTTGATATTGCTCTTTTTCAAGGTACCAGGAAAACTCTGAACAATTTCACCTTATGCAACATTAATTATGAAATATTTTGAAATGGCTAAAAAAACTTTCTTTCACTAAACTTTTAATTTAGTATTCTACCTTTATAAGCTTTAAGTGCGAAGCAAAAAATTGCATTGTATTTTAAACCACTTGCTTTTCTTTTTGAAATAACTGTGGTTAGGAGAGAGATGGATGTGTGGAGTTATTTCTTAGCAATGAGCAGTGTGGGAATGATGAGGGTTTTGAAGGAACTGCAATCTACTGGGTCAGTGTTATATCCTCGCGTCTCTTCAGAACTGGAAGGTAGTGCCAAATGTTTTTGTTTCCTGTGAAAAGATTCTGAATATTCTTGTGAATCATCTTTGTTTCTGTCAGTAATTTCTAAAATTTGATCTCTAATTAAAGGTGAATGGACATCAGAATACTGTGATCTGACACAGACTAACTACAAAACTGAGGATTATTTTTAGTATTTGTAGTTAGTCTATTGTGTTTCTATAATGAAATGTTTGACCTTAGTCTGAAAATACTTTTCTCACAATCTGCAGAACTTGGGGGTTGAGGTAGGGAATGTATAGGCAATTTTGTCCCACACATTTCCCTAAAGCGTTTAAGCTTTGGGTTTATTTTACTCTAAGAAGCTACCTATTTCTGGAAACAAGGTATTTTGCCTTTTTTTTTTTTTTTTTCCCCCCTATTTATTTATTCTTCCTCCTTCACTTACGGTTTCAGAAGGGATTCCAAACCAAGATTGTTTTCCTTATCTACTTAACTGCAAAATGTAACATGTAACAGTTCATTCTACAATGATCTGTATAGTACAACAAGTACTAATATACCATGACAGACCTGAAATAAATGAGAAGAGAGACATGAAATCAGACAACAAAATACTTAGTATACAAGGCCTTTTTCCTTGCAATCACCAGAATTTGGGGTAGAAACCAGGAGGAATACCATTGGATGTTAGCTGATGTAAAGCCTTCTCAGATGAGAAACACTGAAACAATCTTTTTTATTTAGGGACGTATTTTCTGAGCCAAGGGCTTGCTCTTGCTTTGCCTGTAGTCATGGCGAACACCACTGACTTGAGATAAAGGCAAATCATTGCCTGGGGTCATGTATTAACATTAATGGGATCAAACTTTTGCCCTGGGACGAAGGCTAAACAAGCATAGTTATTTAGCTTGAGATCATTTATCTTCATTCCAATGTTAACTCACTTTAAAATTATCATACTTATATTCCTCTTCCAGTCTTGACACATTCCATCTACCATATATATGCGCTGCTCTGCATGCAGAAGGCTTGTCACCAATGTCATGAAATGAATAATAAAGTTTGTACTTTGTTGAACAGGAGAGTTTAGAGTCAATGCTATAGGAAGTAAATGTGTGTTTATGATGTTCAAGAACATTATTGTTCACTTTGAATTCTTTGAGATGATAAATATTTCACATCATAAAAACCTCATTGTGTAACAGGCTTTACAGATGCCTTCCAAATATTTTTTGTATGCAATGGAGTTGGAACTGGAAGCTGTTTAACCTTTTGCAGTCAGAAACTCAAACTGGCATATATCTTAGTTTTCAAAAATGGCTTTGTACTTATGAACGTAAATCTCCAGCTGTGGGAGATGCACTGAATGCATGAGAGGAGAGATTCAGGCATATGTGGTTGCTGACAAGTGTCATGACTGTTTGGACTTCGTTTTTTTGTATTTTGCAAAGAAATAATTTATATCAGGTAATGATTTTATGCAGTACAAAAATGATAATGGCTAATTCCACTCACCTCTCTGGACCAGGCCCTGAAGTATTGTTGAGCGTGTGCTTTATGCTACTTATACTGTAGATTTTCTTAATGTTTCTTTTATTTGGGTAACAATGGTAAAAAAAAAAAAAAAGTAGATGTGAAAGCCAATACTTTTTTTTTTTTCCTGGCCTAATGAATTTGATCTCGCACAAGATGAACTGTGTTGCAGTGAATCTCATGAAATGTTCTCAAGATAGTTTCCA
This sequence comes from Patagioenas fasciata, assembly GCF_037038585.1. Taxonomy (NCBI): domain Eukaryota; kingdom Metazoa; phylum Chordata; class Aves; order Columbiformes; family Columbidae; genus Patagioenas; species Patagioenas fasciata. Next base: position 12,249,971 of record NC_092533.1, on the reverse strand, counting down.
AGTATTTCTTAGTGTACTTGAATTTTCTTCTTGACTTCCTTTTCATTAATACTATCTACTCATTTTAAAATAGTATCTCCAGAGAGCTTAATGGTAGCTTTTTTCCTCTTTTTTTTCCTTTTATTTTTATTTTTATTTTCTTTACTAACCAGTGCTAACTGGGATGTCACATTTCCACGTTTATCTCCATAGTAATTATTGAAGTAGACCCCTTGACCACACAGCAACCAAGGCTGTTCTTAGTTTTAGTTTTCGACTATTTCCTCCCAACACTTCCCTCTTAAAATGTTTTTAAAAAATTGTTACAGGTTGATTAAGAAGTACAGAAATAAATTTTCTTCCCTAGATAGCACTTAAGGTTCTGCATAAATTGTTGTGCATTTGATGAATCTAGGTAAGACATACGGGTTTCTGTGGTTGATATTGGTCAAGTGGTGGTTTTCAGTATCTTGACTTATTTCCTATTAAATAGGCGCTTCCTCCCCCTTCTCTCTCCTCTTCCTTGGTCTGTGGCTATTCTGGGATTCTATTACAGGATGTCTTGGAATGAGAAAGAAATGGTTCATGGATATGTATTTTTACTCAGGGAATATACACTTTTTGAAGTGGTGGATTGTATATGTAATTAAATATAACTATTCATGATGTGGTTCATTTGGGTTGTGCAGAGAGGAACCTGAACACTTTATTTACTTTAAAGTATTTACTCGCTTACCATTGTACAGATTTTGGCAGGTGGACTGGGTATGTGTATGTGGAGTTAAATAGATACAATAGATTAGTTTATCTTAGTTGGAGTTGGAGAAACAAAGGAGCTGTTATCATGTATCAGGGAAAAGTTTACTTATTAGTGTATACCAATTTTTACACGACAGAACCTAATAAATTTAAAGCTGTTAAAAAAAAAAGGACGTTTTTTCATATTATATTCACTGATATTTGAGATAAGCCAAAGTTGCATAAAATAGTAAGTATAATACTTATAGATCAGAATATTCTCAGTCTAAGGAAGCACAGGCACAACTGTAATTTGCTGATAGACCTCTGACTTTCGGTTGCTTTGATAATAGAGACCCACTACTGGTTTTCTTAAAATCTCTGTTTTCTCAAGGTATTTTCAGTAGGGGACATCAACAAAGCTCAAGAGAACACGTGCTTAGATTATGAAAACAAAAGGAGCTGTGTGCCTACCTCTCAAGTAGCAACAGTTATCGTTATGTGTGAAAAGGGAGGAGATGGCTCATGATATAAAAAGAAATGGGAGTTAAATGGTAAGGAAATAGGGTGGAGCTGTTCCAAACCAGAAAACTCAGGGGAAAAGTCCTGGTAAAGAAAAATGAAGAGATAGAAAATCATAAACCAGGAAAAAGTGTCCTATATACAATGCTACAGAAAGAGGTGAGGAAAATTATTTCTGTCAGCAATAACTTCTTTTTTTGATCCATTCTACTGGTACATGTTGCTGTACATGATTAATTGACAGAATAAAGAAAGGACAGGGCTGAAAATGCTTTGGAAAGGAAATACTAGAAATATTGGGAAGGTGTTGCTTCCCTAATCCTTAATAATTCCTGCTGCTAGAGACTGTGTTGGTTTTATTATTTCCCCTGTGCCATAGATGCATATGCTGCTTCACACAAAACTGCATTTCTCAACAGCCAGTTTGAATTTGGCTCTCACCAAATTATTGTGCTTGTGCACTACTGACTCACACTGAAGTGTCTACAGAGGCTCCCGTGAATGCAGAGCAGGTTATGTGTGTCTTAGAACTGAGAACTCTTTTTACTGAAAGTGGGGTAGTTAATAGGTCCGGAGAGGTTCTCCTTCCCCTCTACCCTGTGCTGGTGAGACCAGATCTGGAACATTGTGTCCAGTTCTGGGCCCCTCAGTTCCAGATGGACAGGGAACTGCTGGGGAGAGTCCAGCGCAGGGCAACAAAGATGATTAAGGGAGTGGAGCATCTCCCGTGTGAGGAAAGGCTGAGGGAGCTGGGACTCTTGAGCTTGGAGAAGAGGAGACTGAGGGGTGACCTCATTAAAGTTTACAAATACATAAAGGGTGAGTTGTCAGGAGGATGGAGCCAGGCTCTTCTCGGTGACAACCAATGATAGGACAAGGGCTAATGGGTTCAAGCTGGAACACAAAAGGTTCCACTTAAATTTGGGAAGAAACTTCTCTGTGAGGGTATCAGAACACTGGAACAGGCTGCCCAGGGGATTTGTGGAGTCTCCTACTCCGGAGACATTAAAAACCCACCTGAGCATATTCCTGTGTAGCCTCATCTAAGTGTTCCTGCTCCGGCAGGGGGATTGGACTGGATGATCTTTTGAGGTCCCTTCCAATCCCTGACATTCTGTGATTCTGTGTGATTCTGTGATTCATCTATTCCTTTAATTATTGTCTGGGATAACATCACAAGACATTAATTTTCGAACTAGAGTAAGTTACGTTAGTATGGCCTTTCATTTCTTGTTACTACATGTCTCCAGTTCATGCCTTTTCCTTTTTTAGCTTTAAGGTATGTAAAAGTAAATAAGATTTCCCACGTTCAAGTAAAATGTTTATTCTTGGGGACCAAAACAAGCATTCCTATTGGTATGCTACATGTGGACTGACGTTTTTATGTTAGTTTTGCTAGAATATATGTAGCTACAGTATGAAATGATTGCTCTAGAACATATACACAGGAATATAGTGAGCTTGTAACTACTTTTATTAGCTAATTCAGAAGCAATAATATGTGTTTATATACATTATGTGTATCTGTATTGTGTATATTAAGAAGCATTACATCATTCTTTTTTCTTGTGCGCTATAGTGTTGCAACTCTTTAATCAGCAGAAAATTGTCTTGTTTCATTGGTGGTGATGATTTTTCAAAGTGATCCGTCGTTTCGGCAGACCAGGGGATGGTTGTCAGTAATTTAAAGAGATTGCCTTGGAGGTGATTTGTACAACTGAATTAATAATTATTGCCTTCTTGTTTTCAGAAAGCCCTGACCTATAAATATTTAAGTAATTTGGCTCCTGCCATAGAAGAAAAGATACATTTATCTTTATGTTTTATGGGCAGTGTCTTGGTGCTGAAGCGTGGGAATGAACATGAAGTGTACTTTGTTAGCTCCTACTATAGGCTGCTTTATTTCATAACTTGTCATTGAAAATCACATAAAATCTTTATAGATGAGCAATGTAGTAAAATGAAATATTTTTATGTTGTGCTCTACAAACTTGTTACAAGTTTAAACTGTTCCAATGGTCGTATTTGTGCTTCTTAGTGACTCTAAAGTCTGTTAGTGCACCATGACTAAATCCTTATTATTCCTCCCTCCCATTTTTATCCTCATACCCTGTGCAGCCCTCTGCAAGGTTTATAGTAGAGCCTTAGTATTTAACGGTGTTGAAATACAGTCTTTTATAGCAATAATTGTTTTATTTTTCCGGAAGTAATCCAGATTCCTTGTCGACTTTTCGTGGTTAATGCTGTAGGTCTCTGCAAGCGCTTGTATGAATTAGGTAAGCAAGACTTAGTTCCATCATTTCAAAGGAGGGTGCTCATCCATGAGGCATTTTTTGAAATGCCTCTTTTGAGTGGTGGAAGATAGCATCTTCAGAGTTAAGAACTTCAGAAACAGTCAAATGTTATTAATACAGAAAAAATGGCTACTATGAATGGATGCAATCTGTAAGTTAAAACTAAATGAATGTGCGCAATTATGATATATTTAAATTGTAGGCATGCTGTGGATTGACAAAAAGATAAACAGGACAGAAGCAACCTTATTGCTTCATTGTATTACTATTATTAGTAATAATAATTACTCTTACTATGCTTCTATAGGGATTCCCACCCCGCTCAGATTTATTGACAGCAATGCTATGTACAGTGGACATATAGTGGCAAGTATAACACAAAGCTGTTAAGAATAGCGCTATAGTGGGCAGATTTACAGCTCTAGTCTTACCTGTCTGAAGACCAGGCTGTGAAGTAGCAGTGCTCTCACTTCATAGGTTTCGCCAGTGAATATCTTTGCATGCAAATTGTCTGGCTGTTTTTTTCTAATTAGCTAACCAATGCACAGATTCTCCCAGATTTGGAATCGTATCTACCGCATGTGTCCTTTTTGTATGAGTTTTGCAAATGAGTGTGTAAATACTTCCCAAAGAATAAGGATACCATGCTATTTCTGTCTATCTCAGGCTGCTTTTTGTATATCTCCATCAATGTTAAATCCTGTTAATTTTTATTATGTAAATACTGTCAGAGAGGTTCATTTTTCAGTATTCATATAGTAAGAATTTAGCCACATGGGGAAAGAAGCAACCCTTCTGAGAGATGCATTTTGCATTTCAAGTGTGTGCTGTTGTAATAAGTATGGCAGTTGGGAGTATTTACACTGATTTTTTCCTGTAGACAAACCAGTGATTCATTGTGGTTGTGCTGAAAGACAAATTCAGCTCTGTAAGTTTTGAACAATTAGAAGAAAAAATTATAGGAAATTTGGCCTTGGACAAGAGTAGTATATTAAATTGCCCTAATGAATGCGTATTAAAAAAATCCAGCTGCTTGAAGTGGAAAGTGCTTGTTCCAGTGCCTGCTCTCTGGACTATTTGTTCTTTATTTTCTTTAATGAATAGGCATTTCCATTAACTAAGCAATTCTGTGAAAATGAATTAAAACCCAGAATTTTCCTTCACAGTTGAGTGTCCTGATTGCAGCTCTTGAATGTCTTTCCCGTGGTCATGGGTTTTTAATTGTTTGCTGCATAGTAGCCTGGGTGCAGTGAACCTCAGACAGCTTATTAGCCTTTGGTGCTTCTGAGTGGAAATATTCAGGTTGCAGAGCACCAAGCACAGGGGTCTTTCATGTCATGAATTAGCCTACAAAAGTCTGACAGCACATCCTTTACCTTCTCCTCCGTTGCTGAAAATGTTTCTGAATTGCAGTAGCCGTGACTTTGTTAGGCATAACTTAAGCCTACCAGCTTTATCTATTTTTTAATGAGATTTAAATATTGTGAAGGTGTTTGAATGGGCTGAAGTGGGAAGAACACACCTGTTCACCTGGAACAGCTCAGCTCCATCCTGAGTAGTAGTGCAGTACAGATCTTTGGAAGGGGGAAACTAAATAGTCGATGACAGAAACTTGGGAATTTAACCTTTTCCAGAGATGAGTAATCACAAATAATTTTCCTGAAAAGTTGTTTTGGATTGACACAGGGCAAAGGGCCCTTATGTGCAAAATGCTCTAAATATGTGTGGGTTGTTTTTGCTTTTTAATATGACTTGAAGAAGAATGGGGCAGAAAGTGTAGAGTTGGGTAAAGGTCATGCCAAACCCATTTGAGATGCGAAGAAGGTCTTCCAGATGAGTTTGTGGGTTTTCTTGTATTTGGGATGTCTGAAAAATCTGGTTCTGCGGTTTAGATTTTTGGAAGTGTTTTTCATTCAACTTTTTCTGTTGCGTATGGCTGTGGAGTAGCCAGATGTTCCTGGAGCTTTCAAGGAACTGAAGGCATTTTTTTCTGCAGTGAGAACTGCTTATTAAAACATTTAATCATCAAGTATCTGAATCAGGTACTGAAGACTTTTGAAAAGCTATTCACTGCCATTCACCCTTTTGAAAATCTGCTCCTAGTTTCTGTTGTAGGTGAATTTTATTTTTTAATGGAAATTTAAATTGTTTTTTAATACTTGGAACAGAGGTTCTTCCTGCTTAACTGAGTAAAATTAGTGCTTAAAATTGTTTGTCTTCTGTATAGGTGTTTAAAAAGGTATATTGTAATAAATATATATATATATACACACACATATGTATATTATATATTAGTGAAAGTAGTGAAATATTTTCCTTATGGTCCATAAGGGTAAATATGTGTTGTAATTTGCATAACAGTTATTGCTCAATAGTCCAGAAGCTGTTGTGGTCCATTGTGTAATCCAAATTTGTTTCTTAGACAAAGTGTATTTTTGAGTTAATAGACCCTGCAGCTCCAAAGGAGTTGTAGGACATTGTGGATGTTTTTTTCTTTCAAGGGCTGCTGACCCAACAGGCTCTGTTGGCTCCCACAGGGGTGTCAGAGAAATGACGTTAATCCATGTTTGATGAGAGGTGCACTGAAGGAGTCATAAAATTTAAGTGAAACAAAATTAGTTTGAAGGTGCAGTAGACTGAATTTCTAAATTAAGTAATTTGGCAGTGAAACTCTTTTATTATTCCTTTAATGAAATGATTTATTTTTTTAGATAGTGCAGAGGGAAGAAGGAAATTAAACAAACATGCGCACCATATTTACAAACAAAAAGCAGCATTTTGCAACTATTTGCAACATTGTTTCCCTAATCATGTAAGGCCATAAATACCCAAAGAAGCCTTTTAATCAGTCTGAAATCTTGCTAAAATTTAAGTGAACTCTCAATCTGTTATACTGTCCTGGTGGTCTTTTTCACTGATACTTTGCAATGTGAGGTGCTTTTAGAAATTCCACTCCTAATAGAATTAGAGATGTAATGTTCGTGTCTTATAGTACATGCTACCTTAGGTTGCTCAGGATAAAATGCTTAACAACCTCAGTAGATAGAGAAATGACTTGCAAAATTACTTTCTTTTTTTTTTAATTTTGAAAGAAACCTTTTCAAAGATGTGGGAGCGGTTAATGGGCTAAGCATAGCTGAGACCTTTTGTATCAAGTTTCAGTAAAAATAGATTATTATAGCTGAAATATAAGTCCCAGAAAAATAGATTTGTAATGGAAATGCCAGGAGACCCTTAACTATAATCATTCTTGTTAGTGTAAATGCCTAGAAATGAATACAATTTTCATTGATCCACTATTATGTGACACAAGTGACCACTTACAGAGAAATCCATAATAATTTTAGTTAACTGTCTGCGTTCAAAAATGCAGTTAAAAGTACCCACCTCTGTGCATGGACTTTGCAGAATGCATTTGTGAACTCAAGTCTTGTCTTGAATCCTTAAAATGTGTAAATCTGATGCTGATTTTTCCACTGAGGCTATTTCTACCCTGTTTTCACAGAAGATTTGTGGGTATTTAAATGACTTGAAATGCAATACAATGGGGCTCATATAACGTAGTAGTCTCCAAAATCGTTGCTGTGCAATAGGTGCTCTTTTGAAGTGAAGGGATGTACTTGGTAGTTTTTATTAGCCAGAAAGTCATAACACCTTGCTGGCATCTTTGATTTAAGGAAATTTAAAAGCTGAGTCCAATCATAGAAGAGTACCTTTTTACTCTTAGGCTTGTGTCTGTACCATAAACAAATGCATTGGTGAGGCAGCACTAGGAGGCTCATGTAGTTCTTATCAGGGCCAAACTTTGCGTGCTTATAAATGGAAGACATCAGTTTACATCAATCTCTTTCTGGCATCCTTTTTTACTTCAAGTTAAATGAATAAAAATGCAGCATTTTGTTCCGAATTATAAAATCGTCTTGGGTAAGGTAAATGGTAATGCATAGTCTCAACTGTAGAATGAAATGTTGATTAACTTTATAATTGAATTGACTTTTTGAGAACACAATGGTGAATGAAATTTTGATATGGCATTTGACATTTTAGAAATAGACATCTATGCTACAATAATATGCAGGCTGGATAACAGTTTTGTTAATGCAAGAAGGCAGTAATTAGTAAGGAGTCAGAATAAGAGATTTCAATAAAAATTGCTGCGCTTGTATACCAAAAAGGTTTTGGTTTGGTCAGTATTATGGGGCAACAGTTGTTTTTGTAAGGAAGCATGTCATGTAATATGTAACTTAAATTATCTATTGAGTTAAACTTTTTGAAAAGAAAGAATGTGCGTATGTGTATTACATATATATTTATATGTACTAAGTTGATTTTTGTTACGGTGATACAGGTAGTTATACAGTAATGTATCATAAGAAATTATTTTGCACAGCTTAAACATTTTTTTGCATTCATCAACCTAGAAGAACTCAAGGCTTCTAGGTTTTTATGTGCTGACTCATCAAGGTAATGGTGTCTAGCTGTGTTGCTGTGTGATCGTATTAGGTTGTCAGATATGGCCTAGGAGTGGTGGTTTGGTTTGTTTTGTTTTTGGCAGTAGAGAGAGTCTATATTATGGTGTGTTTATGTTTCAGGAGAATGTTCATTTAGACCATCTCCTAAGTTGCTATTGAGCTTCAGGTTTTAGTGCAGCATATATGTATTTCATAGAGGCCACCCCATTTCTAATTTTTTTAGTTACTGAAGTGTTCCTCAGTAATAAATAGAGAGTATATTCTTTATGGAGTCTTTAAATATATTTATGAAACCACATGCTCTTACTGCTGTTGTTTGAGCTACATAAGTAGAATATGCACTTGAACTTTCCCTTACCTTCCTTTTTTAAGTAAGAGATAAGAGAAAGCTTAATGGAGAAAGATAGTTGAAAGTAGGTTATGGATGGACGGGGTTTTGTAAATCAGTATTTTTGTGGTTTACTACAGTCTTGATATAGGTCTTCTGGATCTTTTAAGAGAAAAATATATCGTTCCATTTTAAATATACCATTTCCTACAACTTTCTTCTCATATTAAAGCACCCTTAACTGAATCATCAATTGTCAGTAATATTAAGACTATGAAACATCGAGTTGGTTTTGAATTTGAAACGTTCATACGCTTTGTAACGTCCGCTGTATAACTGAGGGCTAATTTAAATTTGTCTTAAAAAGGTACAGATGAGATTTTGATTGGTATATGGTACTCTTCCAGCGTGCCCTGTTTTGTGTGAAAAGACGTGACATTTTCTTGACAATTGTGGCCTTTAAAGCCTTGTGTGATAGTCCAGTTGTAAGTTTTGAGGTGCTCTGATTGCTTTCACTGTAGGATGGTAAACCACAATAGAAATTGTTCCTTCTCACCCCCCAGTCTCTGGTTTAGGTTGAGTCCCTATTATTGTGGGCAGCATGTTTGGGAGCCCATTCTGCATTTTGAAAACAGTCTGTGTTTTCTTACCAATTATAGAACGAATCTAGGGAGGGGTAGCTTACTGGGATAAAATCAGCTCTTGTGACTGTTCTGCCCTTCATGAGCTTTCCTGACGTATTCTTTTACTTGCGGTTTTGACCACAACAATGTTGGATAATACAAGCACACAGCTAATGCATGTATGAAAGCTGAAATGCATTCATAGGCTTCTTTGTACTGAACATCAGCTGAAGCACAAGCCTCTTCCCATCATAGCTGATCTGTTTCTCCACTGTTTCATTTCGTTCTTATTGTTTGTTGTTCACCGATTTCTGTCGGTTTGTCCTGACTCTGTGGTGCCTGTTTCTTCCTCTTCCCCTCTATGAGTGGGTAGCAGTTCCCATTCATTCAGTTCCCTTTGTCTCTTGTTTATTCTGGCTGATACAGTAAAATGGTTGAGCATCAATGGCTCGGCAGGTGTAAGAATGTTAACAAACAAAAAATGTAAAGTTGAATTTGTGGTGTGTAAATGTCTGACCGTCAGCCTTAATCTAGCAGGCACTGCTGTTACATCGTGACACTGACTGCAGCAATAATGGCAACCTGAGCACTTACCAAGATAGAAAAAGCAATTCTGCGTGTTCTGTCCTCACATCTTCCTTTGTTGAGGACACATATCCTTTAAGACATAAGCATGTGCTAGAAGTTAAGCTTGTAAGTGCTTTGATGAACAGTGTCCTTTTGATCATCCTGGCTTCAGTCTGCAAAATTGACTATAGCTGGGAGGTGGGGGAGTTTTCCATTGTAACTAATGGTAATGTCATAAACAGGATTATGTCTGGAGTTGTAAGTGGCAGATTAGACAACCATCAAGAGAGAAAATCTGTTTTTCAGCAAATATTCTCAGTGATAAAGAACCTTAGGAGAGAAAGATAAAATGTGATATATAGGCAGAATTGTTTCTATGCAGAATATTTTTTCCAGATTTCCCTTGAGGCATCAGCTGTTCTCTGAACATCCAAGAAGTTCATTGTGCTTCTGATCAGCTTCCCACACATTCTCACCCACATCACTTTGCTGTGTCATCTTAATGTCATTTTTAAATACTAACAAAAGAGGCATTTTGTTTATAACGCAGAAATAAAAATCTTGAGATTGGAAAGAATGTCTTTTTAATGTTATTTTAGCAGATCAAAGCTGATTCATGAGTAGCAAGTATGAAATAAAGTCATTAATGTATTTAAAATTCTCAATTCCTGAGTTAAGGCTTTGTTTAAGAAATACTTTGATTACAGTCATCAGACTTCATAGACTTTTTCCATATATGATTGGCATTATTTTTAGACATTTTACCTTGCTGTGAAGCGTTACATTTAGAATATATAACAGTATAGCAGTTTGAGTGCGTTAAATGGAACAGTGGCCAGGTACGCTCGAGGCCAAGTGGGAAGATGGAAAAGACACCTTTCTCTGGGGAAAATACAAAACCATCTGTGATATAATTTACTTGGCATGGGAAGGTTCAATCAACCACTGTCATCTACTGGCTTTGTGGTGGCCTGATCCGGGAAGTTCCTAGAAAAAACAGAGATATGTTACTGCCACCCTTGCAGGCAAGCACTCATGCAAGTTATCATTTGCATCCAAACTGAACATTTTCAAGATTATTGAATTTACGCTGTGTAGTCTCTTGGCGCTGCAAGGTGAAAAAATTACTCTATTAGAGGTCAGTGAAGCTCGAACCAGTTTCTTCTAGGGAAGAGGGAGGAAGGCGTTGATTTGGGGCTGAGAGCTTGGCTGACATAATGTAGCAAATGTCTTAAAGAAAAGAAAAAAATCTTCCATTTGTGTGTGGAAGTCACTGGATATACATGGATAGCAATTGGAGAAAAATTGTGTTCACTATATCACATATCATCAGCAGAACAAGTGCTCTATCGCAGCTCTCCTGTTTTTGTCAATCTGTGCTTTAAGCCCATGTTTTTTCAGGGACCAATACCTGTGTGGCATCCTTATGGTATGTGCTGGAGATGATGGGAATTTGGCTTTTCAGGAATTACTTCTTACCTCTCAGGACTGAACTGCAGAGTAAGAGTAAAGACAGAAGCATGTAGTGTATTAAAACGTTTCACCTGAAGAGATCAATTTTTGGGCACAGAATTCATCCTAGTGTTTGCAAAGCAGTTAAAAATCACTGTCATTTGAAAGGACCTTCGCAATCTGGAAAAGGGAGGTTCAAGAAGGTTTAGGTATCTAAATAATTGCCTTTTGGATTTAAGACTCTTTTTTAAAAAATCTCTATAATTGAAGTGACTCATATGAGAACAGCACTCCCTTAGTAATGGACAGTTCCTCTAGATCACAGCTGCATGCTATAATCCATTTCTCAACATTGATGTTGACTGGTTCCATTTCATAAATAATCTTCGCGGTAGAAAATCTTGTATTTATTTCCATACTGCTTTGTCAGAATATCGTAGTGGAAATATTTTCCAAGAAATAAGAATGAAAACAGATTAGTCCAAAAACTACAAAATACTAATTTTAGAGCAGCAACCCTTATCTTTTATGTCAATCATCAGTGTTACTTAGCTGATACTTAGTAGTCACAAAAGTAGTTTGTTTCTTAATTCTACTTTTACTTTTTATGACAGTCAGTAAATCAAGTGAACCAAGAGCTCAAGAGATGAATGAAGTTGAACAAAACAAACTAAAATTAGTAACGTTATTTTCTTGCTGTGAGCAATAACTGATTCATGATGTGATGAGAGTAAGGAGACAGATCTCAGTTTGCAATGTGTTTACTTTATGCATTAACTGGCCTTGCTGACCACATCAACTGTGTTACCCTTCTGTCCTCGTGTTTTAGTTTATTTGGATGTTTTGGGGATGAGGATTTTTTCCAGAGTCTTTAACGTGGAGCTCTTACCTGTTTGGGAAACTCTGCCTTTTCCTTTCTGACTGTGTGTTTTGTTTGTAAATTGGGAGGTATATAGGAAGAATGAAGTCCTTTTTTTTGGTAGAGTATGAAGTATGTGTAATTTGGGTGTACTCTAAAGTGACATTCTGGTCCTCCATTTGTTCTTGCTACCCCTTAGCCAGCCTTCCTGAAAAGCTGAGAGTTGGCTTTTTGCTTTAAGCCTCTGACCAAGGCTGTTTCTGCAGCTCACCTGCCTTTGCTCCCCCTGCTTCTGCATGGGCCTGTTACCTGACAACTGCTGCCTCCTATTTTCAGGTGCTTCTGTTTGCTTTCCTGCATCTTCCCTGTTTCTTACAAATGGCTCCTCACACCTTTGCATAGACAGACTGTTAAGGAGCTTCTGATGGGAAATGAGAGCTGTGATTTAACGAGCATGTGTGGTTTCAAATTTGCAAGGTTCTTCTCAGAAGCAGATGAATTTGAAGTGTCTTTGATGGGTATGTATCTGTGCGTCGGAACCACACAGAGCTTGAGGGCTGGGATTTCTTCTTTTGAAGTGTGTTGTTCTCTTGTCTATCTGCCATGTTCTGAACCTTGTTGTATGAACCGCTTGTTGAGAGAAAAGACAAAATGTTGATTTTTAGAATGTAAAGTATCTCTACTTTCTGCTGAGAGGAACAGTAATTTCTGGAGCATTCTACTCTGCTCTACTCATAATTGCACACGTTCTTGTCTGTGAGTTTACATTTTAATTCAGGTGTACTACGTTAAGTAGGAAGTCACCTGGCTGATGCTGAGAAGTGCAAAATGGCACCAAGGAAGTCGGTTTAAAGAAGTTGGATGAAAAAGTGGGACCTGTTTTAGAAGATACAGATAGGTACTTAACTGAGGACCACAATGTGAGAGGACCAAGAGGTAGCATATGGGGAATCAGCCAGAACTGATGGTTTTGTTTGGTGGAGAAAGCCAGCTTTGAGTATAAAGAGCAGTATTTCTGTTGTTCGAGATGAAAGTCTGTGGGAAGATGCAGCTTTGGCAACTCTGAGCAGTTGAATGGTGTAGTCTTCAACTGAGATTTTTGAGGCACTGGCATTGAGTCTAAATGAACCTATTTACAACTACATAAATGTGGTCACCAATTTGATTTTAAGTGTCCTCCTGACTTTCATTTTTTTGTTTGGTATATGGCAATGCATAAGTTTATACATTTGGAATTTATGATACCTCATTAAAATATATTACCATGTTTTAAAAATGAAACATTTGACATTGCCTTTGCACCTTTCTTGACTAGTACATACTGATAATATTGTGGGGTTTCTTTCTATAATACACTAGTAATATCACTTAAGCATTTCTGCGGCAATGGCAGGTTTTAAGTTGTTTTTGTTATAAGGGCTTTGAACCTTCTAGAATGTATGAGATAGAAAAATGAAAATAACGTACTGTGATCAATTTTTCTTTTTTAAATGAGCAAGTTCAATTCTCATCAATGCTCTCTTCTTGTCAGAAGAAGTATGTGTAAGAGAATAATTCTGGTAAGCTTTGTTTTAGTTGCAGCCGTGCAAGTAGTAACATTATAATAGGTCTCTGAACAAAAGAGGTTTTTTTTCCCTCTCTAGTAGTTTTCATGTGTTCAGGATCATCAAAGGTATCTATCTATTTTGGTGTTATATACACAAGGAATTTTTTAAAAAGAGAGACAGATCTGCAAGGAAAAGTGCCTAGATTATGATCTGAACCCTCTGAAACGCTTCTGTAACAACCCTCGGAGGGTGCTTCGTTCTGCAACCTTATCAGTTGGCAATAGCCAACTGAGATGACCTGGTGGTGAGATTTTTGTTGTACTGGACTGTAATACAACTATTTAGTTTTAGTTTCGTCTGTTTTTTTTTTCCATTAGTATCCAAAGGTTAAAAATACTAAGGTCACACAACCTATCAGTATAGTGGGCGGGTTTAAAAGCCCAACACCATTACGTGTAGGCTATGCATGCCTCTACTGTGCCAAGTATGTTTTGGTTTACAGGAGGATCATGATATCCCTTAATTAAAGGAAACTATATTATTATTTTGCTTAAAGAAGCATAAGTTTATGGACAGAAAATCAAATGATGATAAAATACATTGTCTGCACACTTGTTTTTTTAATATATAATTCTTGTAGTTGTGCTGCTGCATACCTTTTAATGTGGAATGGGAAAAGATTCATATTTTTCAGTTTTCATTGTATGAAGAATGTCAGAAGTTTTCAAATCAAATATTTGAGTAATGGTTATGACTTAAGATGAACCTGCTACTCATGATTATATAGAACAGGACTCTGCTAAATACTAAGGAACCAAAAAGAGCAATATCCTTAACATGTAAGTTTTTAATGAATTATTCTCTTGCCCTGTTATGATTATTAACAGTATATTTAAGTTGCTGGTCAGACAGGTATTTTAGGAGTGTTGTTTGTAGTTGACTAAGGTTTTATTTTAAGTTAGTCATGAGAATGTGGATTGATGATAGGTGTGCAATTCTCTCATCACAAGTATGATGTCTTCAGAAAATGTTCATGTTTGTTGCAGGACTGTTACACCTTTGCTCTGTGGTGGGGTTGCCTGTGGTTTGGGGTTGTTATGGATTTTTTTTGTTTTTCTTAGAGCAGAATCTGAAGCTTCTTGATCTAGGATGTTAGGGCTCTCCAGGATAGCCCTATCTATTATGCAGAAATATTACTAACAACTTATGAACCTTTTCATAAAATGTTTCACTCGCAGTATGTGCAAAATTCAGTGCAGGAGTGGAAAATGTTACTTTTCTGTAAGGTCATTTAGACTTCATGAAAATTAAAAGAGGATTTTGCACCTCCTTAGCATCTATTAAGCTCTGACATTAGTAGTGCAGTGTTTATCTGAAGATAATCAGGTCCGTTTTTTATGAGGCAGGCATAAATTACCAAGAAAAATTGCATATCATTCTGGAAACAAAAAAGGAAGATAGGAAGTGGTTTTGCAATTAAAAAACATGTTACCGACCGTTTTATAGATTGGTCACTGGGGCTCTAATGTGGGATAATTAACTCTACCTTACATACGGTAAATTATGCTTTTACTCTTTGAGTGCTACTAATGAAAGGCCCTTTAGGAAAACATAGAATGAACTGTAGGATCAATTTTTAAGTCTGGTGCTGTTTACTTTAGCTACCACAGTACCTTATGCCACAGGGAGCATAAAGAAGCAAATAACAATCCTTTATTCAGGCATACAGAGACACAAACATGCAGCACAAGCAATCTGGGCCTACCTCCAGAGCATTAATGGTTTCTCAGTGTCTGCCGAGATAAGTTTAAGAATCTATAGATTTCTATTTAAATTGTATTAAACTCTGGCATGTCCAGATCTTAGACCCTGTACTTAGACACCTCCCCCAGCAGGAAAATATAACTTAATTTACAGGATGTCTTAAGTGTTTTGTTCCTGATCACAAAAGAAATTTGTAGAAGGCAGAGGAACCTAACTGAGGTTTAGTGCCCAAATTACTGGATAATCACTGGACCATCAGATGAGGAAGGGAGGCTACCTAAGGAGAGAGGAGGTTAAAAATGGCCCGGGCCTAGCCTGCTCTCCCAGCTTAAAAATGGGAGAAAAAAATTTAAAAACTCAAGGTTCTATGCTTTGGAGTTCCTTGAGAGGACTTGGCTTTACATGTATGCAGTTTCCTGGTCTGAACTGGATGGGCACTGATGACATATGTTACCTCTGAATTACTGATTTATATAGATAGGTTTACTTGTGACAGGTTTGAGAAATTACTCATGATTCAAATATAAATCAAAAGAAATATAATGTAATAAACAGAGTTCTGTCAGATACCATAAAATGTGAAGCTTCTAAAAGGAAACATATAAGCTATATAGTAATATCTACTTTTAAACATGGAATCCATGACAGATAATTAGAGGTAGCTAGATGACAATTACACTATGCAAAATAAAATATTGGAAGCAAGCTAATAAAAGTCAACACTTTCACAAAGTTTTTACTGTAGAGGACTCCTGAAATGAACATGATTATCATTAGAACAATCTTGTTTCTCCTTCCGGTGACTGTCTGTATACATATTTTGCTGTGGTTATGCATATGTTTCAAGCTCCCATATTTCAAGATATTTTTAATTGTTAAAGTGTGAAATAGAGCTTTCATTGTGCCTTTTTTGTTCTCAATTGCCTGCTGTCTGAGTTATAGGCAAGTTTAATTTTTTACTATATTCATCCAGACCACAGGAGAATCATTGCTTTAATTAGTAAATTGCTTTTCAGTTATGTTTTTCCATAAACTAATCACGGTTGAGTTTGCGTTACACTGCAGTGCTTATCCACTCTTGTCAAGTTTGTGTTAGGAAACCAGCTGAAGGAGGGAAACCAGCCAGTGGGTAGGACTTTCCTAAATCTGTAGATGCTTATTCAACACTGAAATACCAGGCTGTCAACTGAGGCACAGAAATTTTCAGATTCTTCAGCTTGTGTTTCTTGATACTGGAAACTCTGAAAAGCCTCTTGGCTACAGCTGCATCACCAGCGTGCAAGCTGTCTTGTGTCCCAGGAGAGATGCCATTGCCACCTCACTTGTTGCCATGAACCAGCCTACAGCACTGAGCAGACCTTTACTGGCAGTTGGTTGTGCAACAAGAGTCAAGTTGCCACTGCTGTTGCTGAGGATCTTAGCCCAGATGGCTCTGGACTCCCTGATGGGTTTCCATTTTAGTATGAAGAACCTTTGCACTGTCTTCAAATGTTGTGTAAGCACTTCTTTCTCCAGTAGCTTTGTCCAACAGTTAGCGCAACTTCCTTGCTTCGTTATACATTTTGGGATGGCTGTTGCTGAGCCAGCACTCCACCTAAAGAAAATGGAAAATATGTCTGAAGATACAGCCAGTCCATGGACATGTGAAACCTTGCTCCAATAGTTTGATTTTCCCTCAGGTGGAGGATTGCAAGCCCTTTTGGAAGTCATTGCTTGTTCTTCTTGGTGCAGAAATTCAGAAAACAAATATTTTTAAGCAGTGATTGAGTCACGCTTCTGAGATTTGAACAAATCTCAGAGTTAAGTTATTATGCTTTGAGGCCCCCACTGTGCAGGAGTGGTGCATGAACAATGAATCAAAGGAAAAAAAGCAGTCTACCCTTTTTAGGAACCTGAAATCTTTGAAATATGATGCCCACATGCCCTCCATGCCCTCTTTCTTGGCATACAACATACCTCATTCTGAAGGTTGAAAGGACATCAGCCCTTCATGCTACCGATATAAAAACACATCCAGGATTTTATGTGCTAGTGAATGGTTGTAAACCCAAATAGTAAAAAGCGTACATCTCCTTTAAGGTAAATATTTCTCCATTTCTGCTTCTGGTCGTTCTGTTAAGCCGTACTATAAAGTGGGTAAAGTCTTACTTTGTCTATCTACAAAATGGCCATAAAAACATATACCTAGTGTTATTTGAGACTTGACTGAGATTTATAGGCTTATATTAAAGGTTGCAAATGCTGCAGGGTTCTGTAGGGAGTCAGTTCAAATGCTGCAAGTTCAGAGCAGCATGTTTGAGCGACTGTTGCTCTGTTGCAATAGCAGGTATCAGATCAAATGATTGAGTCAACATACGCTATTCAGTATAATGGAAACGTCCTTTGTAGTAGAATACTATCAAAGGATTAACATCCATTGCTTGGCAAATATACGGCTTGGCTGTGCCTTGACACTTAATAGCAGCAGGAGGCCATTATCCTCTAACAATGCACTATTTCATTGACATTATCTCTGAAGTAACACAGTATTAGAGAAAGAAATTGTCTAGGCATAAGTGTTTCCTTCTACACAGAAAACAAAATAGAAATGTAAAGTTTGTTAGTTCATGCAGCTAATTTCTGTTGATCTGCA
Organism: Patagioenas fasciata; assembly: GCF_037038585.1. NCBI lineage: Eukaryota > Metazoa > Chordata > Aves > Columbiformes > Columbidae > Patagioenas > Patagioenas fasciata. The sequence goes on along the minus strand of NC_092533.1, from coordinate 12,232,194 downwards.
TCCTCCCGTCATGGAGACAGAATTGTGAGCAGGGACAGTTCTCAAGGTGTTCTGTGAATAGGAAACATTTAAGATTTTCTTATGATTTGAAGAAAATGAAGAAGGGTAATCTCTTTTGATGATGCTTTTGATGTGTTTTTTGTGGGAAATCCTAAAACTTTAATTAGAAAACTGCAAGCTACTATTCTACTTTTCTGGAAGACAGATTATGATATGTGCTTGTTTAATTTTGTTGACTCTTTTTTTTTTTTTTTTGTTAGCGGTGTTTTTTTTGGATTTCGGTTTTGGTTACAGCCAGGCTTTTGGCAGAGGTTTTGTTCCTCACTGCGCAAGGTCCTGGATTCTGCCATGTGTTCTATCATACCAGCGTGCCACGTGCTGCAGTAATTTTCTTGGTAATTCATCTCTATCTTTGCCCAAACTCAAAGTGGTCAGTTCAAAGTAATCTACTAGACTTAATTAAAAACAAAAAAGGCCACATAATAAATTTCTCAGCCTGCTCCATGGTAGAAATGGTATTTGTAAATGGAGATTTCTGTAGCATGACCTATATTCTCAAAAGCCACAATTTGTCATGTTTTTTTTTTTTCCTGTGCTTGCCTCATTGCCATTTTCCTTCCCTGTTTTTTGTTTGTGGAACTAATGTTGTTAATGTCCTGTTGTAGCTAAATTGAGGAGGTGTGGTCTAGACAATAGAGTAGTGAGGTGGGTTGCAAACTGGCTTAAAGAGAGTGGTGGTCAATAGTGCGGAGTCCAGTTGGAGGCCAGTATCTAGTGGAGTGCCTCAGGGGTCAGTACTGGGGCCAATATTATTCAATATATTCATTAACGATTTGGACAAGGGAATTGAGTGTACTATCAGCAAGTTTGCTGATGACACTAAGCTGGGAGGAGTGGCTGACACGCCAGAGGCTGTGCTGCCATCCAGCGGGACCTGGACAGGCTGGAGAGTTGGGCGGGGAATAACCTGATGAAATTTAACAAGGGAAAGTGTAGAGTCCTGCATCTGGGCAGGAACAACCCCAGGTTCCAGTATAGGTTGGGAAATTACATATTAGAGAGCAGTGTAGGGGAAAGGGACCTGAGGGTCCTGGTGGACAACAGGATGACCATGAGCCTGCACTGTGCCCTTGTGGCCAGGAAGGCCAATGGCATCCTTGGGTGTATTACAAGGGGGGTGGTCAGTAGATCGAGAGAGGTCCTCCTTCCCCTCTACTCCGCCCTGGTGAGACCCCATCTGGAATATTGTGTCCAGTTCTGGGCCCCTCAGTTCCAGAAGGACAGGGAACTGCTGGAGAGAGTCCAGCGTAGGGCAACAAAGATGATTAAGGGAGTGGAGCACCTCCCTTATGAAGAAAGGCTGAGGGAGCTGGGTCTCTTTAGTCTGGAGGAGACTGAGGGGTGACCTTATTAATGTTTACAAATATACAAAGGGTGAGTGCCATGAGAATGGAGCCAGGCTCTTCTCAGTGGCAAACAATGATAGGACAAGGGGCAATGGGATCAAGCTGGAACACAAGAGGTTCCACTTAAATTTGAGGAAAAACTTCTTCTCAGTGAGGGTGACAGACACTGGCCCAGGCTGCCCAGGGAGGTTGTGGAGTCTGCTTCCCTGGAGACATTCAAGGCCCGCCTGGACACCTTCCTGTGCGACCTCACCTAGGCGTTCCTGCTCAAGCAGGGGGATTGGACTAGATGATCTTTCGAGGTCCTTTCCAATCCCAAACATACTGTGATACAAGGCCAGAATCAAAGCTTCTCTGCTCAGATAGATCCTCTGCCCGTTTGGCTTGCAAACTTATATTGGGTTTGTACATTTCTAGGAGAGATCTTAAAATATCTGTGATAAAACTCGCAGTGCTGGGTCTCTCATGGCCATACTAACAACTAAACAGATGGACACTTTCTAAATACTTAAGAATAATCCTGTAATCTATAACCCTGTCTGGAAAATAAATAAGTGAATTGGAGAAACCCAAGGGAATCAAAGTCAACACACCTTTTCCTTCAAAATGACAGATGAGATTAATTTTCAAAACATCTTCAAGGGCTATGGAATAAACACTAGTTACCTTTATGGGAAGAAATAATGGCACATTTAGATAGTATGAGAATATGAAGTGAAAGGCTTCATTAACACCCCAGAATAGGTCTACCATATTCAGGTGGACATGAGGAAAATCATACCAGTGTTTGAAAACATTGCATGAAGATGGTAAAAAAGTAACTGAGAACAAATCAAAAGGTAAAAAAAAAAAAAAAGAGGTAACCTTTTTTTGTTATGCGTTTTTCATAGGTGTGAAGCTATGCATCCTTTCAGTGCTCAGTTTTTTATCAGTGGATATATTGCCAGTACTGAGGGATTTAAGTAAGCATATTTTCCTATAGTTAACACTCTGGTGTAAAAGGATGCAGAAAATTGTTAGCCTTGGAAGAAGCAAGAGAATTCTCTTTTATTATCATTTCTAAATGTGAATTTTGGGATGTCATGGACCACAGCTATCCTACGTCATGGTAGGACCAACAGGTACTGAAATCCAGTCCTTTGGATAACCTGTCATGTCTAACTAACAGGGTATTCTAACAGGAACGAAAAATATCTTTATGCCAGTGTATTTTCTTCAATTTGAGAACAAAATGAGAAATTTCTTTAAGCAAAATAAGAGCACTCTTGTCACTGGTGCAGGTAAATAGAGCTTCATGATGTAGCATGAAATTTTAATAATAAAATGAAGGGAATGTTAAGGTACCTTTTCATTTTATGCTTGGAATTCTCACTTCTAGTTTTTAACCCAGAATCACAGAATGTCAGGGATTGGAAGGGACCTCAAAAGGTCATCCAGTCCAATCCCCCTGCCAGAGCAGGAACACCCAGATGAGTTTGGACAGGAAGGTGTCCAAGCAAGTTTTGAATGTCTCCAGAGTAGTAGACTCCACAACTTCCCTGGGCAGCCTGTTCCAGTGTCTGTCACCCTCACTGAGAATTTTCTTCTCAAATTTAAGTGGAACCTTTTGTGTTCCAGTTTGAACCCATTACCCCTTGTCCTATCATTGGTTGTCACCGAGAAGAGCCTGGCTCCATCCTCCTAACAACTCACCCTTTATATATTTGTAAACTTTAATGAGGTCACCCCTCAGTCTCCTCTTCTCCAAGCTCAAGAGCCCCAGCTCCCTCAGCCTTTCCTCACATGGGAGATGCTCCACTCCCTTAATCATCTTTGTTGCCCTATGCTGGACTTTCTCCCTCAGTTCCCTGTCCTTCTGGAACTGAGGGGCCCAGAACTGGACACAATATTCCAGATCTGGTCTCACCAGGGCAGAGTAGAGGGGCAGGAGAACCTCTCTGACTTACTGACCACCCCCTTGTAATACACCACAGGTACCGTTGGCCTTCCTGGCCACAAGGGCCCAGTGCTGGCTCATGCTCACCCTGCTGTCCACCAGGACCCTCAGGTCCCTTTCCCTACACTGCTCTCTAATAGGTTATTCACCAACTTATACCAGAACCTGGGGTTGTTCCTGCCCAGATGCAAGACTCTACACATGCCCTTGTTACGTTTAATTAAATTTTTGCCTGCCCAACTCTCCAGCCTGTCCAGGTCTCTGGATGGCAGCACAGCCTCTGGTGTGTCAGAAACTCCTCCCAGCTTGGTGTCATCAGCAAACTTGCGGATAGCACACTCTATTCCCTTGTCCAAATCATTGATGAATGTGTTTTTAATTATTCCTGATAATTAAAGTATTTAGCTATATATGAAAATGTTCACTTAATATGTTTTAAGTCATACACAACAATATAATGTGGATAAAATAATTGACTCTAATTTCAATTTTTCTATAGAAGTAGATGGAGACTTACAAAAAGCTTTTTCTTGGGGTTGCTTCTAACAAAGTGAGGTAACTTTACTACTGATCTCATGCACTAACGTCCCACTTATCCTTTCCCATGTTCCATTGAGCTGACTTCAGGAAGCATATTGTGACAGTATGATGCACCCTTAAAACTAGACATTAATTGAAATAGCTTCCTACCCCACAAATTCAGGGCACTATCAGAAATGTCATACTAAGACACAAGTCACTGAAGTTCAGGAGAAGTGAACAAGTTTTGCTCCTTTCTCTTATTTATTGGTTTATTTCCTTTTCTCTTTTTGATTTAAAGTCTCAATTGAGATAATTCTCTGCTGGTTGTGTGATAGCACATTGTCCTAAGAAGAACATTTTTCTGTAAACATTTGTTCCATAAGTAATTTTAACTAATGTCAAATACTTATGAATCATCCTCTTATCACTTAGAAAAAAGAACTTTTAGTCTTCCATCTGCTTGTCCTTAATTTTCAGCTTTATTACACATGCAATTACAATTTTCCTCTTCTAAATAATTCACTGCACAGTTCATTTCACACAGGAGGTAAATGAATAAAAATTTGTTTTCTTTAGTGTTAGCCTGTCTGTTTTGTATGCATGGCTGGCAGCCAGGAATATTGGATTTCAACATCCAATTTTTAAAAGTGAGTCTTAGTGTTAATAATAGATAATATGTACAGGTATTGTGTAAATTACCCAGTGGTTGGAATCTGAATCCTCTTTTGCCTGATTTTACCCTTTCATTTAGTTGTCTGGTCTGTTCTAAGCAGAACGGCTAATTATACTGAACTAAGGTGAATGTAAAAAGTTGCTATTGTGCTACAAATAAGCACGAACTAATGGATGCACTGAGGTTTCCTTATCAACTAGAAAGTTCCTGTGAGACTGCCCTGTTCTTGAACACAGGAGTTAAAAAAATGAAATAGAAATAGCAGCTCCTTCCCTAACCTGCTTCCCCCCCAGAAAAAAAATAAAATCAAACACTGATGGCAGTGGAAAAAAGTTTTCGCACCAAATCCAGACTGTGTCATATGAAAGGGATGAAGAAGGTAGCGAGAAGTTACCAGCAGATTACTTGAAGATGGCTGATTTAAGATTTTTTTTCCTTTTGTTTGAAACCCCTGACTGACATTATGGGTGCAGAAAGAACTCTTGTGAGCTGCTCAGATTTGTATTATCATGCAGTAGGATGGTTTCTGAATGATGAGGGTGGAGCCATGTCCTGATTTTAAAATTACTCTTGATGGACTATCTACCAGAATTTATAGAGCACCCTCTAAGACTGCATAACAAATTAAAAATTTGTTCTAAGTAACAGAATAGATCTAACTCATTGAGTTGACAGCTGATGCATTGCCATGTTCCAAAGCCATGAAAATCCATACATTATAGTATTAAAGTGTTATGGTGTCCTTAAAAAATATACTTACTACTTCAGTACTTCTGTCTGTTTTGTTGTAACTTCTTTGGGATAGAAGACGGGGGTAAAACTTAAATAAATCAATGTGATCTCATGTGATCGTAACATTGAGATCTATGATATGGAGTTGTACATTTTTGATTAAATAATTCAAATAGTTATTTACAGTTATGTGTCTTGATATAGCAGAGTGCAGATATATTTTTTTTTTTTTTGTTAAGAAAAAAAATATATTGAGAAGTTTAGGGCAGTATTTGTTTTGGTTTTGTTAACACCCTTGTGTTCCTTTGGCTCATATTAAAAGAACCACACTCACGGAAGGATTTACAATAAAATTCTACTAGGGAATAAAAAAGATATTTACTTTTTATTTAACTGTTTAATTTTTTGACACAGTATAACAGTAATATAAATAAAATGCAAGTGAACTGAAGTTACTAGAAATGGAATAGGGTACATAAAGGCTTTCCATGTACTCAGATCTAGAGAAATAAGGATCTAAATAGAATTTCAGAAGTAAACAGAATCTTAAGAATTAATTTATAAATAGCTCACATATATCATCAGTTCAAGGAGCTCAGAATTGTGCCCGTTTGTATTAATAGTCCATTGAATTCTGTGTTTTCCAAAGCCTTATACTGAAGTTTGACCATTTCACTGTGTGTAGGATTACAAGACCTATTTGAAGTTTTGTGCCTAAAATATCTGTGTCTTCATAAAAATGCAAAAATAAGCTATTTTTACCTATGAATCTCTCTCTTATTCGTTTATCAGTATTGATGTGGTAAAGTGCTCAAAGCATTAGTGCTTAGTTTTAAGAACTGGACACTTTCCTCAGATGAGGCGTTTTCATGAAGTACTAAGTATGTATTTGCTATTAATTAATGCAAACTTTGCTGTAATTATAGATTTTTTTTTCCCCGTTTTGTCTAAAGAGTCTTTAATTCTCTCAGATTCTGAGAGATCTTTGGTTGTAAATTTTCCTCGCTAAATAGCTCAAACAAGCAAATACTAATATTCATGTTTCAGTGAGTTCCTAAATAAGTGTATTTGAGAGCTCATGCAGCATAACTGTAATTTGTGAATTATGAACTGATACAGATAATCATGTTATGCCGTAGGCCAGTTGAGGTCTAGCTTGACTTTTTGAACAGATAATTTAAGAGGAGTACTTAATTGTAATATTTAGTGACATTATTAACAAGTTGTCTGTTACAAAAAATTAAGCAATTAATTTAGGACGTTCTTGTCTCACAATGTTCATAGAACAGCCCAGGTTGGAAGGGGCCTTGAAAGATGAAGCATTCTTGCCTTGCTTCCATGTTCTTCCCTCTCCACACCTGCTGAAAAAAACCGCTCAAAATGTTGCAGTAGTTTTGTAGATAAGACCAGGAGTTAGGATATGAGCCTTTGTGTCCGGGTTATCAGCCACAGAGTTCTCATTAGAGATGCTAGTGAAATTGCAATAAACTCCAGGCATCCACTATATACTGTGGTAAAGGGGAGCAGAACTTTGGTACAGGTAGGAAAGAAATAATTTATCAAGTAACAAAGCAAAAAGCAAACAATAAAAAAACTGTATTAGAATTATAAATCAAAACTTCAAACCTATTTGTATGCAAGTGGTAAGTGACAAGAAATAAACCACTTTGAGTAAAATTGAGAGAGACCTTTCCAGGAAGAATGTGTAAGTGGTGGTTCTGAACAGCTACTGCTTGTTTGGAAGACTTTGGTTTAACATTAGGATTGACTTAGCTGCTGGAATAGTAATGTCAAGAGACAATACAAATGTCTGTAATAGCAAGATCTATTGAATAGGATTTTCAAAATCCTCTGCATGTTTGTGATTCTACATTAGTGTTTGAAAACATTTGGTATATTCTCATATATATTTTAGATTTTAAGTTAAAATTAAAAAAATTAGTCCATGCTGATGATTTTTGGTCCTTGTGCTGATGCAAGACATATCTATCTCTCTACTTCGGTTTTCAGAGATTTGAAAAGAAGGAATATTGTTAAGAAGAGGTAACACCAGTACTTTTCACTAATTTAATACCTGGTTTTTAAGATCTATGGTGTTCAACTATTATACTGTAGATTTTATCTATTATAATGATTTTAGATATAGTGATTTTCCTAGGAAAGCACTATAAACAAGAGAGAACTGCAGGTAGGATCCCTATACACAAGTCTCGTTTGCTAATCCAACTTTCAGCTAAATTTATACCTCATATTTAAATAATCTAAGGTATGGCTCCTTTGTCTCAAAATAATTATATTACTAATTCTCCTCAAGAATAGGGCAGTGGATGTGGGTTATTACTCATAAATTAACTTTTTTTTTTCCTTCTCTCTTTTAGTTCCTTTCTCTTGTAATTATTTCATAGCAAAGAAAGTATCAAGCTTCTTAGTGGTTGGTTATGGACCAGCCAGAAATAATAATATTTAAAAATAACCCTGTCTGTAATGCAGGGCTCCTTTTCAGTGGTGCTGGTATCAAAGTCTGGTTCTATTGTGTTTCCTTACAAATATTAATCTGAGTTATTACTCATTTTCATTGTGACTTGCTGGAAAAGATGACCAGAATTCAAGAGTAGAGCATAGGTAAGCAAAGCCCTGTAGGAAAAAATTTGTGGGGCGTAAGTTATGCTGAGAGTTTTGTGCTTACTTAATGGAAGGGAGGAAAATGAGGAAGAGAATGAGATCATTGACACTTAGTGAAACACGCGTTCTGACAAGTTCGTTACTTAAGAGTTCACTTTTTCAAATTGGACAAAGTTATTTTTAAAGGGAAACTTTAGAGAACTTCTGTATCATTTGGGCATGGCTGAGAATGCATCTCAAAGAAGAGTTTAAAAAAAATCCTAAGTTTTAATTTGTGTGTAGCAATATAAATATATGTTGTAAAGCAGTTTTGTGACTCTTCATGGAGAAACAATGCTGTTATTTTGAAAGAATAGATGTGTCATAAATCAAACCAGTGAACTGATGTTAAAGTGCATTTCATGCACGAATTAACCAGCTGCTAACTAGTAGATTTCAAATCGATGTGTTCTGCTTGCTGACTAACATGTAGCGTGCTCAAGCAGAAATACTGTATAAAGCACATGAGGTCATGGCTAGGAATATATGAGCTGCTTGAATTTTTGGTTGTCTAACACTTGCTGAAGCCATGCACTTATTGTGATGGCTTAAAGTCTCATAATTTGAGAGAAAAACCAGAACATTTCAGCTAATGTCTTTTTGAACCCACTAAGACTAAAATATTTAACAAAATTTTTATGGTGAAGGTACAAAGTGAATTCAGAAATCCAGCATTACAAATTCATCAAGACTGAAGAAGCTGCCAGGAGATGAGTCACTGTTTTCAGGACAATCTCAGTGGAGTCATCACTGAGCTTTTTGATTATTTGTGTGTGCGTGTATGTGTGTGCTCAAATTGTTCAAAAGAGATATTCTTAGTAATGTGTATGCATGCAAATATATACTCAGGATGCATTACAGAACTGTAAAATTGATGGCTACAGTATAACTGTATGGAATTCAATATGTATTATGGAACTGTAATTTGTACAATGCAATGACTGTTTGGCAGGGAAGAACAGTGATCATACATGGGAGCTTTAGTTACTGACAGCCCATTCTGTGTTCTTCTTATCTGGTTTTAAATTTTGAAAAGAGGCAGGCAGACACAAAAGTTAAAGAGGGAGTTGCTTTTATTGTGTAAATACAAATATTTTGCTGCTTTTTTTTTTTTTTTTTAAATTTCGTGCATTTTGGGGAAAATGCATGTATGAAGGTATGAAGGTGTTTGGTGTGTTTTTAATTGCAAAGTATCCTGTGGATCAGTCTGTGATAACTTTCATAAAAACTGCTATGTGGGGGCAGATTCTTGGTACTTTCCTGCCCAACCTTGAGGAACTTTAAGAATTAGTTTCAGATCACTGCTTTTCATTTGTCTTCAACATTGCAGGAGTAGGACTGCAAAATATGTTTGACATCTGACTACAGGAGAGTTCATGATACCTTTTACATAAACTTGGACTTGAAAATTTTGCCAAGAAATCTAGTGAATGAAAACAAGTTTTGCGTAAGTTTTGAACAAAGTTTGATGATTCCTGCTTTTGCAAATTTCTGGTCCCTGGATTAGTCTGTTCTCCACATCTTTACTAGATTTCTGAAAGGCTTCTTAATGAAAACAATGAGAGAGAAAAAGTGGGAATGTGTCCTTGAGACTACACTCTAACAGCAAACATTCACTTGGTTGATTTTGATCTTTTTCCAAATATGTAAAGATGTGAGAATGATAAATCAATTCCACATGCCAAAAAGGAAGCAAATGCATTGCTTTTTGTTACCAGTGGAAATGACTACAGCTCTCACAAACTCTGGTTTAGCGTTCCTCCAGGGAGCTCTGTTCTTAGTTACTTCTGCAGTATTCATGAATTCATGATCTCCTGGGCATTTCATCTCCCAGAAATTTCAATAAATATCAAGTAAAGTAGAGAGAAGGCAGAAAAGATTGCATTCAGACTGCTGGTTTGGATACCCAGATGGAAGGAATAATGTAAAACCAGAGTCCTAACAAGTTTTGTACATGCCTTCCAGGAAGAGCAGTTGGAGGGAGCTGCTGTGTAATTTGAAAGTTTGTTCTGTGCAAGGTCTGAAAATTGCTTAAAAACCATCTATGTTTTCAGAAGTGTCTGCCAAATCAAATACATTCCCAGTATGATTATAATCAAGCTACTTAATTAAAAATGGGGTCTGTTTTTCATGAATAATTTCCTGTTGCACTTATATCAGAATTTGAGAGAAAGGGTAGAAAGTCTGGGACCAGTAATACTTTTATTACCATTTCCACAACAAGCGGGCTGACCAAAAAAGGTGTATGGTATTCTTATTTTGTTAAAATATACTGGATTTGTATACTTTTCCTGCCATTTCCATTAACCATTTACCTTTCATGTCTTGAAGAAAGGCAAGCTTCCGTCTTGTTTTTGATGTTTCTAGCTGTCAAAGCAGTTACTTCCATCTGGTCATTGAAGTATAAGTCTGATTTCAGCTGTGGGCGAAATAGTGAACCACAAAGGAGACAAGTCTTGAAGGCTGATTAGATGAGATACATAAACTCAAATAAATAAATTCATTCAGTAATGAAGGATGCCAGATTTTTTTTTTAATTGTTTTTTGATTCTTGGAGTATGTTTCTGAGAATTGATCGTTACGAGTCCATGGCATTACATTAATAGATCTTGATGACAGGGTAACTTCAGTCTGACAAAGTAACTACTAACTATTGCAGAAAATGGAAAATAATTATTTAAATGCATAGAAAGTTCTCTGGTAGAGGTGGAAAGCCATGAAGATTGAGATTGAAAGAGAGGAAGAACAACAACAACAAAGTTGTTAAAAATATCTGCTGTAGAGGAACAGGGAATAGCTTAAGGAGAGGTTGTTGGTGACAGTTGAGGAGTACAGGAAATACTGAACAATATAGGCGTTCAAAAACTCGATGGTAAATGAATCCTATTGATTTCTAAGTGTCTCAAATAGTGGAGACTAAGGAATGGAGGAAATTACTGAGCAAATAACACAAAAAGACTGGAATAATAATAATAATACACAAAACAGAATAGGCAGAAGCAGTAGTGTGCGATGGCTGTAAAAATCAGACCACAGTGATTTTTAAATAAAACTGAAATTAAATTGCAGTCACTGCTAGAATAGAGTGACCATCCTGATTTTTTCCTTTTTGAAGCATAGGGAGTTTCTTTCTAAATGCATTTCGTTTTTATTAAAACGCCATTCTAATCTACGTAGAAGGGAAAATGTCCCTTTTCCAAGGCCTTCAAGAGCAGGTTGAATAAAGCCTTGAACAACTTGGTCAGAGCTCCCAGCTGACCTTGCTTTGAGCAGGAGGCTGGATTAGAGACTCTGAGGTCTCTTCCAGCCTGAGCTTTCCTGTGATCCTGCAAAAATGCTAATAGAGCATTATCCCTGCTAATCTTTCCAATATTAATCTCGTGTTGATTTATTGTAGATAGAATATGTAAATTGATTCTGGAAAACTAAGTATATTTTGTTGTTTTGGGCATTGCAGCTGTTTTTTGCTACAAAGTTTTCTGTATCTGTCAAGGAAAGTTCACCTTTGTAATAGAGGCACTCAGAATGGAGATTCTTCCCTGTGAGATATTCCAATAGACTTTGGCTTTGCTGAACCACAAACAATTTGAATTATAATTAATGCAGGTGCAATGACTGATAAAGATACAATATTTTTCCCCCTGATTTTTTATTTTTTCAGATTTTTCTTCCTAGAACATAATAATGTTCATTTCTTTTTCATCTGAACACTTCACTTATTCTCTCGGAAGTGTCTCTACTAAGTGCGTTGCTGAAGTGTTGATCTGTCATGCAAACTGGACGTTCTATCAGCTTCCACAGGCTTGTCATCACTACGAAATGAATGATATGTACTTATTTAGAATTATCCTTTTACTTCAGTGCTGGCAGCTCTCTGCAGTGTCTGCCATTTTTGAGAGAAGCAGCCTGTCACATCATGGGTTATAGAGAGGAGAGTACTTAAAATACAGGAAAAGACCAGTGTGACTTGACGCAATTTCTTTTTTCATCCTCACGCTCCTCACTGTTCAAACCCCATGAAATCTGCGCGTAAGGTTACAGGATTCAAGAGAGTGTTGGCTGAGGAAAGTGGCTAAATGAAGGTGTTTGTTCTATTCCCACAGGATTTATATGTAAACAGGAAAGAAACACATTAGTCTGAAGTGCAGTGTGTAGCCTCTGGTGTATTAGACCATGATATATAAATGCTTATAGGAACGTATCAGTGGGAGATTTGTACTCTCCAGGGTACATTGCTTCTTTCAAGACATCAGTTTGTCACTAACAGATTAATGAACCATTTTAGAGAACGTCTTGGAATCGGCAGGTCAGAAAGATGAGCTGTTGCAGGATCTGTGACAATGTTTAACAGAAGTGAACTGCTGCTGGTGCTTCTTATGCAAGTGTAGGATGGCATTAAAAGTAACTGGCAGACCACAGTTGCCTAGAACAGTTTGTGTTTGCAAAGTGGGTGAATTTCCTAAAAGCGAGTGAGGCGTTTGGGGTTTCCACCTAACCATAGTTTCATTTTTTATTTAAAAGGGAAAGCCCACAAAAATACCAAGACAACCAACACAGATATCTGGCATGATTAGTAGTAGTATGTGAGAAAATAAATACATAGAGACAGAGGGAGGAGGATTTCAAGTTCGTTTAGAACAAAAATCAAATTGGGGTATGTCATGCACATACTAGGCTTTTTTTCTCCTGTAAATTTCTGTGAAGTATCAGCAGCTCTTGCAGACCACAATAAGCTAATGAAATAATTAGTCTAACTTCATTTCACTTATATAGTACATTATTAAAGGAAATGTCATACGTCCTGTTGTTTTTGTAATTCTGAGATGAACTCAATCTGAGAGGAAATTTTGGGGGCTTTTTAATAAGACTTTTCCTCAAACTCACTTTCTTGTTCTCACTTGCTGTCTCTTTCTTATGTCAATATTCTCCCTGAGATTGTTGTTTAAACGTTGCTTTGTGAGCCGATCTTAAAATTTGCTTTAAAATTTCAATTATTAAATATATCCTTGATAATTTAGTTCAAGAACTTTAGATTTTGTCCACTTTTCCAATGCTAATATAACAGTTTTCTTGACCATTGGCTACTACAATTTAAGCTTAATTTTGAAAAAATTAGAGTTGCCCAGACTGGTGAGTAATTCCAGTCTGATTCCTCTTAAAATCTGCCTGATTGAATAGTCTGGGTTTATCAGTTCTCTTTTTACTATTTTGTCTTTTAAATGGAGGTGATGTTTAATAATTGCATAATGCTGAGATTACTGAAAATATTGCCTTAGTATTGATTAATAGTCATACTTACTCCATCTTTATTTTTTAAGAACTCTTACAGTAAGACTGGGATGTTGTGTTTTGCCCTCTCAAACAAAAGCGCATTTTCACACAGGTTAATAAATTTTTATTTATCTCAGTCTCACAGGTATTATATTGCAAGTAAAGCAAATATTAATACTTGCAGAATCATAGCATTATAGAATAGTTTGGGTTGAAGGGACCTTCAAAGCTCATGCAGTGCCACCCCTGCCATGACAGGGACATCTTCACCAGCTCAGGTTGCTCAGAGCCCCATCCAGCCTGGCCTGGGATGTCTCCAGGGATGGTTCATCCACCACCTCTCTGGGCAACCTGGGCCAGGCTCTCACCACCCTCAGTGTACAAAATTCGCTCCTCGTATCCTGCCTGAATCTCCCTTTAGTTCAAAACCATCACTCCTTGTCCTATTGTGACAGACGCTGCTGCTAAATGGTCTGTCCCCATCTTTCTTATAGGCCCCTTTTAAGTACAGAAGGACCACAATAAGGTCTCAATAGTGTTCTCACCAGTAAAAGAATTCGAAGGAGAAAATCATGAAGGCCAGAAGATATATCTGAAAACCACTTGAAGAGTTTTTGTTTTCTGTGATGGGAATATGAGTTAGAGTTGACAGAGGGTAGCGATAACACCAGAACAGGACAGCAGAATAGAAAAATAACTTGGGCATTTTTAGGAAAATGAAGAATATACATATCTATTGTTTCTTTAGTGTGTCTGCTATGGAAGTTATCTCACAGAAACTTCTCCATTGCTAACTGAGGAGAAAGCTAGCTTTTGACCTGGAAGGAAATACTAGCAAAATAATCTGTTTAGTAAAACAAACTAAATATAGCAAAGTAAATTCCTTTGCCTATAAAAATGATCCAATAAAATATTGATATAGTATTTTGTTTTTCCAAGAACTGCATCCTCAGGCAGCCCAATTAAATGGGATCAGAGAAGGGATGTATTTTTGTTAGAACACTGCATTTCTCAACAGCACTAAGCGTACCAATTCTGTCTGAAGCCAAGATCATCAATTTTTTGTCAGCTATTTTTCTTTTTAATATTAAAATTAAAGTTGCACTTGTTCATCGAGATAACTTTGTGGCTTGTTTTATTATTTTTGAAAGGAGGATTGAGTAATCACTGATAACAGAGTGATGGGAGTGTTAGTATTGTTGTATTCAACAATTTTATAAGCATTTAGAGTATTCCTATTATGTCATCATTCAAAACAGGTCAGATGTTCACTGTATTATACTAAAATGTAAACATGATACCATTTATTTGCAAGACTGAAGCAGCAGAAGTGACTGCATAGTGTGAGAAACTGACGATTTGCTTGTGGTTTAGTTTGGACTCTAGAGAATTACTGGTACAGTAACATTTGGAAGTTTAGAACTAGTACTGAGAATGCTTTATAGCACTTCAGATTTTAATTCTTAGGCTGAAGTATTTTGAATTGCTGATAATTTGTTGGTAGTTCAGAGAAAATGGACACTCTGGTGTGTAAGGTTGAGTGAGGTGATACAGGAATCCTTAAACTGTCAGGAGGCAGTGAAAGAGCAGCTCTGTCACTCTGTTTAACAGGTGGTGTAATGGGCAGCCAGGTTCTCTGGCAGTCTCATCTTTCATCAAACTTGAAAGGATGTAAATAAACAACCTGTTCTAGCAGTAAAATGCTGAGTGCATCTCAAGCTGTCCTTTACTCGTAAAGCCTCTGTCTCTGTTGGACCAAAGGTGGCAGCTGGTTATTTAGGGATTTTTATATATCCTTTTAGATGCAAAAAGGCAGATGGAACAAACTGGAGTATTAACAGGCATATTAATGGCGTTTTTGTCATTGGAGTCTCTTTGCCTTGATGGAAAGAAGCAAGGCTGCACTTATAAATAAATAAATTCTGGGAAGACTTTTTCATTTCAGTATTCTCCTTGAAAAATTTTGCTAACTACTTACCTTAAAAGTAAGTGTTATATGCTTTAAATGAGCATCTATTAGTTTGATTGTTGATTTTGTAAGTTGTTTAGAAGTCAATTACAGTGATACAGAGCAGCATTAAATTGTCAATTCTTTTGTTTTCTAAATGTATTCTTGAGGGGTTTTTTATATGTTAGCAGCTCAGGAAACTGTAAAGCATGAGGAAAAAGAGCACTCATCTACATGTCAGGCCAGTTCAGTTCTGCACCTGAGCACAACCTCGGTTCTCCTGTTTCAGGCAGATTTAATCTCACTGTCAATTACTATATTCTTATATTGGATTATTTGTTTCCCCACTAAAAATATCGGTAAGACGCATAGGTTTCTGGTTTTTTGCTTTTGAGTCTCTTTTGCCAAGTAATAGCATCTGCTGTCATCAGACTTTCCAGTTGGATCTCCAGTTCTGCTTAATCACCAGTTTACTTCCACCATATTTAAGAAATTATAGGGTTTTGTTTTTCAATAATATTTTTTACTCTTTTGCAGTACTACTAAGAATAGTCTACAGTAAAAGCAATATGAATATGATTTGTGTTGTAGGTATTTACCTTTCTGAAGATCTGTAGGATTGTACAGTTGCATAGGAGATGATCTGTGAACTTGGTGTTACTCTCCCTTCTCTGGGAAATGGATTGTGATATATGAGTAAAGGAAAATTTGAAATTCAAATGTAAAACTTTTAAAAAACATTTCTTGTGGCTTGAAATACTTTATTCTACATCAAAGGCTTGACTAAATAGTGATAGCATATAATTGTTCTGCGGTAGAAAAATACTGTTTTCATAACTTTTATATAAGTGAGTATAGCTTGCATTTATTCATCTTTGTATTAGCGTTGTTCATCTGAGAATCTTGCAATGCTGTATAAAGAGGGCTAGGTCCTTTCAAAAGAGGAAAATCCGACGATATCAAGATGTATGACTTTCTTAAGCAAGCAGCAGTTAGATTACAGTTTTCAGTCCAAGTTCATTTTAATCAGTCTTCCTCTTACTATCAAGAGACGGCAAATCAGAGCTAAAAGACATACAGCAGATGCTTTTTGATCAGAATGACATGCAGATTGCTGGCTCAGTAAAAATGCAGTATCATGGTTCAGTCTTGGTCACTTGTCAGAAATTAAAATCAAGTGTCACAGTGTCTTGCTTAACTAATTGACGTTACAGGAAACATGTCAGCTCTAAATGCTTTATTTCATTTGAGTGCATGAAATACGATGACACTGCGTTGCAGTGCAATATATAAATCACCACGTAGAGACAATATAAATATTGGCTACTGTCAGTAGTACTAAGGAGAGACAAATTCCTGATCTTGTTGCTGAAATGGTAAAGCAGTCTCTTACTACAGACAATCAGTAGCAAGAAGATTGATGCCTAGGAGTCAAGCTCTACTGACAGTTGTTTGGCTTTTGTACACAAGTCTCTTGCTTGATTCAATAATACTGTGTTTTTCTGAGAAGTGTTGCAGGAGCTAAATAGCCCATCTTTGCTTATTTGTTCAGCTGAGAAATGAGAATTGCTGGTGAATAATTCTGGGATAGTTGCTGTAGAATACACAGTAAGCTTACTTGTTGGAATATTTCCATTTTGGAAAGATCATAGACTTTAGATCATACAACTCCCATCAAGAAAAACTACCTGGTAAGTTTTTGGAGACACAATTAACGAGGAATGTTTCCAGCCTGGGAAGTGGGACTTGATAAATGGGGTGGGTTCAACTTGAACTCTGTAAGGTTCCTGATATCACTACTGTCATTTCTTTTGAAGTAAAGATTTACATAATGTGAAAAAGATTTTTTTGAAAGGTCATTAGACATAATTTATTTTGACATTTCTTTGGTATCACCTATTCTTTCAATAGTTCTTTCTGCTTTTACATAAGTCACTTTATGGAGTCTCCAGTGTAAACAGAAACAACTTTTTGTGTGAATTTTCTCGATGTGAGTGAGAGATAGGTAATTATGAGTTGAACATTTTGTAGTGGTTGTTTTTAAATGAAATGAGGATTGAAAGGATTGTTAATTAGCGCTCAGGGAAAGACATTGCTCTTGAAATAAATCCACTGTAGCTTCTTTAGCTTGAAGTGCTTTGTTTTAGATTGTTTTATATACCATTCGAGCAGTGAAACATGTTGTGTTCTTCCCACTGTAGAAACTGCATGTATGAGTGATAACTTCATTTGAGTCTGAGGAGGGAGAAGAACTTACATTTGCTCTTGTCTCCTTAAGCATATAATAGTTTTTAATATGTTGAAATACATTTTGCAGTGTAGATACATAGTTTTAATACTTAGTGGCACTTCTAAGTATGTCATCAACAAGACAGCTTTTTAATTGTATGTGGTAAACAAATAAAACATTCAGGCAAAATCTTCAGCTTCAAGCATGTTCAGAAGGAAATTATTTAGCTTTGAAAATGCCGTACTGGGAAATGTAGTCAAGTACTTTTACCACTTAGGAATAACCAGGAAAGTGATGAGAAGTGGACATAAGCCAAACTACAAATCACTTCTCCATTTATTTCTGCTAAGTAAAGAAAAATAGCTTCTTCAACTCCATGCTGCTATATGTTGTATTGATAATATGCAAAATGTTTGTTATTATTTGTTCTCCTCTGAAATTTCCTCATTTAATTACTTCAAAATTGTTTCAGTAGCTGTGTTATAACCCTCTTAATATAAGCGTTGGTATATATTTTAAGCTGCACTGTGATCAGTTCTGATTTGTTTAATGTAGAAGAGCGTGCTATATTTGAGGTGTTATTTTTCTCACGTTGGACCTTATCCTCATGCTTTGAAAAAATTTCTATCTGGCACAATCTTTTGCATTAGACTCCCACTGTCGCTGTGAACATCCATATTTATTTCCTTTTTTGCCTTGAGCCTTTTTCCAGTTTAAAAAAAGAGACCAGTAATATGTTTCACAGCTATTGACCCTAGGTGGGTTTAGCTAAGACCTGTGTTATAGTCTGTCTAAGCTAATAATAGGCCAAAACTGGCACTTCTCTTTTGGTTTAAGAAAACTTTCATAGGAGAGTGTGAATGAGAAAATATAAATAAGAGTGCCAGTTTTCAGATTTAATGCTTTCCTACACAGTATTTTCCCTTGGATCTTTGAAGCTGATAGTCATTAACTGACAATTTGGCTGGCTGTAACAATTCTATTAACCTAAACTTAAGCTTCAATCTCCCGGCATGTATACATTTCCAACAGCTAAAAGTGTTTGCAGAAAACTACCACACAAAGATAACGTTCAGGATAAAAGTTACTCATAGATATACTGATACTAATAAAACTCTTTGGTGCTTTTTTATTCATGTGAGAAAATTTGGTTTAAGATTAACTTTGTCTCATATTTTCTGCTCTTCTGTTCATTGTGTGAAATAAATAAGAAAATTGGGAAGCAGAACTTTAACTGATGCAGAAAAGAGGGCAGGTATTTTCTTTGATTAGGATAGAATAGCAATAACTATCCATTTTCTCTTGACTAAACTTTTGTGTCTGGACAAAATAAAAAGTTTATTAAATTTATATCTATGTGAATAATGGAACAATAACAAAAGCTATAAAAAATATAATTTTAATGTATTTACAGAAAATACAGTATTTGCCTATTTATATTCTATGTTATTCTTGTGGCTTTATCTATACGAATACAATATTGTAGAGCATTTCAAACTTCACGTGCTCAGGATAACTGATAAACCTATTTATTTATGTTTGTACAATATGACTCTGTATGTCTATACCATAAGTAGTCTCTGCATTTGTAGTTTATGTCTGTGTAATGGTATACAAAGACGTAGTTATCACGAAGTTCGGTTTCATGTTTCTTTCGACTCGTCGTAATTCCTGCATCGTCATAGGCTTTTTAAGTGAATTCACTCCTGTTTCATCTTCATACTTACACTAAGCTTCTAACAATCCCATCCTGTAATTTAATAGGATGCTAAGGACTTAAATTGAAATTGTCCTGTGCTAGCCACTTCTATTCCTGTACTTCTGTGTGCCTGTCTTCCTAAAGAGACAAGATATTTGCCTCTTTGTTTTGATGTTTATCCTTAGAATAGAGGGGGATTCCCGTATTCAATGTGAGCTTAACAGTCTTTTTTCTTGTAGTATTTCTGATAGGTGAGCCCACTCTTAATCTCAAAGTATAGAGTCCTGGGATACTTGAGGGACAATTTGTACCTGCACATCCTCTTTTTGAATTACTGTTTCACTGAGATTTTGAAAACAGATACCTCCCTCCTTTCTAAGGAATGAATTGCAGCTTATGTGACAGGCTTTAGCTAATTCTAAATAATTATTTATACTTTGAAATTTGTGTTGAAACATATTCATAATGATTAAAAACAAACAAACAAACAAACCCAGACACATAAATTCAAAAGGGTGTGAGGTTTTTTTTGAAAGATGATCTGAGGTGTCTTAGTTTGACCGTGAGAAATGACGGTCACATCTGAAAACTCTAGAGCCAACAGATGACAAATAGCTTTTTGTTGGGACAGCCACTTTGTTTCTGGAATACAGTGTGTTTGATTCTGAACTCCAGCCTGGTGACTTGGCTTTTCTTTCAGCTATACCAGTGCTCCAAATTTACAGTTTTATGTAATTCATTTTTTTTTTCTGCACTGAACCATACATGTTCAGTTTTCTTCCTCCTCTTCTTTTCCTCTTTTACTGAGGTGTGAAGAGGGAAGTATGTTCTATATATATATATGTGTGCTGTTAATTAATACATGTCCGTTATTCCTTAGAATAGGAATAAAAGCCAACATTCCAAGGATAATAGGAGAGCAATTGCTACAGCTCACCTACTTTATGTTGTGATATATTAGTATAATGAAGGCTAATACATGTTATCACTGGCAATATATTACTGAACATTTTCTAGTATATGGTTATGAATCAAATATTGAAGAACTGGGATGAAGCATAACAGTAAAATTCTTCAGATGTAGCTGTTGAATGTTCTTGAAAGCAGACTGTCATCCTGATCCAGGAGGTGGGGGGAAGGCAAGAGACTTCAGGTCATTAAAACTGGTCCAATTAGAACAGTTACCAGGTAAATATATTTGGTAGTAAAATAATTGGAGAAACTTATTTGGTGTTTCCATTTTTGTAACTGAGCGTGTTGTGACTGAGACCCCCGAGCTGAGCAGTGCTGAGTGTCCAGCTGGGTGTACACGCTCCCGTCAGCAACTGCAGCAAGCGACCAGCACTCACCTCTCACCATCGCGCATGGGGGTGGCATTACCAGTCTGGCTTTGTCTTGGCACGAAGGAAATGCTGTAACTATCCTCAGCAGAAACATGTTGTTCTCCCCGATTCAGTGAAAACTGAAGAGGCATTTTGAAGCTCATGGATGTGGGCTCTTCTGGGGAAAGATGCTTAAAAAATAAGAGTATTTCCACCATGGAAATACACATCTCTGTAAAAAAACAGTTTGTACTGATTCGTCTGAGCACACACTGTTCTGCACAACAGGCAGGGTCAATTATTTTCTAGGTGCTGTGTCCTTACTTAGAGAACTGCTAGAATAGCCATCGTTGTCACAGACCCCTTCCTAATGCATGTTTATGGGCAGACTGTGTACATTTTAAAGTGAATAATTACAATGATCTCTTTTATGCATTTAAAGTTTCATTAATAAAGAAAGGAAAAGTAGTTTTCTGGGTACTCAGACACTAGTAATGAAAGTTATATCTGATTTTGATTTTCTTTTCAATTTGCCATTGAAACTGGCTTGAATTCCTTTCATATAAAATGTTCATATCTTACATGCTTTCCTCTGCTATGCAATGCTAGAAATTAGTTTGTGAGATGTAGTCACCATAGTTAGTTAATTGTTCTGAGTTATGTGGGATTTCGTGTTTTCAAGTGCCTTAAACTGATGTATAGATACAGACTTCCATGCACTGAGATGGTTGAATCCTGGGTTTGAATCAGAGCAGCTTTTGTTGACTTTGTGGTGAAAGCAATCTTCCATGAGCTAACAGTTCTCACTATTTAAGGCCCTGTTAAATATAAATTCTAAATCAAAATAGTCTGAGGCCTGATTATGACTTCTGTGGAAGCAGCAGAACAAGATATTTAGTTTAGAATAATCCTCCTTTTGGTATTCCTTCAGGATTGTTTTACAGCCCTTAACCCAGTGATCTGTGTTCAGACATACAGCTCCTTTGTGTATTAGTTCTGGAGGTTGTTCAGTATAGGCTAATAAATAACGAATATTCTGCCTTTGTGTAATAGGTCGCACAGAAATATGATTTTTTGTCATTATTATTCTCTAAAAGCTCAAAACATCTCCAAAGTACTTTACATTAGTGACCTGCATCAAACAACACAAGTCTCTTAATGGTGCAAATATTTGCCGAGATGCTTGATTGTGCTCTCTGAATTGTTCCATTGAAGTAACCAAAGTTACTTCATCTGTAAAATTAAGTAGAAGACTAAGACTCTGTAGCGTAGAAACCTCAGAGACTTCCCATGGATTTCGGTGCCCAGGGGAAAGTTAACAGACTTGGAAGAGAATTTAATTTAGAGAAGTATTTGGGTGGTAACTGCAACTTCAGAGATAGAAGGTCTGATCCAGAGCTCTATTGAACACAGGGGGGACCATAACACGAAATTCAGATCCATGAATGTTCCTGTTTTCTAGATCTCCCAGGATTTTAAAGTACTACAGAAATTGCAGGCTGTTAAATGTCTACATTTTTTTTTCAATTTTATTTTAGAATATTGAAATAAGAACTCGCAAGTCATTCATAAAATGTAAATACCTCATCTTTTCTGTATACATGTTTCTTTTATTAAGTATACGCAAGATATTTGGTACTGTAAAAATAAATAAATCTACTTATAGAAATTCTGAACAGAAATACTTTGCATTAAGAAAAGTTGCAATGACTAGATACGTGTTTACATGAGTATTTTTTGTGTATGTATACTGTCTGTCTCAACGCAAACTTTGTTTGGTTTTTATTCACAGGACTATACCTTGACGATGTACTTCCAGCAAGCGTGGAGGGATAAGAGGCTGTCGTATAATGTAATACCTCTAAATCTTACTCTGGACAACAGAGTAGCTGATCAGCTGTGGGTTCCTGATACCTATTTTCTGAATGACAAGAAGTCATTTGTACATGGGGTCACTGTGAAGAACAGAATGATCCGTTTGCATCCAGATGGGACAGTCCTGTATGGACTCAGGTCAGTATGAACCATTTCAAACTCTTCGGTCTTTTATTTTCAGTCTCTTAATCATGACTTCAAATTAAAACTCATTCTTTGCTTTTTTTTGATGCTGTTCTTTTTATTACTGTATTCTGTATAGCTGATGATACTCCAAAAACAATTTTGACTTAAGTATTCTAAGAATGGATAAAGCTTTTTTTAAATTATTATAATAAATTTTGGAGATAAACTGCTATTTTTAGTACACTTCAAACGTTTGTATTAAGAACAGGTAAGACCATAAATATTATTTTAAATACTCATTCTGCATTAAAAGACAGTTTTAGAACCACTTCATCAAAAGAACTGAAGAAATGCAAAATGAGGATTAGAGGAGAACAGGGGAAATTCGTATGTGGCAGCTGAATTGATAATTTAACTAAATGATATATTTCATAAATATTTTTACTGCCCATTAGATTAGTTCATATGCTACCCAGATGAATCAGTTTTCTGATTTTCACGAAGATGAGATATGACTTGAAATGCTTTTCAGCCTGATGTTATTGTGTATCACTGTATGGAGAGTGGCGACTGGAGAAATCAACAAAACTTCACTCTTGAAGTTCTGAAAAAGGGGAGGAAATGTCTGTTTAGCAATGTTTATAGAAAAAAAAATACTGATGATGTGATTTAAATATTCCTGCAAAAGATGACTGACTTAATATGGTGTGAGTAGGTAGCAAAACAGAAAGAAAGGATTGACTGGGTTAATAAAATAAAGCTGCAGATCATAAATCTAGACTGTCTCATGTTTCCCTATTAAGAATAATATACAGTAATAATTTTGAGGAACCTAATTCTTAAAACTTTTGTGTATTTCTTTCATTTTCAGTGAGATTATTCTGTTGTCTGCCTAGAACTGTAATGGCAAGAAGCATGCACTTATAGCTTGACTATTTTCTACCCAGCTGTAAAGGAAAACAGCTGTGTCTTATGTATTTAGTTCTGTCACTCAAACAAATGTGGGCTATGAAGTTCATACCTTATCAAGATCATATAAGTCGCTGATCTTAATGCCTTTAGTTATTGCACTTTAACATGCAACTGTTTCTGGAAATTTTACCATGAACTATTTAGATTAATGAGACAGCTGAGCAAATATAACTAATCTTGATATGTATTAATTTCCATTTAGAGGCTTTTGTTTAGAACATGGGTACCCAAACTGGAACTCAGACACCTAAAACTAAGTCCTAAGGTGTCCTAAGACTTCAGGCTTAACATTTGGCATGTAACTTCAATTTTCACACCCAAACCTGAACATTTCCAGTGTCATAAAAGTTCAGCCAATTACTTATGTCAGGAAGAGCCTTTGTCAGGACAGGCGGTTCCCAGCTCTTGGGTACCAACCATTCCCCTTGAGACTGAGACGGGGTCAGTGCTCTCACCACTAAGCTGGAGTCGGGCTTCAAATGACTCTTGTCTGGATGGTCCCTGGACTCATGGAGCCTGTACCAGGTAGTGATTCACCTCCAGAAAAGGGAGGTGAAAAATGTTCATTCACTTAGCGTTTTTCAGAATAAATTATGGAATAAATATCAGGTTTAATGTTTTCAATAGTTCTGACTTTTTATTGCTACTTGTGACGAGTCGTTTTCATTCTGAGTGCTCAACAATCCATGGTGTCTGTTTTTGAAAATGTTGGTAAACAGTAAGTAGAGCTCACAAAATATTGTTCTATAGAAGAAGCACGTAAAAGAAAGATTTTCTTTAGAAACTGTAAACCCCTTCATTCTGCCTTCCTTTCCCTGTTGCACTGGAGTGAATTGTACACTGAGGGCAGTGCACGACGACTGTCACCCTGCACTCCCCACCTGTCACACAAGATTACGGGCTGCATGTCCTACTGCAACTCTGTACTTGAACAGCAAAGAGAGGAAGGACACCTCTTGTTTCTTGGAGAAGCAACATGTTCTGCTATTGAGACTATGCAACGTGACCAGAAACCTAGCAGATGAACACAGGGCAAGAAAAGCTCTAGCTTTTGACCACAGGATGTTCATAAAGTCCATTTTGTTTTCCAGTACAAGACTGACTAAATAACCTTTAGTCCTGCAAGGACTATCAGTTTAAAGTTAACAGCTATTATTAGAAAAAAAAACAAACAAACAACAGTTATTTGTACTTGCATAGAAATGGGGACCTAGCAATACCATTTTAATAATAAAAATATTTTTGTCATTGTACCTTATGCCAGACTAAAACCTCTGGGGATGGTTCTTGAAGTTATTTGCTGCATTTAGTGGATATCGTAGATAGGTCATCATGTAGCTCTCCCCCTCTTATATAAGTTCACACTCTGTCCTGAGTTTTGGAGGAAACACAACCGTATTTCTTTTTCAAGTGAAAAAAATAAAATTATGACTAGAAATTTTTCTCTGGTTTTTGTGGCATATTCAGGTTAAAAAAAAAAAAAAACAAACAAAAAACACATTTCTAGGCACAATAGGTAATGGGTTCAGATGAGGAATTTTAGATAAGTTTGTATTAGAGGAATCTTGACTGCATCTGTGTACACATTTGGTTGTAATGTATATATCAAAATCTTACACTGTTTGGGTAAGAATGTGTTGCAAAGGCTGTATTATCATGATTTTGAAAAGAAATATGTTTACTTCTAGCTTTATCTTTTTCAGTTTGTAATATTTACACCTGCCTGCCCTTCTCAGGCTGCAGCCTGTTTCCAAGGAGCACTGCAGAAGGGATTGCCAAGGGCAAGAAACAAACCTGAATATCAATATAGGTCTGCTATAGTGGGATCAAACCTCCTGTTATATGTCCTTATTATTGATGATCTCTGGACAAATTTTTGTGATGAAATGTAGAAGATCCTTCCTCCTGTTCCTTAGACTTAGCTGAGTAGGTCTTACAAAGGCTTTCTGCCTAAAATGTCTTTCAGATAATGGGGTGGATGGGGTAAATACACATGCTGGTAACACAATAGAAATGTGTGATTGGCCATATTCTGCTTTTATCTTTGATTGCTGCATGGTCCAGCAATGATATGATTCTAATGTTTAGGTTTCAGTTTTGTAGCTTTAGTTATTTCATCTGAAATTAATTAAAAGTTAATGTGTTTTAAAGTGTCCATGGTAGTGATGTATTTAATGCCTGCTTAATGATTTCCACATATCTTTAAAAACAAGCAAGAAAACAAAACAAACTGTGCGCTGTTACTGTTCTGAAAATCACAACTTTTATTGCAGTGTTAATTTACTTTAGCTTATACTTGCAGTGGCATATTCTTTGAGATGCATTCTACTAAACTGAGATTCCTTTAAATGTAAGTCCTAATTTTGACCTTCGCCTCCCTATACACCTATATATTAATGTGTGTATAAATGTACACATACACACATGTTTCTGTGAATTTGGTTTCCTTTACCTTGGTTGCTGTTACCAAATTCATTGAGCTGCAAGTGATCTTATTACCAAAATGGTAATGTGTAAATGTAACCATCCCATTCTTTTATGCCTCTATAGTTTAATTTCTGGTTTGGATATAGCAAGCAGTCATCCCCTTAACATTGCTCCTTTTGTTTTTCCTACAGAACCCACACATGGTATGCATGTCAGATCTGGTTAGATTTAACATTGTGAAGGTAAATTTCAGGAAGGACTAGGAGGCAGTTTTGTAAGCACCTGGCTTATGCTGTCGCTGAAAGGGGCGAGAGAGAGAAATGGCTAATAATGAATGTCGACATCTGTGTGGTAGTTACGATGTCCTCATAGCCTACCCCATTCATTACTACAAGGCTTATTAGTTAAGGGTATAACTAAATTTTAACCATTTTTTTACAGAGAACATGGCACCATGGTTACTTGTAGGTTTAGAAGGATTTTTAGTTCTGAGGGATAGCTGCCAGCTACTTATGTTTTGGGAAAATGCTTTTTATTTTTGTATTTGAGTTGCAGTATGTATTTACTGAACTTTCTTTTTTTTCAATTTAAAAAATATTTCACATTATTTTCATATTCCATCTGGCAAGAAAATTCGTCTTTGCTGCCAAGACCAGAACATTCAATAGATGATATACTTAAATCACTGAAATGGTAGAAAATTGCAACATACAGTCTTAAATGAAGAGTCATTACAGGGAAAATTACTATGCATTGGTAGTTAAGAGGACTTGCAACAGGATATTAGTGATTTACCAGTGTAAATAGAACAGTAAATGTAGAAGAGTAAGATTAATTATAGGGTAGCAATTGGTTTGCGGTAGGTTCAGCAAAGCTTGAAAAGATACGCAGCCAGAACTCAGGAAAAGATATGGCTTTAACTAGATCTCTGTATGTTGATATATCTGGTTCATATAATACATGTATCAGAAATAATTGCTGTGGTAGATTAGATTTGTTGTTTCTCAAATTTATATATATATTTACATTCCCCTGACTTTCGTCATCAATTCTGTTAAAAAATGCAGACAGAAAATTCAGCTCTCCTATGGTTTATTCTGGGGAAGAATCACTCCTCTGATTTTTGCAGCCTGTGGAAGCTTATTGAGGCTTTTTTCCAGGGTTGGAATGCAAGATTTGGGAAGAATAACGAGCACGAGCCTTCTGTTTGCCAATTCGGAATTGCTACTTTTTGTGTAACTTTCTTAAGGTGTTTTTCTGGCACTTGTCTCTTTGCTGGCAGAGAGCATTTGGGTGTTCTGTGTCACAATAAGGAGGAAATCAAGTGCAGAATACTAGGATCAGATATAGCTGAATAAGTGGCTGAAGACAAAGGTATTCCCTGTGTTGCACTGTTATGTTTTTAGAGATATTTACTCTTCTATATGCTTCTCCTAACATCCTCACAAGTGAACTCTGTGAAAGTGTGTCAATCACTGAGGACTGACAATTGCATGGTAAAGAGTGTTGTACACTTTTGTATCTCTTTAGCAGGTTGGTTTTATGCTTTTTTTAGCTGAAGCTTGTGAGTGTCTTTTTGCTGAAAAATAGAATATAAACAAAACTTCTGATAGGGGCCACATCTTGTGAGGTGACAACGTTTCCATCCTTTTTGGTCAAAAGACAAACAAAGGGAAGCAGAACAGAGCAGTTTTCTCAGAAATGAAAGACCCATTTGAAAGCTCAACAGTTTTACTCGCCAAGATTTATTTAATACATTGCCAACTATAAGTTTCCAACACAACCAGGATAATTCCTGACTATTTGAACGATATAAACTAGCAATCTCCCCTAAATGAGAGAATTATGTATATGATGGTCTTGCTTTGTCCTCTCTATTTCTTGCTATCAGCATTGAGTCATGTGAATTCAAAATAGCCCTGGATGCTTGGATTTTGTGTTGTCTCAGCTGTGCCTTCTGCTGTCTGCTCGCTTAGCTTCAGCTGCTTGGAAATTTGCAGTGTTGCAAGTAAAATAGATTCTCCCACGCTTTGGGCTATTAAAATAGCCTTGGGCATATTTGTATTAATCGACTTGTTCAGCAGTTTAACTTCTCATATACAGGTTATTATCTACAAAATCTGATGGAAAGTTTAAAAAGCAGTTGCCTTTCTAAATGCCTTTAGTTCTCAGAACATACTGTTTGAGAGGTCAATTGTTCACGCTAGACATCCTTCAGTAAATCATCTGATCTTGATGTTGCTACTTTTTGCTACTTTTATTTTTTTTCCACTCATAGTGCTTATCTTTTTAATTAAAATTCTAAGCGTAATTTGGAAGTAAATTTCCATTTCTCCTTTTCAGGACTATAAAATCATTTGTGCAGCTGGAATTAAAATGACTTATTTCAACTGCACATAAGATTTCAAATATCCTTGCAACTTGCAAACTTCCTCTGCAATAAAGTGCCAGAGATCTGTCCTACCTGTTTGCTACAAAAGTGTATTTCCAGATGGTAAACTGAAGTTGTTTAACAAGTTTCTAATGCCCTTTTATGCTAAGCAAAAATCTTCTCAAAAATGGAGCATTTTCATCTTTCTCAATCTGGGGATTTTGGAAAGGATAAAAAGGACCTGGCCTTCTTGTCTTGAGGGGAAGATGTTATTTTGGACACTGTTCCTAATCATGGTAACTGTTCAGGGGGCAGGTGCTTCTGGTTCCATGACATTGATGCCTCTTGGCTGTATGGCCCTCCACTCAATCTGAGGTCCTGTCTATCTTCAGGGGAGAAAAGGAAAGAAATATAATGCGGTACCCTGTAGCAACATAAGAAGCCTTACAGGGACATGCTGTTCTATCACTCTGATATAGCAGCCTGAGCACCAACTTCCTCTTTCAATAACATCTCAAAGTAGTGTTGCCATTAGTTAAAATATAAATATATATATATATATACACACACACACACATCATGCATATCTTGAGGGTATTGGAAGTGTTATGCCAGGGACATCAAATCGCCACTAGAAGTGTCATGTGAATTTGAGGTTCAAAAATTTACATGTTAAGTGCCAATTTGTAAAATATGTTAACCATCTTAGATATTAGGCTCTTTTACCATCTCTGTCCTAGTAGAAAGACAATGTGTCATGCGATGGCACAGAACTTCAGATGGAAAATATTTTCTTGAATGTAAAGTTTCAGAAGTTTGTCTTAAAATAAGACATGAAATAGTACGGTAGCTTTCTGTTGCCGCAGTTAAACGTATAGGCTTTTATAATTTTGGATATCACTTCTTGTAATTCTTTTTATCTCGTGTAAAACTATAACACTTATTTTTCTTGATATGACAATAAAGGTGTATACAAACATTGCAAAGACTTAAGTGAAGAGTAACTTGTTTGAGTGAGACTTGTTTGAACATGAGAATCTCCGTACAGCGAAGAAGTGTTTCCATTATTTTAACTGGGTAATTTTTTTGTGATTGTGCTCATAAGTGCAATTATTGAACTTTCAGTTGCCAACGCTTGCTGAAGCTAATTCGCAGTCAGACACACGGCTGTTTAGTTTTGCACGAGAAATGCAGTGAATCGGATTTCTCTGTCTGAATTGTCCAAGCTGTTAGCGTATACATACACATCTGTAAGAACCTTTAAGTCTTGTCTGCAGGTGTGCAAAGCAGGATCTTTTTGAAAACAGGCAGAAATAAATGCAAATGTAGTAAAGCATTGTCTCAAATTGAAGTAATGCAACTGTTACAAAGTCTAGAAAAACTTTGAATTGCCTGTGAAAAGTGCTGCACAATTATGTAAAATTTTGAATTCAAAGTGTCATCTGCATAAACAATGAAGCATCACCACCCCAATCTCAATATGTGGAAATCCTAGGACAGGACAAGTCATATACCAGCTCTTGTCTCACACAGTGGCTGTAGATCCAGCATGAGGAACTTAAATCCCAGTGCGTTGCTCAAGCAAATTCAGTGTTGTTTGAACCATACAAGGTATTGGCTCTGGCGCAAGATATGAGCCAGATTCTGTTTTCTGTAAATAGTTCCATTGAAGGTTCCGAGCAATTAACCTCAGAAATATTACTACTCTTATTTCTGACGATATATAGGCTGAAGACCTGGACTCTTTGTGACATGAAACAAAATCATACAGCTCCTCTGCCTCTGTTATTCCATTTATTAGGTTGGAATACTAAAACCTACTTTCTCACTGGGGTGTTGTGAAGATTAATTAATTAGTTTGTAAAGTGTTTCGATCCCATAAAATACTACATAACTGCCAGGCATTATTATGAAGAATTATAAAATGCCAGCCTTCATATGCACCTTGGGATAGATGTTTTATAGATACAAATCTGTTCTGTTCTCCTTTGAATCACATTGTTCCACTTCTCCTACACAGCAGCCCATTCACAAAATGAGCCAATTTTTAAAAAAGATGCAATTTTTGGAATAAAGAGGAAATCACTGTCGGTCATAAATATATTTTTCAGTTAAGGACTCATAGATTGAAGATGCATTTTGCTGTAGGACTTGGAATGGTATCATTTCAGAACACCTCCATCCACAGCAGGAGGGAGGCGAGTTGGTTTTAAATACCTCCCCTATCTGAAAGAAAACAAAGATACCTTTCTATTTCAGTTTCTTTATTAGATCTCAAGTATGGGAGAAGTATTCAGGAGAGTCTTTAGCTTTTATTTTATATGAAGTGGCTGTTAGATCATTAGTATGTGAATAAATAATTCAATTAAACTTAATAAGGAAAAAGCTTTAAGTCACAGGAATCTTTTCCATTAAAAGCCCTATTATCCAAGATTATTACATTGCAATGAAGTGAAAAAAATTCTGAGTTTTATTGCCTAACAGACAGACTGTGGCATTTACTTTAAGAGAAACTCTCATCAGCTTTAAAACCATGTAATAGTTTAAGTTGCTCCAAGGGTATTGCATATTCCAAAACCAAATAGAGGTCATCAAACATTTAATCTTGAATTGAAACTTAAACATTTACATAAGTGAGAATTACAGCAATCTATCCTGTTTCCCTTCTCTGGTATCTTTTATCATATCATATCATCCTGACAATGGGAACTTTCCTATAGTAAGGAAATATATAAAATCTCAGAATGCTCTGATCAAGATTCAGCTAAGGAGTTGATTGTTAAATGTGTATATGCAAACATAGGCTTAAATACAGAAAAGTTATGACACTCTGTAGAACTAATAATAGCTCTTTTATATCCTCTGTTTCCCTGAGTTACAAGTAGTCATTTTCTACTTTTTCTTGTGATTGTGCAGATATTTTCTGTTATACTTTTGTGACATTGCTGTAAGACATTCTTGAATACTATTTCTTAAATGAAAGGAGCATTTATCTTTTTTTTTCCTAGCAGGTATTTTGTCTGAAGGTGCAAGTACTTGGGCTTCTTTTTCATTCCAGTTAAATATCTAGTTTTAGTGATTGATTTCAAAAATATTACCTTTATTTTGAATGTACTTTCTGTGAAGAGCACAACTGATTTGTCCACCCACTATTTCATCATGTGTTGTAACTAAGCTTTACGAAATGGTAAAATGGTTTCTGAGAAATAAGAATTGCCGAAAGTCCTAAAATCCAAGTATTATTTTAAAAATCATTTTCACATATCTCCTGGCTCTGTTTTCTATTTCTTCATTCTTCTGAAAGTTTGAATTTCATTTCTTCATTCCTCTGAAAATTTGAATTTCTTTTGGCTCTCAATTAGCAAAACAGTTGAGTCTTTTTCTTGGAACAATATTCAGTCCTGTTTGGAAGGAGAGAAATTATGATAAATTACCAGAAATTCTGGGATTTTTGTGCTTCCAGATAAGTTTTCCAGACTCCAGGGATATGTTCGAATATCTGCAGGAAAGCAGTATGAAACCATGCTTATCTCAGATCTTCAGGATCTAATGCAGGCATTTGCTTTAGCCATTCAGTGAATAGCATATTGTGCTGTGTGTGTTGTTGAGGTGGTTTTTTCCCTTCCTTTTTGCTTTTGTTTTTTGTTTGTTTTGTTGGGGTTGGTTGGTTTTGTGTTTGTGTTTTTGTTGTGGTTTGATTTTGTATGCATCCCAGAATACCCCCTGCTTCTGCTAGTCTAGAACTGTGTAATTTTGGGTGAGAGATAACAGAAAAAGTTTGGAAAACCATTCTTTCAACTTGACTCGAATATGCCATCTGTATGAACAGATGGGAAAAATGTCTCAGGGCCAGAAGGAGACTGTGAGATCAAATCACAAGGAAGGAACTATATGCAGACAAGTTCCTAGCGTCAGAACAATAAGGACCCTAACGATTACCTCAGTGATGTGATCTGGAGACTGGTCCCTCAGGAATGTCTGTCTCCATAAGAGAAGATGGTTCAAGGGGCTGTAATCAATATCGTACAGGTCCCCATGGCATGTAGTCTCTGGACACTCGCCTTTCTGGGCAACTGGCAGAAAACAACAAATGTTTGGGTCCTTACTTTATTCTCACATATGGCAGGTAAATCCACATTCAGCATTTCACGGGGAGGGTTTCCTGGAGTGCATTATTCTCCTCAGCATCTGAATTGAGAAATCATTACATTTTCTCCATCTTAGTTAATTTTAATTTTACTGTGGATGGGGTTGCATGCCAGTGCTTTGCCTATTTAAAGTGCTAAAACTGGTGTGGTATGGTTTGGACCAAGTGTTCTAGCAACCATTTTGCAGGCTTCCCTCTCATGGACTGTAACTTTTCTAAACCCCTTTCCGTGTGCCATTTCTGTCGGTCCTGAACCTACTTGCATTTGGATGTCTCTGAATAAACATTAGCCATATTGGATCTAGATGAAAAAAGTTATTTATTACAATATTGCCATCCACAAGTTCCGTCCCCTTTTTTGTCATTTGCAATTTGTGACTTCCTTTGCCGTGTCAGTTTTTATGGCAGTTGTTACTGGTGGAAATGTTAGCAAAAATTAGCTAGCGATAGTCTTTGTGTAGTTTTTTTTAAGATCTAAAAACAAGATATGTGTTTTAGAATAATAACCACGTACCTTAACAAGGTACTATAGCAGCTACTACACAGGAAAAACACTCCAACAAAATTCTGAATGCATCTGCTTGTGTGGGATAGCAACAAAACACTAATTTACTATGATCATGAGACTTCTTACAATCTACTTTTTAGATATTTTTACCAAAATATTACAAATTTCAGGCAATGATCTTAGGAATCCCCTGAACTTAGATGACTACAGAATGTATGTATGTGGTCAGCTGAGGAGGTAAATTATTTCTAGACCTTGCTGACAAGCTCTGTCCTTTCAGTGAGATATCATCAACTGTGTTTTCATCTTATCATTTTCTCTCTAGAATATGGCTCATATCTGCTCCATTTGGAGCAGAGATGACAATTGGTGCACAAGATGGGAAATGAGAAAGGCAAGGAAGCACATACTGAATATTCATTCCTCTCTCTTTTTATTTCTGATTATACATATTAGAAGCTTATTTCATAATTACGTCCCAGACTACATTATATTCTCTGCTAACAACTGATAATAAAGCACTGTGCATCTTTAGTCTGTGGGCTGTTTCTACAACAAGAGGGTGTCCAAAGCACACACAATTCTAATGCATGAATAGTACATTATGGTTATCCTGAAATGCCTTAGAATGTTGTTTTGTATTGTTGCTGGAGAAATGTCATGTACGACAGAGAGATGAATTGTGGCTGTTGGACTTTCAAAGAGATAGCAGAATAACCATAAGAAAGATATGCTACTAGTCATTTTTGGGTAACTTGGGTATGCCTTCAAGAAAATACATTCTAGAGCCGAAATATTTATCTGAAAATAAACAACCGTCCCTCTCCCTAACCAAACTGAGTAGTTTATTTCCTTTTGAAGCAAGAGATGCTGAAGACATAGTCAAGATTAATTACTTTTCACAACTTTCCGTGTTCAGCTTCTGATGCAAGATGTTTTTATGTCATAGAGAAAGCACAATATAGTTTTAGGGAAATTGAAGGATGCTGATACAATGTTGGATGCTGGTGGCCAGGAAAGTGATCTTAGTTTGCAGTTATAAATGTCCTTATTAATACGAATACATAAAACTTAATGTGGTTCTGAGGGGTCCTGAAGTCTTTTCCAGATACTAACCCCACAGAATTCAGAATCATGATGTTTTGGAAATAGTTAGTTTAAAACCAAAACCAAACAAATAACAACAACAACAAAAGTCTGAGGAGACATGAGCACAAGTTACAGTTCTGGAAGAGATGGAAATTCAGTTGTTTGAGGGCATAAAGAGCTTCGTACTCAAGATTAGGAAGACAGGTTGCCCCTGCAGAGGCAGTTCTGTAGGTGCCCAGTGATGCTGCATGTGGGGTTCCACTTGTGTAAATCAACAGCAGCTGCAGTTCGCCGTTTGAAGTCGGGCTTTCTGGCATTGTTGCCTTCTTGTTCCTTTGATTTAACTGTACAGACCCAAAACTTATATGCATTCATATCTCATGACACTCTTTCATTATATTAAACACTTGACATTATTTTTTTTCCCCAAAACCATCATATATAGCAATGTCTCAGAATCTGATACTGTGATTTATTTTCTTCTCTTTTTTTTTCTTTTCCGCCTGTGTTAATATTTTGTTTTCACGAGTACCGAAGGTCTTTTTCATGTATTGTAGCAGATAGACTCTCATTCCATCTGTCTTATCAGGTCACCTCATTTAATTTTCTTTAAGTTTCATATTTTCTTTTTTTTTTTTTTAAATACAGCTCTAATTTCAATACAGATCTTTGTCTGTGGTCTGTGAGATTGTGAGGAAAATATGCTGTGTCCTGGTCATAGAAATAATGGTAAGACTGAATAAAAGCACTGAGATTGTTGGCACTGGGAATACTACCCCACAGGACTCAGCACAGGAAAAAGGGCATGAACACTAATATTTGTTGGATATCAAGAGCTAAAGTAAATAGTAACTGTTACTTCTGCTGTTTCTTATAGCTATTACAGAATTTTATTACTATTTTTTTCAGAGGAAGGCATAGATATTAGATTAATATAAGGCAATTAGGGAATGCATGACTAGCAGGTGCAATCCCTGAACTATATAGCTTCCAGAAGCGAAATGTAATTATGACTTAACCTTATGAAAGATTATTAAAAAAAGCATTGATAAAACAGTTTTTATCACATAGATCTCTTTTGTTTTATATTAAGTTGCATTTGTTGGTTCAATAAATAGGAAAAAATGACTTTGTTTTGCTTTGTTAAGTAATGGATTTGTATATTGTGTTTTATCTTATGCTGGATATGTAACTGATGGCTAAGCTGATAAACTTTGAGTTTGCTGGGCCTGAGCACATATCTCAGAACATCACTATTATGTTCCTGAATTTCCCACCCCTGCAAATGGGAGTGGGAATGTGGCAAACTTAATATTGTGTCCATGGCAGAAAACCAGAAGTATTTCTAGAAATAAGGTATCCTCATACTTTCAGACTTCTAAAATTCCATTTCAGTTAAGCAAAATGAGCAGAATGAGGGTTCATTTGTGTTCATCAGTTTTGACAGGAATGAACAAATGAAAAGTTTTATTCCTTGTTGTTCAGCAGTTCTTACCAGACCTGGAAAACATGATGTTCAAAGTGCTTTTTAAAAGGCATTGGTAGTTCAGGCCTAGTGTGGCAAATCTTTTGTCTTCCATCCTGAAAGTGTGATATCAGTGAAGAAAAGAGGGTGTCAGCTCTGCACTGGAGGAGTTCTCTACTGAAGAGTCTTAGGAAAGTTGTTTCGTAGCCAGGAACATGACAGAGTTTTCATTTAGATAAACAAGTACTTCTCAGTGGGTCAGTGTTAGCAAAGACTTTCCCTTTCCCCATTGGAGCATTACTTTTGTATTATTTTCAATAAATGAGTAGTAATGAAAATAAACTGTATAGGTGAGATCTGCAGCTTGTAGTGTTGGAGGTCCCATCTGTTGCCCACCCTCTCCCCACCCGATTTGTAGTTGATCACGTATATCCTTAGCACTGACAAAACGTTCTCCTGCTTCCTTGGGTTTACTTTGAAAATACATTATCCTCCCCGCTTCTGGCTTAACTTAACTCCACTGTTCTGCATCATCACTGTGTGCTCATCCAGGCTTTCTGTTCAGCAATTTCCTAATGTAAATTCTGTGCAATCTCTAAATTTTTTGGAAAGCCAGTTGTGTATTTGTGGTCAGTTTTCCATTCAATTACAGACCTTGTTGATCTCCTGAGTCATCATTTTCCTCTAAAATTCACAATGTTCTCTATTTTGTTTTCTTCCTTATTATAAAAATTGCTTGAATTGGGGGGAAGGGAGGAGGGTTGCCTTAGATCAGTAGCAATAGATTGTCACTTTATCTTGATGTCATGCTTCTGATTACTAACTACTCCTTCAAAATGCATCGTTTTCATCCAACTCCAGTGGGACCATTTTTAAAGTATTGTTTTGGAGCCACTGTGACAGCTTCAGTAAATGGTGAGTTTTAATTCATTTGTCTAATGAAGATTAGGATCTTGGCTAATGACTACATAGTCATAAGTGATGATGCTTTTCCCTCCTACTCCCTCGTTGCTTAGAACATACATTAATTGTGCAGATGGTAGTGGCTTAGCTATGTGATAGTTTGCTTTCCATCTCCTCCTCTCATGACATTTACACCATGCAAAGAGGGTGTATTGCCATCTCCTTATTTATGAAGATTTGTGATTCATCACCTGCCTTTTAAATCAAATGCTAAGATTATATCTTGTTGCTAAGAGGCAGAATTTGGATGTGTGCTCTCTTCTTTTAAGCACACCTCTGCCAAGCTTTGCCGCAAACCTTCGAGCACATCACAGCTAGAAGTGCTGAGTTTTCATCTTCAGTCCTACTGACAACATGTGATGCTTACAGTGCCCATTTTATGGGGGTGACTATAAGTCATTCCTCATGGGTTCAAAAGATTCACAGACGTTTCAGGCTGTAACCTAGCCAAAACTTGAGCCAGGATTTACAGCTATTTGTTTCACTCCAAACGTGTGGGTTTTTTGTTGTTTTTTTTTTTTTAATTACTAGAATTCAAGTGTGATTTATATGTGACAGATGGAAAGTAAATACTTTTACTGCTTTTCTATTGTTTTGCTTTTATTTCTTACTCATACATTAATTCATTTTCATGGCTTGCAAGAAACAACAGGAAAAACAAAAATTTAGGCACAACTAAAAGAGACGACTCCTTAAAATGCCATTTCTTCTTTGATGTTGTCTGTCTGTCATGGCCATCCTGCTCACCAGATTGTCTACTATTGCTTCTTTCACAGAATAGTATTGCCATTCCTGTGTTCAAACATTTTCTGGTTTTGCTCTTCACAAAAGTCACTGATTTCATGTGTCTTCCTCATAATTTAGAGGATCGTTTACTTTTAAGTATCATTCCTCAGTTCCTGATGATTATTTGCAAACACTAGGGCAATTGCGTTTGGTCTTCATGCTTTATTTCACTCTTCATTTGTTTAGGAAAGACCTCGTGTTGCAGGTGCAATCAAAGGAAGTTCAGGATTACTCTTGAAAAGTTATTTTTGCAAATGAGAGAACAGTTCTTTTCCTGTCAATGGGAGTTCTACATCTGATGTCTCCTTAACAAGTATATATATTTTCCATGGCAATATAGGGATTAATACCTCTGTATTTGAAGCTGTGTGCAAGGGGAGGAGGCTGGGGGGTTTTTAGATCACAAACATGCTTGCATGCTTTCAGTATCATAAATTTGAGATTATTGGCTGTAGAAAGTTCTGAGAAGTACAGCAGTTTGAGCTAGTTGGTTATCACACTGGTGTCTGTATCTCTGTTAAACTGGTATTGCAATATAAGCAGAATCCATCTAACTTCTGAAGGCGTGCTTCCTTAGCGCAGCACTGACGTGTATGTGGTTAGTCTTCTCATTTGTCAGCTTGGTGGAAATTGGGTTCCTTGGAATTGGGTTCTGTCCATCTCCACATATCATTAGTGTTGCTCTCCTGTCTTTCAGTGCTGCTTTTTCTTCACTGGTGATATCAGAACTATTAGCACTGCTGGGGTAATATTTATTACAGGTATTATTTTCTGCATTACTTTAAGTTTGGCCCATGAAAGGAACAGTGCCAATTTCCAGCTCTTATTTGGAGAACCTCCGCGAAGGTTTGGAGACAAAGACAGATTTTTGGCTATCTTAGAAATAAGTTTATCTAAATTATTTTAAATTATGAACAGTAAACCTTAATTTCCCTGCTAGTTTATTTGCGCTGGAACTATGCTTGCTGTGAAACAAAGTTTTCCGTAAGTCTACTTCATAATACTTTGGTTGGTCAGTTTAGTGCTTCAGGTTTTTGTGTGGGTGGTGTGTTGGTTGGTTGGTTTTGCTGTGTGTGAGGATTTGTTGTTGTTGGCTTTTTTTTGCTTGGTTTTTTTGGGTTTTTTGTTTGTTTTTTGCCCTGCTCCTCTGTAGTCAGTCTACACTGAAACTATAGATCATAAAAGAGGAAGCTGAAAACTCGTTTGCATTGTTAGCAATCATGAAATAAATTATCACAAGGTTTCTCTTTCTTTAAGAGCAAATTAAAAGATTAGTGTAAAAGACAGTTCTGTAATGTGTTTCATTTCATATGGTGTTTCTCTGAGAGCTCTGTTATCATCCCTAATGACTGTAATGTGTTGAGTCACAGTACTGTTTTTTAAAAGCTTTCACTTTTTTGTTGTTCTCAAGGTTACATTATGCAAAATACAATGTTATATTTTGTGCACTATAAAAATATTTTTGATCCTTTTATGAAAACTGAAGTAGCTCTGGTCCGGGGAAGAGGCTTTATGCCTGTTTCAAGTATTGCAGACTGCTATAATGAGCTGCTGTTTCTTCCTCTGTCTGGAAAGGTATAGGTTGTGTGTCTTGACTTTAGAAGTATTCTAGGTTAATTCTTGCATGCTCTTGCATTGGTAACATGGTTTAGCTATTGACCACGAATTTCAAACCACTAAGAATTTACAAAAGGTAGTTTTGCTGTTTAAATCATTTTGAAGGTGAAAGAGAACTTCTACTTCACCATAACTGTGTGAAAAGTCGGGGTGAAAATATGAGGGACGTATTAAGAGAGGAAAGGACAGACTTTTTGTTCTATTTAAATGAATTGCATTATGGATAAGAATGAACAAGCAAGTTCAATTAAATACATTATTCAAAACTGCTGGTTTAGCTTGATAAAAACTCTACCAATCATTTTCATTACTGTGCAACATTTTTCTTTACTTTCTGATGAAGAAAGACACTGTGTCTCTTAATGCTTTTGTAATGTTTCCTGCAGAGTTTTTATGCCAGCTGGCAGCAGCCTTTGGCTTATTTTGTGTATTTGTTGCACCCCAAAATTCTGCTGCAGATATGTCAGAATTGTGAGTGCTCAGCTTCACCATCAGTATGAACAGACACTTTGCTGAGGAGAGCACAGGTGTGGTTTGCTCTCTGTGTTGGAGCCCCTGGTCTGATAGAGTCTGGTAAGAAGAATTTGTGTAGTATAGAGAAAGATATTAGGCGATTTAGTCGACCAGGTTAATATTTACTATGATTGTTTTGTGTCTTCTGGTGTGGAAGCAGATTCCTCAGATGCAGTTGGCTCGTCAGCTGTACTTAATGCACAGGAGAAAATCCTTGTTTTTCTGAGGAGTCTATAAATCACCAGGCTCAAACAGCTGTAGGAGAAGGGCTTTGGTCAGGTAGAGTGGCAGAGAAGAAAGGGTAGAATCTCTCAGCTTAGGCATTATATCCATACCTGGGCCCATGTGGAGGATGTGCAGGTCATACTATTTTGACTGTTGGCAGATTCCATATTGTAATGTTTTTTAATTGCTACTGAATTATATGGCATGCTTGCAGGGGTGAAAAAAGAAGATTACAAATTGATTTTTGTCTGCACACTAAGAAGACTTGATGCAAACATAGTTCGTAAAATGCTACTGAGAATTGTGTCTTGTTTCATATTCAGCCCAGAGCAATATTCCTCTGTTAGGTTTATCAGCAAAAGATTTATTGATGGTACAGATGTTTCTCTCAAACTCTAAAAGGCATGCTTAACACATGTCAATGCTTGTAGGCTTGGTGTAATCTGGAGGCACAAATATGGTCTAGATTTTTTGGGAAAACTGTCCTGAAAATGTTTACTTTCTAATGTGAAGATAAAATAATATTTCATTTAGGAAGTACTATTGAGGAGAAGAAAGAAGAATTGAGTTTCATGAAAGGATTAGGGTATTAAGAGAGCATATGAAGTATGTGTCTTTGTTCCTCTTTAGATTTCCTCCGCCACCTTTCTTTGAGCCTTGCCTTTTTTGCCTTGAAGTCCTTCACTAGAAAATGAAAGAAATATTGCTATCCTAATTCATGCTTCATTTTGTCAGGATAAATTGGTTGATGATTATTAACGCTTACGGTACTGTGATAGTATTGCGTAAAGGGGGAGCTCTCTGGTTGCCCACCAGACTGGCATAACCTTCTTAGAACAGCATTAATTACAAGTAAGCATCAGACACAGTATTTCTGTAAAAACAGCCAAAAGAGTTGGTTATGTAGAAATATCTTTTTCTTCTTTCAGCTCTCCGAGATCAAGGAGAGATTGGGATAAGACACATTAACAAGCTTTTCTGGTTCCTCCCTAGAATTACAACAACAGCTGCTTGTATGATGGACCTACGGAGATATCCGCTGGATGAGCAGAACTGCACGCTGGAGATTGAGAGCTGTAAGTACTTCTGCAAATCCTACTTATTCTGTGCTCAACCGCTTCGGAGTTATTTCTGCCTGTTGTTTTTTGTTTGTTTGTTTGTTTTCTTTTTTAACATGCTACTAACCTAGTTGTCTTTCTGTCTGATGACATTTAGATCCTTGTAAGCACATGCAAAAAAAAATAGCTCTCCAGATGGATTAGTAATCTGTGGCACAAGGATTAGCGAAAGTTACTCTGTGTTTTGATGGACAATTTGCAGCTTTAAAAGTTGCATTCAAATGCCTTGTTGGAGTTCATGTGAAGAGCACGAGGATTATTATCAGTTCTTTATCCTCCTTTACTGCTGAACTGCGTGGCAGCTTGTTTCCATTTATAAATGACAGCAAAGGGTTAGATTTGCCCTTGCAATATGTGTTTTGTAGGTTTTTTTCCTAACTTCTGTGTTGTAGTTAAACTTTCAACACGTGCGATGCTGTCTGCTATACATACGTATTTAGTAGCTGGTGTCTATCAACCTTTCTGTGTAGATAAAACTTGTGTTGTGAAATAAAATTTTAGATCTCTTTTCACTGAAAAATCTTTAGGAATTCTAAGTACATCAGTAGAAAAAACATTTATGATGCCTTTTATAAAGACATTATTATAAACATGCATTATTTGGCAATATATGATTGTATCAGTACTTTCAAGATACGTTTCCTTTTTCAGGAGAACCACAGGTAATTCAACTGGGGTGTATTATATGGAATGTGGCAAGCAAAATGGAAATTAACAGCATGTTTTAAGATACACTACACAAAAGTGTGTGTATTTTTTAAAGTAACTTGTGTTTTATAAAATATTATGTGGGATTTCTGTGTGCAATGACAACAAAATGACTGTGTTACAGTCTGGAAAGAACTTGATAGAGCTGAGCTGCTTTCTGCCTTTCTAGAAAGCATTTAAAAATACTCTTTAAATTTTTGTCCATCTTTCATTCATTTTAGTGTAATTCAAAGATATACCAAAATTCTTTCCCAAATCAAACTTCTGACACTGCTGTGTGAAATAATTTACATGCATAAAATAAGCAAAATGAGTATTTGTCATTAAAGTTGACCTCTTCTGCATGCTGAATTACTCAAACAGCAAATGTGATGAAGGACTTTGCTCTTATGACAATGGATAACATCATGGTTGTGTTTGGTGGCTTTGTTTTGTTTTCCTTCCACATCATTATAGAACTTCTATTGACAGCATTGGAATCAAAATTCCATACCTGCAGACTTTTACCAGTATAGTAGGTTGATTTTAACGTGCAAGAAAACTACTGGTGTAACTGTATTCAGGTTTACAGAGATTTTTACTGAGATTGTGGCTTGCTATGCTGTCCTGAGAATGTGTCTTTCAATTGTTGTCATAGCAAGGATCTGGAATTTTTCTTTTTTGCAATTGTGTGTGTAAGGTGTAAAGCTGGAGAGTCAGGGAACATCCTTTCTCTTTGTTTAGAGCATTGTTTAACTAGCCAACAAAGTCTTGCCATCTCTTTGCATTGCTGAGATGCCTGAATCTTCTTGAGATTCACAAACTAGATATCCCCTGCCTGTCACGCCTGCAGGATCTATTCTGGGAAAAATTCCCAAAAAATACCAAGTCAGTCCTTATGCAAAACTGAAAATTAAATTATATCCCTGCTTTTCAATGAGAGCACTTGTTCGTGTTCAGACCTAGAATGTGGGACCTCTACATGGAAATTTCCCTTTCATTTGATTAGCACTAGAAGTTTGAATCTAGATCAGTTATCTTTCAGGAAGCAATCCTGGAAAACAGGGTATTGAGCTCTCAAAATTTTTGTTTTTCCCATTTCTTTGTTGCTGTGGAACAAAGCAAAACACACCGAGTTTCTTCTTCGAAGCATGTTCTCAGAAACATTTTCCATAGTGTATTAAGGATGTGGCACTAAGAAGTGAATTATAGTCCTGTCTGAAGCCTCAGCAAACAGGACGCTTGCCACTCAGATGTACTGACCAGGGAGAAAGGGCAGAGTATGAACAGCACGCACAGGCTTTGCTGATGAATGAGAAATAATTGTTTTCAGGGTACTTCATTTATATTACAGCCTGAGGTGTTTGGATCAGAAATCATTAGATTATTTTTTTTTTTCCTGTTTCATGACAAAAAGGCCACAGAAAGCACAGTAAGATAAGTTCAAAACTTCCATTTGATAACAGAATCTAGAAAAAGCCAGAAATAACAGAGTGGAAAGAATATAAATCCTCCCAGTGGCAGTGCAGCCCAGTATCAAACACTTTCTAATCAGATCATCTGAAAGCTCATCAGCAAGAGAAACAGAAATCATCAAGGTGTGCTCAAGGTGACTTTAGAAATACATTTAAGGCACTGAAAGAAAGAGAAAAAGAAATCAAAGATGCCTTTTGCTGAAGCTTTGAGTACTTTGCAGATGGCTGTTCTGGCCATTGATCAAAGGTATAATCAGGTCACACAGGACAAACGGTTGGATTCCAGGAGCCAACCAGTCAAGGCTTTTCTGGGTTAAAGGCAAATCTGCTTGATGCCAGGCAAGAGACTCTGCTGATCCCCAGGGAGTGCAGTGTCCAGAAAAGGAGGATACCATGGAGAGATGTCACTTCCAACAACTATACAGTGACTGGAAAGCTAAATACATGGCTTTTGGGCCACTGAGGTTTAGAATCTTAATAGTGGCTCTTTTTATTTTTTTTTTTTTAAATTAATATTTTAATTTTCTTCCAATTTATCAAGATTAGCGTAGGACCCTGTTCCCTTTGCCCCTTCAGCGAGGATATTCGTCTATCAGTAGAAGCTGATCTTATGAAAGTGTCCCTTTTTCCTACTTGTTCATCATCTATAGGTTTCAATGTCTTAATTTGGATTCTATGACAATTCAACCTGTATAGCACTTTGTGAGGGGAAGAAGACATAGATTGTTTAGCAAACAGTGATGAATTCCAACTCTGTACCCACACAGTCCAGTTCAGCAACATCAGCTTATAGTGTGGCTTCCTTAAGACAGGTGCTTCGTTCTTTGTCCTTCGTAATTTTGTCTCCATTATGTTGAGAGGAGGTGTAATTTCAGGGGCATAATGCACACTGACAATCAACAGGAAATCCTTGACTCTTCTTGAGCGTGTAGATAGGATGATTCTGTAAAAGCTAAAAAAACCCCAACCCCACAATAGATGATTCCCCTCTGGAGAGGGGAAGGATATTTAGACTAACCATCAGTGCATATGATCAGGGTGGGTTGTGTACAAATGAACCGGTGTTTGTAAGATTTTGGTAACACCACCACTCCCTAACCAACCAGGGATTTGGGTCAGGCATTCAGAATGAAACTCAAATAGCATCCAAAATATATTACCCTATGGGTAGGAAAGGAAGTATATTTCTTATTTTCTTCATATCTCAGTGCATCTTTGTAGCAGTCTACATCTTAGAAGCTCTCATAACACAACGACAATGTGGTACTGTTAGCAAATGAGCAAAGAATTATACAGAAGCTCTGCAACAGCTTTTTAAAGCTTTGAAGCAACCTGGGTTTAAATTTAAAAGGGAGTCCAAGATGCTAATATCCAATCTCTGCTTATCAGCACTGGACAATATAGGCAATGTAGATTTCCATAGAGAAA
This sequence comes from Patagioenas fasciata, assembly GCF_037038585.1. Taxonomy (NCBI): domain Eukaryota; kingdom Metazoa; phylum Chordata; class Aves; order Columbiformes; family Columbidae; genus Patagioenas; species Patagioenas fasciata. The sequence continues at coordinate 12,188,002 of NC_092533.1, read as the reverse complement.
CTCATAGCTTAAAGCTTTTTTTTTTTTCTTTTTAATCATTCTACAGTTGAATATGGAGAATATATAGAATCATAAAGATACAAAGACAAATGCAAACAGTTCTAAAACTTCTGAAGCATTTTGACTTTTATGTCCAGTCTGAGCTAGATTACATTTGACCTTCTTGCACATAACCCTGCCTTTTGTTAAGGGATTACTGGAAACAAAAAGGACCCAGTTCAAAGAATCCATATTCAGAGAGCACCAGATTCATTGGCTAAAGGTTTGGGGAAGAACTAAATGTTGGTGAACGCATCTCTGATGCTGTAGAAAGATGCCCTCCAAAATAAAAGAATATATTTCTAACAATTACTGTGATCATCTCATATACAATAAATTACGTGGTAGCGTTGAAAGCTAATGGATTGGCACTTTACAATTCCATTTCCAGAAGCTATGAATTTTATGGGCTAAATACTCTTCTTTTTTTGTTTTTGTTTTTGTTTTTTTTTCCTTTTAGCTAAACTGAGTAGCAGGATCTCTGTAATAACTTGTCATACTCCAGGCAAATGTTTTTCTCTTAAGTCTAGTATCCTTTACAAACACCTTGTAACTGGTGATTTCTTCAAGAAAAATACATAATAAGTACCATTGGAAAGGCCATCTGTGATACTGTTACATATCTTAGGTCTATATAGCCTGTGAACTGAGATTATAGTTTATTTTCATTTTTTTCTTGGAGTACATATATTTTTATTAGAAGTTTGCTGTACTTAAAATTGTTTATAGCTTTGATTCAGTCAGTAGGCGATTCAGGTAGAATCTTTGCTCTATGTAGAATCTGTCAGTAATATTCATTGTTCTGCCAAGTTCTCCTATTTTGGTTTAGGCTCGAAGCAATTGCTTCTAGTTGAGCTGTACCTTGCTTACCTGTGATTTTTCACTTGCTGCCTGGTGCTTCTAAGTGTCAAACCTGATCATTATTACTTGTAGAGTCACAGCTGAAACTGCACAGATCTCCCAAAGGGGCAGCCAAGCTCTGCTCAGTGCGGGACGCGTTGTCTCCTGCCAGCCAGAGGTCTGGTTACACCAGAGCCTGTTCTGTTCTTAAGCAGCCATTGGCAACACCAGCAATTTTGTGATCACTGGGTTAAGGTGACAGTACTTCTGGAGTCTGGCCTAATGACACATTAATTTATCATACTTTTTTCTATCCTTGTGACAGCTGTAGGTTCCATTACAGCTTTTATGGACTCTTGTGAGGTTTATTTGCATTGGGTTCGTAACAGCTAACAAACCTGATTTTGCACTGGGATGTGACAATAATTCTTTCCCTCTTCCTTTTTATTTTTTAACCAACAAAACCGCTACTGACATACAGTGTTTTGCTATGCCATAATGCCTGGCGTACTTGGATTGCAGAGTTTAGCGCCGAATGAAGGTTTATTTGGGACTTAGTGAAATGACCTAAATAACAAATTGCTATTTGTAAATAATGCACTTACTCCATCCTCTGTCAAAAAAATTACATGTGGCAGTTGTCTCTCACTTGCAGATAGAAATGGTAATGCGTAGTTACCGTAATGTGTTTTTTTTGTGGAAGAGTGAAATGTTTCAAGATTTATATGTAGCGCTAAGTCCACTTCCAGTTTTCAAGCTTTTTTCCCTTTAGATTTGTCCAATTCATGATGAGCTGAGAATATCTGTCAAGCTTTCTGTGAGGAGCCAACTTCAAATGCAATTTAGTCTATACTTTAAAAAAAAAAATGCTGTCTACATTTTTTGGCAGGAGTTTTATTCAACTAAATCCATGTCTCGTTACAAAACTAAAACACTTTGTGGCAAGTTCAGAGTTACTACAATTTATCTGACTTCTTGTTCGTACCAGAAGACTTTGAATGTGTGAAGGTTTGTATAAATAAATAAAAATATTCCTTGGTGGTTTCTTTCCTTATTCTCATGTAAGTAGTCATTTTACTTTGTAAATATCCCTTCACTTTGCAATTCCCATACACTGTGGATTTCAGAGGAGAAAAAATTGGAATTGTTTTTCCTTTGAGGAGAGAAGACCATCATTTCTTCTTCTTCAAGGCAAACAAAATTACTGAATGAAATTACTGTGCCCGCATGTTAGGTCTCAAGTTGTCTCTTGAAAGGAAGTTAAAAGGAGAGGAGGGATTTAAAACAAAATTCCAAAGCTTAGGTGGTTCTTTTAAAAAAATGATTTGACATAATCCTAGGTGCTGGCAGTAGTGCTGAAAGCTAATCATGGCTTATCCTCCATCGTACCATTTTTACTGAAATAGTCAATTATTTTTTTCAAAATGGAATAATTTCTTCAACATGGTACAGCTTCTGTGAAATAGTAATATTTACTAGATGCTGGAATCGCTTGACCTCAGGTTTTATGCTTTAGAAGGTAAAGGAGACTGATTATCTCACAGTCATCGCATCCCCGTGAAAAGAATTGAAATGTTTCTACAGTCATTTTATTTCCTAAGTGGGTTTTTTTTGGTGGTGGTGGTGGGGTTATTTTGTTTTGTTTTTCTCAAATATCTCTCTGTGTTTTACAGGAAATAAGTATCAATTCATTTTCATTATGACAAATCAAAATATACTTCATTGATTTACCTTTCACCTCTTGATCAAATTATACTCAGTTCCTGATGTCTTTTGGAGACAGAGAAGCAAAAAGTAATCAGTTGGGAAACTCATGAAGCTGAAGCTAATGGCCAAAACAGCTTTGTTTGATGGTTCTTCCCTGAGGAAATAGTTGTAAAATGTTGGTCATTTTATCTCAAATAGTAGTTTATGGTAATTTTAAGGGCCAAGACAAACATCTGTCTGGATATCTTAGCTCTTCAAATTTAAATAATAAGCAGTACTGTATGTGGCTTCAGATATTCTTTTACTCATCAGGATGTTTCAGGAATGAGAAGTAACTGTAATTGTCTTTATTTCATTAAATTTGATTACATACATTTAATGAATGGGTTTTTTTAGATGAGTGTGCAAAACATCTAGGAACAGGACAGCAATTGTTTCAAACCTGTTATCAGTCTGATCTGTATGTGCAATTTTCCACTGATAACAGCAATTCAAATAGTTATGCTAATGCTGAATTACTTCAGTGGGAGAAGGACTAGAAAATGCATGTTTTAGTCATCATAAAACTGTGGATTCAGATGAAACTTGACAAGCAGTTCTGACCTGTTTACAAAACAAAACCATTAAACCAGGATCAACTCATTCCCCACACTGGGAAACCGTGTCTCCTCTTTCCCCGCTGCCCGCAATCAGAGCCTTGGGTGAGATGCAGCAATGCTCCTTCAGGTTCCTCCCCTGTTTGAGGAGAGCTGCATTTGCTGCTGGAAGGACAGGACAAATGACCAGACTTGCGGTGTGCTCCATATTGGGTCACTTTCCAGTGATACTATGCCATTTGACTTAAGTATCTAAGGAACTGGAGCTTCATCTCTCGAATGCGAGTTTAATCCTCCTCAGTGGCTCTAACTAAAAAGAAGAAATATCTGTAATCTCCAGCAGGGTTGGGGATTTTTGTTTGGGTGGTTCTGTTTTGTTTTTCCTAAATTCTCAATTTCTTTTACTTTTCTTACTGATACTCAAATACAAAATATTTTATTTTTGATCACCGAACAGGAAAACACTTTCATTGTTTTTGTTTCAGCAAATAGGTGACAGAGTGAATAAGAACATCTTTAGTTTTGATTATGACACTGGATTTGGGTGGAAGAAAGCTTGACTTTCAAGTAGACAAGGCCGGGAAACATTGTTTTACTTTGATGGAGTAACAGAGAAGAAACTGAATTAGCAGAAGGATTGGTAAAGTTAAATATCACAATCTTTTAATTCCTTTGATCAGTATATTGCACCTTTCTGATGATGAGAGCTTTGTGAAACAAAGTTAATTTTGTTCAGGTGCTCATGTTATTTGGTACTGGTAGTTCAGACTGTTCAAATTTCACTTGTGTCTAAAAAATAGAACCTACTTTCTGTTACTGGTTGCAGTTCCATTTTCCAATGTATTATATTTCTATATTGAATTTAGAGGTAATATTGCTTACAATAGTAGTAGTTCATTTAAAAAGAATTCAGACGTAGTATTATCCATATTTAGGCAATTCTAAGGGAATTAGTTGCCATTTCTATCAGTCTAATGCTGCTATAATTGGTGTGAGAAAATGTGATTGCAAATTTGCAAAGGCATTGCATGGGTGTGCAAATTGTGGAAGGAGTATGACACAAGGAAATTATTCTCGTTTTAGAAATATTCCTCATACAGAAGCTACTCATAGTATTCAGCACGTATTTGACACACTGTCCAAAATTATTTGGATGGAAATTCAAGACAGTTATATCTTTTAAAAATGAAAATTTCTAAATCTTGGATAAAATTTCTCATGATGTGCATTTGTTCTGAGTCAAAATGAAATGCAAATGAAACTGTTATTACTCTATCTTCAAAAGTATGTTTTATGAAAAAAACATTTATAAAGGAAAGGATATCTAAGTTGAGAAAAATTGTAAAAATCATAGTCTTAGTCATTTATACTGTATTTATAAAAGTGTTGAGGCTTTTTTTTTTCACTGTTATATAATAGATATAAACTTTTCAATATTGCTTTTCATATGGGGAAAGAGAAACTACTAAGTAGATTATTGATATGTGCTTACGTTTCAAGGCACGCTTCAAGAATAATTCAGGATGGAAGGGACCTCAGGAAGTCTCTAGTCTAACCAGCTCAAAACATAGTCAGCTCTGGGGTCAGACCATGTTGCTCAGGGCTTTGTGTAGCCTGGTCTTGAAAATCTCCGAGGATGGAGAGTGGAAAACCTCTCTAGGCAACCTGTTCCAGTGCCTGACCCTCCTACCAGTGGAGAAATTTCATTGCAATTGTGGAAAGGAGCCACGTTGTGGATCTGGTTTATTCTCTCCTAGCATGCTGCATCTGCATCAGAATTAAGTATTTACTGTTACTGATCTGAAGCAGAATGTAAGTGTTGTGCAACCTGTGTTGTAAAAAAGTCTTAAGTCATGTAGCTGTGAATGACAATGTCGTGAAAATGCTCTGAATAAATTAATATATTGCACAAGGAGCCCTGTAATCTGACAAAGGCATCTTTGGGTTAATGAATTAAACTATACAGTTTTTCTTCCATATATGATCTTCTGGTGTGGTATTATCTGATCTGTATCTTGATTCGGTTACATATATAGGATTCTCGCCATACATGTCTCTGTATACCTTGTCATTCTCAATCTCTTGTTAAAATTTTAAAACTCTCAAAATAAGGACTCTTTTCCATTGAATAATGATCTAAGTATTTTTGTTTTATCATTTGGCTCAGTAACGTGTTTCTTCTAATACATATCTATAAAAGCAATTCTTTGCATTCTGCAACTGCACAATGTATGGAGCACAGATATGAATAGTCAGCTTTGCAGGAATATATTGGAAATACATTCATTTAGGTTACAGTTTTGGAACCTGTGGTATGTCATATTTCCACTCTTCAGCTTCAGAGCAATCCATTACTTACCTTTGCTATCGTAGAGGCTCGTTTCATCTTGTGAACAATGTGTTACTGTAGCCAGAATTTGAGACGTTCCCTCAGCCCAGGCAAGGATCTTACATAACAATGGGGTAGAATAACAGAAGAAAACAAGGAACTGATGGAAGCCAGTGTTCAGCCATATGTCTAAGAACATAACTTTCCACTTCGACACTGTGTGCAGGTACTGTGCTCCAGAAAAGACTGCAATATTGGAAATAACAGCTTGCAGCAGTAGTAGTCTAGAAACATCAAAAATGAGATCAAGTACTGTGCTGAATCCACGTATCTTATTCATGTGTGAAAGATGATTATCCAAGTATTTGGTTTTTGCATAACCTCATACAACTTTTTTGTGGAAAAATCACTGCTTTTATCCTATCTTCTGAAACAGTTAGATTGACAATCAAGGTGCATTAGAAGTGAGTATGTGTTCCAATAGCAGACACAGCTTTGTTCACGGCAAAGACTTGTTGTGGGCTGCTATGAGAACTCGTTTCATAAAAGCAGAGCAGACACCTGCACATAACCGTGTGGGAGCTCATCTGTGTGCATCAGCAGCTCTTCAAGAAAACAAGAATTTCTTTCTGAGCACAGCCCGGAACAGCCAAGTCTCTTCAACAGCTCACTTCTGGAAGACTGATCTGTGCCAAAATGTTACACAGACAACCTGAGTGATACTGAAATGCTGGTAAGTTAAGTTTTTGCTTGTGAATTTTCCTTCTATTCCTTTGGGGTGTTTGGACCTTTATAACCTGTTACCTGATACACATTCTATATTTTGGGGAAATTCTGGAAAGGGGCAGAGAACACACGAGTAGATTCTTCTTTTTCTTTTTTACCTATGAACCCTCTCTGTTATCTTTTCTTTGCAGACTCAAAATGAGTAATATAATCAGTAACATTGGTGACTCCTGTTCAATCAGAATTATTGTTCTAGGGATGGTATCCATGTCAAGGAACTTCTCATTCACCACGTAGAGTGACCATGAATGTGCAGGGGAGCAGATGAGCGTGAAGGTGCTGCAAGTGCAGAGCATCGATACTGTAAGTTGCTGATGTTGCTGTAGCATACTTGGTGTTGGTGGTGCTATATACATGTACTAACTAGAGTGTTATTTTCCTTTTCAGGTTTCAAGAACAATTTTCTGCAGTTCCAGAAAGATCCACAGCCTTATTAGGTAATGCATGATATTTTCTGCTACAGTACCTGCTTAATTTCCTATCAAAGTTTGTTCTCTTGCTGACCAACAAGAACTAGCTCTTGCTTTTATCTGTTTTCATTCATTTATGGGAATATGGGATTAAAGAAGTGGGGTTTACAGAAAAACCTGTACTTCACTGTGTCCAAAATGTGCATCTTAACCTCTGATGTGCTATGTACAGCACAGCCTTCTCTTTTTCTTTTACAATGTCTCTTCATGTGCTGCTGATAAGACCGTGGGATTGAATGTATGGATTTGGAAAACTTACTTTTGTGATAAAATTACAAAGTCTTTGCTAAATATATTGACTTTCTTAAAGAAATAAAAGTGTTTTTCACTGTTGTATCTGTGTGTTTCATTGTAAGTATAAAGGAATTCTGAACACAGTGAAATGTCAGGAACTTTTAAAGTCCGAGGGAAGATGACTGCAACATTGGAATCCCTGGCAGCTGATTTTTCTATTTTTATGTACAAAAATATATATAAAAATGAGATACATAAAATATTATATATATATACACATATATATAAAATTTTTGTTTTGGATAGGATATTTTGGAAGTGAAGAAAATATAATTAGCATTTTTACTGTGCACATTCCTGTCCATTTGTGCTACTGAGTGATGCATATACAGACTTTTAGTCACCTTTTTTTTGAAGATACATCTTTTTGCAACTAACAGTGGGCTCCTGTTTGCATATGTACTAGCTCTTATTTGACCTTACAACTGTACATAGCGACACTTCTGTGGCTCGATGCCAACTTGGTTTTGATTTTACAGAGTTAAAATAAAAAGGATATTTGATAGTTTAAGTCATTATGCCTGTTACAAATGGCATGGCTTGTAACATCAAATCATAAACACATGAATGTAATTATCATTTAAGGTTGGTTTTCATAGTTTTAATGGCCTTATTTGAATAGGCATCTTAACATGTTCTTATAGTTTAACGCATATCTTAAAATGACTTGTTTTTACAGGGAGCTCTCTAGTCTAATTAAGTTTTGGCCTGGGAATACTGAATCAGAATTCAAAACTTGAGCCAGAGTGCTTCATCTCCACCTCATTGCAGCCATTTGTGAATAACGGTATCTTGTGACTGTCCTATGACCAGTGAAAGTCAGGCCCTCTCTGGCACCGTTCAGTTTTTCACTTTTTCTGGTTTTGAAGTGTCTGTAAGTAATCTGTCATATTTTTAGTCCACCATTTCCTTCTGGTATAATATAACCTTGAGGTAAAATATTGCAAATGCAAATGGCGGTTTCACAGGGGTCCTGTACAACAATCTCTCATGGTAGTGTTGCAAACTCACATTGAGGGCTTGTTATTTTAAAAATATTTTCCATGTGGTCTTTTCTGTTTTTAAAATACCATTAGTAATGCTTGTCAGCAATTTACTGTGGAGATAGAAGGCAACAAAAGAATTAGACTCTTGACACTTGAGGATTGTTTGAATTGTTTCTATATACCATATCAGACAAACAAATTTTATGACACTTGATCCCCTGCTGAGACAAAGCCCCAACTCAGCCTTCGAAAAATATTCTTCTGTAGACATAGACAATGCTTACAAGTATCAGGACTCCCATTTCATTTAGACTATTCGGAACACGTTCACTCTAGGATGATGTACTTATAGGCCAAGAATGTGGTCAAGGCTGGTTGACTGAGATTTTGCAGGGGAAGAAAAATAATGTTAACAGATGAGTTCAATTTATTTAGGATTCTAGCATTTTAAGAGACATCAGAGAAGTACTTGGAAAACTTAATGTCTAATGGAATTCAACAGTAAAGCAAAGAAAAAAGATCATCCAACAAAAAAGGACAGGAGGAGACTGTACACAGGTACAGTGTTCAAAAGTATGTGGGGATATCCTGACATGAATAAACAAATAATGACACAGCACCAGTTGGTTTCAGGAAAAGCCAGACTAGGGAGTTAATCAAATTCTCTGAAAGGTCCAACCAATGCAGAAAAAATATTCCCTGATGCTTTTTTTTGTTTTTGTTTTAAATACGCCAGTGCTGGTTCTGTTTTAAACTCTGTTCTGTGATGCAGACAGAGATCTTGTTAAATTAAGTCTACAAATAAGAATGAAATCAACATTTTTAGCATCATCTCAATAACATTCTAAGAACTTAATAAAAAAAGATTAGTGACTATACCTTTGGTATTGTAGGAAAAATACTGTAGATGCTCTTTAGGTTAATCTCTTGACTCATTCTCATAGCACTATACTTTAGAGGGAAAATTAACTATGTAGATTCCTGAAATGGGTTTTAGTTTTGTCAGCACAGAAGAACAGGAATACTTATTTGTCTTGCACCATTCCCTAGAGAAACACATACAGAAACAGCAACATTAATTTTGGTTTTTTTTTTTACAGCTGACACTCAGCAAGTTTGATTCACAGACTAATTCTGAGGGTGAAATACTGTTGCGGGGGCAGGGGGCATGTGTGGGGATGAGAATTTCTGGTTTCCCAGGTGGAGTACTGAGACCAGGTGCATATCAGACACAGCCTTTGAAACATAAAACTCATTTAATATTTTGTCGTGGAAGCAAAAGAATCAGCTGCAATATCTCTTGGTCAGTATGCTTAATGAAAACCAAGTCAGCCCAGTATTAAATATCTACAGAGATATTCTCTCTTGAGACAAAACAGAGAAGAGCTGGGCACAGGATGTAGGTATATTTTTTTTCATGGACTCCAGCATGGTAAAAACAATAATTTAATCTGAATATTCTCAGTTGATTTGAGAGTATGCTTATGTGATTATGAAAATATAGCTACTCACAGTAGCTACAGCAGTATTCAAGGATCTCATCAGGGGTTAGATAGCTGTTATTTCCCTTAAGTAAATCCAGCGTTGTCCTTTTCTCAAATCTGGTTGCAAAAATAGCTCGGAGTTTCTCTCTTTTAGTATCTGGTTTGCTATCTTTAGTGTGAAGTGTTCTTAGTCTTGCATTCAGGTGAGATGTGATTGCTACAGTAGTAAAAATTACTCTCAACAAGAGACATGCTGGAATTTATCATAGTGCTGCTTCTTTTTGAGACATAATACTGTTTTCAGTAGCCTGTGTGTGGCAATCTGACTCCTTTAAAGGAGAGAAGTCTAGTTTTCTTGCACTTGTGTTTCCTGCTTGAGCATAAGCCAGCACCTTCTACTCACTCAGGCTCCTGTGACCACTTCTGTACATTTGTTTCTTCTTGGAATAGGAAAGCCTTATCTTGGATTAATACTATGATATTACTGTGGCTGCTCTGGAGATGAGAAGGATCTCAGGTTATATAGAAACAATGTAATTTTGTGATATCACTTGCTCTTACCGGGAAAATACAGTTGTTCTGAATGCAGGATTTTTTTCCTTAAATACAGGGATTTAGGCAACCTAGAGCAGCTGCTTGTTTTGTGTATTTTTGGTTTTGTGTTTTTAATTTTTTAAATCCTTTTTCCCTTCAGGGATTTGGATGATTGTGGAAAGTATTTTAGCCAGAAGGTAGAACAAAGCTCACTGGGGAGACTCCAGCTGGGACGGAAAATACAACATTGTTGGTTCCACATGTTCATGAGTTAACATATGAGGCCACTTGACCAGCCAAAAATGAACTCAGTCTGTTAAAAAGGAGATAATACCTGGTTTTAAGTGCTATTATTAAGGGCATATCATTCTGTTATGACAAATATATTTCCAAATTTCCTAATTTGCATACGAATATTGGGTTATTCCATGAGTGTCTGACCTTTGAAGAAGTATGATCAGCTATCAGCTTGAGCGCTGTCTCCCTGGTGAGTTATTAAAAAAAAATAAATTACAAACTGCTTCCAAATGGAAGACTTAATTATGAGGATGATGAGTAGGCAAGCCTTTTAGATCTTTTCTTATCTAAACTGTTTTTCCAATCATGATAAAAATATCAAAGTATGCAATAAAAATATCTGAGCAAAACATCAGAATCAGTTGCACAGAGGAAGATAATCAGCAGATAGTGTGCATCTGTTCTTACAGACTCAAAGAAGGGCAGATGAGCTGATGCGGAGCTCTGTGTACTTTAACCTGGACTATTTTCAGCCCCTTGGTTATCTTAGTATCTGTCTGCTGCATTGCAGCTCTCTGCAAAAAGGGGTATCTAACAGCAATTCAGTGTTATTTTCTACAGTGCATGCTACAGTGTTTGTGGAACTTTGAAGTTCTGATTTTACTTGCAATAGGAACAACGGATGCCCACGCAGTTTCCTGGTCAATATGAACAGAGGAGTTTGCGGCAAAAAGAAATGCCGGGTCCTTATCTCTCATTAAAATCTGACCAAGTAAATGTTGACTAAAAGTTCTCACCATTTAAAGACATTTGTGTAAGAGGAGATGTTCTCATCTAAAGACATCATTGTTGCAACTCAAACATGTGGTCTGAAAGTGTGTGTACATCTGAGCTGAATGTTGCTGGGTCTCTTACCTGTTGTTGCTGATATGCAGTGATACCTAGAGCCTTCAATAATGCATTTGTGTTCCAAATTATTGTATGAGAATGGTAAAATGTCATCAGTGTACTGAGCTTTACCTGCAGAAGTGTTCTGCTGTTATCGGTATAATACAGTGGCTGAGATTTTTCCTGTTCAGAGAGGAATTTGTGCAATCTCTTCTTGATGGCTCATGTTAGATGTCAAAGTTGTGAGGTTAGTCTGCTCTGAACTGCACCTGGACAAGGCAGGTTTTGGTACTCTTTATTGTCCTTGAGGGGGACCTGTTTCCTGTGACTGAGCTTTTCAGAACAAATGTAGCAATTTAGTTAAACACATTTAAATACAATTTACATTCTATTTATTTGTAACTTTGCTTTTGATGAGGAAACTCTTGGTGTTATTTGCTGGGTGGCTGCAGCTCAGTTACATATTGTTGCATTTGAAGTTGTTCAAACTAGTGCAGAAAGACCTTGGGATGTGTATGATCAGGTATCTCAGAAATTTCTGTTTTGCAAGGATAGGTATGCTGGTTTATGAAAGCATGATTGTACTTCCATAAATCTTGCTAATGGTTGAATATTTCATCTATAGGACAGGGTTATTGTTCATTCCTCATCCTTTTTTTACCGATTTGTATGCTCTGTACAGCTCCTCTGGAAACTGATGATAGTAAAGGATGGGAAGAAAAAGTTCTGTAACTTTGAGGGTATTTTAAGAAAGAAAAGGTGACCTAATGAAGTTGATGCCTTACCCAGTATTCCCCTTTCTGAACATGAAGTAAAGCTATTAACAGCATCTTCCCAACGACTGGTCCAGCTAGTTCAAGTGTTACGAAAGTTTGATGTTGATTATTTGAATTGTCAGGTTTTTAGGATCAAAGATAAGAAGGTAATTTATATACAAGTGGTTTTGTTCCTGTTTGTGTCTTTTTATCATTCTTTGTTTTTCCAAACTGAACTAAAAATACAATTTTTCTGTTTCCACTGTGTAATATTTGGGGGGAAAAGGGCAGGCTGTGTGCACAAGAGGAGTGTCCTGTATCAGCAGCACTCTGTCATAATTTGTTCATAACAAAGAGGAATTTCACCCCATTCCATTTGGGTTTTTGCCATGTACTTAATGCTTCATTGCTGTGCTGTTTACATACAAAAGATGCTTTTTAGGATCTTACTGCACGTTACGGAATTTCACTTCTTCAGTGGCCTGCTTGAGTTTCCCCGCCACTGTAGCCATTTTTTCCCTAGTCCCAAGTTTACTTTTTAAATTCAGGTTTCATTCTCATTCTTTTGCATCGTTAAAATGTTTCCCAAGTACCAGCCTCAGAACCTCAGATTTTTCTGAGAATATCCATTCTTGCTTATTAATCTTCAATCTACTGATGAGAGAGAACAGCTGACTTGACCACTGTTTCTTCTTACAAGGCTGGGGTTATCACAAGTTTCTTGAGCAATGAAGGAAGTCCTGTACATATCTGTAAAGTTCCACGCATTCTTAAAGCATCCGGATTTTTTCAAAGCTCCTCAAAGTCCACTTTCTTGTGGACTCACAGCCTAACAATTTGGTATAATAATAAACCCCACAATGTCAGCGTGGCAGCCTAGCACCAGCTTAGCAGTTGTTATCCGTCTATTGTAAACCGAGATGGCTATTCATGTGTTCCTATGTTATTTCTAGACATGCCAATCACTGAATTCCTTGTGATCTGTCATAATTCCGGACAAGTTAAAAGTCCAGTGAAGTATGTACATACTTTGTCTTGAGTGTTTTCTTAAAAGCATATCTGTCTATAGAAAACTGGCAAGTTGCCTTTTTGGTCTTAAAAACAATTCTAGACTGTTTGGATATTTGATTGCCCTTATCTTTTTTTGCCATTTTTTCTGTTACCATTTTCCTTTGTATGACTAAATGCATACATGTACTTCCTTGTACGCATCTGTTAGGGGATTAGTAAGGCATGCCCCACTCTAGCATTTTCCTTATGTTTTTAACAGTATGTCCTGCTCAGTGGCACTGACACAAATGTGAAGAGTTAATGCAGTCTGTGTGTCTACCCTGCTACATTATGGGGAGTGTAATCTGTCTTACTACTGACACTTTCATGCTGAATCTGGGATTATTTGTTTTCTGAGTTTCTGTGTTGGAATTGTCAACAAGGGATTGCTCTCCTTATTCCAAACCTTCTTTAATAAAACATGCACTAGAATGTTTGCAAAGCTGGCAGCACAGTGAGACCTTGCACCCTCTGCTGCCAACGGAGGAGCCCTCGAGGCTGCTGCCAGCAGAATGGCACCATTAGAGGCACTGTCTCCAGAGAAAAATCACCTCTAGGCAGTCACAGTAAGAGCTGGAAATGGTAATGATTTTAAATAAGCAACAGGATTATTTGTCCAGTTGTTATTTTTAAGACTCTAGTCTGCACAGCTTGTCAGCTGTATTTATCTCTCTTTCCCCCCCAGTGCAAATATTTCCTATTTGTGTGACTGTCTTTCCATTTTGAACCTAACACTCCTTTTCATGAATGGATCCCATGTGGTGGTGTTTGGACCATTTCTGAAGAGCAGAGGAGTTTGTTGGAGGCAGTAGATGTCCTATATTTTTATATTAATAAGATTCCTGATGTTGTCTTGAATAATATTCATATAAACATGGTGGGGAAACACAGAGAAAACCACATTTGGAAATCAATGTGAAGAATATGATTAATGATTTTACTGGAAGGAAATATTTTGAATCAAGTCCACCTTCAGTGTTTTCATTTAATGATCTGAAAAGTATGAAACTTGTCTAAACATTTGAATAGCTTGAAAGGATAGAGTTAGGTTTTAAAGGTTCACATTTAGCTAGAGAAGTGGTCTGAAAAAATGCAATTCCAAATTTTACACCTAAGAATGGCACCTCAGAGCTAAGAAATAACTGGGTAGATGGCAGTCCAGGGTAAGGGTGTGGGAACCAAAACAAAATAAAAACAACAGCCTTGGGGTGATATCTTGGATTGCAATGTGACACTGATTCCTTATCAGCACGGTGTGATAATGGTAAGGCTGACATCAGGGCCTGTATATGGAACTGCAATTTGTAAAATTACTAAAGTAATGTTTCTGTTTTATTCCATAGTGGCATGTGCTCGGTGGTCAGGCTACATCCTTCCAAGGACATCAGGGAAGATTTGTGTCAGTTAGAGAATATCTAAAGGATAGCAATGAAGTTAATCCAAGACCTGGAAAACATGACTTAGTATATTGAATGGGGGTTGTTCTGGTAAAGAGGAATCTAAGGAAGAGATGGGATGAGTCTTCAAATAAACAAAATGTATTGCAAAGAGGAAGAAAATAATCTGTTCTCTATTTTATTGGTTAGTACTAGAAGTAATGAGCTTAAACTGCAGCAGTGGTAGTTCAAAGTGAAGATGGTGGGGATGGGAAAGGATAATGATAACCGAAGTGAGATGCAGAGATAGACTGTGGCTCTTTCACCCGTTGTAACCCACCTGTGGGAGGGCTTCCAAGACAAGCAAAAAAATCTTGTTTGACAGAGATGGTGGAAATACAGTTCTGCCTAACCTTGCAGATTAATAGTTTTTTGCGTGAATGGCAAGTGGATACACAAGCATGAAATTATCATTGTATAAACATAAACAGTTGACAGAAAAAAAAAAAAGTAAGGCTTGAAATACAGTTCAAGAAGTCAACGTGTCTTACTCCAGAACTATATTTGCATTCCCCTCATACCAGTCTGAAGAAGAGCTAGAGTAAATATCTCTGCGTGTAACCTATAGCATTGCTCTCCTCTCTCTTTTCAGATCTCCAAAGATTAAAGGTTTGTTTTTGATTTATTTTCTTGTAGAAGGTTGTCTACACTTTCTACATGTGATGGCGTATGCTTCCTCTTGAGCTTCATACAAAGATCAGTAAATAACAAATATTTTGCTGTTTGTATTTGATAGCAGTTAAGTGTGCATAAAGACAAGAAGTTTTTGCTATTTGCAGATGCAGAACAGGTCGAGCTTTATAGGGTCTGACTTTGTAAATTTGTGTTAAGTTTTCCTCTAGAATAACCCTGGGAAGTAGGTATCATGTCTCAGTTACCTTGTGTGTGTCATTTCTGTGCTATGAAAAAAACTCAAAAGAGAATGGATACTAGTCGTGTTGATTACATATATATATATATATATACTTTATTTTGTTTTCTGAGGGAGAAATTACTAGCTGCAGAAATGATCTGTATTCAATACTCTGTGTGTGTGTGTTTCATTTGTTGTTTGTGTTGCTTGTGGCAGTAAGATAAAAAG
Source organism: Patagioenas fasciata (assembly GCF_037038585.1). Taxonomy (NCBI): domain Eukaryota; kingdom Metazoa; phylum Chordata; class Aves; order Columbiformes; family Columbidae; genus Patagioenas; species Patagioenas fasciata. The sequence continues at coordinate 12,172,490 of NC_092533.1, read as the reverse complement.
CCCATAAAAGCATGTGATGTTATAATCTGGGAAATGTGGACTTGTTGGAAGGCCGTTGTTCAATGTCCTCTGGAACTAACAGTGGCATTGCTGGGGTTCGAGCAACTTCAGTTTGTCAGTATTCCTGGCTTTTAGGTCTTCATCAAATTGGCAATGTTCGGGATTGCTGTTGAGGAACTAATATATTTTTGTTAAAATTGTTTTGCTTCCTGTGTTTTGCCTTGGAAATTATTTTGTTTCATAGCGTGTGGTGGGATTTTTTTGTCCATCCTGTCTTCAGACATCATGATTTTATTCCTTTCTCGTATGTGTTGTACTCTGTCCTGCTCCTTAGTTATAAGGAGTTCTCTTTCCAGTGATTCACCTGAACAGCTTTCTGTTGTGATAGGGAAAGGTAGTGATGGCGTATTTAAACAGCCAGTGACTTTCGTATTATTAGCATATTCTATCTAAACGGATTGTGATAAAAGTAACAAAACACATGGAAGCAGATTCATGTGTATAAAATAAAGTATTATTCAGCTTAGTACTTTTAAAACAATATGCAGTGTCAGTACAAAATATTTTTCTTTCTAAAAGTCAGAAATCAAATAGTAGCATTTACTGTTTTATAACATATGCTCATGCTTGGCAAAAGTAGTAGCAGAAAGCATGTCAAACGACGGTGCTTAGAGTATTAAAGTTTTAACAAAATGTCAGAGAAAAGTGGAAACTGGTTAATCCACAGAAATCTGTCATAAAGATTGCATTGTAAGGTGGTTTCAGCGTGAATTCTAGTGACATATGGGAGCTTAAAATATAATCTAATGATATATCTCTATTGGTGAGATGTTTATGTAACATGATTGCAACAAAGATGTCTTTTCTTGTTAATTTATTAGGATAATGAAAGTTGCAGTCTTTCTGGAACAAGGCAAAGAGCAAGTTTTACTCAAAAACAATCTTAACACTGGAAACAAAACTTTTTTTTCTTCTATATTAGTTTATTAAAAAAATAAATTATGCATCTAGTTTGGAGTATGCTGAAGACTGACAGCCTATTGTATGGCAATCTGTGTTGTTGCTGTCTTCTGTTACGGATTGCTGCGCTGGGCATTAGCATGTATAGCCCAGCAAAGAGACACTATAGAAATACTGTATAATTGGCAAGGTGAAGTGGAAGACAAAACTTTGGTCGGAGGAAGCTCTGATGGAAATAATGTCGTATAGGAGTAGTCTAGTGAAGGTCTTTTACAGTGTAACTGAAATTTACAAATCTCTGTCTATAACATTGAAGGAAAATCCTAAATTATTTCAGTGTGTTGCAATTTATAAACTAGGGGTTTGAATACTGTGTTGCTTAATTTTATGGAAATGCTTTTCCATGGAAAAAATGATTGGGTCACAATGAGTTTCTGGTATTCATATTGGTCCTCAGTGTAAATACTTTTTTTGTGTTATGGAAAGTTTTTAAATTCAACTGTTTTTTGCATGTGATCTTTGATGTGACATGCTGTAAAGTATCTCTAGTGCCCCATAAAAATGTATCTGATTTTGTTAAAATTCCATAGGTGCTGTAGTTAAAGTCCTGTCCAGTATACTTGATGCCAATGGCTATATTGACACTAATTAATCAAGCACTGGGACAGGAGAGCAGAAATCTCCTTACTGCATTTTTTTTTCTCAGGAGGTAAACTCGTGCTAAACATTGTGAGGGGAGACCTTGGCTGCAGCTGCTGCCGCAGCGAGGCAGCGTTTGCAGGGGATGGTGAAGAGGCATTGCCAGCAGGTCTCCTGGGTGGGCAGAGTGACAGCACGGCCCGGCTGTCCCGGTGCTCCCTGGAGAGACACAACAGCCGTTCCACCTGGGAGATGTCACCGCCCGAGAGGGAAAGTCCTCATCAGTCTTACGCTGTTAGGGCGAGGAGTTGGAAGAGCTCAGCTCTTCACAAATGATCAGGCACTCTTGATTCTGGCTGCCATTGTAGCTGTCTAAACAGACATGTTCCAGCCTCTTTTAAAAAGATAGGTTTTGTATTTCATAATTATTTCAAATATGTTCTAGGAGGGACTGAGGAAACCCAGTCTGCCACATTACTATGTGCAAGAATAGGGCTTTTAAATAAGGATTGAAGTTATTAATGCACATGTATTCAGATCACGTTTGTTATAAGTGCTTTTCTGGATACCCTGGCAGATGTATGCACCTGGATATGACACTTCTTTCACATAGTCTTACTTTTCTCTAGCTTTCTTTCTTTCTAGTGGGAGAGAAATCAATGCCCACTTTTGTAGAATCTGCAATAGGAAAGGATGAGGTTATAACAAAAATATATCCATGTTCACAATTACTTTAGTTGTTGAAAAATTGTCTGTATTTGAGAGAACAATATTTACAAGTCACTGTTGGCGTGCTTTGCGTGGTAGGGAAAAATGGCATATGATTGCCTTACTAAAGACATCATCATAACACAAGTGTACAGTACTGTGAATTAAGGTAATGGAGTTCAACTAGAGGGATCTGCTTGTTGGATTTAGGATCCTCCATGTTATTTTCTTCATATAATAGGAGAAGAGAGATGTTTGAGCATATTAGTCCTTTTAGTGTTGTTCAGCTACATTCCAGCAAAATACCCTACGTATCTGGGATACTTTGCATTTCTTGAGACTATTAGTGTCCACAGTTTATAGTGGATATGAGAATGGCAGGGGGTTCACAGGCAAATTGAGCACATTGTTTCATGGCTGTGGTTTGTCTGTGCTTGCATAATGTTTTTAGACATTTTTTTCCTTATAGTATGAGACCGTTATTAAAAGACATTACAACCTTCAATACAGGAGAGTGTCATCATGCTTTGTGATTCTCCAGAACAATTCTAGATGCTCAGAGTAGCATTTCCTTTAGGAGTTTAGCTCACCTAAGGTAATGATCTAAAATTCAGGCATCTAGCTAAATAAACTATTGGGTCTCCCTGTTGCCAAGGGAAAGTTTTATATCCTCCAGAAATCAGGTCATCACACCTATTTTAAGAGAAGTTGAGTACTTTTCTGGAGTTGGTTCATTCTTTCCACTTTCTGCAGATGGAGTCTAGTCTGAGTTCCGAGATTAGGAGTTGGAAATTAAGGACGCTAAATCTGTCCCTAGCCCAAATTGCACTGTTCATATCCCCAGAAATCTGAAGGACTGTACTTCAGTCATCTTCTTGTATTGCGGGAAAAAATGGCAAACAAACAAACAGAAATAACCCCCCTGATATGTTGTAAGTATTTATATCTATAGTTTCCCTCAGAGAAAATTTTTAAATTCCAAAGTTACCTTTAGAATGATGGGCATCTAGGGTAGAAGAGCTCATACCGTAGCATTGGAAGCAGGGCTTATCATCTCTAATATTGCATCCACTTTCTCCTTGATACTTTCTTAATTTCCAGGCTATCTACACAAGGCCTGTCACTGGACAGTTTCTCACCTGGTGAGCAGAGCCTTTGCAGCTTACCCCTGTGTCATTCATGAATTAGAAGCCAACCTGGTGACTTCCTGCTGTACTAGTATGAAAGGTATTGCTTTGGCTAAATTTGTATTTTGTAGATGATACTGGTGATTAAATGCTGATTGATGTGAGTACAATTGTTACAAAGAAAAGGAACAGGAAATATCGAGTACCTTGGGTATGTAAACCACTTCAAAGGGGTGCACTCTGGCACCAGCCTCTGGAGAATATACCTGATGAAAGTTCCCATTTAATGAGTGCTGCTCCAAGGTGTAAGAAAAGATGCATTTCCTTTTATGGATCAGGTCACTAATTTCTGTTAGTAGGTTGACAAAATTTTATATCTCTCAAGGAGCACTCATTTATGAGAGTTGTCTCAGTAAGGGTGAGCATCTGGTGTTTGATAGCACCAGACTGGGAAACAGATTTCTGATTCTACATTTGCTACTAATTTGGTCATTTCTGTGACCTGCGGTGACATCTGTCTGTGCTATAGTTTCTTTTTCTACAATTTTAATGTTTGTCTGGCTAACAAACCTACTGTAAGAGTTGAAGCTGTTGTCATCTAGAATGACTTCGCTGTTAGTAATACAGAATATTAGGAAGAAGCTGCTCACAGTAAGTATAAGCGAGATATAATGTAGCTTCTAATAGGGTATGGTATAATACTACTGTGGAGTAATTACTGAAGTCCATTGTATTTTTTGGTTATCAGCAATAATTGCTATCAGCATTATACCCTTTACATCTAATTACCTCGTTAAATAAAGCCATTTTCATAAAGCTTTTTCGCTTCTTCCACGTAATGTTTTATGATTCAGGCATCTAATGATTCCCCAAGAGAAAGCACACTGTATACACATTGGCCCCATTACTGCAAACCATGTAAAGAGATAATACTATAGTCTGATACACATTATTTTTGCAATGATTGTTTCTTGCTTTTCTTACAGATTCCAAACAGAAATTGATAGCATCAGGCGGTATATAAGAGCCGACTAATCTGATTTCTCTCTCCCTGAAGATTACCAGCTGTATGCCATCTGTCTTGCTTGAACACAATTAACAGATATTATATTTTTGATACATTTACTTAAAAATAATTTTTATATCCTATCTGTACTCACATAAAACATCAAAAAAGAGGAATTATTTCAGCTAATCAAGATATTTTCAATATGAACAAGATTTGAAAAATAGAGCAGGTATCTTAAAATCCAAGGGATTAAGTGGACTTCACCTGATTCCATTTCTTTAACATGAATTCCTGATATGGTGCCCTTCCTCTATTTCTTTGAGAGTATACTTCTTACTTCTCTCTTTTTTATTATTTTTTTTTTCTGCCCTCTTACAAAACAGAGAAATACTTGGAATTTTGCAGTTAGGATGGTATAATTTCCAGAAACACTTAAACCAGCCTCTCTCTATCTGAAGTGGTTTGTTTGGTATATTTTATTTTTCACTGTAGAGAAAGTTGACATTGACTAAAACTAAACGCTTTGAATATTGAGGGCATTTGCACATAAGAATATGAGTGCATTGGGGAGGAAAAAAAATGTTGCTTTTGTGTCACAACCAGTCCTCAACAAGGACATGGAATTTTTTGTCTTTTCTGTAGAGTATCAAGTATGAGAATGTCACAGTAAACAGTTATTCCTCTGTAAAACATTAGAACAGCCACCAAAAAACCCCCAGACACCACAAGAAGTTTTGTTGCGTGTTATTAACAACAGCAGAGCTCAAGGAGATGTGAGGATCTGCAATATTTCAATAAGGAACCCTCAGGACAGAGTTTCCAGCAAAACTTGAGCAACAAGGTCACGCTGGTTTAGATGCTGCAAGTATTTTGTCATTTTTGCAACCAGCCAGGGCTTTCGTCTGGTTTGTAGGATGTGTTGAAGAGCCGTTTGGTGGGGCTTTAGGGTTTTTTGTTTGTTTGCTTGCTCTTGTGGGGGTGTGTGTGGTTGGTTGGTCGTTTTCCCTTCTCCTGTAGTGTAAACCGTGACAGCAAAGGTGAGAGGTCAGAAAATTCAAGACTAAAGATAGAGAGGAGATAAGACACTGTCTAAGATTTTCTGTTTGAGACTGGATTACAAATTTAAATGATGGCATTATGCAATTACCTACTTTTTTACTGTGTGAAATATAAAATTGATGTGGAATGTGCAGAGCATATTTACTTGAAATAACTGATACATAAATGTGATTTCAGAGAGAGGCTAAATTGGACATAGCTGGCTTCTTCATGGTGTGAAAGCCACAGATGTTAAGAACCACAAGAGTAAAGCCAAAAGGAGCAGAGTACGGATCAGCACAGTTGCATCTTGAATCAATCCATTTTTATTGCTTAAATCTGATAGTTTTGATAAGTATGTGATGGATAGAGCCAAAGTAATGTGTGCAAGCTTATTCCTTGCACATTTTTCAATTTTCTTCCAGCTGCTTTGCCCCATTTCAGTTTTAAACCTTATTAAAGGAATTCATTATTAGGAAGAAGAGGGAACAGTATTATGTGAAAAAATAATGTGTTAAAGTGACTTCTCAGCATTGCAAATTGCTCAAAACTGTCTAAATGCCGATGAGGTGGGACTTCTCCAATCTTGAAGAACAGCTGATCCAGCTTAGTAGTGGTTATTCCTAGACAGAAGAGAAACAGTTGGAATTAGTGCTCTCTTCTATTAACTATTCTGTTATTAAGGTTGGTGTTTGGTTGTTTGGTTCGTTTTGATTTTTAAGCACAACATTAGGTTGGGGGGGAGGTGTCAGTGTCACAGGACTCTTGATTTCTCAGTGATTGTACATTCTTAAACTATTCCTGTAGTTCCTTATATGTCTTAGGAAAACAAGAGGAATTTGTAAATACTCAATGGGAAAAAAAAGAAAAAACTGTATATATAAATTGAATTCCTTTAAATTGGTCTGTGTTAAAGATATGCAGAATATATATATCTGCATAAAAGTATATAAGCTAACATCAGGTAGTATTTTTGTTTCTTCTAAAGTGTCAGTTGCCTATTTTTTAAGTACTAGGCAAATAATATGTGTACTAATACTGAAATCTTGTTTCAAGTTATGAAAGTTATGTACAGAATATCAATGGAAGAGGTGGAAAGGCTGTCTTTAAAGGCTTAGATACAAGTAGTGCCTTGTATCTAAATTGAGTGATCTCTGTGTGTGACTCAAAATGTTCTTCTGTGTTCCCACAGAGACGTTAATTTGCTGTTTAAAGTACTGACCAGCCAAAGTGAACTACTGGCAGGTGTTTGGTTTTTATTTTTTTTTCTGATTTTGCTGTTGTCGCTACATGCAATTAAAAGCATGAAAAGTTCATTGCCAGGTAGCATCAACACCAGCCATGTCCAACAAAACCAGAAAGCATGTAAGAAATATTAAAATAAGTAAAATTAACTAAATGAAAGAGAATTTTCCAGGATTTTTCATTTTATATTCATTGAATTTAGAATAAAGGAAAGTTAGAGTAAGTATGTTCTTACTTTTCCCCTTGAAGTTACTTTTAATTTAAAAAAAGATATATATTTTTTTATGTTTCTCTCTGGTTATGCCTGTGTCAACCTGTAGATGTTCCTCAACCATTACACAGTGAAATGTATAAATGATTTCATGTGACCATGAGTCCCAGCCTAAGCACTGGAAGCATGTTTCTCCCATGGCAACAACATATATTCCTAGTTGCATTAACTCTCAGAACAGAGTGGTGTGTTGCACACACTAGCATTTCTTATATTTGTTACCAACAGTAATCTTGGTCTCGTTTTACTGTCGTAGCACTTGTGACCCCGCTGGCTACAGAGTGGAAGCACAGTGGCAAGGATAGCGACAGTGATCAGCAAAGCATGGGCTTCAATCTTCTGTGTGCAAGACATGGCAGTTATGGAAAGCAGAGATTCAAGCCTATGCTGCAATTCTTTATCCATTGTGTCTGTTGTCAGGCAGGTTTGGAGCAAACTTGGACTCAAAATTGCAACTTGCGAAAGAGGGCGGCAGCAACAGACAAACAGAAAATTAGTCTAGAGAGGAGCTTTTCAGAATAAGGACTGCCAAGTGCTAGATACTCGTCTTTACTCAAAACCTGACAGTGCTTCACTCATTATTCATTGTGTGTCTGGTTTTGTGAGAAGATGGGTTTCTCACTGTGACTGCTGGGCAGTGCAAAGGTTTCGGAACAGAAGCATTGTCCTAAGGCCTAGGTTTCACAGAGCTTTTGAGATACCATCTCAGACAGAACCTATTTTTCAGAAGTTCCTTAGCAATCAATCTTTTAGAACTGGAACTCCCTTTACTGTATCTTAAGTCACATGTTACTATCTTAAAAATGTTAATTCCTATTGCAGAGTTTGAAATGCAGTGCTGTTGTGGGAAGAGCTAAAATATCTGATTTTATAGGTGCAGGTTATAATTGATACTAGGTGCTTACACAGGAATTGAGTCATTTTTTTAATCAACAGCTCATAGCCTCGTTACAGCAGATAATTAATGTCACTTGCTGACTGAGAGCTGAGCTGGAGTAACCAAATGTTCTAGGTGAGAAGTGGGTTGGGAAGAGAATCCACAGTACACAAACTAGTAGCATTCACACAGCACATATGATGCCCTGGAGACTTTTGTGCAGTGTAAAAGTAACTTTTCAAAGCAAACATGTTTACAAAATAAATAAGATTTGGTAAATCTGCATATATTTAATAAACCCACTACAGAAAAGGTGGTAATCTCTATTGTTTGTATGGTTTTGTGAGATGGACTTCCAAAACCTTCTTGTTTTCATTCAAGATCATCTATACCACTGATCCAGCCAAACTATATATGTTACTCTAAACATTTTCTTCTATTATTGCCTATTTTTTTGTGTTCTTTCTCCCTCTGCAATAACCTATTACATTATTTCTCCCTATTTATGCCACCAAGAAAAAAACATGAAGAAAATAGTGTCATGTTTTAGACAGCGAGTCAAAGATTTGCCATAGACAGACTTGTCTGTAGTCATTCCTTCTCATTTTGACACTATATCCAATTTTCTCATTAAGATGTCAGACCATAATGCATTTTGCATAAACTTACATAAGGCAAAGCCAGATAGTTTGACAACTTCAGTATCTCTTTGTTTGCCACAAGAATATAAAGTGCCTCAAGTTTTCTCAGTGCATGAATAATTATGAAACTTTTTCTACAGATGTTCACTGAATTTTCGCTGTCATAATTAACATATGGGACTTAGTACATTTCACTTGAAGGATTAACTGCTTCTGCCCTTCCTCACGATACACAGTGTGGTCATCCCCTTCTATTTCAAGAGTGCTGTTCTGTGCAGCAAGAACATTTTAATTAAAACAGCAGATTATCTAGTATCAGGTATTTCTCCCCTTCAATTTTTCAAAAAAAGATACTTCAGTAATCTGGCAATGCCATGTTGAACTGTGCATGAGTGATCTGGTCACATAATTTCTCAGTTCATTTTTTCATCTTTCAATAGATTTTTATTATTATTAAAGCCTTAAGTCCTAGCAGTTGGTTTGAGGAATATAGTAATATAATATACAGACTTAATTCACAACTTCCCAAATCAAAAGATTTTATTTTCCTTTCAATAAAAGTAATTGTAGGAAATATAGAGCATATACCTTCATTTTATGACGAAAAGTTATATTTTCAATATTGAATTAAAAATGTTAAAAGAGAATTAAGGTAATGGTATTCCTTTTTTTCTGTTGTTCAAGGGAGAGCCTGGGGACAAAGATGAACGTTTTTGAAACACTCTTTGCATTTCCACTTAGAAAGACATTGCCAGAATTTCTAAGTGTGGTTTCCAATATTATTTTCTCTCTCGTTATTTATGTAATTATCAAAGCTCAAAGCTTTAATCTTGATGCTCTATTTGTCCTGCACTGCAGCTACATGTGGGTTTACTAACAGTAGACTTTATTAAAACTGGGTGTCTGATATCTATTCCTTTCCTTTCGTCATTAACATGATAGGATTTTAACTCATAATGCTGATGGATATAATGAATGGCTGAATCAATGACTTGATCTTTTCATCAGTGAGGCAGTCCAGTGACTTGCTGTTAATGCTGTGATGAAGTTGCCAGTGGATCTAGAGGAAAAGCATTAACTGCAATCATTTAAGATAATAGAATTGAATTTGGATTTTAATTCATAACGTTGGTAACTGTAACAATTTACAGGATTTAGAAAATGCAATTTTTAGCCTTATTTAGAAATCACTTCTAGAATTCTGAATGAAGGGTTGTTTCCGTGGATGTTTTGTATACATATCAAAGCAAATATCAGCTTTCTCCTAAGCAGGTAAAAAATACCAAAGCCATAAAAAAGAAAGTGATGATTATTCCATTCAGGATTTGTTTCGTTACACTGTTGGGAACGCTTATAAAAATCAGTCATCTGTATTTCAGGAGGTATTTTAATACCTCTAAGTATTAATAAATCAATGTTCTAATTACTATTTTGAGCATGCGAAAGCTACATAGTGGGATTGAAGAAAGTCTCAGATCAAGTCAACTTTGAAAATAAAATGGAACTGACTCACTGTGGTTGTGCGTTGCTGAGAAGGTCCTTTTGACCGTGCTCTGCCATGGGGCATCCCAGCTATATCCCAATGAGAAAGACAATTTCATCCACTGATCATCCTCCCTGCCTGTTTGACCTTGTTTTCTTCTAAAGGGAGCAAGACCTTAGGATAGTTTGTGACACCTCTTGCCCACTTACCACGTGGTGTAAGCACAACCATCTCATCCCTGTAGCCACTCGCAACAGCTTATAGAGAGCAGTGTAGCTATTTACAGAGAGTAGGGAAAATACACTAGTAAGTGGGATTTAAACTGTGTGCAGAAATATGAAAATAAACATCTTTCAGTGTTTGGACAGTATTGATTAGGTTGGATTAGGATTTTGAAATGAGATGGGGACTTCTGTAGGCAGCACGGATAACTGAGGTAGTGATGCTGCTCTCAGTCGAAGGGAAACAAGGATCTAAACGCGACTGGAGGAGCTCTCTAGCAAATGTAACATAAATTATGATCCAAACGTTTGTTACTACATATTCCTTGTCACTTTACACTTTAGAACAGGTGTTAGCCACAGTCTCCTGGCAAAATTCTATCTTTGCTAATTAAATTCTACCCTGCTAAATTCCCCCTGAAATTTTAATTGGATTTTGTATTCCTCAATATATGCCATAAATTGTTGTGTGAAGCTGCTTTGTGCTATTTACTGGCTGCATTTAATTGGTAGGTGACACACTCCTTATCTACTAATACAGTGTCTTATCATTTGTGAAGTGATTTAAAATTTATTACTACTGGTTTCTACAATTCATTAAATCTTCATCAAAAAAAGCTAATTCTTGGTTTCCCCCAGTCTTCTCAGTTATGTTATTTGGCTGAAAACTCTGTTAGAGAATTGTCTCAAGGGAGTATACAAGTAGAACTGTAAAGTGTTTCTGTTGTTGTCTTCAAAAAAACTCAGTTTCATCCATACTGAGAACTGATTTTAAAAGAGATTATAGTATAAAGACAAATTATAAAATGAACTAAACTGAAACATTGTTCTCATGAGGCAGACGTATTTTGGAAGTATGCTACCAAAAATTGTTTTTCTGCATACTTTAGATCATTTACAATTTAGCACTTTGAATTCATTTGTATATACTTGAAGTGGATTTGGGTAATAATAGAGCCATAAACACTTTTTAGTCCACTAAAGAGAGCTGCTCCTCACCATCCTGCTCCGAGACTTCTGGTATTTACTGTGCTTGTGACCACTGGAATATATTCAGGTGCTTTGTTTTTTCTGGAGTTGGGGAGGACCCTCTCCTTTATGTTCTTATGCATTTATTTTTATGGTACTTATGAAGATAGTGTTTACTATTGTTTACGGCAAACAGTTCCATCAAAATGCAGAGTCTAGCCTGTGTGGTCCTCCAGTGAGGGCTATTTCACTTTAGCTCTTTTAGTTTTGTTTTTGTATGTATTTTTACTGACGTTTTCTAAACACTGCTGAGTTTGCAGACCTGGTTGCTTTTTGGTTTCCTTGAAGAAAATCTCCTATTTCTGACACTTTTACTTGGCAATGTTTTTTGTTTCAGTAACTCTTCGTACTTTACAAAGCAAGAATCAGACTCTGTCTGTGTTTATATATGAGTGCTTGGAACAGGGAAGGTAATAAAGTGTTTCTTAGCAATTTTATCACTGTACACACAAGCTGGATGTAATTACAGAGCTTGTGCTCAGGAAAACATTGGGTTTGCAGCCTTTCTACTCATCTATCAGCTCCATGAGATGTTCCAAGTCAAAGTGGCTTTTAAAAGCCACTTGGGACAGTTCAGCTCTTCAGTATTCCCACTTCTAACTTGTGACAAAATGACATGATAAAACTCTAATGAGACAGATTGATATCTTCAACTCACTGCCTCCCAAAAATACATTTATTCTTTGCTACGAAAGAGGCCTTTCATTCTAAGGTTTGGATAAATATTTACCTTATACAATAGTAGTACTAAAATATTTCCTAAAAAATACTACAGCATATAAGTACTTGTAACACGAACAGACTGCTGAAGTAATTCAAATATTATACAAAATTGGGAGCACCACAGATAAGACAGTGGCTTAATAAACATGTTGACAAGGTGGCTGTTAGATACCTGCAGCACTGATGTGATGTGCTCCTAAGCCATGACAGCCTCCCGGAGACCGAGGATGCTACAGAGCGGCGGAGGAATCCAATTTTCATGTTTACAGTAACAGAGCTCACTGTACTTTCAGCTTCTTGCTTCGACACAGGAGCAATGTGTTCCCTGCAAATAACAATTTCCTGATTCATGAGTCCCTCAGACACGTACAGGATAACACTTTCCAAAGGAAGGACAAAGTTAGAAAATAGGAATATAAATGTTGATACCGACATGTGTGATGCCTTGGGTTGTAAAGATATGCTAGGAATGTCACTGTACAGGGAAGAAGGCAGTTTAAGTAGGGAACACACAAGCAGAGGTGTGGAATACAGTGGCTCGTGTGAAAAAATATTGTCAAATTGCTTTTTAATAGTTTGGAATTTGAGTCATGATTCCTTTAAGAATGCATCTTTGCAGTTTTAAGTGTCAGAAAAATATAGTGATTATGAAGTACTAATAATAGCATTTTCTGTTGCTGCATTGTGTATTATACGTTTTTGTATTATTCATGTGTTTTTCTCTTCATTTTTTTGAAGAAGGGTATTTATTTCAAAGGCCTGAGAGAGGTGCAGTCCACATGGGGCTCTAAGCATAGAGATGAAGTGCTCTAACTTCTTTATATGAGGCCGATTCCCTTTTATGTATGTTAGAATATTGTACTGGATTCTTTTTAATGAACATTTACATGCAGATATGCTGCTTTTCTAGCCCAAGAGGCAACCTTATGTAATACATATTTGCATATTGACACAGTTACGATACCAAGCTAGAGGAAAACAGAATAAAAGTCAACTGAGTGTGTTAAAATCTACTTGCGTGGAAAAGTTCCTTTAAGGGTTGGCATTATCTCGTCTCAGTCATATCTGCTTCGAGAAATAGGCATAGCCTCAAGCGATGCCTGGAGTTGCTACTCAGAAGAAAAGTGAATGTTAGAAAAGTTATAGACAATTTTATTAACTTAAAAACTTCTGAAATGTGGAATGCAGTGATGAAGTTGTCTTGATATGGTACCTGGTAACGCTAGTGTAAACCAGAGGGGAATACAGAGTACTAAGCAAAACAGGATGTTACATATAGAGGATTGAACATGGCTTTGTGTTACATAAAAGCCAAAGCTTTAAGTTAAACTAAAGTAAGTGAACTCAGGAGGAAAATGTGAAAGGAGGTTGCTTCTGCCATGGATTTCACAGGAGGTGGCTGCTTAATGGTATGTTTGATACTCTCCAGGGTTACAGTCTTCTATGCCAATTAAATTCAGAGAGCTAAAGTAGATTTCTTTCTTCTTCTTTGGCCTTGTCCCATGTCCTGTTAAAAGACTTCCATGTCCTGCTACATTGTTCATACCTATCCACAAGCATTATCATCTTGTTACCCAGCCAAATAACTTGTCTTCGTATACTGTTTCTACAACCTGGAGGGTTGTGTGTCAAAAGAATTTATTCTCACCTCTTTCAGCATCCTAGGAAGGTAGCTGGGATACTGCCAACAAACCTGTGCTGTCTTTTCTCATATAGGTGTCACAACAGAATTTCCTACAGGAAAGTCCTCTGAGCCTTGAGGCAAGCAGCTCCCACCGAAATACTTTGAGAAGTCAGTAATGTGCTTTTTGATACCAACCAGGCAGTGTGAAGGACATCTAGAAACGTTACAGGTCTATCGCAATTTTAAGGAAATACTGTTGTAGTTCTAACAAAATCAGGATCTTTAATAAACTTCATTCACACGATACCATATAAATAGTTCTCCACAGCAAAGGTACGTGTAATTATCCTTAAAAAAGCTTTTAGAAGAAAGAGGACTTATCCAGATACAAAAATATATTAAGAAAGTTCCCAAGTATGTATAGTCATTACTAAAAGAATTTTTGCAAGCTCAATTAAGTGTCCAAAACCAACCTTAATTCTACATGTGTAAAAACCATGTGTTTTTAATGTCCTAATGATGTCTAGTTCTTATCAGTAGCAGTTTTTAGCATATTGTTGTTGGACAGTCAATGAGAGCAATGTTTCAATTCTTTCATAACCAGATATTTACTTAAGGGTGAAGTGGTTTAGATACGATGTCCTGAATACTGCAGGTAAAGACAGAATGATATTCCAGAACATTGCCTCACGCTGCATTGCAAACTAACATATCTTAATGAATAAATATTTTTCTAAATTGAACAAATGGCACAGATGCCAGACTGCAGAGATTTCTTCTACAAATTACATTTTTCTCCTTGTGGCCTTGGATGTTTAATACAGCTATGGAATAATCAAGCAGAGTGGAGTATTAATGCAGTTTTATGATGTTAAGGTTGCCAGATGTTGTTCATTTTTCCTTTTTTTTATTCATTTTTTTTAATTGTACAACAGCATTCAAAATGTAGGCTGATTAGTGAGTTGTGGGGAACTTAGATATGTAAGACCAAATGTTATAAGTATAAAAAATTGAGCTTATGTAGATGGTGCTTTACTTATCCATTTCTTTGGCTATGTCCATGACTTCTATTTCCAGTTTTGAAAAGACCAACTCTTAAATCAGATAAAAGGGCAAAAGTCCAACATATTTAGTCTTTCAATTAAGTCTTCTCTTAAGTAAGAAAATTGGGAGACTTATTTACCTGTAAGAAAACAATATTCAATATCTGAACCCCTTCATAATTTCCACAACATATATAGTTTTGGACACCGATTTTCCTCTGCATAAATTTCAAGTTAATGTAGCCAAATAAAATTAAAGTGTAGGGATCAGATGAAAATGTAAGAATGTGTACAGGTTGCAGTGATTAAATCAGTGGTAGGGTGCAAATACAAGTATTTGTTTTCCCCACATGATGTCCCTGCTCATGGCAGCGGTGGCACTGGATGAGCTTTGAAGGTCCCTTCAACCCAAACTATCCTACGACTCTATGAAAAGATTGTTCCCTCTGCACCCAAGTTGCATCTTTAATATTATGCAAAAAGATAGCAGTACTTTCAAATTACATCTTACACATATGCCTCATTTAAAAACACATAAGAGATTTCAGATTTAATTCTTTGGTTGATGAGACAACCCATACAAAATCTACTCCGTTTTCGGCTGTTTTGCATGTCCTTACTAATACAGATATTTCCTCAAATCTGCAAGTTAGAGATCACCGAATTAATTTCCTCAGATACACACAAGCATGGCACAAGAAACCTTGCTGAGTGAAGACTAAGGAGAGGCTGAAAGGCTAATTATATTCAAGGTACTGGCAGGTCATCTGAATGGTCTTGGTTGAGGAAATGTGATGTCAACGGAAGCAAAAGGCCAGGATAATAGCACAGGACCAAAATGATGGTATTTACTGTTTCAGGTGTTTGTGGCTTCCTTCTGCTCATTCAAAACAGCTGTGACTGACTTCTCATGCATGATGTTGGCCTCGCTATGGTTAATCACATTATCAAATTGTAATGGACTGCTTTGCAAAAAATGTACTGTAGATTTTTTAAAAGTTTTCTTTTTTTTATACTGTACATGTTTATTTATTCAGTCCCTTAGGAAACAACAGAACACTGCACAAATCCACTGGAAGTATCACAGTCAAACAGAGCTCTTGTCCATCTGTTTATTCGTGGATTTTATATAATGATCCAGTTAATATTTAAGAGAGACATGATTCATTTGATGAAGTTTGTTCAGGTGAAAATTTTTAGCCCTGTATATTAAATATATGCACTTAAATGTAATGCTTTTTACATTGGAGGTTTTTTGGCTTGAGCAGCTTCTTGGCATTCTGGGTTAGTCCTTCAACATGTATACCACAGTCCTGCTTCATGGGACATGTGCTTTGTTTCTTATTAAGGTTAAATCTTGTGAGCTAGGTGAAAAAATCATTGTTTTCCTGTAAGCGATTTTCAATGCTGAAGCGTGGTACTGTAGATATTTATTCTTTTTATTTAAATTTTTGACTTGATTTCATTGACTTAAGTGTGGAAGAAAATAGTTGACTGATCCAGTAACATCTTCTTAAGTCTTGAAACGTAATAAATACTTCATATTTTCACTTCCTAGATAAATGAAAAAAAAAAAAAGCATATTGTCTGCTTATACCTGCTTGCAGTTGTCTTTTCAAAATGGTTATTTTCACTTGATTTCTCTTCATTTTGTGATTTAATGGCATTGAAATAGATCACTAAAGAATTGATTTATTCATTTTTATCATATTGACATCAGCTGCAGTTCACATTTAAATAGCAATTTGTTATTTCTGCCTGAATGTTGCTTTCCTCAGCAATGATTGATGTCATCCTCATGGTTACATCTTGCAATTTCCTACTGTGTCTCTGAAGATCTACTCTTATAAGAAGTAAAAGCAAATTTCCTGGTTCTTCTGTGTAGCTGATAATAAAATTGAGCTTCAAGACAATAGACAATTATCCTGGGTTTCTTAATATTCAATTTCCCAGTATTTTACCATAGTCTTCTTTTAATAACAAATTAAAATAAGGGGTTTTGTTTGGTTTGTTTTTGTTTGTTCTTCCTCCTCCCATCCCTCCCCCCTTAAAAAGTATCTTCTGATGTTTAATATAGTTACTTCTGTGTTCTGGAACTCCTTTTTAATGTAATGTGTTTAACAGGGTATTAATAAATTTTACTGTAGAACTGTGATGTATACTAACCTGGTTTTTTTTTAAATTTACAGATTGATGGATTTATTTTTCTTTGTTATTTTGCTATTAGTGGAAGTGAGAACTACATTTAGTGCTGTCATTGTATTGGCAACAGTCACCACATTTGTTTTCTTCACATAACATTTCTTAATGTCAGCCATGCTATGCTAAAATCCCGTTCAGAGATGATTCAGACTTAATCCGTGCTCACAACTGGCAACTTTGTCATCAGAAGAGGTCTTCTGCTACATGAAGTGGGTTGGATAGGCTTTGGCAGAACTATGGGAGAGGCTGTTTCTAGGTACTTTATAAAATGTGTATGGTTTTCAGACATGCAATTTCAATAGTGATGGAAATCCCTGAAGTTTAGACATTTAAATAAATAAAACAGGACCAGATGTATTATACATTATTGTGTTCTGGGACATAAACACAGCACTTAGTCTTCAGGAGACACCAAACACGAATGATGGAGATCAGAAGAAAAAGATGAAGAGCATTCTTGCATGTGATCTGGGAAAGATCTGTAGTCTAAGCTACACAGAAAGTGCCAGTGTGAAGATTGTGTGGTGCCCAGTGGTTGCTGGAGTCTCAGGAAGAAGATATTTCTGATGATGTGGCACCTGCTTTGAGCTAATTGGACGTCATTAGCTTCATATCACCAGACACAGCTCAGCTGTATGCACTCATCTCTGTTATGTGGGGAGCACTTAAACTTGCAAGATCTCCACGGTGTTGAATCCAGTAACTTTTTAGATCATTCATACTGGTGACAGAAACTGAGCTTATGGAAACCAAAAGATTGCAAAAAATTGCCAAGTTCTAGGAACTAGAAGGTTTTTTTAAATTTTATTGCACTGATACGGTTCTCCCTATCTGTTTCTAATGTCTCTTTCTTTTCCTAGAAGTATTGTAACAGTGGAAATTTACTTATGAAAGCATTTTGCAGCAAGTGCCCTAAAGTACAAATGATTTTCGTTGAATTATTTAGAAAAAAAAACAGCGATGACTTTTAATGGGTTGCACCAGGACACCTCTTCTACATGTTACCAGTCTTACCATAAGCAAGAGTCAGCCTGAAGTGCCTACACGAAAATTAAACTTAGCTCTGCCATGAAAATCCTACTGTGAGCCCGGGAATCAATTTTGTAATTTCACTTGTCCATCAAAACTCCTTTTTTAATAGCCCTATACTGTCCTACGGTAATTATGGCTCACTTTTCCTTCTTCCCTTCTTTCTTCTCCCCACCTCGCAATCTCTTTTATACAGCTTGAAGATGATTATATTTGGAGACTCTTACCAACTTAATCTAAAAATCAATTGAGTTTCACTGTAGTCAGAAAATTGTACATCCTCTTTTGTATCCAAATCCTCGGAGCCTTAGGGGAAAAAGTTGTTGAAGTGAAATGTAAAAAGAATTTTAATTTTTCATGCAGAAAATCAGAATTGGGAGGAGGAGAGAGGGGAGAAAGAGGAGAGAGAAACAAGACAAGCACGATGTACTTTTTCCAGTTTCTCTGATGCCAAATGGGTTCAGCAGTACACAAACTCTGACTTTCCTTCTCTCCTTTATAATATGCCATTGATTTCAGCATATGGTGACTTGGATTTTCCTCAGCTTTGAAGATCTCTGTAAATTCAAAGAAACACTTCTTGCTTATTCTACCTGGCTATGTTTTTAAATGAATAACTGGATGGTGATGAATAAAGCAATGCAGTGAACCAAGTTTGAGTGTTCTGAAGGGTTTTAGAATTTTAAAACATGCTTTGCTTGTTACTTAGGATTTTGTAGGTAATTTTACTGTTTGCTTTGTGCAAATGCTAAACTGCTGAATAAATTATTGAAAAAGGAGAAGTTGGTGGTTCTGTGTTTAAAAATAAATAAAATGCATAGATATTGCTGCTAAAGGTGTTCCATGATCTCTTCTATAAATAGGATTAACTATTTGCTTTATATTTCTGTGTAGCATTCATCCCATTGCACAGGGCCTGTATGTGTCCAGTGTCTCAATTACTCTGATGGTCTACGGCATTAACGTGTCTTAAGACTGTCAGCAGATACTATTTTATATATTCTTAATCAAAACTTGCAGTCTGTTATAGATATATTCATTAATCCTCTGCATTTAATTTTGGGAAGCTACTATATCATGAGTGGCTAGGCAGAGAAAATCCAGTCGATAGCAGCAGAGATAGGAGAGGTTAAGTATCTTGACATTCATTCCCTACTATGAGTCCATAGATTTTTGTATATTGTAAAGTAATTTTGTGATTTTTTTTTTCCAAGAATACCATGTGTATAATGCAACTATATCATTCTTCAAAATGTAAGTGCTATGAGTCTTGCAAATGATTATTTTATAATAGCATTTAATTCCAGAACCTGCTGTAAATGGAGTTCTCATGTGTTTTGTATTTGTGAGCAAAAGACAAATACTTTGCATGAGTGGGAAGATTGTGCAGTACCAGCTTTCACTGAGCCTCCGGACCTGCTAGAGCAAAAATCTTGTTGCACTGACCAAATTGTGCTACATCGTACTTCCATGTTGATGACATCTAGAATGACTGATAGAAAATGTAATTAGAAGGACACTTTTTTGGATAAGCTTGAGCAGATGGAGTTAGGATTAAGCCAGTTCCCAACAGGATGCTTTTGTGTCACTGCTGAAACTGCAGGATTTCTCCTGAGCTCGGCTGTGATGCTGCTGGGGTACATGTGTTGTCCAATGCCATTCCGACCATACTCAGACAGTCTGAGGATGGTTCAGAGCAGAATGAGGTTAATGTACAGCTTCAGAATTGTCTCTGTGTTTTAGCCACATTTTTACTGTTTTCCATGTTTATGTCATTATTTTTTTCTCAGGTCAACAAATGTGTTTAGTCTATGCTACCACAGTATTAGTAATATGGACCATTTCAATTCCTACATGGTGTGCACAGTGTAGAAGTGTATGTGAATCTATATATCAATGAAAAGTATAGCCCAGCTGTCATGTGCAAACAAAAACATTGTGAGGCAATGAATCCTACTGACCAATTCTGAGATTTTAGAAAAGTCAGCTTATTTTTTTCTGTTATGTGGTGCTTTTAGTAACTAGATTGTGTCTAAATATCCTCAAGCTCAGCCAGTAATAGTACTGCTTTCATTTTAGGTCATTTGTATTTAAAGAATTACACATTTTGACTTGTCTTAGTGTAGAGGGTTTAGATTGCAAGGTGACAAACAAACCCTGGCAGATGTATTGTTAACCTCCTCTTCCCCAACTTCCCTCTTTTGCCCCCAACTCTCCCCGCTTCCCACTCAGAACAGGCGATCGGGAGGGAAAGAAGGACAGAGGGAAGAGAGTTGGAAAAATTAAAGATGTTTTACTAATGCTACTAATAAGAATAGAGAAAATAATACAAAATATACAAAACCAATCTTGAAAGTCTCAGCAACTGCAGAGCCAGCACCCAAAGTTCTGGATTAGACTCTGCAGCCAACCGGAGCTGGATTCAGTCTCTCACTGGCCTCAGTTCACAGGGACGACCAGCAAGGCCCTCTCCTAATGTCGGCCATAAGCAGAAGGGAAAAGCAAAAGGGCAAAGGGTGAGATCCTCGTGATCTCCCACTTTTATATGAAGTATTCATGTGAATGGAATGTTATACACAGTCGGTCAGCTTCTTGGTCACCAGTTTCTCGCCCCTCTCGCGAGATGTCCATCCGTGCTTATCAAAAAGTTTGCATTCCATTGCTAGGTTTACCAAAACATGTATCTGGTTCTCCAAGAAAATGCAGCTAATATGAAGGCTTTAGCTGACAGGCAAAATTCACTAAAAGAGAAACTTGTTTTTTAACAAAACCAAGACACTTAGACAGACTGGGAAAAATATGTTTCTTTGTAGTTTCTGTATGAAGAGGTTTTTATTTTTTGTTCTAGTAGTTGCTTATTTTTCTCCTGCAGTGCTTCATCTTCTGTCATTTCTTGGAGTACAGGCAATGATGAACTCCCTCTTCATGTTAATGGGAGTCGAGGATTCTTTGCTTTTCTTGGGACTGGTGCCATATTACCAGGACAATGTATTGATCTGGTTGACTGCCGGTGTGTGATGCATGGCAGAAATGAGAAATGGAACTTTCTGAATGTGATGTAAATTGTGCTGCTGCTGATATATAGACGATTTAGGAAAAAGCAATCAATCAGATTCTCCGTTCTGGTAGCAGTGCTAACAGACAATTTAACGTATAGTAAAATAACAGGTCTTTTACAATCTAAATCAAATAGTGTTTTGTGCTGAGCTCAGATTCTTGCAAAAATGACTTGCAGCATTTTTGGGCTTAGTATGCTTTACTTTCCATGTTACTGACTGATAATGTTAGAAACATTGAGCTGACATTCATTAATTCTGCCTTTTTCTTGTCAAGAGACACAGATTATTCTTTCTAGAGTTTCTTTTATGATTTTAGATTAGTTGGTATTTAAATAATTTTAACTTGTAAGTAGAGTTGTTTTGCGTCTTGGATACCTGCAGATGGAGTTCATTATAGCCACAGGTATCTGTAAAAGATCCGCTAGATACATGAATAGACCCATTCTCTCTTCTGGCAGATGTTTTGCAGATATTAGACTTATATCAAATTATATTTGGGTGCTTTTCCAGTACACAATAGCATTCATTTGCAGATGACTATAACATTATTTTCTCCCCTTCTCCATGTTATGAAATGAATAGGAGGATTTAGCTTTCTTGGAAAGAAAAAGAAGTATTTTAATGAAAGCTTGAAGAGACTTCCTGAAATTCTTTTCCATACCTGCTAACAAGTCTTGTCATTCAGTGTCCAAGTCTCAGCCTCGCATTTCCCTGGTGTAAGTGCCTTACACTGCACGGTCTCCCCAAAGCAGCCCAGAGCTATGTAATTTGGAATCTTTGGTTTAAATGTTTGAGAGAGATTTTCAAAGGAGTTCAGCTCTCCTCAAGTAGTTGTCGATATTTGTTTAGTATTAAGGCTCTGAGAATGCTGGTGCACTCAGCAGTCTGCTGGAACAGAAATCCTGGACTTCTTTCCTGCATTAAACTTGGTACAATTAGACAGTTCAAGGCCAAACCATGTGTGGGCAGTTGGGCGGAGCAGTTCTGCTAACAGATGTTCCAAAAAATAAAATAAAGAGCCATTTGGACTTTTTATAAAACATATTTTCTCTTACATACAAAAGTGGATTTTTCCTTGTTGTAACATATTTTATAATTCATTTTGTTAGAAAGAAAAACAAAAGATTGATTTGTTAGTTATGAAGTTTAATGGTTGAATTGCTTCAAAATTAAATAATTTACCTTGATTAATCCCACTGACTTCAGTAAATGGTCTTAGATTCTGGCACCTCCTGTTCAAGGAAAGGGTAGATTTGAGACACAACCAGCAAAACTCAGCAGTATCATAAAGTTAAGAGTGAACCCTTACAAGAAGGTATGTAATATCATTCTTTCTAAACTCTCTAAGGTTGTCCTTTTATATTTTTCATAATATATATTTGCTTTTACATCTCAAGATCAACCAATTTATTAATTTTTCTATGTTTTTAGATTTTCTTTTTCTCTCTGAAAGGCTAGAGTGAGACTTGACAAATATGAAGTGGTGATAGACAAGGAAAGATAAGTAAGCTGTCTGCCTCTTTTCTGAAGATACACTTATAACCAGAAGAGTAAAAGACACCATGACAACCTGATGAATTTCAGGTCTGCAGAATCTGCACAGATTCCTCATACCATGTAACCCTTGGAAAAATGACCAAAGAACTTACTGAACTGAATGAGGGATTTGTGCTTTGCACAAATACTGAGACAAATGTGTTCCCTTTAAATGTCTTATTGAAGTGGGCCTGTCTTGCCATGAGCACAGTTGTTAATGACCTCCATCCACGTACCACTATCTTCCTGGAAAAGTTCCTTTTAAAGCAAATGAAGCAGATCTAGTGGTACTTAAAATCTGGTATCCTGCACAGAGTAGAAACAACTCATCAAGAGCCAGTGCCCCAGTGTTAACAGTAATTTGCCTTCCTGTCAAACAACTGCTTCTCCACTGGCAGAAGGTACAGCAATAGGTGTGATGGTTCTTTCCACTAGCATTTGGGAACGTGACAAGAAGTTTTGCTATTAGTGGATTTAGGTGGTAAGTAACACTTTGCAAAAACAAAGTCTGTTTGCTGGAATACAGCTTCTACAGGTATCCACTGGAAAACCAAAGGATGGCCGGGCAGGGCGAGATGTTCACACCCACAGCCCGGGGAGGAAGAGAGGAGTTACCAACGTGTTACATTAACAGTGTAAGAGCCAGAACCTGGTAGAAACTTTCACCAGAAGAAATAACAGATGTAGAAAAGCTAAATTAAATATTACAGTATATGGTCAAAGGTTTTTATGCTGTAGTTCACAGCTCAGGTCTGTTAGTTCAGAAACTATGGTAATCTCATTTACATGACTAAGTAGAAGTATTCCTCATTTCTTAAAATACTCAATGCTTAGAAGTGCCTCAGTCATATCAATATGCTATAAGAATGTAACCACCAGAATATTTTAAAACTTGCTGTATGCTGGATAGATTTTTATGGTTCTTTCAGTGTTTTTACAGAGTATTTGGCTCATATCTTCAAAGTCACTCACCTTCTGCTACTGCTGTGTACCTGGATTACACATAGATAATAGAAGAAGAGTAATACATGGAAACAGTTTTATAGTTTCTAGGTTTTCAAAAATGCATGATCTGCATTATTCCTTGAAATTAAGTGCTGTTTGAGCAGTCTAAAATGTTTTTTTTTTTATTATTATTATTTGATTTTGTCCTTTGACTGTGGGTGAAAACTTAATGTCAAATATATAACGTTTTATTATGTCAGTTTCCTAAAAGTTCATAGGCATTATTTTGAGTTGTTCTTTAGCTTTTCAATTTTTTAACAACAAAAACCTTTAAAAGGCTAAAAACCTTCATGAATATCATATTTCCTGGCTTTGTAGCAGATTTATTTCTGACGTCTACTGATCAGTTCTACCTACCACCTCTGGAGTGTGCAAGTTAGTTCAGTTGCCGTTTGGTGAACGTAGATTCATGTTTCATGCATATGCTTTATGACTCTGTGACCATGTTCTGTCTTTTTGTTTGGTTTTTTGTTGAGTGTTGCTTTTTGGGTTTTTTTTGTTTATTTGTTTATTTTTTGGCTGGGGCCTCACCAGCTCACATTTCTGCTACCAGTGCTCACGTTTCAGCCCGGGGGCTGAGACTGCAGCAAACCCACAGTTTTGTCCAGTCTTGGGGATCAGAAGTTGCCTTAAGCTGAATGTACAGTTACTATCTGTATAGGGGATGTGTGTAGTCTTAACTTGTTTTTTAAAGTTTCCTTATTAATATGTTGATACAATGTATCTTTAAAATACCAAAGATTAAAATACACCTAGGATTGCCGTTTGAAATTCTGTTTCGAATTACCTGTGTCTGTCTGTATGGTTGTACCTATCATGTTATTAACAGTTTAGTTTTAGAAATATATTTGAAGTTATTGTCTGAATTAATTACCTGGGCTGTTCTCCATCATTTCAGAAGAGACATGTATCTTAACTGTTTATTCCTGTTTTTATAGATGGCTATACCACAGATGACATTGAATTTTACTGGCGTGGGGGTGATAATGCAGTTACAGGAGTGACAAAAATTGAACTTCCACAGTTCTCCATAGTAGACTACAAGCTTATCACCAAGAATGTTGTTTTCTCTACAGGTTTGTGAAGGGGAAGCTAAAAGGGGAATTCACTGGGAATACCTTTAGAAATGTGGTAATTCTCAATGTGCAGTTCAGGATCTGAGCAAAAATTTTAGAAACAGTAATAAATTAGATCAGCAGTTTTTCTTACGGCTTTCACAGTGTATACGGCATCATTCATTAACACCTGAAGAGGATATAGCAGTCTGTCATGTTTAGGCTCAATCAAATAAGCTATATTATGTTTTCCTATGAAAACGGATTAAGCCACTTATACACCTCAGAGCCCCAAACTCAACAAGAAGCAACCCAGCCTGTAGTAAACTTAAGAACATTTCTCTTGTTATTTCTAGATGTTACTTGTGCCAAGCTGCAGATGTATTAAACTAATTATTTTGTCTTTGCTGTAAAACCTTTAAAAATCCTTGTTCCACAGTGTGTGAGCCAATGCAGGCAGGTCACGAGAAATAACCAGAGGCCACGAATGCAATTGCAAAGAGCAAATTTATTTTAGTTACCTAACTACCGGGGGATCTCTGAAACAGCACCTAAGCTCCCGGGCAGAGGTGACACAAGCGGAGACGCAGGTGCTGCAGAATTCAGCCTTGGCAGAAGATCTCTGGGCCTGCTGCATTCACCTCTGTTTCAAGTTTTCAAGCAGACTCACCCTCCTGGTGTGCTCTGCTCTTTCTCACTACAAAGCAGGAATCTCAGGCATAATGATAAGGTGCCTTAGAGTTTCTCACAGGCCCATGTTATCTAACACAGAGGTTCTACTTGTCAAGCACACAAGGTCAGTAGAACAGCTAACATGGTGTATGTGTTTTTCCTATAGCCCTGCTGCACTCGCTTGAGTGTATTTACAATGATGCCCTCACCATTCTTCCGCTATTCCCACACAGGATTTGCAGTTTGGCCTGTGCTAGCAAGCATATGACTTTCTGAAGGCTCAAAACATGCTTTGTGAGGAGGAGTAGAAAATAAAATTGGATTTCATCAAATTAAAAAAAAAAAAAATTAAAAAAACAACCCAAAGCAAAACCAAAACAAAAAGCCCCAACCAAACAAAACCAAAACCAACCTGGTACATTTCAATGAAATATGAATTCATTCCAGAGAGACAAGTGTTGAGTCGGGCTATTACTGTATGGTGTTCTCTATCTACTTGAGAAAGCTGTTATTTGTATTAAAAAAATTCTTCAGACCCAAGCAGAGATGGGACCTGAATAGTCATGTCTAGGTACCTATTTCAGCAAGTCTTTCACACACAAAATTATTTCTGGTGTCCAGCGACAAAGGACAAGGGTTGTGTTGCTTGGAGAGCAGGTTAGAGTAAGGGTTACACTGAAGTAGCACATAGCTCAACTTTCCAGGGAAGAAGCATTTGTATGTTTTGATGCTCAGAAATGTATTTTGGCTGTTGATTGTTGAATATTATGCTTAACAAGAGATGCACCAAGAGCATCCTTGTACCCTTAGAAATAAAAGATTATTTAATCCCAATTCTTGCTAGAAATTCTGCAGCTGATTATACACGATCTTTCAACTCTGTGTGTACTCTATGTTGTGCAAAACAATAAAACCAAAATGACAGGAAAATGTTTTCAGGCTTTATACAAGTAAATTATGGCCGTACCAAATATTCTCTTTTAGGTGCCTACCCAAGGCTGTCTCTCAGCTTTAAACTTAAAAGAAACATTGGTTACTTCATTCTGCAGACCTACATGCCTTCTATTCTGATCACTATCCTGTCCTGGGTTTCCTTCTGGATTAATTATGACGCTTCAGCTGCAAGAGTTGCTTTAGGTAGGCGTTTTTACACATCTCCTGCAGTGTGCATTAGCTGAATGCTTTTTCTTGCTTCTGGCTTAGTGGATAGTGCATGATTTGAAAAATAAATCCGTTAGATCTTTTTATGTCTGGCTTGTTAAGCTTTGTATTATTTGAATCAGCATTTAAATAATCACAATTTAAATAAAAATGAAAGTGATTTCATGTCTGAATTAGCTAACTGTATAATCATTGTAACCAGAATTAACCTAATTGTCTCAGCAGTTTCAGTTGTTGGTTTACTGCTTGTTTTTCTCCAAAGAGAATACATTTAGTTTGCTTTGCCCATGGCTGTCCAGAATACAAATTCAGCACTGTGTTATGGATTATAAATTGCTTTTCCTTTCAGGTATGAACGAAATAAAGTTTTACTAAGGTTGTATATCTAACTTCTTCTTAAATTGAAGGCTTTTTTTCTTACTGGTACCTTACGTTCTAAAAGCAAAACCATTTTTCTAATTAATTTCTAGAGTGCTTTTATATTTTATCACTAATCTCCTGTGTATTTGTTTATATTGTGCCTCTTGTCAGAGGATCCATGCATGTTTCAAAAATAAATATGAGTATCTATTGCCAAATTTTGTATAAATCAGACCAATTCCTGCCAGTACAGCCCTCATATAGATAAAATAAGTAAATTGCCATAAACCATGCAATTGAGAATTTGACATTTTAACTTTCCTGAGTTTTACCATGCCTTTCCATGTAGCATTTTCCCATAGGAATTCAAGACTACAGCCATCCTGAAAATGCTGGAGAAAAGCAAGATAACAGTGACTCTAGGCTGGTAATTTATAACCGAGGCTCATTAGGGAAGGTTACAGTTTAGCTGGTTGAAAACATACTAATAGAATGCAACTACTGTTTGTTTGATGGAACATTATTACAGGTGTAATCTTGTTTACTGTACAAGAAATTAGAGACAAAGATAACAAATACAGATAGAGGTTGGGGGTGGGGTTTTTCTTCCACCACAAAAGAAAATCATCTAGAATTTTTAAGCTCTAGCATTTGAATATTATGAGCTATTCTTTTAGAAAATTAATTCGATGAATAGACTTGTCAATTTTTTTTTTTTTCCAGGAATCACAACTGTGCTCACAATGACAACAATTAACACCCATCTTCGAGAGACTCTTCCCAAAATTCCATATGTGAAAGCCATTGATATGTACCTTATGGGATGTTTTGTCTTCGTTTTCATGGCTCTGCTGGAGTACGCATTGGTCAACTACATCTTCTTTGGAAGGGGACCTCAACGTCAAAAGAAAGCGGCAGAAAAAGCTGCCAGTGCCAACAATGAGAAGTTGCGAATGGATGTCAATAAGGTAAATTGAAATGGGGATTTATTTTTAGCATTGGCCCAGGAAGGCAGACGTTCGCTTCTGCCAGACAGAGCTTTAAAATGTAATTTCTCATAGAAAATGAGTGGAGTGGGATTATTGTGATCTTGTTTTAGCTCTGTAGAGCAGTGTACTTAGCCACCTCAACAATGAATGCTGCCCCCTAGCCTGGAAAACTGAATGAGGTTTTTCTAAAGCATGTGCTCACTTCAGCTTTACTGTGAGATGTTTTCTCAGTCAGGATGTTCAGTTAAATATGTTTAATCTGTTTCCAAAGGAACAAATCCAAAATGATGGCTATAGCTGATATTCTAGTAAGAGCTGTATGGAACGGTGAAAAGAAAACCAAATTTAACCTACTTTCATAAATCTTTTAGATGACCTGGATAAGAAATATTTGCTTGCAGAAGTTTTTAAAGCTTGAAAAGTTCACATATTTTCAACATATAATGGCCCAGGATACTGTTGACTAAATGAGAAAGTGCTCAGAAATAAAACATCAACTTGCTATGCACTTAATGTTGAATCTAAAAATGGTCCTCTGGGAATGGAGAGTTGAGGCAGAAAAAAGATTTGCCAAGATACACACTTTTGGAAGAAGTATCCATTATGCTTAATGAAAATGGAGCACTTATCATAAAGCACTTGTCATTTTTCACTTTGACTATTTTGGATGAGTTTCACACAGTGACAAATCTGGACTGAATGCTAAAATGTACTCAGTGTGAAATGTATAAACTTTCACACACATGCAAAATTGGAAAGTTAAATAAAGTTGTTTGGTTTTATTTTAATTTGTAATTCAACATGATACTCCAAGGAGAAAAAAAATCAAAATCAGAATTTAGAAAAAACAAAACGACAACAAAAAAATCCCGCAAAACCCCACACATGAATTGGGGGGGGGGGGGAGAGACGTTTATTTGTGGAGTAGAAACATAAGTTTCATACAGCTCTAGTGGTGGAATTTCTCATGTTTGTTCAGAACTTCTATGCTACCGTAGTGTGCCTGTTGACAGAAGAACATATATAGGTTGTAGCTCATAGTCTTTTAAGATTGATGATTATATTTGTATGGCTCAGATCACACCCTTTTTTGATGTTATGGGACGGTAGATCACGTTTTACCATTGTAAAGTTCATGGAGACTCTGTAAAATCTTTTTCTTCCTATTTTTTTTTTTTTTCAGCAATGTAAAAAAAGTTGCAAGGTTTTATTTAATTTGACAAATCTATTTTTTAAAAATCAGTTTCTCTGTAAAAAATCGAAGCTGTTGACTAAAAAACCCTGTAGATAACTTTGAAACTAGATCTGTGTTTACCTGAAGTCTTTCCTCTAGCACCAATGGAAATTTAAAGTCCATGGGTGTCAGAGTATTACCTCTACCTGAGGTATATGTTTGCATACTGTTTCACTTATGATATTTTCTATGTACTTATACAATGGAGCTTTCAGCCACGTAACAGAACAGCCAAAGTCTTGTGGCAAATTGCTAATCATGAACTAGCATCTGAAAGCACTAACCAGTGTACTAATCCAATCCAGTAAGCAGAGTGATTAATTCCCATAACTGTTGCAGAAATTCACCAGCCTACAGGGTTAACGCAAAGTATCCTGGGAAGAACCTTACTTATATTTTTTTTATACCGAGCCTTTTGCTTAATATACCAGGCCTGTGTGGTTCATAGTCTGTGGTGGTTCTTCTCTGCTATCCAGATACGCTCTGATCTGATAATCAGGTTTGCAATCCCTTAAGCAATAGATAGAGAATCAAATAGGAGAGGATCAGAAAAGAGTAGTGATCAGAGAACATTGTCCTGCTGCCTAAAGATTGCTTCGGGGAAGGGGAAAGGAGCTGACAGCTGTTCTTACTGTTTGACCGGCAGCAAGAAAACAGATTCATATTTAATGGACCTGAATATTTTATCTATGAAAGGGGGCCAAATATTATATAATTTTTTTCATGTACAAAAACCAAAAATGAGTCTGAACTGCTGAATTTGATTCAAATGCAGGTTTCCATGAAAACCCAAATATTTTAGAAATAGGACCAAACCAATACAGTATGAGTATTCTTCTGTGATATTACTAGATTCCTCTTGTATCACTACACAGAATACTATGAATTTATGTTTGTAACTTCAGATACTATGTGAGAAAAGATTAATGCCATGAGTAATAAACTTCATCACATGAGGAGGAAAACTTCTAAACAGCTCTGTTACTGCATTCAGCATAGACATTGTAAAAAAAAAAGGGAGATGGTTATTGGAACTGCTGCTTGTAGTGCAGCATCTTTGTCTATGTGTTACAGACCCACAAATCTGTACTAATTTTCTGCAGATTCCAACACCAATTTTTGTAACAGCCTCTTACAGCTTTTCTGAACAACAAAAGATGGTGAGAGGAGAAGTGCTGATTGGGTCCTTCCACCCCAACTACTTGCAAAATCAAAGTAGAAGTTAAGACATGTGCCGTTTATGCTGTTGAATTCTCTGGTATGGAGAGATTCCAGGGCAGGTGCAGAGATTGGTAGTTTTTCTGTTTGTGCTCAGTGTTATTCAGAAGGTACTAGAGAGGCTACAAAACAGTATGGATGCACAATAGAAGCTGTTCTTTCATGACTGTGGTATCTGCTGAATCCAGTGTAATCCCTTGGAGATTTGGTGACTCAGGAGGGGAATGTCCTGTTTTTTTCCATTTGAGTGGACACCATCAGACTCACTGCAGATTTTCACCTGGGCTGTTCCAGAGGAAACTGTGGCCAAATCTTTCATTGAATTACATATTGTATTCATGTCATATGCTCGATGAATGTAATTGTTTTGCTTTTGTTTCACTTTTTAAAAATCATATAATAGTCCAAGCCCCTGCAATGCGCAGGGACATCTTCAACTAGAACATCTTGCTCAGAACCCCATCCAGCCTGACCTTGAATGTCTCCATGGATGGGGCATCTACCACCTCTCTGGGCAGCCTATGCCAGTGTTTCACCACCCTCATAGTGAAAAATTTCTTCCTTTTATCTAGTCTGATTCAACACAGGAGATCGTAACCTCATATACTGCCTCATTTTCAAGGATCATTGGCTCAATTTGGGATAAGGGGAAAGAAGATAAGGGATTGGGCCTATGTCTTGATTTGCTTCTTGCATTCTGAAACCTGAGTAATAAAATCATGGAGAAATTCTAAGTACATAAAAACTCTAGGAAGATTCAGACTCGATTACAAGCAGATACGTTATCACAGACTTGCTAAGTCATACTGGACTTGCTCAATTTCCTTTGTAGTGATGTCAGGTTAAAATGGCTGCACGTATGTTCATTCCACTTTGAAGCTTTCCAAGCTACATACAACAGTTTATTCCTTTAGTCTAAGTCATCATCTTTTGCCTTTGTCAAGGCTAACTGTTCTCTCTGTAAACAGTCGTATTGTTGCTTACAGGTAAATCATTGGCTTTCTTCTTACTCTATACATTCTTCACTTATGATTCCCTCACCTCTTTTTGCAAGAATAAGAATAGGTAAACTGGGAGTGTTGTATTTCTGCTTGAAGACCTAATATGTGTCATGAACTATGGTATATATACCATATATGCATATGATATATATGTATTATCATGCAATTTTGTTCTGTGGACTTTTCTCTTTTAAATAGTAATTCTGGTGGTCCTCAGCATCCTTCTGATCCTTTTTAGGCACATTTCATGCTATCTTTTCTTTAGGCTCAGGACACTAATCTAATATATTGTCTGTGCTTCTGCCAGATGATTACCAGATATGTTAAAAAATAGGGCTAAATTCTGACCCCTGGCGTCACAATATCATTCAGCTGACTGTCTTCCTTTGGGTAATTGTACATATATCTGGGACATTTCATCTCTTCAGTTCTAAGATAACATCTCAAAGGCTTTTCTGAAATCCATAACTTTCATCTTTTAATTCTGTAATTACATAAAAATACTAGAAGCCTCTATGAGGCTTTTTTTCTTCTAATTGTAATTTTGGTTTCTGTTTCCTTTTGGGATAAAAGGGGATGGAGAGAGGGAGAAAGGGAAACAAGCTACTGTGATATAACCCTTCAAGTTTTCTCCTTTATGAAGACGACTCTGCGTATGGCCTGGTACAACTGCAAAATATTTCTGATGTAGAGGCCCAGCCATTTTAATATACTTAATTTCTGTTATTGCAGTTCAAATAAGGAGCTTCTTGGTACTTTCTCAGTACTGACTTATTCCCCTTAAATTTCTTCCAGAATCCAGTAGTCAAGATGGTTTTGATTAATTTTTATTTTTTCTCTTACATTATTGAATCCAGTAATTTTACCTTGGAACTTTCCATCTTGGAACTGTGGCTTAGATGGGTGTACTGATGCTGACCACTGTGATGTGTCTGATGCAACTTCTAGTCTTTGTGTTGTTCAGGATTTGTAGTCTGATCATCTCCCAAGCTATGTATTTTCAGTATATTTTCCTGTGTTCCTAAGTTCCCAGTCAACCTGCTGCTTATGTCTGTGTTACGTCTTTTGGATTTATTGCTGTTTTGTCCACAGTTCATCTAACCTATTTGATCCAGAGTACTGCATATGTTAATTGACTTCTCTGGAGGTGTAAGGAAGGTGAAAATGCTTTTCCATATCAATGATATCGCTGTATTTGTTCTTCTGGATAGATCAGAAAACCTGCATTACAGCTTTGTTGCAATTTAATGGAAAACAGAACTGTCACTGTAAAGACCATGGTAAATGTACTGGGCTGAATGAAAAGCTGATTCTTCTTCCTCTGTAAAGCCAGTGCTTCTTGCATCTTGCCAGCTGTACATTTGACCATGGGTGATTATAATGAAAAAGCAGCTGTATGTGCCATCTTCTTCCAAAGCAACAGAGACTGGAAGTGTGTCAGGCAGCAGAGACGATACTCGCTGTGAGTATTGCTATCAGTTCCTACATCAAGGCTCTTGCTAAAAGAAGGGCTGCAGATCCATCTGAGCACCTTGTCAGTCTTTTCTTAGACATCAGTATGGTTTCCTTACCAGGGTGTTGCCTAGAAACAGGATGTGCTGCTTGCATTTTTTCAACCGAAATATCAAACCTTATAGCAGCATTACCATATAATGATTTGGTGCATCTTACCTTCCATTTCTAGTTCTATATTTAGAATTCTTGCAAGCATGTTATTCAGGTCGTGTTTAAATTATTTCTAAATTATTTTCTTTCTTTTCTTTATAGTTAGATCATCTAAGTTTATAACAATTAATTATTGAAAATTAACATTTCTTATCTAAAATTTATTTGCTATATTCTTTCAAAGTAATTTGGTTTGTCACTTCACAGAAGTGATGTTTTGCATAATGTAAATACATCACTGAACGTAATTTTAGAATGTATACAGTTGCGGTAATAATTGAAGTCTAGACATTTCCAGCCTAGCTTAAAGCAGAGATACTGTAAGTGTACAGGCTCTGTACCTGAAGTACATGGTAACATGAGTCACATAAATAAAAATTTACCTCTAATTTTACAATCATAATTTCGGAGTATTAATAGAGCAATTTTCCTTTGGAAAAGAGGGGAAAATGTCAGGATATTAAGCAATACTTCATAGAACTGTTTATATGGATTTATTCAGTCATTTTTTTTAAATAAATATGAACTGACATTGCTAACCTCTGCATGTTTAGATAAGGGTTTTATTCTGAATGCAAATAGTCTTTTTTAAATATACTGGATTTATTTTTAAAATTATGAGTAATTCTTTACTCAGTAGTCTTTGTATTATGTAAGGGATTCAGTCAGCACACCTGAAAATTACAGTACATTGCTGTTACACAGTGCCAAGTCACAAACAAGTGAAATCGTCAAACTAATGATGTTTCTGTATCAGAAATGTTGAGTACCAAGTAGAAACCATGGAACTTTAATATGGTAATGAGCTTAAACAGCATATTAATAGATTTTAATCACAATAGAAACGTTCTCTGGAAGAACAAATATAGGGCTTGGCAAGCTAAGAAGGTTTAAACAAATATAGGTATCTTTGCAATTCATTGCCCTTCTGACCCACGGTTATATCCACATTAGCACACATTTGCTTAAAAGAGATGAGATGGCAAGAAAAGAACAAATAAAGGCTTAACCTGCCCTCAGCTGCACTTAACACTGCAGCTTTCTTCCCATTCAAGTTGTCTCACCTTTTTGACCAAGTAAAAGAGTCTGACCAAGTTTAGCCAGCAAAGTTGAATAATTCACTTAAGATCTTTCATTTTGAGAGGACTGCACTGCATTACCAGAGTTTCAAGACAAACAAGACTACCCAATTACCTGTTTCACAGGTGATTGCACCTAATTATTTCATCTGTGCAACTGGGCAGGCTGAGTACAGTTTCTGGACATTTTATAGTCTAGCAAGGAAATGGGGCTCCCACAGCAGCCTCCTTCTGCAGGTGCCCACTTTCAGAGTCACTGGCTCACGTATGTGTGCTGTTCGGACATGAAGACTGGGGACTTTCTCTGTCATTGTGCCAGCAATGCACCCTCCGTTACAGCAGCACACTTCGAAATGGCATCGAGTCAGCTCAGGTAATGCTTCACTACCCGCCATTTCCCATGACAGCTTCCAAACTTTTATTCACTTGTTGGTGAATAAGTGGAAGAGCCTGAGCATTCTTTTTCCTGTCATATCCATAGATGTCTCCTTTGAGAAAGAGAGGTGGAATTAGACAGAGTATATTTACTTGAGCCAATGTGAATCCATTGATACGTGTGCAGGCTGACCTGTGATAGCTTCCAGTGTGCTGAAAGGTTGCTCTCCTCAATTTCAGACAAAGGTATAAAGATGCATTAGCAGGGCTGCAGGTCTGAGATAAAACACCTTGCTCCAAAGTGATGCTCATTAGCTTAGGCTTGGCTAATGCTTTTATTTTCCCTCTGATTTATTGCTTTCTTGCCTCCAGCCTTTTCAGTTCACAGCAATATTTGTCCATTTCTATCTGGAGAAATCACATAAATGCATCTCTAGTGCAGAGGAATTATTGCAAAGGTACCTAAAATGAGTCAGTATTTATTACACAGGACTGCACGTGATACCCTACACAGTACAGGTGCTTCCAGTATAAAACACTAGTAAGCAGAAGACTGTAAAGACTTTTGGAAAAAAGAGGAACTTTTAAATGACTACATGCACAGTCTCAGTTAATGAACAGGATATTAAAACACAAAGACAAGACAGAGCTCTTAAAATTTCAGTCTAAACTCAAAGCCTCACTGCTCTATATTGCTGGAGCTAATGCTGCCTTTCCAGGTTTAAGCAGAAGCATGCATCCTTTCCCATTCCCCTCCAAGGGGAGTTTTCCTTTTGTTTGAAATGCAGGTAAAACTGCACAAGGGTCATAAGGTATTCCTGGTACAAAAGTTTACTGAAGGACATGTAATAAAAGTAGGCATGCATTATAAAAGCTCAGCCTTTCTCCTAAATTTACATTCATGCATTATTGAGGAACAACTTGTATATGAAACAATCAGCAATGCACAGAGTGCTCAGCCGGCCTCTTCATGTTTTGTTAAAACCTGAGGTTTGATAGGAGTGAAATTGGAGGAAGTTCCAGTTTTAGCCCGCAGCACAGTGCAGAAGCAGTCAGAAGGTGATTTATTTCCATGATCCGTAGTGGTATTCCACATGACATCTGAATAAAGGTCAAGTCAACTGCATGAGTTTTTCTTTCTGCAGCCACGCTCCTTTGAATGCCATGTTTAATTAATGTAAGAACAGTGCATGTACACTCCGTTAGTCTACAGCACGATATCCCTTTTGCTTCTGAAGTGCATCTGCAAACCTGCTATCCAGCAATGACCCTTGATTAAATACACTTTTGGTTGCAAAAAATAATCCATTAATGGAGTTTATATTATTTCAGATTGTTTGGAAATAAGGCACATAAAAGCCAAATGGTGTACAGTGAAACAGAATAAGCTGCAGTCCAGAAGCAGTGTCTGGCTAGTGAATTTAGTGAATTGATTTCCCAAAGCAGATCAACTCTAAAGACTTTGACATGGTTTGATTGAATGACCATGAGTCAGCCAATTTCTATCCAAAAAGTGAGTTGTAACTCTAATGTCATGTACCAGGGGATGTACCCTCATTGTGCTCAAGAATCTCGACATCACTGGATTGTGCACAGTAGGGCGGCACTGAGTGGCAAAAATACTGTTATAATGGAGAAGGTGACTGCTTGTCAACTCCTTTGCTTAATTCGTAGTGTCTGAAATGACAATCTGTTTGGTTTCTTTTTGCAGATAGCAATAGAATGGTATATCTAATCTAGGGGAAATCAATTTTAGGCGATCCAAAATTCGTATCAGAAGTGTTTATATAGTCAGAATGTTACTATCCCAAACTGGTAAATCTCTCTTTTATAGTTTTTTGCTCATCTTTAGTCTGTCATTAACTATTCATTAGGATGCTTTGCCTTTGTTGTTGTCTGTTTTTTAGGCTGTAGGATTACCTAGACTGGAGCAAGTTAATACTTTCAGCACTATTAAAAAACTCCAAAATTGCTGTGTTAGAACACATTCTAAAGACCTTTTCCCAATATTTTAAAAATATTTTTATCCTCAAAATGGTGTTGTCTTTCTCTGTTCCCCCCGCCCCTGTCCTCCTCCACCAGTGGAAGCATTCTGATTCCCAGGAGAGACATGGTGCAGTCACTCTGCAGCATGCCAGGGAGGCTGCTTCTCTTGCATAAAGATAAGGATAGAGCAAGGTCGATGAGCAGAATGGTCCAAACCACCTAGAAATAACATGTCTAACCATACTCATAACAAAATATTACTAATGTAGCTTATAAACTGGGCATCCATGTAGATATGTTCAAATTCTATGCTCTATTATATATACATTGTTTTTTAAAGGGTGTTAGAGTGTGTATTGCATATATGTATGCTAAATTTAATGGAACAGTCATGCTGGGCTATGAAGACCGAAGTTTGTTGGTAAATTCACTCAGTGAATTCTTTTGGGTATTAGCTGCTTTCCCAGAGTTCTGCATATGGAGAAGGACAAAAACCAGGAGTTTTCTTCCCCGTCCAAAAAACTTGTTGAGTCTTCTCATTAAACGTAATGCATCTTAAAGCTACGTACAAAAAGCCTTGCCTACTTGTCCTTGCTTATGACCTAAAAATGAACTCAAATTTCTGATAATATGGTTGTGAGAAACTTAATGCTTTTGAGCTGGCCTGAGGGATGCAACAGTGAAGGTCACACAGCCTAAATCAACGTGATTATTCATGTAATGCTTTGTTTCAGCCACTTTCTGTGAGTGTATTCTTGGAGTATTCAAAGGTTCCTGCGGGTAACTGGAAATGAAGTTCTTCAGAAATGGAAGATTTTAGCTAGATGGAATTCTGAGGTTTTACGATTTCAAGCAATAGTGGTTTTAGGTAGGAAAAAGTCTTTACGTAAGTTTCAACTGTTGAATGGAAGGTCTCTTGTTTATTAAAATGTATAATAAGATAGCTGGAGGAGAAGATCCAAAAACCAAATCCGTGTACGTATCATTTGAAGTGGGCTAGCTGTTGTGGCGGATGATTCTTCAGCTGTTATTTCTTCTTTGTTTTGTGTCATGTGGCATATACAATACATAATAATTTGCAATTTAAAAGTAAACCTTTTAGTATTTTCAAAATTTGCCTTGCAAAAATAAATGCATTCAGGAAGTTCAGGTAGGTTAATATTTAGATTTTTCAGCTTTTCTCCAGGAGAAGTTTTTGATGCTTATCTTTAGGATACAAGAGATGTTTTGTTTCGTGGAAAGGTTTCATTTTTAAGGTAGAATCACTTACAAATAATTATTTTTGTCAGAGTAATGACTTTCCAATCTCCTGGAGGAAAAAAGAAATCTGTACCTGACATTACTAGAAGGAAGGGCAACTACCATTAAATATTATCAACGTGAAGCTTATTCAGATCTGAAGACTTCCCAAATAGAAATCCTCTTAACTAATGTTTGACTCCACCATTGTGATATGTTCTTCCAGGATTAAAAAACAAAACAACAAAAACAAACGAACAAACAATAGTTTCCTCCTTATGAGTATATGCATTGGGCACGGTTTTGGATTGACAGCAAAAGTCCCATTCACAGGAAATCACTTGAAAACATGACTAATCTTAATATTTATTAAATAATAACTAATTAAATATTACATTAATGTATCTCCTTAAGTAAAGTTTCAAGTTCATTTCCTGAATCAGATATCTGTTTACTGTTTACAGTCAACTATATCTGCTCCACTAGAATGGAAATTACATGTACAACATCAAGGCCTTACTGACATAAATTATTTCTTCCACTTCACTAGAAATTGCATTGGACTTAATTATCTTGGCCAAAAGTGAAATGGAGGAAACATTTTTTGTACAGATTCACAGTGCAATTTCTATTTTTCTTTCTTGTCTGGCTAAGGTGATTTATCCCCCTTTACTCCAAAAGCCCTAGGGATGGTTT
Organism: Patagioenas fasciata; assembly: GCF_037038585.1. Taxonomy (NCBI): domain Eukaryota; kingdom Metazoa; phylum Chordata; class Aves; order Columbiformes; family Columbidae; genus Patagioenas; species Patagioenas fasciata. The sequence continues at coordinate 12,134,291 of NC_092533.1, read as the reverse complement.
TGTGATATTTTTGATGTTGGTGTAAGGTTCAAGCTATTCCCATTTTTTCCTATTCTGTGTCATAATTCAAACAGCAGTCCTGATTTTGCCTGTTTTACTTGTTGACTTCTGGTTTAAAACATTGGATTCTGTGCAGCAGTTTGAACAATTTCATATTTCATGTTTTTTATTCAAATGTCATCAAGCCAAAGATACTTTAGCCTCTTTCATTTTATGTGGGCACTTATTCTGCAATGTCTTAAGTAGAGAATCCTTTTAGTAAACAAAAGAAATAATGTTTTCAATCATTTCTTCAGAATCCTACAGTAGTTATGACTAGGTTACTGATATTTTACTAATGGTAGTGATCAAGAAATCACATATATCAGAGGGTAAAACTATATGCCTAGAAATTGAACTACAAGTAGTTTAAGCAATGTTAAAGCTCCATGTCCAGATCTTACATTTCCTCTCACTTTCTTTTTTCTTTTTATATTCTTCTAGGTCTCTTGGGGTTGAGCTTTTATGCTTTGATTTTTAGGCTTTAAAAAGCTCAAGTACTGAAAGAAAATCCTGATTGAATTTGCAGAGTTTCTCTGGGTTTTCTGACCTGAAACCAAACAAAGTAACCTGAAATTATAAGTCAACCTAATTTTACTGTTTTCTAACCACATACTTCACAGCCTGACCCAGTTTTTAGGTATATAATGCAGTCTGAGCCAATGCGTGCTAACGTGGTTTCATAAACAGTTACTGCGATGCTGGCAATAAATCAAATTTTGTACGGACAATAGAAATGCAGTGTTTGTTACATTCTTAAGGACGTTGTTTCACATATGGATGTTTTGCAATATTAGGCAGTTATGCTTTATGAGTTCATATAGCTTTGTCTCAGCAGACTTGCTTATCATGTCAGATATGTCTGTATAGCTTTAGCAGGTGCCACTTGTAAATCATTAATTCTTTTTTCTTCCAGACTGACCCTAGCAACAGCTTATACAGGACTATGTAAGACTCTGTACGTTCCACTGATTGCCTTGTGTAGTCAGTGCAATCCCCAGAGATCAGTGCTTCCTAATCAATAAGTCAAACCTTGCTGGTGAGGTGGAAGATCCCTATTACATGTAAAGTGCACTTTGTACTTTCACTTAATGTTGCCAGAGCTGCTGTGACTAGTCAGGATTAGAATATTACTGGTTTTCCAAGCAAAGCTCAGCTGTAAGAGGTGGGAAACTGCTATAGATAATACTAAGGTCTTTATCTCTAACAAATTAAATTATAAGTCTAGGCATGCCACGTCGGTCTGCGTTGCAAAATAGATCTTTATTTCTGTCTTCAGTTCTTTAGAATGTCAGTTTACAGGACCTAAAGATGCTGAGACCCAAACTCAGGTGTTAATCTCAGTAGTAGACTGGGTGTTTCTGTTCTCTCTCCTTGGTTTAGCTCACCATATTTTTCATTTGGCTAGTGGCAGCCCTACTTAAGAAAAGGATATTTCTTTTGAGCTTACAAATGTTTTGTTACAGAAGGTTTTTCCATCAGAAATTCCAGCCCTACTGTCTATTTTATTTACGGCTTCTGAGCCATTCTGACATAAAATGAGCCATCAGTACCTGCCTGTCATTGAAGGTTAGAGGTGAAAATGAACAGCATATGAAGAAGTAAATATGTCAGTATTATGATGTTTTCAATTCATCAATATAAATTTCCCTCCTACTTGTTAAGCTGTGTTTGGCATAACAGAAGAGCATAATCACCAAGATGCTGGTTTACTAGGGGTCAGTGATTTCAAAGATCTGGTCATGCTTGGAGGATCTCTAATGTACGTATGTGTGTGTGGGGAAGTTGTAATTTCCTTGTATTTTACAGTTGTTAATGTATTAGTGTAAGAGGAATTCCTCAAGAAAGCCATCATTTTGGAGTTTCTAGGTAGCAGGAAGAATATATAATGGTAACATTTCCACACTTTCCTCTCTATTCCCTTTGTCTGAGGCCATCAAACACGTCATGGCCTCTTTCAAAGCTCCAGAGTCAGCTTTTCCTCCAGTTGACCTGGACCTATACCTGAATACCATTTGCATCATATATTTTGCCATCCACCTTTAAGACTGATTTATAAAAACCCTGTCCTCTTGCATGGTTGCTGTCTTGTGGTCATTTCTCCTCCAGTTCTGCCTTCACCTTTTTGTTTCCATGGTACCTGTTGCTGCTTTTTCTTCATCTTCACATCCTCCCTTCCCTCTTTATCCCTGGGAATTTTTCCATTAATTTGGTACTCTCCTGTTCACCATGAAGAGTCTAGTTCTATGGTTGAACAGTCCTTCAACACCAAGAGACCTTTTTAATCTTCCACCTCCTTTTGAAACCACTTTTACACTTTTCCCCCAGAATAATTTTAACAGTTGTTTTCATATCATCATATCTTCCTTGGTCAAGTGACCAGTTGGAAAAAATACATTTGCATCACAACACTATGTTACCTTGAGGAGCAGAGCAAGGCAGTAATAGCACCTCTGAAGCCAGAATTGATTGTTGGCTTAGAGGTCCCTATATCTTTTAATCAGTTTTTCTATTATTACCCTAGAGTGTTTTAATTTTAAATGAAAGATAATAGCTGCCTTATCTCTAAGGAAACTGGTCTTGATTTTATTAACTTACAGGACAGAAGAATAATTGGCACATATCATTGTCCAGAAATGTATTCAACAAAGGTATCTTTCATTGTTTTCTAATGCTTTTATCCTCAGAGAGTTAAAATTCAGGTCCTGACCACTTATGGTCGTTAAAGATCCCATGGCACTTTTTATAGTGTGGTCATCTCAGCCACAAGCATCTGGTCAAATATCAATTTATGTGACTGTTCTGCTTACCTAACATTCCCCACCACCACTCACCCACCCCATAGTTTCAATTGGCTACAGCATTCTCCATTTCCTCGACTAAAATATAGTGTATTGTTCTGCACCTCAGAGGTGATTGTGCTTCACTGGGAAGTGAAGTGGTTCTTCTTTCTAATGCTCGTAAAGCGCTTTGGGATCCTTTTGAATGGGTGGTGCTGCTTATAGTGAAAGTAATTCATTATTATTCTGTCTCAGGCTTCACTTAGTTACAAAAGCATGTTTTATTTAGAGTTGGGCGAACCTACTCGGTGAAAATAATACTGCCACTAATCTGACAAGGAGCTTTTGTCAAAGCTCAACAAGTTAGGTTAATTTCTCTTTTTGTTTGTTTAGTTTTGAGTTTTTCTTTGCCTTTTGTTGTTGGTTGGTTTTGGGAGCTCTTCAGATTGGGAATTCAAAATACCATGAAAAATGTAGTCCTAGTTATAGTCAATCCACTGTTCCAGGTGCAGGAGACTCGAATTAGTGCTTGAGAAGCACCTGAACTTTGTGGTGTTTATCTGGCTATTCTAACACTTGAAGGTTCGCCCATCACTAATTTTTACTGTATTCTGCATTATTTCTTCAGAAAAATTATCTGAATATTGAAAGATGCTGTACTCCAGCTCTGAAATCAGTGTGATATGTGCAGAAGAAGACACTTTGCTACAGAAGATAGTTTAGAATATACCAAATGTTTTTTCTGCCCAGCCTCACTAATCTTACTAACTACTGCCATGATTACCAGATATCTGCAGCAGTTTGCTGTGTTAAGAAATGCACTGAAATGTGAACGGAAGTTACCAAAGGATCAAAGCAAGACATTAACTGAAGGAGTGATATCATGTCGCTAAAACATGTCTACATCTAACTCCAGTAGACTAAAATTACTTCTTGCATTTGTGTTGCATAGAAAGGTTATGAGTGTGCAAAGAGCACTCACATTTCTGATATCATTGCAGATCAAAAGGCTAAAATGCTTGCAGTAGATTCATCATTTGAAAGCTTTTGCATATGTTTGCTTTTGTGTGTATTACAATAGAAGAATACTCCTTTTGCCTTAGATTCGTCTAATGCAGATGAGAACTGATGAATGGCCTTCCCAGCCAGAGCACAGTGTTTCCTCACTGCGCTCAATATCAGGCTGCAGAGTTCTTAAAGGAATTTTTCTTGAGTTCCAGCTCAACTTTCTCGGTTTTCCAGTGCTTCTCAAAGAGATTGGTTTTCCTAACACACTAGGAAATTCAAAAATTTCATATGGCTTTGATGGAGAGCAAGAAAAAATAGATTATTTTGGCTGCTTCACATTGAGTCATTACATTTAATCTAAAAGTAAAATATGATGAAACTAGAGGGGTGGAAATTCACATAGCTTAAAAAAAAAAAAGAGACAGTGGAATCTGGCATTTCAGCAATGCCAGCTTTTATGCATCGCTTGAACAGATGTAATCACTCAAATGACGGTGTTTCAGTAGGTCCAAAGTATTTTTGTGTTTTTGTGAGTATCTAATTTCCCAGTTTATAATACTGTGCAGTGGATGCTATTAAAAAGCAAGTATTTTCAATCCACTTCTCTCACCATACCATGTGAAATATCACATAGGGTTTTTTTAATAATGGCAAATACAGTGCTATATTGGGTAGTGCAGTGAGGTATCTGCTAGTGACTGCTGGCTTCTAAATATTACAGAATAGTCTAACACTATATTACTGTTTAGAAATTTTTGAAAGTCACCGTTTTGCACTTTCAGTAAGTCATAGCATGTACTAGTTACATGATATATGAATAATATGGCTGAGTTATTCTTGAAGAAGCTCTGGGACAGTTTCATCTCTTATTTGGCCTGGAGTATATCTGCACTACCATACTCAATTAGCTGCCCAATAGCTATTATTGTTTTTAAAGTATTTTGGTTTAATTATGCTCAGTTGTCACACAATTCAAAATATATGTAGAAGGAAGGCTGAGAAGAACTAAAACTTCCTAAATAATCTTATATTTGTTTTCTATAAATGGATCATTTTGAATTTCTCCTGGCATGCTTCAGATCTACTCCATACTGCCTAAGAGTAGAATTTAGTTCCTCATCTTTGGAATCCTCTTGATTGTCTAAGGGGTTTCTTTACAACATTGAATTAATTTTATTTTTTTCCACTGGACTGCCTTTAAAAGACATGTCACTAAAACTACCCATTGAAACAACTTCTCAATGTACATTTGATGTGATTACACTCTGTAGATGTTTTTCCTTGCTGCAAATTTCAGATCTCTGCTATTCCAGCATTCAGGTCTCCACAGCATGCACTGTATTTATTAAATTCATTAGCACTGGAGCATCGAGATTCCACACAGGTAGTTAGACAGTGTCATTGCCTTTCTCAAAGTAACCAGCAGTTGTGTTTGGAATGTAGGCAATTAACGTTTGCATCTCTTGTGCAGTGCTCTGCGCCTCATTTCCTAGAGGCAGACAGACCTTGTGCATCCCTGAAGCTTTTGTCAGAGCAGCAGCTTTCATTTGAAAGAACAAAAAACCAAATCAAAGCAGACCATTTTAATTTTATTTCCCTCCAAAAGCCTTCAGTATTTGCCCCAGATGTCCTACCCAGTGGCAGAATGTCACTTTAAGGAGCTGAGCATGTACTCCGTTGCCAGGTATTGCTTCTGCTCACTGAACATGAGGTTTAGGGAAATACTATTTATTCCATTATACTACACTGGTCTTATTGCTCCTTGAGCTCACAGATAAATGACAATAAGTTTAGTCACAGCTATGCTTCAAGTCTTTTAGACAGGCTGACATCCCATGAATTAGTAATGTTAGATCTAGTCCTTCTCAGCATGGCTTCAGTTTGCAACTGCCTGGGCTTCCTTTCTCTCCTGTTAAATCTGCCTTCTTACTTTTTATAGATGGATCCGCATGAAAATATTTTGTTGAGCACACTTGAAATTAAAAATGAGATGGCTGCCTCCGAGGCTGTGATGGGGCTTGGGGACCCTAGAAGCACTATGCTGGCCTATGACACTTCAAGCATCCAGTACCGGAAAGCTGGCTTACCCAGACACAGCTTTGGTCGCAACGCCCTGGAGCGACACGTGGCACAGAAGAAAAGTAGGCTACGGAGACGCGCATCTCAACTGAAAATTACCATTCCTGACTTGACTGATGTAAATGCCATAGATCGATGGTCGCGCATATTCTTCCCTGTTGTTTTTTCCTTCTTCAATATTGTCTATTGGCTTTACTATGTGAACTAAGAAACAAAGCCACACAGGAAGCAAGAACTGGATTTCTCTTCAAATCGGTTGTACAGCCAAAAGTGGAACTTAGAAAAAAACCTATTCAGGACAAAAAGTTATTTTAAAACACCTTAGTTGCTGGCCCACTCTATGGTCTGTTTTTATAATGTTTTGATTGTATCTGCTAAATCGTAAATATGTTAAGTTGCAGTATGGACATTTTCCCTTTACAAAATATAAGTGCATTTTGAGTGTGAAGGCAAATTGGATTTCGACAATCACTTCTGTCTCATGGTCCCTCACTATTTTTTTTCTATTTTTTTTTTTAATGGCCATTTGTGTTTAGTGATACAAATTATAGAGTGGCATTTGAGAAACAAGTTCTAGGTTCAACAGCAGTACATACCATTCCCAGGGAAAGTGCATATCAAGACATGCATCTACACTTAAGAGAGTGTATAAGTTTGTTATCATGCTTATGAAGCATATACACTTTACCTTTTAAATGTGTAAACTTGAAAACAAGTAGTGCCTATCATCTTTCCAAGATGATAATGGTCAGAGGTTTCCCAACCATATTCAGGTATTTCCTGTTATTGGAAGAACTAAACCTTTGACCTATAATATTAAGGTTGGGTGTTTGCACAGAAGCTGAAGCAAAAAGCACTAGTTTTGTCTGGATTTTAGAAGAGAGAACATATGCTCATAACCACAATGACTGTAGCTGTGATCAGTAGAGGAATGTAGCAATGGTATAAGAATACTCGGAGTGGGTACATACGCTGCTGGCTTTTATTGGGGAAAGGAAATCATCTGTCCAAAGTGCCAAAATCGGTTGGCCAAATAGTCATTCTGTAGGTGTCCGAAGGAAACCACTGGTGCCCTGCCTTTCTGGGGTAGGGGAAGCTAAAGAACAACTAGAAAATATGGGGCCAAAGAGAGGAAAAGCTATGTATTTGTAAAAGTATATATATATATATATATATATATATATACACACACTGTGCAAATGAATGTTGTCAGTTATAGTACATACCCTAGTCTGCAATGCTCATGTGGAGTCGTGTGATTTCTTCCAAGTTTGCAATCTTTCCAGTGTTATGCTTGCCCCTGTTATGGTTAACGTCCTTGCATCCAGTTTGATTAAAGGTATCATAACTCCTCCAGCAGTAATGATCCAAGCGTATGTACTTCAGGACAAAAAACACTAACAGGGTACTTTCTCAGTCTGGATTAGGCAATACCTTTTAACTTTTTATTTTGTTTTCCTTGATGCAGTGTTTTAAAGTGAAAAAATTTGGTAGCCATAGCTTTAAGAGTTCAATTACACTCTTGATTGTTTCCCGCTTTAGGATGGTTTCCATTGGAAAAACTAGCAAATTTCAGTTTTGCTTTAGGAAACTTTTTGAAATAGAAGGTTTTGTGTTGGGTTGTTGTTGGTTTTTCTTTTGTTTTGGTTTGGGTTTTTTTTGTTTGTTTTGGTTTTTATTCCATAGAACTTTACTCTTATGGGAAAAATAGAATAGACAAAAATAGAACTTTATAGGCAATTGCTATTTAGTCCATTGTGGAACATTTTTCTGTAATGAAAATTTTTGCAAGAACTGTAGAAAAAGTAAAAATTCCTGATGGATTTTACTGGATCGGATCCCCAGTATTGTTTCACACAAAATATTTCGTGAAGCAAAAGCCACATCTGTTGTATCTATGCTACCTCTCATCTGTGTACAAATTTCCGAAAGAAACTAGAAGGATCTTCCAAATAGTGAAGGATTTTTTTCAGGTAGATGCTTTTTCTCCATTTGAGGATTCCTTTGGCAAAATACTTTAAGATAGTGCTTAAGACTATTTTTCATAAAGTATTTTCTTTATTTTCTTGGAATTTTTTGTTCTTGCATTGAAAGAATGGTTTCCCTAAAAGTTTCTGTGGGATTTTTTTTCCCATTTGACAGTGAACGACAGTGATAGGAGGAAAAGAGTTCTGGGAACTAGTAGTCCAATTTTCTGACTTTGTTTTGGGCATATCATATGCTTATTTCTGCTTCAAAAGGGAAAGAATAGTTTTGAGCCTGAAATGGGATTTGCCAGACATACACACAACCTGTTGTTCTCAAGAGAGTTGTATGTACGTTCATGTAGTGCCACCAGGTTCAGACTCTGCAATATCTAGAGACAGGCTTTCATCATGCGATTAACTTTTCAAGTCAAAATGTACTTTTTGCTCACATACTTAATTTCTGACTGCATTTCATGCATAATGCAATAAGCTTTGTAGATGCATTTGGAATGTGAAACGTTGGATTTTTTCCCATTTCCAAGAAAACGAACGACATCAAAATTCAGTATTTCTCTTCAAAGTCTGTTCTTTAAAAATGGTATTAATTATCATAAATAAAAGCAGTCTTACTGTATTCTTCTAGAAAAGCTTTTCTTTTGTTCCACAAATTGCTGCCAACTCCTTTCTTATTTCACAGAAGCACAGTGTGAATACAGGGAGCTCACAACCTGTTTGTGACTGATATACATCAAATATAAAATCTTACAGAGAATATGTTGACTCTGCATCGCTTTACTGCATCAGCTATTATGAAAATCACAGAGACTGAATCCTGGAACTTATTTGAAGTTACAGTACAAGCCATAATGCTCTCTGATGTCGCTATTCAGAGAGTGAAAGAAAATGTCTTGTTTCTGCTCAGGTGTCTCTAGGAAAGATAAATTATCTGGGTGGAAGGAGCACTTTTGCTTTTACTACGTCCTACTAGCTGTTAATGTGATGTACAAAACTGGTGAAAGAGAAGGTTTCTATCATTTTGTACCAAGGCTTAACACTGTGATATAAAAAGACGGGGGCAAGAGAGACTGGTGAGGCACTGTCAAGGGAGAAGTATAACTTGAGCACTTACTCCTCTTCTGAGATACTTGAGTGAAAGTGAGAAATTATGCCAACATCAGGAGATATGGGGTTTGCTACCCTCTAGGTAAACTAGAATAAATTTACTTTTGAATTGACTGAAAATTAATATTGTAGATCTTTTTAATCTTGTTGTTAGTTTCAATAAGCAAATATCGAAGTTAATAATTTAGATAAACCTTGTAATATAATTTTAGTTGCACATTTTATTGTTCTATTAGACATAATAGCCAGCAATTAAGGTGTTTTTCATCTTTGTGAAATTCATGGGCAAATTATGACTATAACATGGCACAGTTTTAATGAAAACTTTGAGATCAATCTGTAAATATATACTGTACATGACTGCTAGTAAGTATGATACACATTTTCAGAACTGAAAATTCATGCAACATATTTCTGTGTTTGCATAAGGAATGTTATGTTTCGTATTGCAGTTTAATGACTGGGAAGAAAGACTCAAGCAATGACATCGTGACCATTTCTTTTCTCATTCCCAGGGGAGGAGGAGTCTTAGATAACAGCATGTGGCAGAGTTCTTCAGAGAGTTTTCACATTCTAACAAAAAGGACATAAAATCTGTAAGGTACAAAAGCACAACGCATAGAGAAAATGAGTGGGGAACAAAACCTATTTATTTCAGATAAATATGCATTAAAATTAAAGCTCTATTAATTTTCACTATGATTATGAGACTACGTTCCCATTCTATACTATAACACAGTACTAAATGTAAGTTAATAGAGGTTAAACATTATTCAACTGTATGTACATATAGACATATACCTGCATGTCTATATGGACATACGTTTACATATATACCTATGCTGAGTATATATGTGCACATCCATTCATATGTTGGCATATTAAAGGAATAAGCTAATAATAGTTTCGTTTCTACCATCAACCAGTGTATGAATATATTTTTGAGAAAAAAAAGATTAATGTATTTAAAAAACCAACTTACTATACAGGGTAACTGGGCATTTCTATATCAGCAGATCAATGCTTATAATTCGTATGGAGCATTGCACCGTTTGACATGACAATACTGTACCTTCTAGCATCTGAAATTAGACTAGTCCTCACATTGCTTGCCTATTTCTTCTCTCTCTTTTTATAACAGCATTATCCACTAGTAAGTTTTCAAAACCAACAAATTCCTTGGGGAACTGAGGAAAAAAAAGGCAAAAATATGACCTATTTCTAGAAAATAATCTAGGGTTGGGATGGCCAGGGTACAATGCTATATCAGTAGTGATCATAACATTTTGCTATGTGTACATAGAACATACAATGTGAGCAACCATAACTTAAGCTGAACGTGTGTAAATATTATCAGATTTCTTAAACATTTTTAACTTCTAATTTGTACTTTATGGTAAGGCAAAAAGCTAATTCTCCTTATGGTTTAGGTTGATGTGTCCTAAAATTATGTAAATAATTAAATAAGCTGTAAATGAGCAGTCGATAGATACAGTAATTGTTTAGTGACTTTTTTTTTACTAAGTACAATAATTGCAGTGCTCTAGCAGAGTAATTTAAACACCCTTTTGCATAAACAGATTTGGATTCCAGATATGAAAAGGTACAGAAAGTACTGTAGTGTAAAATAGCCATTGCGGCAGTGTTACTGCTAGCACAATTGATTCTTTTGTATGGTTGACCTGTTCAGGCACCAGAAGGTATTAGGTTGGCACTCAGTACTCAGAGTAGCATTGACAAATAGGGCCTGGTTCTCACAATAAGGCACCTTTATGTTGCTCCAGTGAGTGGAGAAGTAAAGGAATCCAGGGTAAGTGAGAATTCAGCTGTCGGCCGTTTCATTACAGAGAGCCTGCACATGGCGTCTCTCTGTTTCTGAAATCTGTATCTCTTATGGTATCCAGTATTAGACTTATATTTTTCTTTAAAGAAAAAACAAAAAACAAACAACAAACAAGGATGCTTGACTGTCGTTAGATAGCATAGTCCCCCAAAGCCAAAGAATCTTCACTCCAGAAATTGTTTAAAAGGGAAATCTAACAAGTCACTGCTTAACACCAAAGGTAAAGCTTAATGAAATGCACTAGGAACTTTGTCTAAATCTTTAAGAAGCAAATGGAATGTTGATCAAAAATACTGCCCTATTCTACTTTGTAAAAATAGTAATAATTTAAATATCCATTAATATAAAATTGAAATACATCATCTCTACAAGAATATGCAACACTAACATTTCATAAGTATAAAATTATTTCTTCGTAAGTGCTTTGACAAAAAATGAGACTTAAATGATGAAAAATCTCACCTCTACTTTCATACTAAGGGTTGTATTTTTTTAATGTTTTTCAGACATGAGATCATCTACTCCAATTTGATAGCATTTTGTATGTTTTCACTGTTACTGTCGTTTGACAGATAAGTCACCAGGCTGTATTGTTCGTGGTCTGTCCTGTTACTTTCAGTTGAAGACAAAAAGAATATTTGAAACATGATTAATTCTTACAAGCTGACTATAATTTGACTTCTATCACGTTTTTATTTGCATGGGTGTTTAAATGGTTCTGTTAGTACTGTCTTTGCACAGTTCTGATTTATTTTTTTTACTTAGTACTATTTACTTCATAATGTAGTAATCATCAGCCTTACTAATGACCTTGTAGCCTTTCTTATATGCACATAATGCACATTTTCCAATGGCTAGAAAATGCGAAATACTAGTGGATATCATTGCATCAGATCTTCATGTCTTTCTCAAAAGGACTGCTAACCTCTGGGATATATGAGGTAGTAAAATGATGATTGTAAATGAGTAGCACATAAGAGATATTTTCTTGAATTTAAAATTATTGCAGCCAGTTTCAGCATGTAAATATATAATAATGTTGGCTAGTGTGTAATTCTTGAACTAAAAAAATATAAATAAAGAAAACGTAAAAGATGTATATGTAGTTGTGTTATGTTGGGCAGGCTCATTTCTCAAAGTTGCAGAAGATTACAGTTCTTATCTGAAGTGAATATCTATGAATTTGGGTCAGAAAGAGATACTAGGAAGCTGGACATTGAGGCATCTGAAGTGGAGGCTTAACCTGCAGAGATGCAGCCATAAGCCCAGGTTAGTTTACGTGAGCAGCACTCAGGGGCAGCTGAGTGTCTGGGGAATATAAGCAACGTACGGTGAGAAGCTCAGTTCTAGTCAGTAAGAAGATGAGGAGGGGAACAGCTGAAAATCTCAGAAGTTCTGGAACTCTCTTTCAAAGTCAACACATATGAATCTGTTACTGATGGTAAATTGCTGGTGTCCTTATAGAAATATGGTAGCAGCTGTTCGCAATGGGATGGTATTTCCTTATACAGCAAAAAATCAAAACAGCCTTAAGTCTGTCTATGTGGACTTAAGATGTAGAAGACCAGTTCCATTTCTTCCTGTTTCTACTTAACATCTAACAGGAGAGATCTTTGATAACCAAATTATTGACCCTTTCAGGATGGTGGATTTAGCAGATTTTCCTGTAGGAGCATTCCTGTTGCATTTAAAAAAAAATTCAAGATTAACAGCCCAGGAGGAGAGTGCAGTCGAACATGGTCAGAGAGGCATCTGCATTGCTGTACTCCATCTGCTGGCCGGTCTGTGCAAAACCTTATTGGCAGTAGCTGGGACCAGAAGCTGGGTCTCCTTTCATGCTCTGAGGATGTAAAATGTCAACTAATGCAGCTCTGCTCTTCTTCTTTCTGTCCTAGTCGATCTTGAGCATTAAACAGACTTCAGAATTAGTCTTGTTTGTTTGCTCTGCTGAGAGAACAGTTCACGTCTATTAGTTTTTCTTGTTTTATGCCAGCCCACCTCTAATAAAAGGGGATTCATAGCTGTGTTTCCAAACCCCAAGTATCACTACATGGGGGAGATGGCAGGGTATGTATTGGTAGACTTAGCTGTATATACCCACCGTTTGTGCCACAACATGATTCTTTGGTTGATCCAACCAGGAGGAGCAGATGGAGCATCAGAAAAGAGAGCAAATGGCCATCAGGCAAAAGGCTGCCAAAGACTAAAGCTGCCAAACCATCATTGTTGTCTGGAAATGCAGACAGCAGTTGGTAATTCCTTTTGAAGTTAGCCACCTGGCTACTCTCTGTTCGCAGCCCCACAAGAGCACTGCTTTAATGATGGATCTGTTCTGTCTCGCTTTTCTGTGGATAAAGAGCACCGGTTCTGCAGACAAAGAGCAGAGATGGAAGATGAGAAGACCCGTGAGCCTTGCGGCTGGTACTGAGGTGAGGAGCTGCTGGTTGCAGGATGCTGGATAGAACATGAGAAGTAAAACATTCCAGACTATTAAGGAAAACTGAAGTGCGACTTCAGGTCTTCACTGTTCAAAATATATCACATTTTCCTCTGAAGCTTTTGAACAGTAGATCCAAGTTCTGAAAAAAGACTAAAATGTCAGCACAGTTGCTTTGTTAGAAGTATGTGATGTACTGTCAGCCCCTATTTTCAGAGATTGTTACAAGCAAAGGATTTCAACTTAGACTGATTTGTGATTTTAGGGTCTAAAAATATTTCTATTTATTGGTGAGTATCATTTCCAAATCAAAATTTAGCAAATTGTGTATCTACCTCTTCTCCTGTCTGTATCTATAAATGTGTTTAATGTTATCACACCCTCATAGGTGTTATATCAAATCCACTGGCACAAAAATAAGACTAGTACTGCAGATTACTTGAATAACTTTTTTTTCCCCTTTATTCTATTCTGAGATTTAATACTTCATGATGTGTAATATGGCCTCCCTTCATTAAATTTACTTGACTGCAAATTGGAAAAAAAAATTGGCTTCTGTTGGTAAATTATACTGTTAAATATATCTGGATAATCTGAAATTAGCAAAACATGTCAGAAATTACGTAACATCACACTTCTCAACTTATAAAAGGAAAATCAATATTTTAAAGAACAAAATTATGCATCTGTCAAATATTGAACAGCTGTGAAAGAATCAGATAATGTGAACTGGCTTCCAACATGTTGTAACTGTTGCATATTAAATAAATGTAACATTAACAGCTACATAGCAAGCACATTCACTAATGCAAATTCTTTGGTTATCAAAATTAATGACCAGCATGACATTATTAATTTGTAATGCTTGTTATTCTTGAAAGATATTTGGAGTGACGGATTTATTATGATGTTCCTATGAGTCTAGGCAAGCAATAAATTTAATAAAAAATGATGGTTATGTACAGAAATGGGGGTTGGGTGTTCAGGTGATGTAAATTGCTCGTGAAAATGGAGATAGGCTGGCCTTGACCGAGACTCTGGCCCAAGCAGCTTTTTGTTGAAACGTCTTTATTTGTTTCTGTTTTGTTTTGTTTGAATTTCAGAGCAAAAGTTTTGGATACATCTTATTCTTGGAACAAAAGTCTTTTTCACTGTTTCTGACAGGCTGTCAGAGCTGACATAGTGCATTCGTTTTGGCACTCCGATGGCTAAGGGCACGCTTCCAGCTGAGACCTCTTGTTAAAAACTTGTTTAGAAAGAATATAGCCGAGGAAACAATATCTTCCTGAAGTTCTGGATGCTGGATTAACTTCATTAGGTTCCCTTACAAATGCTTGAAAAACTAAATCATGCAAGCTGTGCACATTTTCAATTTCAGTGCCATTTCTTTTTCAAATGGTAGTTGAGTGGAGATATGTGTATATATGTATGGATACATAAAGGCACATATACATGTCTGAGCTTGGTTAACAGTCTAAAAATGATGCTTTCTAAGCCCATGTGAAGCTTGTCTGTGGCCTTTGAGATCTCCTTGTCAAATGTTTCCAAAGGTCTTTTCTGAAGAGTCTGATTGATTGTGTCAGTTTTTAAGCTTCAACTTTTTGATACAATTTTATGGCATTGATGTGTATGAAGGGACTGCAAAGAGAGATCGCAGGCAGGTAGAGGAGTACAACATCACACAGGTTACAGGCATTTAAATCCTGTCATGCTCTTTGAAAGCAGCAAAAAGGGCAAGATGTGCAGTGACAAACCCACGGCACAAAAGCTAATTTGGTCATAGAAGGATCAGTGCAGTTTCATTATTGATGATGATATTTCCGCTTCCATGTAATGCAAAGAAATTGTTTCTTCAGGTGAGAGGATGTTGACAGGAGAGGAATGTGGATAATAAACAGACTGAAACCTGCATGTCAGGACAGCAGAAGATTTATCTGCAAGGTTTGCAGACAAATTGGATTGTTCTTGCTGTTCTCCTGTATTTTATGTTCTGAAAGATTGAGGGGTTTTTATTGTTGTTGTTGTTAGTCACCATCCAGAAGGTATCTCAGTTAGAAATATGTGCCAAACTGACAGGAAGAAAATTCACTGGAAAAAAAAAAGAGCCTCAGCATGGGGGAATCTTGCCAATACTCTCCCAACCTCCCAAGCAGCAACAAAGTGTAATCTGCATTACCTAATTTATTTAACTTTTTTGATCTCCCACTCATAACACGCTTTAGAAGGGTTTAAACCTGTAGGAAGGACACAGTTTTACTTCCTCCATCCTCCCTTAAGTTTAATGTTTTGTTTCTTGCACAAGTTTGGAAACCTAGCACGAAGACCTTGGCTAACTCCAGTGAATCATACAAGCCTTAATTGATTTTGGAAGGGTCTACAGATCTCCACAAGAAAGGTTAAGCATTATTTATTTGCCTTCATTACTACCCAAAGCGATGTGATTACTGAACAGGTTTGACATTCAAACTAATTAAGAATAAGGAAAAGAGAGAGAAAAAAAAAAAAAGAGCTTTTATATGAGATCCAAACAAAAATTTACAAAAGCAAAAAACAAAAAAGTGGAAAGGACAGGCAGATGAAAAGTAAAGGATGTTTTCTCACACATGCTGTAAGATTTTAAAGCAAATACAAGCTGCTTTTCTGGCATAGCATGTTTCTCTGTCTTTTAACTGCAGCGTAGCCATCCATCACCTGGTTTCCTATTTCAGATTGCTCACAAGGAAGCTGTATGAGGTAATACCTCCTGGTGTTGATGAAATGAAAGGATGTCCAGCATAACTCTATACTTCTTCCCTAGGTGTGTGTATTTTACATCTGACAGTGCTTGAAAACA
Organism: Patagioenas fasciata; assembly: GCF_037038585.1. Taxonomy (NCBI): domain Eukaryota; kingdom Metazoa; phylum Chordata; class Aves; order Columbiformes; family Columbidae; genus Patagioenas; species Patagioenas fasciata. The sequence goes on along the minus strand of NC_092533.1, from coordinate 12,118,183 downwards.
AATATGAAATCCTACTCCCTTTACTCTGGTGAGCAGGTTGAGGCCCAAAGGATTTCACAAGGTGTTAAGCACCTTGTTGAAAAAAACGAAGCATTTCCATTTACTATGCACACCCTGAAAAACGTTTGAGTGGTTAAAACAGTGGAGGAGGGGAAGGGGGAGGTCTTTCTCCTTTAAATAACTGAGATAAGAAGACAAATCTGTTGAGCTGTAAGTACAAAAGTTTTGCTTAGATTTTGCGATTCTCATGCATATTGCTGAAGCGAAAACTACACTGCAGGCAGAATCTGTAAAGTACTGAGAACAAAGATGGTCTTGCTCATTTGTGCCAGAATGTGTATTGATTATTTAACCATAATGAAATAGAGTGATATAGACATTGGAAAATATGAAATGTCACATTGTGATGCCCCTGCACCATTCTTGTTTAGCAGGGATGCAGAATGCTTCTTGCTATTTCTGTGTTGGAGCTCTGTCTCTGAAAGAGGATGAGAATTGTATCCCAGTATTTTTCTAGTTTCAGAGCACACAGTAAGCATGTCTATGTCAGTAATTCGTAATGCATAAAGAAATAGATGAGTTTTGATTTTGTTTCATTAGCAAAATGTCTAAATTGGACCTTTCCAGATACTTCTTCGCTTTTTGAAGACACTAAATTATTTTCTTTTATGTACTTTATATCTCCATAGAGAGCTGGACTGTTCAGTTGTGACTGCATGGACAAAACACAATGTTCTTTTTACTATTAGAGTCCAGTGCCATAAAAAATATGTATGGAAAAAATTATGCATTGTGAGTATTTACTAATGAAAACATGGTATTTGTTTTATGTGTATATTTTATACTACTGTAAATGCTTGCAATAGATTTATAAAGTTGTATAACATATTTATTTAAAGAAATTTGTAAAAAAATAAAATCATATTTTCAACAATGCAGAAGGGATCTTACCATGTTAGTACATTATTTAACACTTTTTTTTTTAAGCTATTTTAATATCCTAGTGGAAATTGTTCTCTTCTCTGGGAGATTTCATTCTTACTTTCAAGTAAAATATTTTTCATTTCAAATGTTGGGGGTTAATCTCCCCCCTGCTCCCCCTGCTTAAAGCCATCTGAAAAAACACCAAAAATTAAACACATCAGCTCAGCAATCAGCTTACCATTGAAATACTTAGATTTAGCATGACGAAGCATTGGGATAGTAGGAAAGGACAAGAAAACTCTAGCAATGATTTGTCATATATTTAGACTTTGAAAGCTTGCATGTTTTGATGATCATACTTTTAAAGTTTCTGATTCATTATATAGAATTCATAATTGATTTAACTGATGTTTCATGTAAAAGCTTAAAATCTGCGTATGAGATCTGCTGAAGCTCTGAGACCCAGTGAAGCGTGAGTAGAGGGTTCCTGCGTGTGATGTCGCTGCAGACTTGGCCTCCTCAGCTCTGCTTGCTGCCACAGGTAGGACCCATGGATCTGTGTGTCTATGAAACAGTCAATTACTTTGCACTATGCTTGTTGCACTCAGGTCACTTTGGTTTGAGGAATTAAATTACCATAACTTTTGCATATTGTGAGTTTAGAGGGATGCTGTGGGATTTCTAAAGACATTTGTCAGATAGACAATGAGCCTCCTGTCAGGTAGGGATTTGACTCAGATTTGCATCCCATATGGCATCCCCCTTCTTCTCTCCTTGGAGAGGTAAGTGTCCCTCTGCTGTCCCGAAACAGTCGGCTGTTATGTGTCAGAGTGAAGGCAACAAAGTCTCTGTGGTCACTCGTTGAGAATGTGGCACTGCCTCGGTCACTGGTACCTGCTAACAATTTGCAACAGAATGGTCCTACTGTAGGATTTACTGTAGCCCTTTACCTCTCGACTGTTGTTAAATTAGATGTTAATTACCAGATTGATAGTATTGTAATACCTGTGCCTTAACATATCACTGGTTGATAACAGAAAAACATGGTGTAACTGAAGAACTTTTTTACCGTTATTTCAAAGAACCAAGAGGCAGAACAGGAGAGAGTTAAATGAAACGTTCTCCTCAGAGATCCAAGTTAGCAATGTCTTTTATAGTTTCTCAGGTCATCAAAGGCCTGTAAGGAATTAGGATATAGAAATGAAGTTTCCAGGCCTTAAATAGCAATGGGTTAACCTAATTTTTTCGTTAGTTGTAGAATGCATAGATCTCTGCACTGAGTGGACATGCCAGATGCACCTGTGTTTTGGAAATGAGCACCTTTAATCTACTTATCCTTTCTTATATTTCTGTGCATGTTGTTGGGTATCAGCCCTCGGTGGCTATGAACAGAGCAAACAGACACCCACAGTCTACCTGCAAGGACTGTGTGAAATAATGAAGTAACAGATATGTCAAAAATAAATAGTGCCTTTGTAGACAGCTGGTGCCTAATTAATTTGCAGCAAAGCCGGGGAAGGCAGTGCCTATGGCCCTGCAGGTATCGCTGGATTTTGTTACTGCACCAATTACGATAAGCATTGCCAGCACAAAAACAGTAAGGCATTTGCTGTGCACTTGGAGGAAAGGGCTGCTAGTTATTAGTTGACTGAAGAAGTGTACTGCGAGCTTTTGTATTTGTTTTTTTTTCCTGTAATTTCTTACTCTCTGAAAGACCAAGGAGGAGAGCTTCCATTTTCACATTTTTTTTACCAGCCAACTTCCCCATTGTTTCTATCTGATCTCGGATGTTAGATCCTCAGCAGGACGTTCCCATAACACAGATAGACCAACGTAAAGTATTTCATTGGAACCAGTTCCTTTTCTGACTGCTACAGTTTATTATGGTTAGTCCATTATAAATTACATGATGTCTCCAGGGACCTGTTCTGTACTTGAAATATCACAAGACTGCTGTCATGCATAATGCTGCAGAGAGCTGCTAAATTTATATCCACTAAAAATGTGCTTTATGTTGCAGAGTGACCCACTTTAATGCATAAATGGGTTGCTTTTCTGTTTCTTTTAAGTATTGTCCTTTATTTTTTGTTTGTCCACAGTTTTAACTTGCTCGGAAAAGGCCTTTAGAAAATCTGTTATTTGTGCTTGATGTATAGTGTGATTATCATTATTTTATAGAACTTGGACATACTTCCAAATTCCCCTAGAGACAAAGCATGCAAAGGGCAATTTTGTCTGCCAGCCCATGTAAATTCTACCGGACTACATAAACAGACAACAGTAGCAGATTGGCTCCTGGAGCTTATGGTTTCTTCTGCTCCTAAGCAGTTTGCACAGCAAGTAGAGAAGAAAAAAAAGACTGTGAAGTACCAGTTACCCTAACATATAGATAATGGCAGTTTACTTGCATGTATAGTTTCCCAATCTGCCCTATGAGACAGTTTCAAAAGTATACTTTTCTGTGTGTGTGATAATAAGAATTCTTCAAATTCTAGCCTGTTTTTAACAAAAATTTAAAGCAAAGCATAATTTTTGATTCCATGTTAAAGTTTCACCTTCTTAGAGGGGAGGTAGAGGGCAGACTTAGGCTTAAAATGCCTTCAGGGTACTATAAATTGTTATCTACAAGATGTACAGCCACAGGATTTTTACCATAAAACTTTAGTGCATAGTAAGAAATATATATGGCAAGACTATTGTGCTAATAATTAATATGGCTTCCTGACATGGTTAAATAGCTGATAATATACTCCAGTGAGAACACATTTATAACTGAACATAGGGAAGAAAAGAGGCAAGTAAAAATTGAAAATATTTCTGTTTTGATTTTTTTCTAAATCACCTTAAAGTGATCAAAAGTGGCCACCAGCAGTTCTACTTCTTCCAGGCAAGAAACATCTCCTTGGTCATAAGTGACTCCACACAATCTAGACAGTGAGACTAGATGTTCAGTTTAAACCCCTTGCAGCTGAAACACACCTTCTATTCTATTCTATTCTATTCTATTCTATTCTATTCTCTTCTCTTCTCTTCTCTTCTCTTCTCTTCTCTTCTCTTCTCTTCTCTTCTCTTCTATTCTATTCTATTCTCTTCTCTTCTATTCTATTCTATTCTATTCTCTTCTCTTCTATTCTATTCTATTCTATTCTCTTCTATTCTATTCTATTCTATTCTATTCTTGAGAAAATGACACGGTATCCATTGATCCTGAAAGCTGTGGAACATATGTGCAGTGATAATGGACTTTTCTGGGCCATAAGCTCCCTTTGCACTGTGGGACAGGCAGAGATGGGTGAGGCAAGTATGTACTCTTCCTCCTGATGTTTTGGCACCATGTGCTATACTTAGCTGAATGTTGGGCTGGAATTATGTTACAGTGATGGCCTTTGCAGGAGTAAACATCAAGCTCCCTCAGCTCCTACCCCTTCTTCTTCCTTTGGAGTCCTTCTTAAGGAAATAATTCTCTCTTTCTATAACAAGAGAAGTCTGGGGAGTTATTTAAGAAACCCGAGTGAAGGATTCCTCCCTGTCTGTAAATCCTCCTTCTCTTTCACCATTCAAAAGAGTGCAGAGGTGAATCTGGAATGTCTCAAGGTGTTAACTTGAAATTTCAAACTCAGAGTGGTTATCCTGATATTTTTACAATGTTGTGTGTCGAGTCCCCTTATTTTTTAAATAGACTGAAGTGTACCTGTTACCAGCAATGCACAGAAAGAGATGCATTCCAACGGAACTTAAAACATATTTTTAAAATGTAAGATCTAAATAAGGTTTGTTCATCTGAAGACATGAAGGGTTACTAAAATACATGCTAAACCATATTCTGTAACAAACACTTTCATTATTTAAGTAATTTGCAGGGCATATCTTTCTGTGTTTACATACCAAAAAAAAAAAAAAATCCTGTTTATATGCAGGTGTTTGCAACTTTCTTTTGGCTTTAGGATGTTGCACTAAGAAGATACACCAAAATGAGACTCAAATAAATATACTATGTAAATATCATGATTCCAAATGAAATTAGTGAAAATGTCAAGAGTCTGGGGCAAAAAGTTTTGAGGATTTAAAATTTGAACGATTCCTTGCAGGCTGTATGAATTCTGGGAGCTAATAAGCTCCTCTTGATCAGCTGGACATCAGGAAAGTTCATGCATAACCTGGAGGTTCGTAAATAATAAAAAAGGGTTTCTTAAGCTGATTTTAATGAAGAACCAGAACTTTCATAGGTTAGATTTTAAATGGAAAAAGGTTAATGCAGACTGTAATTACTGATCTGTGAAGACAACTGGAAATGTAGTACTGTTTTGCTTCCTTGTTTGAGTTACTCCTGGGTAGAAAAATAGTTCAACAATTTAATGAAGATCCTTGTTAGACTCAGAAAAACAAGCATTTCTCAGTTAGACCTGATGATTACATAGGGGGTACTTAAAATAATTCAGAAGAATGCTAAAAAGGGCTCTTTTCAGCCTTCGTAAATATCAGTACTGTAAATGGGGATAAAGATATGAAGCTGGGTTTAGCAGTATTCTTTTGCAGTGAGTAATAGTTTTCTACCATTATAAAATGTCAGCTTTGTGGAAGAGGGCCCAGGAGACCTTGTGGACAAGCAGCTGAGTGCAGGTCTGCAGTGTGTCCCTGCAACCAGGCCAACTGTCTGTTGGGCAGGACTATGGGCAGCAGCCAAAGGGGAAAGTCTCTCCTGACATACGATGGTTACATTTAAATAACACACATTGGTCAAAAAAACATCTTTAAAAAAAAAGTAACCTGTTCCTGGACTGTTGCTCCAACGGCAAATTGTTCATTTTACCTCATTTTTCTTTTTCATTTCATTGATAGTAGTATGGAAAATTTGGTGCAACTGAGATTACTTTGTGTGTGATACAAGCATCATTAAGTTCCTTGTTCATACAAGTACTTCCCAAAATTATGAATATGTTCTATATTTACAGTGTCACCGCACTGTGGTATAATTAGAGGAATAATTAAAAGGACGAACTTTTATTTTTGACCAGACCATCTCCTTCCTTATTTTTGTGGAAATCTAAAGTAAGTGTAATCTCAGTGTCAAGAAAATGAAATATCTAGAACAATTCATATTACCTGAAGCAATAAGCCACATTTAAGGAAATATTCTGTATGAGTTCAAGCATTTAGTTCCATTATGTGAAATCAGAGCCTACTTATCTGCAAGAGTATGATTCAGATCCTTAAGCACTGTACGTCTTCTGGGGCTTTTAGGTTTTAAACTTCAAGGTGGCCTTTTTTGTATAAGTGTATGATTTGTCGTTGTTTTGGCAGAAGCTGCATGCAAGAATCAATTTTGCTTGTTTTGTCAGGCAGCTGCTGTTCCACATCTTAAGAGCTGCTGTCTTAACTACCTCTCAGGTCTCTTGTCCACCAATACAGTATCACAGAGTTGTCACTTGAGTTGTTGGTAAAGGCATCTCCTCTCTCTTCACAACTTTCATTCTGAACCCTCTGATTTTAGAATGGAAAAGTTTATTTGTGTAGTAGCAGTCTATTGTCTCATTTGTGTTTTGCCTGGCTTGCTTAGGACTTGTGTGCATGTGTCAATAAATGTGTTGGTAAATAATGGTACCCAAGAAACAGCACAGAATTGTGCTATCTGATCAGCATAGCTACTCATAAGGTGAAGATAGATAACGATGTTGGTTGTAGGTGGTAAAGAACAGGGAGGGGGACATAAAGCAGGGAGTTACTGGCCTAGATCTGTACCTCAGTCCTGAAAAGGACTGATAAAATCTGAGGTCTTCATTTGCTGTGGGCTCCCCTAGCCCAAGATCCTCTGGCGTGGGCTCTACAGGGGAGGCTTTAGCACCCCAAGGAATGGAGTAACTTAATTGTGTGAGCCCCTGGGGTCAGAAGCAGAGGCTGCCCAGGGCACAGGGAGGTGACCCCAGTGGGAGCCGTCATGGTTCACTGACCTAAAGCTGGAGCTGCAGCGGCTGCAGAGGCCTGACTCTGAGCTCAGGCACATCGATCAAATTTCTCAGCTGCTTCACCAAAGGTGTTTGTAGGCTCTCTGGAACTGGCATTGCTGTGCCATCAACAGCATCACTGTCCTCTGCAGGTATGGGGTTAACAAAAGCTGTCCCGTTGGAAGGATGCTTTCTGATTGGATACACCAGTCCCACTTTAGTGCTTCCAAGTGAGCCAGTTTGGTAGAATCATGGTGGTCTGAGCATTGGTTATGAAGGACTGTGAGAAACTTGAAAGAGGGGCACACATGTCTTTAACTGCATCTAGGACTAAGTAGCAGATGAGGGTTTCTGTGTCTTCTGTGATACTGATTGTGATCTCTAATGTTATGAAAAACCCACTCAAACATTCAGCACAGGACTTGAAAGAATCCTTTCACTGTGGAAACTATTAGACCCTGATGGTATTTTAATCCACTTAGATAGAGTCTTAAATTATTGATCCGAGTTACAAGCTGGAGCTTTCCTTTTTTGGATGGGCTATTGGCCTGGTCTATGTAGGGCCATCTAGTGAAGTATTCTGCCTCTGGTAGGTGCCATGAGCAGGTGTCAGGGGAAGAATATGAGAAAGCAATTGTAGAGTGGTATTTGCCAGCTTCTAGTGAGTTGTGGCTCAAGCATCCGTTGAATCAGAGGTGGTATCCTGTGCTTAATATATCTAGTGATTTCTCCTTCCATAAATTAGTATATGTACTTTTTGAGGACACATTAACTTCTGAATCTATACCATGTATTAGCAATAACCTCCATAGGTTATTTCGTGTGAAGATGTTTCTCCTTTTGGTTTGAATTTGGTTTCTAGTCGTTTTATTACAAGAAACAATGAATGGTGGTGTTAAGCTTTTCCACAGCGCTCGTAATTTTATACATCTCTATTGTATCTCCCTTTCATCATTCTTTTTACTTAATGTGGCTAATGACGCCACTGTAGTTTTAAAATATGAGAGGATAGATCACTGTGTCTGTGCTGTACATTCAGTATTTGGTTCTGTTTGAAGTGTTAACAGAAGTATCATAAACACTTTCAGTTTTAGGAGTGCTCTCTGGTAGGGTTATTATTTAGGAAGCTGGAAACAAAAAGCAAGTAACCGAATGGTAGACATAATATTTAGCAGCAGCCTTATTTGTGTTAGCTTTAAAGTATTTGCTTTGGAAAGTGGTTAGATAATATGTGATAGTCTGAGCCACCATTCATATGAAATTGTGTTGATACAAATATGCACTGAAGAGATCTTTGAGGCTATGATCACGTGAATATACTGGTAATTAAGAAAGAGAAGACAGAAATGGCAAGATGGCAAAGTTCTGGGTGTGCTGTGCTGACCAGGGTGGCAATTTTTACTCAGCGATGGAGAAATCATTTTGTCTAGAATGCTTTCAGCTAATTTATTATGACTACCTTTTTTTTTGAACCTGACTCCTATAGGTGTCACCTGTTCAGCTGCACTTCAGATGGCAATAGCTGAGTTTGGAAATACAGGGTCTTGGTTTGGCCCAGATGGTCCAGTATGCTCCTCTGCAAATCATCCCTTGCTTGGAGCTGATTTTGCTTGAGCCTTCCTGTGGCTACAGGCAAAGGTTTAAGTAGCATTTAGACAACCTACTTGCTGTTTGTCCTGGTTTGGAGGAAACCTGTGCTCCATAGGACTGTGTTTGGTTTTCGTCTATGCGAATGTGACTCCTCTGGGCCATAGGAGAAGTCTTTAGAAACGGCAGGGAAGGCTGCCTGAAAAATAGAAGCTTGGTTAAAATTGCAGGGGTTTGATATTTATTCTTTATGCTGCAGTGAAACAAATTAAGACCATGCAAATTAAGTTTGTGAAAACATCAGAGAGAGCAACGATGGAATAGCTGCTGGGAGCCCAAGGTTTGAGATGATGTTCTTCCTGACTTGTTAACGTCATGGGCAATGTTCCAAATCACCCTTCGTTAGTTTGATGAATATTTAAAGAAGTATGGGAAATGGCACAGAATACCAATATCCCAGCGATTAGGACTGCCACTAGAGGTATGAGAGAGACAGATACGTGTCCCTGTTCTGTGTAAATCCTTGCTCTTGCTAGAAGTCCCCACTATTCCAGCATATTTTTGCTGTGAATAACCTTTCTTAATTATGTGTGTCCATGAAAAAATGCCTCAGAGGATCCTCATATGTTAAAAAAAATTCTTTTGCAAATGTATCAGTGTATTCTAAAATCAAAGAGCAATATAACCTTCTGTGAATGCTTTGGAAAGTTTCACAGACAGGCACTGAACATTTCAAGAGAAAGACAAAACTCTGTGATGAAACCATCTTGGAAATGGGTTTGATTACACTGGACCTCATCTCAAAGAAATGAAGTGTCTCTTGTATACTGACTTAACATAAATCCATATCTTGATTTGCTGTACATTAAAAGATGAATGGTAGTTTGTTATTTGTTCCATGTCAAAAGAACTCCTCCTTCAGATTTATGACATATTTGAAAAACCACAACAACAGAAACAACCACAGGAAACCTGATGTGCCTGCAAATGAATCTTTGGAAGGCAAGAATACTGATCTCAATTCAGTTCCATGGACTGTAGACATAACTGAATCCTCTGAGGAAATTAAATATACAAACACTGAGTTTTAAAAAGCTAGGTTGATTTGCTTGAATCAAGCCAGCAATATGCAAGAAAGAGCAGTATTTATCTATTTAAAGGCAGAGTGACAGGGAATCTGATCCTATGTGAGATAATAGAAAAGTGCTTTTTTTTTTTTTTTTTAATGAAGCTCCTATTTTTTTGAAATTATTCTTTGTCTAAAGTATTTCTAATAAATCAGCCACCCAGACTAGATGGGCTCCCCTTGAAGTACAATGTTACTTTGTGTGCTGTGAGAAAATCAGAATGTAGTTCAAATAAAACTGACAGTTTCTCATTCAGCTTATATTTGGAGATAGGGGAAGTTAAATCTCAATATATAGAAACCTCTTCTAAGATACAATCTTGACTTGGTTCATCTTCTGTGAATTTTGCAGTCTGGAGAACAAATTTTTTTCATTTTAATTTAAATAACAGATGAAAGACATTAAGAACTATGTACAGAAGACTTCTGATAACCAATGAAATACTTCTCTAAACATAGATTTTCAAATCATTGCCAGCTGACATATGCAATCACTTCTGTACCAGTCAGGCACGCTTATTACGTGGATATAGATCTGTTGTCACTTCATTTCATAACCCATGAAGGAGGCTGTAATAGTGGCTCTCACACAATGATCCTGTGGGGCAATGGCTCAACAAAACCTAGAACCCTGATTTTGGGGAAACCCACGAATCTTTATTATGTGAGGTAGGAACTGGTAATGTGAAATACTGAAGTCTTCTTGGATTTGATTGGTTTTACGTGGTGCACACTGAAAAAAATGAAATGCAAGATGCAACTCTAACATCTTATGACACTTCGACACTTATTTTCACGTGTGTTTAATATTGGTCTTTTTTTTTAAATCTTGACTTCAGTGGTGAAATTTTCCATAAGACATAGAAGTAAGCTTAAATACTTATGAAAACCTATGAGATATATTAATTGATATATTCATACATTATTTTATTACTCAAGAATATATAATTATTCTACAGGATGCAAATTTATAGATGAAATTACAGTGATAAACCTTTACAAAGAAACTTAATACACTCGAGCATTTTCTTTCATCCAACCCAAGGAACGAGTCTGAGTGCAGTATGGAAATTCAAACTAGTGTAGTACTGACAGGAGATGAATAAAGAGACTATTACATCTACATTTCTGGAATTTCAAATCAACTCTTGCAAATTTATTTTTAAAAAATCATAAAACCTCAGTTATCCCCATTCCCTTTCTGGTTTTGGTTGTTTTGTGGTTTTGTTTGTTGGGGCTTTCTGTATGTTTGTGAGGGGGTTTCATTTGTTTTGTTTGGTGTTTTGTTTTGGTTTACATACGTGTAACTTCCTGCTTTTTGTCAAAGAATAATTTGGGAAATATTCTGCACCAGAAGACCTGCAACCTCATGTACAAAGTTTCATGGTATCAGTGTTTGAGTAATTTTGATCCTAATGGCTACTTGGTGCTTTTGGATAGAGTGATTGAACTTTACAGGGAGAGAAAGGAATACTGCCGAAACATTCTAAGTGCTATGTTAGCAATGTGGAAGACTTGGCATTTCCCATTGTCATTTTTCATTCTTTAAGTACTATAAACATATGCTGAAGAAGTGTTTCAAGTAGCTGGGAATAGTAACACAATATACTATCAGCTCAAGTGCTCCGGCTATTCTCGTTCATTCTTCTAAAGACACTGTACTTCATGTGAAACTAGTGCTGAACCCCGGTAGTCACCACGGAAAGAGATACTCTCCATTGCTGTCACAGACCTATTGGATTCCTCCATTATCTCTTTTCTAGTAATCAGAATAGGAGCAATCCTCCTGCCCTTCCACCCACAGCCACAAATTCTACTGCAGATGTCTTACAAACTGCTATATTCCCAAAGAACAAACTTGAAAGTCTAGTTTTCTGGTTTCGCATTTCTTAATTTGTCCCTGTATTTCATCTAGGAAACATCACTGGGAAAGGGATGAGTATATTATTACAGTTTAACACCAGTGTTTCCATTGTCTCAATAAGTTGCTGAATTCCTAAAAGAGATGTGGTTTACATATATCCTCTACCATTTGGAGTGTGGGTGGAAGGCATGCTCGAACTAAAGGCGTGAAAATGACACTGTTAATAGTTTTGAATGATGCTGCTCCTATGAGAACAAAATAACGTCAGCCAGTTAATTTTTGTGTCTACAAAAAAGCAACAAAAGGACTTACTACTGTCCTTGAAAAGGCAGGAGTGTGTGTGTCTCTGTACAGATACACATGTATATGTTTATACAGACACACATATAAAGAATAGCTCATTACAGTGAGAACAGTGGTGATTTAAATGATTTCTATAGTATTCTTTGTATTTTTCCATGCTTGCTTAGAGGCATTCTTAGTCCTAAACTAGTTAATAGAAATGGGAGCAGGAGAGGTCCTACTTGCCTCCCTTTTGCCATCCTAATAATTTCTATCCGTGCAAAGAGAAGCCTCCTTTACACACACATTTATATACTGTACAGGCTGTTGAGTCTGCTTTGCCTTGTAAGAACAGTGCATAGGACATTTAATGTGGCACTAATTCTCAGTGCTTCCTTTTCTTTCTTTCTCCCTATTAGTTAATTTGGGCTGCTGGAATGACATATTAATGTTTCTGATAGAGGGCCCAGAAAAAAAATCAAAACTGAAAAAAAATGGCTAATGCTATCAGCAGAGCACTCCTTCCATTTGTTTGGTACAAAAACTCGATTTCCTTTCTGTTGTCCATGACCAACAACTGTGCTGAGCTGCCTGCATGGCCCTGTTGTCAGAGAGAAATTGGAGGTCCAGGTAAGCAGAAGACAACTCTTTTCTCTTGCTGTGAAGCAATGAATCAACCAAGTTTTGCATTGTGTGCGAGGAGCTCAAATAAATATTTCTGTAAGGAGAGATCAGTGTGCTTTTCACATTGGTGAAACTGTCACTGATTTAGCTGCAGGATGTCCAGGTGCCACAGCTTCCCGGAGCCATGTTTCTGGGGCAGTCTGTGAAAGCTTTTTATGGCTTGCGATCTCTTCTTTTTTAACTATTTAGAAATCATTTTTTAAAATACTCATTACTTATTTTTAAAAGATGTTTTCTGAAGCTGAATTCTAAACCGTAGTGTGGATTCAGCAATAAATGCCCTGACAAACTGGGACAAAGAAAACAGCAGTGACAGCCAAGTGTCTGTACCAGGCTCAGTGCCAGTACTCCAGAACCACACAAACACCTATTTCCAACCTCATACTTATAATTCAAGACACATTTATCGACATATATCAACAATTTCTTCTCCAAACAATGCTAAAAACAACTTCCAGATATATTTTCAATTATGTTATTTTTCATTTAGACATATTTGAAACTACAGTAACAACAAATCTTTTGCTCATTCTCTCCTTTTTCCTTCAGGTTGGTTTTGTTGTTCCTGGGTTTTTGTTTTCCTTTTTCTCTCTTCACACCGTACTGCAGGTTTGTGCGTCTCAGAGCCGGAGAGAAATCGATATCGAGACGTGCCGCGAATGCATTGTAGTTACCAAGGAAGTGGTTTCCCAAGCAACAGTAACCACACAAAATTTGACAGAATTTCTTCCTCTGTAACTGTATCATGTTTGCAGCTTTAGAGGGGGCAGAGTGTGGGCAGCATAAGCAATTTTCTCATTGTTAACCTTACGTTTTGAAGCAGATATGGTGATATTTCTGTCGCTGTAAAGAAAGAGTTAACTTCAATTAGAGCTGAATGCTTGTTTTTGTGTGTGTGTTTTCATTTGGTGTTTTCTTTTTTTTTTCCCTGCTAGCAGACAGATTGTGGATGTGCCAGATAGTCCTTCAGCATGTGGGCAGACGCTAGAGGCAACATTCTCAGCTGTTACACACTCAGAGATGATATTTACCATTCAAGAAAGCCATGCCAGCACCTTGGTTTGCTCCAGCAAATTGGATGAGACAGTTGCCAGCTTGATGATGTCAAAACGTGTAGGAAATATGCACATGTTGGGTGTTAGTGGAGGGATGTGAACCAAGGGAAATAGAGGGGCAGAAGTCCTAACTTCTCTGTGGTGGGGCAAACAAGATGACCATGTGTCAGTTGGGCCTTATCCAAAGAATACAGTATTATAGTTGTTCTGTTTTCATTGAGAAATGACAATAACACAGTAAATGTGGCTGTCTGAAGACTAACTTAGTTAATCCTTCTTCCTAGAAGGACATAGAAAAGAACAGGTTTAATAGCTTAACAAGCGGTGCCATTTAGTCTGTTTTTCTTAACAGAAAATATGAATGTTTTCTATCTGCTTTTATGTTCTGATGTTTGTTAAATGGCAAAACACTGCAGAGGCACTGTTACAAACGGCTCAGTCCTGCATGGCAACAGAGGAAAAGCTGAGTTTTAGGGACTAAGATATCTAAATTTGTTTCAATAATTTGTCCTAAATTCAGCAATGTCTCTTTGTATGTACTTCACATGCGTGTTGAAATCTAAAAGAGAAAATGTGGTGGTATTTACATGAGCAGAATCCTGAAGGAAGGTGTGTATTTGAAGTAGGAGGTATGTTACTGTGATACTCATTCAGGTTCATGTTGTGTTAGTTCCCTTACATTTTTCCTGAAAATGTAAGTTTTTTGCTTTGACTAGGATAAAAAGATATTTTTAAACGGTCTGAAAATATTATTTTTAACTCTTACTTATCTTCTGGATTGCAGGCGCCACAGATAATGACACATTTCAGCTACAAAAGCTTTTAAAGTGAATGAAGAAACCATTAAATATATTATGAAACTGTTAAGCATCATGAATCTGAGCCAGGTCTGCATAACCACCTGTAAGGGACCTGCCTTTGGCCCATAATTGTAAGTCTCCAAGCAGAGACATCAGAGTGGATGGGCAAAGGGATAGTTGGGCTACTGGCTCTGGATCTGTACCAGCCCTGCCAGGTACAAGATGGCTCAAAAAAGCCTTATTCTTTTCTATCACTCATTTGTTTCTACCTTCCTGAACTACTTCATACAAAGAACTGCTTTTTTTACCTGTCTCTCAACCCCTCTTCAAGTTCCAGAACTAACCTGACTCTTAGCCAATTACCATGTTCTTTTCAGAGAAAGCTCCATCTGTCCAAACAAGGCTCCCAGTTTACCTTAACAACCTGTTAAGGCTGTGCATTCAGTTTCAAGTTGTCAAAGTATGTAAAAAGTCTTTTCGGATTTAGCGGATGCAATGTTTAAAATCTAGCATTGTTGATTTTAAAGGCTGGGATTCAATTATAGTATGGTGTTATGTGTAGGATGAAATCCCTGTGGACTGAATGTCAGAAAACACTACAGTGCCAAGACCTGGAATAAAGTATTTTCTCTATGGAAAAGTCAAGTGATAGAGAGCTGAGACTGCTGCTATAGCTGAAGTGAAGGAAAAGCTCTTCCTTCCAAAAAGAGGAGGAGCTTGTGTTTCTCCTCACCTCCTGGTATGCAATGCTATCTCACTACCTGAGGTGTGAGCTATTAGACAGAGGAAGTTAAAGGAAACAGACCAGAAGGCTGCAGCTTTGCATTTAGAAAAGTTTCTAATGAGCTAAATATAAAAGGCTTATAACTGCCTTTCAGGATATTTTCTTCCAGATGTAAATATATAGAATCATAGAATAATCAATTTAGGTTGCAAAGAACCTTAAAGATCATCAAGTCCAACAGTTAACCTAACAGTGCCAAGTCTACCACTAAGCCATGTCCCTAAGCACCACATCTACAGATCTTTTAAACACCTCTGCAGATGGTGATTGCATCACTGCCATGGACAACCTGTTCCAATGCCCAACAACCCTTTCGATGAAGAAATTTTTCCTAATATCCAATCTAAACTTTCCCCGGTGCAACTTGAGGCCATTTCATCTTGTCCTATCACTTGTTACTTGGGAGAAGAGACCAACACCCTCCATGCTACAACCTCCTTTCAGATAGTTGAGCCCGGCCACGCAGCCAGTTCTTTACCTAGTAATGGTTACGCCTGTCCAAGCCATGAGCTGCCAGCTTCTCCAGGAGAATGCTGTGGGAAAAGGTGTCAAAGGCTTTACTAAAGTCTAGGTAGACAACATTCAAAGCCTTTTTCTCATCCACTAAGCAGGTCACCTTGTCATAGAAAGAGATCAGCTTAGTCAAGCAGGATCTGCCTTTCATAAACCCATGCCGACTGGGCCTGATCGCCTGGTTTTCCCGTACGTGCCACATGATGGCACTTAAGATGACCTACTCCATAACTTTCCCTGGCACCGAGGTCAGGCTGACAGGCCTGTAGTGCCCCAGGTCCTCCTTCCAGCTCTTCTTGCAGACGGGCATCACATTTGCCAATCCACAGTCAGCTGGGACCTCCCCAGTTAGCCAGGGCTGCCGGTAAATGATATATAGCTATGAATATATCCATATAGCTACAGATAACAAAGCTTTGTCAGAGGCCAGATGTGAAGGCTGATTTAAAATTGATCATTCAGAGAGTTTTTAAAACTGGCATTCAAAAATTATTTATTTAACTAATCTGCCTATTCAATCTGCTAGCCATCTATCACTTTACCTTCTTCTCCCTTGACTTTGTTCTTTTATACACCACTCATTTACCTCTTTGTATGAGATGATTTATCATCTGCTTTTCCTATTCTTCTCTATTGATAGACAAGTTACCTCTTCTCTTTATTCAACATCTTTCACACTCATTTAACTCCACAAATTATAATCTACGTTCCTTCCTTCTGTGTGTCCCCTTCTCCCTCCCTGCAAGATTCGTGCTACAAATACACTTCAGGCACTTCTTCCAAGACCCTTCTCCTTCACTTGCACCAACCTGACCTACAAACAAGTTCATTCAATATTTTTCCTTCCTCCTTTCTTTCCTGGTTATAACCAATTATTTTTTCATGGAAATGAAATAGCATTTATGTCATGTGGTTTAGATGGCTCCCCCTAAAAGCTTGATGCTCAGCTAGTATTTTTATGAACTATCTAATGTGGTGCCAAAACCTGCTGATCTGAGGGCATTATGGGAACAGGTGGTCCAGGCATAAACAGCCGTGGGAAGCCTTTAACTAGGTATTAAAAAATGGATGCTTGGCTAGCGGACAAAACCCGAGCAGAAGGACAGAATTCATTTTAACCCCTCTTCTTTTTAAAATTCTTCTCTTCCCCTTTAAGATTAGCATGTTTTACATATCATGTTACCAGAATATAGATTTACTTACTGTTTTGCTGAGAATACGGAAAGTGCTGTCTCCTGGGAACAATAAATGTAAACATAAGTACAGAATCAAATATGGTGGTAAAATGCCACAGATTCAAGTGGCACCCTGCAGTGAAAGACTGACGGATTTACTTTAAAGTAATTTATGTTTTCTTTGTGCTTTTGTTATTTAATGGAACTTTATTCATATCATTAGCCCATAATTTAATCTGTTTGATTTCCTTCCAGATGACTCTTCTATTAAAAAAAAAAAAAAAGAAGAAAGTCCCAGCAGGGGGAGGGAATTCTGCTAATTCTTTTCAGGACTAACTACTGCTGGATGTGGGTAATAGGCCTTTCACACACCCTGTTTGTGGTGGAGAGTCTAAGTGTGCAGCACGTGCGCAAAGCATGCAGCTGGGAAGGAGAGAGGAGAGAAGATGGTGTTGTGCAGGGTGCCCTCCTGGCTCTCATCCTGTGGATCATCTGTTCTTGTGAGGAGGAAGGTGGGGGTGGCATCCTACTTTAGAGAAATGGGGTGTGCTCTGCATTCTAGATGTTTAGAAAAGCAGAGTGGGAAAGGGTGCTGCAGGGGGCTGACTGCAGGGTTTCTGCCAGGAGGAAGGGGGTGAATACATATCCGAGTCCCCAGGGTGACAGAGGGACATTGCCAGGAATCAGCAAAGGGACCCTGTGGGGTTCATTTAGCCCTCAAACCACTAATAGTAGAGGAAAGGAGCTGCCCCGTGAGGAAGCAGGGGACAAACAGGGCAGGTTGGCCCTCCCAAAGTCAGTCATACCCAGCTGACCACAAGGTGTCATTATTTCAAGAATTCTTTTATTCTGGTTTATTCTGTTCTAATAAAACCTGCCTTGAAGACTGAAATTCAGGGTAGGGGTATATTTATTTCAAGGAAAAGTAGGGCAGACCCACCTTAAGACTCTGGCTATTTCAGGCTGCTGCCATATACTGTTTAGTATTTCATGTTGTGGTTTTGTTGTGTGGTGGGTTTTTTGCTGTTTGTTTTCTTCTCTGTCCCTCCACTGCCAGTGTTTAGGAGATAGATTGTACTCTGCACAGCTTGACAGTTCCCTAAATTTGGTTGTAACAGTTGAAACATCATACCAGAAAGTAGCAATAGCCAAAAACTGGACCATGTGGCTCTTTGCTATAGTCACCTGATTTGGAGGTCTGTGATTAAATACATTTTCTAGACCACAAATCCATTCCATCACATGCTCAACTTTTTCCTGCACCATTCAGTCACATTAACTCTTGAACATGATCTGAGATAGGGGAGCGCTTCTGACACCGTGTCCAGAAAGAAGCATTCCTGCATTTTTTTAGAAGTATCAAATATGTGGCTGGTATGTCATAGGATTGTTGAGATCTGTGAAACCTAAATCTTTACATTCACCCTAAACCCTCTGACATCCCAAATTGCATGATTCCCTCTGTGGCCAAGAGTTGTAAAAAGCTACATTATGCTGTTTTGTACCTGATTCTCCAGCTGCTTGTGTCTATGTGGTTTTCAGTTTATAAAGAGCGAAGCTGCACACTAAGTGTGCGGTTCTGCAATACGACAACTTAGTGAAGTTCCACCGTATACCCTTGTCTCTGTGCAAGTAGTCCTTTCCTTTGGGTTGTCTGTGCATTGTATCAGAGGAAAGTTAAAGTTGCCAAGAAATATCCCACTCCCATTTAGCTTCTGAATTTCTCCACCTCACAATTCATCAATCATGGCTGCAGGCACCTGGCAAGAAGCAGGAATGTGCAGACAGAGCATGACAGAGTTATGGCAGCACTGATTTAGATCCAATTTAAGTGCTGCGGAAAAACATCTTCAGGTTTCTTATCAGTACTGTAGAAACACCAGTAAATTCTGTTTTGCTCAGGAGTGATTGTCTAGTCATTCTGAAGGGATATATTACATTTAAAGTTGGGAAGAGGCAGACAGTAGTCCTGTCGCAGTGTTTAAAACCTGTACTCTGAAGTAATTTTCAAGTTGATGAATTTCAGTATCTCCTTGTGGGGTCAACTTTGAATATGAGTCAGACCTTTAGAAAAGGGCAGCTATCTACAAGTATTCATGCGTCCTTATCACAATTTTCGTCAGTGAAAACAACATTCAGTCAGAAAGTCATTATGCGTAAGGCTTGTAATACAGCTCTGAGTGCTCTGTAAACATCCTGAGAATGTTTTAATCAGCTGAAACCGATACTTCTTGAAATTGGAAATTCAGATACTCCCTTTCCAAGGACCCTCCTCCAGTAAGTGGCCTTAAGTTGAAGTCTTATTTCTGCAAATGTTGTAACACAGAATTACGTTTTGCAGTGACAGGCATTAACAAGAAGAGGAGAGGACAGCAGGAAATAATTTAATGTTTTTTAATGGTTTTTTCTACATATTCATAACATTAGGTAACATTAACCTTTTTTTTTTTTAATCCCATTCTATTTCTTCAGTAGCAATATACACAGTCTAGGTTTGCTTTTTAGAGAATGACTTAGATGTATTTCAGTGATATTCGTGGTAGTTAGAGGTGTAGTTAACTGCTGATAAGGATTTTTGTGGCCATGGATACAGTTAATTATTGGAGATGGGCTTTGGCTTTATGATTTGCTCAGCCTGTACAGGCAGCCAGAATAGCTGAAACTGCTTCAAACTGCATATATGCCAAAATGCCATACAGCTTCTATGTACATGTTGACCTGAATTATTACATCCATCTGCTTCTTTTATTTCATATTGGATTTAAACAGTAACATAGTTTACTGAATGCCGCTATTTCAGAAAAGCTTAAATTCCATCACCCCTCTCTTCAATGACTCCTGAGTTGGAAACACCGTCTTTCATGCAACCCATTAAGTCAATTTTGTTTTTAAATTATAAGGTACTGAAAGCAGACTCTTGATAACATCTTTACACATAAAAAACCTTACTGTTTGAAGCTATGGCGGAATAACAAAGCTATAATAATTCATCCACAATCTATGACACTTCTATTCTTTCATTACATCTGAGAAAAAAAAAATCTTATGAACAGATTCACAGATTTCAGGGCTTAAAATCAGAATTTGTCACTGAAGCCAGAAACAAAAGATGCTAAGAAGGTTATTTATTTTAGTAGAATAACAAACGTTATATGTTTTCTTGTAGAAAATGTGAAGTTGCTTTGTGAATATGCTGTCTGCAACAAATTTTAGCCTGCAACAAATTATGTCCATTTAATGTTTTCTGCAAATGGTTGTTGAGGCATTATCATACACCTTCTGCCAGGATGTTGCTGTCTGAATTAATAGAACCGTGGTGGAGGTCATGGGACAAATATTTGCACAGGTATGTGTTTGGGTTCCAAGCACAAATATTTCATTATTCTGTAAACATTTCAATGTGAGGAAAAGGAAAACAATCCCTTGTTCCCCACACCTTTTTTTTAGGTGGAAGTGGTGGTGGTGGTCATTCTTGCAAGATGTGTCTAAATGAGCTTTATTTCAGAACAATAATGTAGGTTTAGAGTGTTTTGAACCACATGCAGATGTGGTCCTGAGGGCCCTATATAGTGTATCTTGTCTAAAATGAAGCTCTTAGATCATGTGTAATAC
Organism: Patagioenas fasciata; assembly: GCF_037038585.1. Taxonomy (NCBI): domain Eukaryota; kingdom Metazoa; phylum Chordata; class Aves; order Columbiformes; family Columbidae; genus Patagioenas; species Patagioenas fasciata. The sequence goes on along the minus strand of NC_092533.1, from coordinate 12,097,835 downwards.
TGAAGTTGAGGCCTTGGCACCAATTGTTTTGTTCTACTGGTCTGTAATTATTGTTCCAAATAACTCATTAATGTGAATACAAGCACAATTTCTTTCAAATACTATTTTTTTTGCTAACTTTAGTCAGCTTTTTTTAGCAAGGTTTGGCTTTTTTTTTTGTAACTGTGCAGCTTGTCTCATTGAAGAGACACAAATATATAATGAAAATGCATATGAGGTGGTTTTACCAAAATAACAGCAAAAATGACACTAAATTTGTTAAAAAGTTACATAAGACAAATGGTAATGTAGAAATCATGGCTTGACAATCTGAAAAGGTTAACCTGATTGTACAGGTCCACTTTCCTCTTTTTTTTTCTTCATGTTCTGTTCTTTTCTTCAAGAAAAGAGAGGCTCACCTGCCATGCCATTTGACATATGGGTTATACAGTCAACTGTTTGTTGAGTTTGCTGCTGGGAAAAACACTGAGAGTATTGAACAGTACTAAATAATGATGGAATAAGAGAGGGAAGCGGATGTGTGTGAGGCCTGGAGAAGGAGTCTACATGTGGGAAATGTAGGAGAAGTGGGAGTTAGAGGAATTAGTGACATGAAAAGAAAGATTGTAGAGGTGCATAAAAGGCATTGAAAAAGGAAAATAAACTTTTACTGATCTGTGAAAATAGAAGATGAAGGAAAATCCTTTCTATAATGGTTCTCATGGTTTAGTTGAGCCACATTTACTGAAAGGTTAGAAGACAATTATACAAGATCTTTTTAGACATGCACTAGAGGTGAAGTCTTGTCACCATGTTCACTTACATCTCATTTCAATCAAATTCATTTCCCAGTTCATTTTCTTTTAACGGTTAGAACCACTTGGCTATTCAAAAGGATTTTGACACACTTTCCTAGCAAAGCCTCTGTTCCACTATGTGTTTTGGCTCAATTATTCTTTTATAGAAAGTTACAGCTTAATTTTAAGATAATGTAATTTTTAAATCCAAGGAGCAGTTAGAATCACAGCTGTTTTCCTTCTTTACTTCCTGGTCTTCTATTTTTACACCCAAAATGGAATCTATAATGTAAAAATGCCCTTCTGTGTATGAAGGATGACTCTGCTTTCAAGTAGTGCTAAGCCATGTTCTTTAAATGATAGTAGCTTGTTAACGCCACATGTTTTCTTTGTGACAAATTAATCCACTTCAAAGTACATTCATTCAAGAATTGTTCAAACAATAATTTATGAATGGAGCTTTTATCTTGAGAATCCAAGAAATAATACAGACATCTTCAGGCAACAACAACTGTAGTAGTGCATAATTTCTCAGAAAGATTATTCCTGAAGTTTTAATTGTAAGCTTAACTTTAGAATTAGCTATTTGGCATTGAAATTTTATAGCAGTATTTGTACTCGCATTTTTCTACCAAGTGATCTTCTGACTAGTTCATGGTTTATCTTGGGATTGATGGGCACATTAGTTAACTTTTGTTTCCATTTAATTTGTTTTGTAGAGCATTTGCCTACATTTCACCTGTTATACTAACTCTGAATCATCTGCATTATATTTTATACTTATGTCACTTAATGTCCCTCACAATAATGGAGACATAGGATCTTGCAGAACAAGCACTTATGATTACTCTATTTATTACTCATATTTTAAAATGGGAAAAGGCATTAGAGCTATTGGAAACACAATTAGTTAGGATGCATTTGATTAAATAAAGCAATGAGAATAGATAGAGCAACAAATGCAATTCCCAGGAATAAGTGTTTGCAGTAAGTCTTCAAATAATAAAACACTTTCTTTGTAGACTTCCATATCTTTCATCTTGCATGGCTAACAGCCTGCCCTCTCAGAAAAAAAAAAGCACATAATCTGGTTTCGAGGTATTGAGTGCTGAGAGATCGTGAATTTCCATTGGCTGAGATCTGAGGTTTATGTTTGTTTAACAGAAACATTTCAAAGTTACTATAAGTAACTGGTAAATTCAGGTACCAGTTGAGCTACAGCTGGTAAGGAGGTAGAAAACAACAGTGTCCTTAAGGTATTAACATCCTCATTCCATGTCCAGATACTCTTCTGTGTTACCTCTTCTTCCTGGAACTTGTATTTCTTCTTATTTTTAAGGTGAAACAAAGAAATATGATCAGGATTTCAATATCCAAAATTAAATCCAGGATTTAGAAAAAATTACAAGCAAGTCCAGTGGTAAAATTCAAGTTAATAATTGAAGTCACGTATCAATGAAGTCTTCAAGAAGCATAAAGCTGGGACTTTGATTCAGCTTTGTCTTTCCAAAAACTTTTGAAATATAAATGGCTAAATCCCGGGGCTGTTACTCAGCTTTAGCTGATTTCTGGATACTGAACTGTAAGAAAACAAGTATTAGCTTATAGTGTTACAAAATACTTAAGGTCTTAAGCGTATTTAATAAGTTTCTGAAGTAATTTCTTGAATACGAATTGCACAAGGAGAATGATAAATGTTTTAGAGACTGGCATGTAGCAGTGCATATTCATATCCTTTGCAAAGGCTTTAATGATTGAAATATCTATTATAGAAATCTCAAATCCCTCCTCTCAGATTTTTTTATATTTTTCCGAATAGAGACTAATCTTTGACTCTGTACATACAATTTCAGAATCCATTCACGATCCTATCAAAGTGTTTCTTTACTTCCACTTATTTTTCTCCAGTAGATGTTTTTATTTTTTCATGTTCTTTTTAGTATCTACCTTTGGACAATAAAAAATAAGAATTTTGCTCCCACATCTGTTAAAGTGTTCTTGTTTTTTCTTTCTTTTTTCATTACCAAGTTTCATTCTTGACAAGAATTCTAAGAAGAGAATTTCACAATTTTGTTGCATTAATACCAATAGGATAGTGGATTGTGGAAGTTTGTTCTGCAAAAAGCAGAAGTTTGAAGGGAAATATTGCTACTGCTGCATTATCTTTTCAACTTTATTAAAAAAATCCCAAAAAGTGCATTAGATTGAACACGTGTGTGTATGGTCACATAAATGCAATTTTCTTACTGAGTGTTTTGTGTTCCTAGACTCTCAGTACCAATATGAAGGGTAAACTACAGATTGTTAGTATAGCTGGGAACTGTGAGTTTCCAAGTGGAGAATGTACAGGTATTAACACATAAATTCACACATACAGCCTTTTTCTCAAATCTCTGTCTTTTATTTGTTTCCTGCTGTGCTAAATTACTACCCCAGTTCTTCAGACACTAGTCAATCTTCAAAAATCATCTGTCTTTCTATTTGTATGAGGGTAACTGTACCCATTTTATTACAACACTCCATTCCCATTTCTTATCTTCAACTCTTAAACAGTCTGAGACTCTTTTATATGAAAGACAGAAGATAAAGCTAAATTAAATGAAACTGAATTCAACTGAATCTATCTGACTGGCCTAACAACTCTTAAACTTGACAAGAGAAGTTAAGATAGGAAGTTACAGTGATATATTAGACAGGAAGACACTGTCCCAACCACTGTTTCACCTTTTGTCCAAAATCTTCAAGGGAGAACAGATCATGGAGAAGAATTTCCTGGATTATCTTTGATTTGCTGCTGACATCGTTGCTGCTACTAAAACCTCAGAAAGAGAGTTTGGCAGTTAGCATAATGTTCACTTGCAGACTCAGGAGGATCTGTAGAGCACTAAGATCTCACTTAAACTGACATTCAAGGAAAAAATTACTTAAGTGAACGTGAAGAAGTTAGAAAGTATTGTAAAGAAAAATGACACATTATTTAAATCTATATGGAAAAAATGGATTTAGAGAGAGAGATTTAGGTTTACTTCTTTTGCATCAATTAAGAGTTATCCTACTTACAACTCTATATTGAATTGAGATGTTTATTTTACACTGAGCTATCTTATTACAATAACAACTTAGTATTGTTGCAAAGAAGAGTAATTATCCTGGTAGATAATATATAAACAATTTAGTATCTGAAATTGAGTAGCCCTGTGTTTAAATACAGTATGGAACTTGTCCTCTCTGTCCCAGCTATGTTAAACACAGCATGAGCAAGCAAATTCAGCAATTGTGAATGTTTCCTTTAGGAGCCTGTGACTATACCTGGTCAATAAGATTCAATGCCTTTTCAAATCAAACGGTGTTATTTTTGTTCTGTAGAAAGGAAGATAATGTGAAAGGACTAAAAACCGTGTGGGTACCAGTAGAGTGCGTTCTTCCACACAGAAGGAGGGCAGGATGACTTCTCTCAGCCTTGTCAACTCCCCACCACCCTCCTCCTCTTATCACCACCTGATTTCCCCAGATTTGAGAGTTTTGCTCTCTTGGGATGTCTCAGCTTTAAGAAAAGAAAAGTGTCAGCCATGCTGGCCATAACAGAATTAATAATTAATTGCACATGCATGCGTAGAAAGGTTGTTTTCAGTGTGGAGGCTTTATCTTTGTTATTGGCTTATTGCTTTCACTTTCTCTCAAACAGCTTTCTGTGACTTAGTTCTTCTGGTATTCTAGATAGTTTCTGCCAAGCAGAAAACCCAAGACCTATGTGCTCTTTATAATAAATAGGTGTATCACACGTAGTTCCTAAAGAAAAACAAGCAAAGGCCACATCTTCAAATTGCTCTCACAACCTGCAGAGAGATTACACCAAGTTGCAGCCATTGATGTCTTATCTGCTCTTCTTATTTGTAAGATAGGCTGAACCGATTTGATTATGATTTAGGGTTGATGGTTTTAAAGCACAGAGACTGAATTCAAATATTAATGTAAGACCTAAATGATTATTTATATTAATTTAGTATTTGACAATAGGAATTAATACAAATCATGTTAATACATGACAGCGTGTCGCTTGAAATTCATGTATGACTTGGCACAAAAGTCTGTTTGCGTAGTTGCCTCTATATAATTTTGGCATAGGCAGCCGTACTCTTCTGGGGTGTTTTTGTTTGCTTGTTTTTAAGTTTATACTTCCAAATAAAATTGCTTTTCATTATTTATGAAATGTTTTGTCATAAAGTGGTCATTTAATTCTTGTCTTCTAATTGTAATGGACCATTGTTGCTGCTGATTTACAATATATTATCCTCTTACAAGCGAATTTAATCACATGAGCTCTATTTCCCTCTAATCTTTATTTGAATATTACAGAAAATACTCTGCCACGTGGCTTATTTACCAAATAACTGAGTGTTTTCCAAAAAGATAACCGTTCCTGAAAATCAATCAAACAAAATCAAGTTTTTTTAAAGTGGAGAGTAACCTGCAAATATCTGAATGGCTAAATAAAAAAAATCCAGAAAGAGAATATAACAGTTTTCATATATCAAGATAAGATAATATTTTGAAAAAATGAAGTTGTGCTTGCATTCTGAAAGAACAAATGTAGAAAGTTACCTGAATAACATTTTCTCTGCTGTTATATCTAGGCAATCTTACCACACTAACATTTCAATCACTGTAAGTAATTTTTTCCATAACCATTTAGAGCTTTTCATAATTTTGGTAAACTTAAAAAGAAAAAAAAAATCATAGGTGCTTTATTTTTCTCAGGAAATAGTAAAAGATGAACCTGAGAAGTTTCAATTTACTTTGCAATAATTCAAGTAAGGATGTCTCTTCCTTTCCTCCCATGTGTCTCAATCTTCCATTATGCTGAATTTTCTAAAGAAAATTGTATAAATAAGAGTTTTTAAAAAGCAGATTGTCTGGAATTGAGGTTGGGGATTTTGAATTACATTTTTAATTTCAGCTGACTTGGTTTTACTTAGGAAAGAGATTTTTAAATCTTGTCCTTATTATTATGAGCCAACCAAGCAAGCGCTTGCAGGAGACACCATTGCCATGGCACGGCGGCCCAGGTTCTCCCAGTCAGCGCAGGCTGTAGCTCTGTGGCTCAGCACGGTACCTCAAATCACTGAGTTTGTATCACCTGAAACCATGATAGCGACTCTCATTAAAGTTCCAGTCCATGCTCTTGATGCAGTTGATTCTTGCAAAGTTAGCAACTCAGGATGTGAAGGGATGTGTATAATTGTGTTCGTTTGTCCATATATTTACATCCGTTGTTATTCCAACTTCAGTTGCGTAGTAAGGTAAGCAGGATGTCATTTCATACATTGTTACCTGGATTGGTTGTGTTTGATCCTGAGAACTCTGAATTTTGAATTTATGATCAGAGGAAGGCAAACAAAAAAATACAGGTTATGTTTCTAGACATTTTGGTTTATGTGTACTTGAAAGAAATAGCTACAGAAACCTCTTTGTTTCAGGATGAGCCTTAGAATAAACAATGTGTCAGGACAGAGCAAATTGATTCTGAATACTGAATCAGAGAAATGAGCAAATGCTGAATTCTAAATTGAATTGAAAATCAATGAGTTTCATTTAATAACCAAACATTTAAATTACTTATTAAAAGTTCCAGATATCTGTACAGAGAAAATCTTATGCCTTCAAAATAAACAGTAGAAAAAAGTAAATTCTGTAATTTAAGCTCTGTGTTTTCAAGATAACACACAATTAGAATAATTAATAGAAATGTAAATACAATACTATTTCTAGAAGAGCTTTATCTTGTGAAACAAATCATTTAATTATAGTGACAAAGCTTGCAGCTGAAACAAAAGAATGAAGAAAGATTTTTTCCCTAGAACTGAAGTAGGAATTTTCTGACAGTATATTCTTTCATTAAGAAAATTAACTTTGCCAAAAAGAAGCTTTCCGCTGGAATGTGTCTTTTTTTTTTTCAAGATCCTTTTTTCTGTCCTGAAGGTAATTTATGATTTGCCAAGCACTGATTCTGAGCAAAACAAAGGATTTCCTTACCCACAGCCATTGTAGTTCCTATGAAAGGAAAAATGCCTTCAAAGTTCCTGGTCTTAATCTGGCAGACTGAAAACCAGCATGCAGGTTCCCTGCAACCTAAATGAACATCCAAATAGCAGGTACAGTTGTGGTTTTGTTCTTTTTCCCTCCTCTCCTCTCTCCCCTCTGTCCTGACAAGCTCTGAGAATGCTTTAGTTTGTTTCAATGTACTGTGGGAATATTCTGAAATCTCCAAAGTCAGTGGCAACACCATTGCTGCCCAACTCCCTTTTGCACAGATTTCAGAAGTCAGACTGTTTTTAGCTGTTTACTTTTCACAGATCACTCAAACAAGACTGATATTGATACCTGGTAATAGTTTTGTTCCTCATGGGCTCATCATATGTGTGTACTACTAGAGATTAGGATGAAACCCTCTGTGATATACTTCAAATGGATTTGAAGTTTTAAGAGATTAGAGATCACTCAACAAGTCAGAACAATTAATATGATCTGGTTTTGAAGGGCTGATTACAATTAAGCGTTTAAGCTGAAACAGATCTTACATAATTTGTTGTGTTAATATTGTTTCACAATCACCCTGAACTCAGTTTGGGTGCAGGCTACTTACCCACCCCATTCCCTCCTGTGGTGTGTGATACCGGGCTGCCTGTCAGTAAAAAGGGACTTGCAGTCTTGTGTCTCTGATATCAAATGTAGGATGGTATCACAAAAGCAAATAAGAGTGGCAAAAGCTACAAGGCCAGACACAGGAAACTTGTCTCTTGACAGTGTTCTAAACCGCACGGTCTATCCCAGGTTACCCAGGTGTGTTCCTGAGTGGGATCTGGGGGCTTTCATCAGTGATTTCATCAGCTGCAGCCTCAGCTCTGAGGGGCCAGTGGCACAGGGATAATACTACGGACAAACAGAAAACTTGTGGCAGACCATTGTGTCGCATTCACACAGTTATCTGCAATATTATTGAGTTCTATCTGTCCCACTGCGAATGTGTCTGTTTCATTTGCGGTTTCAAATTGAAGTTTTATTAAGGAATTAAATACATTGCTTCAATTTCTGCAGTTTTACGTAGGTCTTCCATTAAGTTTCAGCATGAAGCAGCAGGGTTTTCGGTCAATCCTATGCAACGATTCAAAAGCATTTATTCAAGCTCGTTGCCTCTGACTTTATTTCTAGTGATTTATATTGCTGAAGACAGAAACAAGACATTTACTAGAATCACACATACACTTGTACACACTGAATTTGCAGTAAAACTGTAAACATGTATGAGTTTTATCTTGTTAGATTAGCACATAGGGAGTCCATTAGATTTAACCAATAGATGTCTGATTTATGAATTTTAGTTACTGAGAGCACTAATGGTGCTCATTAGTACTAAACATAATGAAACAGCAGCATGGCTCATGGCTTTTGCAGATCCTAGCAGTCAGAACCATAAGTGTCAGGAATCTTGACTTCCATGTGGACTCCAAAGAAGAGTTTTCTCCACAGCCAAAGACTTTCCTGTTCATACTGGCCAAGCTTAAGCCCTTTCCATTTTTGTCCTATTTATTTCAACGCTAGATTAATATCTTCTGCACCACAGCTTGTCTTGTTTCATTTTCTTTCCTACCTACTTCTGGGCACTGTTTCTCAGGCTCCTTGACTCCATTGCAGATTTGTTGTTCAGGTTGTGATCCAGTCAGCCCACCAGCCTATCTTCTTAATATTTGATTATATTCTCATTGGTGGCTTATGCACTGTGTATCTTTCTTCCTTTTCTACTGGCTTCAGGTCACAGAACTTCCCTCTCAGTCTGCACATTTCACTCTAAGTTCCTCCCCTGCTTTCTCAGAGCAGTAACCCTGATTCCTTTGGTCCTGTCTTTGACTATATTTTATGTGTAGGATGCACAATGAATGCCTGGCCTTTCTTCCTTCAGTACCTGGCTACGCTGGGTTTTAATTTAGACCAAAATGGAACCAAGCCTCAGTGCAAACTCAGTGCAAGGTGGGGCACAGGGGCTGGTGAGCACTCAGCGCTGTGGCAATATGGTGTCTGCTCTGGGAAGACTGATCATGGGGACTTCAGCTGCCGTGCTCTACTGAGGGAGTTAGGGAGAGGAGAAAAATCTCTTAGCATTTGAAAATGAGAAATGAAGTAGATCTGTTTGGTTTGAATTATGGTTTGAACATATTTTGCATGCTTCTGGTTCAAATCCATAGACAAATTCATTGTACTCAAGATCTCTGTTAGAAAATCCTAACATTACCTTCAATGAGTGGCAATATAATGCAAAACCAAGTCAATTTCAAAGTTTCATCTTGTAGTGAAAGATAGGCATTTTTAAACTTTGAACCTCTACAGGATTCAATTTATTTGTCCTTGCTTTTAAGCTGTGTTGTCTATTTCAAAGCCTGTGAGATGCTTAGAACAAGGTCATCAGAACTGAGGCTAAGCTTGTCAAAAAATTTTGTAAGCATTTTTTTCTTTTTCCATTTTTCAGTGTTGAAGTGTTTTGCTCTATATTTTTATCAAAGAAACATTATAGCCTTGAGTTACTTGACTATCATGGGGGGAAACCATGATTTCAAACTTTTTCTTCACCATAGAGGAAGTATAAGTGACAGAATACTTAGTTTGCACTTTTTTGAAATCAGAATTCCATTTCTGACTATATTCTACTTGTTTTTATTGTTTGTACTTGACTGAAGGCTATGAGTTCCATGGATAACTTTGATTATTATTAAATTAAAAACTTGTCTCTCATTTTCTTTCTCCCACTTTCCTGTAAACTACTCAGTTAACCCTGCGACAAATTAATCTCTTTGCCATAGATATGTAGGGAAAAAGCAATCTGTGCAGTTCTCCACAGGCTGTGGAATGTTTAAAATTAGTTATTAAACCAAAAAAAGTATCTGAAAATGTAAATATCATCCAACATATGTAAGGATTGATTTTTGAATATTATTAACTGCCATAAATTGTTACAGATGTCAAGCTTCAGTGTTATTTTTTTCACGTGCAGATGAAAATGTCTCTGATATATTCCTACTAACTGTACTATTTTCTAAGATTTTTCAAGCAAGTAATGTTACAAGGCTAATTGCATATCCATTTTTTTCTTTCTCTAGATCTCCTGAGGTATCTGGCATTTACCTGTGCAGATGTATTCCTCAATCTTCCCACTTTCAACCATCCCTATGGCTGCAGTTTCCTGGTTATCAGCTGTCCTTTCACATTTGCCTGCAGATTTGGTAATTCATTCCTTTGGAGACCTGTTATTTGAGAAGGAAAGGAATCCCATTTAAAATTACATTCAATTTTAAAAATCAACCTTTGATTTGGAAATAAACTGTATGAATAGTAGGCAGAAACTTTCTTGTGTGCAACAATGTCAGGAAAGTATTTTGATAAAGCAGTTTACATGCATATTTAAGTCGCTTAAGGGATTAGCGTACCCTGATGGTAACTAAGTCTGACCCAATTTCTTAGATCACTTCTGAAGCTGTCTTTGTCTCAACCTACTCACTGCTGTCTTGAGCCTCTGAAGCAGATTTAGTGCTTTTATAATTCCGTATTCAAGGATGTGGGTCCTTCTGTTTAGGAAGAAGGTTCAATCTTAAATGTAACTGAGGTATTTTCTTACAGCTACACCTGGGCAGAGGAACGCAATTCTGTGAGGTGAATCCCAGTGCCTGGAGTGTGCTGGTAATTTGGTTTCATCTGGAAATAAAAGGCTTTGTGTATGATGAAGGGGGATTTTCTGAGGCTTGAGATATTGGCACCTCTTTTTTTGTAAGCAGGAGGCACTTTTTGAGGGGGACATAGCCCATGAATCAGGCCCCACGACAGGGTGCAGACCTTGCCCTGCAGGCAGCCTCTGGCTCCTGCTGCCATGTGGGGAGTTAGGTTAGGTAATGGTTGGACTCCATGATCCTGAGGGTCTCTTCCAACTGAAACCGTTCTACGATTGTAGGATGAGGTCGGTCTGGGATAGCTTGTCAGCTGGGCACAAGGCTTGTGTTGGCTTTACGGAGACATGTATGTCAAGGCTGTGCATCTGGTTAGATCTTGGTCCTACTCCTGCAGCTGTAAGTATATGTAACACTTATTGCGAAGAGAGTCTGCACATGCATCACTTGATGACAGTTTAATGTAACCAAAATTTTATTTTATTCTGCTATGAATAAAAAAAAATAATTCTTAATCTACCGTTCACTCATATGTTCAAAGAATATACATTAATGATATCAGTGTATGATGCTAACCCCAGTCATATATCTTCCATTCCCCACAGAAGTTCAGAAGCTTGTATCACTGGCGGTAGTTGATTGAATATAATATTTTACAATACTGAATCCTGTGTTGCAATAAACATTTCATTTGAAGCAGTAATAGCAGACTATTATTCTAAGCAGTCTTAACCTTTCTTAGCTGGAAGAAATTATTTAGAATTATTCAGAGTAAAGTATATAGGTGAGATGTTAATGGAGAACCCGTTAGCCCAAAATAGTGTTTTAATCAAGAATTTGAAATGCAGACTGGAGTAGGATTTGATACTATAATAACACCTTTCTTACTGAAGGCATTCTAAAGCAATTTTCTATAATGAGCTAGATGGTGTGGGTGCTCTGACTGCGTAGGGAATACAAATACCAATAGCCACGATTTGTTCAACATAAGCTTTCTTGCACAGAGATTAGAGTGTGGAAATATGTTTGACTGGAATGAAGTAAATTGCTTAAGAGGCTGCACACCTGCCCAGAAATAATTTAAAAAGAGTGCCAGCCCTTTCACCTAAACACAAAGAGGAATTAAATAGCTAAGTTAAAGTTTTTTTGATTTTCAACAGTCATTTCCAGGGCTCTGCGTCTCTTCTCTCCCATACCTCAAGCCTCAAAAATACCACACACGGATACACGCTCACTACAAACAGCCCAGGAAAACAAGGAGCAGTATAGCTAAAAAACAATATCAAAACAGGGAGAACTGCAGAGAGAGCGCGTAAGTGAAACGGGGTGAACTTTAAAGTTATTTGGATTCAGTGAATATTTTACTCCTGAACCAGCAGCATTATAGGCTTCCAGAGTCTCACTGCTTCAGAGTTAGTGAGTGGATTGTAGCAAAAAACTCTCAGAAATTAGGTAAAAATGCTCTTTGTTTAAGAAAGGGAGAAAGAAAAGATTCTGAGTTCTTGTATATGGAAATCAATAGCTATATGGTAAAGATTTACATAATGAATTGTGTTAGGGAATAAGAGAAATAAAACAATTTTTCCTGCTTTAATATCTTATACATTGGAATGCTTTGTGTATTAACACCTTGTAGCAACTCTTTGGCAATGTAGTCTCTAAACTATTGATTTATACATGGCTAGAAAGCATCCTCATAGTTGAGGCAAAACTCCGCAAAACATGGAGAGCAATGTCTTCATATATTGTATAAATCTGCATTAGCTTCATTAAAGCAATATAATTAGAATATCTGAAGAGATAAAAGTCTCCATTAAATACAAAATGGAAAATTACAGAAAATAAGTGATTTTACTTTGATTGAAAAACTGAACTCAGCTTCAAAAGGCAACTCTAACTAAAAATATATTCAGAAAAAACTACATGACTTGACAGGGATATAAAAATAATTTAAAATCGTTACTCCTGTGGAAGTAGAAATAAAATTGGTTGGCCAATACAGCAAAGATTTTGCTGCTCCAAAATTAATGCCCATTTGAAATTAATGGCATGAAAGCCAACAAAATGAAACAATGGGAGTAAAGTGATAATGGATATACTCGGTAAAAATAATGAAATAAGGACATTTTAACATCCGTAACATACAGAAATCTTGTGATTGACCTGAAATCTAGCCATGACGCTGAAAACTACAGTATATATAGGAATACATCAGAAGTCAGATACTATTCCATGGAATTTAAATAGCAATGGTAATAAAAATGTTTCCATAATTATTATCTTCAGTAACTTCCTCATGTAATTTCCTGTATTTTTAGGAATAAAGATATTTAGTCTGTCCTGTAGGTATCATGTCTAAAGTCATGTTACTTAGTTCTGTTCCATGCTTTACCAATTACAAATATTTTATGTTTTTAAACATTTTTATACCTATGCAAGCAAGACATTTACAACTAGTATTGTAGTTATTGCTACCTAAAATATGACAAATGGCTGAATTCTCTGTAGGCTTTTCGAGCTGCATTTCTCTGTTAACTGGCCTAGGAATTTAATTTTTTCGCTCCAAAATTCTTAGTTAGACACACAGTGTGGAACTGATCTGATTTAACACAGACATCTAAATGCTAGATCCATGGGCCTGAATCAGTCACTCCCAATCTCCTTAATAACTGCAGAACAGGCATCCTTAAATGTTTATTGTTAGGTCAGATAAATTGCGTATCTCTCCCCCGACTTCCTTCTGACACTTTATAATTATCCTGGAAAACCAGACATGTGATTGTCTTAAAATGATTAAATGTTCCATGTTACAATTATGCAGTGTTTTTTTTCACAGTGCAAGCTTAGAGACTGCAATGAGAGTGAATGTTTGTTATACAATGGTGCAAGGTTTCCATATCTTTTCTTTACTCTTCCCTTTAAATACCAAGTGTCAAAATGTTGAACTTACTAGCTTGTAATGGAACTTCAGTTGTTGTTCTCTGTTTCTTCATACCCTTAAGTGTCCTGAAGAGATTAGGATAACCTTGAGAACAAAAGAAAATGCAGAAGTTAATTTATTGCAAGCAGTACAACAGCAGAGGGTATTATGTTGATAAGGGAATAGCCCTGGAACATGACAAATGCAAATAAGGCAGGCAGTAATGTAGTGCATGTTTAAGAACAACTTATATAATAGGTAAGTACTGGGGAAACGATTTCATATCTTATATGGCAGCTTTTGACATATTTTACGAATTCCAATATGCTATTCTTAGAGATGAACCACTGCTTATCAGTTCACCCTCCCCCACTACATACATACATACTCATTTGTAAAAATTATTAATAAGACCAAGCAGAATAAATTGAAACAAACTATTTTATATATTTTAAAGAGTATACACTAGTGGGATGAATTTTAAGTAACACTGCCAGTTCAAAGTGTGTTTCAGTAAGAATGACTGCAACCATAGTTTAAACAAGGCATTTATTAATATTATAACATAACTGTCACTCTCCTGAGAAACATAGCAAAATCAAGTTCTTACTTCTGCTTCACAGCTGAATCCAGTGTTGCTTAACTAAATGTAGAAACTAATCTACATCTTGAAGAAAATATTATTACTTGCACTGCTCTAAGTCCAACTAAACATTTAGACAATTTTTAATTGAAAGAAGGTCAGACAATGTAGTAAGTATTCGGAGCTGGGAGAAAAAGCAAAATTAGTTGCTCTGGCGCAAACCATTGGCTTGTTATGGAGGAAGATGATTACTATAATTAGTGGCAGTGAAGATGTACGATTCTCTTTATGAAATGGCTATGGATGATCTCCAAAAAATTATTATTATGGCTTTCTAGCAAGAAAAATATCAAAATGGGACGCCTGTGTTCCAGATCGGAATGGCTGTAAGTACGTTGTTACAATACATAAGCAGTCACTGCATTCTCATGTATTGTATTTGGTGCTGAAGTCAGCTGAAACTGGAGAATTGGTTCCATTTGAATGGGAAGATGAGAGATGGACAATATGTGAGCAAAGATGACTTTTCCTTCACTTTTCTTCCTTACTGTTTTTATTACATTAGTGCTTTTATTCTGGAGGTCAACCTAGGAATCCATCTCTTCAATTGCCTGCTGTAATACATAGGCCAGAGAGTAATAATCAACCCTTCATCTCCCCCAACTGTCCCCAGCAAGTAATCTCTTAATTCTTACATGAAAAATGCCATACCCTGCATAGGAAGCTTTAAAAGGTGTCTGTCTTTGCATGTCTGTGTTTTTCTTATGTGGCAGATACATAGGTTTTAGAACAACTTTAAAGGAGGAAAGAGAATGAAGGACACTGTTTTGGTCTAAAAGCAAGGAGAAGGAAAATCTCACTCTATTTGTGGCCATTTTGAAAAAGAAAACAATTTCCAAGTTTTGTTGCTTGTTTGTTTGCTTGTTTGTTTAATGAAATGAGTTTGTCAGCACAATGTTTTAAAACCTACTGGCATAAGACCTTTGGAAGAGCAGGCAGAGGAATGTTTAGCATCTACAGTGAGGTACATGTCACTTAACTCTTTCAGGGCTTAATTGCTGCTCAGCATTTAGAGAAGCTGGGATTTTTTAGCTGAAGAAGTTTTATATTGAAATTCCTCTTTGGTTTCTATGCTACCTGGAGTCCGTGTAATCCAAGGGCATAATTTCAAGGTTGTGTCTTTAGACCTGGCAGTTTAAACTTCATGTAATTTATGAATTAGGCATTTAAGTCCCCTTTTCAAGCTGTGGTATCTTATCTGTTTGGGAGTCATTATAGTTTTAAGTATGCTGTACTTATTTACTCAGTCAAGCCAGTAGTCTGTGAAAAGAGCTTATCTGGTATTTAAGTGCAATTTCAGACAAATTTTCTGTTTTCCTACTACTGTAACATATATTAATAGTTCTATATATCACATATCTTCCAGCTGTAACTTCTCAGCCATTACTGATTACATGTAGACTATTTTTCTCATTTTTACAGTGCTGCCACCTATGGTGTAGAAAGAATGAGGAAAAGCGTGTAACAGTAATGCTACGTAAATAGTACTTTCAGACCAGGGAGAGAAATACAGTGTACCCAAATGAAGATTAAAGAGAATTTGTAGAGAAAGAACTACCTGATTTGGAATGAAGTCAGGAACCCTGTGGCTAATGAGCTCATCCTCATAAAAAAAAACCCACAAGGCAAATTAGGAACTCAGGCCCAAAAATATAAGCCATCAGAAGTAGATTGTTTACTTCTCTTCTATGATGATTCTATGAATTCCATATATTTCATGAAATATCAAAAAAATATTATTCAGCAGTATCTGAAATCATAACTTAAATGGCAATGATAGGATAACATTGAAATCTAAGATAAATTTCTATGAAAAATCATGCTGTCCTTCTAAGATGAGGAGAAAATCTGTCTCAATAGATGACAGTAGAGTCCTTCTGCTTTTCTTCTTTAATCTCTTTCAAAGGCCAGCAGATATTTTATAATGGTCCCTTTTTTTCCCAAAGCAGGCACCTGAGGAGGCCTTATATTTGATGCTCCATTTCCCAAACTAAAATCCCCTGCCTTGACATTGTTCAAGGTGAGCTGAAATAGGGCAAGACACATGCTGTTCTTACAGCTGTATTTGTTCAGGTGCACAGTTCCCAACTGCATGGGGCTACCGCTCCCAGTACCAAATGCCAGAAGGCAGAAAAAGGGGAAATGGGTAGGGAGGAGAATTTTATTTAAAGGTCCTGCTATTGTTAGAACATTACAGTATCCAAAAGCATTATGATTAGCAGTATCAAACATATGATTTTCTCCTCCTTGCTGTAAAAGCAAACAAATTATATTGTTGTTTCATGGTGATAATATTCAGATTTGGCTGTGTTTCAGAAACAGAGGAGTGCCCTCCTTTTTCTTTCCAAAGAACTGCAGGCTCTATTTTATTTTTTTTTCATAGAGTCCTTATTAAAGAAAATAAATGTTAATGGGATGCCTCTGGCAGTATAATTAAAACTTTCTGGCTTGATTAAAGTATGCAACTGTCAACTGCTACACTGTAAGAGATGCTGCCATTGACATTTTGGAATATGCAATGTATTCTGGAGAAAATGTCCCAAAGGGGGTTTAGCTTCTTCTAAGTAAGCATAATTCATGACAAAATTTAAAGAAGAAAACCATGAAGTGTACTAAAATAAACAAGACGCTTGCAAGTATGAGTGAATCTTACTAATGTTCAACCAAAAATTGGTGTTGTATTCCCAAGACAAGACATTGTACATTTATATATAAATAATGAGATATTATATAAAGATGTATGTGCTACAGACAGCACTGGTATCTGGGCATCTGCCTTGCTTACTAATGAGGCTTAGACACTGGAGTGAGTCATGTTGCCGAGGAATATGTTCTTGTGTGCATTTCTGAGAGAAATCTCAAGATCTGGGCGTTTCATTCAAAAAGCTGGGGCTGAGAGGAAGGGGACAGTATGAGTAGGTGTGTGAAACATCAAGAAAGAGGTGGAGAGAACAAAGCAATGTACAAAATTATTGTATGTTCTAATAGAAATTATCCTTTCGTCAGAGAGTGTAAAAAACTCCCTAGTCGGGTCAAGGGAGAGTAAAAATGTCAATTTATACCAACTTGCAGAGGCTGCAAATTGTTAACATAAAATGACAAGAGAATATTATTCTATCAGTCAGTGTTCTGTAACAGTCCTACTCTTTAATTTTTCTTTTGTGTGTATGTGGTTTTGTACGTGACCCTGAAATTTGTCCAATTTTCTTTAGAAAGAAAATACACTTCGATTTATTTTAGTTAGTTGTTTTCATTGTACACAGACTGAGGCTTGAAATTTGCTGTTGAGGATTTCATAAGAAACAAAATTCAACCCTATAGGTTTTGCTTTTTCCTTTTAAAAATGTATTTACTTAACTCAGGTCTGCAGCTTGTTCAGGACTAAGATTTGTAGTGCATGAGACTGATTCTGATGTAGAGTCATAGAAAAATATAGGTGGAGGTGTGACGCTGCAGTGAGTAAATGTGAATGTCTTGCTGCGTCTTTTCTCTAGGATTATTCAGGTAAATCTGTCTATGCAAGTGTAAGCCGTGTCCAACATTTGCGTATGCATGCTTTGGGACATTCTGAGGCTCCTAGTGAGAGAGTGAAGTGATGATCCACAAAGATACGTTGGGTTTTATGTCTTCTGAATCCCAGATAAACAATTCTGTTCCTACTGTTAACCAATTATTTTGTTATAGCTTGGCATATACCATTCTGCTACTAGATCTTCTGAAAGCTGATCCTAACATTCTTCTGTATGAAGCTACCCTTGCCTCTGGATTCCTAAGTACAGGAGGTTTTAAAGACTTGTCAGACAAATCTGAAACAAAAGGATTTGTTTGCACTAAGCCCCTCTGTAATTGTATGAAAAATCCTTCTTGCTAATAGATCCTTAGTATATAATGGATCTACTGTGACTATGACATGCAGCGTGCATAGACTCACCTTCTTCCTTTCCTGCTCAGATGGTGATAGCAGTACACAGGTGCATTGAGATCAGCCACCTGGAGCCTTTCTTCATCACAATGGTGGCCTAATTCATCTGGCTTTGTGCTAGGTCTCGTTTAGTTTAAAAATGAGTTTTTACAGCATGACTCATACCAAAGAAAAAATAGCCCTTTGGAATGTGTAATAGTCCTTCTCTCACTAATTTTATTTAAAGATATCTCTGGTGATTCAAATTTAACTATGGTTCAACTCTGAAAATTCTGCCATATGGATTTCCCTGAGTTGTTATGTAATTTCCCACAGACTGAAGAACCTCAGTTATTAACGTATTTTACTTGAAGCAATTTTTTTAATAAAGTGCGAAAGATAAGAAACTGAAGGAGGGAATGGGTGTTGTTTATTTTATGTGTTATCTTCTAAGTGGGCCATGGGTTTATTTTCCCCCAAGAAGCAAAATGTCCCTGGAATACTACAGGGAAAATGGGTTTCAAGACTCAGTTCTAAATTCAGAACTGTCATTAATTGTCAGCTTCTGTGAGGATCAGTGTTTTTTAATGATTGCTCATCATGGTTTGCTTTCTAACGGACGTTTCCACTTAGAAGATGTGTTTCTCTTTTGAGCTTTTGGGGACATAATGACCTGGGAAAACAGGAATGTTGTGTTTGCCCCATTCTAGGTTGAGGATGATATTAAAACCTGTTGCTAATGCAGTCTGTAACTAAACAAGGCATTGCAATAAGTGAAAGAAAGAACAAGTTGGTAATTTCCAAATTTTTAATGGACATCACAACTATGTTCAGACTTTAACACCTTTATGTATTCTACTGATTTTGCTTTGGATTAAACTCTAAATGTAAGCAACCCCTGTGCAGAGGAAGGATAAAATAAGGTTTTCAGTATTTGAACTTGAAAGAATTTCTCAGATCATATCTGTTACAAATTTCAGGTTATCCATTCCAGTTTGTTACTTCATTCACTTCTCACAATTGCCTTTTCTCTTTTCACCATCTATGATCTTTCAGGGGAGAAGAGTAGTGGAAATGCAAGGTGTACATCAAAATATGTAAGTATTTACCAAAAATGGAAAATTTTATAGAAAAAAGCCTGAAAGCATTTTTAGTCTCTGTCATGCAGGTGATCAAGTTAAAAAACAATCACCTCTTTTAAGCAGCTGTGTGACTGAAAAAAGTTATATATAAACATATCCTGTATTTGATAAGATGTTCAGTAGCCTAATTAATACATTTTAATTAACAGAATACAAAGCCTGAAGAACAACCTGTGTTGTACAGAAGGGATTCATAGGTAATTGTAAATTGGTACCTACCAGAATTTGAAGAATGAAGCAAAGCAAAAATTCATTTCCTTCAGTTGTGTTTTTGGCAAAATTGTGTGTAGGAGCGCAGTTATGAAATTTTTGTTTTGCCGTCTTTGTGTCCCTCCTCAGCTGTTTTTTCTTCTGAGGTGAAATGTTGTGGTCTAGTTAGTCTGTTGTTTTGCAGACATTTAAAGCCAGCATTGTCCCTGAAAGGTGTAATCACAGTACCCTCCATTGATTGAATCCCTGTTCCCACACTGCCTTATCACTCATTTTGGCACAAGTGTGTCTATGGTGCATCTGAGGGTGGAATGGATTCAATTTATTACTATTCTTTTTAACCAGATTTTTTTCCCAACCAGAGTACTTTCCAACTAATTATACTGTTCAGCTATGTGGTCTCCTAGGGCATCTTATGTAAGCTTGTCTTTACCTCCCCGTCAGCTTGGTCTGTACTTTTTCTTTTTTTCTGTGTAATTCATTTCATTTTGGTGACTGGGAGTCACAAACATGCCTTCTGTTTTGTGATTAGTTCTTTTATCTATTTCTCTAAATTTGTCCTTGCTGCTGAGGAAAGAGCTTATATTCCCACTGAATCCAGTTCGTGTTTTTCATTAACTGTAAGTTTAGAAGCCATGCCTATCTATATATTCTTCAGGATTTCCTCCCTTTTATGCATTAATTTGTATTTATTCATACTGGATATGAGCTGCAATTTTATTACCAAATCATATTGTCACATGAGATCTTTCTGTAGCCCTTTGTAGTAAGTTTTACTGTTGATTATTATGAAACATTTAGCACAGACATTTTACTATCCAACTATATTTACAGATCATATATGGGTATATATACATATGGGTATACCCATATACATATGGGTATACATCTGTATGTACATCTGCAACACATGTCTAGGTTACCCTCCTTTGATACTTCACTGCTAAACTCCTATGTGCAACCTTATAATTAATTTCTGCCTTTGCTTTTTTGTTTAACACTTTAAAAAAAAAAAAAAGGCTTTCCTTTAAAGACAAAATAATTTTCTTACAAATGAAGGCATAGGCTTTTTTGGCCTTTGCTGAGGACTGTCTGAAGTGTTTGGACATGCCCATGTACTATACAATGAGAATTTCTCTTCAGATGTTTACAGATTCCTCTAAAAGACACTAATATTGTTTGTGGGCCATGACTTTCATCTGTCAGAGCCAGTTCTTCCCATCTGTTTTTGCAAACAACCTGAAGCATATAAAATATATCTGATTATTTCTGTACAAAAGCATTTTCTGTACAGTTGATTCATTTTGTTAAAATGAAAAAGCTGGCTTTTTATTTTACTGAAAACCTGTGATACTCTGTACATTTGTGCTAAGTTGATGGAAGGGACGATTCTTTTGAAGAATTTCAGTCCTTATTCTGATTTACAGCGATATTGGACATGCAGAGGTGCATCTTTCACTATTCTAAAACATAAATCCCTCTAGTTTGTCCTTACAGAGAAACAGAGAGCAGAAGTGTTACTATGGGTTAGTGCAGTAAAGAGAATCCCAGAATAAGATATTAATAGGCAAGCTGGTGACAGTCATTCAGTCTCTCAAAACAAACCAAAGCTTTGAGATTTAGGCAAGAAATCAGGAAATAAGGTCTAGTAGTAAAAATGTTTTATACCATAGACTGTGTATATAAGGGAAGATTGAGTGAGTCGCATTGTTACCAGTGTTGAAATACAACCTCCTTATTTTCTGTCTGGCACGTTGGAGTGATGGATAAGAGTGTGTGTGCATCCTTTACCATACCCAAGTTAAGCTTCATAGATCCAAAGGTTCACTGTGACAAAATATGAAACAAGATGTTGAGAGAAGAAACAGGTATGGAGGGGAGCATCCTTACAGACAGCTAAGGAATATATAGAGTTTCCTTTTCTGTCCTTTACAGCACGCTGTAAGGATGGGATTGATTAATAGGGTAAGAGGTTTCCCTGAGAGAGTGTTCCCCGTTGATTAGAATTTTCTTCCAACTTTCATTGAGTCTTAGATGATGGTAATTTATCAGAGAGGTCGCGCTGGTTTTTAATCATTCAAGGGACTCTTTTTCTTGCAAAACAAAGGAAGAACATGTGAAGGAGAGGGGAGAAAGATAAGCTGAAAGTAAAGACAGATTAATCAAAAGGAACAGAATAAGAGACTAGAAAAACTCTTTGAGAGCAACAGACTTAAGTATCAAATTCTATAGGTGCTTTTGTTCAGATACAGTTTTTTAAGGCTCAAGGGAGAGCATTAAACAAGTAAATGGAGCAAGGAAAGTGAAGATACAGATTAACAAAAAGGGTATATGAAGAAGGAGGATCTATCAACCATTAAAATCTGGAAAATAGCAGTGTTTTCTGATACCTTTTGTAAGCTTAGTCCTGGAGAACTTTCCTATGAAAACCTTAGATTCTGTTTTTCTTTATAGTTTTTACAGTGGATTTAATGTAATTGACTTTAATAGGGATGTGTAAGATTTGCATCTGTGTAACAAAAAATAGCATTTTGCTTTGTTTATTGAGACTGTAATATTAAGACAGTGTGTCTTTGAGATTTTATTCTCACAAGGTTAGTTCACATAAAATCTCTTAAAAGACATCATCCACACCTAGCTCATTAAATGACCCTATTCAGTCTGTCCATAAACTAAAGATTCAGAATTTCCAACCTGGTCTGCTACCCATGTACATGCAAATTGTCTTAAAAATGAATTTACCGCTTTCACTGTATAGCTGGAGCATCCACTAAACCATATGAAAACCTCATATTTCACATGGAAGTGTGTTTTGTATATGCATTCAACTTTCACTTAAGTATTGCACCATAAACATACTGAAGATGCATTTATCCAATTAAAAAGGATTATCCAAATACAGAGAAAAAGCCTTTGATGATGAAGCCGGACTACCTCTGTTCTTAGATTTCCTTACCTCAAAGCAAGTCCCATAGTAGAAACTTTGAAGAATTTTTCTTCCTATAGTTTCCAGATTGGGATTTTCCACAGTGGAACTAAACCTCCCTGGTAACCTTCTTCCAATTATGACCACCAAGATTATTTTTTCCTTTAATAAAAGATAATTTAGTTTCATTTTCAGTTTCCTTGGATAGCTGCTTTTAGGCTCTTATCTCTTCACTGCTGAGAAATGCACAGGTTAGATCCAGTACATGTAATAGACAAGATTATAAGCTATCTTGATAATTGACACACTCAGCAAACTCAGAATCTGTTGACCTTCAAGTGTATTGGACAGCCCATCTGTTTGGATAGGTTTTTGCCTGATAGGCGACATTCCTTGTCTAATTGCTGTGTCATCCCTTTCATCGTGCTAACCACAGTAGATTACGTGTGCATGCACACGGTGCTGTTCAGTGCGCAGGACAGACTGTTTTCCTCAAGTCCTTTCCCCAAAAACCTCATGCAAGTTTGAATGTGATGTATGACTCTCCCTGTCACCGACTGGAGACCCACAAAACTGAAATATTCTTCCTAAATGCAGGCTAAGGGAGAAATTTTGACAATTCCATCACAATTTCTTTCTTTTAATAGCTTTACTATTGGCTGTCCCAATGCATTAATTTACAATGAAGATAACTGAATTAGTCATATCTATAAAAGCTCTGCAGGGTTGCACTTGTTATACTAAACTGAAGTATTTCCAGCTGGTATGGCAGCTTATGAGGCTTTTTTTGGCAGAAATGTCATGTAATTTACCAATAGGCCTAAAATAAAAGTTACTTCCAATTTGTTTTACACGTCTTACTACATCAGTGCTGAGCGCAGTTGCTCAGGGAGGTTGGGTAGGTTCATCAGATGCTGGTAATAACTGTTCTCACAAAATACCGTGTTCAGCACCATGCTGGACCAATTTGAAATGGCAAATGGAATGTTTCTCAGGCAGTCTTTTATGTAATAGGGCCCAGTAACCATTTACCCATATTATTACTTCAACAAAGTAAAAATAGTGGACTATCATCTCTTTACTCTTAGTCTTGGTCTGTCTTGAAAGCCAGAAAATTCAGTTATTGAGGCTTCATTTTCCTGTTTTGACCATTGAATATTAACATATATTTTCCCCTTCATGTATTTGTTGATTATGAGGATATTAAGAGCATATTTGAACATGAAGAACTTCTCTTGTGAATCAGCTACAGTGGTATTTACAGTTAACTTTTTCTAGGTTCTTAATAAATTGCGGGTTTGCTTTCAAAGTGTTCTGTTTCAGGTGCTTAGCTCGCAACTTTAAACATAAAAGCAGGGGATTTTGGTTAACTGAGATAACCTGAGGTCTATTTAGGGGAAGGTAAAGCAATTATTGGGGGTAAAGGCTACTTGAACATAAAAGTGAGAAAAATCAGGGTAGTGAGAGCAGCTATTTCAAGCAGTGTGTATTTACTTCTCACAAGGTTATGTATTAGTCCTCATGATTCTTATCAGACCTACCCAAAAAAGTATTTGATAATTTTTTCCAGGTATTGACCTCTGGGAAAGGGGATGCTAACGTTGGAAATAAGCGTTATAACTAAAATTACTCTTGATAAAAAATGTGATGTTTAAGTATGTTTACCAAAATGTCTCTTAGAAATTACTATTGTCTTACCTATCCCAATATCAAAGACAACATTTTTGTGTTTACATTCACCACTTGAGATGCCATTTCTTCATATGACCACCCATTTAGTTTAACCCTTATTCTATTCTATTATTTTACCTTCTGTTGATTCATCCACTAGCTTCAGAATTATTAATAATGACATATTATTTTTGATGTTCAGTGTCCCTGTAATTCTAAAGTGTAAATTTAGTGAGTATTCAGCAACTGAGAGGTCATTAGCCACATCAATGAAGACTCTGAGATTTTTCTTCCCGAAGTCTCCATCCTTTTCTGAATTATGTTAACACAACTTTGTTTAGGGTTGGTTTTTTACATAGATTTTGGTAAACAATTAAGCATACTCTAGGCCCTAGTGATGTGATTTCTTACATAAGAACTTTTCTGTCCTCAGAGTTGCACATGGAATCTGTGAATCCAGGCATCCTTGTCTATAATCTCAGATGCTGAATGGGGGTTACTGGTTTGAACCATCACCCTTTAAACTGACATGTGTAAGCTGAGAGTCGTCTGATTCAGCAGAGTCAATGAATAAAGTCCACAGTGATCAATGCAGTAAAGAAGTGATCAATACAGTAAAGAATGATCTCAGGCCAGGCTTTGTTTTCTTTAATCTAAGTTCTTGAATTTTTTTTTTTAAAAGTACATTAATTTGCCCATGTGCTAATGACTTTAGAAGCCACAGGCTTTGATAAAGGACAGAGCCTTGCACAGCCTCAAACAGACTGGGTTTACGTTCCTTAAATGATATGAAGAAGGATATTTAAAAGTCAGTAATGATTTCCTCAACAAAATTTTTCACTAATTCAAAATGGGATAAAATAAGTTTTTCCCCTCAAAAAATTTCTGAGAGCTAACTAAAAAATAGTAAAAATATCTACTTTAAAATCTGCCTCAAAAATTCAAAGTAAATCTACTGTAAGGCAATGGCACTCTACCAAAAAGCTGAATTTAACTATCTTCACTTAGAAAAAAAAATCTGGAGGCAATGAAGCACTTGAGTCTCGGTTATGATGTGACCTAATGGGAAACACAATAAAAAAATTGTGTATAAGTGCAAATTTGCTCTAGAGATCTGGTGAAGCATCTTTGCTGTAGAGTTACAATCTTTTTCCATTAGGATTCTTAAGTAAGAGGATTTCCTCTCCTCTTTCCTTTACACATTGTAAAACCTTGGTTATTATACTGATTGGATTAGATATTTTAATAGAATGCAGTTATCAAATACTATTTGAAATAATTCAAAGTATATATTCTTTTATAGTCTAATAAAAAGTTCTTAAAGATCTGTACAGGAATCTGGATATTTTTGTGCCCTTCCAGGTTCTTAAACCATGATTCCTATTTTGTTACAAATATAAAATACATTGTATATTATTCAATTTATCGTCTTTGATTATTGCAGTAGACTTTCACAAAAATGAATTCACAGACTTTACATTTGTTCAGTTCTTGGCCCTGGCTTTATTCTTCCTAAGAAATGTTGGCATTGTCCAGTGGTCTTGATCAAAAAACTCTCGTTTTCTATTTTGCAGAGTCCTTCCCTTTCATGTTAATAGTGTGGCTTTTAAAAAGCACAGCTGCCATGGTAAGTGCTACAGTATAAAGGAGGCAATGTAGGGTGCAGAAAAATAGTATACTGAGAGGCAAAGATTACTTCATTTTCTTACGAAGAAAGTGAACTGTGAGACTCCACAGAAACTGTTATTTCTGTTTCAGGTGTATCCTTCCAAACAATAAATGACAAAATACATTCGTCCAACTGAATCTTAATCCGGTCAAACACAGATCTCTCTATTGAAATCTGAAATTAAAGAATACAATGTCCTGACAGGTTGCAAGTGACAGAATGCTGGTCCTGCTGTTGTTTCTGCCTTAATTACTCAGGGTTACTGATAAGTACATTATACTCCCATATGACTTTCTCAAAAATAGATCAAATTAGTGAAGGGAATAATTTAATTCCTTGACTTGATTCTGAAGATTTTTCTCCTCCCTCAACCCAAGGACATACTTGTGTCCAGTTTGATCCGTGCAACTCAGGTGCACTTTAATATATTAGTAGCTGAAATTCTGGCATCTGAAAACAATAGCCACGTCTGTATTTATGGCTTTTTTTTAACGCTGTTATTCTCAATTTATGTGCACATGTCAAGTCACAACTCGGTCCTGAGGCTAAATTTATTTCTGCTCACAAAGCCATGTGTTACATCCTAATTTCATGGAGATCTCAGATACAGAGATAATTGTACTGCTGGTGCTTATGGCATTTTACAAATTAGGGAATGTATAGTGTAGGCACAAGCTCATTGTAAGGCGTTTCCATTGACTTAGACTTTCATCAAGCACTTGAGGATGAAAATGAGCTGCCAACACCAATCATTCTCCTTGTTGGATGGAAAGAACTTACCTCAGTGTTCAGCCTTCCACTCTCAGATTTACATTTTCTTTTCCTGCACACTATCTCTACTGTTGCCTCTTATTTCCATATATTTTATTTTGTCTATTTTATTTCCATACATTTTATTAGCGTGCTATATATCATTAAACATGAGTAGGAATGTGAAGTCCAAAACTTTTCCTATCACTAAAGGTTTTCTTTCCTACAAGATGGATTCATAGCCTGAATTTAACATCTTTGGAAGGTATTGAGGCTTTTTTTGTGCATATAACTGATCCAGTGTTCCATCAGACCTAAATATTTTAAATATTTCTAAGAGGTTGTTCTTGAAAATGTAAGGACAGAGATGAAATCCTGGCCTCAGTAAATTCAGTGGAACTAGGATTTAATTGTTTTGTTTCAACCCTACAGAATCATTTTTCTTTGCCTATCATATAATAATCAAGTTAGTGTCATGAAATCAGACCTATATAAACAAAGCCCATTATTACCAGCCAATATTATAATTTATGTATACAGTATTGAATTCTTGATTTTAGTTTGGCCAAAGCTCATTTTCTACCAGATGATCTGAAGTTAAAATGGGTCAGTTGGCATAATAAAGATATAATAAGCACTGTAAAATATCTGAAAATTTCAGTTCTGAACAGAGCTGCTGCCTTCTTTTGCTTTCACAACATAAATCATTTATGTTATCTAGGTGTGATGAATATTAAATGATCTATGGAGGAAATCATATTAACAGACTTCTTTTATTATTAGAATGACTGCAGGGAATTACAGTCAGTCACTTGAGTGAAAGATGTGTAAGGCAAAATAATAAAATATGGAGATCGGTTAATAAATCACTTCAATCAGGTTCGAAAGTAATAAACATAAAGCTAAAAAGGTAGCACTTTGACTAATCGAGCCATGAATTTGCTGCTCCTTGAGGGCTTAATTCTTCCTTCTGCTGGACACATGCAATTGCAAATACCATGCTATTCTGTGAAAATACATCTATACATTGAGAAACATATCTACTTTATATTTTACCTGTGGGCATTCACCTTGAATTGTAAAAGGATGTCAAATTAAAGTGCTCTCAGATTCTTGTGGCAAAAAATCTTACCCTACCCAGGTATTTCCCAAAAGAAATAACTCAGTGTTGGTTTGACTTGGGGGCTACTGAGCAGATTTACTTTCAAAGGAAAGATAGCGCCTCTGTCTGGTCTGAAATACACAGAAGGTAACATTCTGTTTTCTCTCGTAATGACAATTTCCGAGATCAGGATGAGGTACTCTTTTCAGAATATGCTTAATTCTCTGACTCTATTCTTTTGATGTGCATTATATAAATATTTATAAAAAATAATCGAAATTTTATGGTTATTTGACACAGTAGGGGCAAACTTTAAAATCATTGGTGTGTCACTGCTCTGATCCTTGCCTCTGAAAGGGTCATTTTCTGCGTGACAGTATTTTAACTATAAAAGTGGTTAATGACAACTTTAGACTGTTTTGTAAGGACTTCAATGATACATCAATTTTACTAGATTTTATTATTGTTATTAAATATTAAATGTACCTAAAATATCATTAATTTAAAATGTTTGCTTGGTTTGTGAGTTGCTATCTCTGCTTTATGCCCTTTAACAGTTTCTCTACCTTCCTTCAGCTCAAATAATTTTATTTTCTTTTTTTTTTAAATTTGTTTTTCCATAGCCTGAAGAAAATTCAA
The DNA here is from genome assembly GCF_037038585.1 of Patagioenas fasciata. Classification (NCBI taxonomy): domain Eukaryota; kingdom Metazoa; phylum Chordata; class Aves; order Columbiformes; family Columbidae; genus Patagioenas; species Patagioenas fasciata. Next base: position 12,069,776 of record NC_092533.1, on the reverse strand, counting down.
AATAAAATGGGAAAATATTATTAGAATTGTCACTTTGAATCAAAGTTTCTATTCCCCAAAAGCATTTTTAAGGTGAACTTTATTTTTGCTTTTCTTACTGGGCTCACACCGGAAAAGGGGATGGATGTTTGCTTCTTTTTCAGTTCATAATAATAATGGATTACAAAAGCCCAAAGCTAAGTACCAAACTATCTATACTAACCTGACCTACAGTGATGGCAGGTCAACAATGACATATCCTACCACATCAGTGACTTTGAACAAATAAGGTTTTACCCAATACACTGGAAAGTTCTTAAGAGTGCCATGTGTTAGAAAAAGATGTTTATTGCCTGGCAATCATTGATTGGCTCAAACCACAACAAAAAGAGCTTCAGGTGGGGCTGGAATCTGCTGAGGGAGTTCTGTTTGAGTCACTCCAGCTCCATACTAGGTAGGAAAAGGAAAAACTTATCTACTGGGACAGCCATGGTATTCATGTTCTTAAATTAGCATGGAATTAAATACCAGAAGCATTACTACAGTTTCAGAAAAGTGAAAGGAAAAAGTCTGCTCTAAAGTTTACCTGTGGTTATTACTGGTGGAAATTGCTATTTCATGAATTGTTAATCTCATGTGAATGTTGAGACTAATTCAGAGGCAGACTTATTAGCTAACCCTTCACAACTATAACCTTCACGGGAAAATCCCAAGACACATTTCTGAGCTTCCTGATTTCTGGCAAAGGGCTAAAGTCAGAGAATCTGTCTCTGTCCGTCAGTCTCTCTCCCCTCCTCTCTCACACACAAGTGGAGACAGATATTCACAGACCAAGTCCTTCACTTTAGCAAATGTAATAGGTGTGAATTCTGTTATGACTCATAACATGTCTTATTTGACTTAAAACTAAAGTATGGATACTGTTTGTTATTTAAAAGTATCAGCTTTCTAAAAATAAATAAAAACGAAAGTAAGATCTTAGACACCACAGCTGTTAGTGACCCTTTGAAAATGTGACCTATAGCTCTATGACTCAAGATTCAAAAGACAATTATAAACTAATGAACTGTAGTCTTTAACAAATACTCAGGAATCTTTGGAGTGTGACTGACAATTATTCAGATATTGGTGACACTACTGTATCAATTCATTAATATTTATTTTAATTCACAGAAACTAATAGTGGACCAGCGCACCTCATCCTAGGCACTCTGAAGGATAAAACAACAGTCCATGGTAAAGCAAATGTATTTTAATAAATACATCCGTTTGTACCATCCCAAGCAAAAGGCAACACAGGAATAAATCTGAAACCCACTTGTTTCTACTCTGAATTTGTTTCTAATCACAGATGGGTAGAACTTGCCTATCAGCAAGATAGGACTATGTGCCCAGTGTTGGCAGCAGTTCTACATGAACCTTGAAACTGGTCGGACTTGAGATGGATGGTTCAAGCTCTGGGTGGATCCCCAGCATTGAGCTGAGCAGCAGAATGTGCTGGTGACCTATAATTCAGTGAAGGATAAAATCAAGGTCAGATCTTATTAGTAATGTACTCAATATGACTTCTGGCTGTTTATGCTGCTTCCTCACAAGCATTTTTCATTGAGGAAGAGAACACAGAACTGCATAAAGTATTTACTCTTACATTGTTTGTTAACATATTCTCGCCTCTTTTAACAAATACACAAACTCTTCTGATAATTTTGTAAATATCGCATTGGAGGCATAAAAACAGATTTTAAGGTTTGGCTCTGTATCTCTAATCTCTGTCCCTGCAGGGTGTCTTACTAATGATGATTTGTTGTTTGGAGGTTAATTAAGAAAAAAGTTAAGCTTTACTTACTTGTGTTCTTACAATTAAATGCAAATAGGTTTAGAAGAACCTGCTTGGGTATGCAGAGCTGAATAATACTGACAATCCAATAAAAACCAATAGGCATAAAAAGGCAGCTTAACTCCAAAGTAAGGCAAAGGAAACAAGCTGCACAACAGGCTGTTTTGTATTGTCTTGCAGGAGGTGAAATGGTGGTTAATAATTAACTGTAAATCTCATTGAAAATAATAGATACTACAAAGTTTTCTGTCTTAATCCGCTATCCTCCTGGCTGTATAAACAGGTAGATGTTCATACTGCTGCAGGTCTTTTATTAGTGCTTTCCCTGATGCTGATATGTTTGTACATTTCCTTCAGCTCATTTTTGCTTAAGCAATTCTGGTTTGTTTCCCATTGCTTTCTTCCTTGTTGAGCGTGCTCCTACATCCACACCTTCATATTTGACCTGGTCCTGGACTTAATATTTTATTTAGTGTTAAGCCTCATTGATTTCCTCTACCCAGACCAACTGCCTCCTTACCATCATTCAAAAGACTGATTTTGTTTAGAATGACATGCTGGGGGGGGTCGGGGTGGGGCGCACCCGCCCGCAGCGAGGAGGGGGAGGCGGCCAACCCGGGGAAGGTGGTTGCCTGCCAGCGCCCGCGAGATCGGGCTGCCCCGCCCCACACCACCAGGACTTGGATGCCAGGAACGGTGGGGGGGCCAGCCGGGAGGAGGCGTGCGGGGGGAAGTTTGCCTCTGTTTTTTGGGTCACGCCCGTACCGGGTGTGTATTTCTAGCGGCTCTTTCAAGCTGCCCCGTTTCGCGCCGCCAGTCCCGGGCCGGTCGCCGGCGCTCCCGAGGTCGGGCTTTGCTATGCCGGAACCTCCGAGCTGCCGGTACGGGGGTGGGCACCGCGGCTAGGGACAGGTCACGGTCTCGACTGCGATGGGCAATCGGGACCGGCCTGTTAGCAATCAGGACACATAACCACGGACGTAGTTATATGCGGTGCTTTATTTCAGCGCTGGGAAACCAGGGGTTCGCACCCAAAGCTGGCTTCGAACAGCTGATTCAGACCATACCTTATTATACAAGTTAGTCACATACATATTCATTACACCCCTGACAACCATTAGCATATCCCACACCTATTCTAACACAAACTTTCTATCTAAAAGATGCTATAATTATCAGTTATTTTCTACGGTACCAACTTTAAAAGAATATATCGTAAATCTATGTCCACCTTAAGAATAAGGCTCGGTTACAGTTACCTGCCTTATAAGAATATACCATAAATCTATGTCAGCTTTAAGAACAGAGTTTGGTTACTGATTACAAGAGTTCTATGGCTACAGGGCTGGTTGCTATCCCAATATTAAGTCAACTGTAACAGATCCAGCGATATTCAGGGAAGATCCATTCTGTCCTGTTCCATGGAAAAAAACCAATTTTGTAAGGTTGATTACTATCAGGCCGGTCGGGAAGGGAGCGGTCAGCTATAGCGAACCCACCGAGGCTCCCACGGACCGGTCGCAGCGCCACCAGTACCGGATCCCTCGATAGAGCGTGGGGAAGCGTCCAACAATATCCGATCACCCTCGGCACACGGGGCAACACAAAGCAAGCACGTACACGTCTCCATTTCAATGAGAGGTCGCGCATCCTCTCTTTCTATTTCCTCAACACTGTTTTCAGTGTCGAGAAGCGGGGGAGCGAAGGGACGTTCACTCAAAAGCCCCGCGCGTTTGTTTTGCCGCGAAACTTCTTCCTCTAGTTGGAAGTCAAGTTTACGCACATCCCGCGCTAAATTAAAGCAAACGGCCAGAAGGAAACACACCACGAGATGCCAAGTTGCTGCAGAAATATTACTCAACCCTCTAAATAATTCCTCCATCTCTGATACCCTGCTCACTGCGCCAAAATTGGCACGGAATGCACCCCGAGATTAGTTTAAGGGACAACAGGGTCCAAAACAACTTTTATTAAACCCTTCTCCTAATGGCCCTGGCCAGGATGCTCTGGGGCCAAACAAAAGAAGCTGTTAGCCTTACACACAGAGAGAGGGGGGCGTGCCTACTCCTTCCATAATGAAGGAGGGAGGGGGAGAAAGGGGAGTTTACGTTCTGCCACACCCGGGTATTCTGTTGATGCTTTCTATCCATCTCTACAGACCCTTTTACTCAAAAGATAAACTACAAGTTGCTAAAAGTGCTAAATGACAAACTTAGCACATTAAAGGTCAATAGGATAGGTACGAGACTGTGTAAATTCTCGGGTAAATCTGAAAGCCCTTTTTGTATTTCACTAAATAGACTTAGAAAAACGTTCATATTTCTCATGTTGAACCCGTGTAAAACCAACATGGTATGTAAACAAAGGTGCTTTACCACTGCTGTGGTGTACACAAGGTATCTGTTCTGTGCAGTAAGGGAATGCACCTGTATTCTGAACTGATACCTAATTTTTCAAACTTCCTAGAGTTTAGACTTATTAGTTATAAAGAATAGCTGCCCATTAAAGAATTAAACTGAGCTTGAGACTTTAAATCTTCAACTTCTCTCTTTAGAGGCTCCTTCCGCCACTTTGAGGTGCAGATTAGAGCTAACACATCGCACTTGCTGCTGCAAGGGTGCAGAGCTGCCTTTCAAAAGCAGAGGGAGTTGGCCTGTGGATCTATTTGCCAGTGGCCACACAGGGAGCACGTGAAAGAAGAGGCTTAAAAGCATGATAAAGGGTGTGTTATTCTTTATGTAAGAATATGTAATATTGTGTCTCTGATGAGCAAGAAAAATAAGAGAACGTAATACTTCCTTAGCACCTTGGATGGAGTGCTGAGGAGAAAGAGGAAAGCAATGCTGTGTGACTGTGTGTTAGTGATGGTACTCTATCGCTACCAAATCTTTGGAAATGTTTCTGAAGTATCAGGAGGCCATTTTGGTCCAGAGGCTAGTGTGTGTAAGTCTGTTCAAATGTTTTCTCTAAATGTGATAGGAAAAATATATCTGATCCGCTTGGAGAGTAATTTTGTTCATTTCCTAGATGTAGGTAGATCGGAGACATGGAATTTTCTTCCTGATTTTTCTGCTGTGTGCTCACAGATTTATGGTAATGTTAAGGGGCCCATGACTTTAAATGGCAGACACACACATTACTCCAGTAATGTGGAAAGTTGTTCTCTTTTGTTCTCTGCAAGGGAAGAGAAGTTGTTCTAGAATGCTTGGATGCAGTGTGCCATCTTTTTGTTACCGGGAATTTTTCCCACCGTCTAGCTTCTGTGATCCTCTCTGTTGGCTTGGATTAATTAATTCTTGACTGTTGGTTTACGTATCAAAAATTCACTAAATTACTGGGTTATGTGCTGTGCCTTGAGTAATCCATACAAAAGCACACTGGTAACAATGAGATGTCCTGCAGTTCTGTGGAAACCAGTGAGAGACAGTGTCATGAACTAGGGAAAGACAAGGCAGCTTTTTAGCTGCTGGCAAAGCTGTGGAAACATCGATACGTCTGGTTACAGGGTTTTTTTGTCCTTAATAGTATATATAGCATATAGTATATATTGTGTTTTTCTTAAACTGAATTTCAAATGAAAGAGTTTTGCTTTAGTATGAGTGTTCACTTAAATGAAGTGAAAGGTACCATTGATGTGAAAGGGAGATTCCATGTTCTTAATTTGGTGGCAGTCAGTTATCAATTATTGTTGAATATTTTGTCTCTAGTGTATGACAACTGGTACATGCCAGATCACAACATCAGAATGTGTTTTATCTATTTAACTGTAAATGAACTAGATCAGTAGCTGCAATAAAGAAATCCCATAGGTATGTGTCTCTTACTGTATTTTGTGACTAAGAATATTCATGACCATTTCAGTCATTTTGACACCGAATACTGAAATGTAGATTGAGTTTGAAAGACTGAAATGTGAAGCTCAGGTTTACTATAAAATACAATTCTGAGATATGCTATGTTTTTGCTTTGAGATGCTGCTATTATAAAGCCCCCAGACAAGATTTTGATTATAATATTGGCTTTAATATTAGTAAAAACAAATGATGATTCCAAACTCTACTGTTTCACTGAGAGACACTTCATTCTTGACCATACATCTTGTAGATAAAATACCACTAGTATTGGGCAGGGCCATGAGTTTCTGGCTATGCTGGATGACAGACTTTTTATTAGCCAGTGAACTGAGAGCAGCCTGTATAATTTTGCAGCCTGAATGGTAAGAGGTGACTTACTGAGAAGAGCTGATCATAGACAATAATTCTGCATTGAGTGACCCAGATTTAAGTATGTTTAATAGAAGCATAAACAAAATGGGTTAATAATTACATTTTTTAATTATTTCAAGAGGGCAAGGTTTGAGAAATTAAGGGGACTTGTCCGAGAATTCAGCTGTGCTGAAGAGCTTAAGCTCTTCAGTGTCATTGAGGCTTGACAATTTAGGAGGTTTTTGCTATTAATTAAAAATGCGTAGCTTTCCAGGATTGTCTTTACAAATTTTTGAATTTCTTGCAGCAAATGGTTTTAAACCTACTTGGCAAATGACTACTCAAGAGAAGATTACTACGTGTATGCAGAGAGCCTGTAGGGAATGGAGAAGATGGATTGACCAGCAAATAAATCCACTTCAGAAGTCAGCTTAGAAAAAAGGTAAGAACTCTCAAAAAAATATTCTCATAAAATCAAAACAAAATTAAAACAAATCATGGAAGATTCATATAGTAAAAAATAAAGATAGTACCTAGCTTCAACGGAAAATATGTTGCTTGTTTTTCACAGGTTGAACTGAAAGAGGAGACAGGTCATTCCATGACAATAAATAATTAGAAGAGCCCTGAAAAGTTGCTACACTAGGGCAAAAAATTTGGGTTATTTTTTTAAGACTGAAAGACTTACTGCATGAGATGGTGTGTGCTATGATAGTAATTTCTAATAGGTACACTGCTTTAGAAACAAATTTCTCATTTCCTTTAATATTGTGACCTACAGCACAGATCTGTGCAGTGGCCATCTTAATTGAACAATCAAACAAACAGTGTGATTTATTGCTCATACCATCTTGAACTGTTTAATTCTTTGGTGATCTAATGGTCATAAGTTCTACAGAGAGCATCACTTACTCACTGTTCTTGCAGTATGTCTTGTCACTTCTGGGGAGACCTGTTTCAAGGGTGTTGTACCATTACAGCTGTGTCAGGCAGGGAAAGACCAGTTCAGCTTGAAGTTATCACTTTTCTGCTCTGTGCTGCATTTTTGTTTGTGTTCCAACATGTACCTATTATTTACTTTGGCTCTTGGCGTTCATGGGTTACATGTTACCTTATCTCATAACTTTCTCTGTGGAAAATGGGTACAGAATGTTACAATTCTAATTTAATATCATTTTACAATAATCTTGAACTATTGGGTTTTTAGATGTCGTGTATATGAAATCTCCCCCCTCATTTTCTTCTAACGTAAGAAGGGACAAGTAATTGTTTTGTGAAATAAAGAAGTCCCATGTCCCTGTCAAAACAAAATTAAAGTACAAGGCTCTTGCTTGGTCTTCTTTCTGAGTGTGATTTTTATCTGTAAGTTTTAATGGGGTCCTTCATGCTGGAAACATCTTTGGAGACAAGTGAAAATAATCTGTCAGTTGCCATGGACACATCTATGCGAAAACCTCGTGTTCCTCTTATACTGTGTGACTGCACGCTGATACGTGCTATATAGAACAGACTGAGCATCCCCAGCTGAATTCCTAATATGCACTGTGACTTTTATGCAACTCCCTATACAGCTAATTTACATGGCTTGCTTTCATTGCGGTCTCTATCAATTTTGGCAATTTCTTGCAAGAGACATGGCACCACATGCTCAGGGATAGCTCATAATAAGCCAATATCTTTGCTGTAAAGATAATTGTGAACATTGTTAAATGAATGCAATGCCAGGGGAATGGGTATCCTTCCAAGAAAGCTTTTCATTTATCCTGTGGTGTCAAGCACAACAAACAAACTGTAATCAGCCTGAGCTGCTCGGGATTTCTGGGATTGGAAATTTCTCTGATAGCGAAAATTCAGTATATTCTCATATGAGGACAGCAGTGCACCCTTCGCTTTCTGGTAGCACCCTAGAACTCCTAGACTAAACCTAGTTTGCTGTTTGCTTAAAAAAATTCTATCCAGCCAGATGCTTCTGAATGAAGAGTGACAAATTTTATCATTATAATGGTGTTAAAAATTGAGATTAAGGGAATATGGGGACAGTGATAGACAGGAGTAATACAGAAATGCATTTTGCCTCCTTAAAATTTTGCTATAAAGAACTTAAATTTATTATAGAGGGTAGAGGTTATATGAGTTATAAATCTAGTATAAATAAGAAATGAAATGGGAATAAACTGAGAAAATATTGCTGAGTGTATCTCTAATAAATTCATTTACCATAAAAATGATTTTATGAGGCATAACAACAGTGCTCTGTAGAAATGTCCAGCTGATAAGTCTGCTACCCTGTTCATCAGATACAAAATATATGGTGCAATTTGTGAAAAGCCTATGTTTAATTCATATTCATCCTGCTTATTCTGTGCTAAAGGTAAACCCAGAGATCATAAAAATACTCAGAGCTCTTCTGAGGGCCTTGGAGGGAATGACAGGTTATATTGGTATAACAGTAGTTCCTTGAGAATTTGTACAAGCCAGGACTTTGAAGAGGAGGATGTAATAAAATTGTCAGCCACATATACGTGCAGGAGTCTACCAGTTGCCCCATTATTTAAGTCACTGACTGTTCACATGCAGGTAATGGAGGCAATACACCCCTACTGAAGTGCATAAAAGAACAACGTTGATTTATTCTGCTCTATGGAAACAGCTTTGGCAATATTCTCTAAAAATTTTCATGTAGTTGTATTTTTAAAAAAGGAAAATTCAGCTTACATTACTAGATTTATTTAGATAAAAATAGAGAGGCATAAAGAAACTCTCATTTGAAGCGGTATGAAACCCTAGTGGTTATGTCAGGGACAATATCCTCTAGCCATCCTCTAGCTGATGTTTTGTGGGTCCTAGAAATCTGTATGACGGTGAAGGGGAGTCCACAGACCAAGAGGAATGTGTTTATGCTTTGCTAATGAAAGGTGATGGAATGTTGCAGCCAGCTGGGCTGCTCTATCTTGGTGTTGTTGCAATGGCCTCATTAGGAAAATTGAATTGCTGTAATGTAAGTATATTTGCCTCTGTCTGCCTAGAAATTTCCTGAACCTTTAGTGAAAGCACTGGAGTACTTGTCTAGAATCCATTTTGCTAGGTTGCATTGATCTACCTCTTAAAGCTACTTTACTTTGATCCATGTAATACTGACAAGACTGAGACTGAGCAGTCAGTTCTGCAGAAGAGAGGGTGAAAGGCTTGTGCCAAAGCTGTGTAGCTACATTACAGTGAGACAGAACCAGCACTAGTGACCCTGAAGGAGATGGAGTGATAGGGTCATGAAGGCAGTAATTCATTAATACAGTTACATTACTATAGTAACATAGGGAAAAGGTTCATGACTAGAAGCATTTCGGTGTAAAAATGTCTGCTCCTGGCTGTGCACGTTTATCTGCTTTTGGCTTTGTATGCTTGCAGCTAGAGGTGCCTCCCCCCCTTTTCCCTTTTGGAAGCACATAAGAGACTAAGATGCCTGCTGCGATATGTAAGAAAAGACATGATGTTGTGATTAACCAGATAAACTGTTGTTAAAGCAGAACTGGAATCTTTATTGTAATTCCAAGACCATGATAAGTAAGAAGTGTTCTGGTTTTGTTAGTTCTTCTCTTAACTGCAGTTCAGAATTAAAAGAGAGTTTTGTAGACATTTGGACAGTTGTTTGCTACTGCAGTAGAGCTGGTTTATGGAGCAGTTATTGAAGAATTTTTGTAAACTCATTTTTAAAGCGATTAGGCTTGTTTCACACAAAAAGTGAACTAACTTCCTAAGTCAGAAGAAAAAGCCATCCTAGAATTAGTATTTCATAATGTAAAACTTTTCTGGCAAAATATTTTTAATTTGAGCATTTTTGATATACAGCTGAAATTCCTTGGTTAATTAACCATTAGTGATGAATAGAAGAGGATTTCCTTAAACAAATTCATGCGTAACATGTTGGCATTTAATTCACTGCAGCCCTAAGGCATATCAGAGAATGGACTGAGCCATCTGGAAAAGGGGAGGTTGTCTCCTGTGGGAATTCCATAGTAGCTCAGATAAGTCTGCAACAGATGAGAAGGTTGTCAGCATCATGTGATCCTACCACTTAATACATTTTGGCACTGCAGTACTTTTTTCTAAATGACTGATCATTGAAAAGGAAAGTGAACTTTACCTATCTGTGATGTGATTAACACAGAGGCAGGACCGACTTTCTAGTTCTTCTGTCATTATGATGTGGAACTGGAGGAGAGCGGTGAGGTCCTTTTCATTTCTCTGCTTTAGCTACCACCCTTCTCACAGGAGAAAGGACAGAAGTGTGTTTCATGCTGTCCAGGCAATGAAAGGTCCCGTCTCCCCGTCTGGATTGTCTCAACACTCTGACCCATCTAAAAGTTGTTTTACAACTGAAATTAAGTACCCAGATACAAAACTCCTTCAGTATTAGGTGGGAATGGAAGAGCATAATAGCTGTGAAATGTTAATAACTGGTCTGATAAGGTCAAGGTCAAAAAGTGTATTTGAAAATAAACTCTGTCTATTTTATGTAATGCAAATGAAATTAAAAAAAAAATGTATTAGAGAAATTGCAGTCTAATTTAGTAGTACTTTTGTTGCCTTTTCCTTGCACAAACTGGCTAAGTGGAGGGTGCTTAATTTAAAAACGAAGTAGCCAGAATCTCAGAAGACAGCAATTAAGATATTAAAAATCAATATTCTGCCATTAATATTCTAAAGTGTGCTCAGTCTCACATGTCTGCTTTTAACAAATGATGCAGAAGAAAGGGAAAGAAAAAAGCCTAGACAAGTTCTTATAAATAGTGAAATTTAAAGAAAGAGACAACCCTGTGGAAGTTTAGAGGCAAAACCAAATATTAATCCTTAGGAGCAAGCAAGAAGACTGATGGTTAAAATTAGCTACCTGTGTCTTATAATTCTGTGGAGAGTGAAGGATAGGTAAAGACTTATCGGTAACAGCGATGAGAAACCAGCAACCATCTTTCTTTTCAAAGATACTGTTGTTTGTTGACTTCAGTTATTTATTAATGGACTGGCATAGATATTAATATTGAGAAGTTAATTCTACAACTGTATTCAGTAGTAGAAGAATACATCCCTAGCGCCTTTGCAGGCTCAGGTTATTAAATTTCAGTATATATACAAAAGAAAATAAAAAATACACACATAGTGTATTGAAATATTTTAACAATCGAAGAGAATATTCAAACTATCAGAAGCTGACTGAAAACTAAGATGGAACCACTTTTATTTGCAGTATAATTTCACTGACAGAGATCTTATTGTATCATACATTATACAAGCACAGAATAAAAATATATTTTTTTCTGTTCTCCGGCAGCATCATAAAGTATGAATTCAAGACAATCGAAGTTACATGTTAATTCTTTTAAACTGCTCTACAGACCTCTGTTATCTCTTACAATCATGACTTGTTTGTAGTTTGAAGACACAAAGAGAATCAAATCCAACTCCTCTCCCTGCATAGGACAACCCCAAAATTCACACCATGTGTCTGAAAGTGTTGTCCAATCACTTCTTGGATATTATCAGGCTTGGAGCCACGACACCTCCCTGGGGAGCCTGTTCCAGAGCTCCACTAACTACAGTTCATGTGCAGTTATCTTCTGATTTTGACTTAAGTATAAAACCAATGGAGCACTATGAAAATATTCAAAGTTTCCTTTTTTAACTTCATTCTTCAGACTTTGGTCTTGCAACATCCAGGTTCCATTTTACTTTAATCACCAGAATATGTTCTCATTTGCTCTCATTCCATATAAAATTGTAGATATTTAATTAAAAGCATATATTTCCAAATTTGTCTTTTAAATGTTCCTAAAGATTTAGATAGGTAGATAAATACTCATGTGAGCTTTCTAGATTCAAATTTTTCAAACTAGGTATTTCAAATGAGCTTTCAGAAAATTGAAAAAGAATATACAGTTCAGTCATTTGTCCTTTGTATTTAGCCCCTAAGACTTTGAAATGTTTTCAAAGAAGGTGTAATTATATGCTAACATCAAATTAACTTCTTAACTTCAATATGCAGTTTGCGTGATTCTTTTTTATTAATAGGTGTATTGCTGGAAAGAGGAGGAAAAAACAACCTGTGACTCTGTGCTCAGGCAGAGAAGGCAAGCTTTTGAGAGATACTACATGTTTGTCCTATCTACATTTGTTATTTCCCCTCAAGATGTTGTGTTGATGAATAGGAGGTCCTGAAATCCATAAATATGCAATGACTAGCCTTTAAAAAGGCAGTGAAGATATACTGACCATAAAACAACATTGCGAGGGAAAAATAAGACACAAAACTCTTGTAATTGCCATGTTACAGCTTCCATAAATATATGGAGATTGTGTGCAACTAGGAAATGTTTTTTGGGTTTTTTTTCATGTCCTTTATCACAGCCATGTGCTTCAGTGCTCTGCAAAGCAATTCCTCTATGAGATATAAACGCAAAAAATTAAGTAACTTAGAGTATCATTTAAATTTATCATAAATCTTTATTTCATTTGCTATCTAATTAGGAGTTCAACTAAGGAAAATACAGAATTGTGTAACTGAAGTTCCAATGAATGAAATATATTAAGCTTTTGTCCTTGTAATCTCAGGAGAATTGAAACCTGCCATTAGATAGGCAGTTTCCACTACATCAATGGAAATGCTGGTATTGAAGTTTCAGGTGAGAGAACGGGAAGCTCCACATTTGTTATTGCTCTAAGGCAATATGGGACAAATTTCTTGATAGATAGCTACTTAATTTATAGTTGATGAAAATGATGGGTTTCCTGGCAGTGATCAACCTGTTGAAGAGGATGGGATGATTTTAATGTCTAAATTAAAAGCGAAGTGTTTCACAATATTGCTTTTTCAATTTGGACCATGCATTCTTCATCACATATAGCTCGAGACTTATTGTGAAATACTTAAGACCTTTACTTTCTTCCCTTAATGCCTTGCCACAAATTACAATACCACATCGTCCATGAATTATACTGTAAGGAAGCACACATGAGAGTAAAGTTAATTTGTCTGTGAACTACTCAAGACTTTCAGTGGATAAAATTTGACAGCTCCGAAAATAGAGTACTTGGCCTTTTTCACAGAAACCACCACATTCTGCAAAAATTCCCATTTCTTTCAGTGGTAAAGAATTTGTGTCAGACAGCGTCATTTTTAGGATTTTTTGTGTACATATTGAAGTTTAAAAATGTCTCCCTGCTTAAATGTTTCTTTGGTTCTTTTGACACAGTTGTATTACCATTTCCTTCACCAAGTTCTTATTATTTTAAACTTACAAAACATATAAGTAGAAATGATGTTGTGTTTGCAGAACAGCAAGCAGCTTCTCTTACAGTGGATGTTTTTTGTTTTGTGTATTTTGTTGATTTTTAACAGCATTTAGATAAACCCATATCTATTGCTATCAGTCAGATGCAATATATCCCATAGATTAGATGTATCCCCTTGCCAAGGATTGCAAATAACTGCAACTTGTGCTTAAACATTCTCTAATATGTTATTGTAATATGTTCTGCAATATTGGATTATCCCAGAGTAGGCTGAGTTTTATGAATCAATTACTCACTAAAATTGCTACACTTAACATGGATGGGAGCAAGTTACAGCATCTTATGTTTCTATTGACTCTGAGTCTACACCACCAATGGGAATCAATTTGATATGACTAGTTCAGACTAGTTCAATACTCTGTAAATATCTGTCCCACTCTTCATCAGACATGTTGGGAGTGGTGCAGCAAACCGTAGCCATAGAGAGAACGTTTGCATTGTGCCTCAACTCTTTTGGGTGCCTACAGCATTGCAGGTGCACATCTTGTCTCTATTTAAACCATTATTATGGATTTACCTGCACCAAACTAGTTATCCGTATACCTGTAGCAGTTCAGCTTGCTGCTTTCAAAATAGCTCTTGTAGTTGTCCTCTGTACCTGTTTGGTTCCTTCTCTCATGCATTGTGGCACCAAGGAGTAGAGATAAGTCTCTCCCCCAGGACTCTAAACCTTTTTACTCTCGTGGAAGCTTCTGGATCACTACTTGTCATTGCTGATCTGTAAAGCAACGTACTCCCAAGTCTGTTTCATTCTTGTATTCCAAAGTGCATGTGGGGATAGAGCAGCAGTTGCAGTATTCATCATGACTTCTAAAACATATGTTTCCTTTGCAACTCTATAATGTGAGAGGTCAAAAAGATATAAAATACTTTCCCTTTTTTATATTGTTTCATGATATCTTATTTTAACATTAGCATTAAAAAGGAATAAGAATACCAACTCTACATGGAAAATTCTGGTTTTCCTACTATCTTAACATCTAGGAGTTGCAGGTATGCATTTTATGTTTTATGTATTTTATTTTTTTTTTCACTTTTTTTTTCTTCTCTAAAAAAGTCTCAATATCTTTTTAGTCAGATCCCTGTGACTTTTATATCCCCTGCATCTGTTAGATCACATCAGGTTGCCATGGCAACGCTACAAAAATATTCAGAATCACAAGACGCTCATGAATCATTCTAACCAAGTTTCTGAAATTAAAGATAAAACAAGTAACTTAAAAGTGACCCTAATGTCTGCGTATCTCTTGAGACTTTATCACAGAAGTCCTGAGATCAGTTCCCAGGGCTAACAATGATGTCCATTACAGCTGTATGTACATAGTGTGCATGTTGGTGTACTAATAGGACTCATGCACAGTTATACTCCGAGGGGTTTTCTTGCTTTCTCCACAGCAGTTTCCACTGTTAAAAAGCACAAGGTTTAAGCCCATATGTGTCTTCACTCACAATTCAGTTTCTGTACAAAAGACAAACATGGAAAACTCATCTCTTCTCCTCTATTTCCCTGTCTTCAGGCATTGCCAACAGTGCTGTGCCATTCTTTACAGATGCTTGCATAAGCTGCTGTGATAACCTCCAACAATGGATGGAGGTTCAGCCTTACAGGTGATCCCACTGAGAGATCTTTAGACTGTCCTTACTGCTAAAAAAACTTTTCCTAATGTCTTACTGAATCTTCCTGAAAGCTTTAAGGCAACCTGGTCTAGTGGAAGGTGTCCCTGCCCACGGCAGATTGTTTAAACTAGACAATCTTTAAGTTTTTTTCCAACACACGCCATTCTGTAAAATTCATTGCTATTATTTCTTGTTCTGTTCTTACCAAATGGCAAGAAGAGATTGCTCCTTTGCACTCATCAGCACTCTCTTATATAGTGAAAACTCTTACCATATTTTTCTCAGTATCTATTTAAATTCCTTGTGCAAGAAATTTTGCACACTTACAATGTGTTTCTCAATCCTGTGTCATTCTCCTTGTTCTTCTGGGTATTGCAGCTAACAGTGCTTAAAATCACATCAACTGATGTGTTTTCCGAATCAGTACAGGAGCAGAAAACTAATCTAATTCATCTTCAGGGACTGTGTCTATATTATAATACAGTGCCCGTTTTTACCCATTACCATGATATATGCTCATCTAGGGCTCCATAATAGTCCCTAGAATCCCTTTTTTCCTAGACCAAATCTCCCATTTGTCAAGATCAATAAGATTTCTGAGCATATCTTCTAAAGTACTGGCAATATTTGTTACTCTGCAAATTTAATAAACTTAATCTTTATTTTGTGTACCAGGGCAATATGAAATTTTGGACTAAGAGCATACACTTGTGGAACCCTAGTCAATGCATTTTTCTGCTTTGATAATTCTTCTTATCTGTTCTTTTTTAAAATTAAATGGAGAAAACCTCAAACTTACCAAAATTATAGAGAACTGCCTCAAGGGCCTGGGAACCTTGTATCTCTGTAACTCTACTGGCCTTAAGTTATACTCAAAGTGGGATACAATATGTCTGCATTGCACTGAAATATTTAACGAGGAGAGGCAAATATCAGATATCAGAACTACTTCAGATGTGGTAGTATGGAGCTCCAAGGGAGGTAGTGTGAATAGCCTGGCAGCTTTTCATAGTGCCTGCACTGCCCTGATTAGACCGTTCTGGAAATCTGAACAGTACTGTAAAGTGTAGTTATTCAGGCTGCTAATAAAATAAGGAGATTTCGAAAATTTTGCTTCATGAATATAAGTCCTACAATGTCTGTGAAGTAAAATAAAAATAAATAAAGTGCAACACGGGCATTGCCAAGCTGGTTTCAGGAGGAAATGTAGCACTTTCATAAACATGTCTCTCAGGTATCCCAGTACAGTAGCTAATTGGTTTTGTGACCTCATCAGTTTTTTTTTCCCTTAATCCTGTGTTGTATAAACCTGTCATTTATACCATGGAATGTGTGTCGTCCCCCCCGCCCCGCCCAGTGCAGCATCACACAGCAACATTGTTTGTCTTAATATAAGGAGAAAGACAAGTTTTTCCCATTGAAATCTGGACTCCCCAAGGTTACTTGTGTCAGAGTTGTGCAATGTGGATGACGATAGTTCACACAGAGTACATGGCAGTGTGCTGCAGGTGTCAGCAGCACTTATATCAGAAAACTCCCAAAACCAGAAGTATTGAATAAGCATTACTGTCTCTGATGGAGTGCAGCATTCTTTCTAAACTAATGTCAAAACCAGCACTTTAAAAAAAAGTGAAAGTCACATAGGAGACAACAAGGAAACATCACTCATTAGGTTCCAATTCACAAATCCTTAGTGCAGTTTCTGCAAAACTTCAAGACTGGGTTTCCACTGAGGTTGACTTTACCACTTTTTCTAATGTGTATCTTAGTGATATTGTTGGCAAAATACTTTTTATATAATCCGGCAGAAAAGAGTTCAGCTGAACCAATGAGCTGCTATGGAGCTCTGTTTTTTCAGAAGAGCCTTTTCCAGCATGTTCTTTTGAAAAAGTCCTTTAAACCTGTGCTAGAGAAGCAGCTGTACCTTCAATATGGGTTTTTTTTGCACATAGCTATTCCAACTGGTGCTTCTCTGCTAATCTTGTAGCTACTACGTTTTGGTTTTATGAGTGTGTTGTGTTTTGTCTTGATCTCCTTGCGATGTGACTCAGAATCACATGCGTATTGAAATGTTGCTGCTTTTTTATGAGGTTATTAGCCTTGCTTTTGACTTCTGTTAAAGCTACTCTTTTGACTTTTCTTATAGAGATATTGCCAATATTCCTTATGTTGATCATCCACATGAATACCAAGAAAATTAACTATAGAGCAAAGGATATCACAGTGGATGAAAAGCAACAATTACGAGCACTATTATGTTAATATGTAATTGTAAACCTGAATCACAACTGCTCAAATGTCTTTATTTAAACTCTAGAATACAGCTTTATTTTTTTATTTTTTATTCAACATTCTACATTGATTTTGCAGTTTTTGAACTATGTTGCAATTGGTGGTTTCTAACCAATATTTCACCCAGTCACCATATTCCTACTGAGATTATCTATTTATCTTTCCTTCAAACATGTGATGCAATGGCACAACCCTTACGTTCCTGAAAACTGCCATGACCTGTTGGACTGTGTGTCTCATATTACCCTCCTATCATAACAGCTTTGTCATGTGGTACCAAGACTTAAAAAATAAAATAAAATTTCTGGAACATACTAAGTTCTTGACAGGGAGAAAGAGTTCGAGAGGAAATGACCATATCTTCATAAGCAATAAAATATTTTCCCCCTCAGATTAGGGTTATTTTTATTCTGCTGCTTCTAGTGAAGGGTAAATAATAAAATGACCAGATTGTACAGTTCCAGGGAGATGCTGTGTTGCCTTAGTGTATCTTTAGTCCTCTTTGAAATTCCAGTATATCTGAATGTCACAGGCAGAATCCTCGTATGAAATGCCACTTCAGCAATTATCATTTGCGAAGAAGGAAGCGCAGAGATGAGGACTGCAGATCGGTTTGACTTTATGTTCTAATTAAGATTTTGATCATCCATCCAGCTATCTTTCCTGATCCCTGCTGCTAGGTATAGAGGTGGAAAAAGCCTTGGTGTGAATATGGGGAAAGGTGGGTTATAGACAGGGGTGGACTTTCTGCTCCCAGAGAACTATGGCCACTGAAATGCAAGGCTGCTGCAACCCAGGGAAATCTCCAGGCCTGGATCTGGGCTTTAAGCTGTTTGTGTTGTTCTAGACACAACAACACTGCCCCAACCTCTGGTGTTTTGAGCCCTCCTGCTTCCATTACTCCTTGTATTCTTTTTTCCTACTGTGACACTGCTTGAGAAAACAAGCTCCTGTGAGACAGTTAATGAGAGAGAGGTACTAAAGCACACTGACTGTCTTTCCCTCATGCCTGGAAATCCTGACATGATTAGAGCTGTGCAATTTACACTCTATTTTTAGTTGCTCTGCATGCCTTATAGTACATGTTCTTAGGAGATTCAAGATAGGAATTTGGATGCTCTTCCAGTTGGTCTTAGTTTCTTTTGTGTTTCTCAGTCCAGATACTCAAGCATGTCATCATCCTCTCCTCACAACAACCTGTAATGATGTTATTTTCAGATTCTAAATGAGGTACAGGGAGGTTAAAGCCAAAAATCACTTATCTCAGTTTAATTACATGCCTTTAAAACTGGCCAGCAGTAGACAGTAATAAGAGCAAGGACTTTGACAGGATTCTGAGGGGCAGAATCTCAGCCTACATGTTTGGTCCAAGATCAGATGGAAAATCCGTGACTTACGTGCACACTCTCTAATCTCTGGACATTTCTTTCCATTTCAGTCATTCCAGCAGGTCCCTGGAACTAAGCCATAAAAATACCTGGTGACTAAGGTCAGTTACTTTGGCTGGAACTAATGCAAGGAACATCACATATTGCAAGGCAAATGCTCTCAGCAAAAATAAGCAAGCTTTCACCGTCTGTTGCATAAAATTTGTGCTTAAATTGAATGCATGGTTTTATGGTAGTTATTCCTCATAACTGGTGTTTATAAATTTTTTTAAAAATGTATTACACCGCCTCTGAAGTTCCCCTCCTAATTTATTCCAACTATGGCAACAATTTTGAGACAAAAATGAAAACACTTCTGAATAAGCTTGTGTTTTGTAGCTAATAATAATAATAGGACCTGTTAAAGAAAATTAAATAGAGGAAATCATAATTGTGGGGAAATTCATTGATACTAAAATGCTATTTACTTTCTTTTCTTACTATTTAAATTCGTATTTGGAAAAACAAATAATTATCCAAAATTATACAAAGGAAACTGGTTATGCTAAAAGTGAATGCTCCTTTTGTGCTGGGCCACTAAAAAGCTACAGCCATGGTCAAACATCCTGTCCTTTTAGTTTAGAGAGTTGTTGTGACACTAGATTGCAGGCTGGAATCACCATACTCCAAAAGTCTTTAAACGGAAGCTTCAGGAGTTTCCGTGGCAAAAAACCTACCCTGATGGTAGCTGAAAGCACCTCAGTGTGGTGGGCTTGTATATGGAGACCTGAATCTGTGCTCATGGCTGTTGTATCTGGAGGGATGAAGGAGGCAGAGAGCTTTCTGTCTCATGGTCTGTTTTGTAGTAGGACCAAAATAAAGATCCCAAGTCTGATATTCAAGGCTCAGCTTCAAACTTCTGTATTTGGGTGCTGGCAAGGAAGGGATGCTTAGGGTATTTGACTCCTGTAATTTTTGAACAAAATTGCTGAAAATCACAGCTCGCGTATCAATTTTGTGTTTTAAGTCCATTTTACAGCAGTTCAGGAAAAAGTGAATGACTTTAGCTCTTGTTTACCCAGAGATGAAAGCAGGAACACTATTGATGTTGGCAGTTCCAAAAATTGATTAGAAAAGGACTGTTCCATTTGTCATTTCTTAGAAGAGGCACAAGGCAAATTTATCTTAGTCACAAGCTGGTTGGGTAATGTGACTAAAAGTATAGCACATCAGGATATTTTTCCACTTAGAGATTTTATATTTTCTGGTTTGTGTTTATTGTTGAGCTATATTTAGGATTTATTTTACTGTGTATTCACGAGTACCTGTTCAAGTGCATGAGTGTTTTCACCCATGTATTATGTTCGAATTGGTGAATAAATGACTGACTATCATCTTGAAAACTATAAACAATCAACAGAATGCTAAATACTGTTTAAAACTTATTAATATGTCAAATCCAGTGAATGCTATAGGTGAAACTACGGTGAAAGGGTAGTTTACATGACTTATGAGGTAGGCTACTAATTTGCAAATACAACTGCTTCCACTGTGAGGATTTATTGTCTAATAGTGTGGTATGCAATAAATAGAAGTGATATTAAGCTAAAAAAATTTGAAGTTAATACAGGTTTGTTGCTTTTTGTAGAGTAATTATAGTAAATAACATGATATTTATTAAAAACTTTAAATAACCTGAATGTTTTTGTACTGTGAATATTCAAATAATAACTAATGTTTCAACCACACTACTAACAATTAATAATTAATCTTTCAAAAACCATGGGGAGCAAATATCACTAAGTGATGAAAGAAAGCATCATCTTTATAAAGCTATTTATTTCCACCTTATATGCAGATTGTAACACATTACTTGATGACCTGTTGTTATCTGGCTTCTGAAGAGGAGACTTTACTCTTTCGATAGTAGATAAATTAAGCATTTCCCTGAAGTGATCATTTTTCAGCAACAAGCTGTCAGACTTAGCTGAATTTTTCTAAGCAAGATGATGCTTAAAATCAAATGATGTGATGAAGAGTCTCTGAATTACATAGCTAATGTATATCAGAGTACTGAGCCATGAGTATTATTACACCACAACTGACTGGACTTGTAGATTCGGTGTATGCACAGTGAGTTACTCCTGTACGTATAAAGTATACAAAGACAGTTCTTTTAAAACTCTGAAAATACTGTCTTTTGGGCTATGCATCTGATTTGGTAAGGGATTAATAGAAAATCAAAAGAGACATAAAAAAATAATCCCTATTTGAAAACATCGATCATGATAGAGTCAAAAACCTGAAATACCAGTTTCAGTCCTTGGGTTCTAGCAAATAGTATGCTTACCTAAAAAGCAATTCCACAGCATTAAACTAGAGATACAGGCATTTTATTCCTGTAACTAGTTTCTACTCACATATGGCAGAACTTCATGAATAATAAGCCATATTAGCTTTAAATTTCAGACTACTGAGTACACAAAGCAATTATTTCACTCCTTCATTGCACTTTAAGCTGCAGTGATAGCAAAGTCACCTTAGCACAAGATGAATATGAAATATGTTTCAGTCCTATAGTTGAAGAGTTTTGTACAGGAACTTGGATAGTTTATGTAGTTTTATTCACTCTTTCTATATATATAAAGTGAATAACATTTCAGGTGTAATATGAAGTATATTTTATCCTGACTCACTGTAAAGCTTCCATGTAGTCCTTTGTCATGCTTATTTAGGTTCTTGGCTCATCTACCAAAGCGTTCAATATGTGTTCCAGTTAGTGCCGTTAGTGGTGTGGTTATGGAGATGTGAAATTGGAGTGTGATTCTTCAGGGAACATGTATGCTGTTGGTCTGGCTCTTTGTTTTGCTCCTAGGATCTATTCACTTACCATTGCACAGTCTAATTTGACCCCTAGGTTCCCTGCTGAAGTGAGTGAGCGAACTATATCTCTCCATGGGAATGCGGGCACAGTTGACCATGTAGGCTCAAGGGTTCTTCCAGAGATGCTGAACATGCTCCCTACAACATCTTCAGCTCTGCTGCCCAGGGTTTTCTCAGATGCTATTGCAGCTGGTCCAGAGTTCTTGCACACCCTCCTGCCTCAAAGCTGGTGTGTGTAATAATTACTCAAAGAGTTACCCTACACAAGTACATTTACAGGCTACAATGTGGAACCCTCAAAATTTTTGGCAATTGAACTAAATAAAAGAATACAAAACCAATCATCTTTTGCTGGGCCACAGGGATGACATGGCATATATCTGGACGCAGTGATGTCTGCTTTGAAAACTAATAGCTATGGCCAAGGTGAGCACAAGGCCATCCAAACCAGGCAGAGCTCCCAGGCAGAATGGACTGAGTAAATCAGATCCCTTCAGACTTAAAACTGGGTCCCCCTCTCTCAAATGTTCCTGCCTGAAAGAGAGAAATGAGCTCTCTGCTGCACTCCTGTAGTTTGATGACAGCACAGGCAAACTGCCTGAGAACCTGAAGCTGCTACTTGGCTCAGTTTCACAGAGAAGCTTAGGGAAAATCAGTAATGTTATTTGGTCAGGTCAGAAGAGGCTAGAGAGGTGGTTTTAAAGTAGTTAGGGATTCAGTAAAGAAGAAGTTGACAGTCTTGATATCTGATAGAGAAAATGTTCCAAATGAGGGCAAACAGCCTATCAAAGATGGATGGATGGAAAATGTCAGTAAGAGGGTGCTGAGGTAAATGAAGATGATGAGGGAGAAATATAACCATTAGGAGTCTGAAGACAGATGACAGCTGGTGAATTTTGAGCAGTACATGAAGAAGAAAAGCCTGAAGATTGTGTAATGGTTCATGACACGGATATAAAACCTGAAATGATCTTGTACAAATCCTATTGTCACAGCCTCTAAAACTGAACATTACAGTTCCATGAGAATGCTGTTTGAAATGCACAAGTGGGCTGAAAGAAAAAATTGGATTTCTTGTGAGGTCTAAAGTACTATATGAGAAATGCCAGCTGATAGTTTACAGTGTGTGATGGCCCAAGCCATATTAGTGAAATGAAATCAGTTTAAAGCCAGTGGGACTGTGGTGGGTCAAATTCAGGCCCCAAAAGTGCAGCTGAATTCCAAATCTCATTTTGAAAGAAAACCCAGCTTCATTGGACTGTAACTTGCATAAAAAAATTTTATGGGGGATATTTCTAAATTATTCCAAAAGCAAATTTAATGCATGTTAAGTCATAAAAGTATTTGAGAAGTAATGCTAGTCATATAAGTCTGCACAGTACGAGAGTAAATTAGGTTGAAGGAAAGAGAAATGAAAAGAAGAAGAATGATCCAGGTTCCTTGATGTCCCAGAGATTCACCTTGTTCCCAGTGGCCATTTCCACAAGCCTGAGACTGCAAAGCTGCTGTCAGTGATGCTGGGTTAGTGCGTCTGCACCAGCCAGAGCTGCACAACCCATCTACTTGTAGTCTGCTTTTCAGTTTGTGTTATCCAGGTTCACGCCATGGAGCCACAATGGCACACACTTAGACTCTGTCTTTTTCTCCAACAAAACTGGGGAGAAATCCAATTGGCATGGAAATTGCTGTTACAATCTAAGGTCCATATGCAAATAAAGGATTGAAAAAATCATATTGTGGCAGGATAAAGAGCTTTCCCTTTTATACCCATCAGCCAATATTCAGATCCCCTAATATTTGCCAGTTTCAGAGCTAGGATGTGTAGAAATACTGCCTTTAGATTCTTGGTCTAAAATCCAGTAGTTATGTGGTTACTCTCAAGTTATAAGTTCATCCAGAGTAAGGTCTTTTTTGTTCTTCTCTCCTTTTTTTTTTTTTTGAGAATTTTTTATTTGTTTTTGTTTTGCTTAAGTTGCCAGTTGATTTTATTTGCTACCTCTTAGGATCCCAGAATTTTCATTACTCAATTTATGTATCTCACTTCAATGCTAACATTGGAGGCTCAAGGCTGTTTCAATAGCAATTGGAGTTGGGAGAACGGCTGACTTCCACACTAGGTTACCTGAACTGTCCCTTAGAAGTGTTTGTTGCCTCAATCACATCAGTTATTTGCCTGAAGTCAGTAATGTGAATGCTGTCCACTGGTCCCTATTTCAGATGTGCTGTTTTGTTCTTCCACTGTCATGAAGAGAAACAGCAAGAACTTTGCTTCCAACAGTCACACCTGAGCTATTCTGGAGCAGGACACCTAGAAATTGTACTTTAGAGCCTTTCATTTGGTTGCCATTTAACAATGCTTTTAGATGTAAAATGTGTCATTAATGGCCAAGATATTGTCAGTCAGTGGCTAAAAATTCCTTGTACAGGAGCACTTTCAACACTTTTGTTTCTGAACGTGTAATGAGGATAATTTTACTTCTATTTACATTTCCACTGTAATGAACATATTTATCTTGTGAATTGTAACGACCCTCAGTAGATGCTGTTAATATTGCACTCTTTAAGCATACCCATAACTTCAAATGGTTCTGACTATTCTTTTGTTCTTTTGCTACTAAGAATCCTTTCTGTAAGTATTATAGAATACAACTGAACTTCAAGGCATTGAAGTGCAGGTGCCCATATGCTACAGCGCTGGAAATTTTAAACCAGTTTTTGGTATAGATAAGGCAGGCTGGAAACATAATTGAAATGTAGATGTTGTCAGTGTGACATTAAAAAAATACAGTTTGAGAGTTAAGGAAAATCACTACTCTTTCAGAAAAGTCCGATACAGATGGGCAGATTTTGTCAACAAAGTCACAATTTATGTCACAAAGAGCCCATTTCTATCACTTATATTTTCCCCCAACTAATACTTTAACTTAAAGAAGAAATAAAGATATTGCACTGAAAGAAATGGGGAAGAAAAAAGAAAAGAAAAAAAAAAGGCAAAAACTGAAACACATTTTTAGGCAGGAAAATCTTTTTTTCCTCTTGCCAGCAGTTTCAATGCACTACACGGGTCTTTAAACTGGCCTAGAGCATGTATTCCTAGCAACTGTGGATCAAAAACGTTAGGCAGGAGGTAGGATAGGGTAGTTTCAGGTGACTAGAGAAAGTTTGGTTTCAAAGGAATGCAGAAGTTTTGGTATAGACATTTTCAGGCTTTGTCTCTACTAACAGCTGCAACACAGGAATGCAGTGGCAACCCATTCTGAAATAGCTTTACAAGTGGAATGCAATCTTCTGTGGACATAGGTTCAATGCATAATTTCTAATTCATTGATTATTGTTTACCTTCCATGTCTTTCAAATGCCTAGTTAACAGTGAGCTAGTCAACCTCTTTGTGGTCATAACTAAGGTGAACCAGGTGACTAGGCTTGTTAATTGTATTTTTGAGTGTCCAAAGCTTCATTTGTGTTTGTAAGTGTGATGCTTGTAAGTGCTACATAGAGAACAAAAGTTCGGATCAAGTTTTGTAACACTTTTCAGTATCTTGAAGTTGAATATCGTCAGGAATTGTGTTGGTTGTTAGAAGGTAAAATGTTTCCATCACAGCTTCACTGAATGTGGAAGCATAATGATGAAATTTTATCTGCCAGCTCTACTGTAGGTCTGATATTGCTACAGTCACCATTGTGCAGCAGCAGTAGTCACAATTTTTCTCCATTTTTAGAGTACTTATCTTCAAATTGATTATTCAAAACTTTTAGGATGATTTTGTCAGATTGTTAGATCCTCTGTCCACTTCCTTCTGCATCTGTAGTATCATTTCTGAAAGAAATATCTATGTTTGATCAGGATGTTTAGTTGCTCCTTTAGAAATTTTGCATGAAAGCCGACACAGGAACAGGTACTTCTTGTGCATTAGTGCTATAATGGTTTTCCTCTCATCTGGATTTATTCAAGCAGGTTCAGAAAAATTATACTCATATTGTGAAAACTGTC
Source organism: Patagioenas fasciata (assembly GCF_037038585.1). NCBI lineage: Eukaryota > Metazoa > Chordata > Aves > Columbiformes > Columbidae > Patagioenas > Patagioenas fasciata. The sequence continues at coordinate 12,044,261 of NC_092533.1, read as the reverse complement.
TTTTAATGATTTTTTTTTTTTTGCCGTTTCCTATTGAGCTAGTAAAATAAATGACAGTTTATTTTTTCAGGGAACTTTTCCTTCCTAATAAATTCTTTGTTTCAGTGACTCATTATTTTCAAGTTTAAAGAGCAGAGAAAAGAAAAGGAATTCTCAACAAGCTGAAATACCATAACCTTCTAGGTTGTGTCTGTAGCTAATTCCACTTCAGTGCTTTCTCATTGTCACTTAGTCTGTCAATTACAACTAGGTAAAACTCAGTTTAGTTTTTGTTGTTTGTTTGGTTGGTTTTTTTTTAAATATAAATTTGTATTTTCTGGATATCTCTTCCAGACATCAAAAATTAGGTATTTAGTCTAGGGTACCACTAGTGTCAATGGGGAGAACACTGTGTCTTCAGAAGTGATTTACCCTCTGTCTCTTGGATATTAGTTTAGAATGAAATTAGTCACACCCAGAATGCACGTACCTCATTTAAAGTGAGGGCGCCTAGGGTTACCAGCTTAGTTGGTTAAATTTGGGTGATAGGAGTATTCTTACTGTATGCTTAATTCCTTTGAGAGAAAGAACAGTGACATAGCATAAAATTTATTACAGGGAATTATAAAAATGCAATGCATTTAAAAATGTGATCTGTACACATAATGTATAGTGACAAAAATCTGTCAGATCCTTCTGCATTTGTCTTCCCTGTCTTTTTACTTTGGCGTTCTCAGACATTGCTTGAACAATAATAGAATGTCTAAGGACATTTCCTCCCATACAGTGTTAAACTGAACTATCTTTGTACAAATATTCTCATTTGTTTGCATAACATTGCATCTGATGAGAGAATAACTTTATTTAACACGGTCGTAATTTCACTGGATCCTACTAGCCTATTCTGGATGAGGAACACATGGCATTTGATACATTGCACAGCTCACCAAAGCAATCCATTTGCTGTACATTCTGTGATTCTTTACTGAGCCATATGGACTTATATCTCTCTTCTGTCACCTGAAATAGATCAGAACACAGCAAATAGAAACACAACTGAGAATTTTACTCCTTCAGACTTCATAAATTGAAGTCTAGAGCTGACCGAATCTTGGATATTGATTCCAACAGCAATTCCGTCAATAGAATAATTTCCTTTCTGCTTAAATTACAAAAATACTTCCTGCAAAATAAGCTTATTGAAACACTTTGTTATCAGTTGCATACAAATATTTAAGTTGAAGGAAAGCTCTGCTATAATGCTTTGTCAAAGGTGATGAAGTTGATGTGTTCTTGTGAGAGAGTTGGGACTCGTCTAAACAACCTTTCCTGCTGCACAACAGATTGGTTACAGGACTTGCAGCCTGTCCATCCCTTCAGTAATGAAGTTCCTACCAATGTAAATGACCTTCTTCTTCCTTTGTATTCTTTCTAGTGCTTCTAATTAAATCTCTTGGTGTAGGACTCTTGCACAGACAAGAGTTGAGAAGATTTCCATCTCCATTGCATTTAAAGCTGATAGGATATTTGCATAAAATTATGAACTGCATTCTCTTCTTTTGAGACTCTAGCATAAAACTGGCCATGCCATAGGACAGGAAGAACTGAGTTGCTGCTCTAATTATAAATCTCAAGACTAATTAACCTTCCATGGCTAAATGAAATTCCAAAATAAAAAGAACCGACTAAAGCCTTTAAACAAAGATTTAAAGCCCACTAGAATATAAAATGCTAAATATATTCAGGAGGCTGGTTTTGAATTTGACATTGATGAAGACGGACTGCATTTGCAAATAGTACATGCAACACTAGTTTGGGAAACAGGCATTCAGAGCTTAACAGCTAAGGCAAACACTGTCACAACTGAAATGTAGTACTGCAAATAGCTCTGTAAATGTATAACAAAATTCTTTCCTGCAGCATTGTTTCAGATCAAGATTTGTTTGTTCACTATTTAAAATTAGAATGGATTAGTCCTATTTTTGTTCTATTGGAGGACAAAACCAACAGCATATACGATTCCTTGCCTTTTTTTTCTTTTTTTTTTTTTTTTTAAGCTAAAACTGCTTTGTATAATTGACAACATCTATGTGGACTGGGGATCAAAATTCTGTTTCCCTCACTGGAGCCAAATTGGCTTCACAGGTCCAAATAGCAACAAAATTTTCCATCCGTCTGAAAAACCAAACCAGACCTGATTCTGAACGGATGAATAGAAGACTGTTGTTGCATATTTTTTCTTTGTTTCCATTCCAATAGAACCTTAATTTAAGATTTTAGTATCTTAGAAATAAGGTCATGAATAAATTAATAATGAATTGAACGATTCCTTCCTTGATCTTCTCTCCCAGTTTTTATTCCCAGAGATTAAGACTGAGTCAACACCAAAGATGTCATTAACAGCCACTGTCTCTGTCCTTGATTAGTCTGAGTGGATGTTCTGCATTATTGCTCTTGATAGTTTGTTATAAGACTGCTAGACACTGTAGATTTTGCCAGTAACTAACTCATGTGAGGACAACTCAAAAAAAGAATTGAAATAAGCTCACATTCATGTTCTTAATGTATGACATTTTATGAGTCCTTTAAGAGTCAGACATTTAGAGGAAAGGATCATCTATTAATTTGCTATTCTGAATCAATACAAATCTTTCATATTGTTGCTGATTCTGTTTTAAATATGGTAATGGCTACAAAGCATCAACTTCTGCTGCAGTGATTGGCCTCAAATATCTGATTCTGCTTTTCCTGAGTGATGAATGAAAAGAAAATGTTACAGTTTTTAGTAATAACTGTGCTGCAGAAGAATGTGCTGCTAATTTCTTCTGAACTGCTGAGGCATCCTTGGGAAAAACAATCATCTTCTGACAGGAAGCGTCAACATTGGATACATTTTTCAGAGACTGGATACCTACAGTTATTGATAACATGAATCTGGACAACAGAATGTCTGCAGTTGAATACTGCTCAGAAGAACTTCCATAGTTGTCATAGCCATTATAATGCAAGAGCTTGACAGTGGGTGTTCCTCGGCTGTGGATAGAACCTCAATAGACTCATTCTGGAAGTCATTGGTTACTTCAGCTTCAGTATTAATGTACTGTGCTGCTCAATAGCTCTGAAAGTCAAGCTACTAATAAAAATAAATACATTCCTATATAAGAATAATTATAATTAATAACATTATTACTTAAGAACTAACTCATCTGTTGCTTCAGTATATCATTAAGTCCTGCCTGATCTACCCTCTGCTGACTTAATTCATGTTTTGTCAACAAGGGTAGAGGAAAGAATGTGCTAGGTACTCTTCAATTTCTTTCAGTCTTAATTATTATTCGTCAAGGACAGTAAATCTCTCTGAACCTGATGAGGTTTTTGTCAACAGCTAAAATATCTACCATCCTGTCTTTCTTGCGAAAGAACTTAATAATAGTATATAAGCAATAAGCAGTAATTTTTCTACTCGTGAGTCTGTATTTCCAGTTTATAACTCTCTTACTAACAAGAGCTGCTTAGGTTTGTTTATAGTGTATGGAAACATCTTCCTCTAACGTACTTAGTAACTAGGCTTTTATCTTCATTGAATATTTCTACTTTGTTATGCAAAAAGCAAATTATCTCTCCAGATTTTTTTTTTCCCCTCCTTTTTGACTTGGCAAAATAGAATGTTGATTGTTCTCACTTAGTGGCTTCTCTCTGGTAACAGCACAGTAGCTGTGATCTATTTGTTTGTCTTACAATGCACTGTCACCCTTAATTTTTTTCAGCTTTACTGTCCAGTTAACATAATTTCTGTTATATTAACTCTATTACATTTAGCATGAGAATATTAGCTCTGACTTTGGCATGAATATCTGGGGCCTGATCACAAAGCCATAGATCCCAGCTGATGAGCAGCCCTCAAGCACTTCTTCCACTAACAATTTTTGTTTCCTTACTTTCAGTACAGCATTTTGAGAGACTTAACAGTGAAATGTGTGAAGTAACTAATCCATTTCTTCTTTTCTACAAGTTATTTCTCTTGTTCCTGTTTGTCAGTCCCACCTGCAACATTACTGACTCAACTAAAGAGGGTGACAAGGAACTGGATGAATGGAAAAGAGTGTGAATGAGGTAGTGTCATCAAAAGATACATTTATCAAACTACAGCCTTCAAGTCTTTCATAGAGTCAGTGGATTCTGGCACTTACATGAACACTGGAAGAAACTGATCATTGTAAGAACTGCTAATCTCCTACCTGCAAAAACTGAAAATATTATTTGATTATCTTTTATTTAAGCCATAAAAATAAAGGCTCAAAACTCCTCAAAAAGAAAAGATTACACCAGATTTTCAAGACAAATTTGGATTTTGTTTTCCACTTCTTAGCATTCCAGTTGGGATCAACTCTTCAAAGGACATGACATGAATTGAGATCCAGCATCTCGCAGCTGGACAGCATCTAGTAGCAGCTTTACACCTCTACCCCACAGCATGATTAATTCTATTGAAAATTTGTTTTCCACATTTCATGTCAAACATTTTGAGGAATGTGAACTTCCAAATGGTGACAGTCTACTTTGAGCCAAACCAGAAGTAGCTGCCTAGCTCCTAGTATAACATAGGCTATATATAAAGCAAAAGTGTATCTAAAAGCCATCATGGTCTTAAGTATAAAAAAAAATTACATACCTAAGTGATTTAGATAAGCTCTTTCCCAGCTTTAAAACATTTGAATGATTTAGGCAAGTTCCCATATGCGTTAGTGGTTGATGCTTGTTTTTACCGTGATGAAAGGAGAGTACAACTCTGTAATGCTACTGGAAGTAAAAACACCATATCAGACCATCCTAAAAGCAATCTAGTTCTCCCTTTTCCAGCCTGTTTAACTCCATTCCTTTGTTGTGGGAGGAAAATGAGAAGAAAGCAGAAAGCATTGGCCTGCATTTATCATACAATAGTTGGAAGTAAAACAGCCACTGAAAATTGGCAGTGGCTACTACTCCGAAATGTTTGTCAGTAATGTAGAATACTAACTCATTGGTTTCAGAAGAGCATTATAATGGAATGGAAAATATGAGGTTCAAAGAGAGTAAATTACACCTGGAATTTGCTAATATAGCAGATAAATTACTATTATGGTTTTAAACTTTGAGATAATTGTGCATAAGAAAGTAATTTGTTCTTTACTAAAGGTTTTTACATTAAAGACTTTGCAGAATTGTCATAAACATGCAGAATGTGAATCAAAGAGGTAGAACTATTTGTACTTTCTTGATAAAATAAGCTCTTCATATTAAAACAGTGCAAGCTGTCAAGTGGCAAATGCTGCCATTTGTCTCCTTAGCACCTGGCTAATGATCCATGACAGAAATATCAGAGCTGAGTGATAACTGTACAGTGATATAATCTGCCATCATGGCACAGACTTTACACCAAGGGCTTCAGTGATGTGTTTTAGCCACTTTGTTGTTGAAGACTAACACTGAAAGGGCTTTCCTGTCCAAATAAATTAGTCTGGGTGACAGCAACAATTTACAAAGCTCTAAATGTGTTGCTTTGCCTATTATTTGAAAGACCTAGCTCTGGAATATTCAACATAACATTCTGAAAGGTATCATTAGGATTGTGTCTGATTAAGCTTGCCTACAAAACAAAGGGGTGCATGATTGATAGACGGATTTTTTCTCCACACTATTCTGCCAGGTAATAAAAGAGAACCAGATGAGAATCATCGTGATTTCAAAATGCATCTAATACCACGTTTGCTACCCTTCTTGTCTTGGCTCTTCTCATCTCTCAGAAGCTAATAAGGATTGTATTTAAACAGTTAATTTTAGAAGACCAGACTGCTGAAGTATGAAACTTCCTATCTTGATGAAGGGACTAACTTCTATGAGGATTCAGCATTGCATAGGTAGAGAGTTATGGTTCTAGATGTACTGTTCTTGTGATTGGAGGTTTAATTAATCTTGTGTGCACTATTGGGCAATTCCAAGGGGTTTATCTGACACATATAGTAGAGGATACAATAACCGTACCATGTACTACATAAAACTTCAAGTTAAGACTCAGTTCAAGTTCTCACCCTTATATATAAAAACTGGCATGTTTTAAACCAGTAGTAGTGTGAACATGTGGTTGTGAACTGATTCTAGTGTTGAGATGTTCCTTTTGTACCCTTAGCCAGATTGATTGTCAGAAGCTGTAAATTCTTTGAAACCAGCAGTTTTGTCTAGTTATAATAGTGAATAAATTAGAATAGGTATGAACCAAATCAAAAAGAAATAGATTTTTATGTCCACCAACTTACTGACAAATCTGCCATGATATAATTAAAAACAAAACAAAACAAAACAAAACAAAAAAAAACACAAAACAAAAAAAAAAACAAAGTCAACAGATGCTTCTTGTTTGTTTGTGTTTTTTTTTTTTTCATGTATTTCGTTGAAATTTTGGTGCCATCAGATCTGGTCAATGTAATTTCTCCCATACAGAATGATCTGCCTGCAGAGACCACACAGGAGGGTGACCAGAATGTGATCATTTGAGTTACAGAGAAGAAAAGAGTGCCTAAATGTAATGGCCATTCCTTTTGTTGTGTAGACCTGGGTGGAAAAACTCAAATATCCAGTTTAGTTAGTCGAGGACAACAAACTCTTATTAATATTACTTAAATAATATACAAAAGATAAATCCCTTACTTGGTGCCTCATGGCAATGAGTGTGTTCAGACAATACACTGCAGCATCTAAGATTTAGGTTTGTGGGAGAGAGTGGGGTTGAGGTTGGGAAGTGAGGTGTTGGCAGACTTTGCAGTTTGTTGACTTTGATTCTGTGTTTGACTTCCTAAGTATAAACTAGGGGGTGCATGTACAGAACCCTTTTCCTATTTGAGGGTGAGCCATAAACCAAAGAAGTTGCTGAAATGGTTAGAATTTTGTGTAGCTCCTGGCAGATAGTTAAATTGCTAGTGTCAAACTGAAAAGGAGACTTATTAATTATACACTAGTTATAATTGTTAAACTTCCTGCTTCCCTGTTTAGAAGTTGGATGTTTCGCTGTTCTTAGTCCCTCTTGTCAACCAGGAGAACAACATTGCAGAAATTACGGTGCTCTGTTGGGATGCCACCCTGTTATTTACCCCCCATATTAATGGAGGATAAATAACCATATGGATTTGGTGGAATAGACTCTACAGGGTTCTGTTTGATCAACAATGCTGTTGATCAAACTATTTTTTTGAAAACAGGAGGGAAAAAACCAAAACACATCCAAACCAAAAAAAGCCTTCAAGCCCCACCCAGAGTTAAATCTATTTATTTCTAGAACTTCAATACATAAACTTATTCACCAGCAGATTGTGAAGACCTTTGTAATGATAATCCTGAGATGGTCTAACATCTCATCAGAGACAGTACTTCAAAACTGCGTGTTCTTGAAGACAGTACTTGCAAGGGGCATGTTTAAATATGCCAAGCAGACAAGCTTGACCCTTTCAGCCACAACGATTACCTGTTCTCCTGAGATAATGCTGACAAGTGATTGAATAGAAGAGGCCAGAACAGAGAATCAATTCTGTGCTAATGAGCATGCAAGGCTATCAGGGAAGCAAATAGCACACAATTGGTTAGGTTAAAGGCAATATTAATCTGCTCATGGTGAAAAGAAAGAGTCCTCCTGACACTGTGAAATGCCTTGTGAGAGTTAATTTTTCCCGGAAGTGTTCTTGTCCTGTGTGTCTTACCCACTTTTGCTCTTCAAAGTTATGGAGTCCTGGGGTTATTCATTACTAACCTTTCTGTCTTCTACATGTCTTGATTGAGCTCCTGCAGTCCCAGTGTATGATCTTTTATTGTGTGGACCAGCTGGAGTGGGCCATAGATACTATTGTTAAGTTAGTTCATAAGTTACCAGCTTTGTTGAGAAACACCCCCTTCTATTAACAAGGATGGATGAGGCCCCTGTGACCAGCTTTGTTTGCACTACAGCTATTTTGGACATACACTCTTTCCTAGACAATTTAAAGGAGATCTAGGTTTACTGTAGATTGAAATTCAGAAGTTCTGTGATAATTGAGGTGGTTTTTTGCTTTCCTTGTAAAATTCTTCAGAGTGCATTAATACTACGTGCTTTTATTTGTCATTTCATTTCTTACACTCAGTGTGTGTAAGAAGCTCAGAAGCTTCTCAATTACTGTATTGTGACAGGCCAGAGATATTAACAGTGTAGGACCCCCTGGGTAAACACAGCAGGCTGTAGTTCAGACACATTGGGGAGTAGAGAACGAGGGTCTCCACAAAGGATTGTGTTTCTTGATGTTTTCTGATGGTTTTCACAGGTCTCTGGTGAAAGATGGGAGTTTAGAGAGTAAGAGGAATTTGGTGCGTAATAATGCTTTTGTGCCAATCCCCACCCCAAAATTGGCCTGTTTATTTCACTTTGGCAGGATCAGTTTCCAGAACTAATCATAGCACCTGGCTCAGGCTTGCTGGCAGCGTGCTCCTCACCCAAGGGCTCTCAACTCACCTAGCTGGGTGACTCATGGTTTCCTTCCAAGGTGAGAAATAACCCTTTTCTCACTAATCATCTTTTTTTATCTGTGATAAACACTTATCACCTTGACTAAAGTGGTAAAGACTTTAAATCTAGAAACATCACTTTCCAGCTACAGTCTCTCCTGGATGCGGGCTGTCCAATGTGTGTAGTCTGATGCTATGGATGTACCAAACTCAGAACTGCAGGTTGTGAATCGCAATGACTAGCTGTTATCATTATCTTTCACAAATTGGCAACATTTGTCTTGCAAACATATCCTATCGCCTACTAAATATATGCTCATACTAATAAAAGCTGCAATTATCACTGACTGCTCCCCTGGCTCATAACCTCAACCATGACTTTAGGAGAGCAAGGTCTTGTAAGAACATCTGATCAGTTGCACTGGGAAGAAATGATCACCTTAGGTCAGAGGAATTGTTTCAAATAATGCAAAGATGACTTGACCATAGTTCAGGTTTCTTCATATTTTCGTTATTCCACTGCTAGCAATCCAGTTATTTTCATCTGTCTGTGTTAAGCTACTTGGGATAAGAGACTTATTCCCACCTCGCTACAACCTCCTTTCAGGTAGCTGTAGAGAGTAATAAGGTCTCCTCTCAACCACATTTTCTCTAGACTAAATAACCCCAGTTCCTTCAGCCACCTCCTTATCAGACTTGTGCTCCAGAACATTCACCAGCTCCGTTGCCCTTCTCTGAACTCTCTCCAGCACTCAATGTCGTTCCTGTAGTGAGGGGCCTAAAATTGAACACAATACTCAGTTCAAAGCTGAATACAATATTCACCAATGCTGAGTACAGGGGGACAACCACTTCCCTAGTCCTGCTGGCCACACTGTTCTTGCTGCATGCCAGGATGCTGTTGGCCTTTTTGGCTACCTGGACACACACTGGCTCATGTTCAGCACCTGTCAATCAGCACCCCCAAATCCTTTTCCACCAGGCAGCTTTCCAGCTGCTCTTCCCTGAGTCTGTAGTGCTGCCTGGGGCTGCTGTGACCCAAGTGGAGGACCCGGCACTTGGCCCTGTTGAACCTCATACTACTGGTCCAGATCCCCTTGCATGGCCATCCTACCCTCCAGCAGATCAACACTCCCACCCAACTTGGTGTCATCTGCAAGCTTACTGAGGATGCACTTGATCCGCTCATCCAGATCATTGCTAAAGATATGCAACTATATCGGAAACAGTTTGTTGAGTTGTTAAGATTGTGAGAGAAGTCTGTGAAGTAATGCTTACCAGGTCTGATATGATATAATTTAATTTATTTGGAACTGTTTAGCTCAGTATTTCAATAATAGACAGGAGATCTCACAGCAAAGTAGTGACATAGCAGCAAAATTCAATCAGAAGTGGTCAGTAACTGTCAGCAATTTTAATATGATATTTAAAGAAAGGAAGCTAGAAAGATAGAGCAACAATGAGGATAGAAATCCTGTATAAGAATATAAATGTCACCAAAAGAAATCTTAGATGCTCTTCATCTGTGATTTGGGGTCAGTTAGTATAAAATACACTAATCTCTCTCCTTCTTCCTTTTCCCTGCCTTCACTTAGGTCAGTCAACAGTTGAGACATGTAATTCTTGCAGTCCTCAGGGAATTATCACCTGGATCTCTCCAACATTATGTATTTTATCATAAATGTTCCCCTGGAGGGGGGACTTAATTACTTGATCCTTTACAGCTGAGTGCACCAAGACACTGTGGCCCCAGTTTAATAAATTTAGTATTACAGCTCTTCTCTACTGAGTAAGAAATCTTTCCTCCACTTTGCTGATGTAGCTGTTTGCTAAATATAACAGGGGTTGATTCAATATCTGAACACATCCAACTAAAAACTTCTGCTCGTGGTTTTAGTTTTTAATCTACTACTTAGTAGATCTGTATATAAATAGATTTTTTCATTATTTTGAGGGAGCGAAGAGAATTGGGAAAATGGAGTAGATGAAGAGAACAGAGCAGCGGACAAAAAGTAATGGAGAAAAAAAGCTCTAGAATTAAGATTTTTAAACTGTTACACAGTAGCTGTTGGCTAGTACTATAGCTTCACCATTTTTTCCTTTAAATGAATACAAAGTATTTGATTAACATTGGTAGGAATGTAGTAGTCTCTCAGTGGGGTCTGGTGTTGACTGTCACACTGTGTGAATTCGTTGTTAGACAACTTGTGATCATGGGACCAGGCTTGGAGGTTTAGAGGTTGTTTCTGCCTCGTAGAGATCCATGGTGTATGTAAATGATCCAAGGTCATCTACTGTAATACAAGGATTCTTAGCAGAAGTTACTGGGTAAGATTTTACCACTTTGGCTAAACCAGAAGGAAATGAAGTTAGTTCATGATTTAGAAATATATCTTTTTAATTGAAAATGATTGATTTGGATTCATTTATTATAATTCCTCATAATAAAGATTAACAAAGATTAAGGAGGAAACTGTTACAGAACTAGACTATGGGAATCTTGTTCTCAATGCACCTTCACACTAATGAAATAATATCATGGCTAGTTACAATAAGAACAATTGAAATTCAGGTTATACATTGAGTTGGTTTAATAGTTTGGAAATTGCCTTTCTCTAGTGAAAGTGTTGAAATGAAAATAACATAAACCTCATCAAAAGAATGGCTTTCTGTTAGCTGTTAACTGCCCAGCTCAGATATGTGCCCCCATAAACATAAGGGTTTTGAATTCCATCCCAAAACAATTGCACTTACATGCTCACCAAAATCTGGATTCCATAATTAATGCATCTTGAGCAAAGCTGGAGAAGGGGTTTCTAACTGAGAAAGTGAGCACCTCTGCAAACTCTCTGACTGCAGACTTTGTACAGTTCTGTCACAGTCAAAGCTGATGTGCGTGTGTCAGATGTACTTTCATCAATCCTGTCATCTCCTTTTTGTCTACAGAAACTGAAGATTACTGAATTTAACATTAAATAAAGCCTATATTAAAAATAAACAAACACATAAATGAACAACAACAACAAAAAAAACCCGCTTCAATGCAGAAATAACATGTACAGTCGCTATATGTCCGAGCATCCATTATAGGAAGAAGTTGTATTTCTTACATTGCAGAGCTTTTCTCGAACTTATGAGTTTTAAAACTCTAAATTTCGATTACTGATGATAGATAACTTTTTTATAGCTAGACTGGTTGTTAATAGCTTTTTTCTTTACATGAAGTATTTTTAAATGAAAACATTGTTTCAAATTAAAATGTTTCAAAACTGTCTTATTAAACTAAGTTCAAGTGTGATTTTTTTTTTTCTTAAATTGTCTAGTTATATTTTTAGCTACCTGGCTATAATCCAGGCATTTATACTTTTACTCTTTCATTTTGTCTCTCCAGTTAATCCAATGAGTAGAAAAACCCATTATTTCTTGGTTCAAGTATTATCACCCCAGGAGACAACCTAAGCCAGAGAACTTCAAATGTGTCTATACCCTTAGTCTATGAAAGAATTATACACCCTGGCTGTCTTCTCCAAATCTCTCTTTTCACATTTCCCATTTTATGCGGCAAAAGGGATGCTGCGTCTCTGCCTTAACTATTGTGTTCACAGTTAAGAAGTTAATGAAGGTGTATTTTGGGTACTAATGTGTCATAAAATTAGTTTGGGGTTTGTGTGTGCATTCAAGACTGTTTAGTCTAGAGATTAAAACTTGCAAAAAGTGTTGGAGTACAAATTAACAACAGAGCTGACTGAAACATAGAACTTTTAGGTAGTCAGAAAACTTTTTTCACAAGCTGATTCTGAATTTAAATATATCCTGGAAAAAAGCCTTTCATTGAACATTCTTTTCAGTAAAAGACCCATGGTACCCTTCAAGTAAAATGTGCTGCCTGATGGGCGGTGGCAGCACTGATGCACCCTCAGCAAGGGTCATTAGGGCCTGTGCTTAGTAGCAACGTTGAGACCAACCAGCTCTTCATGTCTATTCGTTGTATGCAGTCAGCGCCGTTCATCTTGTACCTATGTTTTCAACTCCTGTCTTGTTCCATGGAAATATTTGCAGAATTAAATATGGTCCTGTGGTGCATTTTAGATTAATCACCATTTTCAAAAATTTTGTGACTCTCCTGACAAAAATAATGTTGCATGCAGAACATTATATTTTTGTTGGAGTGTGGCTGTAAAAGACATATCATGAAGAAAATAGGCAAGGTAATTATTCAGCTCTGTTTGGCAGCACTTAATCCCTAGCTGAAACACTGCTTAAAAAGCAGTTAGATTCACCATAAAACAACAAAGAACTAGAATGAAAGGCAGGATCTATGAAATAAGGTTTCTAGAACTGGACATCTTCCAGTCTAGACAGAAATATCAAGGAGATAAGCAATTGCTTCTTGGTAGGTAAAAATGATTGCTCTTTGTCAGTGAGAGCAGAACAAAAGTAATTAACTTAAAGACATGTGAAGGAAACATAAATTACAGGGAATTTTACATCTTGTTTTACTGCTGTATGTGCACTTTAGGAAGAGATTGTAGAACCATGATCATCAGAGATTCTAAACACAGATTAGATAACTAAGTGTTAATGTAGACTTTTCTTTTTAGAGGAGAAAAAAAAATCCTTTCCTCTTCTTTAGTTAGTTCATCCAACACCTGCGAAAAGAAAATGTCTCTTGTGTCATACAGGGTTTGCAGTCACAAGCAAAGTTTTCACTCCGTGGTTTCTCTGTCAAAGCTCAGACACTGAAACGCTAAACAAACCCAGGTTTTTGCAAATAGATTTGTATGTAATGCATTCCTGCAAGTCCTGTTGTTTTAAGTGAGGTGAAATGATTTTTTCCAATAAAATCAGATTAATTCTATGTCTCTTGCATTACTATATCTATTTTTCATCATTAGTGCCTTCATGATACTATCTTCCCTGGAATTCTCACCTTCAAAATGAGGCAACCAATAATTTCTTGGACTCATGAAGGAACTTGAGTTCACATCTGCTCTGAGAATGATCCAAATCACTGATATTGCAAGCCCACTGTCATTTAGTATTACTAGATCGATTTAAAAAAGAGGAGGAGGGCAGTGATTTAGTAAAGTGAACAATCAGGATGCTCATTTTGCTTATGAATTAGTGCAGGAAGCTATCTGAATGTTGTCTGAAATGTAAAGAGCAATTGTGTTAGAGAAGATTCTTGAAATAGTGAATTTGATTATTTGTGTCCAAAAAAAAAAAGTCATGCTACACCTGGACACTGGGCACAAAAACCACAAACAAACAAACAAACACAAAACCAACAAAAAAACCTTCGCAGTTGGGTTCCTATGGAAAAAGAAAATGAACCCAATCTAAAAGACGAAGGAAGGAGAAGGGAAGTGCTAGTCATGTTCCTTCATTGGACATCAGATTTCTGAACTAATCTTTGAAACAGCATTTACTTTTATTCTTTCTGATTTAAGATAATGGGATGAAAATAGCTTCAGAATATACTATTTCTTTTTCAATTTCACATAGTCACAAATCCTTTATTAAGCAACCATGACTTTCAACACTCCTGTGGCAGAATGCAAACCCCCCTCTCTCCCCCTCCCTCCTTCATCATGGAAGGAGTAGGCACATCCCCCTCTCTCTCTCTGTGTGAGGCTAACAGCTTCTTTTGTTTGGCCCCAGAGCACCCTGGCCAGGGCCATTAGGAGAAGGGAGTGCAGAGGCGCCAGTGAGTCGCTGGGCACCTGTGACCAGTGTGGGGGATGTTTGGAGGCTTCAGGGGCACCCCACACATGATGTGGGGGTGCAGAGAAGCTTCTAGAATGCCTACAGTCAGGTCTGATCAGCCTATAAAAACGGGACTCTCTTGTCGAGACTCCACCCATTGTCGCCGGTCTCTCGGAGCGCGAGCTGAAGATGCTGCCGCCGAGAGCCCCCCCTCCCCGGGATGGAGACCCCGCTTGCCACGCCGCCACGGGTGTGAGTAAAACTGCTCGCAAGATTGCGAGTATATTTATCGTTTCTGTGCACATTTGCACGTGTAACTTCCCGTGCTTAAGACAAGCACGTATACAGTTATTTCCTCTCACAATCGCGAGTGTAACTTTATTTCCTCACACAATCGCGAGTGTATTTTCCTCCCGTGCTTCCATATAAGCACGTGTAGTATTCCGTGCATATTTGCACGTGTAAGTAAATTAACCCTCGCAGGATTGCGAGTGTGTTATAAATTTACCCTCGCACAATCGCGAGGGTACACTTTCCGTACTCACTACGAGTACCTATATCTCTTTAAGAATAATCCCACACCGTGTTCAGACAAGTGTGTACTCCTCTGGGACTCAGGGGCGGTTCCGGCATTGTTTTGGGTGAAACCACGTGCATGTACTCTGTGGACCTCCTGTTGTATTAGTTGCTGCCCCTTAATAATTTTCCTCAACTGATACCCGAACCTATATTTAAGTCACTTTTGGAGTGCTAAAACCTTGTTTCTCACTGGTTTAATAAAAATTGGTTTGGACCCTGTTGTCCCTTAAACTAGCCTCGGGGTGCCTGCATGACAAGTCCCATAAATATATTTTCTCTTTTAATTTTGCCCTACAACAGGTGCTTAGTTTGGTGTTGCTCACCACTATGTAAAGCATGATAATTAGCATTTAACTGGTTGATAAGGAATGTACAGAATGGCAGTCTTCTTTTTAATTAAAACGTCGACCATTTTCAGCCTTTCTGGAGTAATACTGCAAGGTGCACTTGTGGGTTTTTCTCTCTAGTTTTCCAGCATGTGGAACTGTCCCAGTTAAGTGACCCCATATCTCTTACCACTCTGGTCTGGCAAACAGTTTCTTCTCAGGTCACTGTTTTTAGGTGAGACCTGAAATTAATGTCTCCTGAAACAAACCTTTATTCTTCTTATTCAGGAGTAATATTCCAAGCAGTAACCTAATGAGACTGAAGACTGATTCATTCCATGCTTGCTTTGACATAAGCAGTGATGGCAATGAAGCCTGAGGCTGTGCAAATGGACTGGAACTGGTAGTTTTGCTCGCTTGAAATTTATACGGTCATTTAAAAAAGTAGAATGCAGGAGAAATATGGGTCAAAAATGCTGAACTTCTGGCACATCCTCATGAATTCTTCTAACCAATATCAAGCAAAGAGCAGTGAACAAGGTTTTCACTAGACTGTAAGGATTATCCTGGGAGAGGGGGCTGTTTCTTCAGGCTGTTTATTAAAACACCGGACTCTTTTCTCATTCCAGCAGATCTATATATTTTGCAGAAATAATTGTGCTTGTAATGTCTTCTTATTGTGCTAAAAACAAACAAACAAACAAACAAAAACCAGAACAAACAAAAAAACTACCAACTTTTCTTGAGGGCTGTCCCATCAGCCTTTTCCCTCAGGATATAGTCTTAAAACTTATATAAAATGTGTAGCAACCATCAAGTCTCTCTTGCTTTCGTATTCTTGAATGACAGCTTAATTTCAATGAGAGGTGCATTCTGGATACAAGTATATCAGAAACACTGAAACATCGTTTTCTAGAAGCATTTTGAGGAGTCTCTAGAGGGATATAGCTTTCAGGAATTAGACTGACTGAACTACTTTAGTAAAACTTGGTTTATATCACCTGAAAAGGTAATGGTCATTTGAATTGCTCACAGAGGTATTTGATATGTGTTGCAGGCAATAACATGGAGTGTAAACAGACCTGTTTGGCCAATTATAAAATGCAAATGCCTGAGTTCATTTTTTTTTCAAAAGTAAACAGAATTATTGGACTGAGGAGTTTAAAGAGTTTGCACTGATGTTTGATTATTTAATGTAGTTTTTTAAATCAGCAGATACAGCTTTCTTTGCTACACTGGAAGGAAAAATAGGAAATCTGGAATATCCATGCAAAATAATTTCAAAGAGAATCTGCAAATGCTTTAAGCTTCTCATGAACCCGATCTTAATAGAGTTTGAGATGCTGAATGGAATAGAATAGTGGAGTTGTTTTAGACCCAAGTCTTGAGGTAACAGCAGAGTCCATGCTGCACTTAGATTGCTGCATTACAATCATCACAGGCATAATTACACAGGTTGAGAGCAGCAGAGGATCCCACTGTCTGTTTATTGAGTGGAGCCAAATGTTGGGACCATACTGAAGGGATTGCTCAGAAACGTCTGGGGGGTGAAGAAATGAGTATTAGCTCTAGATTTACATATAACTGTGTATACATACAGCAAACGATTACGGAGAAAGGAAGAGATGGCAAAAATAGTTTTGAAGATAGGAGAAAGAATGTTGTACTGAGAACGTTACAGTGAACTGTTCTACATGCTGTTGGACCACTGGAGATCAGTAGAGGTCCAGAATCCACCTGCCAGCTGGTTCCTGCTGTTCTTTGTAGGGTGAGGTCTAGCTGGGCTGCAAAACCTACATTCTAATCATGGAGAAGGAGAATACAAGAATTACATTCAAAATAATACGGTTGGAGAAAAATGTATTGGATTTTTTATATTAAAAAAATACTCAGCTGCAGGTAGAAAAGAGTTCTGGAAGGTATTTAAAAGTATAATGTAGACTCAAGGTAGTTTTGCCTTAATATATTTAAATCCTACACATTTTTTGTATGGAACACTGTAAAGAAGTCAATCAAATGGGAAGACTAGGAAGCAGGAGGAACTAAAGCTAGATTTCAAGGTAGAAAGATTAAATGTGACATAATATGCCCAAACTTTAATAACAGACCAAGTCTGCACTTTACCTGTTTAAACAGATCTATTTTGTGCCTTTCTTGGTTAGATGGCTCCTGTGTTGTGAGCAGTTCAGGACTGTGTAGTTGAAATGCTGTCACCTTTTAATTTCTGCCTCCTGCCTGCTTCTGTTATGGCTCCAAACGTTGCTTCCACGCTGCAGCAGTACCCTTCTTTTTTTGTTGCTTTATTTTTCTAGTTCTAATTTGGCATTACTTTTGATGTTCTTGCATCTTATGTTTTTATGGAATATTTTAGAATTAGGATCCGTTATGTAATTTCAACCCTGTGTCAGTAAAACTCTTGTTTTTCTCTCAGCAAGTTTACTTTGCAATTACAGAATGTTCGCAAAACTGTTCCTATGGTCAAATATAGGTGTCCTTTTAACTAGTAAATATACATTTCAGAACTGTCTGTGGAGCACTTGCCCAATGTTGTGTTGTTGAACCAAGCTAAACTGAAAGGCCATTTGATGAGTTAATACAAATTTCTTCTGTCGTTCTTCACACTCAGGGGCTACAGTCAAGACTAAAAAATCCATGGTTCTCCTTTGCCTCGCACAGGCCCACCTTCTGTTCTTTAAAAAAATAGCTTTCAGTGGGGCTTCTGGACCCCTGTTCTCAGGTAAAGGCTATCTATTCATCTTACTCAATAAGCACCTGTAACAGAGGAATTACCTCCTGTCTCCACTGAATTCAAGGTAGAAGGCTCTGTTTTCAGTATATACAAGAGACACAAGAACTGCATAATTTTTCTCAGCTGCTTCCCAACATGAACTGGAAGGTAGGTGGGCATTGTCACTCTCTGAATAGATAAAGTCAGTAGCTTGCATTTGGTCTAGTAGTGAATCAGTGTCAAAATTTAGATTTCATGAAAATTGCTCATCTCTGACCATTGTGCAACAACTTATGTTCTCTTTGACAAAATCAGACATTTTGCGATACACCTACTTTTCATATTTCTTTCCCAAGAAATCAGGATTATCATTGCTGGTTTCTGTTGCATTCCCCATCCCACAAGATGCTCATCATATCAGGCAACAGGCATTACTTTCACAGTGAATAGAAGTTTGTCCATTCCCCTTCCTCTAAGTTAAACATGAGGGCAATGCAATTAAATATTACTATAGTAGAAGAAAATGGATTGGAATAAAAGCAAGGACTTGCTTTTTGCCTTTGCAAAACAAATTTCTCAGTTGAAAATAACTGACTTTTAGATACTATGTTCCATCTGAGAAACACCAAATCAAGACCTTCAGGAATAACAAGGATTCTGAATAACACTAAGGTGAAATCTTTCCACCTCTCTCTTTGTTCATATTCTGCCAGGACAGTAATGTTCAGTGTTGTAACCTGTTTTGTCTAAAAAAATAGTGCCCAAATACTCTCTCTGTGGCCTGAACACAGAAGCAAGTGGAAAATACTTAGTTGTTGTTATCAGTTAGAAAATACTACATTATAGCTCCTTATTATTGCTGAAATATTGAATGACAGGTTACAAAAAAAAAAATAGAGTATGCAAGCCAGTTCTTCAGGACTGTTTTTCCTTGATAAGCAAACAGAATTTGCTGTAAGTTGCTGAATGCCTAATCCTTCTTATTATGCATTATACTCTCTGTGTTTGTTAGGAACGAAAAAGGAGAAATGCGTCCTGTTTGGATTTGGAATATAGATTGCAACATTTCATTAATACAGCTCAGTAATGCTGGTTATCTTAAATAGCTGTCATGAACAGGGTATGTAGTCATCTAAATCACTGATGCCAGACTCTGGGTTTGTTTTTTCTGTTCTTCCAGGCAATGTGGCTATACGCAACCTATTCCAACTGGGGAGCCTTGTCAGCAGGTACTTGGATGAGGAGTTATGTGGCATAAGGACATTATTTCAACAGTATTAGAACATAAATACCTCTTCTGTTCTGTCTTGGATTTATCCGGTTTCTCAGAAACTGAGAAGATTTTGCAGAAAAGAGTAGCAGCGCAATCTTTTGGGCTGTAGTGGATGGTAGGGTCCATTTTCCTTGCTCTTATTGGTTCAAGAAAGGAGGAGACGGCAAAGAAAACATGCAGATAAAAAATAACACTAAAAAAACAGGTATTTCACGTGGCAAAGCTTTGATTTAATTATGATTTTGCATTGGTTTCTAGTCTTGACTTGTATTGAGAGATTTTCCCATTCTAGCAATCTCTTTACCTCCCATTTTGTTCCATCATCCCTATTGATACTTCCCTTCCAACCCTCTCTAGCATACCTGATATAGGATCAGGATGTAAACAGATGCTGTATAAATGAGAAAGAAGTGGGAAATGGTCAGCAAAGAAACAGCAAAATTGCTCCAGTGTTTCAGTCAATGACAGTAGAAATAACAACTCCATGATGGGTTGGATAGGGCACAGAGAGCTCAAGTGACAAAAAGTGAGAAGTTAATTTGGTGCTGGGGGATGTGTTCCCTTCCACATATTGAGGTTAGTATCTGACATCTCACAATCCCAACTTGCTTCCATCTTGCCCTCCTATATGTCACCCATACGCACAACAGAGATGTCATCAGCAGATTCTTGGCTTTGCTTGTTTCTGAGTGTGTATGTGTCTCACCAAAATCTGGCACAGAAATCTAAGATGCTTCATATGTGATTCTATGGAGCTTTGTTTCTTCTTATGGCGGTTAAAAACTGTTCCTTTATTATTGAAATATTATTGAAAACATTTTCAACAGTAGCTAGGTACAGATTAAAGTATGTGCTGAATTCTGTTGACTAGAATGCTTTTCCAGCCTAGAAAAGAAATTTCGATATATGAATCAGAGCAAATTGTCCTTACTATTACAATAGCACTTTTTTCAGTTTTTAGCCTTATCACTACCATGTTGCACATCTTTCAGTAGTAGGTCTGCACATAGATTAATATAATGAGAATCATGAAAGGAAAGGAGATGTCACTCAGAGGTGTCATAAATACATTTCAAATGGAGCTTCCATTCTTTCTGTGCATGACAAGATGTTTGAGGAGGAGGGAGGAAGGAGAAGTTGGTGATGATCATGATTGCTATTCTTTAAAACATATGCTCAGCGCTTTGTAAGCAGTGTATTCAGTGGGAGAGTCATAGGTTTTCCATAATGACCGATTGACTGCTTTTGCGAGTCTTGAGCCAAATCTAAAGAGATCGGTTATGCATTGACAACACATTAGATAGGAAAAGTCTGAATTTTCATTGTGTAAATTTGGAACAAAACAAATCTGTTGCTGGTTTCATGCTAGTAAAAATAACCTGCGAAATGTATGTATTTTGAATTCTTCTAGGGTTTTTGGTTATATTTTCAAGGTGTCTAGCTAATACTTTCAGTAATTTGTGGCATAAAAAAGTAACTTCTTTTAAAAAGTTTTGAAATCATAAAGCAGTAGCTATTATTTGGTATCTGATTTGAAATTTTAATATATCATGCTGTACTACAGTGCAGTCTAATTTTGTTTATAGCATTTGATTATCATGTCAATTTACATCCAGGATAGAGGAAAATGGCTAGATACCAAGCAATACATTTTAATAGGTTCACCATCTGCATCATTTGGTATGGCATTCAGTGATTTTTGTCCTGATGTGACAAACACGTTGTTGTTCTTTAGACACTGCTAATCTTCACTGTTTTGCATGACTGAACTAACTGCGTGTCGCTCAGTCCCTGATGCCTGATCTACCCATTAGAACAACCTCTCAGAGGTAGACATGATGTGAAATACCAAAATGGCCCAGGTGTACTCACCAAGAGCTGCCATTTGCAAAATCTTTGCTATGTTCGGAAGTTTGTGGTAGAAAAGTAAGTCTCTCAAGAGCTGGTCATTAGTGCTCAGGGATTCAGGCAGACTTGAAAAAGTGGAGAAGTGATATAAATTGTGTATCATGATGGATGATAAGTAGTAAATGCTTTAAACAATAGTGCATGCATCAGATTCTTGCCTGCAGGCTTTAACGGCAGGAAATCTCTAGTGTCTTTCATCAAAGGATTGAGGAAGACAAAGGACAAAGTAGGCAGTACAATCTGGACAAAACCAGCAACTGCATGTGATGCTTGGTATGAAATTTCTGTTTCAGCTGCTGCTCTTCGTCTTGCTGTCATGACAGCACCAAATTTTACCTGCATTGCCATGCAACAGAAACTTCCAAACTAGGTTTTTGTAATGAGCAAGAGTAGCATTATCCAGTAGCAAAAGAAAGAGCTGGGGAACTCCTGGCACAGGAGACATTTTCTCTCTTGTGTTTATTCTTTCTCATCCTAAGGCAAGTCAGAACACAGTACACCCAGATAAACAGATTTCACACAGCCTGCAAATACTGACAGTGAATGTGCAGAAGAGCAATAGTTAATAAAGAAACATTATTTACAGAGTTCCCCTGCATTCAGAACTATCGTTTTCTTTCATTTTATTGTGTTTATATATAAAGAACTTCAGTTCTTTTGACTGCCATGGAAAAAAAAGGAAAGAAAGCAAGGGAAAATAACCAGATTGTGGTAATATTTTGAGGAAAGCTACAGGAATAATGCAGAGAATGGAGAATAAACGGAATACATAACCTTATTATGCTTAGAATTTGATAGTGTTTGCACAATATTTTGGATGAGAAAACTAGGGAAGGGAGAGAAATGAAGGCAAGTAACACCTTCATTGCCTATAAGCAGCCAAACTTCTGGTTAAACACTGCAGTGGAAGCATAAGTGACTAGAATGGAATGGAGCAAGCGGTCTAAGTGCACTAGAAACCCTGAGGTTTTTTGCCAACATCAACTGGTGGAAGAGTGAGAATCAGCATCTTTTATGACTTTGCTTTCGAATTGTGGCTGTCTGCTGCCCGTGACCGGCTGCCATCTTCCAGCTTTCCTTCGCTTGCTGTCAGAGGTTGAGTGGAGAGACTCCCAGAAACATTTTCAGTCACTAAATAGCATGAACTGTGAATCTGTGTTTATCCAGGTTTAAACAACTAATTTCTTTTAGACAATCCAACACTGCAAACAGATAATACATGTTTACAATTCATAAAATTAGCTGTAGTGCCTTTTTTTGTTCTCAAATGGATACTTCTAAATTCCAGCTGAGATGCAGTGAAAGGGTTAGTTTTTGATCTTGTAGCTCTGAAGGAAACCAAGTGCAAAGAATTTTGCATGATTAATGCTGATGAATAATTTCTTCATGTTAATAGAGAATAATAAAAACATGACTCATTCTCCTAACAAAGATTTTGTAGAGTGACATAGTTGTACATTAACATCCAAGGAATCTGCCACAAGTTTATTTTACTCACCAGGATCATTGTTATTTGTTCCACATAGGCACACAAGGACATGAGATCCATTTTCTTTTTTCTTCAGTAAGATGAAAAATCAAATCTCATTTAAATTTTTTTCATACACAATCTGATATTATATAAAGAGCCAAATTTTGCCAGTTACAGCTCTAAGCTTTTCATGAAGTCTAGAGCTCTTGTAGATTCTCATAGAATTAAGTCATCACATCACCTTAATTTCAAATTCCTCATAATTAAACCAGTTGAATGAACACGGTCTTGTTAAGGCCAAAAATCTAGAAAAGGAATTTAATGATTTGCTAGGTTAGAACTTCTAATATTTCCTCTTTTTTTTTTTTAATACGGCGTCCAAAAGCTACATTATGCAGTAATTACTGTCATTTGCTGTGAGAGACAGGTAAGGGAAGCAGATAAAATCTAGCATGGGCATGGTAACAATTTCTTCTCATTATGCTCATGACTGTCATTCAGTTTCTCAGTGGCGTGTTCTCCTTGCTTTCACCTTAACTCCTTTGGCTCAATTTTGACATAAGCCAGAAATGAAGGATACATATTTTAAAACTGAGGGTTTGTTTTTTTTTTTTTCCTCAACATCATGTTTTGGGTTAAGTCTTGTTCATTCGACTATTAAAGATAATTTGAGGAATTTCATGCAAGTTGCTAAGTTGTAAATAATTGTTACCTTCAAACACATTTTGTATTGTGGTAACCTATAGGAGGACCAGGCATAGCCTTTCTTCCCACTGTGCTGAGTATAAAACAAAAGCTTGTCTAATGAGCTTACAAATGCTAAACAAAAATTCCTCACGAGCAGGATGTAAACAGGTTTTGAGTCCATAAGAGCAGGACTGGAAACATTTAATTGTACTATTAAGGAGAGGATCATGATATTTTGTTAGTGTGTATGAGAGAAAGATCTTAGATCACAGCTGCTTCTGAAATACTGTGGATCTGCCATCCTTGTAGAAAGAGGGAAATTATAGTTTGTACTCTAAAAATGGCTCATGTTTTTCAGGCTATTTTTCCAAAGATTGCTACTTACACTAAATGAACAGACAGTGATAATCAGTTTTGGCTTCTGGATTCTTCATAAAATATTCCAGACACAGGCACTTTACCAGTGCTGACTCCAAGTACTTGCTTTTTTTATTTTTGAAAAGTAATTGCTGCTTCTGGCCCTGCTTCCCTGAGGCTAGGCTCCCGCATTTAAATTACTGACTTGTCCAACCCTCCATGGTAAAGGTGCTGGCAGGCAGGCAGTATTAGCACTTCAAATGCTGCAAGTGCCCATCTGATACCGTTGTTTTTCTTGGGCCTGGGAAATTCATCAATGTTTCTCAAGTAAATAAGGTCTTATTGTCAGGTTCACATATATTAAATAAATGTTTTCCCGTTTTCAAAATGAGGTTCTTGTTTAGATCTTTGAAATCCATCCCGTACTATGATAAGGAATACATAGCGTGAGAGAATGGCAATGTTAATTCATGAGACTAGGTGCTTCACCTAATTTGAGAACATTTTTATATGAGTATTTCATATATGCATGTGTCTTCCTATCCAAGGTGTATTTTTGATAAGGAATTTTTAGTTTCTTGCAGCAGTGTGCTGACAAAATATTCCGGAAGATGATAGTCTTTTGTTTCTGTAGAGGATATTGTCACCTTTTCAAGTTTTAACAAATTCCAGCTTCCAACAATCCCGTGGAATGAGCAAAACACTATAAAAATTAATGCAGTGACCACTGCAAAAGTGTTGTATACCTACACCTCATCTTGCTTCTCTTCTGTAGGTGTATGTCACAGATGTGTCCCTCCTTAGACTGAGATAATCTACACAAATAAAACTCCTCTGAGGTTTCTGTTTAGCAGAATAAACAATGACATCTATTTGCCAGTCAACTGGTTCAGTTCTCATTAGGATGTTGATTATTCCCCAACTTCAGCTCAAATGACTAGTTGCTGATTACATTCTAACTTGTTAAAATGCTTTTTTTTCCCCAGGACTTCTATATTTAGAGATAGTGGCTAAATGGGGAAAATAAGCCAGTATGTTGTTTTATAAAGCAGCAATTAGTTGTGGTTCTGTATGAAGACTCCAGTGGGAGTTCTTCAGCATTGAGTGGTGACTCTTACCAGCATAACCTGGTCCTGACATGATGTGTTGCATCGCTCTTTGTTTGCACTGATGACTTTTTGCAATGTTTCTAGAAAATAAGAAAAATGTAGTAGTATCATTTAAAAGACTACCACCAGTTCAAAATGCTGATGAGTAGTGTATGTAAACATGCACTTACAAAGGGTGGAAGACCTGTAAAATAGTAACTAACACACAATAATTGCTTCAGAAGGGTTACGAAGGGTTCTTGCTGAATCTAAACAGTCAAGTGAAACACAAGTTTGTAGTCCTATGTTCAAAGGGAACTTGGTGAATTTCCAGTAATTTCCCTGCTCAGTTCAACAATACCAAATCCTTGAAAAGTAAATGGAGAAAGCTTCTGATTTACCGAGAACACTCCTCAAAACTGAGAAGCAATGTTAGGTGACACACTGAAGTAAACACCTAATTTCCTCTAACGAGGATACATAGGATTGCTCATCCTTGTTGAGAAAAGTTTTTCATGGATCTCCACTAAAACTGATATTGATGACTTGCATCTATAACGCTCGTTGACATTGGTACTTCTTGTTCTATTTAGCTGAATGAAATGTTCTTACGTTTTTCTAGCTCTGCAAAAACAGGTAAAAGAAACCAAGCGAATCATGTTACTGGCTCAAAACGTTGTGAAAACCAAAACTAAATGAACCATCTTCAACACATTGCATTAGGGGAAGAGCTGGAGAACGATGAGGTAGGATCAAAATTCACATTGCAACTTCTGTTCTAGAGCTGAGCTGGAAGTGCTGTGCTGACTTTGAGATGGACAGATAGATCTGCAAATCTCATTCTCTCTTAGGCTAGAGGGATTCCACCTTACAACACGGTCCAGACAACGCCTCTATTTAAATTTTTTTTATCAGGAGAAGTATGTCCATTCAAAATGTTGTAGGTTTTTTGTCTGTTAGGTTTGGTTGGGGTTTTCTTGTTTGTTAGGTTTGGTTTGGGGTGGTGGTGATTTGTTGTTGTTGTTGAGGCTTTTTGGTTGGTTGGTTGGGTTGTTTTTAATGAGATGGCAACCGAGAGGGAGAAGCTGTCTTGTTTTCTTTCTTCAATAAGTCTGTCAATGAAAATAATAGAATCAGGTCAGGAAGCTAGCATGTGATTAATATATGATTTTCCCTTAAGGTTTTCCTTTATCTGGGAGATGTCAAAATGGAACTAAATGTACCCCTGTTGCTGTAGTTGGCAGAGGCTCGGTGGGGGGCAGAGCATTTTGAGGTTTTTTCCTCTTTCTGATAGTTTGGAAGTGAGCAATATCTGCCAGCCAAATGAAAACAAAAGGGGTAAAGTCTAATGTTGCCAGTTCAAAAGGATCTCTGCACTTCAGAAATAAAGGTTGTTCTGTATACCTTATGATAAAAGGGGAAAAAAATGCAACTTGAGACAAAAGAAATCTGAAACTTCGAGTCTACTCATCCTAAAAACTTCCAAACGTAGCACAATGTTCCCTTTGAGTCTACTGCTGTGCTTTAAAGCCTGTACTGTGTTTCAGGATGAGTGATTCATTACATATTATCTCTTAATGTTGGGAAGAGTTTGGGTATGACAGGAAGAAAGAGAGGAGTGGTTTAGGTCATCTTGGTTTCACAGATTTGAAAACGGAGTTGATATTGAGGTACAACATCAAAATAAAGGTGGCAGAACACTCAAGGCAGCTCTGTGATATTTAGTGCGGTTGCAAACTTTCAGAGAAGTCCTAAATCCAATAAAAAGCCACAGAAAATTAAAAACTCAAGGGACCACAGTTGGTAGAGGTGAAATCATTGTTTTAGAAATGCCTCTTAAAATCTCCTTGTGTTATCTGTTTCCAGGAAATGATTACCCCTTAACTTTCAGTGGTTGTAGGAAATTTCTTCTGCTTTTATTGTAATAACTCCATATCCATTCAGAAATGGCAGACAATAAGTCCAAGCACTCTGAGAGCAAGAGATTTTGATTTTTCTGTCTATAGCACCAGCTATGGAGCTTTATTGAATCAAGCTGTTAAGAGTTCATGCTTTTAGCTCTGTAGGTTTCTGGTTTGAGAGACCAGAGTCACTGTTTGATTTTAGAATTTTGCTAGGAATATCACAGGTATTATGTCAGTTTAATGTGTCCCCGTGGTATTCTTAAACATGTCATTAAAACCCTTCAGCAATGCCACTGCACACAATGATAGAACAAAATAGACTAAATTAAAGCACTGGTGAACAACATTTTCATGTTTGTTTCCAAACATACTTTTCCTGTAGGAAATTGTGTTATGGCTGAATAGTGCTTAATTCCACAAAAAAATTTATCTGTGCGAAACCTGGAAGATTATGCTCAAACTTGCTGCAAGTGACTAAAATAGTGGTCAGATATGAATTTTGAGATACTGTGTTTTTATCAGTCATAAACAACACAGATAGGCAGTGGAGGTTATGGGAAAGCATTGAAAAAGAACGTCAGTGGTGCAGAATGGACAGGATAAAATTATGTCTGTTTTCTGGTATGAAACAAATTTGCTGTGTGCTATAATAATGTAACTGAACACTTTTCTGTGATCCATTTAAAATCTTGGGCAAGACATAATGGCTAAAAAGAAAATAAGAATGGCTTAGAACGAATTGCACTTAAGATCTGGCTGAATATTCTACCTGTTTCTCCATCTATAAAGTTATGGTTAAAAAAAAGAGGTATAGCAGAATGTCTGATTAATAAATTGCAGTCAATTGCAATGCTTAATTATCTCCTTAGGAGGTTTGAAGAGAAAGTAATGGATGAAACATGCTTTTCTCCCAGCATGAGAGGAGCTGGCTAGAACAGCTTCATGGCTTAAAAAAACCCCATCTTTGCTGTAAGTGAGGAAAGGAGCAAAGTTTTAAATAACAAGTGTGCATCTGGTTTTCTTGTTAAAATCGGGTAAAGCCAAGAGTGTGATGTTTGTGTACAGATAATTGAAACAGTGATTTACAGATAAAAGTCTTTTAATTTTCTCAAAATCACAGTAGAGATTATATTTCTGTACAATATCTGAGGGAGGGAAATTGTGAAGTATCAGGGGGTCTTGTTAGAAGTCTGACATATGCAGTACGTGTTTTATAGTTCCCAGTGGCATAGCTGGAACTGTTAAATAGGAGTCTAAGCTCATAGTCCAAAGGAAAATGTCATGAGGCTTTTAAGGGCATTGCATGCTTACTCTATAGGAAAAATATCATCAAATTTTATCTCCTTTTATTAAATATAGTCAGCTTTATCAAGGCTTTCTCTCCTTTTTTCTCCTTCCTAACATAACAAAAAGGGAATTTCTGAGCTTGAAAATAAAGCCTCATGAAAAGGGGCAGAGAATGGCAACTGAAATAAGAGGTGGACAGTGTCTTATAAGGAGACAAAAAAAAAAGCTGGGACTCTTCCATCTAGAGAAGAAAAGGATAAAGTAAGCGATATGACCAAGGTTTACAAAATCATGATGACAAAGTGAATGAAAGACTGACGTTCACCATATCTCTTGGTGCTCAAACTAACAGTACCTGACATTGGTGGGAGGTTGGTTTAAAACAAAAGGTTTACTTTTCTATTAAGATGGTTATGAACTTCTGGAATTTGTTGCCACAGGAGGCTAAGGTGACAAATGGACAGTGTCAGCAAGTAGCAGAAGGAATCAGACAAATTCCTTCTGTAAAAGGAATAAAACTATGATTACTTATCAAAGAGAACTAGCAAGGATGTATGGTCTAGAATTGCTAATGCAGCAGGTGTGGATGCAGGGGAACAACAGGGTCAGTGGACTGTAGAAAAGGGCAAAGATTATTTGTTCTCCATGCTAGGGTCTTGTATGCCACTGTCCAGAGCAGAATATGAGGCTTTGCTGGGTGATGCTCAACTCAGTAGGGCATTTCTTAGGCTTTTAGAGAAGAAAATGTGTTTTAATTTCTCATTAAAAAGACAACAGTGAACTGTGAAAACTTTCTTGCCTAATTAACTTTGGAGGGGAGCATGTATTTTGAAAAATGTTCACCTTTAGAGCAAAGCCTTGGTATTGGATCTATTTCAGATTGTGACTTTCACTTCAAGTAACTTATCTCCTCCATTCAAAATTCTAATGAGTTCATAATGAAATTTTTGATTCTGTAACGTTCTTGAAGAAGTCCTCAAGAGTCCCTGCTGATTTTGCAATTATTTTACAGCAAGCTGAAATATTCTGGTGCTTTTAGTCCATACCTATATCTGGAGACCAAAATTTACATTTAAAACGTAATAGATTACGCTTTTTCATCCTAACCGGAATTCTCAAGCCTGTGCAACTAAGACCCCGATCTCCTGCATCCAGTGCTAGGAGAAGATTTTGAAATGCTGTTATATGAGGCAAAACATGCTGATAAAAACCCAAGACAACAATAAGCCAACCTGGGTTTCAGAAAAAAAAAAAATCCTATTTCAAGGGAATATAGATGCTAATCATTATTTACACTGAGCAGATGGAGCACATAAATTGCTTTTGCTGTTTCCCAGGCACAACCACAAGTTAAAAAACACTTTAAACCCCAAGAGTCACAGATAGAAAGCTAATAGCAACAAGAGATAAAAGTTTTCCTCACAAGTTCCTGAAAACTGTACTGATATCTCTGGCAGACAAAGAATTGGCTGTCGGTATCTCATAGTTTGAAAAGTTTTTGCTTTTTGTAAATACCAACTCCTTGAGCATTTCTTGTTTGCTCAGAGACCAGCCAGTTAAACTTCTGGCCATTCATCAGGAGGTGTGCCCGTGTGTCACTTTAGGAATGCCAAAGTACACTTACTATGTACCAAAAAATGCCTTGTGTAAGGTTCTGGTAACAAATTTTCCTTTTTTTTTTTTTCCCCTGATACCACTCACTGCATTATCTTGTCAGAACAGCTTTATGCTCTTTTTGACAATGTTCCCATTCAGGACACACAAAGGATCCTGGAAATCTATAAATATTGCTTACCTTGCTGCTTTTCCTGCCCTATTATCTGTCTCTTCCCAGAGGCTCCTTATAAACCCTCTCCTTTACCCCAGTCCTACTTTTTAATCCAAACCTATGAAAGGCAGAGTATTCCAGCTGAAGAATTGGTGGCTCTGTGCCCAGCTGTCATGTTATTCTTCTCTTCTCCTGGTAGTGCTGTCCTCTGCTACAAGGTCAAGCATCTCCCGGCTCCTCTGCTGACTTGGAATGAGAGGGAAGGGAGATGGTGATTGTGAAGAAGGTTTCTTGGAAATAACTGCTCGATAAATTTAGCCAGTGTTAAATTGATAGGCGAGGGAGGAGGAGGGATTGTTGGATTTTATTGCTTCCTTTTAATAAAGACAGTGGTAGGTTTGAGCTGTAGTTATATTTTCATTTTCTACGTAGCTTTGCATTTAGTTTGGGCCAAACCCAACTTTTTAGAGCTTGCCAGCTCTGTTGTAGACTTCGCCGCTTTCAAGAAAAGAGAAGAAAGCTTCTCTACTTTGATGTGGTTTTGTGCATTCATCTGGGGAGGCACAGTCTGACTGGGGAGCTCAGCTGAGTGGCTACATTCAAGAACTGTGTTTAGTATTTATCCTCAATTTTTCTCAGGCAAAAGAATATGGTACAGGATTTTCCAGTGATTCTAAATCTATGTTTACTTGGGTTACTCCTTTTGGACACTTTTTCTCGTAATATTCATTGCCTACCGATATCTTTTATTCCAAGTCCCATTTCTGTTGTCTTGGATGCTTCTTCACTTTTTCTCTGATGCACGGTGTGAGGGAGGAACAC
This sequence comes from Patagioenas fasciata, assembly GCF_037038585.1. Lineage (NCBI taxonomy): Eukaryota > Metazoa > Chordata > Aves > Columbiformes > Columbidae > Patagioenas > Patagioenas fasciata. The sequence continues at coordinate 12,013,876 of NC_092533.1, read as the reverse complement.
ACAAAAAATCATGCAGTAGGGACTTTCTTTTTGTTGTTTTGTTTGTTTGTTTGTTTTTTCCTTTGTTTTGGTTTAATCTTGGAAAAAAAAGTCAGTGGCTGCAGTTTAACAATCTCAGTGTGGGGACTAGTCCGCAACAAAAAGCAGGAGGATCAGATTCTGTTCCCATGAGCTGGGCTTGTGCTGGCAATGCAGGGCAGAAAGCTCAGAGCAGCACCGTCTGCTCTGACCTCCTGCCGTGTGAGACCCGCACGAGTCTCAGCAAAAGGGGATGTTTAAATACACCTAATTGATTTGACATTCTGTGAGGAAATGCAACACTGGATTTTTCTGTCTTTGTTTTCGCATTTGTGTTTGTTTTGTTGTTTTGGTTTGGGTTTGGTGTGGGTTCTTTGAGTGTGTGTTTCAGTTTGTGTTTGGTTTCTTTGTTTTGGTTTTTTTGTGGGTGGGTTGGTTTGTTTGTTGGGGTTTTTTTAAGGGACAGGAAGGCATAATTCTAATGCTTTTTCTTTTATTTTTTTCTTTCTTTTCTATTTTCCTGAATAGTCATAAACTGGATGAAAATGCATAAAAACCAGAAGCGTTATGGTCACAGTACACAAACCCATATTATAATAAAGTCATTAATTGTTATTAGAACTTTTTTGTCTTAAAGAAGTCTGTCTCATGGCCAGTGTAAATAAAAAGGCACAAATTTATCTCATTTTCAGCATGTCTCCACATGGATTGTTTCTTCTCGCTCAACCGTGAATATGAAAAACTTCTTTGGAAAGAAAAAGTTGACTAGAAAAAGAAGCAGAGCAACACAGGCTTCTGTCAAAGTAACGATCTCAGCAGCCTGGGGCCGTGTCGTGTGCTGACTGCTGTCAGGCACAGGAACAGTGCGTTGCGCGGAAAACTCAGAAGTCTTTTAACAATCACAATTTTCAGATTATCAATGCTGGGCATCTAAGCTTAAAACACATATCTGTGTGCAATTACAGAATTAAGCACTCTGAATGCTGCTAAAATTAGTGTTAACGCTCAGCTACTCATTCACATATTTCACTTTGTATTTCATTTTTGCAGAATATGTTTGTTCTGCCTGTTTTCCTAATGGCAGTGTATGCTTTCTGTTTTTAGCGGATAGAAATTGTGAAATAAGCCATTGGTTTGGATAAGTTGTTTTGTATTTTGCTAGAATTTGGAAACATATTTATAAACATATGTGTAAACATGTAAGCAGACATTAGGAGCTCTTGGAAGGAAAACAAACAATTCATAGCTTTCCACAGAGAATTTGTCAGATAATATGAGAAATAAAAAGAGAAGAAAAGGGCATGCACATTGATCCTCACTTTAAATAAATTTACAAGATATATAGGTTAATATAAAAACTACATTCCACATGTTTCTAGACAAATTAAATACCAATAAATTTGATGTTAACGAGGAGATACATTTGAAAGCAGGAATTGATGCATTTAGTGAAGATATAAAATAAAAATATGAACAGAAGAGAAAATAGCTAATTTTTAGTGAGATCCTGGGAAACAAGTGAAAGAGAAGAGATTACTAAGGAGAAGATGTAAATCTGGACAGAAAAATAAAGTGGAAATTGGTTCTATTATTTCAGTTCCACAAAAAATGAGAAAACAGAATTTACCTGAAATTAAAACTAACAATGGACTTTTTTTAAGGTAGATGGTTGTGATGGAAGGGCCCAAATGAGAGGCAGTGGCTTTTTCCGGGCACTGATGTAACCGAGTGGGGATATGGAGTAATTGGTGTTCCAAGTACAAGAGACAGGGGCTTTGAAAGGAGATGGAATGGCACAGATTCACACTGAACAGAGGAAAAATAGACTTTATGGACTGGCAAGTAATGAACTGCATTGAGGATGTTTAGGAGTAGTGCAATGAATTGTCACTGAATCTACACAGTGATGGATATGACTATTATCCCAGCCAGTTTAGACAGGAGTAGAAGCTTGCTGATGCCTTGCAATGCTAGAGAGCTAAGAGCCGTGAAAACAGACAGTAACGCTCAGGACTATGTGGGACTCTGAAAAATGATGACAGAAGATATTAAATGATCATTTAAGATGCTGAAGAGATCATTAAAAAGCAATAGAGATACTAAATAGAACTTGGATTTCTGCCTCTCCCCTCTCTCCCATACTCCAAAATGACAGGAGACTTTTAAGACCAGAAATTATGATGAACAAACATTTTTATAGATACTTCTGCAAAGATGTTTGAAGAAATAGATCTTAGTCATATGAACTACTTCATATCTACCCATACCTCAAAATTGTTATTAACCCTGCACCACACCAAACATCTTCCTTGTTCCAAATGCCCACACTTACTGCAGAATGCAGGGTGGTGGGATTTTTCTTTAAAATAAAAAAAGGCAGAAAAAGCATTAAGAAGGATAGTAGCATAAACTGTCATAACCTGTTGAAAAGATTGACTCTGAACTGAAAATACAGACAGCTCCTCTGCCATCTGTTATACCTGGAGATATCTGGCATACAGCTACAGTAGCGTCAGGTGGAAAAACTACAGGAGATGTCCTAAGGTCATAGGTATGATACAAACAGAAAGAAAGGATGCTGTGTGGGTGTTAGATGCCAAAAATGGTTTCATGATAAATACCAGTTTCATAGCAGGGGAAATAAAGAACTCCTATCACGCTAAAAGGAAATACAAATTGTTCTAAATAACCGCAGAGGGGATAAGAAAGTGAACTTAAGCCTCTGATGTCATCCATGGACAGCTACGTCTGTGCTGACAAGCGAGGAGGTTGACTCCTGGGGTAGAAACTGATAGTTCTAAACAGCTTCTAGGAGGCATTTGCAGGAATTTTAAGGTCTACAAATCCCTGGGTGATTTGAGTTGGCATCTACGCATCGATAATGCAGCCATAGCTGTGGAAGAAATTTGTCATCCTATCAATTAATTTAGCCACAAGACTGCCTGTTTAATCTTTTGCCATTGAGTGGGCATCCTTGAAAACACAGCTATTCCCTTTTTTTTAGTCTATTGCTACTCTGAGCAAATTTTGTGTTTTAAAAAGTGCCCTATCAAACACTTGTTGGCTTGCTTTAGTAACGTACTTGGTTTTGTGATGGGGTTTGTACAAACTATAAGGTCAGATCCCTGCATATGAGCAAAGGATAAACTCATTACTATATGCTTGATACTTTAAGGAATAGAACTACATACAAGAATACCAAAAGGAAAAAAGTCAGCTTAGTTTTTTATAGTAAGTTCATCTAATGTTAAAATCAACTATTTAAACTCAGTTGTTGTAACAGAGGAAGATGAATTATGGAACACAAAATAGGGAAAAAAGTATTGTAATGCAGACCTAGAAAAGAGAAGATGACAAGAGGGAGAGATTCATTTAGCTGAGTATTTTTCTGACTAATAATTACATTTGAAAGGCCAAAGAACATGCACTCCTTGTGGTCTCTGTGATTGGAGAGGGTATGAAAGTATTTGGTATTTGACTTGATGAGTTTAATTTCTAAATGTAAATCTGTAGTGGTAGAAGCTATCAAATTAGAATAAGGTCAGCTGGGCTCCACTAATTCACACCAACTGTGAACCACATTCAAATTAGTTTCCATCAGTTAAAATTCATTTTACTGACAGGCACCTCTGACTGTTGAAAGGACCCACAAGTCAGCAACAGAAAGATAGTAAGAAAGCTCATTTTGTAAAGGCTAATTGTATACATTTTGATCTAGCTATGGCACAAGTCCAAGAATCTGGACTTTCTCCTGCTACCATATACGTTAGGAAAATACCCGAGGAGATTTAATGTGTGATTCTGCAAAATTTATTCCAGTTTCCCTGAACTGGTAGTTAACTTTTGTGTCATCAGAAAATGGAAAAGCAATTTCTACCATTACACTAAAGACAAATAGTACTTAGAGGCTGGGTTTCGGACAGGAAAGAAATCCATGGACAGTAGTATGAAAGACCTGGTTATCTCTAGAATAGCTTTTGACACTCTCTCTCTCTCTCTCTCTCTCTCTCTCCATGTTATATTTTGTTATCTAACTAGGATTTTATGAAAATACCTCCTTAGGAGGTAACTAGGAATATAAAACTGTAGCTTCCCATATTTATCAACATTATTTGCTTAATATCCTTCTGTTATTTTAAGAGATATATTAGTGAAAACTCTAGTATTCCACTATCCTTCCTATCACGTATAATGGTTATGGAGTTCAGTGCAGAAGCAATAGGTGATCAGTACAGGAAATTCCTAAGGTGCCAATGGATAAAGCTGGACAAATGTTATTTTAGTACTCAAATAGTCTTCCTAAGTTTGCTACATTTTATTTTTTTCATTATACTATAGATAATTTCTGTGGTGGTTTTTTTGGTTGGTTGATTGGTTGGTTTTTATTTCTGGAATTGATCTTTTTCTTATCTCTGTCAGTTTGCTGGTTTGATGTCATTTTGTGTAGGTTTAGAAACTCTGGAAAATACACTGTTCTGTTCTAATCTTGAGCACTTAATTACCTAAGTAAGTTGCTAAAGTGATGGTAAAGTACTTTGTTTCTGTGAAATACACATTACCCAGTTACTGTTCTACTTGAAATCAGTTGACTATTTCATATGAATACTGGCATGAATATAGAAATACACATTCAGGTACCCTTGCTGGTGATAAAAAATAGCAGGCTCTTTCTTGTGAAGGAAAATATCTGTGAGACCTAAAAACTGATTTTGCGTCTCTTCAAAATATTTGTAGCTCAACAAAGAGACAGGTGAGATTTCCTAGTATTTCTAGTTGTTCATATTCTGATTTGTTTAGATTGCATCTGTGCTCTGTTTTGTTTTGTGTGATGAAATGTGTATTTTTTTGTATAAATTTAAAGACGCTGTGTGGTATTATCTTGAACTAGTTCTTATCCTACTTAGGTACTGATTTCACTCAGAGACGTATGTATTTTTCTTTCTAAACTCTCCTGATGACAGTGGTCGAATCCAGAGTTTTGGGAGGATTTTCTCATGTTTTGGATGGACTTGCTAGTACCAATGTTGCAGTGATTTGTAATCCACCAATGACCTTATTAAACTTCGGCAGACATTTTCATATGTGGCTTAACAGTCATAACTATGTACTAGCAACTGGGGTGTGTGTGTTAATTTTACATTTATTTGATGCTATTGAAAATGTTTTATTATGTAACTGAGGGTAAATATGCTGCACTGAAACAAATATCTTAGTAATGACATTAGTGAGTCAGCTGGAACTCTACCCTCAATGCTCTGCTCATATTGTGTACAAGGAAGCTTGTTCAGATAAGTGTTCATCTTATCTCAGGCATCATCTAAGTGTTGTGTGAGTGAGAAATTACCTACCCTCTTCTTCTGGAGCTCCAAAAAGCTGCTATCTCTTGCTCTTATTGATTAGGTCTAGAGGGAAGTCTTGTCATTACTGCCCTAAATGGAAACAGAGAAGGAAATACTGGCAGTTCTTTCAGCTTACAGTCTGAAAGGATTTAAACAATATTCATGTAAAAGTCCAAAATGAAATAATCAAAAAGAACCTCATAGATGCTAATTGTGCTTGTATACTTGGAGATTAAAGACAGCTGCTCCAAATGTAAGAGAAGTTATCTGATACTTCTATTTTATCACCTTCTTTTATATTCAACCTATTTTTTACCACGTGCAGAAAAAGAAAATCCCTGAAAGGGAGCCAGTCAAAACAGATCAGAATTATGGTACAAATAGTGTTTATTTAATTTTATTTTCATGTAGCCTTCATTGTCTACTTTCTTTTCCATTCTCATTTCCATCTGGAAGGTTGGGAAGGCAGCTGGCTTCCCAGCAGACACCAACTCCACAATTAGGTAGCTGGCAGGCAGCTATTGCTTCCCTGTTTGTGGAGACTGTCTGCCTTGCTGGACCTCGTGGCTCACTTGCCCACTATAATCCATTTGCACTGGGATCCTGGCGGCACCTGTTGGCCCTCCATCAGGAATATAAAGGGTTCCATTGGCTCTGTAGCAGCAATGACATTGTATATGACCAGGCATTAGAAAACATATGGGCTGTAATGATCTGATGCCAGTTTGCTGGGTTATCTGTACTCTTCCTTTACCTCAGAAGGAAACGTGTTGGGTATGTCTTTGGGGTATGCTCGGGCTGTCTCATCAGCATGGCATAATAATACTTTTCTTGTCCTGCTGACTGTACAATCAAAAACATGCTCCTGAAGCTGTTCCTTACGTGTCTTTCTGGTGGGTTGTTTCATGCTGCCTGTAACCTCTGAATAGCACTGATCGTTGAGACTATTTTTAAGCCAGTTCAGTTCTTCTCATCTTCTCGACTGTTTTAGGTTTCTGTAATTCAGAAATGCTATGAACTTTATTTATTGCCAAAGATTTTTCTGATATTCAAAGCTCCTCCAAAGTTTTACTGCATTTTCCTTGCTTCTCTGAGAACCAGTAGAGCTTGACCTGTAGCCACTCACTTGTTCTGATGTTGGCTTGCCTACAGATTAGAAAAATGAGAAGTTACTGTTCAAAATAGGGAGAGTTAGATTGTTTGAAAGCCAGTGTGTGAAAACAGAAGACAAGCAGTAAGCTTATATGGCATCTACACACCCGGAATGTGTATATATTATATAATACAGGATGTCTCAACTCAAAAGATTTCAAATAAATTACTTGAATTGAGTTTATTTTTGAACTGATAATTGTGGTTCTTGTTGGAATTCCTAGTTCAGCAGTTTTACTTTGCTTGTAGCTTGTGTCTTTTCCTTTCCTCCTACGTACCTGTGGAATTGCAGAGCTGCCCAGTCTCTGTCAAATGCTCTAGATTCAGATTTTGGGACCTCTCTTAGAGGATGTGCTTATTGCCATCAGCAGGCACCCACCCCTGTGAAATGTTGCACATAAGTTGAGGTCCCTAAGGCAGCATCAGTCATACTACCTTTCTTATGAAGCAAACTATTATTTTGCCAGTGTGAATGAGCTCCAACAAGATGTCAACACATTCAGAGGCAGATCAGAGACCTCCATGCTCCACCACAGAGTGAGCTCTTCCTTAGCCCTAATGAAGAATCATGATGGAATCTGCTAGGTAATGTTATTAAAAGTTCACATTTTTCTTTTTACTATATTTCTGATTGTGGTCATCTTTCATTTGTTTGTATTGTATGTGTGTTTTATCTTTAGACCTTCAAAAAATCAAAATTAAGGAGGCAAAAATCAATAACAATTAGGAGCCTCATGCTTTTATTTCCTAGAAAATCCAAACCCAAGTTTAGACTTTGTTTTTCCATCTTTGTTTTCTGGATTCATACAACAGTTATCTAAAGAGAACACAACATTTTGTACACATCAATTACTGACACCTGTATTTTTACCTTTTGCTTTCTCCAGGAGGCAAACAAGCCTTGTTATCTTCATTGTACAGAAAAGAGCTTCAGGCAGGGGGAAGGGGGAACTGCTGCCTTGGAAAATTCAGTGGGCACTTGTCTGTGTCTTATAACCAGATAGCACCTGAAGTAGGGATAGACAAGAGATTCTGTCTCTATCCTTTAGCGTTATGCCTTCAATCACTAATCATCATTCTAGTTTTTTTATGCCTCCATAACAGAAACATATTTTTTTTTGGTTGTTTGGTTGTGTGTTTGGTTTTTTTTGTTTCACAGTGAAGGCTGAGTAGAAAAGGGGGGGAGATAGTAGGCTGATTCTAGAATCAATTTCTAATTGATGTGAACACTGTAACAGATTGTTAAGCCACTGAGCCCTTCTTAGGCAACATAGGTACAGCTGTTTCCTTTTCTATATGTTGTAACAGATTTTCTCCTGTGAAGTGTTTAGTTTTCAGAGCATCTGATTTGTTTTCTTAGTTTTTCATTCTGCAGAGCTAATCTAAAGGTCAAATCTAAAGAAAAGAAATGCTATTTCATTAAGTCATAGTGAACAAAGCTAGAAGCAGTTTCTGTGATTATTCAGTCTCTTCTGAAAAGTGTCATGAATCTAACACATCGAGAAAAACTTACTCAGGTTATCATACACTTGACAACTTTTGCCGCCTTCTTTTCCTACCCTTCCTGGGGCAGAAGTCACCAGCCACATCACAATGTGTTAAAATTGTTTTGTCCAGAAACTGATTTTCTTCCCCTTCACACTTGAGCAGCACCTCGAGGCGGTTTGCTGCATCCTTCAGCAGGTATCCTCTGTGTATTCTTACAAGTGGCATCCACCTGCTGTTAGAATCACAGTCTTGTTTAACTCTCTGTCTGCTGCTACTATCCTCCAGCTTTTGATATTGCATCTGCCTGGCAAAAAGTGCACTCCAGGTGTTACTTGGCTTCAGATTTTGTGACAAGATTTTTCTCATCATCCTGTTGCTAATTGGAATGTCTTGGCCAAATTCCAATGCAAGTAATTACATTCTGTCTTATTTTCCCTGCCATTTCCATTGCATATGTTATTTGTCACTACTTGCAAGAATGCTGAATGGCACTGCTGTTGAATTTCCAATGCATATTTGGGTACCAGAGAAGAAAATTGTGCATAGACCCCAAAAGAAGTTTACCTTCCTTGCTTTGAAATTAAATACCACATTAATAACCCATTTTTTAGGGAAAAACACATTTGGGCCTGGTGAGTTTGCTGCCAAAAGTGGCACATAGAAACATTTGTTAGCAACGTGCTCTTTATATCACTTATTTAGCTACCAGAAACAAGCTGGATGTGGAGTTCTTACACATGGACATCCATGATCCAGAGGTCCAGAATTTCAGATTATCATCTCTTCTAAATTTTTAGGACCCATTTAAGTGGTTTTTATTCAATTGCACGTGTAGCAGATACAGCCCCAAACTTTCAAAGACTTCACATTCAATATCTGTGATTTTTATAACCTCTGCCCTTAAAGACCATGATCTTAGAAATTAAATTTTATTTCACCAGCTGCATAGTAGAAATGGATAAATGTTTGTGGTGTCTATGCTTCTGAAAACATTGAGGTTCTCTCATGTTGCCTATATGCATATATTTGGGTTCTGGTACAGAAAGCAATTCAGGAAAAATTACCTCAAAGGTGAACTGGAAAATCAGTAGGCTCAGAACTTAACTTTAAACCTTTATGATGCAGTTAGGTTACTTTACTTGCTCATGACTTGCTATTATTTATTATGACAGCATTTATTATGGTAGTTGTTTATTATAACTTCCCTACATTAGCTGGATTTAAATATATATATATATATATTAGTCTAATCTATTGCTGTGGTTTAACCCCAGCCAGCAGCTAAGCACCTTGTAGCCACTCACCCCCCCAGGATGGGGGAGAGACTTGGACAAAGTGAGAAAATGTATGGGCTGAGATAGAAGTTTAATAGGTAAAGCAAAAACTCTGCACACAAACAAACCAAGGAATTAATTCGCTCCTTCCCTTGTGCAGGCAGGTGTTCAGCCATCCCAGGAAAGCTGGGCTCCATCATGTGTAATAGCTACTTGGGAAGACAGACACCATCATTCTGAACATTCCCCCATTCCTTCTTCATGCTCCAAAATATATACTGAGCGTGATGTCATATGGTACCAAATGCCCCTTTGGCCAGTTTGGGTCAGCTGTCCTGGCTGTGCCCCTCCCAGCTCCCTGTGCACCACCCGCCTTCTCACTGGCAGGCCAAGTATGAGGAGCTAAACATCCCCTGACTGCTTAACAACCAAAAGAGCAGTACATTATCAACATTCCTCTCATACCAAATCTAAAATGCAGCACAACGCCAACTACTAGGAAGAAAACCAACTCCACCCCAGCCAAAACCAGGACATGTATACAAATTTCAGAAGTGTTTGAATCAGAATAAACAGATAGCAACAAGTTGTAATGCTGCTTCATGACATTCAATTTGCTGTGCTTCTCTAGAAGTTTCAGAACTGAGAATTTGCTGTAAGCTGAAAATCCTTAACCCCTTGTGCTCAACATGGTTTCATTTCTATGGTTTCTTAGATGACACTAACTCCCTAGATGAAGGAAGAAACAAGTAGACCCCTGTTTAGAAGACTGAACAACTCTCTTCTTTTCAAATTTCTCCCTGGGGATGCAGTATTTGTGCACTTTTACCGTAAGAACCATGTCCAGTTCAGTGGCACAAGAACAAGCCAGCTGATAACCGACTGTGGTACGAAAGGTCTGTCGGAGGAGAAGGCACATAGAAATTGCTTTGTCATAGTGCAAATTTTCTGTTAGATCACTACAGTTTCTGATACAGTCAGAAGTGCAAACAGCAGGCAAATGAATGAACTCTAAGTTCTGCACCCACAGAGTAATGAATATTATCTTCTTGTTACAAAAGAGGTAGAGGGATATGCAGTGCACCAGCGGGTCTGCCTTGCAGATTGCAGAGCGGTACAAGGTGGCAGCTCAGCTATGCGCAGCAGTCAAGCCGTGGCAGCAGGGGGTTCAGAGCAGAATAAATTACCTTGCTTTTCTTAGCAGTTGAGTTCATACTGCTCTTTCGGGAGTTAATCTCCATCTGCTAAACAAAGCTGAAGTACTTCACATCTTTATATATAATGTTTTATCTAATAACTATTTGAAACACTTTTGGTTACCTTTCTAACCTCCTCTGCTGCATTTTAAAAAGTGCAGTATAAATACAGTAAACCATTTTTCATTTATATTATTTTGATTTTTTTGAAGTCATTTGGCTTGACTGTTTTATTACACCTTACAAGTATTTGAATCAATAAGAAATGTTCCCCCTGGCCACATTCCAAAAACATTCTTCTTAGAAAGTAAACTCTTGTGTCTGTGTTTTCACTGAGAATATAATTCTACCTGTTAAATTAAAGGAAATTTCAAGGTTGCACAATTTAATCTCTGTGAGATTATAAAAACTCATAAATAATTTATGCCTTTTTTTTTCTTCTTTAACATGTCTCAATACCAAGAAATAGTTATAGAACCTTTATGGAAAACATATTTGAGAATGTAAGAGTTTTCTCATAGGCAACCCAGAAGTGGCAAAAGTACAATTCAGGTTAGGCAGTTCTGGGGTACTTCAGCTGTTATACGAACAGTGAATATGCCCATTTGACAAACGGAGGCACAGAATAGCTTTAAAAAAATTCTTTACATTTTATAGCAATGCCACTGAATTAGCTGGCATATAAGTCTCTATCTGACCCAACACCAATAATATTCATAGAAATTCTCCCATTCTCTTCAGTGATCACAGATATGAGATTTTAGAAATGGGACTGCACCAATAGTTGTGATGAATACCTCTTGTTCAGATAACCTTTGAAAAAAATCTGATATGAACAAAAGAGTTAACATAAATGTTACAGAACCCTGTGAAAAAGTATTTAAAACTATGTAAAAGTTGATCGGGAATCTGTTTGTTTTAATGATCTATGTCTTTAAAGTTTAGAATGGTAGGAAAGTTTCTAAGAAAACTTCTTTTCTATCCTTATAGACATAGTTTGCTTCCTCCTTTAAAAGATGTTCTTTAGTAATACAACAGCGATATCTGGTTCTAAGTACAGGGGAAAAATGCCAGGTGCACGAACTGTGATGGTCTTTTGCTGTACCTTGTGCCAGAGCCAATATCTCAGGAAGAAGTAGAGCCTCCCCGGCTTAAAGGCTTACAGAAATAGTCTTGTACTTCTTGCTTATGTAAGTACTTGGTGAGATGCGTGTTGTGATATAACTGTTCTGTTTCCCAAGGAATTAGCTGTTCTGCTGAAATGATATTGCATTACGTTGTGTCATGGAATATTTCTAAATAATAAAAGCAATATAATTTTGATAGTCTTTTCTTGGATATCAGTCTAATCTATGGGGTATTCATTAACATGCAGGAGTGAAGCCTGATTGGTTACTCAAGCTCCCCTCCTTCACTGATTTAAACCAGATTGCATATATCTGCAATTCAATGAAGAACTTGCATAAAATTAAATATATGAGCTTTATTATTTTTCTCCTGCATTGAGAGGTCGTTGTGAGTAATGCTTTAATTAAAGAAGTAGTACTACGGCTTTAGTTTTTTGACATATTGGTTAAAAATTTAGAACTGACATGACACTCTTCCCTGCTTTATATATGAGAAAGGAAAAAAGTGAGAGAGAGGGAAACAAGAAGAAAACATTCTCTCCTATATGTCAAAAATGATACATCAGATCTTGAACAAGCATTGCTTTGTACTTTTGCTTCTAAACATCCATTTACATAAAGCATAGCTCATGTTATTGAAAATAGTTGTTTTGAGAGAGTTGTTTTGTGATATGTGAATGGATGTTTTCCTGCATTTGTTGCGTTAGGAGCTCTCACACCTTTATCTGCCATTTGCATTGGAACTGGAATGATGCCCATGAAGCCTTTTTGTTCTCTGTAGCCTAAGAAATATTTAACAGAAGTTAAATTGTATTAAACACAAAAACCATTAAGAAGTTTACCACTTACCAAGTATGCACAGTACTTCTGCATTAAATATTTTCACCTGTGTAAAACAGAACATAGCTCAATTCTGCTACAAAAATTCTATCTTGGTATAGCATCACCATTCTGACTCAACCCCACAAAACCACAGGAAAGTCAGTAGTAGGACTAAAATTAGCATCAGATGCTTCAGTCTTTATCTCATGCTAGAATGCAAAGTAAATGCTTCAAAGTCAGTCTGATGACTTTCAGCTAAGACAGATCAGAGTGATAGCAAAGATTTTTCATCTTTAGGCCCTATTCCAGCAAAGCACTTAGGCATATTCTGAAGTCCTGTAGCAATGTAATGTCCAACACTGTTTTGTCTATAGATAACTAGCTATAGCTTCACTTTCTCTCTTAAATCCTTTCTCACTCAAGGCTGATCACATCAAGCTGAGCTATTTATTAAGTGTTTGACTCTGGAATATTCTTAACTTGAACAAAAGCTACAGTAATACCCTCTCTTCCTCATGACTTGCAACATACTACAGTTTGGACGTTGTGTAAATGATGTGAGGCTGTATCATGTCTGTGTTGTTTTGAGATCACAGATCTCCTTGTTGGACTATAGTCCCTATATTGTTTGTACTGAATGCACTGTGGTATTCCACCAGGGAGCTGTGGAGGAATTGCATTTTAATAGATCAATATTTACACAAGAGATTTGTAAAGTATATCTTGTAGGGACCAGCAACATTAATGAACTTCAGATTTGTTGTCACTGCTCAGTTTAAGGTACCTTCTTTAAGGGACAAAGCTAAGGTACTTTCTAATTATGCTGAAGGAACATTAGCATGTGAAAAGAAAAATTAAGGGCAAAAATCCTACACCCAACCTAAACAACCAAACCCCCTTTTTCTCATTTTTGTTTTCTATTTTATCATTATGCCCTAATGAAATTTTTAACTGTAAAATTTCATTCTGTCATAGTATATTTGGGCTTTAATTTTCTATTTTAACAATTCCCTCTTTAAAAATCAGGGCTTTGCCATTTTATTCTGGGGTAAAGATCGGTGTGTTTCCCTGTGTGATGGAACAGGCAGTTTCTTTTCTTGGCAGAGTTGCTATGAAACTTTCTCGATTACTGTTTGTAGATAATTCTGAAGTCGTAAAGCAGAAGCTGGTAGGGAACAGCAAGGAGCTGTCAATTTTTTTGACACTCTACGAAATAAATCCGGGATATGCTGTTCTCTGCTTATCTTGCTATGAACAAATTTGTCGGGTTTTGTCTCCTGAATACTACTTGAGCTAGCAAAACAAGTATATTAATTAAGGCTACAGTAAATGACAACAGTTATGAGTAATTATCTTGAAATCTTTCTCAAATGCCATAGCTTTCAAAAAGATATCTTATAGCATTTCTTCAAAACAAATAGCCTCAGTAATTACCTGTTCTCATTTTGCCAGGCCTATTAAATGGTTCAGTAGTCTTATTTTGGCAGAACAAAGGAAATGCAATAGAAATGTAATCATATATTCTACAGGTTTGGCCATGCCTCTGCATTTGTAGAAAATTTAATGCCCATTAAAAGCATGCATCCTGATGCATGTGCAAACAGCTGTGGCTCTTGTGTGATTCTGTCTTGTCCTATTTGCCACGGTACTGTGAAAACATTCCAGAAAAAAACACCCAGACAGAAAGTTCAGCTCTCCGGTCCTCTACCTGTGTTCCATAGATTATCAAGCTGCCTGCCTATTATAGACCAGTGGATGTGACCAACATGCTCTGTTTTAAAGGTATCTATAGTCAGCAAATGACTTTTTACAGAAAGCAATGGAAGCTGAAACTATACCATATTCTGTCTCTGCTACAAAGGATTTTCTTCCTTGTACGCAGTACAAAGTGTAGTGTTCAACACACTCATCTGATGAACTGCATTGACTGATCCAAGCAGGCAGTCCTATTCGCGTATAAGTCATGTACATCAGGCTTTTCAGAACTCAGTCAGAGTTTACGTGAATGCGTTTTTGATCACCAGAGGAGACCACAGTTAAGAATTCTGGTTTGAGTAGTAAAAGCAAACAATATTTTTTGGCTTTTGAAAATCAAGCTAAATAGTCTGCAGTGAGGACAACTTTACAAACCACCAACTTAACATGGTGAAAACTCAAGATTCTTGTTTTACAGAAAACCACTGATTTAACAGGAGGCTTTAGGATAGGCTGTCAGTTTTTAAAAATCTGGTGCTCTTCCTTCATGTCCCAGACTGTCCCCGTCTTCCAGACCCACATCACCTGAGAATTCTCTGTATTTCCTTTTCCCAAAGCAAGCTAATAACAGGGAATACGATGTCTCCAAAATTTTGGGACGGGTTCTCTTTTCTTTCTTTTCTACAGCTCATCATTTAACAGGTCAGAGTAACTCTGCCTTTTTATTTAGAACAAAAAAATGGGCTCTTGGTTATCTTAGCACAATGGTAACATGTCTGTTGTACATATTCTTACCTTTAGGGACATTAGAACAGAACTTCTGAGGAGAAGAGTATCATTTGTTTTGTTCATTCTTTTTTTTAAACACAATATTGTTAAGATAGTTCTCCCTAGTTAATATTGGAGAGCAGGAGCTTGTTTGGGTATTACAACATTAGCTGAGTGTTATTGTTAACAGTTAAATTCCTAAAAGATCTAAGCAAACATGAACATTTTAATGTGAGGAGGCTAACAGTATTTGCTTCTGCCCACCAGCTTTGAACTGCAAACTCCAGTGTAGTATTATTAAAAAACAACAAAAAAAGAACCCTTATTGGTGCAGCATTCCTGCTGAAGCCCACACATTAACTGTTCCTACTCTGACATCTGGCAGAGCACAACTGATCTTTTTGGTGAGGCTTTAAGTAGCCACTCACCTTCCTCTTCATCTCATTACTCTGGGACCAAGAACCTAGAGAGAAGCAGCAGTAAAGAAAATCCTTTGAGTTTGCCTGTGGGGGAAATGGGGAATTCCAGGAGATGCCTTGTTTATAGTCACAAACAAGGACTTCAGTCAATTTAGCAGTTTTAATCTATCGGTTACCAAACAAAGCAAGTTGAGAGGTTAAAGATATCAAACTTCCCAGCTCCTCCTTTCTTCTGTTCTGGACACCACACACTACTTCATAAACAGGGGGAACAAGTACAAAGTATCCTAAGCTTCGTCTTTACCCCAACAGTTACTCCTGGGCCTTTTGAGGGAATAAAAAGATCTTTTTCTTCCTTCTGAACAGCCAGGGAAATCCTCTCCAGTCCCACTTTGAACCCACCTTCTAATAAAGTCAACAAGGTGGGAATAACGTGTGCCCCTGAATCTAGTTCTCCTACCCTTGCTAATTGTGGATCAAACAGGACCTTTTCTTTCCAAGTGCATGCTCCAAGGAGGTAAGAAATTTCTTTGGTTCTAGTCTTATCCCTGTTTGTCCTGGTATTTAGCTATGAAAGTGCTGTGGGGGAATGGGACTCTGTGAAGTACATGGGTCGTTCCATGTCTAGAAATGGGCTTATTTTCTTCTCATGCTGCTCTAGTTGCTCCAGCTGGAACCAGAAAGTTGAGTGTGGGGCTTTACTTTTTATTTCACAAAATGTTCTGGGATTTGTTTACTGAAACTCAGTACAGTTGCTTAATTAACTGTTTCCAAAATCTGAGAAACTATAAGTCTTTATCCCAGCAGGAACTGTACTGAGATTAATATTCTCAGTGATGAAAGGCAAACAAGATAGTGTGTCACAGCATGATGCCTCTTTCTATGGGCACAGATATTCCACCTCGTTATTAAAACTAATGTTTTGTTGGAACTGATATAAACAGATTTGCTAAAAAAAATGACTCGGTTCACAGAAGTACTTCTTTCACATCAAATTTTAAAATACACTGCAGTCATTTTTTTGTTGTTTGGTTGGTTTTTTGTTTTTTCTTAAACTAAAACTTTACTAATGCTTCCTCCCCAGATGTGTAAGCATTTGGACTGACAGCATAAAATAATAAGTCTTGATGAACACAAGTCTTGAAGAACACCTTAGTGATTATTTTGAAGTCCAAATACTGTATTTCAATAAGTTGATACTGTGAATCTTTTTGTCAGTGCCTGAAAGCCTGCAACTTTTTGTAGGTAAAGCAGCATGTTCTCATTATTATTAAATTCATAGTACACTTTACTAAATGAGTTGCCAAAATATATTCTCTGGGGCAATGCCACTCTTAAAAAAATTGAAATAATATAAACACATCATCATAGGAGGTCACTCTGTGTGTTTGAGTTAAAAACAAGCCTCTGTATTCCACCTAATATTTCTGCGTTATTTTAGACTCCCAAGATCTTTAACTGTCCACAGTCCAATTTTAATCTACTTAACCATTTTAAAAAATATTAGCACCAAACATCAAACCACGCTTAATATTTCTCTACCTGGAACTGGCAATCATTGTTCAAATAATGAAAAGTTAGAGCTCTGACAATTCCACTGTAACAAAATTCTTTCCTTGGCTATATAGCTCCCATTATCGTGAGCCAATTTGTGCTGTACTTTCAGATAGAAATCAGTATCTTTACTTAGTTTCTTTCTCCTACATATCCATCTCTTAAAGGAATTAAGCGCTTTATGACCAGAATCTGGCTGCACTGGATTGTGTTCTTGCTTAAGGACAGAGAGGGGTTTTTCACTGAGTGGGTTTCTGATGTTTTTGGCAGCACAGCACAGCTGGCTGTCACAGTGGAGGGGACTGCGTGTATTTCATTTAACTTCATTTTTTAAGGTGCTTCTTTTGGCTACACATCTATCTCACTGACACTGTCCTGAGATCTACAACTTTTCACATTCACTCATTCATGACATCTGCAGACAGCTTGTTGTGGCTGGTGTTACTCTTCAGCTTTAGAGTACTGGACTTTCTTGCAAAGGTTGGGATAAGACTTAGCTTGGCACTTGCTCACTGGCCCTGCTGCCTTTCTTCACAAGACAGCAGAAGGCCGAGTCTATCATGACAGCTGACATCACACTCTTACATAGGACTGCTTTAAGGCTTTAGTCTATTGCAAATGGAGCTGCTATTTTCATTTGGGTTCTGGGACAGGGATTCCATTTTGAAGTGCAGCTACTTTCAATTACACTCTGGATCAAGTGAGCCTTCCTTTTGCATACCATTGCGCACTTGCCCCCCTGGAGGTGTTTAAAAGGTTTAGATGAGGTTTTTAGGGACATGATTAAGTGCTAGGGTTGGGTTAAGTTATGCTTGGACTTTGTGATCCTGAGGGTCTCTTCCAACTGAAATGATTCTATGATTCTAAAAAAATGCCAGTAATAGCATAATATGACAATGGTCCCAAGCCTGAAGTCAAGTCAACCTTGGAAAGCTTGACTGCACATT
Organism: Patagioenas fasciata; assembly: GCF_037038585.1. NCBI lineage: Eukaryota > Metazoa > Chordata > Aves > Columbiformes > Columbidae > Patagioenas > Patagioenas fasciata. The sequence goes on along the minus strand of NC_092533.1, from coordinate 11,996,077 downwards.
TTTAAAGTGGAAGGGAACTGACACAAATCTGACACCAATTTTTATCAATAACCAGCTGGCATTAGTATTCTGCTCTTCAGGACAAGGCCAGGAAAAGAGACATTTTCCTTCACTTTGCCCAGTGGGTGATTTGCACCAATACTTAACTGTACATTCAGGCAATTACATGTGAAAATACGACAGAAAATTTCTGATGTGTGGATTCACAAGAGGAAAGGGAAAAAAAAGTATTTTCCTGGTAGGTAAAAATTGGAGCCTCCTAAGGCTGATGCAATAGACCATATGTCCACATGGTAGGTGTGCTAAAAAGCATAAGTGCCTACTACAAAAAGTTATTAATGGTACAACACTGTAAGTCTGCTTGGCACAAGGTACTAGGGAGACTGTGCCAATGGAATGCAGAATCTCTGCTGCTTAGGTGTATGGAGAAATACAACAAATAAGTCTCTAGTCACTCAGCGCATGTCGAAATGTGCTGTTTGTCTTGACATCCTCCCAATTCACATGGTTGTCCAAAAATATCTGAGTAAATTTTCAATAGTCTTAAGAAATATTTTGGGAAAATTTTGGGGAGTTAACTGTTGAGTCATACTTTCAAGGCATTTAAACATGAATAGTTTTGATAATGGTGTTTCCATGTCTTAATTTTAGTGGATTTTAACATTTGTGGGTCTCACGCTTTCAGATTCCCAAATCCTTCCAAATGGTGGTGTGCTTAGAAGTACCTCTTGATGCTGGAAACCATTCTGTAAAGTTAGAACCCAGGTCTTCCAAATCTCAAGTCTTCGTTAAACAGTGTTGTATTTCAGGCCGATTCTGCCCTGATTGTAGAGTCCCACACACATAAGACATCATTATTGCTTTTTAAATGCCACTCCTCATCCTGCACTGATTCAGCAACCATATGCAAAAAATACATGTTATCGTATATACACAGATGATATAATGTATTTAGTCCATTGGGACTCTTGCCTCTAATCTATTTTTGTCTTTCAGTATGTCCGTAGGTCTGATTTCCTCACACATCTTTTCACTTAATCTCTGATAATGTCTATGTTTTCAGAGGTGTGAGGATTTTTCTTATATTTGACAAGTCTCCAAAGTGGTCCTGACTATAAGAGAAGACGAGAACCTGGACTTCTGGACTCTTTCCAAGACTGTGCTTTACTTTAATAAGTCATTTATTATCTATTCATCTTCCTCTAACATAGGCACAACTTTTTCAACATTGCAGAAAATGTCAGAATAATTTTAGAAGCTCTATATGAGCTCTTTGTACAAGGAAATTCACAGCACAGTACAAAGAAATTCTATCTGAATGCTAGAAACTGCTTTCTGTTCAGATTTTAACACAATGTGATTCTTTGTTTGATCTATATTAATGCAATTTTTTTGTGGAACAAAGATAGTTGAATGGATGTGGTTTTAGAAAGTCGAGTTATATTTGCTGCCACACATTCTAAGGAGAAACAACCAGTAACAAAAGGGAACCTGGAAGTCACTGGATAACTCACCATTCTTCTGATTGATTTATGGGCAATGATTTTGTTTTGGGGTTGGGTTTTTTGCTGTTATAATTTAGGTGGGGATTTTTTTGTTTGGTTGGGGTTTTTTGTTTTGTTTTTCAGTTAATAAGTGAAGTAGCACTCTACTTTCCTCAACTGCTGTTTTAAAAATATTGGAGGGGAATTCATTTGCCCTCTGTGCCTTCAGGCACAAATTATGTTTTGTCAAACCAGACATTCTCAGAATGTCTTGGAGAATTGTTTCTCAGCCTGAATTACTCTTTGTGCTTTTCTATGTTTGCAGAATGGAAAAATGGTGTTTTTTCTCTGACAGCATTGGCAAGTCTGTTAAAGGGATGATGAAGTCTCCTCTGCAGCCTTCAGTGTAAACTGGTGTAAATCACCTCCTTGATGGAGACAGGACAGTTAGTTTCAATAGAAGTGCAAAGTTAAATGAAATGCAACAATTAGTCTGGATTTATGCAATGATTTAAACTGGTTTATTGACAAAAGGCTGTATTTGCAGTTGTCACAGTTGCTGCTATTAAAAAAAAAAATATGCTTGGTTTTGTGCATATCAAAGCTTATTAAAATAGAACAGATAAATTAAGCAGGAAACTATAATGTCTTTTTAAGATTTGGGCAATATATAGAGCAGGCTGTCACATTCAGCATTTTAAAACTCTTCTTTGTTATGCTTTGGAAGGGGTTACTTTGTTTGTAAATACCTTTGCAAAAGTTATACTTTCAGTGTTAACAGGCAACTTAAATGATTAATGATTAAGAATTACTAGGTAAACCTACTCTAGCCTACTCAGTATTTGTAATACTGATTTGTTCAAGTTATATACTGAGAATATCCAACCCAAACCTTTGCTCCTACCTCCTTATTCCCCACATCGATGTCTATTAGTGTAGTGGTGTTTCTTGTTGTCTTGCTTGTTTGAGTTCTGTATATTTAATTTAAAAAGCACTGCCAAGGGAAGCTAAAGACTATTTAGAATACTGGGGTAGGTCTGTTGGTCTGTTTGTTTCCATCTACTAATTTGTTCTGTCCCGTTACCTTGCTTGATTTTTCCTGCATATTTGTCAGGGAGCAGAAATGCATACAACTGTGTTCTGCTGAACAGCCGCCACCACCTCAAGCTGTTTCAGCAACTCACCTTGCCAAAGCGTTTTTTCTTTCTAGTTTTGTTTCCTTGAACAAGGGAGGAGGTGTAGTGCAGTGCTTTTCACCTAAGAGTTACTTTGGGACTAGCTGGGTTAATATCACAAGGTGAAATATTTTCATCATCCTGAAGTGGGGCAGAAAATGTTCACAAATTTATAAACAAAAACCCTTGCAAACATAGATAGGCTTAATCAAAACATTTTGGTATTATATTTCTTGTTTGTCATCACAGTATATTTTAATTTAAATTGCAAAATGTTTTTTAAAACTGAAATTTATCATTTAAATTAGGTCTGTATCCCATTATGCCATCTTCAGTTTTGATTTAGGAGCTCTACTGAGCTTAGAAATCTATCACAAGTGATTTTACCTTGCTAACTGTTTCTACCTCAAAATTCCTCAGAAGTTCAAAAAAAATGTAACAGAAAATATCATAACATCTCTAGTAGCTGGAATCCTTCCATATATTGGTAACTTTATAACAATAAATACATAAATAACTATTTACTTGATCACCTGTGACTGTCTTGGATGTGTTGTACAATTATCATCTTGCTTCACAGACCTCGAAGCCATGACTTGCAGTGAGAGAGAAATTGTGTCATACAGGTTGAGATATTGGACGTTTACAAGTGCAACAGAAAATGTACAGTTATTTGAAACTGTAAAATGATCTACTTCAGGTCACAGAGCTGCTGACTTGTACTTCCCACCCCTATGCTGCCAAGGGGGAGGTTCGCCCATAGCGCCCCTGCTGGGCTCCAGTCATGCTCCCGTTCCTCCTGCTGTGCGGTTTTGAACGTGATGTCTGATGTGGCTGACACAGTTTTAGTGAAAATTTTGAGAATTAATTCAAACTTAACTGTTGCAAATGAACAACTGGTAATTAAGTGAATGTGATGTGATGACTAATTAGTTGAGGTAACAAATAGCCGAAGTGCTGTTCATTTTTTGAAACTAAATATTTGAATTGTTCGAGAAAACATTCTGTAATGCAAGCAATAATACTTTTATTTTGTTTTGTTTTAATTGCAGCCTCGGTTTGCTAAAAAATACTTGCAGTGTACCTAGGAAGGTCAGACTTAATCAAAAAATAGATTATGTCTATCCTTATGTGGCTGGCTATGGAGATAAAAACATCTCACTTTTTTTCTTCTCACTTACTGTATAGTTATACTTAATTTTACGGTTTATTCCCTGTCCACAGCATGGAATTGCAAGTCATTAAACAGATTTCACTTTTTTCCTTGAAGTGAACCACCATGGATTTATTAAAAAGTTTAATCATGTTCCATCTCTTATTTCAGTTCCCATAATTTTATCTTATACAGGAAAAAATGCATTAATGAAGTCATGATTAACACTCTAATTGTTAGCAAGCAGTATTTTAACGGTAGTCATTGTGCATAGCAGAGGTTGTTGTTGGAAATCTTCTGCCTGCTGATTGTGAACAACCTTTAATTAGAAATGCAGCCCCACAGTGCAAGGTGAACCTTTGCTCGTCATGGCCTCTGTTGGCAGCTCCTGCCTTGGACAATCTGGGGCCCAGGTGGGACATGTGGAAGGGGGTGGGTGGGAGGCGCTGCTGCTTTGGGCAGAGCTGATCCTCCAGCTGAAACCTATTGAGCCAAGGGATCCAGCAACCCTCACCAGCCCTCCTTCCTTCAGCACTCTAGTTGCCTGAATACTGTTATGCTTCTCTGGTAAGCAAGGTCTGTAATGGGAGAGGAATTCAGTTTTTTGGTTTTTTTTTTCTATCACTTTCTCCTTCATTTTCCTTTACTGAAACAACTGTGTGGTTCTAGGGAGGAAAATTAAACTGCCAGTGACGGGCTTCATTTTGCCTTCATTCAAATTAAATTCCTTGTGTTTCAATGGAAAAACAGTAAGTGATAAGCTAAGCTCTCTTTTAATAACCATTCTCCAAAACTGGTGTTTTGCTGAAAGAAAATAATTGGAAACTGTTTTCCCAAGGAATCTTAAGCATAGACTAAAAGAAATCTCAGCTTCTTATATTAAGTAGTCCTTTGGAGAATTTGTCTTCATTTTGTCTTCCCCAAATATTTCTAGAGCACAGACTTACAAGCCAGATAATGACATAAACTTCATGTGTGTGTTAGCAGTGCTCATTTGAATAGCCAGGAACATTAAGTCTGCTCCTTTCTTGCAACTGGAGAATTTGGTGCAACTCTAAAGGCAAAAGAAGTGCAGCTTGTAACTTGTCGGGGTTCCTCACAGTTAAAAAGAGGAATCTTTTCAGGTAAATCTAGAATAGGATCAATGATTAGACAGCAAGGGTCCTGAGTGATGGTAGGGACTTTGAAACAGACCGCTGCCTTTCAGATAGCACATAGCATATGCTTTTAATCTAAATGCTCAAGCAAAAATAGTCTGGTAGAATAATTTTGGTTGATAGTATAAGTGGAGAGGTTTCAAGTTGCATCTCTTGAAGGAAAAGAAATAATTCTGAAGTGAAAGGGATAGATGCTGAAGGAAAATGCCTTTAGCATACCTGGTTGTTGTTTCATGGGGTGTGAACTATCCCTTTTGCTGTTGTCTATTTTTATTGCTGTTATTGCAGAGGAAACCACCACGTGTTCTTCTTTGTCTCATTACCTGCTCAGACAAAACAACTGTTTATTGGAGCTAATTATGGTAATTAAAAGGGTGATTCTGTTAAAATCTGGGCCTGCTTATAAAAAGATAGCAATTGAAAACCAGAGTGGACCAATGATCCCTTCGGTCTGACACGTGCCTCTGGATGTGCCCAGTGCTGCGGGTGATGGCAACAGACAGGACTCTGCCAGCCCTGTACTGCACCCTGCCTGGCACACCTGCAGTCCTAAAAGTGTTGTGCTTGAAATTGCAGTGAATACCAGAAATGTCCATGACATCCATGAACTATGAGCTGGGTGTTTGAAAAATAAGTCAGTAGAAAAATTCTATTTGGAAAGGGTTGATCTAATGAATTTCAAGGTTGGTTGTTTGGAGGACATTTGCTCAGTACAGCTCTGAGCAGTTTGTTCGGATTCTGCTGGCTGGCTCACCTGACTAACCCAGTTTGCACAGACCATCTTTTATTTTTTTTTCCCCTACGCCTCTTTCAATTTCTCTCTAAGGTGATACTAATCCCACTCAGGCAGTTTGGAACATTAAAAATGTGGTAAGAGATGCTTTAAGGAAACTATGGAAACATCATCTCCCTCTCAGTTTGCCTTTCCTTGCTCCTCCGGTAGTGTTTCTGCTTCTGCCATAGGATGGTGGGCTGTGTGGGGCAGCCCCACAGTGGGGTCAGTGCCCCCGTAGCACAGCAGAGTGTGCGTAAGTTCAGCTCGCTCTGAGCTCCCCTGAGCCTCACGGGCAGGGCTGTGGGTTTCCTCCTGCAGGAACTGGGCTGAGTGGGTTCCCCTGCAGGCTCGTGCTCTGGGCACCAGTAGGTATTACTGCAGAACAGCAGCTGCCAGATGTGACCGGGGAAAGCAGGAGCATTAGTTATCTGGAGAAGAGACAAGAGCATGGTATGAAAAGGCAGCATTTACAGATATAATCTCTGACTACAAAAGATAAAAATTGTATTCAGAAGGAATCCTGTGGCTGGAATGAGAGAGGCTGAAGAAATGCATTGGAATAGCAATACAAACTTAAAATTGGAAAAAATTTCTTCCATTATTATATTTCTCTGTAATGAGCAGCCTTTTTCAGAAAGGTCTTTTATAACTTCTATACAGAATACATGCCTCAAATTGAGTTTTTTGTACAGGCAGAAATGTTAAAGATCCTCGGGGAAGGGGGGGTTCTGTGTGAGGCTTGTGCTAAATGTAGACCAATCGAATGAATATCTGCATGCTGCTGTTCAAAAGCTGATCTGGACTTTGCCTTTAGTTCTCTTGCATGAAGAAACTGGCAGCTGCTTTTTGCCATCAAAATTTAGGGTATTTTTAAAATGCAAAATACATTATATTTTCCTTTTGATGTTTCAAGCCAGGCTGAAAGGAATTTGTAAGTTCAGTGTAGATCAGCTTCTCATTTGCCTTTGTCCTAGATTAATCCACTGTTCCTTGGTTTTGGTCTCGTGTGGATGTGGGGTCTTCTGTATTCAGTGAATCCCTGATCTTGGATCAGAACTTTCCCACCTGGGCCTGAGTCCCAAGCCTCTGCCATTGCCGGTGCTCATCGTTATTGTACCTTTCAAAAAGGGAAAAGGAGACCTGTAAGTTCCACTTCCTCTGGGCATTTCTGGCTTAACTAACATGTCTTAAACAATTTTTAAGGAAGAGTTTCATTTCTTATGCAGATTTCTATATCTGAAATAAAGCAACCTCTCAGAATCTCAGTAAATCAAAACCTTTTTTTCTAAAAGGAACGATGAATCGATGTCAGTGGTTAAAACTTAGCATTTTGACAATGCCCTATAATAGGAAAATCCTTTATTCCTTTTTGTACATGTTCTACCGGAAGAAAAAATAAAAAATTAAGTCCAGATGTTCATAAAATATGACATGCACATTGAGCTTAGTTTGTACTGTGAAGTGTAGTGGGTTTTCAGCCATTGGGGAGGTGGGGGGCAAGGGAAACACATGTTTAGCTGTCTTAGTCAATTCCTGCCTGTCTCTTTTAATTTGTGGATATTTGTCATCTCCCTCTGGTGGCAAGTGTCTGAAAAATCCGTCACACAGCTGCTGTAGGAGAGAGAGGAGGGAAAAAGGAATTAAAGAAGAAACCCTGAAGTCTGTTCTGAGATGCACACTTGAAACCAGCATGCTTCCAGTTACAAATATGCAAAACACAACAGACCTAGAATCTGGAGCATGGTTTTGACATGAAGAGGGAATAAATGTAGGTTGGTTTGAGAGCTGGGATTAGCAGTATGCAGTTTGAAACCATGTCAGACAAGGACACCAAGAACAGGGGCTCTTGCAGTAGGGCCTGAAAGTTGGGATTCAACCTTCAATGTGGCACAAACCACTAGCCCACAAATTTAATACTCTCTAGCCAAATCAGATATTAAACACAAATGGTCCAAGAGAAGAGGATTTGAGCATAGGAAAATGATGGATACCAAAGAGTAATTTGTCTTGTTATACCTTAAAAATGAAAAAAAAAATAATAATATTGCACAGTCTGGTTTGTATGGCCTATTGTATCAAGGAATACATGGATGGACCAGAAGCTATCTAGTTTTTTATTTTTCAAGACACAGTGATAAGGAACAGAAAATGCTGCTTCCCACCCAGCAGGATTTGTACCTTAGCATTATTGGTGGGTTTTGTTAATAGAAACCTTTTCATGAAACTCTTATCTTTGGTGGGAATCAGAGATAATAGCATAGCCTGTCTTTTCAAGTCACCTTACTCATTGCCTCTTTTCAAGTGTGTGCTAATTCCAGAGTATTCCAAACACTTATGCATTAAAACTATTCAGCAAACAGAAAACTGGAAGGCCAGCTTAAAAAATTCCAGCTGATTGAAGGAATAAGTGATATATCTTCACTACGAGTATCCTGGATAATTTAACAATTTAAGTATTCTGCCTCTCTAGAATCATAACTTGAAACGCTTGAGTAATCCTCTCAACCTGGCTGCAATTTTTTTTTCACTGGTCTTATGTATATATAGCTGAATGTGTTCTTCTCTGTCTACATTAATGCTCCATCTTGTCATCAGTACTTTGTGTCTTTACAGTTTGTCTCCTTGTGTGCAGAATATAAGTAGGTGTTCTATATAAATAAACTCCTGAATGGGAACCAGATGCTGAACTTTATAGCTGACTAAACAGGACCACTGAAAGGTGCTCTAATGTGCTTGGCATCTGTGAGTCAGCATCAAGATTGTGTTCTAAACGCTATTGCAAACAGTGACAGTTTCTGGACATGAAGAACTCGATGTGCTCTCATTAGCACTGTCAGAAATTGCTCTCAAGGGTTGTAGTTCTCACTCAGTTTGGATCACTTATGTAATTTTAGAGTTTAAACTGTTCCAGGGAATGGCAGTGCTCACTGATTTTTGCACTGCTTGGTGAACTTTCTATTTAAAGGTTTCCCAGAATTGGGGATGGAGCTAATGCGTTCAGTTCATTAGTCTCTAAGAACTCCTGAAACATTCAAATTGTAAAATGCTACTCATAAGATGCCCCCTGCCCTGCTTAATGATCTGAGTGAAAAAGCAGAGACATAAGCAGAGTCAATCTGTTGGGTCAGGGCCTGGATTCACCTGAACACTTACCTTCATTAATCTTGTGTTCGTATTGTTGAAAAAGTACGTACTGTCTGTACAGCGAGACAGCTTCATAGACAAGTTTGATATCTGAATCCTGGCCTGACTCCCACTGGAATTTAAATGGGTTTCCTATGTGCTAATGTGTGAAGGCTCAGCCATTAGAGAGTGGCTGGAGATACAGCAGTGGATGCTTGTGAGTGTTGACGCTGTGCTTGGCTTAGCTAATGAGCTTTTCACAGCCTTCCTTACATGGAGTATTTGTTTTCTTTAAAGTGAGTTTTATAGAGAGTTCATCTTGGGCTGAATTCTGTATTTGAAGGAAACTTTCACAGATGTCCTGTTTTCACTGTTACTAACCACCACTGAGTCATGCAGCAAGTGTTCCTTGCTGCTTACAAATATAACAGACGCTGAACGGGCAGCTATGGAACTGAAGATTAATTCATCGGGCAGGCTGGCCACAGACAAATTGGGAGAAGTTTCCCATTGTGTTAGCTTGGAGTTTTTGGGGATTGTTTATGGGTTTTGGAGATTGTTTTGGAGGTTTTTGTTTGGTGTTTTCTGTTTGGTTGTTTTTGGTGGTGTTTGTTTTTAAACCAACTTAAAGCTAGCACAGAAGGTCTACCTGCTATGACTGGTTGGTTTTTCTTCAGATTAGTCAAACAAAAATTCTGGGCATACCCAGAGCTGCAATGCTGATAGTCTTTGGCACACACCTATGTTTGGAGGTAACTGTCTGACTCTGTTCCTGAAGTGTGACTTGAGATCTCCCTGTCTAAGATACAGAAGCATCAAGACCCCCATAGTGCTGCCTTTACTCTTTCAGTCTCCTGGTGCTTTAAACAACCGCTTTTTGGAGAGGGAAATTTCCAAAAGACTGAACCGTGTAATGAATGGTTACAATTCCACTAGTCATTTCTGAACACACCCTGAGAGTGACATACAAAAACATTTGCAGGTTTAAGCCCTGATGTAAATTCTAAGCAATTATTGGGTTTTTTCTGCTACTCTATGCATGTTGATTGGCATCTTACTCCATAATGAACTTCACTGAAACAGATGGGAAATCATAAAATAAATATCTTTGAGCACAGTAAGGGTATTGGAATGTAGTTACTGTGTTTGTGGAGCAGTTGTCAAATCTTTTGATGTAACTTATCCTGAAATATGGAAATCTATGACTTAGGTTTGGGGGGCGCTGAGGTTTGATTTTTTTCTTGTGTGGGTGTTTTTTGTTTGGTTTGGTTTTTTGTTTTGTTTTGTTTGGTTTTTTGTTTATTAGTTTCTTGGATTTTTTGTTGTTTTTTTTCTTTGGGGGGGTGTTGTGTTCAGTAATTCGGGAAATAATAACTGAAATGGATAAAATCATGGCCTTAGTTTGCAATTGTTTATTCCTTTTCTGAACTCTATTATTCAGAGGTTTTGCAATTAAGGATCCTGTTGGACAGTATCTCATTTCATGATGAACTTTTAAAGTAATATCAATTAAATATTGTTATAATTCTGTAATATTATGAAAAGCAAAACACAGCTAATACAGAGGTAAAAATTAGATTTTTTTCTATGATTCACTTATTACACCATAGTTCATAGGGAGGATGCTCAGGGTCATAAGATGGTTAAACTTCATTCTTCTAAGAGGACAAGCTGAAATACTAGCGAGGATTTAACAGTCATGTTTCAAGAGAAACCATTTCAGCGGTGGAAGAGCTTTGGGCAGGGCGCGCTGTGCAGGCTGGCGGTGGTGCTGGCGGTGGTGCTGGCGGTGGTGCTGGCGGTGGTGCTGGTGGTGATGCTGGCTTGCACAGGAGGGCAAACAGGTGCTTTGGAAAAGCTGGTGGGTAATTACGTGGGTGTGATAATGAGGTATTGTTTTGGTTCTTGGTGTTCTTTTTCTGACAGCAAACTGTTGAGATTCACCTTATGTCAACGGACAAAGACCACGTAGCCAAAAGCCACAGGCATGACCAAGTTAGCAGCCTACCATAACCAAGTTACTGCGGAGTTTTTGATTAGCAGTTTTTGCTTTTTATTTAACCTCAAACAGCATACTAGTTGAGACACCTTCATAAAAAACATTCAAGGTTTTTTTTTCTCTTTTTATAACAAACACCATTGATCTAAGTAATTTAAATCATGGCTTTGCATTTCCTCTCTCTGATCACAGCCAAGTACACAGGGCTTTACTAATCTCTTTACAGGGATTTATAAAACTGTCTTCTGTTTTTCCTTGTAGGTGGTTCCCAAGCCACATATTTGGCTTCAGTTTGGGGGCTTGGATTGACCCAAAATATAAAATCAAAAGACATGCAATTCACCACAAGCATTATGACTTGTAGCCAGTGTTTTACAAGTTGGGAATTTCCATGGACACAGAAGGGATATAGCTTCCCAAATGTCGTTTACATTCAGGGGTTTTTGGACACACTTTAAGCTGCTTTCACAATCCTATGCTGAAATAGCTCAACTCTGCTTTCCTTTCTAAGTAAATACACAGTTCTTAGTTTTTGTGGTTTTTTTTTTCCTTGTTGATGCATTCTCTGTTTTTAAGACTTGTACCTCCCTGAGAGAGATGAATCTTGCTTCTTGCTGACTGTGAGTGGTGTTGACAACCCTATATGATTATATATGACAACAAATGACTACTTATGTCAACGAAAGTTACCGAATAGTTAGTTTTCAGACGACTCCTACTCATTCCAAAAACACAGGCAAAAAGGTGGGCCTTGGAAGCATGACCAGAAAATCTTAGATTTCCGGAAATGCAGTCAGATTTTTATTTGGTCATATTGCAGTAGGCATGTAGCTAGATAATGTCCTACATCAAAGACGGAAGTTTCTGGCTTGCTAAGAAACTTCATCTTGAAGAATACACTGAAACTTTTTACAAAAGACTATGGAATCGTCAGCATTTTCAACTGAAGAGTAAAAAAAATGCTTTGAACTATAGCAACTGATAAATATGTAACTGCCAGTCTTGTTAGATACACACAGCCATCCATCTTTTTGGGAATAGAAGGGCAATGAATAATATTTGTAAGAATTACCAGTGTTTATTAATTAATTGATGGTTACTGCCTTCCCTGACTCTTCAGTGTTTCCTTGACTTTGTGGATCTTGATTGCTCAGCAGCAACCTTATAGTTACAAGGGTCAAATTCTGTACTTTAAAAATTTGTATTAATCTATGCAATTTTGTGTACAAAATCAGTAATTCCAGCCTTTGTTTAAATACTTAGTTAATTTTAGATAGAGGTAGATTAACTTTGTATGTTCATGAACCACTTAATGGCTTTGGTAAATAAAAAGTGCAGCTTCTGCCAAATGCCTGGACAAATGTCTGTACATAGACACAGATGGAGAAAAGCAAAAATATTGAATGATAAGGTATTTCCAGCATCCTCACTTTCCCTTCCATACTATTGAACTCAGTCTTGTTAGATGCAGCAAATCTCTTATTGAAACAAAAGCAGGTGTTTTCTCTATACCCTCTTTAGTTCTGGAATGACAAGCAAGAGCAGCAGGGAGCTTGGAGAGACTTTGGTGTTTTGAAGCTGTCTTCTGCCTGAATGTGTTCAGAACATCACACATCTAAAATTTCAGATATGCCAATACTGTCCAGTACCTTTTCAATTACCCTCTTTGTCTGTCCAGAAAAAAGTGTCTTGTTCCTACTCAGTGACATTCATGGGGAGCAATCATGGCCATTAGTAAACATAATTTTTTCTGCACTACACAAACCAATCCTTTTAATGACCTGCCCTGGATTCCCCAGTCCCTTTAAACCTCCTCTGATCTATCAGAGAAGGGAAGTAGATAAAAAAGTTGTGCAAGAGATAAATGATCTATGGGTTATTCACGGGTTTAGAAATGGAAAGAAGCATGGATTCCTCAGGATTTTTCTATTCAGAAGGCTACAGGCACGACAGAGCAGTGTTTTCAGTAGTGACCTCTTATCATACCAGAAATGATAGTGTGATGTTTGTTAATTCACTGTTGTGATTCTTTAGGCAAACGTGATGGGTGGAGAGGTAAGAAATCTATTCAGTAATGTCACCCTATGTAAAAAATATTATAGGGAAGTGCTTTATTATCATTGCTTGCAATCATTGCTTGCCGGTTTTCAAAACAGCAAAATATGTCAAAAGCTTTCAGGAGACCAGTAAGAAACTGCTCTTTCCTCAAGTAATTTACAGTCATGGCAGGCTGTCATCTGCTGGTGTGCATTTGTGTTTTTCATTTTTGCCCTTTTTCACAGAGGCAAAAAAGAAAATCATCAGCACATTCTCTGTTGTCAAATGAAGAGAAAATAAACAGGAGAGGAGGACTGCAATACGAGTAGGGAGCCATTATTTGTTTGATTTGTTGAGGGGAAAGTTCAGATAATTATCTAGAATGCTGTAAAGCTTTGCCTGTCAGCTTTGATACATAATGAGAATTTGTTGGTAGACATCCAGAGGGAAAATAGCTTTGAATTCTTGCATGGAATTTTACAGTGTGCCATTTCCATTTGAAGGAATGAACAGTGGTTCAGTGTGTGCACGTATGGTGAGCTGAAACCAAAACTTGCCAGGCTGGAACAACAAGGTGGTGCCTCATTCTGCATTTGTGGCTACCAAGGAGCTGGGCATTGTGATGTCTGGTTTTTCAGTGATCACCCTGAAAACAAATGGATTCCTTCCAGCACACCAGGACTGATTCTTCTGTCAGACTTAAATATTTCAGTAGTCTTCCTGTTGCATATTTTAGAAAAAAAAAAAAAAACAGAGCAGACATCTCAAATAATCTAATCTTGCCAATTTGTTTACTTCTGACTGATTTTAATTTCTTTATTATAGACTTTGAGCTGTCTGTGTTCCAAAGATTTACTACTGTTTATTACAGACTATAGCAAATGGCTTTAGCATTTTTTGCTGAAGATTGGTAGTATATTAACACTGTGTTTTAAAAAGAAGTTAGAGATCTTCAGCTCGATTCTTAATTGAAGCTTTACTGATCGTGTATCAGGATTCATTTTGCTAAAAATATGAAGTAGTTCTCAGTGGATAAATTTCAGCAGTTTCTAATCTTGCCTTCTAATTTCTGTATTGATTTGAATTAATTGTTATTCCAGGGATTGCAAGCTCTTCCCCATGACCGTCTAATGACTTTTACCAATGCTCTGTCACTCTTGCCTTGAATTTTAATGATTCAGGAGATGAGGAGTTTCGACAGTTGTTACTGTCTAGATAGGAATTTGGCTTTCATTGGTTAAAAACTATGGAATGTGCTATTCTTTCTAAACATGGAAGATCTGGGTTTACTCATGGTGTTTTGTTTTTTAAACTTATATTTACAATGCCTTGACAAAGTCACGTTTTGATTTGAGCCATATTCTGAAGGGTCTGAGGGGCCCTGCTTAGAATCAAGAATTGTCATGATATAGCTTCCAGTTTGCCTGATTTTCTGGGTAAGTATCCGTACATACCTTATCTCCTTCTACCATAGAAATCAGCTTCTGATTGTCAGGCAGGGGGATGCAAGGTGTGGATGGCAAGTTTTCTCTCTTTTCCTGCTTTGTAGAATGCCCTTCCCACTTGTTCAGCTCCCTGTATAACTTCAGGTCTCCCAGACAGACAACAGCTTTAGTGTTCTGGGGGGACATGCTTTACTGTAATGAGGTCATTGTTTTCTGAACTCTGTAATGTAATAGAAATATAACCTTCTGACACCATGTGACCTTATTGTGCAGCCAGCTCTTGTTGAGAGAAGATTTTGTTCCACTAGTCGATGCAACAGTGAGTTGCCATTCAGAAGTAAATGGCATGTGGCTGTAAGTAATGAATTCAGCTGTTCAGCTGCTTGTGTGAGTTGTGCCTCTGTTTCTGAGTGTAAAACGGGAGCAGCATTCCTCTGACACTCTGAAAACTAATCTAGGAACTAATAACAAAATGGTGCAAGATCCTTCAAACAGCAGTGACGAGTTTATAAAAAATATAGACAACCACACTAGCATGTTTAGACAACCCATAACTGAGGTCTTAAATCTTATATATTTTTTTTTCCCATAGCAATGCATTGTTTCTTTATGGGGACTGAAGTGTCAAGTTCTGCTCGCTCACATAAAAACAGGGTCTAACCAAAATCCCGTATTTTTTTTCTTTTAATGAAGTAGATGAACAAAAGAAGAAAAAGCAGGAAGAATAGAGAGAGAAATATGAGAGAGGAAACACGTTCAGATCTGACACCAGTGGATGGGAGACCAGCTTGTGAAGACTGGGGTGGGTAACACTGCATTTATTCCAAGGCAGATTTAGGACTGCGGTGTTAAGGACTATGTTACATTTCAGCAAAATTCAGAATTTCAGCTAATCACCTCTGAATGTTTTTTGCAAATGGAGTTTATGCTGTAGCTCAAGGAATAATGAGAATAGAGCTCAGGAACCAGGATGAATTCTTCTATCTCTTCTGTTTCTGGCGTTTGCACAATCTGTTATTTACAGCAGAATGAAAAGTTCCTAAGTGGATGTGTTTGTAGGGAAAAATATAGAATATCTTGAAATAATTTTCAAAATCAGTGAATCCAATGATGAGCTGTTCTTCAGAGCAAATTGCAGATATCTCCTGGGTTACTCAGGTAATCTAGGTAAATTATAAAGTAATTGTAATTTGAGTGTTTAATTCCTAAAAGTATCGGAGAACAGCTGTTGTATGCATGATTAAAGTAGGTATGAGTAATTTTCCAGGTGTATCTACTTCCATTTCGTGAATTTTGGTGGTGTTTTCCTGCAGCTTTTTGATTAAATTAATGTAATACACTCTTTTTAAGACCAATGATAAGATGTTTTATGTGCCAGTATTTCCCAATGCTGCATTGCCAGTATGTTTGCTCTTGAGACAGATGACTGATAGTTTAAAATGACTGAAAATGTTTCTTCCGTTTCTGTGTGACAGTTCATTAATAGATTATACATGGAAAAATCCTTAGATATAAATCGTATCCATCAACAAGCATGTGAAACATGCATTTAATCCTATTAACTTGATGTACGCAAATAATCCATAAAGATGATTTATTATTCCCGCTTTCCTTATCTTCCTTGATCAAACTATAATCAATAAGACACATTTTTCTTTCAAGTAAGAGATTTATGGACCTTGGTCATGGTGTAATAGCCAATATGCACATAAAAATCAGTTTGAAAAGCCTTTACTTTTACATTTAAATGTCCTTGAGACAGAGCTACTGAATTGGATTCCATATTGTGAAACAAATTGGATTATACAATAATAATCCTAAATCAAAGAAACTGGAGGGAAAACATGGGTGTCACAGTCTAGCAACTGACTTCTTTTTCCACCCATATCATACTGGAAACATGGCTAATCTGCATTTTTAGGACTATGTAAGCAAAATATGACTTTCAGTGATTCTTCACTTAGGATTGCTTGTCCCATAGTGGTTTAGCTCTTGCTTTCTAATAGGTCAAGAGCAAAAAGGGGGCATGAAGACAGTCTGTTCAGAGTAAGCTGATTCTAGAACTCTGCGTGTTATATTCATCATTTGTTGCAGTGATTCGTATGTGTTGCAATACCAACTTGCAGTTTGCCAACTCTGTAGTAACTTGTAAATTGTTATAGTTTCTGTGACTTCAAAATTTGTCTCCCCTCAGTTTAAATATTAGTGAAGAAGTTAAACTTCTTAAAGTTTCCTGACTTCATAGTCAAACACATGATGAAAGAATCCATTTTTCTTGGGGCTATTGTTTCAGCTTGTCTGCAGACTCAGGTTAATCCTGCTGTATCCATTTACCATATATTTATTTTCTATCTGTTTTTATTATCTTAGGGGAGTCTCCCTTCTGGATTAGCAGCTGATCCCTAACTTTGGGTATGTATAGTTGAGGAGAAACTCTGCAATAGTTACAGTTAAAAACAGACTCCCACCTTTCCACTTCAGCTGCAAAAATATTAGGTGTGATTTAGCCTTGGATTAAAGGCTTGAAATGTAGGTAACGGAGGTGGACAAATCTGTAAGTTCTGAAAGACAAGAGATGCACGTGCCACCTGGGAGAAGAGCAATTCCTATGTTCTTAAATATACTCTTAACCCAGCTTTGTACATTTTAATAAAACAAGGTAAATTAGGGTTCATACAACGTGCCTGGAATCTCCACTTTTCTCAACGTTGTGTTTGACAGGTAGGATGATATTATGACATATTCTGTTGAAGTTTCATTTTGAATCCCCAGGTGGGAGGCGAGTACACTGTGGGAGAACAGTTCTAGTGTTTCCTTCCTTTTTGTAGCTCAGTGGCAGACTGTTGGCGAACCGCTGTTATGTTAATCCTTCCACTGCAGATAATGAATTAAGTTTAGAGCTGCACCTATACAGCAGCAAATGTCTATCTGACAGTAGAGACATTGCATTGTGAGAGTATGTGTACTCAAAACCATTAAAAAGTCCTAATTTCTATGTATATACACTATTTGATAGCTTTATATACTTGTATCTATTTAAAGCTATCATTTGACTTACCTTTATAACCTTAAAATGGAGATTTCCCTCTGAACTTATAAATATGAACTATTTTGAGTACAGAAAGTTGTGTTTAGTTTTGTTTTTTCCTGCAGATGAGATACTGAACAAGTAGCTCTGTGTCTAACCTTCCACTGTTTTCACATCTTGAAATTATGCAGCCACAATTAACAGGTGATTCTGAGTTATTAAAAAATGAACTGTTATACTGTTACTAATCAGGAAAATCATACATTTTGGGCTTTTTTTCAGAATGTTATTATAATTACCCACATTAGCATCTACTGAATATTTCATCTTATTTGAATTGACAGCCCTTTTTCCTCTTTACATATATGAACTAATTTAAATTCTGCTTTTACTCTAATTTGTAAATATTTCTTATTTAGCTAACTGTTGCTTCATCAAAATATGGTTACTAAATCTTTTCTTTTTTCATTGATTTTATATCCCTTGGGATAGTGAACGTATGTTCCACTACGAGTGACACACAGCCCTGCGTTTTAACACACAGGGAGAAAAGCCAGGTTTGAAATCTCTCCCCTCTCCTGCTTCCCCTCTCCCACTTGTGTAAGTACCATGGGGAGTTACTGTGGATTGCTCAGCCTTCCCTATAGAAATACAGCTCTTTAGTTTAAACTCCACTGGTGGGTGAGATGTGAAACATCAATCGGAGCAAAGGATGACCTCTAAGATACCATTCCTAAGTGTCAGAATCTGAATAGAGATAAATTTGCCAGGTCAACTGATACTTAATTAAACAACTGAAGGTAAAGATTTATATTCTCTGGAAATTTCCAGGTGAAAGAAATTATTTTAAATAGAGTGCTGATACCTGTTTGATGTGATAAGTTGAGTGTCTGTAGCAATTGCTTCCCATCAGATGGGATTTAAGTAGGCTGGAGTGCCAGCAGCTGATATTTAGTACCTGTAATCTGAAGCAAACAGGAGGGTAGAAATCAAGGGGCAAACTGTGGAGTGGAAATTGAAAGAAACAGAGCAGTGAAAAATAGGAACCTTGTTGCTGTTTTCCTGCAACATAATAGCTGCAATTCCTAAATCACTTTCCTGTAGTGAGGAAATGCTTGTTCCATAACAGACAAGTGAGATATAAAGGGAAATGTTTTCACTGGAGAGCCAGAACTGTCCCACCATGAATGGCATCATTGTTTAAGTCTGATAGATTCTCAGATGAGGCACAATGGTGTTGCAAAAGCCAGCCACAGTCCATGTCTGGAGCAACTGCTGTGTTAAACAAACTGCTTTTTGCAAGGGCAATACAAATTTCACATTATTAGTGTTTCATATCCCAGTGACACGATGTGTGTGTCTTAAGGGGCTTGCTGTCTAGTGTGCAGCTCTAGTTCATTCTTAGTTTTTATTAATTCTGTTGACAATATATGTTAGAACAGATTCTGTCATCTACTGCACTAAATCCTTTGGAGCCTGGTAAGAAAGGGAATGTTTGTCACTGTGTTTCATGAATGCAACTGATTTCTTCACATTCTCCAGGGAGTGAAGGGAAACAAGATTTCACTTTCAGCATCTGTGTTATTGCTGGCATCTGGCAGTCCACGTGTCCATTGCTGATAATAAAACAAGATGCAAACATGCTGCTTCATTTGTAGACTACTCTCCCTAGTTAGCTTCAAGCTTACTCTTGTACCAGCTGTCGCTGAATTTAATAGTAATGATTTGGCCTGAATGGACTGGTGATTGCTACCTGCCAGAGAAGCAGCTGGAAGAAGTACAAATATTTCCTTTTTGCTTTAATACATGTTAATCTTTCACTAACATCTTTTCTGTGGTCCAGGATGTGACTGGCTCATTACAGGGCTGCATGGTCACAACTGGGATCTTCATCAGTCCTCAGCTATTGTTTACTGTAGCTACACTATGCCAAGAGTATTAGATAGCATTTGTTTCAGTGGTTGCTACTCTCTGCAGTGGTTTCATGAGTATTTCTCTATCTTTGAAACAGTTATTTAAAATTACTTTTTTTTTTTTTTTTTTTTAATGCTGTTTTCCTCTGTTTTCATTCCATTTCCCCAGGAAGCTGGGCTTCTCTATACCTGAAATAGACAGCACTCTAACATGGCCTATCTAGATATGATTAGCAGTCTCAACTAGTCCCCTTCTGGGATTCTTAGATCCTGTCTCCTTACTAAATCAATTACTGTCCATTATTTCCAAAAAAGTCTTGCACCCATTGTATAGCAAGTTTTTGCAGGCACTTGGTGTTTGAAGAACTTGAAAATTTTCTAATATGTCTGCGACTTCGTTTGTTTATAAAATGAGGTCCAAAAGAATCGGAATATAATAGCTCCAAACTCACATGTACAGCGTGGGAAAAAGTTTATGTAATCCAACATATTCTGAATGGTTTGTCCCTAGCAAAGCTGATGTGTGAGGAGGTTGATCCCTGGCTGCACGTGCTCCCAGAGCAGTCTGCTTCAAAGCCATGCTTCACTGTGTCTGCTTTTGTGGGAGTCTGGAACGATGACACAGCTGGTGGGTTCTGTCTACCTTCCTAAAATTTGCAAGCTATAGAGGTACCATGTTGAGCATGTCAGTATGAGCTTGGAAAATGATGTATGCTTTGGCTCTTCTTCATGTCATTATACTTGGATCAAAGGTAAATTCATTTGTATTTTAGTTCTGTCTTTCAAGTTTAAGGCTCTACTGATGCTATTGTACAATGTGTCACTAGATTTTTTAGGACAGTGGCTTCTAATGTCTGATATAAATAAATTCAGCAGACCAGCTCTTTGTTACATCTTGCTTTCTTTTTGAGTTTTTAGTGACTTACCTTACAGCATGAAGAAAGTGTTTTGTTTTCCATCACCAAGCAAATGTCACATAATAACTGAACGTTCTGAAAAATTCAATCAAACTTGACATCAGTGGGAATGTATAGGTTATAACTCTGCAGGGCGTATACGTATAGCTGAGAGACGAAGAGGGATGCAGAGAGAGAGAAAGAGAAGGCAGAGACAACAGGCTTTTACTTCATGTTTGAACTGGGATATTAAACCTATGCAGTTATTTTGCCAGTTGCTAAGTGGCTGCATAAAGACCTCCAGCAAAAGAGGATTTTATCGTATTTGCATATTTTTTTATGATGTGTGGGTGATACATTTTTGTATGGAGCTTAACAAAGCCAATTACATGTTGGTACAGGAGATTTTCTTTGGCCGTGTTTGGTGCAGGAGTGTAGATGTAGCAACTCTTCCCTGAGGTACTGGTGACATTTCTTTGTTTTATTTGTTTTATGGAGACTATTAACGGTGAGATTAGATATGTCAAAATGAAATCTCTTTTTATTAAAAAATTGCATTAAAATCTAATCCATTTTCTATGTTACAGCTGCAGGTACGGGGGGTTGTTGAACACAGGGATGTTCTTGTAAGGGACATATTTATAAAAGCAAATCTACAGCTCAGAGCAACTTTAAGAAATGGGAGGAAAGTAACTGTGATGGACATAATGGAGCATATCCAACATTTTCAACTGCTGAATATAAGCTAAAAAGCTTACTGTGAAATGCATGTGTGCTCTGAGCTTACTATTTTCCATATTAATGGGGAAAAACCCTTAAAAATATTTCACTTCTTCTTATGCTGTCTTACAAAATTTCAGTAGTTGCTCTTGTTTATGTTCATGGTCCAACAAAGTTTCTGCAATGTAGCTAAAAGCCACCTCACTAATGGTCTCTGTTTTTGATGGCTGATCTTAGAACTGAGAAGGAGAAGAGAATGATCACAGGAAATTGGCTTGAAGGGCACTCATGGAGGTCAAGAGAAGAGCCATGTGACACCTGGTTATAAACAGCATGTACAGAAGTGATAGGCTTGAAAATAACAAGTGAGCAACACAATAAATGTTTGTCATGCAGGGGCTTCTTTACTGAATTATAATAGTTGCATGCACAGTTATAGAAAGAAAGTAATAATTGGTGTTAACGTAAATATGATCTGTGCAAAGCATTGCGTAAAGGAAATATATATTCTTTCCATTCAAAAATACATTATTTCAGAAAACCTGAAATAGTAGTTATTGGAATAGCCCACTGAATATCTGATTGCCTGTAGCTATTAAATGAAGAAAAAGTCTCCTTTCACCTCAAATTATCAGCTTGAAGGAGCAACTGTGTTTCATATTTAATTCAGGATTTCAGACTAAAAATTCTTCGTGGTCCATACCTACTAGCAAATGAAAGAACTAAACGAGCTAATTTTCTGTTGAAGATGCATGAGAGTGTGGTTGAACTAAAAAGAAATAAATTTTTAAAATTGCTTTGTAAAGAAACACATAAGAATGGTCTTTAGACAAAGTAGATTTGATTTCTGTCGGTACTGCAAAACTTGTGGGATTTGAGTAAATGATTCAATTCCTATAATACCTGTTTCTATAATAAAGTTACCAACTACCCATTTCTACTGTTATTTAAAAAAAAAAATAAAAATGATGTGCTTTATGATGCATAGCACAGTAGGAGTTAGGGTTTTTAAGTAGGACTTACAGTGATGATCTCTGTTCATATGAAGCAAAATAATAGTGTAACCTAAAAACTGGAATTAAGAGATGTACAGGAAGTTGAAAAATGAAACTTACACTGAAACTTCATTGGAGAATTTGGAACAGTGATTCTGAATGTCTTCTGAAGAGTTTGTGACATTTTCAGCCTCAAAGTTTTTGCAGAGATTTTTCTAATGGCTTTGCATGGGGTCTGGAGAGCCACTCTTTCCTAGTAATTTCATAACCCACACCATAGTCCCCTGGCATGGCTGGAACACCTAACGTAGGTCAGTCCTGGAACACATCGTGACTGCTTGGCATCCCACCCTTCCCGTGTTCTTGTTCATCACAGTAATGCATATTCACTGTTCGGTGCTAACTGTAACAGAGGTGTAGTTTGAACTTCTATTTTTAAACATATTGTAATGAAGGGGATGTTTCAACCCAAGGCTGGACATCTGTGCTTAATCCTTCATCTCAGCCCCAGGATGGACATCTGCACATTGTTCCTTCATCTTCATCAAAGGCACTTACTTTATGGAGGTGGGATTTAGAACAGAATGCAGATAGAGGACCCCCTCCACCTTTTCCAGTAAGGTGCTGTTTTCTCATGTTATTAACTTTATTTCCCATCTGTCCACTTATAACAGCAAAGATGTGCCTTCTGCTGGAAGTCTTGATTTGACTCAGCTTTAGGTTTAATACAAAAGTTGCAGCAAACGTGTTAATGGCACAGAGACCTCTCATTGATTTGTATTTTCTTTCTTGTTTAACTGCTGAATGCAAAGTGATGAGGATTAATTCCTTGGATTTGAGGGGATTCTGCATGCAAACTTACCGAAGGAAGAGAGAATTATTGTGCAACAGTGAAATTAAGGACAACTTAGCTTGTAAGGTCTGTGCTGGTATTTTATGTTTCCTTTGACGAGATTTTCCTTCTTCAAATAATATGGCCTGATGGATTATCCTTATATCCAGTTTCCATTCTTGTTCAATGCAAGACAGTGTGATCATGACTGCACTATGAAGTCAAAAATGAGAGGCAAGGAAGGACTGGTCTTATTCTTCTAGTTCAGTGTTGCTCTTATTCTTCTGCCATTTCAGTCCCTCAGATACATTTATATTGTTTTTCCAAGGCTAATCCTAGGGTTTCACATAGGGGAAAGGAGTTTACACTATCTCCCAATGTAGGGAAACAGTGTGCTGAAAACACTTTCACAAATGTTGATGTATGGGATGTGTTGGATTATTACTTCTGTGTCAATTGACTTCCATGCAAACCAGTAGCAAATATGTGGCTTGTTTCTTGCAACTTCATTAAGATGCCCAGAGAGAGGAGTGAGCTAAGATTTGGTAGTTTTGGGAACAATTTTTGGCATCTTTACATGTGCATTTAGACTCGGTATTTGTGGAGAATCAGGATGCTCTCTGAGACTTGTAGAAAAGATGCACAATTGAACAAGAGATTGTAGGTGTTCTGGTTACAAATCATAAGTAGTTATGAAGGTTGGCTGGATGCAGGCTTATTAAAAAGCTAACTTCTTCATGTTACAGTGATGCTGGTGGAAGCTGGAGGCACAAATTAAGGGTAGTAGCTGGACCTTAGGGCAAAATTCTCAGCTTGAACTCTCCTCTGCAGAACAAAACCCAGGTGTGTCATGCATGGGACTTGCATTGATCTTGTAGTCCATTGGTTGGTGGGGTTTTTTTTCTCAAAAAGTCTCACTTCCTGAGCAAGTTAGGAAGCATATTAGTTTGTAAATGTGCTCTAGAGTCTGTAACACCAGATGTTGAGTTTTGACATCCATGCTAGCGGAAATGTGAAGGAGACACCAAATCTCTGAAATCTGTGAACATACTCCAGGGATAATGGATGATTTGATGTCACCCAGAGGAGAATATCTTTCAACATGTTAGAAAGAAATATGTAATAAAACACTTATCTTTTACGTTAGCCTTAGAGGAACTAGCCAGCAATTACAGGAACAGTGTGACTCCTGCTAAGCCAGACTTTCTTACTGTTTCTTTTGAAGACACAGTAATAGCCTTGTAGTGCACCGTATACAGCTTAATTTATGGATTTGGAGAAAAGTCTTTGCAAAAGTTCTGCTTCACAGACTTCTGCTTAAGCTGAAAGCCGCAGCTAGCCATGGGAGGACATAAGAGTGGATACAGAGGATAAAGACTAGCTAAATAAATAAATAAATAAAACAAAATGGGAACAAGCAATTGCTAGTCAGAAAAGCTCTTCTAAATTGGAGAGAAGTATTAAGCAGGGTTCCCAAAGGGGTAGTCCTTGAATGCCGAGAGTGTCTAATCTATAAACATGACTGACAGGGAAAGTGAACTAGTTAGTTGCTGATGAAACTAAATTTGGAGCAGCAGAGGCTGTGGAACAAACAATAAGGGAGACTTGAAAGGATTCCAGACTGAAGTATGAGCCCTGGTGCATTAAACGAGCTTTAATACAGACAGATGTATACCATGATAGAGCAAACAGGAAAAGAGCTCCAAACAAAAAAAAGTTAATTTAAACTGTAAAATAATAAAACTAGAGGACTAAAACTTCTACAACATACCTAGAAAGATGCAAAGAGCAAACAGAAAGTCTTTACTTCTATAGTTTCCCATTGAACTAATCGATTTGCTTAAGTCCTGATTACTTGGTCCACAGAGAGTTATTCCCAGTCCCTTTTCTGAAACTATTTCAAAGTATTGAAGAACTGGTTTGTGACACAATTGTAACTGCAGATTTTTAAAAACAGTAAGAACAATTTGGACCATTTTGTGGTAAAAACTGTCTCATAATCCATTTGTCCATCTGTGGGAGTCCAGTTACATGAAGAAAAGTTAAATTCTGGACTATCAGATTGAGAGACTTTTTTTTTACATGTACATGTGTTTTCCAGCAAAGTTAATGTTATAGCTGTGTTTCTTGGCCATTTTGCTGACATACACCCACATTGCTCTGGAGAAGGCATGTGTTGTGGTGGTGGTGTTTCCTTTTGTAGATCTCTTTCTCTTCAAACTGCATCTACTGAGGAAGTAAAGGATCTCTCTATTACACTAATTCTCTGCATCTCCACTTCTCCTTTCTATGGATATAATTTAAATGTATTACCAAACACTCCCAATCCAGTTGTAGACTGTGTAACTTAAATACTTTAAGGTCGATTACATAAACAGGCCCATTTGTACCAGAGTTGCTAGAAGTGTAGGAGACATGAATCTAGTCTGTCCAGCCCCTACTGACATGCCAGAGGTAGGTGAACCCTCTTCATGGGCTATAGAGTATTTTCCAGCTCTGTCCTCAGCTATGAATCTGTACATGATTTACACACAGCCTCATCCCTTCTCCTCATGTCATTCAAACAATTCTCAGGAACAAGAGAGAACAGTCTGATGCTAGAGCAGTGTGTATTGCCTGAAAAGCTCTTCCTCATTTCCTCTGATTGAAAGACAAGAGGGCAAACATAGGCTTCCTGCTGCTTGAGTCTGACCAACAGATCATGGTAGGGCCTTGAAATCCTTTGTTGCTGAGATGAAAGAATCTGTAAATCCAAGGTCCTTGTTCCTTTTCTTACAGCTGACTTCTGTGAGTAATGTGTCCCATTTTGCAGTATTTCATTTTTACTCAACAACCCCTAGGAGCATTGCACAGTCATGTACAAATGTAGCCCATTTTTTTGTGGTCCCCTTATAACCTTACATAGAGTTGTAGCACCACAGTGCTGCTGGCCAGGTGAGACTCTAAAGAAATCAGTGCAGTGAAGCAAAGCATTTTATTGCTGTTGGCAGTGCAGTTATATTTTTATTGTCCTGTCTGTCTTGGCTGTCACCTTGAACAGCTTTTCTGGCTCTGGCAGATGTGAGTTAATCACGGTTACTGGGGCAGACACAGGGTTGTAGGGTTTTGTATAAATTCATGTCGTCATCTTGGAGAAGGAAAAAAAAATCAAGAATAACTTCATGTAATTTTATTTTTTGTTTTGAAGTGGACTGACAAGAGGTTTTGGTAATAATTTAAATTGCATCTTGGAATTGCTTTTAATTATGATTAAGACTACTGCTAAATTTAACAAGATACAATTAAATACCAGTTTATTAAGTCTGGATTTGTTGCTGATTAGCGGTTACGCATGATGTGCATTTTTAATATTCCTTAATCCTGAATTAATGGTTCGGATAATCAATTGGTATTTAGTGTATTAATATTTTTTTAATCTCAAAATGCAAATAAAAGCATGCAGTTCTAAGCCTTGCTTTGTATCTGCCCCATCTAATACAGACCTGAGACCCAGCATTGTGCCATTTAAAGCAGCTCTGCAACAATTGCAGAGCAAAACTTCAGAAACTCATTGCAGTTTAAAGGCTGCTGTGAGTCTTGGACATGCCTGCATATCAAAGAGGGCAATTCTCGCAAAGGGAAAAGGTGATGTAAATCTCTGTCCTGCCATGGGCTCTATACTGAACATAATTTAGCTTAGTCTGAAATCTGGTACCTACACTGCTGCCATTTAATACCACATTTAAAAACTTTTGTCATCAAAACTGCTGTCATTAGGAACACATGTGGTGCCTTAAGGAAAATCTATTTTGATTTACTAGCCAGAAAACTTACCACATGCCTGGCTTATTCTTGGAATTTTCTTTTTTTAATGGAATGTTTTGGAGTGCTATTGCTTGGAGCACACAAGCTTATGTTTTCAATAATTAGTGTTTAACGTACCACTTCTTCACAAGCTGTTATTAGCTGTGTTACTTTTATGGTGGTTCAAAGCTTTTTGGAAATCGTCTCTGTCTATGCATAAGGTTTTCAGTGAGCATTTCCTGTTATAAGGCGTTGGTTTCTTAAATTATGAATATCGGTGCAATTTATCTTTTCAGTAAATTTTACAGACAAATACATTAATCTGAAGTCGTAGTGCCTGTAAAACTCTTGTTGGGATCAACAGGGTGTTTCAACTGCACAAAGAATTATACTGTGCCTTGGGTCTGTATCATAATGTGGACAGCAATATACAAAGACAGGCATTTGCAGGGGAAAACAGATCTCACAAAGCAACACAAATAAAGGTTGTTGCACCTGTTGAATCCTCCTGCATGCTTGGCATTTCAACATCCTCCTTTGCTCTCTTAGTGACCATGAAAAGCACCCTATTTCTGCAGTCCCTTTAAATTAACTATCTCAGTAATCAGAAAAATAAAAACACTTGAGCTGTTCTCACAAGAGTCTGTTGAGTGCCCAGACCTCATCAAACTGCAACGTTACTTCTATGCCCTTAGGAACTCTGACCTACCAGCTGCCTTGCTGTCTCAAATGCATACATTGAGGTATCAGGTTTTGGATGTGATGCAGAGCGGTAACAGAGGGAGCCTCTGGAGCCCTCTCCAAGATCTGCTGCAGTCATGATCACAGGTGCCTCTGCCCTGCGGCTCTGGTCGTCTTCCCAGGATTTTATCCATGTTACTTTTAATTGATCATTATAAAAGTCTCCTAGAAACTTATTTTTATCTGTCAAGTAGAAGACATGAAAGTCTGAAAACATCCAGATTTAACCCTCTGAGTAATAAAATAGTAAAAACAAGAATAAAGAAAAAGAAGCTAATAAACATAACTTGATCATCAGAAAGAAGATGATCACATTGCATTCTTGACTAATTCTGCTCTAAGTAACAAAGGGGACTCACTTCAGTTTACAAATGCCTGAATGCTTATCTATTTTCTCCCCTGAGTCCACCAGTCAGTCTAATAGAAGATATATAACTCCTTATAAACATGGCCTCATTTACATTCCTAAGGCATTAAAGCTACATGAGTGCTGTAACTACAGTTTTATTGTAACTACTAGATCTTTCAGGGAAGTATATGTCTTAGGAGTGATGTAACCTTTATCAGGGGAATATCAAAATTTGGTTTTTGATTTCTGTGGTGGTTTTTTTTTGGTTGTCTTTGGTTTTTGTTGTGGGGTTTTCTGTTGTTTTGTGTGGGGATTTTTTGTTTTATTGGGTTTTTAAAAACTTTATTTTTTTAAGAAAAAGGAAACCTTGATTTTGAATTGAAAGGAATTACTTTACTCTTTGGTCCTTACTCTGTTTTACTTCTTTTTTTTCACTGAACTTTTTTTAAAAAAACTAGTGGTATGTAATATTGTTCAAGTCTACTTTGGAGAGAAGCTTAACACGGACTTCTTTGGCATGTCATAGTTAGAATGAAAAATCCAAGATGAATGATTGTGTTAGAAACTGAGGGACTTGACTTCCACAGATGAAGCCAAAATGCCCTGTGATGTGCACCCCTCAGTGTGCAGTGCTTTGCTGGCCTTGAGCTGTGGTGAAAAGGAGCCACGAAGCAGCCTTGGAGGCAAAACTCACCCACTTGTTTAAGCAGTAAGGCTATATAGTTGTTTTGTAATAAAATCTTTATTTGGACAAGTTCTTTTGTTATAATATTTTTTGGGCAGACTTCCCAGAGATCTCTACAAAGGAACAGCAGGTGGTACTTGGGGTATTTTCCTTCTCTTTTTCCTATTGATCTTCTATGCACAATATGTCAGTCTTCTAAAGGAACAACAGAAATTCAAAACTCCTATATACTAAAATATACTTTCTTTGTATCTTTATAAGCTCTTCAATAACTGACATTGCCAATCTGTTTATATTTCAAATTTGAGAAATATTTGATCCTTCCTTTTAAGCTAATCAAGTAACTAAAAATTAATATTCTGGGGAGGCCTTCAGCTCACAGAAGTGAACCATACTGTTCTCATTGTAGAGAGAGAATCTAAACTAATTCAGGCTTTGTGGCTTCATGGACTTCAGTTTCAGGGAATCCTGAAGGTGGGAGAATTATTGTAACTCTTAAGGGAATTATGGAACATATTAGGAAAACTTACAGGATGTTTAGGTGCATCTTTCTGATATTGTGACATATACACAATCTTTAAATATAGAAAACGTAGTTGTCATGGAGAATGTAGATTTTTTTTAGATGTACTTTGCTATTACACTTCAGCATTGTAACATAGAAACATCTTTCTACTTATGCAGAAAACTTAGAGCTCACTGCCCTGATGGAGCTAAAGCGTACAGACAGAGCTCTGTCTAGCCAAAATAGCAGCATCAAGTCCTGAGAAAGTCTGTCTTAAGTCTGAGGTCCCTTTGCAACAGCTAAAAGTAACTCCTTCTTGTAGCCTTGCCCTTTTTTTGTGCCCTTTTCCCATACTCTATAGGAAACAAGTGTATTGGAAAAAGAGGATGGCAACCAGTCTCAGGTGTCTTTGCCTTTTAGTGAACCCAGGTGTTGCTTTTTGCCACACAAGCTTGTTTAAGTTAATATACCTGATTTATTTTCAGGCTTGTTTAGCTCAGGCGAGCTATGTCTCAATGTTGTATTCTGTTTTCACAGAGTGTTTACATCAGTCGTTCATGCAGAGCTTTCATCTGAACTCATGCAAATGATGAACTACATTACCGCCTGCATTTCTAGCTGTAGTTCTGCCCGCACTTAATTTTGGCTCTGTGTTCATTGCCAGCCCAGCTAGTTCAACTGTATAGCACTAGCTAATGAAACATAGTGATTTTAATGGAAAGACAGGAGCCTGGGGAAAGTGGACTTTGGTGTGTCCTAAATAAATAAACTCATGGTGACAAGTGTTGAGACTAAGCCTGCTGAGGTCAGTACACAAGTCCAGGGCTCCAGAAACCTGGAACTGTTTTTCCTTCTGCCACTGATACACCACGTTATTTAGTAGCATCCTTAAACTTCGTTGTTTCGTTGCTTCTAACTTCCTTCATCATTTGCTTTGCCTCTTGGAGGATGAGCATTATCCCTTCTTGTAGTGGGGAACTGGGACTTCACTGAGACCTCAAAGCACTGCTGCACCAGAAATAAACAATAAATAGTCAAATGGGAGAGAGTTGTTCTTCATAACTGCTAATAGAAATGTACTTCTCAGCTTCATTTGTTTCCTTTAACCAATACATAGGGACTAATTTAGTCTACAAATTTTGTGACTTATTTGCATTTCCAAGGACAAGTTGCTGTGATCTCAGTGTTAATCTGTCATTTTAAAAATCTCAAATGAAATTTAAAAATAAAATTTAAACTGTCTTTTTGTTTTCTTCTCTTCCTGTTTTGTTTCGCTTATGGTTGTACTTAGGGAAATGAGTCAAAATCAGAACCATCACAGAGCTGTTGGAAGGAGAGACAACAGATTAATTTGGCTAAGACAGGTAGAAAACATCTGTTATTGGTTTCGGTAGTGCAATTGTATTTCATGTCCTGCTGTGATTTCTTCTTTTTAATCACACTGCCTAAAGTGTTTCCACCAGATAATTAGATTAACATCCAGGAATTTTTGAGCCATGGCTTTGAAAAGGCAGCAGCATAGCATCCCACCCCACCAGACAGTTTTGATTTGATTAGTATTCTTAGGTTAGAGAGCAGCAAACCGTAAGACAAGAAAACTGGGAAATTTGTTGTAAAATTTAAATCAGTACTGTTCTCTCTCTGAAATTATTTAACTTTGAGCTTTTCTCTGAGAAAATTATCTCTGATGTCAGAATCATTAAAATGATCATTAATGTCATTTAGTCACAGGACTAAGTTTGGTGCATTAAATCTTTCTCACATACGTGGTTTTATCAAAGCCTGTGAAGGATGACTGTGGCTGAAGGAAAATGGCTTCTGGGGTGGTTTTGGTTTGGATGTTCTTTAAATAATGGAATTCTCCCTCAATATAATGATAAGCAAAAGCAACTACTGAATTAGTAAGGACATGTCTGAAATCTGTCTGTGAGACTGGTGTATGTTTCCCAAAGAGAACACGGGGGCTCGCACGTTTAACATTCCCTGTACAGCACGGAAAAATGGATTTGAGTGTGAGATAACATAACTAGAACAGCTGATTTGGCTTCTAAAATACTATTCATTTGCCTGTTCACTACCCTATGTAAAGATGGTTAATGTAGAGAGACATATATTTAAAATTTTAAGAAACTTTTAAATATTTAACAGGAAATAGGTTTGAATAAAAGAGTGTTTTACAGCAGGAGCAAATGAAACAGCTGGGGAAGCAGGAATGGAAATGATCTCTGTACTTTTGCCTGACTCTTGCTCTTATCTGAAAGAAAGACAGAGAGAAAACTTGTTGCTGTCATTAGACTGGCAAAATAAAATAAATTAGCCTTTATTTCACAGATTTTTCTGTTGTGCAGGAGGAGACGAGCTCAAGCCTGAAGTCTCTGGGAAATAGGTTTAAAAAGAGAGTCTGATAAAAAATCTAGGCTTTCTGCATATTATAAAAATGTGTTATCATCTCTACTTCAACTTTCTCCTATCATCATTTCTCCCAAGAACAGCCCTAAAAACGTGTCTTCTTTGTAGTTGTATATGTTAGCTGCAAACATAGGTTTTCTTTACTAAAACTGAGCTGGCTGCTCAAGACTAGTGAAATTTAGGCTTAAATTCATGATGGTTGGGGGAAGCTTGGTGTCCTCAGATGTCTCAGTACCTGTAATACAGAGAAGGGAAGAATTCAGTAAAGGACTGTTAAATTTATATTTCGTTTCTTTCTTTGAAGCAATGAAACGGTACAGTAAAATATTTTTTAAGAGACAGTAATAAAGCCTTATGGTTTTACTGCATGTTGTCCTCTTACCGCAGTATGTTCTTTTTTTTCTTAATGTACTTGATGATCATATCCAGGTTATCTATATTTTGTGTCTCACAGAAAATAATTTTGCTGATTTTCCACTACCTTAGATGGATTATTCACTAAGATTCAGATCTTTATTCTTGCTTAACCAGATCAAACGGTTCTTTCTTCCTTTTTAACCCAAAAAAAGGGTTTTCCTCTCTTAGAAGATCTGATTTAATCAGTTTCAATCACATGACTAAATAAAATCGAACATTGCCATCTAGTGTCCAAATACTGGATTCTAATCACTCTTTCAGTTCAGTGGTATCAAATAGCCTTTCTGAATATCACTTGTAACTTTGAGGTGCTAAATTGATAAAAGTGTTGTTTGTTTCCAATACTTCCATTTTAGTATTTTTTTTTCCTCGGAGGAATAGCTGTATGCCTATCATCATCATAACATTAACTGTTTTATAAGGCTGCAAAGAACCTTGGCTTTTGTACATTTTCAAAAGGATTGTGAAAAACCAACTGGGAAGGAAGTGCAGAGAATACACTCGACTACCCATACCCTTCCTTCCACTGTTCTACTGGAAGCTGTTTGAAGAGTTGCCACAAGCGAATGTCTTACCATGCAGCCTGACTCAACTGGGAAAGAAAAAATCAGTTGGAGAGAGTGTGCCAGCAGCTGCATGGCAAGGTTGATCAAAATTACCTTAATGAAACAAGGAGAAAGGAAAAAACATTCAAGAAAACATTTTATTACTATCTCTGGCTTTTTAGAAATAATATGTTTGGGGCACTGAGAGGAATAAACTTCTGCCCATACCAACAACTTCTGTTAGAAGATTGGAGTTTCATTACCCTGATGATGTAGGTGCGTTGAAATGCAAGTCACAGCTTTGCAAGGAAATAATTGAAAATTGTCTTGCAGCTCTGGCTGCCCTCAGGCTGGGTTATGAACTCTTTTCTGAGTGTGAAGAAGTGTCATGTCTTGTTGGGGAAAGTTCATTTCTTACTCGTGCACCCAAACATCTTGCGGAAGATCTGGTTGTCTGTGGCTCTGAGCATCCTGGGTGGCAGAATAAGCAGAGTAAGTGTGCTACTGTTCCTTGTTTAGGTGCTTGAAATGTAACTTAGGCATATATAACGAAGGACACACATATCTCTTTGAGAGATGCATTGATTTTAGGACTATTCGTTTCTTCAGTAAAATGAACTGCTACACTAAAAACTTCTTTCAGAATTGCAGCCTGATAGCCCCAAGCAGACTGTCAGACTGTGTTTATTTACTGGTCCTTTGCACCCTCATGATTTATTCTCTTTTGCGCATTCCCACTGTTGGATTTTTCTCTTCTGCCTTCTTCAAACACAAATATGAGAATTTCTTTGTGAGACAAGGTACATTAACCACCTTCTGAAGAGCCTTTTCTTCAGGATCTGTCTTCCCAGCCAGTGCCAACCAGATGGGAGCCTTTAGCTCAGCCTCCCTCCAGCTGTGCACATCTGCAGCACAGCTTCAGCAGATCTCTGTGCAGTGGGAACTGCGGAGGTCAGACCCCAAATACTACAGTGTTTCCAAGGAAATGCAGAATGCTTCACAGTCAAAATCTCTGATGTGGTCCCAGGTGCTTGTTGTATCTTTATTTTTCCTGGAGCTGAGCTGCAGAGAAGCATGTTTTGCCTGTATTTTTTAGAAGATTTCTTATTACTGACATTTTCCCTTCACAAACATAGATCAGTAGATGTCAAAAGAACTTTGAGGATCTCTCTTAATGAAAAGGCTGGCAGTCAGCTGTTGTTCATGTTTAATACAGTCTCAATCTTTTAAATAAGTGAAAATTTAAAACTATTTGGCTGGAAGATGAGGAAATAAATCATGCAGGGTTGGTCAATGTGCTTTTAGGCCTGTACATTTCTTCATTTAAGAGGAACTTGACTTCTCTACAGTTTTGTGAACACTTATAAATTGCTTCAATTAATATTTTGTTTAATGTCTTGTTTATATAGCGCTCATGTGGGTTTTGTTTCCAGTTTATCCTCCTGCCTAAGGAGATAATGCAAGACCTGAAAAGATATTCAAGCTTTCAAAACCATATTGCAAGCTTTTCTCACATGGATGACAGAAGCAATTCTGGTTTGTGTTGATTAGTTTGGGTGTGGGTTGTTTTGTTTTGGTTTCTTTTTGTTTATTTGGGGATTTTTTTGTTTCTGTTGGTGTTTATGGGGTTTTGGTGGATATTTTTTCTGGTCTTTTGTCTGTTTATCTCCCTGAGTGTTTGTGGGTCTTTTTCCTGTTGGATGAAAACTGGTTTTTTGAGTAAGTATCCTTTTGTAGGTTCTCATTGCTACAGTATTTAATATCTAGTTGATGTATAGGCGTTATTTTTATATGTGTATATTGAGGAATGTAGACAAATCAGTTTTCCAAATCTATAACCAAGGAAAATTATGTTTATTTAAGGAAAAAGTAAATGTTGTGTCTAACTGAATTTGAAGCAACTTCATTCTGTTGATAAGCAATATTTTATTATCAGCTTCCTTGTATACATAGACAGCGTGCTTGCATTCGTCTGGACTCTAAGGTACTTCAAGCACCCATGCTTTATGGTCTAGAGAGTTATTCTATTTTTCCCATTTCAGCAGCAGGCATTGGCACTAGGGAGGTGAATCTGTTCCTCCAGAAGTAAAGATCTTCCAAACCCATTCTCAGTGTCAGGCAAGTTGATAAACCACTATAAGCTATAGGTTTGTACTGCAAGCTGAGATTATGTTGGTTATCCATCCATAGATCTGATTGCCAGAGGAAAGAAAGGTCCCCTGGGATGCACAGGTTCAGGTGGAAAAATGCACATGTAGGATGGGTGAAATCAGCCAGTAGGAAGTTTTATATCAGAGCTCAGAGAAACAACAAAACAGCTGACCAGCTGTATGTGTTCTACCAGGCTCTTAATAATATAATATTTATGAAAATAGTCCTCTAAAGCCAGTGAGATGACTTAAGTTGTGGATGTCCCTGCAATATGAATAATCCAGGTGCTATCACAAGACTTGTCAATAAACCACAAGTGATGCTTGCAGTAGCTCTGTTGGGTAATGTGGATGTAAAGTAGCTGGAGTAAGATTAGTCCTTTGTATTTTGGTGCACTCAGAGTTGCAATAAACAGCATGTGAATTAGCCCTTCACCCCTTGAAATAGCTACAGATTCTCATCCCAAACAAAATTATATTACAATTGCAAATCATTATGAATACAATCAAGTAATTAAAACCTAACACAGAAATGTATGCAGAGATAAAGCAGATATTTTGTTCTCCAGGTTTAATGAAAAATGTCTGCTAGTTTTGTAGCCATACTTTCATCTGATCTGTGTCTTGGGCTTCTTTGTGACGAAAAATCTGAGCACAGTGGTTCATAAAAAAGGACTATTCTCTGGCCATTTTCTTTCATAAATATCTGAAACAAGTTACATCCCATCTCTATTTAAAAATCTGTTTCGAGAAAAAGAAACATATGCTGAAGTTACTTTAGTACTGTTTATCTTATAGAATTTAGAATTACTTACTCAACAACTCAGAATGTTTCATTTTCTTTGTGCTTGTAACATTCCCTATGTCTCTAGAAAGAATTGTCTATGTGATAGTGAAATTCAGATATTTTTTCTTCTGAAACAGAAAAAGGGATTCTAAAACTATTTTAACATAGGTACAGGCATTTAGAATTAATAAGTCTCTAGAAAGTAAATGTTAGTGCCACTTGAGGAATGAACACTTGTGCACCTGTCTATCTATCAAGAAGTAGTCAGTTAAATATTTGTTAATTATTGAGGCTCATTGTTGTATACAGTCGTAAAAATTATATAGCTTTTTTTAGGAACTGTTTTTCACAACAGAAAAAATAAATATAGTATGTTATTAACACTGAATACCATTCCAGCAAAGTAAAATGCTAGCAGTTACCTGGTTCTGGAGGGGAGAAAAAGCACTGCAAATATATGGGACCTCAACCTTTTAACTAAACTCTCAGGCATGTTATTTTCATCAATTAATCTGTCCAATTTACACAGGTCTTTATAAACAATTTTCGTTGATCAGGTTCTTAATAACTTCCAAACAATTTTTTTCAGATAGTTGCACTTGCATCAGTCAAAGTCACAGTATTTACTTAATAATAACTACTGTCCGTTTCGCTGAACTTACAATGGGAACGGTTGCAGCTGTAATATCTGATTTGTAAACATTTCAAACCAGCAAATTATGTGCATTACCAAGTTAACGTTCCTTTTACTACATGCTCTCCTTACCCATAATCCCCCGTATTTCTTTTTCCAAGGTGGTACAAGCCTTGCCTACTCTTTCGAATGCTTCTGTTTAGTAAAAAGCAGAACACCTGCTGAGACCTCTCACAAAACTTATTGATTTTTATTTGTAGACTCGAGTTAGAAATAACGCTACAGCCTTTATATAAACATAGTCATCCTAATAGCTGTAACGTGCAAGTGTGTTATTTTGGTTACAACAGCACTATGGTATTGGGGAGCCTGCAAATTCTCAGCAGTAGTGATTGATCATTTGGGGAATTTATTTTCTGCTTGAAAATACTGAGGTCGTGGTATTTCGCTTTTTCCTTTTTTTCTGTTTTCCATTTGGCTATCCCTTTTGGAGATAATGTCCTTGAAATGGTCTCTGGGTGGCTGCCTGCTAAGCATTTGTTTTCCTTGGCAAACTTCAACTCTCCATTTTTGGAGTGCAGGGCTAAATCATTTGCTTTGCTTAACCAGACTGGTTTAGGTATTCATTTCTTCAGGATTCTTTTAAAATATGAGTCACGAGTCAGAAATTAATAGACAATGCAAATGTAGTCATAAGCAATATTTATCAATGCTTGATCGTTTCAACTTCAAAATGTTCCTGAAGTGGTAGACAAAAGCTAGTCTGAAACATTTCCATGTTAAGGTTGCATTGAAATTTCTATATGAGAGTATAAGCTTACAGTAGTTTTCTTCTTTGTGTTTGTGGGACTGTGTTAAGACATCGAGGCCACAAAGGGTGAACAGTCCTGGCTACTCAGGGAGGCAAATGCTGTGACCAAGGAGCTCAGAGAGGAGTAAACTCTGGTCAAGGCAGCAGCCTGTGAACTTGTTCGGCTGAGGCAGAACATTGTGCTGCCCTCTTGCAGCAGCTGGAGAAAGGAAACATGTGCAAAGCATTAACTTTAGCAAGAACAAACTGTAAGAGAAGAAAATAAATAAAAAGCATCAGGGAAATAACTTGAATCAAAATTAATGTATTTAGATTATGCTTCTTCAAGTCGCACCTTTTCCTTTTCCCTACTGTCATTGGGTTTCATCTTCTCAACCTTTAAGAGCTACTCTTTGATTTTTCTTCAGACTAGATTGCAGTACATAACATTGTCATTTATTCTTGTTCAAAGTATTCTTTCAAGCTTTCCTGCTGCCTAGACCCATGGATATGACTTGTTAAGCACTGTTTGCGTAGACATTGACTGGGCAACAGTCATCCATACGGCATTTTAAAGGGTATGACTGATCTGAGCAGTTTTCTTGAACAGGAAGCAATGGCTGGAACATGTTTAATGCACAAATAGTAATGGGAAATAAAAATCTGGTTTAGTTACTGTGATCAGTGAAGTCCAAGGTACAATGTTAATAAATGCTTTATCAGCTCTGTTTCACAGTAACATCTGGCACGTAGCTGGGAAATGGTTCATCTGTTTAGATGAAAATGAGCACCTTCCAGAAAGAGGAATGAAAGCGATCTGTTACTGAGGAGCTGGACCTGTGCTCTAGATTTCTCAAGTTTCTTCTTATAACACTGGACAAATAATTTTCTTACTTGTAGTTCTAAATTATCTTTTTCTCATTTCATTGTTCTTTTTTTTTAGTGAAATTTTGTATTCCTTCAACCTGGAACATTCGCTTATTTTGATAAGTTGTATGTCTTGGCCTGAGAAAGACCTGCTTGTTGTAGTTTCTTGAGGTCTTACAAAGAAACAACAGGCGTTGTAGTGACATCCAATGTCACTGTGCCATTGAATTTTGCACATGCATGTTCTGCTATACATTTGCAAAGTCTAATACTGAAGTGTCATCTAGCTGAGGAGATAAACACAAAGTCTTTCAGAAGGGAAGCAGATGTAAAAGGTGCAGATTCTGACCAATACAAATATTGTTCAATATATTAAACATGAATTCAGTAGGTAAGTTAAGATTAGCCTTAATTAAAACTTGAAGGGAAAAAAAAAATAGAAGATACTGCTGTAATTGGCAGGCTGGTTTTGGCTTTTCTGTTTGGTTGTTTGGTTGTTTTTTGCTTGGTTTGTTTGGTTTGGGGTGCCTTTTTTTGTTCTTTTTCAACAGAGCTTTTTTTATACTCCAGTTCAGCCAGAACACAGTGACAGTGATGTTGTTTGAGGCAAGTTAGTCAGGCTGGTCAAATATCTTTTCTCCCATAATAGCTGGAAGCAACAAGAAATCCTGTAGTGGCTAATTATGAAATTATCTGTCTCTAAGGAAAATTTCTTCTTAACTGCATGAGCTGGCTTATTCCCTGGAGAAATAATGTTTTAAATTCCTCATATAATTACACAAGGGAGCTTAGAAAGTACTGAAATAAATTCCTCTTTTAAAATAAGTGGATCTAAGAAAATTATAAAATCCATTTCCAGACACAAATCTTCTCTTCCATATTTTTCCTTTTATTTCAAAGAGTGGATGTAGATTGAATATTATCTCTTTCAGAAACAGTTAATAAGAGCAGATTTCACAGTGACTGCTGGGGAAAAGAGGGAAAATCAAGACTGACATCACACAGCCTCTCCCGTGACTAGGCCTAGACTTGCTAGGTCTAACACACTATAAGCTTGTACCAGCAGGACAAAAGCCATTTTCAGCTAATCTCAGGCAGGAGAGCTTGAAAATATGTCACAGATTTCTTCTAGCTATAAAAAACACTATTAAGTTTGTAGACAGTAATATAAGTTAATTGAGCATCACTGTCCCACAGAGACCATATAAAAGCATAACTAGAGCTGAGTCAAGACCTGTGATTTTGAGTCTGTCAGTTTGCATAGGCTGGTCCACACCCTGAGGTCTAATTAATCACCTACTAAAATTGTGTTGTTATGGCACAACGGCCAGTGTTGACTGCAATCCTGAGAGGTTATTGTTAACATTAAAACAGAAAACCCCGCTTGGCTGGTCAGCAGTGGTAAATCCCAAGAGAGACTGTTTTGC
The DNA here is from genome assembly GCF_037038585.1 of Patagioenas fasciata. NCBI lineage: Eukaryota > Metazoa > Chordata > Aves > Columbiformes > Columbidae > Patagioenas > Patagioenas fasciata. The sequence goes on along the minus strand of NC_092533.1, from coordinate 11,957,256 downwards.
CACAGCAGCGAGCAGCAGAGGTTGAAGAGACTGAAACTTCCCAGCTGTTCACATGCTTAACTTGATGCTTCTCCTCTCCTTTTTCTCCCCAACCCCTTCCCTGGGATACAGCGAGGAGCTAAGTGCTGCTGCAGGGCTCACCACATCGATTTGGGGTGTTTAGCCAGGCCTTGGGCTAGAGCCAAGAGCTGATCTTGTCTCAAAGCCGGGCAAACCTGTCTCGTGAGCAGCGCCACAGGACGCAGGATTCACAAGGTGGTGACAGAGCCAGTCAGAACTGGGAACGCCAGAAGACCTCGATCTGCACTTCTCTGTAGAAGTATGTAATCCTTTTGGTTTGTCATTGAGGTCCCTGGTGGTATTTTAAGAAGGTGGTTGAGTCCATCAATCTTGCACGCAGGGTAGAATGTTTCAACAGGCTGATGGAGGCTTGAGGGCTTGTTGAGCCCTGTCAGCCCACCTCAAAATACTCTATCACCATTCTGGTATTATGTGCTCTGCCCAGTCACCAGGAGCAGCACAGGCACATCTTCTGTGAACCTGCAGGTGAGAGTGGTGTGTGCCTTTGGAAACAGGATCGGGGAAACTGCCTGTTAGTGACTACAGCCAGGGTATTTATGATACGATGGAGGTATGCTCTGTTTAAAGCAATGGAATACATGTAAGAAAATCCGATATGAAAAAACCAACACCCACTTAACTGCCATATATGCAGCTTAGAACAGCTTTCACAATGTTTAAGCTATAACTATGATGAGAACAATTGAGCCTATAATGAAAAGGGTGAAAGCCTCTTCACTAGGTTTCAGCAGCTATATGGCTATCAAAATGTTGCTTTGCTTTGCAAAATGTTAAGTTGGCACTCATAAATTATTTAAGTAATTTCTGAAAGCCAAACGTCTGCAAAGGTACTGAGGTTGCATATAAATTGTGAAATGCAGGGGATACTGCTGGAGACAGGTACAGCGCAGTGAAGCGTAAGAAATGCAAACTGAATTGCATAGCATACGAGCAGCATTAGAGGAATGTATCTCAGCTTCTAGTCAGTGAACCCAAACATGTTGTACATTATGCAGACTGCTTAGCAATTTGCATAATTATAAACTCCCCTCGAAACAGTAAACATTACTGCAGAATTCAGCAATACAAAAAGTAACATTAATATGCATTGCTTATTTGACTTTTAAATTTTTCCAGGGTCTTTAAAAACATCCAGGTTTTAGAACAGGCAAAATAGAGACTTTTTCAGTAACAAGTAATCCATATTAGAAAGAAATGGAGCATAAAAATAGAAATTTTCAGTTTTAATATTGAATAGTTGTCTTTTTGACTTTTGAAGTTGTTTCTGGTAAAGTTTTTATTTTACACTTCGGAGGAGTTTAAGACTATATCTAAAGAGTAATCCATTGAACCACAGACTGCCAATACTTGAGGGGGTTCAGAAAATATTATCTTTATTGCTGCAGATAGCAGACAATGCTATTACGTTAGAGTATTCTGCTGTGTGGCTGTGGAGAAGAGGAGCTGAATTAGCAGCAGAATATTAATATTGATAGTACTTAACAGAACACTGCAGAGGAGCTCTTTCTGGGGAGAGGCAGGGAAGATATGTAGAAGTTTAAATATGAAAATGAAACAATTCCCAATGAGACAGGAATAAAAAATTAATCCTTTTGTTAACAGAACAAGAGCAGAATATTTCATCGGGAACTTTTGTGAGGTGTATGCCTGGTTCATATTTTAAAGAAAGCCTGGTTTGGGGAGCAGTTTGGGAGGGAACTTTATGCACTGGTGAAAACTGTTGTCTTGTTTATCCTCAGGTGGTTTTTTATAACAGCTTCAGATAGATTTTACATGTTTTGTGGAAAGAAACTGGAGATTAAGTGACCCCACTAACACAAAGGCTGCAGAGTAAATTCAATCCCAATGTTAGGTGTTGAGTCGTGTACCTGCGAGGCAGCCCCAGGAAACACAGCCTTATGGTGGTCGTGATAGCGCAGAGTTTCTCAGAACTTGCCTACTGGTTCTGATTCAAGATGAAGATCTGGAAGATGAAATAAGGGTAAAAAAGAATGCAAAGATGGACTGCTTACAGAGTCTAAAAAAAGAGTTCAAAAGGATGTGCGGTATGTTAGTAATGCTGGTGTGTCAGTACTCGGCTTTCCTTTTGCCCTTGGCCATTTCATTGCAGGGCTGTTGTGTGAACTTTAAGAAGCAGTGGTGGGTTTGCATTTACCTCTGTGAGCATTTTGAGTCATCCTTCACCATTCCCCATTCCAAGGAATAATTGCCTTAATTCCAGTCTTTTTATAAAGCTTTTGGAAACTAAATAAATAAAACAAACATCAAGCAAACAAAACAGAAACTAAGCTTCCATGCAAAAGAAATAATTAGCCCAGCAGAGAAAACTACCTCTATTTTTTTCCAGAAAGAGAATTACATAACAATAAGTAATACGTAATCTTGCTTGCTTTCTGTTGCTAGCAAACAGAAAGGCTGCTATGCTCAGGCAGGGCAGTTAATTTCCTATATCCTTAGGCCAGTTACACAAGTTGAAAAATCCATCTCTGTCAGTATGGTCCATGGGTAGCGGTTGTGTGTGTGAGGAGTGGATGTCATGGCTGATAGTAATTTGTTTCAGAAAGATAAGAACATTAACGCTACATTTTGTCCATCTGTGCAATAATATTGTCATTAAGATAAGATTTCCAGAAGGTTCATTTTAAATATTATTTTTACAAAAATGTGGGAGACTCAAGTCTCCTTCTGTTTATTTTGCTTATCTATTTGCAATCTTCCTATTAGTGTAACCAGTGATGAGGTTTACGTGCAAGTGATCACTAACCGACTAAATCCACAGTGACACTTTATTTATATGGTAATTTCAGGAAGATTAGTAGGGTGTGGGCTAGGAACACATAGCAATATTTGAATTCTGTTGCATTTCTGAGGTTGAATTTGGACCACTAGCTCGGCTGCTTGTTCTTCTGACCTTTTCTGGATAAAGTTCTGTGCAAATCTTGCATGGCTTTAAGCTTCTGAGCTCTTGAGCACTAGTTAATGCAGATAGTGAAGCTGTAGGGCAGGGGCTACCAAACTTCCTGACCCTGAAAGCCATTTTCTAAATTATTTAATGTTGTTAATAGCCATATCCTTTGGTAAGTCTCTCTGTGACCCCTATATTTTACAGCTTAAGACCTTATACCCCGTTGTCCCTATACCCATCGCTGTTCTGAAACAAAGCTAATTTTGGCTGCTGTTATATTTTACAATAGGGATCTCCGTGTTCTGCTGAAGAGTAAGGTTTTATTTGCTTATTAATAAGCACATGTATTTATGTTTTTGTGCTGTTTTCTGCTGAACAACTTTTTGCTTCAGAGATGCGCTGATGTTTAAATAAAGGTTTTCTGGGAACTGCCTGTTCCCATTTCCACAGATTGTGCCAATCTCAGGTTCAGCAGCCTGCGCTCCCCTTCCTGCCCCTTTGATTACAAACACCCTTGAGTTATTTTGCACTTGTGGCACTGCAGGCCGATCCCTCCAAGCAAAGGTTTTAATTTTTAGTTATTTAATTCTAAATGGTCCCTGTGACTCTGGGAACATGCTTTTAGTAGTTTCTCCACCAATTACAAATCTGAAAATAATTCAGCATTCATTTTTATTCTCGATTTACAAGGACTAGCAAAGGTAGGTGAAATTTTGCTGGTGCTATACACATGTCAGCAAAAGGGTACAACCCTTACATTTGCACAATGGCGCGTGTGCCATGTTCGTTCTTGGGCTGTGCCGCATTTATCCCTGCCTTGAGTTCTGTGCCGCATCAGTCTGAACAAAAAGTCAACATCATGTTTTCTCTTCCATTCTTGCTTTCAGTAAGCTTTTTAGCTGAGTAGACATCTTGATTGTGAGGGCACAATTGTTCAGAGGCACAGACCTGGGCCTGCCTCTCTGTGTGCAGGTTGGGCTTGTGCATGTCTATGCCATTCTCAGAAAAATTGTTTGGAAAAGTTGAGAGTCTTTGCTAGGCACCCAAAATCTCATTTGGAAATAAACTTTATGTAATGAGTAAACCCAAGGAGGTTGTTTTCAGAGGTTTAATAGAGCTTACATGCCTGTTCCAACAATGTAAATAAGAAACAATTAAAGAAAACCGGGTGTTTTCTTTAACATTCTCTAGAGCGGTGTCAAGAAGCATATTTTACTGCTTGCAGTCTGTCTGTTACCAATTGTTATCTTCTACCACAGGTATTATTTTATTTCCCTGCCCATTGTTTTAGTTACTTCATGAATAAAGAGAATTTAATTTGCCTCAATCTTAGAGCTACTGCATTTTTAAGTAATTGCAACTGATAGGGGACCATCGGAGCTTAGCATATTATAATATGTATTAGCTGCTCCAGTCGGCTCTTGTAAACAACCTCTTTCAGTAATATTTCATTTCTATGCAGCTGGAGGTTTGCCTGAGCACACAGCATACATATTTTAGACTATAATAGTTAAAAGTACACTTGAAAGGTGGAAAATTGCTAAGTTAGTACTTGCATATACTGGGCAGTGTTAATGTTCCTGTCACACTGAAACAATTTTACAACCTCTTATTTAAAATTAGTTTGTGGATTTAAGTCTTGCAGGGAACTTGTAAATAGTCTGTTCCAGATTGGGCAGCAAACTGCCGGTGCTCCCTTAGGAGCTGTTTGGGGAGCCGGCAAGGACTGAATTCTTCTACCAAGGCATCCTCCCCATTCTCCAGCTCTCTGCCTCTCCTCATCCCTCTGTGCACTGTGAAACCTCTTTAGCATCCTTTGGAAGATGATCCTTTACTCTTCTTGGGATTGGCCTTTCCGTACCAAGCGTACAACTTGCTCTTCATGAAGAAAAATATGGGTGGGTCAGTGGGTCCTTTTTAGTAATTCTTTGTCACTTTTGCCAAAAGGCTGCTCAGGTAGTTCTATTAGGAATTGCTTATAAAACCAGCCAGCACAGACAGTAGAGAGCTAATACAGTAATTTTCTATCTTGTCTGGAATTTAATTAGCCAGAGAGAGGTTTGGGGAGCTCGGAGGCTTTCTGAGCAGCATGAGTGTGGGGCTGTGTGTATGTGTGCGTGTCTGTGCTTTCAGGCCAAACTCCCCTCTGATTTCAGTCTAGTCAGATTATTTTTTTTTCTGATTATGAAGAAGGGAGTTGCAAGGTTTTACACATATTAAGGCCAAATATCCTATTAGGTACACGCGCTTCTCCTCTCTTAATTAGCCTATCAGTACATTGAGTAAACTTCTCTCAAAGCATTTTAAGGACATGAATCACTGCTTTCAAACACCTTTGGGAGAGAGACGCAGCATTCACAGCTGGAAATTTGACCTTAAGTAGTTCTTAAAGTACATAAAACATATATAGAAGCCGTAGGTGTTCTTATTGTAGTTTTGCAGGCTCACAGATTTTATTATTTGACTTACCATTGTACATGTGTTCTTTGTGCTTACATGGTGCCTTGTCAGAAGCTCTCAGTCATTTCCAAGCATTAATTAAACTCCTTGCCTGTTGTAAGATAAATGGAGTTACATTTGTTTTGTAGAAAAACGAACGAAAGCAGGAAAAAAATTAAACATGACATCCTATCAAATGTAAGATTATTCATGTTGAAAGGTTCAGGTTCTGTACGTGCTTCAAAATTGCTCCTCTTTGGTGTCTTTTTGAGTTGTATCTTTTCTCTGTTCCTGTGTCAGACCTGCCCAGAACAGAAACTGGTTAGTGAAGTTCTTCCCTGCAGTGGTCTCTTCTCCTTTATTCTCCCTCTGTGTTACATCTGCTGTGGGTGATTGGCAGCTGGCATGGCCACCATTTTCCCCAGACATCAGAAAATATGTAGGTGATGTGACAGCTGCGATACTCCCATCAGTGGTGTGATAGTGCTAGGAAATTAAACAAGCTGATGTAGACACAAAAAGTGAGAATACAAGGAAAGCAATGATATTGACTGAATAGAAAGTGCTGTGTAAGTAAAACCACTTGGGAAAATAGGTATGTTTTCCCTGTCTTGTCTCTTTGTCTTGTACTAATCTCAGGAGACACAGGATCCGCAAGACGAAATTGCGTGTTTTTACTGTATTTATGAGAAAAAGCAGTGTTGTAGAAGTAGTCTGGTCCTGATCGTTTGTCAGTGCTTTTTGTCTGCATGTTGTTGAGAGTGACCGAAGAAATAGCAGGCAAAATAGTCAATTTACTAAAGAGTTTAGGAAGCCTTTGGTAGTGTAATCTAACCCTGAGGATTATTGGAAGGATTGACTTTACTAGGAGAGCATCCTTTACATTTTGAGCTTATAGTCCACACTGTTTCATGAGTCATTCAGAGGCTTTGTGTACCTCCAACACTGAAATGCCAACTAGCTAAAGTGCTTGTATAGTGTGTTTTATTTTCTTTGATATTTTCATTAGCAGAAACTCATGTGTATCCTTTCCTCATAATGGGAGAAAAAAAAATTAAAACTGTGGGGTTTTTTTATTCTGTACTATCTTAAAGGAACATAAGAATTGAAGTTGCTGTGGTTTGTATACAAGGGCTCCAAACAAGACAGATTGAAATTGTGCCTGTGTTGCCCTCGCTGTTTGTTTACTGCTTCCAATACGGTGAAGTAGTCAACAAGAGGAAAGACAGGAGAAATTCTAATAAAGACAGCTTGGCAGAGGATGAGAAAAAGTAGTATCCAAGAATTATTCTCTCAAGAATTTTTTGGTCTTAATAAGTGAGGGAAGTGTCCTTTGAGAAAGTTACAGATTTTAGCATTTTGTATGTCTAGTAGAAGCAGTGAAACAAGTTTCCTGCAAAAAAAATGCCTTAAAACTATTTCCCTGGAGTTAGGTTTTTTTGTGGGATTTTTTGTTTGTTTGTTTGGTAGGTTTTTGTTTGTTGGTTGGTTGGTTTGATTTGTTCTCTTACATTCCAATTCAAAGAATTTCAATAGAAATCAGAATGGTTTGGGGTTTTTTTAGTTCATATTGTAGTGCTGAGAAGAGGGGATATGACTCTCAAGCAAAGATTGATCAGTTACTACTGCTCTAGAACAGCTTTGTGGCTTTTCACCTTAAAATGCATGACAGTCACAAAATAAACATTTTGCAGTACAAAAGAGAGTAGGGATTGCCTTCTTTGGTGATAGATGGAGGTAAAATGTTCTTTAGATCAGCTTAAAACTTATTAAAATCCTTTCTTTAACACAAAAGATACCTCGCTCTCTCATCCTGTACTGCAGAACCCAAATCAAACAAACAATCAAAAAGAGAAGCAGAAGGGAGCACAGAAAGCTGCCCCAGACTCCTGCAGTATCCCCAGCCCTTCACAGGCCGATGAAAATTATAGCACAATCTGCTACCAGCTCCCATTTTTGCTTGGAGCTACATGCACATCCTTTCAGCCTCCCTGTAACCAAATCTCTTAGAAGCTGAAGGCCTTTCTATTTGACATGAAAATCAGGTTTTTCAGTCCAGTCTGTCCATCTCTACCATTTGCCTTTGCTACCTGATATGCTCTTCAAGAAGTGGGCAGGATTCTGAAGGTCCAGTTCCTGAATAAAGTTGGATTCTCAGTGCTATCCGCAGCAACCAAGTAATTTGGACATCATTTAAGCACATAGCGTATTTATCTCACTGCTGCATGCAGTTTTGCAGTTATTCTTGTTAGGTGAGTGTGAGTTTTAGAAGTTGCTGACCTCAGCTCTGGGTCACTGCCACGTAGAGGAAGCAGCAGGAAGGTTCATAGATGCTGCCCCAGAGCAGTGTCCCGGTCAGAGCCACGAGCCGGTGCCATGAGGAGCTGGGGGTGTCTGCCCGGGCACGTGTTTGGGGATAAGCAGTGGTGACCTCCAGCAGAGGAGCTTGGCAGAGGGCTCAGGGACATGACCTGCTGAATCGCCACTGCAAGATTTGCCTGTAGTTTTCAGCCAGTCCTGAGCTAGGAAATGTGAGCAGAATTATCAGATTCTCTGTGAAACCAACAGCACCAGCTCATCAGGGGATGCTGATGTGCCTTTGCTGACAGATCTTGCTTCACCTACACACCACAAGTCCTGTCTGAGGCAGAGGCTGAGTGTCAGCAGCCGCTGAGTCCAGGTCATTATATCTTGAGTCCCGAAGGGGCTCATTAGCTTGGGCTCAGCGCTTTTAACCACAGATTCACAGCTTTCTGCTTTGGAGTCGATTCATGTCTAGTGAGCTCAAAATATGGCTTGGGTGAACTTATGTCTGCAGACAAAATAATAACTAGACAAACCACAGAGTCACATATGTGACATATGCGTTGGTGTTTGTCTTTGAGGCTGTGAAGCTGTGCTGACTTCAGTAAGAAAAAGAGAAAGTATGTATTTGAGATTTTACTCTTGTACATGGAATAGTTTGAACTGAAAATAAGTTACAAAATGAATGGGACAAGTTGCCATAATCCTGATTAGAAATCACTGCTGCTATCTGTCCAACCAAAAGTTAATTCTAAAAATAAAAGACTCTTTCAGGAATATTCGTCTGTATCTGTAACTTTTTGAGTACATTGCTCATGGCTAAGCCCACAGAAATAAATAGAATGATAAACTCAGAGTGAAATAAGTAAGGCTTTCTGAGAAAAGAAAAGTCACTGTTAAGCTTTCAAGCACTCTACTCTCCTCCAGTATTGCTGGAGAAGGAATTCTTAAAGTTGTAAAAATGCACTCAAAATTATTTATTTTTTAAGGACAAACCAAGTTAATACTCTTACTTAGTGTTTGGCAGTGGGATTCAGCAGTGGAAAATCAGTTATGGATTTTATTGTCTCTGGACTGATGACTGTTGTGAATTCTTACAAAATACAGTTTGCATTTGGCATTTATTTTCAGTAAATAAAAACAGATATTTTAGATACCTCTGTTACTCTATGCTTAATTTTCATTTACTAAATCTTTGTTAATTAAAAAAAAAATGTTACAAAAGAAACATTTCTGGATCAATGACCTAATCTTTTAAGTAAAAAAAAAAAGAAAAAAAAAAAGAAAAAAAAAAAGAATGATTGTTTCCAACAGGCTGCTTCTTTCAGAGCTGAAATGTTGTGGGTTTTTTTCAGATTGACATATTTGCTTTTCTTTGGGTTGATAAAAAACATGCACTTATTTTATCCAAATACTAAAACATTGATTGCAAGGGGGAAGAATACTTTGCAACAAAAGATACCAGCAATGCTCTTGTAGTTACTGATGCCTTATGACAAAGACGAAGAAGTGGGAGAGAACCTGTACATCCCTTTAGATTATTAATTACTCTCCATAAAAAAACCTTCATATTTGATGGCTTCCTTCAGCTGCAGCTGTGAGACTCTGCAGGTTTTAATCACTGTTTCATTCAAATTTAATCACTGATCATTCAAAACAAGACAGAGATGTTTTTCTTTTGGAACTACAATGTATGGTCACATGTTAAACATGTGGATACATGCTTTCATTTTCCTGTTTCAAGAACTAGAAGAGAAAAATGATTGAAGCACAACTAATTAGTGTGAGAGATTGTATATGTGTGTACCAACATGTATCAACACACTTACTGCTTTTTTCCTTGTGGAAGGTCTGCATTTTAAGGGAGCACCTGCATTTTAAGTGAGTTCAGTTTTGATTTGTAACATGCATTATTATTATTTATAATGAGTATTTTCTGGCAAGAGTAAGCTACCTGTTGGTTAGCCACAGACTTCCATTTGTTGTTCCTTAGTTTGGGGAAAGTTTTCAAATCCATCCACGGCAGGATAGAGTTAGCCGTTTCCCCATCATCTCCCATCACACGCTGAGACTGATGACCCCTTCAGCATTACTTCAAGGCTAATGTTACAATCCTAATTATATTTATTCAAGGTCTGATGGTTGCATTGAATATGGGATATCAGTCAACATAATGGGGTAATTGGGCAAATATTAAAAGTTCCTCTTCTATTCCTATCCTGACATTTGGATGATCTTCCATCAAGCAGACCTATTGTAGTCCTTTTATCATGCTTTCTACTGTTTTTCCACATTTGCCATCTTGACCTGAGCATTTCCAGTTTTGCAGCTGGTTTCCCATGCCTAATTTCAAAATATTCTGGAGTCTTTATGAACGTATAATGTACCTGTCAGTTCACAGTATCCGCTCTGCCAGGCTGCTTTGTAACTTGGTACTTCGTAAATCACTTTAGAACACCTTGTCCATAAAACCACTATTCTGTCGTCTTTTCCAACCGTAAGTTGATGAAGGACAAAGAGAACAGGCAATTCTGTAAATTGTTGGGAAGCCCTGAGGCATACTAAACAATCTGTAGTTAACTCAGTCCCTCAAAAACCATTTCCTAGTGCTCTTGTTATTAATTTTAATAAATAATTCTATTTACAGAAAGTAATGATGGATACAGGATTTTAGAAAAATTCAAAGTGTGTTTTAACCATCATTTGACAGTAAAGAGATGTTTAGCACAGTGTGGAACAGAAGATCTCAAGTCTTTGTGAGAGGCACCCAGGGTACGTCCCTTGGGTATCAGGATAGGAATGAGATTGTCATGTCAAGGTAAGGAAAGGAATTAAAGGGAAAAGAAACTATTGAAAAGCTGCAAGAAAAGCTTGACTTAACAAGAAGTTACACAGAAAAGGAAGTTCAGGACTGTTGTAGGCAGTATCAGTGGTAGAACATGTCCTAAAACAGAAAAAAGTCAACGTTGCAAAGAGGTTCAGATAAGGCTACAGACTCTTTTTTACCATCGTGCTGTGTTTCCTGGAATGTTTTGCAGTTCTTCAGTCACATACACAGTACTTCAGTAGTGTTACGAAGTAATGAGAACAGGGTAAAACAGGTGTAAAGTTTTCTGCACACAGAAGGTGGAGCTTCTTTTTCAAGTAACTTTGAAGGCAATATTACCTTGAATGTCATAGGTGGATTACATGACTGCAGAGCAATACAGAACAAAATCACTGCTAGTTAGCAAGGTTTCTCTTCTGTTTTCCAAACTAAAATTAGGAAAATATGTAATCTAGTTTGTCCTTCATGGCTCATTGCCTTGGTTGACTAGTTGGGTAGCATTACGTTTAGCACGGAAAGCTTAATGACCCATAGTTCTAATTTATAAGCAAGAAATCAGGGTTTTTAAAAAAGGCTGTCTGCAGAACACTCTTTAGATTTGCCTGCCTAGACCTTCTGCCAGCCAAATCGTGGTAGCATATTCTGATACCATTTGTCACTATTTATTTGTTTATGCAGTAGAAATACAATGTCTAGGATTATTACCCTTATAAACAAGAGTGCAGAAATGTTTGGTTTCATTTTTGGCTGATTTGAAATCTGTCCTTTAGTTGTATGTGTGCATGTCTGTTTTCCAAGAGGAAAAAAGAAGACTTCTCAAATGCTCATTGACCCAATACTTGATTTGTAAATAGAGGATGGAAAGTTCCACTCCAGTGGAAAAAAAAAATAAACCTGTGCTATGATTATTATTATTATTATTATTTTGCTGAACTCCATTCTTCCCCATGGTGGCAAGTAGCCAGAATCCATTCCATGCCACAATACTGCCTTTTGATTAATTACATTTAGTCTTACTATTGTAAAGAGTATTAATGCCTCTTGATACCACAAGTGTGTTTACAGCATAATGGAGCAGCTGCCATGCAAAACTTAACACCGTAGCTGCATTTTGTACTCAATCTGGCATTGGTTTTTTGTTTTGGTTTAATTTTTTTGTTGCTGTTGTTGTTTTGTGGGGTTTTTTGTTTTGGTTTTATTTTTGTTTTGTTTTCATTTTTTGTGGATGGTTGTTGTTGGTTTGTTTTCTTTTTCTCCTCTGGAGTCAAATTTTGAACGGCCTCCTTGTAACAAAAATGAGTGGGCTTTGGTAATTGTCATTTCCTTCACCTAAAGAACACGTTTTGCACTTTTATAATGATGATAATGATCTGCCATTAGTTGTGGGACGTTTATTTTCTGTTTGTTTTCCTGCAACTGGGTAGATTTGGGGAAAGTTTTCAAATTCTCAGTCCCTGTGCTTACACTTGAAGACAAACTCCTAAGATAGTAACATTTAAAAAAAGATGTTGGTACAGCTAGAAAAGGCACATTTATGCGAGCCATATCCTCCCCACTTTTAACACAAATGTACGAGTCTCAGACTATAATAGAAGTAAGCTCTGAAATAAAGGCAGTTAAATTGTTCTCACCCTAAAATAACTGAAAAATTTCTCAGTCTTTGCTTTGTCTACTTGTTTTAACTAATCTCTATAGCTATTTAAAAATGAAAGAAGAAAAATAAATTTCTGATATGAGACTTGCAAAAGAAGGCAGAAGAGTAGAATACCCAGCCTTGCCAGTCCTTATTTTATGAAGCTGTTCCTCTTCAGCACCCTGAGTGCTTGAGGTAAATTCACTAAGTCATCTGTGTGTCTTTGTCAGTTATGTACGTGGTAAAGACAGGATGTTAGATTTAGTGTTGACTTTAATATGCACGTTGACACTTGAGGCTGTAGTCCTCCCCAATATCTAGATGTAACTTTCATTAACATGTACATATTATGAAAAAGAGTTTCCTTCGATAGAATGAAACGGGGTATTTCTGGAGTTTTAAAGAAATTCTAGCTTGTGTATCCACAAGCCATTATACGTTTCATGGTTCAGAACTTGTCCAGAGAACTTTTATTTTTCAAAGCTTTTTTATCAAGAAGAAATTGTGACTGAAATCTAGAATGTTGCCTGAGGGGGAAATATTACTAGATTTCCTGTATTAAGGATGGAGAGAAGAACTCTTCTGTGCTGCTATGTTCCTTGGTTTTGCCAGACTGCTTGCTCTTTGCTTGTCTAGCAACAGCGATTGTCCTGTTCCGAGCTACCTGATGCTGTATTCGAGTAGCCTCCTCCTCTCCACCCCAGCATTTAATTTGGGGGTGTCACTATTTTAAACACTGGGATTTTCATAAATCTCCATTGGCAGGCAGTTCTGTAGGACCAGACTGTCAGAAGTAGAAGATCCAGACTGACACACCTTCCTCTTGTCCCACTGTCCCTGACAGTGGTCATCCTTTGAATTGTGTGCATGAGCTAGGTAATAATTGGTCTTGCATTTTTCATAATGAAGGTGGATAGACAAAGAAACAACTTTTAGCACCTTTTGGTACTTGAGAAAGTAGCGACCATCTTTGGATCTAATGTAATGCTTTCATTATACTTCTGCATAGAATTTGGTTTATTAGTAACTGGATTGTGTATTTCACCAGTTTCTGTCAATATGCCTTTTTGTTCTGTACTGATAGTGAAGAGCAGCAATGTGCTGTACAGAAAATCACAGATCACAGACAGCATCAAGAGCATACCCTTTAAAAATGTATTTTAATTAGACATTGACATCTGGTGTGGACTACCAATGCTTATTTGCACACCTGCAGGCTATTTGATATGAAGAAACTCAAAGTCTCTGAAGAATTTGTCTGTAGATGGAGTTTTGTGATTTAATTTAATATACTAATTGCGCAGAATGTATCGAATTTATAAGTATTGTAAAGTTTGTATGCCACATAGGTTCTACATACTTAAAAGCTGTTCATTACATAAATAACACTTCCCCTTCTGTTGATTTTCACAATTGATTGCAAGGTGAAGGGATAGTCTTGACAATATTAAGATCTTTCAGAGTGAAAAGGATTTTGCTGAAACTCACCTTGAATTATAGTGCCATTTAAGACTTACAAAGGACTGAAATGGTTATCCGTGAGGAAAAAACATTGTACAGCAAGCTCATTCTGGCTAAGGCGTACGTGAGGAATCTCACATCAAACAGTCAGAGGAGAGCTAAGTTCACTCAGCATTCATAATTACTATAATGACCTTGTTCATCCTGGAGTTTAGCTTTATTAACAGTATTTAAATTAGGAAGTGTTCCCATGCCTTTGTAAAATAGCTGTTTTGTCCCACCTGTAAGTAAGTACTGAATGAGACGATTGCAGAAGTTAAGGATCACATTAACAATTTTCTGTAGCAACACTGAAATTTCACATTTCATGGCCATTCTGTACTGCTCTCCCATACCAGAAAGGCTCTCTTTTCGGAAATGAGGACTGTGAGCAAGACCTGTGCTTCGTGTTAGTGGTTTCTCCTGTCTTAAGTAACTATGTGTTCTCATTGTCCTCATTACTTGGTTGCTTTCAGGTGGAGGAAAAGGCTGAAACAAAAAATGTGAGAGAGAATTTAATTATGTATGGAGAAGAAGAATAAGAAATTCTTTTATTCCCATAAATGCTATGTGCTCTGCTTCTTAAGCTATATATCCCTTTGGAGGTACTGATTGTCCTTGCAAAGCATGGGTTCCTTTTTGCATGCACTAATCTCAAGGATGGAGCATGAAGTCACTGGTGCCCCTCCTTCAGCTGCTCCAGCAACATGTGAGGAAGGGATTCATCCACGTAAGCTGTGGCAAATGCTGGAGCTGTGTCACTTAAACTGCAGGACTCTCTTCTGGTATGAAAAATCTGACGCATGGCTGCTGGGAGTGAGGGAGCTTGAAGGCTTCTACTTTAGAGTCTCATTTAGGTCTTGATATCTGGTCTTGACTGCAAATGATTGCTTGTTCACCTATAGGCTTCTGACAGAAGGACTTGCAGGGAACCGAAGTGTGTGTCAGAAGATGAGACATTTAGCCTGTTTTATAGCTTTGTAACATCTGGAAGAAATTTTACCTTGTGATTTATACCTGGTTTCCAGTTCTCTTGATTTTAATGTCTTTATCAGGAAAAATCTGTTCCACTCACGGACTTTTACTGTTTGCTTGTACAAAACCGCGCAGACCACACACTACAGTAGTGCATATGTTTGTCACTCCTGGAATGATTTGGCTAGTGAATCAAAAAATGAAGTTACCATCGAACATATACAAATTTCTATGGGTTAGAGAAATAAAATAGTGGGATTGGAATACAAGAAAGCGCTTTATGTGGACAATATCACTTCTGTGCAAACCACAGAGGGAAGGTTTGGAGGGATCAGGGCTCATCCCTTGCTGAAGAATTACCACCCCACCAGCTATGATCTGCTTTTACAGCTGGTCAAAAGCAATTACTCTAAACCCTGCTCCTTAATTGCTGATTTGGCAACACTATCACTGTGAGATATTGTACAACCTTTCACTATAATAACAGTTAATCACACACATAAATGCTACATCATTAGTGCCTGGTAATAAGGAAATCCTGTCATACTGTTTGACCATGAAACATGATTGAGTGACTTTGCACTTAGTTTGCTATTTTTCTTTTTGGCTACAGAAAAATCTAATACCAGAAAAGAGGGGTTATACCTGTGGGGTTTTTTTGTTTTGGTTTGTTTTAGGTTGGTTGGTTGGTTGGTTGGTTGGGTTTTTTAGGTGGTGGGTTTGTCTGTCACCTGTGCAATCTCTGCCATTCTTTTCCGTTTCTGAGTAGTAAATATTCTTTTTCAGTCAAGAGGGTGAGACAGTGAGATTACTCTGAAAGCATTAATTAATGGTTATTAACAGACTTTTTTCCATGGTCTGGAAATCTTGAAGATCACAGAAGTGTTTGCAGTAACAGAGTGGGGAAGCTTGCTTGGTTGATGTGATGAGAGATGCTTTGCTTTAATCTGTTCTGTTAGTCCATTGTGTTCTGCTGCTTCTGTAGAGCTCCTGTCGAAGGAAATCAGCATAACCGAATGTGGTTCGTCCTCTTGATCTAGAATGCATTGCTATTATTTCTGTATTTTCACTATTTTTTCCTCTGCTATCTTGAGGGGAGACCTGTATGTCTGCAAGGATAATAATGGGAAATAAAAGGTAAATCTATTTTTTTCCCTAGTGACGTAGACGGTGCTACCGTTTGACAAATAAGCCTTTTAAGGATTTTGCTGAGAAATTCAGTATTTTGTTAGTGAAAAATATGAAAGAATAATTGATCTCTGGTTTTGGTTTTATTTTGTTTGCCAGTTAGTGTAGTTTATAATAGGATCAGAAAGTAGTGTTGGCCTTTCTTTGAGAGTGGGTACAAACTGTCTCATCCATAGGAAAATAATACATTCTACACTATAAGTCTGTTGACCTACCTTGTTAGGTTTGTTAAATTTCCAAGAAGTAGGAGTAACAGGATTAGAAAGCCAAGTCTGGTCTCCTCCTAAGCAGGATGATCCTCCCCACTGCCAGCAGAGTCCCTGACAGCTCCCTCCCTGCAATATTGCTCTTTTTCACTTTCTTTGATACAGTGTCATTCATTCAGCTAATTGGGCAGTTTTAACTAGGCCAGGCAACTCATTCTCTGCATCTGTCTGCCAAAAACAGAGGTAGATGTAACAGTGCAAACTGAAATATGTGTGATTCTGTTGGCTTTAGCCCTTGATTCATTGTCTGTTCATGCAGAATTGGGCTTTAGTTTCTTTCAGACCAAGTGCTGCAACCCAGAACCACACATGCACAAGAACAGTAGTGTTGCAGAACCGATTGTGTAATTTTTGTCCCTCTTTCACTTGTAACTCCTTCTTGGTATATCACATACTTATTGATTAAATAATTGATTAATGAAGCAAAACAGCTGTTCTTGGATCTAGAAGTGCAGTATACTGTTTCCAAAGTAAGTAATGTGCTACTGAGAAAAAGGGAAGCACTCTGTAATCTCTGGATATTACAAAGTAATACTGTCTACAATGGCAGGTTAGTAATTAAAGATAAATGATAGTGAGATGATGGACAGAAACTGTTTAGTGGAAAAATTGTCTTTTCATGTTCCAGTTAGCATTGAAGAGATTTAGAATGATTTGCTATGCCATGAATGAAAAAGCAAACCTGCATCTTGGACATTTGAGAAGGGCAGAAGCAAGAAGTTTTATCCCAGCAAAGCAGACACAGCTAGATTTTCATCTTGTTTATGGAGCTTCTTCTTGAACAAAGCAAGAAGGATCTTTGGTAATAAAAGACATAATAACACATTTCTTTGCCTTGTCTTTGAGCTTCTAAGGATCTCAAGTTGATAATTTAACAGCTTAATGATGCAAGTACGTGTTAAACTATCTTAAAAGTATCAGTTAGGGGGTTGATCTGGTTCATGGCATAAAGATTTTTCCAAAATATTTACTTAATTCAGCATGATATGTTAGCGTAGATTAGGTCTTCCAATGTACAGAACAGACAAATGTAAAGCATGGCTAAACCAGTTTCAGAATCATCTTGAAAAACAACTCATGTAACTTCAGAAAAACATGCTAGATAAATGTGCAACACAGTAGTGAATGAGAACTGTAACCCAGAAACAAATGTTTGTTTTAATAGGAGAGCTGTTATAAGCAAAAAAATCTCATACTCAATGGAAAGGGAAAGAAGAGCAAAAAAAAAAAAGGGTAATCTTGTCATGATAAATTTAGAACAGATGCAAGGGGTTGTAATAAATATATTTATGAGTCTCTGGTGGCAGAGACATTTTACAAGGGCATCTAGTGATAGGAAATGGGGTGACGGCTTTAAACTGAAAGATGGTAGATTGCATATAAGGAAAAAACTCTTCACTGTAAGGGTTTTGAAGCACTGTGACAGGCTTCCCAGGGAAGTTGTGGATGCTCCATCCTGAGAAGTGTTCAATGCCAGGTTAGGCAGGGCTTTGAGCAACCTGGTCTGGTCTGTGTCCCTGTCTGTGGCAGACTGGAACTGGATGATTTTTAAGGTCCCTTCCAACCTAAACTATTCTAGGATTCTATGATATATTCATCTCCAGATCTTACATACTTACTCCTCTTTTCGTATTATGTTAATACAAATCTTCTAATTTGAAATGCATTATTTTTCCCTCTCATTGAACTGGAACTATTTCAGGAAAAGAAATGAGCTGGCAATGGGAACCCAGAGTTGAAAAATGAAATTAAAGTCAATGGCTGTGTGAAGAGTAAGCAAGTCAATTCTTGCTAATGTTTCATTTCTTGATCTCCCAGATCCATCTGTTTTGTTTTGTGGGGGGTTTGGGGTTTTTTTTTTGGTGGTTTCTTTTATAAGCTTCCTATTCTCAACTATCAGTTCTGCTCAGCAACTTTATTAACATGTTTAGCATTTCATTTCAAAGACTAGACTTGTACCTTCTGTGTCACTTTGCCTTCCCTGGGGGAGTCTGCCTTTCCCAGACTAAATGCAGACTTGTAGCTCGTGTCAGCTTCAGCATCACTCGCAGCTTTGATGGTCTCTGGTTTCCTTCAGCTCCTGTGAGGCTGCACTTCTTTCACCCTCGGGGTTAGTGGCACCTCTGAAGGGTCATGGTTGCTGTAAAACAACTGACCAGCCAGCTGAGCAGCTGGGGGCAGTGATTTCTCTGACTACCAATAACGACAAGTCCATTTATATAATTGACCAGCATAACACATGTTGTGCAGCTGTAAACCTGGCTTGGATTTGGAATTCGTGGTCATTCTGATATCAAAATTCAGCTTGTCTAACTTATTTATGTGCTATATTTGCATATTAGTAAGGGTTTAGCTCTGTCAATATCTGCAAGTTCATGCTTTGGAGAGAAGACACTTAAGAATTAAAATGTTTAACTCTTTCTCCTCTGAAGGCTTGTTTTAAAATCCTGGTTAGATGGCAAATGAAAACCACATCAACTGACACCAGAAAATTGCCGTCTCATCTCGTGTGTCCCTCACCAAGCAGTTCAAGGTCTCCATCTGCTTGGGCAGAGTTTGGCAGGTATATGACCTGCACAATGAGTGCTTTTATAGGTCCTGTGCAAAGCTGGGTACAGCAGTGGGAGGCAGCAGAACCTCCCGTGTTGTTACTTGCAATGCTGTCTATCTCATGAGTAAATCCACTCCAGCTTTCTGTCTGGTTCACACTTCGCATCAGTTATTGCTCTGTGTCACTGAGTGATATTTCAGGAACCAAGTCAAACATGTTAAAAATAACTATCTTCTGTCATTTCTTTTTATGAATTTGTATTATTTTTGGCAGCAATTACTGGCTGACTCAGTCACTGGCAATGGAAAAGTGTCATTTTAAGTAACTCAGGTCAAGATTTGAACAAGAATGAGACTATTTGATACGATGTCAACAAGTGAAGGCGGTAGTCTTGTCAGTGATGACATTACAAGTTTTATCGTGTCCTGTGCAAACTGTCATAACCTTTAAAGAGGGGCTTCAATAAGATGAATTGCTTATGTCAAACAGGGCAATGGGTCAGAGCCAGACTGGAATAAATGGTAAGTTCAGTAGGCTCTTATTTCCTGAAGTGCTAAACGGATTCAGGGATTTAGTAAATAAATAAAAGCTTTGCCCCCGTGCACCAATTCTTGAATTAGAGCAAGTGTCTTTACACTCTAAGATTTTCTGCTGTTGAAATTATTTCTCAGATGACTCCGCCAATAATTTTTTAAAGTTTTGTTTTACATTTGAGTGAAATTCTACATTACTTCTAAAATTAAAAAGAATATTCTTTGTGTTTAATGATTTTTTTTCTTCTTCTGAATGGGCAGAAATGCCTGCAGTACATGCAGAAGTCAAATGCACAAACAAATGCTTTGATTTGCATGTCTGATCTAAAAACAGAAAAACAGTAGACCAGATGGTGAAAGCCTTCTGCTTTGCAGAAAAGCAGCTGCAATTCACCCTTCATGTTCCTGTGGATATTAAGTTGAACAGCTAAAGCCATCTCAAAAGTGAGTGAAATTGGCCTTAGTGAAGGTGCAGCCAGGACACCAAAAGGTGTATGAATCAGCTTCTCCTAGAAGTCATCTTCTCTGAATCCTCTCTGAGTCATGAAAGTTGCTGCCTCAGAACTAAGTATTCACCCAGAGGTGTTCTGTGCAGGTATAGTCCATGGGATTAACATCAGCTGAAAAAGCATTGAGAGGCTGATGGAAAAGAGGTGACAAAGTGTGCAGTTTTTAGGCAGTGCACAGTGGTGATTACAGACATCCCTTTGTAACTGTTCATATCCACACAGATGATCGCAGCTACTTATTACTTGTCTTTGTTAACAGCTGAGGGGCTTTCACCTTTTTCCAGCAGAGTGAACCATTCCGTTCTATCTCTACATGTGCGGTTTAATAGTTTCTACTTTAGCTGGACACTAGAATGACATCTGATATGTTTTCTAAAGCAATCTCTCTGCAAGGCTTTTGAAACCTATTTTTATAGTTGTTCTTTCGTGTAAGAGACCTTTTATTCCACCTAGCTCATGATACATGAAAGGCAAACAAAATATAGGTACAATAATAATTGCCAACTGAGAACATTTGATAGGAAATGACAGGTTCTTTCCACTGAAAGAATGTGAAGGTTTTCATATGGATTTATACTAGTCTCTTCAAACAAATTGATCTTTAATAAAAGATTTTACAGCTAATACATGTGTTATATCAGAAAACACTGTCAGACACTTTGAAAGATCTTCATCAAGTTATCTTCAATTTATGAAAAATAATATAAAAGAACTTTTTTTGCTTCTAAAGGTATTTCATAAAAGTGTCCACCTTGATAAATCTCCTATGGAGAAAGTGTCTATAATCAAGATAATAGTAACCAACTTCTGTAACAGCCACTCCAGATGACAGGCAAAAAGTGAAGAAACAGTTGGCAGTGCCCTGACTAACAGTTCCCATAACTATTATTCCCTTTTGCTCTCTGATGTGACTATTCTTGTTTCTCTACTTTGTATGCATTGCCTTATGGCCATTATTTCTCTTCAGCTGTCTTTTTTTTTTTCTCCAAATCATAAAAATCCACACTTGTCCTTATTTTTGGGCCACCCAAAAATAGCATTGATAGCTTTTGATGTTGCTGTCTTTCAAACCCCATCTAAAGAATGACTTCATGTTCATCGATCTCATTGTGCCTTAATGTTTATTATTTTTTATGGTAGATGAACTGAATTGGTTTATCAACATCTAACTTAAAAAAGAAATTTTCTGTAATTATTGATATCCATTCTTTTCATAATTGTCTCCTTAAAATTGTAGAAGTAGTCTTAAAAAAGGCAGTTCATCACTGCCAGGATATGATGCAATTGTGAAGGATTTTGTCTTTTCATTTGCTGAGATTTTGCATGCGAGGTTATGCAGCCAGGGCAGTAGGCTGGAAGTCCATCTTTGCTTTTTCAGAATACTGTATTTTTACTAAAATTTGTCTGCAGTAGTTGAGTAGCATAAATAACATAGCTACTTTTTTTTTTTTTTCCCCAACCCTGTCATTAACAGAAAAAAAGGCCAAAACCAAGTTTTCTTGTTTAGTACTCCTGGAATTTAAAAGGGAATTTAAAACAGCTGGTCATAGGGACTAAGTGCCTCCTATAGCCCATGGAAAGAGAGACAGGACCATCTTGCTTCTGAACAGTGTCCACTCTGGTGCCTGGTTAATCTCATCCAATTTAGGTGCTTGCCTTGAATCTTTTTCATAGCTATACTGCAAATCCTTATGATTTTACCTCCCTCATCCTTTAGTGTTCAAAGTGATTATTTTTCAAGTGTTACAAGCTGCAGTGCAACTGTTACACTTATTCACGTCCAAAGAATAATTTTTGCCTTGAGATTTTGGTCTGTTCCTCGCTGATCCCAGGAGGTCCATTGCTGTCTCATCTACATATTGCAAAAAGTGAGAGAAAACCTCTTCTAACTGGTCTCCTTCTGAAGTGTCTGAGTAGATCCTTGGAGGCTGAGGGAAAAAGTAGGAATGTTTGTAGTGCAGCTGAGGTGGGCGGGTGAGGATGTTGAATGTGGGGCCTGAGCCCAGACCCCAAAGATCCTGAGGGGAACCCCTGAGATGTCGGTGTGGTTCATTCTAGTGCTGTTTTGGCCCAGTTCAGATGATGCATAGTGGATCCTTCAGTATGACCCAGGGTGCTGTACCTGTCTTACCCAAACCAACTTTATAGAAGAATAGGGAGACTGTTTTTATTTTGTCTGAAATTAGCAATGCTTTATCTTCCAGTAAATACACTAATTGGTTAACCACTATTGAGAAACACCATCTACTGTGTATTATACATAAGAGAAAACGCTTATCAACTGTACTGTGCTGAAAAACTCTCACATCAATATGATGCTGTCTCTCCTGAGATCTGATTCCCACTCTTCTGTATTCTTTGCTTCCTTTAAAATGTTCTTTTAGATCTCCACCAACTCCATAGAGTGCTTGTAAAAGCAGCAGTGTGTTCTCCTGATTCTTCTTTGAAGTCTTTAAAGACATGATGTATTTTCACAGCTCTGGAGGGCTCCTTCCTTCCTCAGATCCTCAGGGAGGGAGGGACGGGGTGTGCTGTGTGTCAGCCTCTCCAGGTGGCTGAGTGGTGTCCTGGGGCTGCAGAGCTGTACAAGTGATTCCCAACTTGCTGCAGGAGCATTAGGAAGCCGTGTTAAACATTCATCCTTATTCTCTTTCACCTCAAGTTCCAGTCCTACTTGCAGGTGGCACAGCAAGGACCTTTGCAGTGGCTGAGCTGTTTTAAACTCAGCCTGAGATCCCGGGTTTGGGAACCTGCATCGAAGGGCAAGTTGTAGGGGAAAGCAAAGAGAGCAGGTTGCTGAGAGCAGCAAAACACATTTTCAGCTTCGTTACCAGAGTTTGAAGGCCTAAGAAAGCCATGCTGACTGCTGCTGGGGCTTGGGGGCAGGAGGTGAAGGTTCCTGGCCTGTACTTCGGGGCAGGGCACCTCCCAGCTGCAGCTGGAATTCATTCTCTCTTACCAGAACCACTCCCTGCACAGCAGCTCCAAGATGGGGAGGTGTTCCTAAAAGACAGACTATGGAACTTAGTCTACCTTAAATGTCTCAGGGTCCAGAACAGCAAATATGTTTTCTGTCCAGAAACAGATACTTTAGATACTTTTTCCCCCCCCCGATACAGTTATCTGTGTGCCATACCTTTACATCCACTGACTGTCCCATTTTACGTTTGCAGACTCCTCCTCCTCAAAATGCAGTTGTTGGATCACTTAACTAGTTGTTTAAGCTCTGAAAACATTTGATCCCACCTGTGGATGTGATTACCCCTTCCCCATTGTAATACTGAACATTTTCTGAGCCTTTGCTGAAGATTTACAGCAGTGCGTTTGCAGAAATGGAGCTCAAAGAGCCCCTTCCATCATAACTCTCCCTGCCTACCTGCCCTCCCTGCCTAGTGCATGCTCCCAGCTATCTTGCTCTTTGTAAAAAGCCTCAGGCGAGTGAAATCCCAGAAGATCAGGCTGCCCAGGTCGAGGCAATACTGACTGCCTAGTTTGCCGAATTAGTCTGTAATAATTACATTCTTAAACTGGTCTATTTTCATGGTTAATTTGGCTGGCAGAAAATGAAGAAGCTATTTTTGCAGCATATACACACCATATGAATATAATTACTTGGAAGCACTGCAGACTTCAGGATCAAATGTTTTTAAAAAAAAAAAAAATTCTAATGAGCATGAGCAGGCTGTGCTGTTGCAGTTGCCTTGGTAACTGAGATCAGACCTTTACCTGGCTCATTCTATTACAAGTGGAGGAATATACACTAATTCTGATATTCGGGCTCTACCCTGAAGTATTTTATGGAGATAAAAAAGGTCAAAAAACATCTTTAGGTCTGCCCCTACTGCATGCACCAGAGAAAATGATCAAGCAATTGGTCACTTACACAGAAGAGATGTGTATGACTGGAATAGAAAAGAGCTGGTTCCCTTTGCTTCTGCATCTAATTGCAAATTCTGTCGTGTGATGACAGGCATGAGTACAGCATCGGGTGTGTCTACACTGAGTCTGATTGGACTTTCTGAAGCAGCTCTGAACACCAGGTATGGGGGTTGCAAAGGTTTTTTCCATCTGCACAGTCAAGAGGTCTGCAGGACCCCGCCGCGGGAACCCGGGTGTTCGTGGCCCCCAACCTGTGTTGCTGAACGGGGCTGACTCTGCAGAGCGCTCAGAAATTTCCGTTAATGCGGACAATGTCTATCTGCTTTCACAGTGTTGTTTCCTGCAGGGAACATATCTTCTCTGTGCAATTCAATGAGCTGCTTGAAATTTCTAAATTACTTGTGTCCCAGTAACCTTGGAGACAACATTCCTCCTACTGCTACAACAAAATTGTTGGAACCTGAGTTTAGTGGTCTTTGGAGCATGCTGCAAGTCTGATTTATTTGGGTGTTTGAGAAAGGGAGGAGATTTGAAGGTGAAAATGGCATTGTGCTTTGGTACCTCCTAGGTGTGGTAGACAGAAAAGGCAATCCAATCCCCAGTGTAAACATGTATTATACTGCGTATGGCTTGCACAGCTACAAAAGAGGTACCAGATCATGCAGAGGAGGGATTATAAAAAAAAACAAATCCCACTTTTACCAGGAGATAGAAAAGATGAAGAATCATTTTAAGAAATATTAATTTAAGTTTTACTTGTTCCTAACTTGTCAATTTTGACTGAAATAAGGGGTTTCTATCATTTTCTGTAATTGTGCTGTTTTTTCTGTGGAATAGTCAAAGAAAATAATTATGCAGTAATTATGCCAGAACAGGTTATGGCGCTAGAGCTCTAATGGTGAATCTCTCTGTGTTCACAAGTTCACTGGCTGCCAAATAGATACAGAGACCCTGAAGTTATTGCTGCCTCTTTCTGCTGCAGAATGTCTCACAGAGGGTTTTTATACATGAGGACTTATAATATTCTGCATTTTTAAATACTTAATTTTAAATGGTGGGAGGTTGAACAGAGCGTGAGATTTTTTTCCATGAGACTACTACTTAAGAATAAAATCCCTTTTCTCCAAACAAATCAAGAGAACTCTAACTCTGAAACATCCTTATCTGCAGCCTCTCCAAACTGCTTGATCTGTCATTTAATCTGGCATTTTTGTTAAGTGCCATTTTCCAGCTGTATCTGTAAAACCGTGATTGTGTTTTTCAAGTTATTTCGGTCAGAGAGCTTGAGGACAGCCATGCTGGATAACATTAAAAAAAGGGAATTTTTTTTTCCCCCCAGAAGAATGAACAGTGTCCATATATGACATAAATCCATTGAGACGCAAATCTTCATGTCAGAAAACCAAATGGGTATCATTGCTGTCATCTTCCTTTTTATCCAGGCATGTGCAATGGAATTTTTGCTCAACGGGGTCCTTACTGAGCCTTGTGTTAACATGTTTCAAAGCAAAGAAAGTTCTGAGCAGCAGAGTAGCACAGATGAATACACTGGCAGATGCCCAGGAAAATGAAGTGGCGGCAGCTCAGAAGATGAGCCTGCTCACAGGTTTGCTTTCATTGCCCAGAAGCACCTTCTGCCTCTGGTCTTCTGCATCTGGAGAGCTCCAGAACTAAAAGGGACTATTTTAGGGAGCACAGGTTTCATAGAGAAAACAAGAAAAGGTCAGGAAAGCTGCTCTTAACATTCTTTATCTTAGTTTCTCATATCTATTCAGTTTTCTGAACTCTTTTCAGAAAAGAGAAAGGATTCTACTCTGAACAGGTTATCCAGTTTTCTGCAATGTGTTACTTAGAAACATTGTTGAAAACTCAACCTCTTTCCTTTAGCTTTTGTCTACCCTATTTGGGCTGCTGTCAGGTGAATGATGGTGAGTGACTAAGGTACAACAGGTTGCTTCAGAAAATCTTTCTTCCTTGGGAAGGTGACAGATTGTCAGGAACTTGCTTGAGACTCCGTCTGGGCCCTGTTGCAAATCTGCCGCAGAGTTTCACAGCCAGAGCCTCACCCTGCCAAGAGCACTTGAAAATACGGCCTCAGTTACAGTTCCTGATCTCCTGGAATGCCTGGCAGTAAGCTCGGCTGAAACCAGCTTCACTATAACCTGTGGAGCAGCCAGAGGCAGGTTCACAGCTGCCCTGTCACACCTGGGGCTCATCCCCAGCATGGTCTGGCCAACCATGCCAAATGCTGCCATCGCTTTGTGGCAGAAACTCCTATTTCCTGGGTACCTAAACAAAAACTCCTGTCTAGTCACTTTCCCTGAGTGACCTAGGCAGGATTTGACCTCCAGGGCTCTAGATGGCAAGTGCTAATGCAGTGCGTTGGCTGGGAGTTTTCTCTTGCAATGCCACTAGCAATCTGTTGTTCAAATGTGTTGCTTGGCTACAAGTCCCTCTTTCTACTTGAAAGCCCACATAAAAATCTGAAATGTTTAAACTGACTTCTCTGGCAGTGTTGGGTGGTGAAAGAATATATTGCTTTGCAGTCAGAAGCCTGAAAATGAAAATATCTGATAATGCTTTGCTTCCTTGCCACTTAGTCTGTTCAAACATTTGTGCCATCGTTTAAATAAAATCTAATAATAAATCGCAGCTGGAATAACTGATGTAGAAAATCACTCAACATAGCATTCTGTATTTATTGCTCGTCTTTAGTGACATAGACACTGTTATTTTTAGTGGACTTGATAACAGTTCTTCCAAGTAAACGATGTAACATAACTGCATTGTGACTTCTTGCTCTCCTTAACCTAACTCTGCCATCACAGGTTTTAAACTTGTGTTCTCTTAAAAAGATGTCTCCTTTCCACCAGTGATCTGCTGGGCGGTGAGGAGGTGAAGTACAGAATACACTGAGGTGGCTGAATCTGGTTTCTGCTTGACTAGCTGGATTTGTTCAAGGAGCAGGTGAAAAGATCTCTGCTGTGAGATGACAAGAGTTGTACTGCTATAGTTTGAATAATTTATCCAGTATGCCTGAGTGTAGCTGCAGTTTTTGTTTGGCAGTGAAATAACAGCTTCAAAACCCTCAAATTATTTATTTGGCATGTATTGGGGCGTGGGAGGATTAGCTTTGCTTCTAATCCTTACTCTTACTACCAGTCATGCAGGAACAGCTCACTCCCCGTAATGCAGCTTAGAAACCTTATGCTTTAAGTTCCCTTGGAACCTGGGTATCTCTATTGTGACACGTACTCTGCTCCCTGCCAAAGGTGGGCAGACTTGGTCTGCCTGGATCTCTTGCAGTCTTCTGTCCTCAAGCCCAGGGTCATCAGTCCTTACTGCAGCACCATAGAAGTGTGTTACAACAGAAGGCGATTCAACCTCAAAGTTTTCATACAGAGCTTTCATGTATCTGCTATGGTTTTAATGAAAAATGCGTAGTCTTTATTTTGCTGACCATTTTTCAGCAGTTTGTCAGACCAGAAGTATACCCTGAGCTGATTCAGGTCATATCCTGATGAGGGTATACAATTTCAGATCGGTTGTGTCCATTAACTGAGCTTTCAATTAAATTAATTGTTAAAAATTTAGCAATTTGCTTTATAAAATGCTGGGCTTAGTTAAACATAATAAGAATGTTGTGGTCAAAGGAGATGCATTAAACACATTGTTTTGGCTCATTTCTGAATGAAAACAGCTATCCTGTTTTCCTGGAGGTTAAATTTTGAGTAAATTCTTGAATCTAACAAAACTACACTGAATCATTTTACTATAGCTTAACTACATTGTTTCGGAAATAAGGTGCGTATCCCATTTCTGATGTGGGTAGCTAATTAAAGACATTCTGTCAAGGTAAACAGCTCTAAAACATGTATTGCACTGACAATTAAAAATAACGACACCCTACCCATAATAAAATAGAGTCATATTACAACCAGGCTGCAGAAAACTTTGCCCTTTAATCTGTAGCTCTCTGGAGCATAAATGGATTCTCCAATACAGAGAGAACAGTAGCTGATTTCTTTTCCTATCCTTTTTCTACTACCTTGTCCAATTTCAAGTGGCTCTGAAGTTAAATTACTTGAGTAAAAGACCGTTGGTTTTAGGTCATGCCCCTCTCTCCCAATTCACCTGTATTTTGCACTTTATATTGTATGTGGTTGGCTTGGTTGTTTGAAGCGGGGAGGGCCATATGAAATCGGGGAGATTACTAAATGTCTTGATCAGTGTCATCTCTGGACAATCATAGTGCTACAGTAATAGCGGATGGTGCTGTCTTTCCTAGGTTTTCCTGATGCTTAGGAAATTGATATTTATCCATTGCTGGATATTCACACCTGCTAAATGTAGATACTTAATTCAAGACATTGAGCTGGTAGGCTTATTTCCATGTACAGTTTATATGATTAGAAGATACTGGCTCCTTGTATTATCTTGGATTCTCTCAAATTAGCCTTTGCAGGCATTTTTACTGTGAGTATCTCCCTGGAGCTATTACAGTCAAGGACAGGAATTGCTATCCTTGTCAGACCCCTGGTCTGCATGTCTCTGAATTTCTTCAAGAAGTGTCTGTGGTACTCCTGTCCTTGGAGATATACAGAACTTGAGTGGATGAGGCCCTGAGCAACCTGATGTAACTCTGAAGCTGGCCCTGTTCTTGCATGGGGGGTTGGATCTTTAGGGGTCCTGTCTAATCTAAATTATTCTGTGATTCTAAACTCAACAGCCCAGGGCACAACCTCAAATAATTTCCCTTTAGTCTCTCAGTTCAGAACAGATTCATCCCCTGAAGCACAAAAATGAAGGAGAATCCATAAATCTTAAATGTTTATGAACGATACAGCTATTATTCTAATCTTGACAGCAAGAATTGTACTCCCGGTGTCTTTTTTACTACTACTCTTTGAGTTCAAACCATTCCATGAAAGACGAGGTGCTGAGAAACCAGCAACAATCACACTCTGTCTAGTAAGTCAGTAGGGAAAAGAGTTCAGGAGCTAGGGAGGGTTTTACTTGCTCTACTGTCTACTATGTAGGTCTCTTCGAAACAGTGCTTGAACAGACTGGATGAAAAGAGCATCACAGACTACAGCACTAGCTAGGTGATGTGATCTGGATGCACTCTGAGGGTTTCTTTCCAGCCCATGTTGCTAACATGGCTAACACGCTTGTCTCCTCAAATGAACAGCACAGTGTGGAGAATCCGGTAGTAGAGGGAAAACAGAATGAGAGCATGCACCCAGAGGACTGAAGATGGCCTGTTATGTGTGGAGAAATAGCCTCAAGTGTGGCTTCTTGAAAAGATCCGATTCAGCTGGCACTTGTTTCCAGCTTCAACAGCTTGTGTGGATACAGAAAGCCACTGTGAGCCAAAGCACAGATACAGGCAGGTAGGGACAGAGAGGGGAAAGTACCCGTTTGCTGGAGCTGTCAGGAATGTGTGAGGTTCCTCAGGGGCTACATAAATAAAGAAGCTGTCTGGGTGGGAGATTTGAACGAAAGCCAGATGGCTGCAGTTGCTTGCAAGAAGATTGGTATGCCAAATAACTTTTTACATCTCTAATGTGTGAAAAAGGCTTTGCCCTTGACTTCAAAGTAGCAGAGAGTGTGTCACGCTGCTAGATACCTTTCTGACTTTCTCCTTCCCAGACAGCAGGGTTTGCTGTAACCATCCTGCAAATAGCTTATGAGGTACCTAGTGCTCAGTCTGTGATCCGCCTAGCAATCCTGCTGCTGCAAATTGTGAGGATGTGGTGTTATTTAGATTGGCAGCAAACGCAGAGTTTAGAGAGTTGTATCTGGCTGAATTCCAAATGGATAATTACATTCTGCCTACCTAAAATTCCCCTTATAGCTTTTTTAAATCCCTTGCTCAAAGCTGTTATTAAAATGTCGCTATTTGCTCTAAATTGGTAACTACCATCCACTCTACAGGCGATTGCATTTCAGTGACAAGTGAGGTGACCTGATGTATATATTGTGGTGTCCCCATCAGAAATTGCAAATCCATGTAAAATATGTACGTTTCCATGCACCCCTCATCCCATCTGCTCTCTCCACATTGATATATTTCTACAAAGAGTACTTGTAGTCACCTCTAGTTTACCTAGAAATATCATTTTTTTCAGAGTTCTTCTATCATACAGTTACTTACTGCTCTTTTGGGAATAAGTTTTTGTTACCTTTTTCTTGGATTTATAATCTTTTTTTCACTATGTGCAAAGCCTCACAGGCCTATATCCCCAGTGGTTAAAGTGACCTGAAACTCAACAATGAAAAGACATTATTCCAGAGCTGGAGACCCTCTGCAG
The DNA here is from genome assembly GCF_037038585.1 of Patagioenas fasciata. Classification (NCBI taxonomy): domain Eukaryota; kingdom Metazoa; phylum Chordata; class Aves; order Columbiformes; family Columbidae; genus Patagioenas; species Patagioenas fasciata. The sequence goes on along the minus strand of NC_092533.1, from coordinate 11,927,352 downwards.
AAGCTTCCTTGCTTCCGGAATCTGGCCAAAATGTTGAGTTGTAACATTGAATTGGACATAATGAAGTAGTACAGAAGTAGGTAGATCAGTATCAGCACCTTCAGTACTGTGAGGGATTTTGTCGACCCACTGGCTGGGCCACCCACATGATGTGTGAATCCCATTTCTAGAGGCATTTGAAAGCTGATGCTCAGAGTGCTTATCACACAAAGCTCTGAAGTGGGTAGTGCCAGGTGCGAGCATTGAAGGCTGAAATTATACATGTTCTCCTATATTTAACTGTAATTAAGCAGACACTTGAGTATCCGTTCATCTGTTTTGTGTTTTTTTAGGCTTGCTACCAATCAATAAACCAATAATTTAAACTTTATTCCTCACATAAGGTATATGCATGGAAATGATGAAAAATATTAAGCTGTGTAAGGTAGACTTCACATTATTCTTGCGGAAAATGTGTTTTGATGCCATTTCTATCCTGTCTTCTGCAGCTTTCTCTAAAAAAGAAGGGAAGAAAAAAAATACGTTGCTCACTGGCAAAGAAAAGAAATCAGAACAAAGCCTGTGAAGCACATTGGAGAGTTGCAAACTTGTTCTTAGCTTTTGAAAACAACACCATAATGAGCCTCCCACTTTAAGATCTGTAGTAAAAAATGCATCTGTAATATTCCTGCTAATGAGACCACGTTTCAGTAACCTGGATAATACCCTCATAGTGTTCATCCTCTGCAAGCTTTGTGAAAACAAACAAGTATTTGCTTGAGCAGTGCGACTTTAGAAGTCTAGTTTAGGGGAGGACCAAGTCTCGTGGCTGTATCAGCCAGAGCAGAATGTTACGACAGCCCTTTGTTCGGGGAAGGCTACCTCGGGCATCTCTCCATAGTCTGGTTGCTTGTTTTCACAAAAGTTGTGGAGTGCTACTGTCTTTGAATTTGGACTTAGTTGATTCCAGATTTCTTGTTGGGGAAGGACAGACTGGTACCATAGCTGCACATGCTTCCCTTTGCATCCAGGCTGAAAAGATACACGTTGCCTACAGCATGAGCTTGCAAAGCTGAGCAGTAAGGGTGATTTTGTTCCCTCCTACACTTGTTATGGGGAGTCCCTCTGCCTCTAATGCCTTTACATTTCACTTTAGTTCAAAGGCACAACTGACTTCGCTTTAACAGTGACAAACACTGGAATTGCAGGAAAATGCAGTGTCAGAAGAAATCACTGCGTCATTTACACTTATTTTTGAAAAGCTACCTTCTTATATTTAATGTATCCTGAACTATTTTATAGGTACTTAAGTCATTCTCTTGGCTCATGAATTGGCTCAGCTTTGGTTTGAATGTGGTATATTCTTCTTTTTTCTGTAGACGAACTGCAATGGCAGTGCTCTCCCTGGCCCCTGACATAGCAGTTGGTGTCAGTCATTTCATACCTGCAAAATACATACTAATAACTACACAAAGTGTGCCATAGGCCTGAGGCATAGCTCTTTCATCTGTAGTTAGGACTGTGGTACGCTGCAAAGGGATTTATTAATATTTATATGTGGAGGGTTTACTCGCTTCCCCTAGTGATGAAACTGTTGTGCTGAAGCCAGTTCAGCTGCAAGCAAATAGACAGCAGTTTCATTTTTCTATGCTTCTTATAATACTTAGAGCAGCCAGTTGTTTTTCTGTTGCTAGCATCAAAGCACATTTCTGGGGTTGTGAATATTGACACCATGCTACAGATAGGGAAAATTATCCGTCAAGAAAAGAACAGTGTACCTTATTCTGACCATTAAGTTCATGTGTATTATTGAAGTCTGTATCCTGGTCCAGTACTTCAACGCTCTTGTTGTTATTGTCACTCTGCTTTAGGTTTCATTCAGGTATTCAGGTTTCTTATTCAGATTGTTTTTTGTTTGATTGGGTTTTTTGTTTGTTTTCTTGTGGTGGGATTATTCATTTGTGTTTGTTTTGTTTAGTTTTACCACTTATTTACCCTACTGCCTTCCTCAGGGCCATTGGAGTTGTACTTGAGCATGGGGAGAAGTGTTGGCACTCAACCTCCCCAAGTTGCTTGTTCTCCAAAAGCATATTTCTGCCAGCAGGCAGTCCTGTGAACTAGATTACATGATTTAATATTTTTCAGGACCTGTAATAACGAGGCTAGTAAAACTGGCTGAAATGGTGCATCTTCCATTTTGACCGGCAGGTGAAGCTAGGAAGATTTATTAGATAGAAATAGTGCCTTCCTGCCATTAATAAAACTAAAGGGTTTGGGTAGTGGTGCATGGTTATTTCTCCATGTGAATTTATTAGGGCGTTCAGGGAGAGTCATTTTTCTTCACCTGATTCCCTTTTCCTCGGAATGAATGACGGTTGTGCTGCTGCTGGTTGCAAGGTGAGCGGAGAGCAAACAGTTCCTAACTGTAACTGCCTCCAGGAGAGCTCCTCATGTGTGCAGCAAAGTGCTCTAATAGAGGAAGCAGGCAGGCAGGGCGGGCAGGTTGTAAAATAAATATATTGCTATTTAAAGAGTTGTCTTCGCTCTGTTTATACCTCACTGGCTGCCTGATACAGGCTGAGTGGAGAAACTTTCAATAGACGTATCTGTGAGCTTTTCCTTAGGCAGTTCTGCTCATCTTCAATGTGCCATGTCAGTCATTTACTGCCTTTGCACCTATTCTGTTAACCTCTGCAATACTGCATAATAAAAGTGAGCTGTGAGTAACTAGTAAACTTATAAAGCACAAGTCTCTAATTCTGCTTCCGCTCTTACACAGTGTATGAAAGGAAAGATTCTTACCAGTTTCCCTTTGTTTTTTAACACCGTATAGCTCAGAAAGGTAATTAGTTTAGTCTCTTTATTTCAGGAAGGGCACCTTCTAGTTCTGTTAAGAAAATAGGAAAGGTTTTCATAAATTTACATTCAAAACCTAAGTGAGCAGAGAAGTGTGTTTTTTCTATAAAAATCTGTAGGATTTTTTCCTAGGTGCAACAAGATGAATGGAAAAATCCGCATTAAAACATTTTTTTTTCCTAATAAATGGCACTGGTCTACTGGACTGCTATTACAGATGTAAGTGGGATCAAATCATACATTAAACTTTCTTTAAAAATGGGAGAGGCCTGCAAAGCTAAAGCATGTAAGCAATGAAAAAAATATAAAAGAAATAGAGCCTTGAATCCACATTCTCTGTCTTCTGTTTGCCTTCCAAGCGTTTTGCCTGTTAGAGACACAACTGTGAATTTGCCAGCCTCTGTGCCTTATAAACTAACCAGGTGATGTGGGTTAACACGGCATATCCTGCACAAGTCTCCATTTATACAAGCAGTTGCTTTGTATGTCTGTCTGTCGGGTGAAATCCTGTTGGTATCGAGTGCAAGCCTGAGACAGCTGTTCCTGACTTTTTGTGCTTGCTGTGAAACTACCAACGATTTTCCTGTTTGCAAAATGGGTGGTTCATTTACGTAATCAAATCTTTACAACAGCTTCCTAGTTAATGTTTGCAAAACAGAGGGCTTCGAAAGGAGTGGTAAACAATTTCTTGTCCTGTTGATCAGAATCCATTGGATAGAGCATCATTCGATATTTGAACACTGCCTGTTTATTGGAGCTGTCACTAGTTACCAGTTCAATTGTGGACTTCTAGCTCTAGTCCAAGCTCCAGTAATGGGGTCTCAAGAGGCTTTATTTGAACAGCGATAGCCAAAAACTCTTCCAAACTGTTAGGTCTGAGTGCAGAGCGCACATGGCTGTACACTGTGCTTTCTGTTAGAAGGAAAGCTAGTCAACGAAGCAGGGATGGACCCAAGATGTACTTAGCTATGTCCAAGGTCTGGGCAACCAAGGAACCCTCTCCCAGGTGTGATGAAGATTCTGTGTGATTAGCTAGGGTTGTACAACCCCCCTGTCATGCCTCTTCGCTGAAAAAGGACTAAACACATTTCTTTTTGTAATCTTAGCATCTGTGCTGCTGTTCTTCTGGTAATCATCTCTATACAGCGTAGTGTGGGACACCTCTGAAGGAGATCTGCCTCATGTTGCACCACTAATTCCAAATACCATCACCACCAGCTGGCAATGCGTGTCACTTCTAATCAGCAAAAGAGGGAATTTCCTATATGATAATCTTGAAATTGTTTTTATTCCTTTCAAATTATTGTAGGATATTACTCTAAATTTGTCTATATATGTTTTAGACCTATATTTTATTAAATTAAGGTAAATATGTTTTAGGAGAGATCCATACTTTATATATTGGTGTCATCAATTCTGAGTTCCATTAAGCACAGGCTTATACTCAGTAAAGGAACAATTTGATAACAGTATTGGACAGTGTTAATAGGACATTATGCCATGAAGTCTCATGCTACAAAACTAGGAATCTTGACAGTTTTATTTTAAAAACAGATCACTTTTATCTTACCAATGCAAATACAGTTCCTTGGTAAAGACTGCACCATTAGCTCTCGTGAACAAGGCTGCAATGATGTATATATTATCTTTCATAGTAGTTTTCTCTGAAAAAAAGTGCTCAGATATTACAGATTTGTTAGACTTCTGTGTAATGGCAAGGTTATCCAACATGACCTATGTGCTGATGTAATGAGAAGGGACTGCAGGATCAACACCCAGGATACTCAAATTGGAGAAAATATTTAAAAAATAGAAAAAGAAGGAACACAATTTGAAGGTTTGAATCTGTCTCTGAATTTAGAGGGAAAAAAATTCCATTGTTTTCAGCACGTTGGCAGGACTTACATAAAATAACTAATAAAGGAGCAAAAATTCCAGGAAGTTAGACTGACTACTTCATAGGCTCATAGTGTTGCCTGTTCAAAGCAAAGCTGTTAAACAATTATCGTTTCCATCATCCACTACAGGGTTATAGTTAAACCTAGCTCAGTGACTGGAGAAGATGAATACCCTATGTAAAAACAGGTTGTAATCAACTTCAGTGTGAAGATATAGATTACAACCAGGTGCTTTTAAAAGCAAAAAAAGTCATCTTGAAATCACTGCAGTAACGCGCAAGTAGACTGACCTGACTAAAACATAATCTTTGGATGTGGTTGTAGAGAAGCTCTTTCACGTGTTCTTTGTGACCAACTGTAACACTTCAGGTTTTGTTAGGAAGAGCTGGCTGCAGGTATCTGTTGTGCGAACAGTATGACCGAGAAGAGGATGATAAGAACTTTTTGTCCTTTGACTCAAAACCAGCTTCATTATCTAATGCAATTTCAGTGGAAACTATTATATGCACAAAGTCAGCCTAGAACTGAAGTAATTTATACATTAGACTATGCTTACTAATGCTTTTCGTTGTGTTTGACTTTGAATGTTGGCTGCTTTGGGTCATAATGAAATGAATAGAGTACTCTGTATTACCAGTCTTTCAATTTGCATGAGAAGTCAGCCACCATCATAAAGGCAAGGAAATAAATATTTACCATTTTTGTTGAAACAAGCCTTCGCTACAAATCATCAGAGTGACTGTGTACTCCATGTTCTGTTTTTTAATTACATAGTTTCGTGAACCTAATTTCGTGCCAGCGTTTATGATAGTATAAAGCAGTCACATTCCACAACCAACCAAATATCACTCAGGATGGGTGAGCAAAACAGATTTTCATGTGTTAGAATTTGGGTTCTAAGATAATTTCTTGGATATTTTAGAAATTAAAATAACAATACAGAGTTTGGTGGGTTTGTGGGTTTTTTTTTTGGTCACCTGTTTGCATTTTTATCCTGAGGTTTCATATGAGGTTTCAGACCAGTAGTAAGAATTTGCCAAAGCTTACGGTTCATTTCGTTACAACGGATTTTGTGTTAAGCCTTGCTAGAAACATAGAGCTTGAAGATCAATTGGGAGAGAAACTCTGAACTCTGTGTCTGTGCTCCTGAGAGATTCTGTCAAGGATGTGTCTGTACCCCAGCATGGCGAGATGCTCAGTTAGGACAAGGGTCTCTGTTAGGCCCAAAATAGTCACGGCGCGAAACATTACAGCTTTGTGCTTCCCATCAGCCCATTTTTCTTGGCAAGTCTCTGCCTAATTTTGTAAAAGAACTGCACTGCTGAATAACAAAGAGGTGCTTCATCAGGTCTGTCCCAGTTCCGCTTAATAGTGCTGATATTTAAATATAATCACTGTTTTCTCTCCGTGGAGCCTGCATAACTGGAGTAAAATTTGTTTTCTGAAATTTTTCTAGACCTCACTATTTTAATGTGCTTTTGAGTGTCTGTTTGTGCTACCTTACTGCAGTACATCTGATAATCTGTAAAAACATAGTTTCTGAAGTGTTTGTTTCCCTTGTTTTGGGTATGTATTTTTCTGTGGGAGTAAGAAGTGAAGTTTTCCAAGATTTCTTAATAACCACTGTTCCCTTGCAAAAGATCTGGCTTGAGTCACCGTGCAGTACAAACACAGTCTCCTTTTGTGTCTGTGGAACATTGCCTGTAGGCCACTGCTCCTTGATTTCTTGCTTTAGAAAGAGCCAGAATAGTTTAATTAGTTTTAGGCACCTGTAATAATCTGCAGTGTGAATGCAGCAGCATTTACCCCTGTTGTCTCGCACCTTCCCCCATCACTGCTGCCCAGGCTGGCTGCCTGTCAAGTGACTCATTTTCTTTGGGACAGGTGACATTTCCTAAGTTTAATGTTATATCGATGTGACCTGACAGGAGGAGGAAAGAGAAAGATCGTGGAGGAAATGCGATATAGATAGAACAAGGTGATTAGAGACCTTTTTAGGAAAATTACCCTTGACTTGTCATGTTGAAAATTTTGGTCTTTAAGATTTTGTTAACAAGAAGCTGGGGGGAAAAACCTTGTTGACAAGTGAATTATTGTACTATACTTTTTTTGTGGTCTTATAAAACTGTTTGTATTTTATCTATCTAGTTTAATTAAACGCAAAAATGTATACCCTAGTTACCTTAGTTTGGGGGGATGACGAAAGAGTTTAGAAGTAAAAAAGAGAAGGGACTGAAGGGAATCTTACTACTGTTTTTAAAAAGGAATTAACACTTCCCAGGGGCACTTCAGAAGTGTGGCGTTATCATGCATTTTGAGCTGAGATTCTTATATGGAAATTTTCGGCCGCCTTTGAGGCCACCGAACTTGTGGCTGAGCAGGGAGGGAAGATCGGTTTCCTGCATCTCAACCTGGGTCCATCCTCCAGTAACTGATGTGGCCCTCTCATTTCTCCTGAAGCTCTCGGTGTTGGTGAGCTGCTGTCAGCAGCAGCTGTCTGGGCTGAAGGCATTTTCATGTCATTCTTTCCAAAAGGCGTGTAAAGCATTGCTCTTAACAAACCAGAGAGCTTTATCCTGTGTGCACACCTGGTTCACCAGCCCAGGTGTTCCTGGACATTCCTTCGACAATACTGGGTGATTAGATCCTGATTAAGCTTTCCTTTGGTCTTTGATTGGCATGGAGCTGTGCCCTACTGAATTGGCAGTTGTTTTAGCCTCTCTGTGTTTTCTTTCCGTTTCATACAAATAAGTAACTATTCTCTTTGAGGCACTCTAGCTTAATATTCAGATTTGGAGAACTGAAATTAGAGTCAGCACATTCTGACAAAAACCTAGTTGCATAAAAGGTTTTTACATATAAAGGATCTTCTGGTCAGTTTCCAATATATTTTCAATTTTTCTGCTTCCTTTTGGACTTATTCAGTATTGCTGAGTTCCCACATGAACATCTGCAACATAATTTTGATCATAAGTGCTTTATAATCATACACACTATAAATATTAGATTGTCTTCTAAAGACCACTTCACTTTGATTTTGAATATTAAGTGGAACAAACAACAAAAATATTTTTTCAGACAATTGCTCTAATTTTTGTGTCCTCATTTCTGAACTAAAATGTAACTAAATTCTACCATTGCCGGAGTTTGAAATAAGTGGTCTTCTAATTAAGTAGTGTGCAGGACAACTCAAAGAGCTAGAGATAGAGGCATACTATGGATTGAAACAGATATTAGTCTCTTTGCAATAGCAAACTCAAAAGATTCCTGAATAGCCAGATGAGAGCACAGGGGAGAATTTCCCCAACCTGCAGCAATGAGAAAGCTTCTCATGTGATATATTTGGAAAAACAAGAGACAGCTGTGCAAAAATCTCCCCTCCCATGCCCTGACATAGATACTGGGCTGGATTTATATATTCGCCTTTTACCAAATAAACCTTTTGTGATTAAATGATTAAATTTGCCTTGGTTTGCCTTGTCCTAAGCTTGACTTGCCTGCCTGACCTGGCATACCTGTGTCTCTGTGCTTGTTTTTTCTCCAGGATCTGGGGGAGATGTCTTAGCAAACAGCTGGGCAGGTTGTCCCCTGGGCTGTGGGTGCTCAGGCAGTGTTTCTCAAATCATGCTTAATTTATGGGTTTGAGAGCTTATTGCAGTCCATTGCTACCATACTAATTTTGGGCTGACTGTTTTGGGCCCAGGAAGAAAATGAATACTGACCCCAAAATTCTTCGATACTTTAAAAATCTTTAAAGATGGGTTTTTCCCCACCGTGGAGAGACATCAGAGTAGTGGAACCCTGGTGATACAGGTTGCTGTTGCTTTCTCTGATCGCTGATGTCCTAAGGGTTTTCATAGGTAAACAAGGCTGAGTCCTCAGATGCAGAACTTGCTGTCTGCCAAGAAGCAGGAGCTGGAGAAATATGAAACGTCAAATGAATGAGTGAATGGCGGTGTAGCATATGCATCTTTTCATTTTCTACCTGAGTTTTCTTCTCTGATAACCAGGTTATGGAAAGAACGGAGATGTTGTTTTTAGAGCCCAGGAAGAGGTGGAACATTTTAAATTGTTTTTTATCAACTTTATGAATTACCTTTTCTATGAACAAAGGAAGAATTAAATGTTCACCTGTATTAAGGAACTCACATGGAGGCCATTTAAAAAGCCCAGGGGTATAGGTATATACCTTTGTATTGTGTATAGTTTTGTTTAGGCCAATGTATTTTCATATGGCATAGAAAAAAATGTAATATTAAACTGAACTGTGTGAATAAGAGAGTTCCTATATTATGTCTCTTTTATTTCCTGGATAAGAGGAATACAAGCCTGATTTCAGAAAACATGTGTTTAGGACAGTACCTTCAAATGCATCCTCACAACGACATACATTCCAAGATGTGTAGTTCTATTTCTTATAATGACCACTCTCATTTCTGCACTGGCCTGAAGCCTGCAGTCCTGTGTCTGGGACTATGTTTACTTGTTTGAAAAAATATATATATGCACGTAAAACATTTTTAGGATAGATAGTGGAATTCACTGCCCGCGTCTGCATACTAACTTGCAAGAGAAACCTCAATAATATCTGCCTCAAAGCCATGAAAACCACAGACCTGTCTGCCCTTTCAATCTGATGTCTCCAAGCAACACCTTGCCATTAGGGACTCTGTAAAAACTCTGTACAAGTGTCTCCTCAGCTGAAGGTGGGAGCATGGCAACTGTAATTACTGTGTTGGAAGGTGATACAGATGCACAAGCTACCTCTGCCTCCACTCGTGAAAAATGCAGTGAGCCCAAATGTAATAAGAACAGATCACTGTAGGACTGGGCATGCTGGCAGCACTGGTACTCATTGTGGCTAGCCAGAGAGTTTTAGTCTCTTTAAATGAGCATGGAACATGGGAGACTGGGACAAACTCCTTTTTCACAGAATGGAGCTAACCACAGCATCCAGCACTACTGTTTGCAAGTTGGCAACTTCCTTCGTGAATAATATCTGATAATCATCCTTGTCTGTATGACCTGTATGTCAGCATATGCTGAGAGCACATCTATTTTGAAACCAGTCCTAATAACACAGCTGCAGCCCTGCAGAAGATTGTGCTGCCTGAACATGCCTCCGCACAGCTCGAGCTAAAGGAAAGTTCTGCATCAGCCAGTGAAATCTGGTCTGTCCTTGGGAAAGAGCCTTATAATTAACTTATTATTGCAAGATTTTGGATTTATTCCCCAAGGAAAGAGAAGCTAGTCAAGACATGTAAACATGTGTCAATCTAATATAATATTGGAATAGTGAAGCTCTGTGTTCTAATGATACATTAGATTTATGAAAAGCTCTTTTCTGTTTATCCCACAGAAACACAAACTTGCACTCAAGAACATGATATAATTGTTAATCTAAAATACTTTTGTTTTCCCAGTTGGATGAAAAGTCTGCAATTACGAGTGTTTTTCAAATGAAGCAGTTCTTTGGAGCTCCTTTTTAATTTCTAGCAACTTTATTTGATACTGTGAGTATTATTTCTGTAATATAAAATGTTACAACATAATTTTAGGCTGTGGTCTGCATCCTGCTAATCAATGGAATTGCCTTCCTCATTCTTCCCAATCTCCTTTCCCTTTTCTGTTAGCCTTAGCCACGAAATATTTTCTCTGAACTGATGTGACAGAGGAGGATTTTCTATACAGTATGACCAAAAAAATGAAAGAGCTTCCTAGGAGATAATCGCAAAGCAGATAAAGAAGTTTGTGTCTGAAATTTTTCTAGTACTGAGCTCACTTGGCAAAGTTTATCTCCCCAGCCAAACCCTCCCTGAGAATGGATCTCTTGAATGGATGTCACCATATCCGTATAGGGCATGAAGAAGTAAAATTGCTGCTGCTTTCAATTAGGAAATACAATAAAAGTTTTTGAAAAATAGAATTAAGTATTAGAGGGCACTTTTGTTATTTAATGCCTTCTTGCTTTACAGGCAATGTAGAAAAGAAAATATCTGGTGAAAACTTAGAAGGGTATTTTCTTAGTTGTAGTTCTTGATAACATACACACATCAGATTTAAGTGCTACCACTGCATTTGCTCACAGTACTGAATTCCACAAGTAAGCTCCACCCTGTCTGAAATTTTTACCTGAAGTCAAATTTTCAGAAATACCCAACCAACTTCTTAAAACCAGGAACATATCTTGTCTGTCTTAGTTAGATCTGACAGTTGCGGCTTTGTATTCCTAGCTTCTGAAGTTGTTTTTACATGTGCCTATGAGCAGGTTTGGGGATTTTTTTATGTGGATTTATCATCTCCTTAATAAACAGCACAAGGTAGAATTGTGTGCAAATTTTTGTGCATATGCAGGAGAAGCAGGATTCTGGAGTCTGTGATGCAGAGATCTGCAGCTGAGCCCATTTTTTTTGCAGGAATGAGGCAACCTCAAAGAGAAAAAGTTGTTTTCTTATTGTTGGATTTCTGATGGGCTTTCCCTTACAGTCAACAATGCATTTTTTGAATACAAGAATCTTCAGAAAAGAGAGAGCATTTAAAAAGAATACTTGTAAAGTGTGTGTCACAACTAATTCTTACCAGTTCAGAGCGCTGGCATGCCTCTCTAAGGCAGTAAGTTTCTGTCATATAAATGATAAATTTTCTTTAGTGTTGGATGAGATTAAGCAATCAGAGATAGAATGCCAGTCATATAGGCTATCTATGAAAAATCAAGGAGGTCTTTTCCCATTGTTAGCACAAGGATGCAAGAGGAAAACTAATCAGTGGGCTGTTGTAGCATCCCTTTTCTAATATAGGAAAATAATTCACAAATATTCTTGCTGACTTAAAATTGCAGTACTCACAAATAGAAGATAGGCTTGAAACCTTTGTGGATAAAAATGTCAAATTCCGCCAACTGCGTGCTGGATTTGATAGTGCTAGCTTTCCTCCATTTGCATCTTGTCTACAAAATGTCTCTCTTTTAAAGAAAGTTCACTTCTCTTATGTAAGAATGCTTAATGTTCTCACTATATTATGACATATATATAAAATAATGAAAATGAAAAAACATAGGCCTGCCTTGGAGGGCTTGATACAAATAAGTGTACAGTAGTTCAACTCTGATATGCTAAACGGTCCAAACATGTTGAAATCCACACTTGGAAAGGACTTGATATTATTTCTTCTGTCTCTGCCAACACAATAAGCCTCTCAGCTCTTCTCCCAACAAAAGGAATAAATAATTATCCTGTTTCTCTCTAGTTTCTAAGTACGTTCACATCCCCTGGATACTGCATGTCATGGGTACAGGCAAGGGCTTCCTGTGAAAGTTCACCACAGCATGGGCTAAATCGTGAGCACAGTTTAACTTCTCAGAAGATGTTGAGGGCAGAAATGTGGCACTAATCTTAACAACGGTGATAGTTTCACTCACCGATTAAATGCAGCAAGAAGAGAATAAATGAGGCTTTCAAAACATGAAGAATGACCTTAGGTTTTATGAGATATGATTAATGGCTGCTTATTGCAATAAATACGCTCCTGTTGTGTTTATTGCATATGCAAAATCCTCTTTCTGAGACAGGATAGTCCATAGCATTTGACAAACAATATCTTTTTCAGAGTGTCATTACAAAACTGTTAGGCAAAATGTGTTATCTTTTCCAAAAATAACATGATGTGTTGTTCTTAGTTAACAGAAGTTGGATATTTTAATCCATGTGCAAATGGCAAAGAAAAAAATGCTTAATGACATTGTCCCTCTGAATTTCCTGATGATGAAAGTTATCAAATTGCACCCCAGACTCCACAGAAAGAATATGATGTCGATCCTCCTCTTGTTGCAAAATAACCTTGACTTTTCAAGAGCTCCCTGATGACAGTAGGAATGATACCATTGTAATTTACAGGCTATTGTTCACATCACTTTTTCATCAAACATCAGAAATCTTGAAAACTTTCTTGGACATATATTTTTCCATCATTTTATGGAAGAGGTGTAAAGGTTTTCACACTCTGGTTATTGCTTCACATTTCAGAAATGTTGATGCAGGCTCATGAAATAATGCGACTGCTGCTTATAACCTCCTGTGCTAACACCAGCTTATGCATTTCTTCTCATCTCATGTCTTTACATAACTGGATATCAAGCTGACACATTTCTGTATGGTTAAGTTACCTTTGCTATAAATAGATAATAGTTTAATCACGTATATGTTTCTTGCCTAGTTTGTTTTGCTTTTTCTTTTCCAAATGCAAAAGTTCAGTAGTCAAGGTATCTAGATATGTTTTAGCTTTTTGCAGGTCATTTGAGACCACTGGAAGGTCAGAAAAGAGTGGCAAAAGTTTGGACTGTGGGAAGGAATGCCACTGCTAGAAGGAAGAATAAAATAGGTTATGATTCATTATAATTTCATGTGATGAATATACGTCTGTGATTGTGGGAACCTTGAGGGGGCATCTACACAAGGAGAGAGATGACTTGTTCTAGGTCAGATTGTCCAATTTTTTTCTCTCTGGAAAAATGCATGGGAGTTATATATGGGAAGAATTTGTCTGCCCTGTTGAGAGCTGCGCACAGGTACATCCATGAATAATGGACTAGAAAGAAAGAGGGAAAATAGTTTCTTGAAACTGAGGCTTTTGAGACTGTTGAGTAGGACGCCATGAGAATGATAGGAACAGCATTAATGACTGCAACGTCACAAAAGATTGGACGATGGGACACTGAAAGCTTTTGCTACCAAGATTATATAATAATAAAAGGAAATTGTCATGGCTATTCCCCTGTATGACTTACCTGAGTAATTTCTCCAGGTTTCCTCCCACTTATTATGTTTTGTCATTTTAAGGAGGGGGGGATTCTTTTTGTTCCCTTCTTTCCAAGTCCTTGTTTCCAAGTGCTGAGCTGAAGTGCAGCCACGTGCTTTCCTTGTGTTTCTCATGTTGGGCCTTGAGCAGTTGCAGGGTGACTGAGCATAATACAAATTTCTGCAGCCATGGCTGATGTTTCCCTGGCCTTTCTGATCTCCTCTTGTGGAAAGTCTCAAAATTCCAGTTAGAAATAAAGCAGACTGCTGAAATTTGCTGATTCCTTTTACAGGCAAGCATTTCTGAAGTGAGCAGTAAAGAGGAGCTTAGATAAAACAGCAACAGCTCTCATGTGCCAACACTGCAGTTAGGACTTGTTGTAATCTCTGTGCTGAGGTGGAATAGATGGCAAATCCCAAACAAAATTGTGCTGGAAATGTCTGCATCACCTTGATATTTCCCTTTCCAAATATGTATTGCAGCACTGAAGTGTCACTAGCCAGACAGAAGAAAACCCGTCACCTCAGTAAATATATGTTGGAAAAATCCATACTTCATGAGTCCAATTACATCTGTGTAAAAATATAAATCAAATAGGTGTGCACATGTAAAATATTCTACAATTGCAGAAGAGGGATTTTATGAAGCTCTTTTAGAGTTGGGACAGACACGTTAGATATATTGCCAGAGGAATGCAACATTCTCTATGGATTTCCTAACACACAGAAGGCAACTGGCATAATGCATCAAGGTGCCAGTAAGGTGGAAGATTCTTTTAAGTAGTTGGCTGGATGATATAATAGAAAATTGTCATTTTACAGAAGGACACATCTTCAAGTTCTTTCTTTTTTCTTGCTAGTTCATCTGCTAGCATTGATGGCAAGTTTAGGATCCTTTTTACTCTTACAGATCTGAAATAATAAGTATTATATTTGCTCCTGCTATCTTTCCATTGCCAGCACTGAAATTTATGTGTCAAGAAAGTCTTTAGCTTGCTGCTTTGATTATGCATCCTGTTACATAATTATCTCCCATATAACAGTTGTTTAGTTTTGCATGGTTTATGTTAAGAACTCTTTACATCTCCTGTGACACATTTAATTGCATGGTGGTGCCAGCTGGCTTCTTTCTTCATGGATATGGCACTGTTTGTGACCACTGCCTTTCGAAGTCTAGGTGAGGTGGGTTCACATCAGGTGTTTTGTTTAGTGGAACTTTGAAGTTGAACAAGTACAACGCCATTTTTTTTGCTTTTCCATGTTTAGTGCCATGTTGTAGGGCAGCTTCCATTCCTCGAGCTTCTGCTGTTGGATTGAGATTTTACTGTGTTTAGATTGAGCTTAATAGCATCTACACCTACGCTGCTGGAGCCTGAGCATCCCGCACGCTGGATCGCTATTGCAGTTGCAGCTGTGTGAATAAGTCAGAAGACAAGTATTCAACAATAATAGGATTAGTATTGGGAGGTTTAATTCCTTTATCTCTCCAACCAATAAAACATCCATTGTTTTAGTGCTGGCTGGCAGTTTTCATTCAAATCAGATTTCTGCGGAGACTCTGAAAAACTGTTATGTGAGTGTAAATGAGATTAAGCTGATGCTGCAGTTCTTTATTATCTGAGCTGTTAAGATTCAACACCTGAACCAGCCTCTTCATAACTAAGTGTGAATAGAAAAAGTATTGTAAGAAAGTCCAAGACGTGAAGAAAAATGCCTGAACAGATTTGGTGGCAGCTTATGACTGAGGAAAATGATACAGAATTTGTGGTGGAAAAGCTTCTGTTCACCTCTGTTAAATTTGCTTTATCTACGTTAGTTTGCTGTTATAACACACAGAAAATAGATTTGAGGCTTCTTTTTTCCCCAGAGATAGAAATAGATTTTTTTCCCTAGAGAAGATTTTGTTTTATCTTTTATTCTGTGCATTCTTTGTAGAAACTGCTGAGCTTGAAGACTGAATATGTAACACACTGAACAGCAAGCAGTATTGTTTGCTGCATTATAAACCTCTGCTAGCAAGACATGAAGTGAATTTTCTACCAGAATGGAGTTGGTTTTCAGTCCTTGTCATGCATTTGTCTTTCAGCCTGACATCCCCGTTGTGAATGGCTTTGTCCGTGGACTCTGCTTTGTACCGTTGGCAGCGACACGGAGATGAACGTCTCTCCCAGACTCTGTCAGAATCAACACCGCTGCTGTTTTCTGGCAGAAATAAACCAAAACTCAACTTAAACAAATGGAGGATTGTGTTTCCCAACAATGGGAGACAGCAGAAAGACTGGAAACAAGCTTCTACATTTTATTCTGGAAACAGGATGCAGACCACAAAATACACATGGTTCACTTTTTTGCCTCAAAATCTTTTTGAGCAGTTTCACAGGTAAAAAACAAAAACCATTCAATGGCACACAAGATTTAAGAACTGTCTCTTAAACAGTGATATTTGAGGGTCATGAAGAAGAGCCACTATTGTGGTTGCCACAGTACTAAAATTTAGGTGATAATTATTTGTAATCAAATGTCACTTGATTCAGACTGAAATGAAAATTTAAAGCAAGTAAACAGTAGCTGTGCTTAAAATGATGCTGTTGTTAGCTTTCTTGTTTGAATGCTGGAACAGTTTTCTTTGCAAAAATGTCAAGGTTTTATTTGAAAAATCCCTCTGTTTCTGTGTTGAATAAACTTCTAGCGGGAAAATATGTTCAATAGATGTGTTAAGACACCTATGAAATTCTATACATTTCAGAGGCTTATAGATTAATTTTAGTACATTTTTAATGTTATGCAAGTGAGTTTCTACTGACTTATAAACAGTACATATGTATATGCATACAGTGTTTTACATCAAAGATAGCAAGCACTAGGTCAGGTTTCTTTCCAAGGGACAGTTGGAAATTACGTCCTCCTTCAGCATAATGAATCATGTCAATAATATGCCCAGGGAAATATCATTGTGATAAAGATAAATGAAAGTTGTATATCCACCTCTAGCTTTGAAATTTGCCTTCTGTATATTAGATTTACACATTCATAATTTGACCTTCTGTGTGTGCAATCCGTCATAGGTTCCTGATTGGGTCATTTCCATAATTCTGAACATGTGGGTTTTTACACCCATTCTGGTTTTTAAGTTTTTGTGGCTTTTCTTTTTTTTTTTTTTAATTTTGGGGTTTTTTTTATTTGTGGCTCTGGTTTGTTTGTTTTTTTTCAAGACTGAGGCAGTAGGGGATCATTAAAGAAGTTTTAGCTCTTAGAGATAAAAGGTATTTGTAATATGTGGAAAAATGGAGGTAGCTATAATATTATGAAAATGCATCTCACAGGCTCTTCTAAAGAAAAAATTAGCATCTCAGTTAAGTGATTAATTCATTTACAGAAAGGAAGAGGAGGGTAGAGGTGTGAAATGGTTAGTGTTCCTTTGACACAGAACAGGGGATGTTCATTAACAAAAGGACACATTCTAATTTTTGACTACTTTTTATTTATTTTATAATTTTTCAGGTTGGGTAATCTTTATTTCCTCTTTTTGGTCGTTCTGAACTGGTTCCCTCAAGTGGAAGTCTTCCACAGAGAGATTACTATGCTGCCTCTGATTGTGGTGCTGCTTACCAGTATGATTAAGGATGCTATTGAAGACTATAGAAAACACCGATTTGATAAGACTATAAACTTCTCTAAAACCAGGGTATATGACAAGTAAGTAAACTAAACTAATACTTTTTCTTGCATTTTATGTGAAAACTGCTCATCTGATTTTGCATCAAGTCCCTCACTGACCTTTTGGATTACAGTAAGTTTGATGATCTATTCTAAAATAGCTTTATTCTGCCTTTAAATATGCCTAATTTATCTCGTTTAAGTTTTGTTTCATATCATGGTAATGTGTGCTGATATACAGGTTTTCATTCCAAGTTTCCAGACCAACTCGCCAACATACACAACATCCTCTCCAGGTAGCAGGAGGATCTGAAATGTATCCAAGTTTGGAAAGGATTACTGATGCTGTTTAACATATTGGAGCAATGTCTTTGAGATGTTCTATACTATAACCATTTATACAAACATTAATTATCAACTACATTCAAGGTGAAGAATAATGAGGAACCAGTAGGACCTCCAGTAAACACAGGTGATGAATACAGCATGTTTTCACTTTGGAGATGGCACAACACCCTCAATAAGCTGGGATGTTTGCTCAGTACTGACTCAGAAGGAAGAAATATTTTCATATGCAATTCTTATTGCAACATTTCTATTTCATCAGGGTTTCTTGTCCAAGTACTAACTTGTCTTCAGACTAGGTAGTTTGTCACTACAGAATGTAGTAGACAGGGGTTTTCATTTAAAAGAAGTTTTAAGTGTTGGGGTCTCTTCCTTTTTTCACCTCTTCTTAAGCGCAGGACATAGAGAAAAAATTACTATGATTTGTACATATCTCATTAGCTGTCCTGGAAATTAGACCACATCTGTCCTACGTACGTATGTGTCAGAGGCACAAGGACCAACGAGGAAGAAGAAATGAGAGGCTGAAAATGGGTTACTGAGTGAGTAAGGGATGCTTTGAGTGTCCAGAAACAGGAGGTCTATCAGAGGAGAAGGATCAGGCTGAGGGGCAATCTCAGTAAACTGTCCTCAGTTGCCTATGTCTACGTATCATTCTCACAGCTACCAAACCACAGGTTTGAGGGGATGGGCATTGTTCATTTAATAATCCATGTTATGGTCATGAAAACAAACAGTAAATAGAGGAAGTAAAAGAGAAATATTGTCTGCACTGAGGCTTACAGTAATCTGCCATTGACTTCTGGGACGTGAGCTCTGCCTTTTACCTTTGAACTTCCTGGCAATTCCCAGGCGTATAAAGTGACTCTGAAACTCATGGAGTGAACTGTGAGAATTGTGTGTACGTTCTCAGCTTGGTCCCTGTTCTGTGTTGAAACTGAGACGCTCCGTGTGAGCAGACAGTCGATGCCAGGGAAACGCTCTGCACAGGGCCTCCGGGCATACGCCAACAGGAATAACAAAACATTCAGGATGCTTCTGTCACTTCTGAGGCGCAGGCGCTGGGATCGGTGCAGCTGAGTCAGGATCAGACCTGGCCCTGGGCAGGTGGAGCCCGGAGTCGAACGAGAGGCAGCCCTGGACTTTGGACATCTTCGCTCTTCTCTTCACCACTTGGGAGCTTCTCTGGTTTATTGAACTCTTCAAATACTTTCTTGGTATTCAACTTGAGACTACTTCTTGAGAGGAAAGCAAGATGTCAAGGAAAAGTGTTGCAAACTGCTTCTCTAGAATGATATGGAAAAAACATTTTTTCAAGGAAACCTGCTGCCAATGTGGTGCTCCAGACACTGAAATCCAAAATGAAGAGCTGGAGAAGAGAGGAAAAGTAAAGAAAAGAAAGAAGAAAAATGAAAACAAACGAGTGATCATCTCCAATTTACCCTTTGAAAGTAATAAGTGGAAGGAAAATCCAAACAGACACTATGACTCCAATAAAATTAAGACCACAAGATATACCATCTTGACTTTCCTCCCTAAAAATATCTACGAGCAGTTGCACCGCTTTGCCAATATTTATTTCATGTTTATTGCATTGCTGAATTTCGTGCCAGTGGTGAATGCTTTCCAACCAGCAGTTTCTGTGATCCCAATTTGTGTCATAATGGCCATTACAGCCATTAAAGATGCTTGGGAGGACTTCTGCCGGTATAAATTAGACAAAGAAATCAATCATATGGGATGCTACATTTACAGCAGGTGAGTTTCGTACAGCTTTTTTTAAATCAAAAAAAAAAAAAAGAAAAAAGGTGGCTTGAAGTCTTTTATCAATGGTGAGACTTTGTTTAAAAATAATAATAATAATAATAAACATCTTATGGAAAATCACAGTGATAAAGTAAAAGTGAAAGAAGTCATAGTGTATACATAATACCTGGTATTTGTTCTAATACAGGGAAAAAAATGTTGGTTTAAAAAATGCAGCTCCTTGAACTACTTTGAATTTCATACTCCAGACTGTAGACTAGCTTTCAGTTGTATTTATTTTACTAGGTTGTATGTAAAATGAAACTGTGTAAAAATGCAATTTGAAAATGGGAGATAGTAATATATGCTTCTGTTCAGTCACCTTTAAATGAATTCACTACATGTGTCTGTGCTCACTTCTTCAAAATGTTTCATGACCTCTTGCTTTTAGGACTTTCAGAAGCTTGAAAAATATGTTTTATTGTATCAAAACTGTTCTGTCTGAAAAGTAGAAAATGAATTCTTCCTGTTAAAACATCACCTCTGAGAGTCAGAAGAGGGAAACTTTCCATCTTCCTGAATGTTGCTTGTCATCCCTCAAATTAATCAACAGTGCTTTATATAATGTACGCTTTCACAAACAAGATCTTGCAGAACGCTGGCTTTTATCACACAGTGCTGTCATTTCTTTTTGGTTGTCTTCCATATGTTTGTCAGATTTTTATTTTTACATCCTGCTATTTAAACAGGAGAACAATGGATTTTCTTCTTTGGGGGCTAAACTTATCTCTGCATATAGATAATAACTTGTCAGGAGAAAAAAAAAACACAAATGACACTGCTTTCTTTGCCAACTTGTCTGAAAAAGCAGACGTTTTACAAGTTTCTAAATATTGTTCATCTAAGATTCCTTCTCTTTTCCACCATGAAGACTGTCAACAATTGTAGCTCTTTGGGTAGGTGGCAAAATTGCCTCTTCCTGTCTTTGAGACTGCAATCTAGTTGGATTTTTTTAATCTTTTCAATGTTACATTAATCCATGAGGCAACGGATCTTTTTTTTTAACACTTGTTAAAACCAGTATGAAAGAGAGTAGGTGGTACAGTAGGTACTAATGAATGGAACTGCATGGGAATCTTAATTTCCTTTTTACATAAAGCAATCATGCCAATTTATATCTAAAAGCCTTTTACCATGAGAACATGAGAAGTGAGAAATACAATAAAACTTGTTTTGTGTAAAAGAAAAATGTCCCTCATGGAATTACAACATGCAGATCCAGATCCACATTCTAGCCGTGAGTACTTTCTTATGCGGAATCTTGACACAAGCCTGTCTTAAAACTGGTTATCCCATCCCATCAAAAATACTTTGATCTATGGAAATACCTTGTCTGGAATCTTATCTTTCACCAAAGCTTTATGGCTCAAAAAGGTGATGTAAGGGAAAGGAAAATAAGGAGAGCTTCAGACTATAGCATTCATCATACAGCTTATTATGTCATGAATAATTTTAAACAGGCTTCTATAGTGCTTCAGGAAGCTGATATTTCTTGTTCTTCTTGCTAGCTGCAAAGTCATGGAAGATAATGATGTCTTCTAATTTTCTTCCTTATGAATCATCTGCTATAGGTAATTTTTTAACATAGGTGAAAGTCTTTTTCAAGACACTGCAAATTTTGTTATATCTTATGGCAGCAAAGGTTTCTTTTTAATAGAGCAACTTCTCTTCTATCCTAAGATAAAAAATTACTTTGATTTTAAGAATTCATCTTGGAGAGTATATTCTCTTTATTTCAGATTTCAATAACAATTGCTCTGGTTCCAGTTCCAAGAGAAACATGAAGACAGAACAGTCTTTTCCAAATGCCAAATGTTATTCAAAACTATCTTGAAGACTGGGGGAAATGCAGTAACCTGCCTTCTTTCAGCACAGACCAAGGGAAATTGAATTTAAATAGGCTGCCCTGTAATCACATTTCTTCTAATTTTCTCTTCACAGAGATCAGCTGGAATGGGTAATCTAGTCTGCTAGTCAAATGAAGGAAAAGACATGTGTATTTGAAGAATGTTTAATTGAGAAAATGAGAGACAATTAACAGATATTTAAGTGTCTTGGAGAGATGCAATAACTTTGATCTGGTGTTTGTGGAGATTTTAAGTTCTGAATCAAACTTTTGGAACCATAATAATTGTGTGCAAACTTTTGTACGGTCAGATCGAGTTGCAAAACACGGAGAGTGGAAAACAAAACATTCAGTTGCAGATGTTACAGACCCATATTTAGATGCCTCCTTTCTCCTGGTATTCTTCAAAATACACTTTGTCTACTTTCCAGTTTTCTGAGAAAAGTGCCTTCCATTACTACAAAAGGTGGTTGTCAAAGCATGTTCTATGATATTATGCTTTATTATCCCTCTCTAGTTTCACTCAAATTCCTTAAGTCACCTGGTTTCATGCAACCCTAATTAATTATTCTTCAACCACAATATTTAATTATAATCTTCAAATATGTGTGATTTTTATCATGTTCATTTTGTTACGCTCAGACATCTTTTAGTCATGATCTGTATATAAATCACTTCATCTTTCTTGTCAGTCACCCCTCCAAACCTACTGTGGTTACTTTTCTCTGAAGTCTCTCCAGTTTGTCATTAACTTATTAACAGCAGGGGCCGGTACTTAGTGTCACATACAACCTGTAAGTGAATGTCAACCCAGCAGTTGCTAAAAGCTATTATTTAATTTTCTTGAAGTTCTGTAATGTTCAAAGAGCTACTTGGTATGTAATTAATGTATGGCCTGGATCTAATATAGCCCTAGGATTAAACCATAACAGTCTTGTAAATACTCCATACCATCCAGACAGGTTTTTACATCAGTTTTGAGTTTCTGGAAAATTTAACCTGAATTTTTCTCAGTGTCTCAATAGATACTCAAATCAAAATGCAAGGTCTGTGCACAGTTCAAGATGACACAGCAGCATGCTTGTTTGAATGCACATACATCAGGTAGTAGCAGCTATAAAAATGTGAGCTACTCACATTGCTTAATTTTAAGCACTTAAACTTGGGTATCTTAGAAAGTGACTCAGAGAATCCCGGTTTATATGCTTTGACTCACCCTCTGGAGCTGTCAGGAAACTAGGTAAGTCAACAGGCATCCTAAATGAGATAGCCTGATTACTCTTTCCGCAGAAAGTTCCTCTGTGATGCTTTCAGGCCCTGTGGTATTCAAGTAGTTCCTAGAAGCATCAATCTTCTCTTCCTCTGTACATCCACTGATGTCTGTGACACAGAAAAGTCAGGCTGGCCTTTGCTGTGACTCTTCATCTACTTAGTGTAAGGTTTTAGAACATTTAAAGCCTTCTGCATCAACACCAACTCTGGGTTAACCCTCGAGCAGCAATGTGGAAAAAAGGAAAAGAAAAATCTCTGTGTTGCACTAAGTCACAACTGGTCAACAGCCGAAAAACTGGAAATGGCTTAAGATATACTCACTGGTTTGAAAGAGGATTAAAATATGTCAATTGATTGAAGTCTTATAATTCCGTGTGATAATTTATGAGGCATATGTTAGATTCATTGTTTATGAAATCTCTATGACAGCAATGGAGATCTGCTTACCTACAGGCTTCTGAATATATATAGTATACTTTATATTTTCTTAAAATTAAGGAAGTGGGATAGTGAAGACAAAGGCTGCCTTTCTGTTTCAACCTCCATCATATGCTCTGATCAGCTGAATCTTTGGAAGGGAGGAGAGATTGCAGCTCCCCTAGGTGCTTTTCACGTCTGGGAGAGCACCTGGAGTTGCCCAGAGACACCATCACCAACAGTGGTCCGTGGCATCTGGAAGATGACATAGAAGGGTGGGGAGCATGCTTGAAAACAGGAATTGACCTCCTGACAAATCTCAGAGAGGAAAGAAAAAAGACAACTTTTCTCTGGACCGGGGAAACATCATTTGCAGCTTGTGCAACCCAGGGTGAACCTAAAAGTTTGCAGAGTAGAAAGTAGGATGAGAGGAAAATATCATCCTGCCAAGGGCACAGTAAGCAAAAAGAGATTTTTGTTGCCAATATTTTCATTTAAAGTCTTGTTCAGCAGCACTGAGTTTTCACTTGTTAAAGAGCTTTTTCTTTCTGCTTTGTTATTTTTGTTTTCTAACAAAACAGAACTTTAAAGACTAGGAGCCTGCTGGAAGCTTTGGTGGGTACATTTTATACAACAAAACAAAGAGAGGGTCTCAATCCTGTGGCCTGCTTGAAATCCCATCACATTCTCTCAGGCAATATTACAATCACTCTTCTTGGGTATAGCAATACCAAGGCTTCTATGCCCCTGTGGTACCTTCTCTCAACGATGCATTAATTTGTTCAGCTGGAGGCTGAAGATCCAAAGATCTCCAGTTCCTGCACGGCTGAAGGTGCCATAAAGCATGAGCTTTGCTCAACTGAAATATGAATGATTTCTTACAAAAGTAGCAATATGAATAAGTTACAATGACTGCAGGATTATTATCTGCTATGATATCATTGCAACTCACTATCCCTCAGGAAAGACCCAATGCCTCTCCCTTCCTTAATAACATGGTTATACCATTCTCTGTGTGGGACTGTCACTGGCAGTGAACATCCTCTGCTCTTGATTTCTGTGTAACTTTGGAATATACCTCACATACTGTCGAATTTTTATCCCTAGTTTAACTATGGATACCTGAATTAACGGTGGGTTTTACTGAAGGTGCAGACAGTGCCTTCTGTTTGTGCAACCTGAGACGCTCTTCAAACTTCCCCTGAGCTGAGAAAATGGCCTAAACCAATAGGACACTCAGGTTTCTTACGTCACCATGCAACCATGAGACCAAAATTGTGAAGAAATCATTAAAATGGAAGTTCATCTTATCATAAGCATGTTGATTGTGTGGTGAAGAAATGTGTGACATGCTGAACTGACTAAATGCAAAAGAAAAATGTCAAGTTTTCAACACTCAGCTGGTCTGGGCAGTAACACTTCAAAGTCAAAGAGCAGTAAGCTAGCAGATCTCATCATTCAGTGTGTATCGCTACAGTGAGGACCCTTGGTCTCTGTGGAAGAAACCCTGTAAATACATTACTAATGCTACCACCACGTTGTGTATTGCATTATCAGAGCTTTCTTCAAGATCTATTACCTGCCAAGACATTTAAAGCTGCTTCACAGAAAAAGTGCAGTGCTTTAGCAGACAGCAGCAGAAACCAATGGCTAAAGACAAGGGGCAAATAAATGAGAACCTATGGGTTTGGCTCAAAGACCTGCAGAATCATGACCTCATGGTATTAAGTTCCATCCTAACTTTCTAGATTTTTAAGACACCATTAAAACCTGGAGAAAAGCAAGTTTCTACTCCATGACCTCAAGAGCTACATGGTCATGTAAGGAGATGACTGCAGCAAAAAAGCTGATCTAGGTTGTGGCTTCCAGAAACTTGGTAAGCTAATGAGAGTCCTTAGAAACTAATGCTAATGATTAGCAGTCAGTAAGTGGCTGATCTTGGAGTTACCTGTTTGTTCCAGCTGGTGACAGGCAAAATCATAGCAACTGCATTTTGGTCAAGACAGTATTAAAAAAAAAAAAAAAAACCACAGAAAAAAACAACCTAGGTTACATAAGTTGAATATAGGCTTCTTTATCATTGAGATAATAACTTCCTTGGTAGGATGCTATAGACAGTTTTAGCACATAAAAAGGTAGGATCTGTTTCTAGCAGTAAGTAATTTGGAATACCAAAATGATATAATTAGAGATGTATTTTACTAGACTTTAGAAATATTTCACTGCCATTATCTCTGAAAGGTGCTCATTGCTTTCATAAAGCCTGAGAGTTTGGGGCTACAGGTAAAGGCTACAACTGTTTGTTAACGAGGGCCTGTTACAGGATGGACTGCTGCTAAATGACATCATGCACTGATGCTGCTGGGCTGATGTCCACGTCACAAAAATAACCTTCCCAGCTACTGTAACAGTAATGTGGCGGAAGTCAGTGTTGAGTTGGCACAGGTGATGCAGCAGCTTCTCAGATAATATCTGTAGCTCAGGAATACTGTCAGCCAAGTTAAGCTGTACTCTGACCTATCGACAGGTTTCAGAGTCAGTCCCTTTCCAGTCTACACTGCTGTGGTACCTTCTCTTAACAACGTATTAATTTGTTCAGCTGGAGGCTGAAGATCCAAAGATCCCCAGTTCCTGCATGGCTGAAGGTGCCATAAAGCATGAACTTTTCTCAACTGAAATATGAATGATTTCTTACAAAACTAGCAATATGAATAAGTTACAATGACTGCAGGATTGTTATCTGTCACGATATCATTGCAACTCTCTGTCCCTCAGGAAAGACCCAATGCCTGTCGCTTGCTTAATGTCAAACATGATTATACTGTCCTCTGTGTGGGACTGTCACTGGCAGTGAGCATCCTCTGCTCTTGACTTCTGTGTAACTTTGGAATATAACTCACATACTGTCGAATTTTTATCCCTAGTTTAACTATGGATACCTGAATTAACGGTGGGTTTTACTGAAGGTGCAGACAGTGCCTTCTGTTCGTGCAACCTGAGGCACTCTTCAGACTTCCCCTGATTTCCTCACATCTGAAATCTGCTCCTTTGTTGTCAGTTTTTCAAAGTTTTATGGCAGTGGCTCCTAACATTGAGGTCGTGGTCATTAAGAGGCCTTTGAAAACATTTTGTGAGGTTTTTCCAAATAAAAGTTGGTGTGATCTTTAATAGGATAAAACTTCGTGGGTTTTCTGTTGGCAAAAATAGACCATAAAGGATAAGTAGCTGTGTGGTTCAGGCTGTTGTCTGTTCTGAACTGAGAATCTCAGAACATGAGCGTTTTTAATAAAGTAGGTGATGTCTGAGGGGGTCATTTTCAAATGTAACATTCTAGTTAATTAACATACAATAAAGTATGAATATTTGGTTTTATCTATTTCTAACACTGATGTTGTTTTATTCTAAGTGTTATAACCTAATGGCAATGTAGGAGGTGAAAGGCAGAGCAAACAGTGTCTTCAAGCTGCAAAGGATCCTGAGGTGGAGCTTGCAATAATTCAAGAAAATTACTCACTGAACTAATTGGTTGATACAATGCTTCTAGATTAGAAAGGTTTCTGAAGATCTTTCTCTGGGACAATCTAGGACTCATAAGCTGTGGAGTGTACATGAAAAATGACTTTTATTTCATCTCCTCTGGGAAGCAGAACAATAATCTTTATTTCCTGCCATTCACTATCCAGTTTGACCCAGTTTTTTGTTTGAAATTTATCTTTATTGAACCCAAGAATGTGAAATGAAATTGTTGACACAAAGTCAATAATTTATTCATGTTCCCCCCACGATCTCCAAACACAGCAGAATTTTTTTTACAATCATTTCTTCCCAAGAATGACTTCATAAAGTCTATTTAGTTTGGGCTTTCCAGTCAGATATGATGAGCCTAATAACAAATTCTGGCAGACTTCACTTCCACTGGTCAAGACCAGCTTCCTCTTCTTGTCTGTGCACCCTCTGATGGGCATTATCACGCTACCCGATATCCCAGGACAGCAAGGGAACACTTTTTAAGTGTGCTTTTGATAAATTGACTGGTGAAGGAGGGAAGGTGCTGAAAAATTGTCATCTTAGCTCATGTGTATGACCTGCCACAGCCCTGCTGCTACGTGCTGTAAGAATCACATTTCCATCTATTGAAAACCACCCCATCTTGTTTATTTTGTTGAATAAACACCTCTGCCCTTTTTATATGTTTCTCGTCAGACCATCCTAGATTTATGAAGCTCCTGTGTTTATTTAGCAACTGGAGCTTGATCTATGAACTTTAATCACTGAACAGAAAATGGGCAGTATTCCCAGTTACAAGAATTGCTGAAAGGAAACTGCTTCATTTGAAAAATCTTGTTAGGCAACTGGGCCAGTGCTGCTGTGGGGTACACCAGGTTCCTTGTGAAGAGCTTTTCTTCCTTTCATCTGTTGTTAATTCTCTACAAAGTTGTAGAAAACTTTTGTGCTGTAGGAAATTGTAAATCTTCCAGCTCTAGCTGAGTAGTCCTTTCAGGGAAAGAAAATGTGTTTCTTTAGCAAATTCAATGCTTCTTGGGAGAGAGGAACAGTCTCTTCAACTGAACGCGTTTGGGATTCTAGCGATTCCTGAACTCGAGTCCCTGTGCTGAATAAGACTTTTCCTCTGATCTGAAAGATGTCATTTGGCTTTTCTGACTCACTGTCTCCTCTTTAATTAGTGAATGGGCAGAACCTGAAGCTCCAGGTGTAATGTATGTGTCACGGGGAATTAGTGAAAAAATATTACAAATATATGATTTCTATGGATTATTTTTGCTAACCTGGTTTCTTAAGGCTGGTGTGGAAGACAGACAACTGGGCAAAGCCCTTCTACAGCATTTTGTGAGCAGTAAAAAAATCAGAGTGTGTTCCATAAACTTCAGAACTGTGCAAGAGCTGACGTACAGAGAGGTAGGATTGCCCTGCAGAAGTCATGGCAAACATTATACGCAAACTACACACGGCATCCAAATAGCAAGGCAAGCCATCTGCTTGTTCTAAACTGCTTCTGCACTGTAATTTTTATGTTTTAAACAAACAAAATAAGAAGTTCTGCCTGGAAAGTGTTTGACATGGGAAGGATTCACAATTACATGGTTGTTTCGCTGTATTAACATTAGTATCTACTTTGCAGAGCAATAAATACTCAATACACCCGCTTACGTATTTTTCAAATAAGAATTGGTCTGGAATTTTGAAGTTTGCAGCAACACCAAATTAATTTACAACAAACCTCTGTTCTTCATTGTGTTCTTTTATGTCCATTGTTGATCGAAAGAAAAAAAGACATGAGGTAGATTCAGACAAAGTAAAAAAGAAGAAGGAGAAGTTCAGGAATGCAAAAATGATGGAAGAAGGAAAAATCATTGATACAATGCCATTATTTTTTAAGTGCTTCACATCTAGCATTAAAGGGATTTAAATAGTCAGGATCTGAGGGTTCTTGTTTTGAATAAAAAGTGGATAGCACTGGGAAATGTGCAGAATTTAACTGTGTGCATAACCTTTGTGGGAAGCTGCTATTTCATGTTGCTTTGCCGATAAGGATATCTGTCAAGTGCGAGGGTTTGCCTGTCAGCATTGGGCTGTCTCTCCTTTACAGAAGGCTGGGAAAATAGGTTAGCAAGAAGTAGCCTTTGGCCTGACTGCAGCAGAGCTTGGATATGTGCTTTGAAATGGAGAAAAACGCTTTATCTACTGTATCACTGCTCCCCTTCCTGTGACACAAACTCTTAATTGAAAGACAGGATTCTTCAGGCAATAGACGAGGATGATTAAAAACTTAAGCACAAATAAGACCGGGAGTTATCACAAAAAGGCTTTTACTGTCTGTCTGCTAAACTATCATGAACATTTTCCCTCTTACAGAGCAAGACATTAGATGATTCGATCAATCATATTGAATAAAGAATTTCCTCTCAGAGTTAGAAGAATTGGGCCACTGTTGCCCATGCATTTTTCCCGTAAATTAATTTTAAAGCTTATTGTGCAGTTTTCAGCTTGCTTAGGTGATTGAGACCAGTTTAAGGATCACTTATTGAAAAGGTAATGTCAAAAAAAGTTTGCTGTTTGCTGAATCATTGAGCACCAATTTGTTGATGAAATAGTAATTTCTTTTCCTTGAACTCCAAGGTTCTTTTTCTCTCTTTTTTTTTTTTCTTTTCTCTTAACTCTTCCATTATACTTGGGCTCTAGTTGCATGTTATTGCTTAATATTTAAGGGTCATTTGTCTGCTGTTCTACCTCTTGAACTTGCTTCTATGTGGTAAGCTCAAGATTTGTAAAATCCTTCTGAGAGTTACAAACCAGAGAGACCTGAAACAAGTGTAGCTGAGAAAGCCATTTATTTCTTTCAAGATTTATATGTTGTTGGAAAATATCTGAGAAA
The DNA here is from genome assembly GCF_037038585.1 of Patagioenas fasciata. Lineage (NCBI taxonomy): Eukaryota > Metazoa > Chordata > Aves > Columbiformes > Columbidae > Patagioenas > Patagioenas fasciata. The sequence continues at coordinate 11,898,090 of NC_092533.1, read as the reverse complement.
TAGTCACATAGTCAAAAACGGTGATTTTATGTGTGTGTGAAATGCCTGAATTTCTTGAATAAGGTAATTTAAAAGACCTCTGTTAGTCTGAACAACTTTCTGTCTTTTGCCAAGGAGATTATAGGGCTAATGCTAGAATGAAAGAGAGCTTTTGTTGTAGTTTTCTTTTATTCCAGGTGAAGATTTTGTTTGAATGTGATATATGGTGAAGTGATATTATGGAAGTGTCTAAATCATTAATTTCTAGCTGTTGTGCTGTGTCTTTCCAAAAAAATACAGCAACTTGCCACCATCCCTGTTTTATTTTTCTAAAGCCCTCTAAGCAGGAGGCCTGCCTTCCTCTTGTCGCTGCTCACCCATGATATTTTTAATGTAACAGGGAAGAACATGCTTATGTTGAGAAATGCTGGAAAGACGTCTGTGTCGGAGACTTTGTGCAGCTGCAGTGTAACGAGACCATCCCAGCCGATATCCTGTTGCTGTACTCCTCTGATCAGAATGGGATCTGCCACCTGGAGACGGCCAACCTGGATGGGGAGACCAACCTGAAACAACGACGAGTTGTGCTGGGGTTTTCCAGCCAGGTAAGTTTGCTGAAAACGCAGCCCGTGCAGGGCTGGTCTGGGCCCATTTCTCCCCCAACTTCAGCCATGAATGGCACCATTCCTGAGGGGCTGGCTGTGCTCATGCAGCTGTGCAAGCATTTTGCTGTTGGAGCCAAGACCATGTACGGAAAGCAGCAATTTGTCCCAGAAGATTTCTGTTATTTTCTGTTATTCTGATATTCTGTTGTAGCTCAGACAGTAGTTCTTCGCAGCAAACTGCGTCAACAGATGCTTAAGCAACAACACACAGTGTCCCCATTTGGGACAGCAGCATGTCTTTCCTGTGCATAAGCCACAGGCTGTCATGGCACACAGTGCATCCCACAGCAAAGCCACTGCTACTGAGTGAATGATTTCTGCTTGGCAATGGGAAGAGAGCTCATGGTCCTCTTCTAAAGTGGTCAACAGCTTCCTGATGGATTTTGCATCTCTGTCGCTCATTTGCTGGGCAGGTAGATGTGTAGCAGTTCAACTGGAACTGCTCTAAGGTACACTGAGTTGTAGCAAAATAATGGAATCTTTTATAAGAGTATAATAAGCAATTGAATAGGAACTCAAGGTAAATTAAAATGTGAAAAATTAAATAGAGCTGGTATGTTTGACATCAGTTTGATTACTAGGAGATTGTCTGAATGTTTAAAATCACTTTTTTTTTTTTTCCGTAGACCATGTAATTTTCTTTTTACAAACACTTCACTGGTATATTCTCTTGGTTTGTGTTTGATGTCTTGTTGTGTTTGAACCTGCCTGGATGCATTCCTGTGCAACCTGATCTAGGTGTTGCTGCTCTGGCGGGGGGATTGGACTGGATGATCTTTTGAGATCCAGTCCCTAACATTCTGTGATTCTGTGATAAACCTGAAGTAAACAAGAAAATATGACTTAGGGAGCATTGTACTTGTTACATTTTTACATATCTTTTCAAACAGGGAAGGGCAGTTTTTCAAACAACACAGAACAAGTTTAAGGAGTTGTATGGGAAGAGGAATAATTTGTTACATTGGAATCACTCCAGCAGACAGGAAATCCAAAATCCTGGCAAATAATTCTAGGAATTACATCCCTTTATTTAGCCATTAGTAGCAGTGCCTTTGGGAAGATCTTTTGGGGTTATTGGTGGGTGGGACACAGTTGCTGGTGAGCAACCAGATTAATTAAATAAAAGTACACCAATTACATGGCCAGGTAGGGTACTCCAGTGTTACTTGCTCTTTGTTCAAATGGGAATCACTTTGCAAGCACAATTAAAGGCGTTCTCAGGATGCCAAAATATAAAGCATGCCTTTTCCAGTGATAATTAGTGAGAGGTTTTTTCCTGAGACAAACTGAAGATTTTGAACATGTAGTGATTTAGGAAAAGAACAATAAATTGGGTGTTTAAATAGAAGAAATAAAAATATTGCATTTGTGTCACGTAGTCATAGTTTACACATTGAGTTTTGTATTTTTGCTTTTAGAGGAACACAGAGTGCTCTATCATACAAAATGCAAACTTTTCCTCAGTCATTTATAATACAAGGAAGTCTTTCTTTAAATCAGAAAATCCCCACATACTGAATTATGCTTCAGAATGCCTATTCATGGTTATTTTCTCTAGGCTTTGAGTTGTTATTTAGATAAACTGTATGCCTGGAAGTGTTTGTGCTTAGGGAGGAATGCAGTTCTTCAGAGCTTAAATAGTTAACTCTATTACCCTGTGATTTTACTGTTAGTGTGAGTTGTACGTGGGCTAAAAAAACCCACCAGTGTACTAAATATCGTATGCACAGGTTTTACTGTGCCAACTTCTTCCTTGTTCTTTGAACTCTGCTTGTTCCTGTGATTTACGTGCTGTATAAAACTTACTCAGATTTAACTGTGTCTATAAAGTGTGGCTCTTTAAGGAGGGAGGAAATACGTGTGACGTGGCATTAGCTCTTTCTGTTAGGCAACCCTTAGGAGTATTGAGTTTACCCAGCTGTAAAAGACAGAGAGGAAGGATTGAAAGATTATTCTTTTCCTTTTCCTTTGTCCATTTTCTAACTTGGATTTTCAAATTTAAAATTCTTGTCTTAAACAAAAAACAAAAAAAAAAGGAGAAAAATCGTCCTCCTTTACCCCTTTCTAGCTAGAAGGCTATTAGTTTTCCTCATTAGCAATGAGCTCTCCAGGTTCCTTTTTCATCTTCCTGCTCTCCTGTTGTACAAATATTTCTAGCACAGAAAATATGTACTGGTTTTCCTGTTGAGTTCGTTTCATAAATAATTTGAACTATTTGTTACGTTCACTTAAAATGAAAACAGATGTTTTCACTAATTGGCATCTGTGATGTCTTGTCCAATAAACAGCATTTTCTTTATTTCATTTAACCAGTTGCTAATCCAAGAGAGGAAAATCTCAGTTCCTTACTCAGCCCCTCTGAAGCTTTTCTGCAGGCTGAACGAGCTGAACTCCCTCAGCCTCTCCTCACAGCAAGTGCTCCGCTCCCCAGCTCTCCCGGTGGCTTACACTGGACTGCTCTTAATGTTTAGCATTTCAAGTACTCATTGGATTTGACACTCATTCTCAGTGTGTTTGCTCTTGCAGAATGCTTTATTTGAACCTGAATTTTTCCAAAACACCATCGTCTGTGAAATGCCTAACAATGATCTCAATAAATTCAGAGGGTACATGTAAGTATATATGATCCATAAATGCTTTTTTTTTTTTTTTGTCTGAACTTTAATATTTCTCTTGGAGGAACTGGATGGAAGGAGCATACTTCGTAGAAATTGATGGATGCCACTACTATCTATTCCTGGATTCAGAAATCAATATAAAATGTAGACTGGAACCTGTTTTGAGGCAAGGCAGGACCAAGGCTTGACATTGACTTTGTGGTTGTTTAATACGAACTGTTCTCACAAGCTTCAGCTCTTTTCAGAATTCAGAATTCAGCTCATTTACATTTGACCTGAGGGTTAGACTAGACTATTTTTTAAATCTAAATCCTTTCTAATGTTTAAAGATATTCAGCTGCATGGCTCTAGTTTCTTCATATTTATGGCCACAGGGAAAACATATCCAGGATCCAACAAACAAATCAGATTTTCTTCTTATAGCTAGAAAATGTTAGCAAGTAAGAAAAACCTTACTGAACTGATGTGTTAGACTGGAATAAAAAAGTTTTTTTTCTTTTTTTTTTTCCTAGTGTAAACGTATGTATGTGAGGAAAAAGCCATATCCTCTGTTCCCTGTGTTCTTTCTTCATTAAACAGTTCTGATATAGGCATTACAGGGAAAACTATACTAGCAAATTCAACAGATTTAAGGCCATTCCCTGGCTATAAGTCCAATTTGTATGGCACGACTCATGTCCTAAAATTCTCTCACCCTCCAACACAAGGCATCTGTTATATAATAAAAACTGTGAACAAAAGTAGTTTTATGTCTTTGTTTCCAGTGGCAAGTAACAAATTGCCTGCCTGGTGGAGCACCAACCTTATAACTTACTTCGAGCTTTCACCCATCTGTTCTGCTAGCAGAAGGATCTGGTGTGAGACAGGACATCTTCTGCCAGGATGGAAAGTCTTCCATCCAGTGTGAGAGTGAGGAAGGAGCCTCAGACCAGAGACCCTTCAGCTGAGACTCGAAGATGAGAAGCCCTTTGGTGGCTGACAGAAAGACCGAGGCTCTTGCAGGGTGCAGACATATTCACGTGAACATCTACCAGCAAGTAAACATGATTCAACTTTCTGGAAGAATTTCATCTGAATGAAGTCACACAATGAGGCTTGACTTCATTTGTGATATAGTGAACCTGTCAGATAAGGTACCAAGGGAAAGCCAAATGTTTCATATTGATATCATGATACATACCTAATGAAACTGGTCTTCAGAAGAGATAATTGGACTTCTCCGTAACTTTTTACTGGAGTCTTTATTGCAGTTGAGTGAAATACAAGCAAAACAGGGCCTTCCCAGTTCCTCAATTTCAACTTGAACCAGACCTGCAGACAAAAGTTGTGTTTAATACTTTATTAGAGCAGGAAAAAAAAATGTATTTTATTTTATTTTATTTTATTTTATTTTATTTTATTTTATTTTATTTTATTTTATTTTATTTTATTTTATTTTATTTTATTTTATTTTATTTTATTTTATTTTATCTCTTCTAGGGAGCAGCCAAATAATGAACGGATTGGTTTTAACATTGAAAGCCTCTTGCTTCGTGGATGTACAATCAGAAATACTGAGGTTGCAATAGGAATTGTTATATATGCAGGTAAGGTGTACTTTCTAGCTAGGTAAATGTAGAATTTCCCTGTAAATATCCTTAAGTAAATATGCACAGTCTAATATTGCAACACAATTTGACATTTTGCTCTAAGAACTGACAGTGCGCTAGAAAATTACATAACTTTTTGACATAAAGGTATTACTCATCCATCTCCCAAGTCAGAGTCCTGCTCTGGGTCTCTGGCAACTGACAGTATCCTTGTCTATGTCAAATATCTTGCTATCTTTGCAATATCTTGCAAAAATATCTAGACAAGTAAAAATTGCTAAGGTGAGTTTAACTCTCAGCTCTGCAGTTGTGATTATAATGTTAATTCCATCTGGAATAAAATCTACATGGCTGCCCAAGGGAGGTCTCACTGGGTCCTCAGGGCAGAAACTGATGCAGCTCAAGCTGTGCCAGGGCAAGCAACTGCAGACAGTGAGACCAGCAGCTGGAGGTGACAGAAGAGGCAGCAGCAGCAGCAGAGGGTTGTGCTGACACAAATGTAGTGTGTCCATACAGCCAAGAATTTCGTGCAGTAGAGACATGAACCGAGCAAGACAGTGTCAGTGCCCAGATCAGATGCAGCAGCGTCAGGTTCAGCAGTGGGTCAGCTCAACTTTTTCTCAGCATCGTTTACCTTTGGAGTGTTACCACTGCTTTTACTCAGTGAGCATGACTTATTATTGGCTTTGCCAGTTGTGCCCTCTTTTGCTTCAGATAGAGCGTATCGGCTACCCTCTTTATCTTTAGATTAAATGAAAGTCAATTTAAGGACAACAATTAATCCCATTATTGTTTATTTTTATCTGTCCAGTACAGTTGTGTCACTTGTTTTATGTCTAGCTGGCAGCAAGGGGTTCAAGGCTGAGCCACCTGAGAGAAAACAGAAGTCAAGAGTCATTTATTTTACATTAATGTCCACAATCCAGATTATTTTACCTGACAACTGACCATTTTATTTCACTACTGGAGTGCACTCTAAATTACTATAGCTCCCATATGTTTCCAAAGTAACCTTTTCTTTGTGGTCTTTCATTACCTGTCTCTCTGAATGCTGCATGTAAGGATGGCACCTGCCAGAAAGAACAGGACAGCCAGAGCCAAACCAATCACTCATTTTTTGCAAGTAACTGCTATGTAAAAATCTCTGCAGGGATAATTCCCTATAGAGCTGCAGTAACGTGTCTTCCCTACTCCTGTTAGGATTCCTATTTTTTGTCTCTTTAGTTGAGATTTCCCAGTATGTTCCTTTGGTCACCAGCACAGACCCTAATGTGGATCTCTGTTAATGTTGCTTAAGCTGCTAGTAGCACAGATTGGAGTTTTAAAGTCTTTGATCTGAGTAAGTCTTCAATTCAATTTCCAACCGACATCTTTCTGTCATTGTCAGTATAAAAGTTCACTCTTATTCTTCTAAAAATAGACTCACTTGAGACGGCACTGGTTTAATGTCTAGGGTTCTTTGGCATTGATTATGCTCTGGTTTTTAATCATAATCTGTGACCTTTTCTGAACAATCAAGATCAGTCACATTATAAGATGGCACATTCTCCATTTGTATAGCTCTATTACTCCTCAAATTTACTTTCTAATGGAAGCCTTTGTGAAGAGTAAAGCTATCACTTAATGTGATTGTTTAGCCTGTGCAGTTCTTGTCTGACCCAAATATGGTTATACTTTTCATGGCTACCCAGATGGTTTGACACATAGCAATAGAGCTAACGCACAAAAACCTCATTACAGAGCAATAGTCAATGTAGTTTTCTCATTCTGACAGGAGCAGCAGCAAGAATTATAAGTTTTTCAAATAATAAAGGGCCAGAACAACATTTTAGATAAGCCCATCAGCAGCCACAAATGGAGAGACAAGGTACTAGCGGGATGGTAGGTGAGGTGCTGGGTTGCACAGCATATGAAACTGTGAGGATTAGAGAATAAAGTAGTACATTCTTCTTATTTCTGATATTCTGTTTCTCGCAAGGTGGTATATGTATTAGAGATGTATACTTTTCCTGTTGAAGTGGAAGGAAATGATAGAACTGATATTTGGAAAGAAATCTCTTCCCATTTTCTTCCTGAAATAAATCTATCAACATTTCCTTGAGGGTTTTCTGTAAGAGATTAGAAGTTTCTGGCTTGTCTTGTTTTCAACACAAAACATTCCATTAAGCCTGACATAAAAGAAAAGTGAGGAACAAGATTCACACAACTGCTGGAGGAAGAGGCGTGCAGGCAGCAGTACACTCCATTCTGTGCAGCTCAGTGCTTAGAGCATTTGTTCACCAAAGGGAAGACTTGGGTTTTGTTCTCACTTCTGCCTGTATGAGAGTGAACACACATCTTCTGCTTCACAAGTTGTACCCTTAATACCTGACTGTGTGGAACAAGTGGGTATATGAGCTGGAAAGGAAGGAGCCTTGGTAGAATAAGCTGGTCCCACAGACACAGCTCCAGGTTGTGTAAATAATTACGTATTCACTGGAACAAAAAGCTGAGAGTCCCAGCTCTTGGGTGAATGTCCTGAACATAAGGCTGGAGAGTAGTTTTCTCTCTTATTCTCTGCCTCAATTAATAACCTTTGATATAAACCTGGAGTGGATCCAGCAGGCGTGATTGAATCACACGTAACTTTCAGCTTTTTGTTCAAATTGCTTCCCTAGAGAAAGCCAAAAGGTAGCTTGGAAAACAGTCCATCTCGCACACATCATGCACATACAAATAAAAACTAAATACAAGTCTGCTGGGTCTGGGTTTTCAGGGGAAAGGACTGTAGTAATAAACATAAAAGATAGCATTTAATATAGCAACAGACAGTATCCAGATATTTCAACTCTGGATCCACAGTTTAGATACTATTAATAGTGTAGAAAAAGCAATTTCTGCTTGTTAGCGTCTTACAGCACTACTCTTTTTTCATTACAAATATACCAGCTCGATTCTAATTCAGAAAATTTTAAGGATTGGGATTTTCTTATTTCTAACCCTACTGTTTTTCTAGCATTTTACAACCACATACTGAAAAGCTAAATAACACTGCTGGATCTGGTATGTTGGATTTAAGTTAATACATTAAACGTGTTTAGTGGCTTTTAAATAGCCGCTGAAAAATATTCAAATGTAGGTTTCAGGAATCTATGTAGCGCCTATTCAAGCTGTTTGTAAAACTCAAAAATATTATTGTTCTTTTTCCTCTTATTCTCAAGGAGATTTGATTTTTGCAAATTTAGATAAATGTTGCAATCCTACCGAATCTGCTATCTGTGGGAAAGTAAAATGTATATAACAGCTGAAATCTGTAATGTAATGGAGGCCTTTTGCAAACCTCTAGATTCAGTCTTTGATATATTCTGGTATTCAGCCAAATGAGAAGATAGGCAATAAAATTACCAAATGAAACTAGAGTCAAATTAACATTAGTTATGAGCATTCCGCTTTCATCTTCTGAGAGAAATATTAAAAAAAAAAAAAAAAGTGAGTGTAAAATATTACATAAACATGGTGATATCCATTTGTGTTTTGAAGGTCATGAAACTAAGGCCATGCTAAATAACAATGGTCCTCATTACAAGCGCAGCAAGATAGAGCGTCGGATGAATATGGATATTTTCTTATGTGTGGGACTCCTGCTTGTGATGTGTCTTGTTGGAGCTATAGGTATGAAGCACTGACAAATATCTTCTTCTATTTCATTGCGCTTTTGTTCTAAATGGTTGTTAAAATTCAGCTTGTAGACATGAGTGAGATCAGATCTAGAGATGAATGCTCTTGGGGTCTTTAGGCTCTGGTCTTGCCAAAAGGTAAGTTAAAATGGCAAATCTGAGCAATTCAGATAGAAGAAAGCTCAACCATGGCTGTAAGTATTTCAGATAAGCCCCATCCCCACTGTGGTAAAATATGTGTAAAGCAAGCAAGGGAAATCCATTGGGTTAATGCACTAGAGGAATCAGTACTTGCCAACTGAGATCTACTTCCTACGTGGATGCTTGTTCCACGTAGCTTTACCTTCACTTCCATAACATTTTCCTCCAATACTTTCGGGAGTGATGTTATCCAGAGCTACTTAATTTACAATCCACGAACTGCACATAAGTAATTCATCAACTTTAGAGCCTCTACAGCTAACTTCCTTCTCAAAAACCTCTTTAGAGCAGGCTGCAAGATGACTTGTTTAGGTAGGAATAGCCTGCATTTTTCTGGGGTCCTTACAAGTGAGCACCCTTGAATATAGTAACTGTGGTTAGAGGATTAGACTTTGCTAGGCCGCTAGTCTCAAAGACATCATCTTTGCTGCCTGTAAGCACCTGCTCACCTTCCAGCTCTGACTGCAGTCTGTCCCAGGCAGGTCAGGATTAATAGACTCCCATAATCCTGAGGGAAGGGCCAAATTTTAAACGCACAGACTTTTGAATGAGTCAGAGCTTTGAAGAAATAACAGAGGCTCCCATAAACACTTGTGTTCAAAGTCTTTTTTTAATCTGTTTTATCTCAGTGATAACTTACTTAGTGCTACTGCTCTGAATTATTTTTTTATTAATAACAACAAACTCAAATCATGTGTTTCTGTCAAGTTTTCCTGAACCTGCCCTGAAGGCGTGTGGTTTGACGTACCAGCCAGTCATCAGTGTAATACCATTAGAAACAAGGTCCATCCAAAAAGACGAACAATTGAACTGACTTAATCACTTTTTAATTTTGCTACTTCATGTTGCAGTGGGCTTTTTTGGCACAGAAATGGGATTTCAGTTTGACAGCTGAGCTCTGTGTGAGGGAGGGACTTTATTTTCATTGCTCCCTGGCTGCTGTCATGTAGATTCAGAGGCTTCTCTTTGGTATATAGGGGCCCTTGAGTAATAAAGTCCTTTAATTTAAGATTTAAAGTAGTCTCAGCCAAAAAAAAAAAAAAATCATTTAAAAACCATTTATCTGCTCTGGTTAAAAAAAAAAAATCTATGAAGTGTTCATAATCTAAGCGAAACATGTAAAACAGTAATGAGTCCCTTAGCTTTCACCCATTCAAAATGTCCTGTAGCTCTGCCATGAGTTGTTGCTTTTAACCTTGTCTGCATGTGGGGGTTCTAGGAAGAACTATTTTATTACTGGTGGATCAGCTATCAGGTAATGGGTTCAAACTGCAACACAAGGGGTTCCACTTAAATTTGAGAAGAAACTTCTTCTCAGTGAGGGTGGCAGAGCCTGGCCCAGGCTGCCCAGGGGGGTTGTGGAGTCTCCTTCTCCGCAGACATTCAAATCCACCTGGACACCTTCCTGTGGAACCTCAGCTGGGTGTTCCTGCTCCGGGGGGATTGCACTGGATGAGCTTTCAAGGTCCTTTCCAAACCCTGACGTTCTCTGATTCTGTGATCAGGATTTTTCTTGCACACAGTGAAAAATCGTGTAGGAAGTGGCTAGTAGAGCACCACTGTCCATGTTCAGATGTGCTTGCGGTCTCTAGCAGCCAAAAAGTACTACTGAAACAATTTTAATTCCTTTGGCAGCATTTTAGTGGGCAGATGCTGCAAAACAACTGCTTGCTTAATTAGTGCTCATAGATGTTTTATCAGAGCTGAATATGCAAAGTGGACTAATAGAGGTTTTTGGCATCTGGAGCACTGACATAATGAGGGAAACTCAGTTGTTGGTCCTAGCTCTGTATTAAGTTTTTGATTCTGTAAATTTAGCAACATCCTTTTGCACAGTTTATTTCAGTAAAGGCAATATGAAAGGTGGTAAAGTTATTGTGATGGGCTGCTGGTAAGTCCCAAACTGTGGGCTTTGTTGTAGCAATTCAGTCTTATCTACTGATATTCAAGACACAGGGGGAAAAGCAGTTTTGTGGTACAACTTAGCTGAAGTGAATGTAAAAAAGAGCTGCCCAGACTGAATTGTAGGAGCTTATAAGACAGATGGAAATCAAGAATAGTCAGGAAGGATAAGAAATATTTTGGTTTGTCTACATAACAGTTAGGTTTCTTTCTGTTAGAAAGTGGAATGGCAGTCTTCAGCACCGAGGATTTTTAAGGACAGCAGCAAAACATGGAGTGAGGAGAGATCTGTGCAGAGGTGAGAGCCCTGGGGGGCACCTGCTGAAGGAGAGATGAATAAAAATACCTGTGTCCGCTCATTTCTTACTAGCATTCAGTGATATGCATGTGCTACAGAGCTCTGTGTACATGTTTCATTCTGCAGCAGATTTACAGCATTGTTGGGGAACTGTTGCTTTGAAATGTTCTTTCTTTTTAATTATTGTAGCAGCCTGTACCTGCAAATTTCAGAAGCTTTGTCAATCACCTGACTGCTGAGCATACATCAGTATTGTATATCGTTCCTGCAGGCCATGGCATTTGGACTGGAAGCTTCTCAGAGCATCCACCTTATGACGTCCCAGATGAGAATGGCAATTTTCTGTCTCCAGCTCTTGCCGGTTTCTACATGTTTTTGACAATGATAATCCTGTTGCAGGTAAAAGACAAAAACCTGCTACCTTCAAGGAAGAAGCTATTCAAAACTGAGTGTAATTACTAATGAACAATTAATATCAACTAATAGCTGTACAGCTATTCTTAGCCCTATTTGAAAATATTGCTAGGAGTGCTTCAAATCATCCAATTGTGAAATGATGTGTCAGGTTTTTTTTCTTTCTAACTGCATATTTTTCTCTTTCTTGCTGTTGAAACCTCACAAAGATTTACATCCAAATGTCAGCTTTTTTTTTTCCTGTCAAAGTCCAGAATTCCAAAATAAGAATGTTACTTAATATCTCAGGAAAACAGTGAAACCAAAATTGACATTTTCCTTAATGGGAAATAATAAATTGGTATGGTTTTGCTGGTTTGGGAAAGAAGCTAAATCAGAAGTAGAATGCTTGTATATCTGAGTCTTATTAAGCTTAATTGAGAGAGAACATTTTATGGGATGGGGGAAAAAATTACATTTACTTTTCAGATCTCTTGATGAAACTGCTGAGATTCTAGTGGACAGAATTTCTTTAATATGAATGAAATTCCTTGGGGAATCATTCTTCATTACTGAAACAGAATATTTGTGCATCTTAAGCATTCATTATTATTTCAGGGCAGGGAAGCTAGTGGGTGGGAAGCGTTGTGTGCAAAGTAACTGCTTGTGAAAGCTTTTTACATTAAGAGTTAGTCTGTCCTAGTGCATCCGTTCAGGGTTTCAGGAGGGTAAGGGCAGCATGCGCCTCTGTCCAGAAAATGTGCTTTGTAAGATCATCCTCTTAAAGACCCATTTTTGCACTTGGTGTTCTAGGAATCTTGTCTCAAATTTGACACTATTTTTCCCCCTGTTTATCCATTGCTCTTGTGTGCAGGGGGTTTTTTCTCCACTAAACTACTATTATTCAGTCCTACAAGATCTCTCTAGGAAGAACCATTCCTCTGAAAATTGTCAGTATACCTGTGCCAGGACAGAAAGCAATAAGACTTGTCTTACCCCTCACTGAGAATTTCATCTCTCTTTCAGACTTTAATCCCCATTTCTCTTTATGTGTCCATTGAGTTAGTCAAGTTGGGCCAAGTCTTCTTAATTCACAATGACATTGACCTGTATGATGAAGAAGCAGACTTGCCCATACAATGTCGTGCCCTAAATATTACTGAAGATCTTGGACAAATCCAATATATCTTCTCAGACAAAACTGGGACACTAACAGAGAACAAAATGGTATTCCGACGCTGTACTGTCGATGGAATTGAGTTTTCACATCAGGAAAACGGTGAGAGATGCTTTTTTCTATTTGCTTTTCTCTCTGAGCAAATAAATGTTATTAATTTAAGTACTAATATTTAAAGCTGCTGAGCCCTCTGACTGAATGTGGAGCTTTGCGGATTTGTCTCTGTTTTGTGAGGGACTCCTGTTACTGAGATTTGCGAAAGTGTTTTAAAAGATTCAGAAGTCAGACGGGAGAGGTTTTTGCTTCCCTCTGCAGGCATCTCAGGCTTTGCCCTGCACTCAATACACAATTGAGAGTGCAAACAGAAGATTTTCTCTTTCATTTCCATGTGAAAGCCAGCCAACCCTTAATAAACTCATAAACTGAGGTAGGAATTAAACTCAGTGGGTCCAAAAGTACCGTTGTCTTCTGTGTGATATGAAAGGTACAGCTGCACGTTTTCTTGAGTCGACCCTGCCTGCAGTCCGTACCTGCAGCCTCTTGGCATTCGGTGCTCTGAACCTGGGGGTTTGACTCGGGCCCTTTCTTGGTCGCCACTTTCTCTCTCTCCACAGTGTCAAGGATTTTATTAAGCCAGCAGGCAGCTACCAAAAAGATGTTTGTGCTCTGTGACTGAAAACATTAGCAAATTTGTGAATTACTGTATTTCATTCTCCTGTTCCAGGCAACCGCAAAATGCAGCTAAAGAGACCAAGCACTAAAAGTCCATAAAAATGACTGATTGCTTTGAAAGTGCATTTTTGTTTCCTTGCAATAATAAAGATTGGAGAGTGGGAGTTGTCAGGAACTGGAGAGCAAAGTTTTTCTGGTGCAGGCATTTGTGATATTTTGCCTTTGAATTGGTCTGTTTCAGTTTTTTTAACCAATGAATTCTTCCTGAGCAATGCAAGGAACAGAATAAGAAGTAAGGTTTCATTTTTCTCTTTCTACAGCCAGGCGCCTGGAAACACACAAGGAGTTGGATTTAGATGATGAGGAATTTTCAAAACTTCAACACCTCACTCTTCCTCCCATGAATACCGAGACATCAGCCACTTTAAAGCAGAGGACCATGGGACCTTTAAGGAGATGCCAGAGTGCCAGAGCTCATTTTCAGGGGCATACAAGGAACAGGTCACTTGGTCGTCGTGACAGCAACCAGTCTCAAGTGGCATTCAGCAGTACCCTTGTGAGTACGAGCAGACTGAGCTAACACATTTTAAGGAGTTGAATTTTGTGATAGGAAGACAACACGTGGGCAGGAGAAATCCAAGCCCTGTTGGAGCTAAGAGAGGAAAGGGGAGACAAAGCGTTGCAATCCATGCAGGCTGCAGTAATGGGGGAGCTGAGTGAGGGCTTGGGAATTTGGGTCCTTTTATCAAAGACTGCAGTACACAGGTTAGTTTTTGTGATGATTGCTTGATAGGAGAAGGAGACATGAATTTGGAGTTCAAGGATTGATTCTGTGGTTCGTAACAGCAAGAGATACTTTGCACAAAGTGGAATGGGCTTTTTGTACTGCTCTGGCACACCAGGGGAAGTGAGGTGGGGATTCTGGGCTGGAGTTGTGCAAGAGGAGCTATGGCCATGAGTCTGGTACCCGGCTTAGCAGAAACAGGAGGTACAGGTCCTCCTGGGAGGTGATGGCTGAGAAGAGGGTCTGAGTTTGAAGTCTGAGTTTTGAATGGAGCTCAGAAAGCCACAAACTACTTCTGCTGCTGCTAGCGCTGCAAATTACCTCTGTTAATCAAAATTCAGCCACCCCTGCGCCGTGCATGCCAAATGGCCAAGTGGCACTCTCCAGAACAGTTCTGGGAGTTGGTTAGTGTGCCAAAAGATAAATGTTGCATTTTTCAAGGTTTGTGTGGTTTGTTTTGTTTGTTTGTCTTTTTAAAAGGCACTTCTCACAAAGATAATAAAAGTTAAGCCAAAAAGGTCTTATCAGGATAAAATCTTAAACCCTGCAAGATGTTGAACTCTGCAAGATGCTGAAGAGCCTTATCCCCCTTCAAGTAGCTAGGTAGCCGCTGCCTAGCCACATGTACTGACTTGGAAATACATGTTTTCATTGCAATTCTAGGAAAATCTTAGACTCAGCTGAATTTTAGATCTGAAACTTCCTAAAATCTAACACAACCTAATTAAAGTCAGTCTATTCTTTTCTTCTTGAAACAGACATTTCAGAAAAGGCTCTTATGGGCTCTCAGAGAAGGTTGAACACTTCCAAAATTAGAATTCCAATTAAAATTAAATTCCTAGGAAACCCTTCCAAATTAGGTGTTTTTAAAAATATCTAACAAATAACTCCGTGAGTTTTTGAGAGCCCAGGGATCACGACTTTCAAAGCGTATTGAAGGAATCTCTTGCCAGTATATTTCCTCAATTTTGTTTGTTACTGCTAGGCGATATAAATAAATACAAATAAACTGCCATATTATACTCTTTTTTCCTCTGTGAAACTAGTATCAAACATCTTTGCAGAGGAAGATTAAGCTACTGTCATGGAAATAACCAGCCTTAGCTGCTAATAGGTGTCACTCTATCTGCATAAATCATTTAACCTCTATGACAAATATGAACACGTAGTAAACATGGAGACACTTAGGTGCTGCCCAGAGGCTGCCCTGTATGCAGATATCCTTCAAATGCATAGTGGTGGCTTTCTTTATCAGCCAAGCCCATTCCCTATTGATAAAATGGGGATATTAAAATTGTTTGTGTCTCTCTGGTTCCTGTCCTTTGGAATTCATATCACATTGTCTGATGCATTTATACTTTGCTACAGATCTGGAGCATCTTGAGTACTCCAGTTATACAGGTAGAATCATGAGCCTGAATGCGTGTCAGTAGTTAAGCTTTTTAAGAAAAATCTATCTTCTAACAAGGCATGATTGAAAACACAAAGATTGCTATTTGACTAAATCAGTTTAAGGCCTGCAGAGCACTTCTGGATAAATGGCTCTGTTAAAATAAAAGTTTTGAAGTATTCAGTGGCAATCAGTGACTGTCAAACACAATGCTCCCTGTGAAATTGTGAACCTTAGCTTCTTCAGATCAAGAAAATACATAATAATGTGAAGTCCAAAGGCCAGTAGTTGGCATTTACAATTTGCTTTTTTCTTACTAAATGTCAAGTTTCCAAGGGTTGTTGTTCCAGCCCCATGAAACTATTCATGAAAACTGGTAGCCTCGGGTAATAGTAAAATTGAAGAACTTTGCAAAACTGAGAAGGCACAGTGGTTTTTGGGTAAGGGTTAGCACAGCATCTGCTATGAGCACCTGCATGTCAGAACCGTTGCCAAGAAAAGCATTTTAAAGCAAGAGGGCTGTTAACACAATAGTATCCTACAAAATGTAAAGAGCTTAACTGGAAAGTAACCATGCCAAACAAAAGATAATTGTTTACAAATGTCAAATTTATCTGTGATCAGTTTTTAAAGGCAAACTCTCCATGCAGTGATCACAGAATATACTTACTCTCAATCAGCCTCACATGAACCGGTGATAAGCAGGCTGCATATGGTATTTTGAGTGCTTTGTACGGTACTAAGTGATCGTCCCTGCGACTCAGCGCGTTCGGACTTTGTTTCAGTGTTCTGCACTTAGGAAGCTCTGCAGCTACAGAATATGCTTCAGCCTGCCTGTTTGTGTGAGTGTTCTCTGCTTGACAAGCTTCCATGTTTTGCTGAAATACAAGAAGCTCTCATAAATTAACATGTTCTTCTCGGTGCTTTTCTGAGATAGAGATGAAGATGATGGGTTTTTCATGGTATTTGATAAAGTTAATTAAACTGGAGCCTGCAGATCCTAGAGGAATAACTAAATAGCATTGCTTGTCTTTTCTAGAGTAAAAGCAACATATGTGTAATGCAGAGCCTAACTCTACATTTCACTGAATGCAAAAAAGAAAATAAGAAAATATTTTGTGATAAAAATTGATTTTTATATTCTTTCGTTTTTAAAATCCACCTCTGAGACCAAAATTGACCTGACCATTTTCTGTTTTTCCAGAGGAAAATTTTGAACTCAGAAAATTTCTGCTGAAGTTGAATTGCTACTGGTACATTGTCAGTCTTTACATGAACTAGAGCCAGATATTGAGGATATAGATGCAACAGAAATGGGGTAGGATAATGATGGATAGGAAAGGTTAAGATCCATGTGTAATAATTTGTGTTTTATGAGGTTCAGTCTGAGGGTGGCGGTGCATGAGGAAATTCTATTAATAGCTGGGCAAGCAGTCAATGAGTTTCTAATCATTCATGTTTTGAACTTAATATAGTTCCCAACATAACTGTTTTGAAAGTTTTGTCTGCATGTTTGTATTTCATTGGAATTGTGCAATTAAACTATTTGGGTTTGCTATACGTAGCAAGCACAGTACAGACCACAGATTCACAGTTGCCCACAATAAATGCTGCAGTACAATGCTGTGAAAGAGTTTCTAAAGAATGACAACTTCAACTTTTCAGACTCTGATTTCTTTTAAGAGACACAAGAAGATAAGTAAAAAAGAAAAACCAGGTTTGTCCTCAGTATGTACTTGTTTGCTAGAGAAAGGACTGCATCTATACCAAAAATCTTTCCCCATATGTGCAACAAAAAAGTGTGAAAACACTGAACCAGAGGAACCAGAGCCTCCTGCAGCACAGAAAGTGCAAAACCTTGCTCCATCTTTGGATTTCAACTGAGCACTGTGCTGCAAAATGAGCAGTAGATTTATCTGCAATTATTAGGATGATTTAAGAACCTCAATTCTCTTTAGCAAGCAGGAGTTGCAATGCAACATCCTCACCCCAGCACAAGAGGGCCACGAAGGTGGTTGGTCGACTTCTGTTGGATATTTAGGCAATTCAGGAAAACTGTGCCAGAATGAAGGAGGAGAGGGTAGCAGCTGAGGTGAACTAGGAAACAGCTAAATCACTTTGGCAATTCCTTAAAGAAGGCATCCAAAAATGTTGGCTCACAGGAAAGTACCTTTTACATTTGGAAGCTGTTGTTAAATATGGCCCTGAATTAAATCCAGAGCAGGCTTTGCTAACATGTAACTTCTGTTAAAGGTAATACTCCCGTAGGCCTACATCAGATTGGACTGTAGGTAAGGGACGTTTTTAAAGTAATTTGGCTTGCAAATTTAGGTTTGATTAGAATGACTGTGGTAGTAAAATTACAGTAACAAATCAGGAACAAATGAAGAATGTATGCAGTTATTTATTTATTGTAAAAACAGAAGAAGAATAGTTTGAGACAACTTTTCTTTCTGGGTGCAAAACAAATGGGCGCTAGAAATAAGAAATGATAGTGCTGTAACCAAGCCATAAGCACAATGTATTCTCTGTTGAAAAAACAGTCGGCTCCCACACTGAAATGGGAGATACCAAATCCACTTACATCTGGAATGCACTCTAATTCAGTAGTCAGCAGTTTCAAAGTTTGGGGATACAGTATAAATTATTCTTGATTCTAGCAGATCTCAATAGAAATAAAATCAAGATTCATATCCTTCTAATTATGTAGTTATGTAGCTTTTAGAAAACTGTATTTTTTTTTCCCTAGATGTCAAGCAAAAAAAAGGTATTCACCTTACATAATTCTAGGTGTAAATTCAATAAGATGCAAGAGGAAATTATCAAGGTGATATTTCTTCCTTGGGAACAAGGGTAAATGGGAGTAATCCTCATTAAGTAATTTCTCTTCCAGGAGAAGGATGTGGCTCCCGACAGCAGGCTGCTGAGGCGAGTGAGAGAAGCCGCACTCCAGACTGAAAATCTTTCTCCTTTTATACATATGAAGACCTCCCCATCCCTTACTGACTTTTTTCTTGCTCTTGCCATCTGCAATACAGTCCTGGTTTCCACAGCTACTGAGCCAAGACAAAGGGTAATCTAACCTTAAGTATACGAGGAAAATCGATTATGCTTCCATTTAAAAACATAGAGCGGTGTTCAGTGAAACCTGAAATGGTGAAAAATAGTTTCTTTGGGAGTTCTCCTCTAGTTTTTTTACCTTTTGTGTAATATCTACTGTTTCCCTGCCTGTGTATATCCCCTTCTAATCTGGCTTTTTATGTTTGATGAATAGCTATGGCTACCACAATATCTGCATTTTCTTTTTAGATTTTTTACTTTTTTTAGATACAGAAAAATATATTCAGATTTTGAAAAGTATCTTGTAGTTTGCATTTATTTATTTTTAACCATAGTTGTTCTTATATTTCTAGGTCACAGTCCCACCACCAATAAAACCTTCAGGAATCACCCTGGATAAGATTCATCAGATATTTCAACGGCTAAAATTAGCAAGCCTGAGTCAGTCTTTTTCATCCTCTCAGTCTAGTTCAGACCTAGGCGCTAGCTTCAGTGCAAAGAACACTGAAGAGCACCTTGCTGCCTTGGACTGCTGTGACAATGACAACAACTGCTGCAGCAGCAGTAGAAGCGATGAGCTCCAGGGCAAGGGCAGCACAGATATTGGTGGTGCTTCCCTGGATGAGGTTTTTAAATCTGTGACTAACAGTTCTTTGCCAACAGATTTTTGCTATGAGGCTGAGAGCCCAGATGAGGCAGCTCTTGTCTATGCTGCCCAGGCGTATAGTTTTACTTTAGTGTCCCGAACTCCCGAACAGGTGACTGTACGGTTGCCACAAGGCACACTCCTGACTTTTGATATTCTCTGCACTTTGGGATTTGACTCAGTAAGGAAAAGGATGTCTGTAGTAGTGAGACACCCTCTAAGTAAGGAGATTGTTGTCTACACAAAAGGAGCTGACTCTGTTATAATGGACTTGCTGGAAGATTCTGCCAAAGGTAATTTCCCAGTGAGCTATTTCTGTTGTGTCTTCTATAAAGAAGCACGAGAAGTTTGAAGTACTCTTCTCTGCATGAGATAGAAGGCATTAGAAGTATATTTAAAAAATAAGCTTTCTCTAGTGTTAGCCTTGCAGATCAGAAGTGAGATATTTACTTAACCTGAGTAGTGCTTAGAATATAGAATGGGCTAATTAAAATTCACTGACAGCACTAACCCACGTGCACTGTGTACTCTGCAATAATGCTGTCATGAGGGTCTGACCATTGTATTTCAGCTTGTCAGCAAGTGTGCTATAACATTAATAAACAAACAAACCAAAAAAAAACAAGTAATGTTATCTTAAAGGAAACATGGATCTTTAGCAAGCTTTCAACTTTTGCACAGCCAACAATTTGAGCTTTTAAAGGAATTCCTATTATACTGGAACCCAGTTTTCTCTAATGCCCACTCTTTTTTAATCTTAGTCCATTAGGTCTGAAATGATCTGTGCTTAAAATATGGAATCTTTATCTTGTATTCCTCAGATGACATTAGTGCAGAGAAGAGAATGAAGAGAATAAAAGAAAAAACACAGAAGCATCTGGACTATTATGCCCGTGATGGCCTACGAACTCTGTGCATAGCTAAGAAGGTAGGAGGGCATTAGCCTAATATTGTTTACAGCTTTGCTCTGTACATGTCAATAGATTTATTAGAGAAATGTAATGGTTATAATTCTTTCTGCTTCAGAAAGCAAGCCAGATACAGCCCATCTTTTTGTCCCTCTGTTTGATTGCTCTGCTATCTTTTTTTCCTCATTTACCTCAGTGTGAACAGACGATGAATTTCCAGTCAGCTTCAAAACTTTCGTTTCTGTTTCTCTTATGGTAACTCTAGCTGACCTTCTCTACTGTGATTCCAAGCAAGAAATAAAAAGTCCTCAGAGGAGCCAACCTTTTTCTGTTTTGCTTGGCTTTCACTTTTCAAAAATCTTGCCCTCAGCCTGGGTTAGTACAGCTTAACCTGATACTTTAATACAAACGTTGTCTATGTGCAACAAATAGGTCATATTTAAGCCCTGGAGAAATTAAGAGCAACCTTCGGAAAACTGTGTGTTCCAA
Organism: Patagioenas fasciata; assembly: GCF_037038585.1. Lineage (NCBI taxonomy): Eukaryota > Metazoa > Chordata > Aves > Columbiformes > Columbidae > Patagioenas > Patagioenas fasciata. Next base: position 11,877,663 of record NC_092533.1, on the reverse strand, counting down.
TTCAGAGTCCCAACTAAGGGCTGTGTGATCAAGAGTTTCTCTCAGTCATGTTTTTAAGTCTCAGCTGTAGGCCACTTACACAAACAGGAAGGCAGGTCTATTTTTCTTATTACTACTAGTTCTCGTAGTCATCTCTTGGAAAAGTTTCTGTTATTTTAAAGGTGACACGGTACTTTACCAACCTGCATAGGAGTTAAGTCTCTGTGATCCAGAAGGTTGGCATGCTTCTCTTCTTAATTTTAAAATGAGCTCTGTTTAAATTGTGTTATGCAGGTCCTGAATGAAGATGACTTTCAAAAATGGGCCAATTTTCGTCGGGAGGCAGAAGCTGCAATTGACAACAGAGATGAGCTGTTAATGGAGACAGCGCAGCATCTGGAGACCAAACTCACCTTGCTGGGTAGCTAAAAATAAGAATTGTCATTGTCTGAAGTATCATTTGCTCTCCTGTGATATTCTTGGCAATCAGACAACAACTTATACTCATTTATATAAAAAAGTCTTTCCCTGTGGTTTGGAAATCTCAGGACTAGGGTATAGAGTCCGATGTCAGTGTCGGAACAAGTTTTCATGCATTTTGAGCAGCAGTAACTTTGGAAAAGTGTACTGAAACTATCGTGTGCCAGGAGCAAAGAACACCTACGTCAGCGGCTACTGTGGCTCAGCTGGCACAGTAGATAATGAAGTTCCCATAATTCAATCATGTGTCTGTGTCCTTAGCTAAACCTATAAAATACTATAAATTAACTTCAGTTTTGAGCACAAAGTCCAAGGGAATTTTGGTAATTAAACTGTATTATAAAAAACACTGAATTAAACTGCTGGCCACACATAGGCATTTTTGCTGGTGAATTCTTGATGTTGTTGCATTATCACGTTTGCTTTCTGCCCTCTATAAAAGGATATTTCGTGCTAAAACTTAGATTCCTTGGTACTTGTACATCATCCATCACCATCATATCTGACACTACTATTCCGTTAAATTACGGAACACTTCAGTACTTTCTAAGTTGTTTCCAAACATTTTGTTCTTTAAGATTTTGATATTCAGAGTTGTCTCAGCCTCATCTATCTGTGAATACAACCTGTGCCGATAATTTGTTACCCTGAATTTCTGTAATTGCAAGCTATTAGCATTATGGCTTCTCATAATCTCTGCAGTGATTTAAAAAATTAGAGTAATAACAGTAAATGCCATAAGCAGAAACACATAAGAGGTATTGTAGATCTTGCCAGAATCTGTTACCTTTGCCAAGTCCTAAGGCTCTGTGTGCTTTCAACTTTTATTTCAGAAAAAGTGTTATTTCGGCTCAATCAATATCTATCTTTAATGTATCACAATTACAGCATCTTCAAACTGACCCCTAGTGGAAGAGGTAAGGAGTGTTGTAACATTCAGGTGGAGACTCATCATCAGGATGAGCGTTGGTATCTGCTTCGAAGTTTGCGTATTTTTAAAAAGAAGATTTACTGTACCATTTCTTCTCCCTTTGGTGGGTGAAGTATCTAACTTGACAATAAGGATAGCATTCATTTAAATAGTCCAAGTTTGTATTTTCTGTTTGCTTTGATGGGCTCAATGCAATACTTTAAAAATGCATATGGAGTAATTCCTCTGCCAGTACATTGTCATTTTGGATTATTAAGAAGAAATGAAATGCATTGTTCTGGCAACAAGTAAAATGAAGAGCCAGAACTTGATTACTGACACATTCAGGTCTTAATCCAAATGCAGATCCTGTGCCTGTATGTTTATTTGCTGGACACTACCTCAGCTCAGCTTTTGATAAGTTCAGGATCATGTCTGGAAGTCAAAGACCTTCTCTTTGGAAAAAAAAAAGAAAATGGCAACGTGATTTCCAAATGAAAGAAAACTAGTTCACTACTTCTTTTTCTGTTTGCCCAGGAGCAACAGGGATCGAAGATCGGCTCCAAGATGGAGTACCTGACACTATTACGGCTCTTCGAGAAGCTGGGATACAAATCTGGGTGTTGACAGGAGACAAACAGGAAACAGCGGTAAACATTGCGTATTCCTGTAAACTCCTGAAGCAAGGAGACACTGTCTTCACGATTAACACTGAAAGCAAGGTAAGCATAGAGAGACGCACAGAATTTGATACCTTCCCCTTTCTTCATGTCTTGCAGCTTGGCACCGTGTTGCTTTAGGTTGCACTTAACACAATAGCCAAGCAAAAACCCACAGAGCAGCATTAGACCAGAAACTCTTTGGACCACAACTAACAGTATGAATTAGAATGCAAGACAGTTATGTAGAGTTTTATTCAATTAAATGGCAATGATTTTTCCAAATGATTTTTTTTTCATTACCTGAATAGTGAGCTTTAATAAGAAGGTAATATGCAGTTAAGTGCTTGATTCCTTAATAATATTGATATCTGGTTTTTCACCTTGCAATGGAAATTTCAGCTACAATGATATCTTAACCCCAGGTGATGTCTGTAGGAAGTCACTTAGAAAGTACTGTATGAGTCAGTGTAGAAAAAGTATGCAGGTGTAGTTTTAATTAAATTCAGAACTTTCTAGTCACATGTTTCCTGACAGGATCAGACTTAATCAGAATTATTTAATCCAGTATCTCTTTCTGTAAGCAGCATTTCACATTTTTGGAAATCTGATTATAGTTCTTGTGGGCTGGTTAAAAACACGATCACTTTCCTGACATTCTGTGGTGGTGCACATAGCTGTTGATGTACATGGAATGAATTTCCATGGGCAATAAGGAGGTCAGGGAGTAGGCAAAGCAAACATATTCCAAAATGAGGATAATCACTTCAAGGGCGCATCTGTCAGATCCTGTGACTCACTGAAATACAGTGAACAATCTGTGGTGCAATCTACGGCTATTCCTGAAACCATCTGAATAGAAGGGAGAAAATAGAGTCTTAGCTTTTGAAGAGGATAAATGCTATTAAAGGGTGGTGAAAGTAAAAGGCTTTGGAAGAGCAACCTTGTCTTTTGCAGATTGTGAAGCAACATCAGTAGAGTACAGGGAAAAAAGGAGGATGGCCATTGCCATGCAGAGCCAAGCATCTCACCCCTCCGGGCATTCTGGTGGGACAGACGGCTTTGTGAGATGGATTTAGGTTTTGAGTTCAAGCACTATGTGGCTAAAACGGACATGTTTGCTACGGAGAGGTCAGCTATGACCATTTCTACAACCTAAAACTGGGTCCAAAATGCCATCTGTGCTGCCCTCTGTATTTTCCATGCCAATGAGCTCTTACTTCCCACGTAGCCTTGGATGCCCCTGAGGTCTCCGGGCCGCAGCCACTGCCCCCTGCCCAGGGTGCTGCTCTGTCCTTTCTGTGCAGTGTGTGCCCATGGCCCGTACTTGCAATAACAAGAGTTATGGGGAGACGAGCCTTTCCGTGGGTCGACAGGAAGCAGGGTTGTGAAGGCAGGGCTGTTTTCTGCCGCTAGGCAAGTTCTTTGTTTCAACTGCTTCAGTTATTTTCCCCACAGAAGGGGGGTTACCAATACAAACTTTTCTTTATCTATAAAGCTCTTGTGAGAAAATAGAGATAAAATGTTTTTTCTTATGATAGGCAACTCTACAGAGCAGTTAGTTGGCCTACTTTCTAACTGGTTTTGTCTGCAGTTAGTAGCTCTCCAAACAAGAATAAAATCCCGTGCAAATGTCTCTCTCTTTTAATGCCATGGAAATAGGAAAACACGCAATGATATGGAATTTGGCACAGAATACATTCCTTGCTTCAATGTGTAATTTCATTTGATACGCATATCTGCCTTAACGGAAGGCAGAATGAATATATTTAGGATGGAAATTAGAAGATGGTTTCTGTCAGAGAAGTGATGCTGCAGGCGAGACCACCCTGGCTCCAGGAAACACAGATGTGTGCACTCACCCATAGCACCTCCTATGGTCCTCGATCCAGACTCAGATGCAAACTGCAGCCATGTGCGTGCTTGTGTGAACACGTGTGGTTCAGTGGACTCTCGAGTTGCTTCCCAACAAGATTCAGCTCCCTCCCTTTCAAAATTAAGCTGGGAACACTGGTTCTGCAAATGTCTCCCAATGGCAGCAGCAGGAGGAAACGAATAATACATACAAAGTGCTTCTGCTTTCACAATAACCCATTAATTTTGCCAAAGTTAACCCTTGAACTGGCTTCAGTGGGAGGGGACTCTCTCACCACTCCTGAACCCAGTAGCTTATTTAAATATGGGAAATTAAATATCTTCCAGGAAGAAGCAACATAACTATGTAGTTTGGGGGATTTATTTAAAGAGGCAAGCCAAGACAAACCAGGAATTTCCACTTCAATTTTTGGCTTGTTCGCAGGAAGATGTTGCTTCTCCAATATTTTTTAGAAGTCTTCAGTGTACAGGCTATATGCAGCTTTTTATTAGATGTCAGAGGTACATTTGATTGCAGAACCTCCCACTTAAGTGTAATTTAAATCTTGCAAGCATCCTACACATGTACCTTATGCAACATAAAGTGAAAATAACATTTTAGAACTGAATCATCACTCAATAAAGCTGACAGAAAAGGTAGAAAAAGGGAGCGATTAGCTCTTCAGGTATTCAGTGCCATGCAACAGAAGGAGGACTTTAAGTACTATCAGGCAGCAAAATAGCTTTTAGATCGTTCTGGGTTTCCTCTGACAGTGGTGTGCCAAATGAAGAGATCTGTATAGGAGAGGTAAAAATGTTCCCCTCTCAAATCTGTTTGTGTTTGACACTAAGTTAATTCCAATTGTTTGCATCTGAAAGGGGAGTTTGGTCCAACATGAGGCAAATTTGCTAAGAGGGGAAGACTAAATTTGTGTTTGAGGCACAGTGCTGAGAGTTATGAAGTTTATTTCTGTCTTTAATTGTGACAAACACCTGATTTTGTGAACTAGAAAAGGCCAAGCTGTCAAAATTACTGAGTAATTTTGAGAATCTGCACCTCTTGCTTTGTTTCTCTACTGCAGTTTACTTCTAAGGGAAGCAAATGTTACAATATCTCACATCATTCGTATCAGAACTTGATTTTTAAAATCTCCTTTAGAAAAAAAAAGATTTTTAAAAAATGTCTGTACTCTCAGAACTGCAAATACAAATATGTCCTCCTGATGTGAATATTATTTTATTTTCTTTTAAAATCATTTCTTACTTCAGTTAACTAGCTGATAAGATACACAGTGTTTCCTCTGAAGAATTTGATCACGTCATTGAAGTAATCTCCAATCTGATGAATCAGTGCATTTCTCAGTCAGTTTTCCACAATGTTAATCTGATAAGTTTAAGCCCACTGGCATGGCTATACAAACATACGCTTTGTCAGTGCTGTGCTGTAAAGGGAGCTGGAGATAACTATTTCTAGAACCACTTCTGTTTTCTCATAGGAAACATGTGAATCTCTCCTGAATTTAACCTTGGAAGAGGTGAGGAAGAATTATGAGGTTGAAAAATCACAGAAGAAATTTTTTGGCATTATCCCTACATCCTTCTCAGTCTCTGAGGCCCCCAGTCCTGAGTTTGGACTGGTGATTGACGGACGGACGCTGAACATCATCTTCCAGGGGGGCCTGGAGGAGAAGTTCCTGGCGCTGACGAAGCACTGCCGCTCGGTGCTGTGCTGCCGGTCCACCCCTCTGCAGAAGAGCATGGTGGTCAAACTTGTCCGGAGGCAGCTTAAAGTGATGACCCTGGCGATAGGTACCTCTGTTTTGGATCTTACGGGAGAAAGAAGGGAGCAGGTTCTTCCTTTATGAGTTACGGAAATGTATGGAATATAGTCTATGAGCTATTTCTTGTGCCTTGGGATACAGGGGGAAAAAATAGCAGCAAATAGTATTTCCTGATCAAAAGCCATATGAAAGTCCTTCTTCAGCTTTCACTGAGCAAATCTGGCCCCCATTTAAACAAGACAAATGCACTCCAAATTCAAACTCTCCCAGCAGTCACCTCCACGTGCACCAGTACAAACGTATGTGCACAGTCGATAGCAGTTACCGTTTGTCTTTCCATAAAGCCCTTTTTCTGTCAGAGTTTCAAAACTTCTGAAAACAGAGCTATCCCCAGAGTGGTATTAAGCACTGATGCATTTAGTTTTACCTCCAAATAATGTGAAGTACTTTGAGTTTCCTGCTCCACTTTTGGTAAGTGATCCCACTAAGATCCTTGTAGAATCGATTTTTTAAAAAATACATCTCTGTGGGCCAAACAGAAAAGGAAGCCTGATGTATTTTTAAAAATCCTTGCTTTGCCTCAGAGTTCAAAATAAAAGCTTTTAGCCTTCATTTATTTTTCTTTACCAGCTAACCTCATTCACAATCTCCACGTTGCAGGCAGCAACCATGGCTGTTCTTTCCATGGAAATTTGGTTATGTTTTTGACATATTGCTGCAAGTTGAAATGAGAAGAATAAGTCCTGAAATTGGCTTGTTACATTGTTAGCTGCAATCAAATATATCATCTGGTCTGGAGAATTTCTGCGAAGTGTGTTGCTGAGCAAATGGAGTTTGCCAAGCAGAAACATACAAAACAATACATACATAGATGGTGTCAGGGTGTCCAGGCCACCACCCAGCTGGTCCCAGTGTCAGGCTCAGCCCTGGTGGGTCCAAGCCTCCTGGAAAGAAGGATGTTCTGACCAACATCACATCCTAGAGATTATGATTGCTTGATGCTGAATAACAGTTACCCTCATTGAGATGCACGATAGTACGGAATAGCCTTTGTTTATCAGCATAGTTGGGGGTTTTTTTTCTCTTGTTCTGATATAGGCACTATGTTCTGAGCACCCCTTCTTGCACATTTATTGTTCCCTCCTGTCTTCCCATTCTAGGTGATGGTGCAAATGATGTAAGTATGATTCAAGCAGCTGATGTTGGAGTTGGGATATCCGGCCAAGAAGGCATGCAGGTATCGCCTCCATTTATTTCCTGTCCTCTTTTCTCAGGTGGTCTCTTGCTGCTTAATAAGTTTCATAGCAGCCCTGTACTCCTGAGTGTCACATTAAAGATGCAAGTTACTGTTGTAAATTAAAATGCAGTTCACAATTATGAGTTCAGCCAAAAAAAGAGTGTTTTGAGCCAACAATTAACATGCATGGACAAACGTGTTTGCTCATAATCCTGGAAAATTAGCAGATGCCTGTCCGGTGTTAGGTTAACATCTGGTTTCTGAATCATCTCTAATATAGCGTTACCAGGTTTGTTGATTCTCTTTCAGTGGTTTCTGCACCAAATTCTTTTCCATACATCCCCTTTCCTCATTCTCCTAAGATGGAGAGTTCTGCAGAGATAGGAAGTTCCAAATATTTTCTCAAAGTTTGGAGGGGTTTTTGTTTTGTTCTGTGTTTGGTGTGTGTGTGTGTTTGTTTTCCTACAGTATTCAGTAGCAGGAAATCATTTCAATGTCCATGTTCAAATTTCATTGTATTGGGTGGGGAAAAAAGATTTATTGTAAATTAACTTCTATTCCTTCTCCCAAAGACTGTGATGGCTAGTGACTTTGCAATAACCCAATTTAAGCATCTCAAAAAGCTGCTTCTTGTCCATGGCCATTGGTGTTATGCTCGCCTGGCAAAGATGGTGATTTACTTTTTCTACAAAAATGTGGTAAGATTATTAAAATTTTCCTCCTTGCAAGGGCTAAGTTCAGGGCTGAAGGGTTTTCTTTTTCTTCTTTCCTCTTCTCTGCCTTCTCCACTCCGCTCCTGTTTTCTTGGGTGGGTTTTTTCTTTGTTTATTTGTTTGTTTTTGCAGGCTACACTCTCTTTTTTGGAAGCCACAGTTCCTGTTTATTCTCTTTGCAAGCTTATAGTATGCTACTTCCTTCTCAGTAATGTGCTGCATAAAGCATTGAGGAAAAATATGGATTCTAAATATAATTTGAAAAAACATTATTCCAGGAGGAAAAAGGATTCAAGTCTTAGTAACTTTTATATGGTAGTTTGAAAAACTATTAATAATACCCATGAACTTCAAAATAAAATTTGCATAAGGGAGAGCAGATTATTAGTGCTAGAATACAGAAGATGGCTCTACACTAAGAATTGACTGCCTGTGAAATCTCTGAATTTTTGCATTTAATTTGATAGGAACAACTTGCAAGTAACGATGCAGTCATATCTGGCATTTTTATTAAAAATTTAATGTATATGCAAATGAGCTGCGCATTGAAGAATAATGTAAAGTGAAAAAAACTGATAGTAATACAGCTTCTACAAGACAGTGCAAACAAGTCCATTTGAGGGGAAATACACTCTGAACATGAAAGAATATTTACTTAGAATTCAAAGTATCTGTACTTTTTAAATAATTTTGAATAAGGATTGTTTCTTATCAGTGTTAGAATTTGCAGCAGAAATGGAAACTTCCTTTTTTATTTCTTTTTTCTGGATTGGATACCCTTTTAGAGTTCAAAGGTTATTTATTTGCAATGCAAAATAGCTCTTCAAACTGGGATGCTGCTGTTCTATTATCTCCCCAGTACCATTAGGGTGCAGAAGGCCTTTGATTCCACATAGACAACCAGTTTGTAAAAGGACTTTAAAATCTGGTGCTCAGAGCTGTGAACAGTTTACTGAATTATTCTCAGCTATTTTATTAAAGAAAGCTAATGGCTTTTAAAAAGCTGTATCACAGTGTATCAGTGTGAAGCAGTCCCTTAAAAGACACTGCTTTATGGAACAAAGTGCAGACCTGTCTGCTGACAGTACTTTTAACCAAAATAACATATTCTTGGGAGACTCCGTTAATAACCAATGTACTACATTAGCCTCAGAGGTGGAACTATGAGATATAGACCGTCTATGCATTGCAAACTGAAAGGTCCAGATCACCTGTAATAGTAGAGAACAGCACGGGGGAAGGAAAAGGACGACAAGGAGAGGCCACACAAAATGCAGCTTCACAACTCCCACAGCCCAAAGAGAAATGCAGTCACGCCAGTGTGAAGGATATGCTTCTGCACACGTGAGGAACCACAGCTAGCTTGTAACAGGGCTTTGTGATTGTATTTACTTCTCCACAGAGCTATGTCAACCTGCTCTTCTGGTACCAGTTCTTCTGTGGGTTCTCAGGCACCGCAATGATAGATTACTGGCAGATGATTTTTTTCAATCTGTTCTTCACCTCCATGCCTCCTCTTCTCTTTGGAGTCCTGGATAGAGATGTTTCTGCAGAAACACTTCTAGGTTTGCCTGAGTTGTACGAGAATGGACGAAATTCAGAGGTATGTCTTGATTGCTGAAATAACTGCTTGATAAGCCAAAGCACCACAGGATTTTTGGTTTTGTGAGGAGAGAGAGGAGAGTTTAGACTTACTTGGAACAAAATGATGCATTTATGGTTTCTAGTTTACTAATGTCCAATAAAAGAAGGTACAATTGTAGCTGTCAGAAGAACTGGTAAGGAACACGATTGAAGTGGCTTCCTGGAAGTGAAGCTGGGTCCTGGGTCACCGTTGGAAGATGGAAATAGGGAGGTTTATTCTGCCACTAAATATACAGACTAGTCCAATTTGGTATGAGCATGCTGCATTATAATAAATAGAGTGATGTGTTAATGTTGTGTTTGACACTTCTGATCTGAAGAAGAGACCATGGAGCAAATTAGTGTGTGTATGTATATCTGTACACACTATATATATATAAAATTTCTCAGTGAGGGCACTGAGGGCATGCAATGAATGAGGGTAAAGTAGTTTAGTTAGTCCCTGATTAAACTCTGTTCAGATTTGGTGCTTCAAACCATCTCTCAGCCTACTGAAGAAGAAAATCTTGTTGAAAAGATTACAGCAAAAAGTGACAAGGAAACACAAACGCTTAAATCAATAAACAGTCCAACATTTTTTTATTATTCTCAGGTTCAGAAATATATCTGTTAATACATAAAGGATTTTGTCACAGTTTGATGTCTGGGTTATTCCAGGCATGAACCGTTTCATTTATTTACTTCTTTCACTTCGAATAGTCGGTATTGGTAACCCACAGAAAATATACGTGAAATATGTTATTTTTTTACATCAGTTTGTCTGTCAGGTTTAGAGAACTATTCCGATCTCTGTATGTTTGTGAAGAACACGCATATGCAGACATACATACCTGGTTTTGCACATATATAAAGCACAGTAGTACTTATTCTCTAATTGCCTCAACATTTTTAATAGGAAATTATGAAAATGTTAATGAGCAAAATTTGATGTGGCCTTAGTTTTAAATCACAAAATCACATGGTACTTAGGAATACTTCTCTCTCCTTTTTCTCCCAGTACCTACTTTATTTATCATGGACTGTGATTTTTAGCACTGGTGATCCACATCATGTTTAATGATGCTTTAAAAAACTTAGGTAAGAGAGTGCAGAATTTGAAGATTCTCTGTAAAACTTCCCATCCCTTTTCTCAGGAGCTCTTGGATCTCACATATATGCAAAATATACGTTCTTTATCATTTTGAAGAGGTCACTGCTGTTGCTTTGACATTTTGTCTGCACTGAAAGAGTAGGAGCCCAGCCTTCTGTCACCACACTAGTGTGTGCCACTGCACAGGAGCTGTGGCTTCACAGATTCCTGGAGAAGCTTAAATATAACATGTAGTCAAATTGAAATGGCACAGAATAGAAGCTTCAGTAGAAGGAACATTAACAGAAGGGATTTTGACCAATTCTATAACTCCAGGAAGAGATTTGTTTGAAAAATAATTTGAGGCATGGGGTACTTTGAGGACAGATGGGGCATTCCTGACATTCAGCTTTTAAGACCCCTAGTTCACTGACTAATCTTCCTGAAGTCTGTGTTTAGTTAACACAGAGAAAATGTCTGTTCACACATCAGCCTTTGGTCTAAATCAGCTGCTCAGGAGGTGTTTACTCCTGAAGGTAGACCCATTATCTATAATCAATAGTCTGAATGGAAGAAAAACAGACAGCAAATTATGCCTGCAGGACAGACTAGAGATGTGTGTTCCATCATAATGACTGTTATCTATAAACTCCTGCAGATATACAAGCTGTCAACTTTTATTATTACAATGTTGGATGCCTTCTATCAGAGCCTCGTTTGCTTCTTTGTCCCCTATATGGTAAGTACCACACAGGTCATTAATGTTCTCACTCTCCTCTCCGCCTTAAAAAAATACAAAAAATTACTTTTGAACAGTCAAGGTTCATCACAGTCTACCTGTCTGTTTCCTAGACATACAAGGACTCTGACATAGATGTGTTCTCCTTTGGAACCCCCATCAATAGCATCTCTCTCCTGACCATTCTCTTGCATCAGGCTCTAGAAATGAAAACGTGGGTATGTATTTGGTATGTCCTCTTCACATGACTATTTTTCTTTTCTGAACACAGCTTGCTGTTTAGACGTGACCTTGCCTTTCAGAGCCATTTACCTGAATTCTGGGTCACAAAAAGTAAGCAACAGATGCGCTGAGATTTCACAATGTGCCAGAATTTATTATAATATTAGCCTCAGGATAGTACCTCCATGTGCACAGTAGCAGAATTTGCTTCTGCTGTGCCTTTAGACAAGAAGTACACAATTTTTACGTACTTCAATATATGAGGATGTGTTTTTTAAAGAACTCTATTCACTGTCGCTGTTTTTTAAGTTATTTTCCAGATATTTCTCCTACTGCACTTTTCAGTAGCAGGGTCTTTTGGATGCATTCTTTCCAATATGTCTTTGTATCCTCCTGTTTTACACACAGAGTCAGGGTCTAACAAGCATCACTGTCATTTTGTGCAATTCTCCTTACAGACCTTGCTCCACGTGGTAACGATGATTGGCAGTGTGGCATTTTACTTCATCTTCTCCCTGATCTACAATGCCACCTGCGTGCTCTGCAACCCTCCCACCAACCCCTACTGGATTATGGAGAGGCAGCTGTCAGACCCCATCTTCTACTTACTGTGCCTTATTACCCCGGTCATTGCACTCTTGCCAAGGTTTGAATGATGTACTGTTTTCCTCTCAGTTTTCTTTGTTCGGATTTGTAAGCATTTGAGCGAAAAAAACAGTAATGATATTAATCTGTATAGATATGTGATATGTCAGGTACATGTGTTGCACAGAGAAAAGTGATCAGTGTGGAAGTCAGATGCCTGGTTTCAAGTTTCCAGTACATGAACCATTAATTTATTCGGTTATATAACCCTAGATAAGTCACTATATATCTACTGCTTTTGTTTTCCCATCAGGGAAACCTTTCTATCTGGGCTGCTTCAGAGTTTAGCGGTACGAATCTCTTACATAAATGTTTGCTAACATAACCACAATGTTCTCGAGCTGATCGAGACTAGAAAATAAGTCTTTGAAATATTCCTATAGGCTTTGAGAGGTACAAAATGTATTCTGCTTCTTAAGTATATTACAGTGCATTACAAAAATTAAGCCAAATTTAAGACCATGTTTGTATATGAAATAATTTTCTGCATCCAGAATTTTAGTTTTACTTTGTGCAATAGATCAGGTATGTTAAAGATAGAGTTAACTGAGGCTGAATAATATTTGAAGAGGGATAAGTAGTATTATAGGTTACCGAAAAAACTTGTTTGAAAAACATAATGATTCTGTTTCAATATATGTATATGGTAACCTTACTACTTTTGGTGCTTAATCATTCTTTCAACATATATGATTTGTTTGAGTTGCACCAGTTATTTAAAATCTTTGTTTGTGCTTGGACAATGAAAGAAATGGGTTTGGTTTGCTATTTTATTGGTCTCATTCTCATCCTAGTTGTCATAAAGTAGTGCAGCACAATCGTATTGCAAGAATCAGGAAAATGTTTTTAGTATCTGATTTTGTAAGTGCTTTAAGGCTTTAGAATCCAAGTCTTACTTTTGTCTAAAAAGGAACCTTTCAAGACTAGATAATGTTTTTCTTCAAATTACTACTATCATTATTTCCCCATTTATGTTGAGACGTTCTTGTGATTTTACGTCACATTATATAACTTCAAGTCAGGATAAACAACACACAGTTCAGTAAGGTCTCATGTCTCCCAGGCAGGACATGCTTTTCCAGCCTGTTTTTCCCCTGGTGTGACTTTTGTTTTCCTGTCAGCCCTCATTCACAGCGTCGTTTTTGACCCTGAGCTTTCTACTGAGAGCCACATCAAACACGTGATCAGAGAATAGGTATCTTCATCTTGGGAATTCAGCAAGGTTAAGACTGTTGCTGTTTCAGTGGGACACTGAGTTTAAAGATCTGTATCTTGATATCTTCAAAGTTGGAGAACTGCTCTTCCTTCATGTAGGTACCCCAGATTATTTTCTGCGGAGTCGTCAGTTCACAGAACATCCAGCGCCCAGTTTCTGTTGCAACTTAGTGGTGTCAGCATGTCACAGCAGCGGGGAAACCACCCTTTGTTAAAATGTACTTCATTTTAAGTTTCAGTTGGTTCATCACACCACACTGCCTGCTCCCCATCTCCCTCAGAAACCAGTTGGAGCCTTGGGATTTTGGTTTCTTTCTAAGAGCTTTTGTTAAAATCCTTGCTCTCCTCAGTTCTTGCTGCTGCTGTCTGCGCTGCAGGCGCTCTCTGGGGCTCCAGTGCCCTGCCCGTGTGCAGGGCTTTCCTGGAGCACTCTCTGGCAGCGCTTTGCGGAGCATCCTCTGTGTATCTGCATCTCAAAACTGCCTCTGAACTTGGTTTTGGGACATGAACCGCACAGCATTAGGTGCTAAATCCCTTGAGTCTGAGAAGAAAAGGATCTGAATTACATTTTCATTTATGCAAGGGAGGGCACAGTGTCTCGGGGGATTTCAACATGTGAACCAGATATATTTCTCCAGCTGTTCAAGGCAGACTGCAGTCTGCCAGGAAGGCCTGCAGGGGCCCAAAAGGTAACTGAGTCTTGCACCCTGCAGGACTGAGGGAAGGGCAGGAGCACATGAAAGCCGTTCACGGGATGGAAGACACGGTTTTCCTTCCCTTCTCTGTCCTCCTGTCTGGTTCACCTGCAACTTGCACAGAAGATACAGAGGACAACTTGAGGACAAAGACAGAGGACAAGATCCACAGCAGCTCCATGCAGATGGACCTTGCCTCCCTGTAGCTGTGTTCTTAGCTGCCTGGCCATGACCAGCAACTGCACAGTTGCCAGACCTGAGGCGTTATGGGTTTGCCCAGGCTGAGCAGAAGCACACCAAATGTGTCTTCACCCACTCCTACTTGTGCAGAGAGGCCTGTGGAATCCATCACCTTAAAAGCCCTTTCCATACTTAGTCCAGCTTGTTAGACTTTTTAATCTTGCTATCCTTATTTATGCACAGATTTAGCAGCAGGATTTGAAGATGGCAACTTTATTAATTTAGTTTCAAAGAGTCCCCATGTTTTTTTAAAATGTGTATTTGGGCCATGTACATAAAAGTCAAATCCTATGAGAATGATGCTTTGAAAGAGAATTTGGTTTTCTGGCAAAATTGACATGACATGGAGACAGGATGTGTGCTCTCTCTCTGCACATAATATAAAGTTATATAAGGGCAGGTAGGACACAAGGGTATTTTACTGTTTCCTGAGGAAATCCACAAGCTGAGGTTTTTAAATTTCTGGTTTTATGAGATCTACCAAATTAAGATACCTTCTTTAGCCTGTTTTAGAAGTATCAATATAATTTCAATCTCCCTCTTGGTCAGCTTCTGTTTATCTTTCTTGCACTGTTCAGCAACCAAGTGGTTCTACTATCATTTATTTAGTATTTATATACATATATTTGGCTTTGTACAGGTCAAGATATGCGTATAGTTACATGTTACATTAAGATTCAGTAGTCAACTTTCATCTAACAGGTATAAGGTATCTACCAGATGCCTACAAAGTAACAGAAAATTAGCAACTGGATTTGTGTTATGTGATACAAATTATGGAAGGAACCCATTGGTGAGACTATTTCTTCCTCTTTTATCAGGTTCTTTATTTTTGCTCTACGAGGAACCTTTGGAGCATCTCTGATTCTGAAAGCACAGCAACTAGATAAACTTCCTAAAGAGGAACAGGATCTTGAAATCCAGAAATTAAGATCAGGAAAGCAAACTACTTCTGGTGCATCTGTGGCATCACCTGCACCTAATGATGACCTTGAGCAAAACATCAGCCACTTAAGTGTGTCACCATTTTTACATTCAGCAGCAGCAGCTCTGTCTCATGGGGACACAGGAAGTCATGGACTTTCTGCCTCTGAAGCGAATCCTCTCAGGAAACAAACACCTGAAGAAGGCTACTATTTCTTTAATAGGTGGGCAGAGGAGGAATCTACTGCTATGGACCCTTCGACAGGACCTTTCTCTGGCCGATACTTCCTTCTACCCAGCAGGGTGACACCTCCTGGGCAGGACAGTGGCAAACTGACTAAAGGCAATGCTAACCGTGGAAGCCATCGGCGATCTGTGAGTGCGGTGACACTCTGAAGAAAAATTCAGAAATGGGATCCACAGCCCATGTGGAGAAGGATACCATAAGGAAAATTAAAAGTCTGATTATACTTAACCATGATGCTCACTACAAAAGGAGAGAAAGGCGTGTGGAGTTACAAACCTGTGGAAGTAGTGCAATGACACCTCTAACATGTAACATCCTAAGTGCATTTGTAGTTTGGGTTTGTTATTACGTGACTTCTTGATCTTCCTGGTTTTGTCTCATTAGAGGAATGTTACATGAGCATCACACAGTTGCTGAGAAATGTACAATTCATTTCTTTCATCAAGGGATATTTTTCTTTCACAGTAATAGGGAATTATTGTGCTAGTGATGTTTCAATGTTATTATGCTGTTGAGGTAATAGAAAAAGAATCCATTCTATATTGTCAAGCCCTAGACCAACGCATCCCACTTTAGTTTTTACTATCAAAGTCTTAAAAAGACTTCGCTAACTTAAAAATTACAGTTCTGCCTCAAAAAAGGTTACCTCCTGGTACTAAAGGTATTTGCAGAACAGCAGCATCGGAAAGAGACTAGAGAATATTCAGGCTTTTAATATATGGATTTATACATATAACAATAGCAGATCTATAGTCTGTTTTCCCTGAACAATAACTTCTATATTTTTATGCAGGCAGTGTTTTGACCTCATACTGTTAAGAAGAGGACAAATGAGTTTATGAAGTAGAAAAATGCAAATACTGAACTATAAGAAGTAAGCAGGATAACTCAGAGATAAGTGGAGTCTACTTCTTCATACCTACAAAAGTAGACATATAAGACAAGTCAAATTCAAGGATTTATGGTTTAGAATTCTAAAGCTGTCCCTGCTTTTTCATCAAAAAACTCAGTTTCTTCTTTCCATTCTCCATATGATTATGTAGTGTTGCTGCATTCAATCAAGTATAAATTATGCTCCTCACAGCTGGTTACATTCAGCAGTTGATGGAGATCTCAATAATGGATATTTTGACAAGCAACATATGAAGGTCACTAATCACATTGCAGTAAAGCACATGGTGTGGAATGACCAAAATATACATAATACGTTTATCCTTTTCAGTATCTCAGTGCAACAAGATGCAGGGAAAAAAAAAAAAACAAACAACATAAAATGTCACCATCATCACTACCTATTGCAATGCAATGGAAGGCCGTTTTGGTATTTCTTATAGAAATGTTGACTAGTAAGACCATTTCTGAAGTTTTCCTTCACAACACAATGTGGGGTGAAAGCTTAACTATATTTTAAATTCAAGCCATCTGTATTTTCATGAATCCACCACTCGTCCTGATTTAAGTTTTTAGCCTTTTTAATACGTGCTATATTAACTTTGCTATTTACTACTTGTCAAAATGTGTGATCTGTTTAATAACGTACTTAGCAAACACTAATTTAACTTCTGCGCGTTATAATAATTACTGTAACTAGAGTCTTGAAGATGCTATTTTAAAGCAACTCGGGTGAAACTGAATAGCATATCTGCCCTGGGATTGCTCGTAATCAGAGCAAGAGCACACATAGAACTGTAACTCTTAAAGTGTTAATTGTCATCTGTAAAACAATTCAGATTTTTTTTTTTTTTGTATGATGTACAAAATGAAGGGAATTAGGCATAGCTGAGATTATTGTTAACGGAGTATGAGATTGCTCAAACCTTTGCTCACTGGCTGAGAATGGACCTTGGGTAACAAGACTTAAGATCAAGCCTTTACAATTCACAGCCATGTTTTTACATTAAATAACTCATTTCCTCATTCCTCTTTCCTTAAAGATGATGCCAACTTCTTAAACATTTTATTACAAAATGTAAAATGGTTTTATAGTAATAAATGTAATATGGTATTGACTTGGTGTGTTGTTGAGAGGATGAAAACAGAGACAGAGTAGTTTTCCTACTGTCATCCATGAGTGGTAAACTTGTGTTTTCAGAAGCCTCTCCTCTACCTAGTAGGCCACACTATAGGAAGGCTTATCATGAAAACTAGGTAACAAATCTAACTAAATTTTCAAGGAGACTGAGTATATATGGAAAAGGGCCAGACAGGTTATTTTTAAGCAAGTTTTCAAGACCTGTAGACATTCCTGAATTCAAAGCCAAGAACCTATTTCAGGTTTTCACACAACAACTTCCACAAAACCATTCTACCATGAGTTTTGCTCTAACAGCTCAGCTTAGGTTCAGAAATGGCATATAGTTAACAGAAGGTCCTTTTAAGAAGGTGAATGGAGGAAGGATTTATTGTGATCTCCAGCAAAATAGCCTTTAAAAGCTTTATAGTGATGGAGTCCCTCCTCTGTCAGGGGGTGAAAGGAAATGGAAGAGAATCCCTCTGTAAGCAGCTTCTAGGCTGTAAGCAAAAATAGTTACTTCAGCTAGAAGAAAGAACCCAAATTTTCGTGGCTGCCTTAAATAATTCTGGGGCTAGACCTACAATCTGTTAATTCTCTTGTGTGGTAGATGATAACAAAACGGTTCAACAGATTTGTTTACCTGGAGAATTTGGAACATAGAGGAAAAGCACCCCTGGTCCTTGAGGAAAAAGCTGAAACAAATGGCAGCAGCAGGTAAGACCTGACCTCTGCATCCCAACTGGCTCCACAGCTTTGCAGGGCCCTCCCCTGTGCCCTCCTCCTGGGTGACAGTGCTACCCCCCCTCCTCCAATGCAGATGCTGCTGTGGTTCTGGACCTATATTAGCTGCTAAACAGTGTGAACTTTTCTGTGCTCCAGGGTCAGCAGTGATCATGAACTATCTCATGTTAAAAAGATGGTGAACATGCACTTCCCTTTGATCATGGAGTAAATTAGCTCAGACCATCAATTCCTTTCGGAAGTAGGATCTATTTTTTTTTATTCCAATGAAAGCAAGCCTATAGTAAGAAAGCAGGCCCTCCAATGAATCTCTCTCCAAGAAGGGAAGTGTGTTTACTAAATGGGTTAATTAGACCTAACTGGATTTCCAAGATAGCTTATTTTTATTTCAAGACATATTTAATAATACTGTCAAGACGTATGTTCTATTAGTCTTAACAGGAATGTTTCACAACAGAACAAGTGTCTCACTTTTTAATGTATCCTCTGCTGATATTCAACATTTCATAGACTACAAAACACTAAAATTAATGTGGTTTTTGTGAAATTACTGCATACTTTTTATTTTGGTTCATGATATTATTATAATAAAGATACTGCATATGCAGCAGTTCTTTGAGCTATACAGAGCCATACTTACATGACAAACTGAGGGTGGCCTCCTATAGAGGTGAGCAGGAGCTGACTCACCAGGTCTGTTGTCTGAGTAGCAAGTGCCATCCCAAGCTGCTTGCAGGGGTCGCTGAAGAGCCATCCCTCGTGTTCTCAACAGAGGTAAGGTGTTTGTTGTTTTGGGGGGTTTTCTTGTGGTTTTTGGTTTGGTTTTGTTTTAATACAAGGTGTGGCAAATGCGTACACACTTTCTTTGTCTCTGTCTTAACCCAGCAAGTTAGAGATGTGGTCTTTGAAAGTTACAGCTGATTATCTGCTTGATATCAGCAATAGCTGTTCAGTCTAAAATCCAGCATTAATCAAGTGGGATAGAGAGGGGAATCCAGTGTGGCTTTTTATGTATCTCAGAAAAATAAAAACAGTTTTTACGCTACATAGAGATATATGTGCATCGTGCTCCAGCACAGAAACCGCTTTTCCCAAGGATGACTTGTGTGTATTTTGCCACTTTGTTGGCTGATTCTGTGATGTTTAATTCATTTGTCTGATTGCAGTTTGAGGCGGTGTGCAAGTACAGAGCTATTTGCTTTAGGGGTAAGGTGACTGCAGGCAGGATGTGGCATGATTAGGTACTTGTGAGCAGCAGTGATGAGCAAAAATATAAACGTGGAGACAAGAGGCTCTTGAAGATAATGATCACAGAGGGTGGGATTTAGAGAGCTGACCAAATAACACTGAGGTCTATAAAGTACTTTTGACATTGCCAGTGATTGGAACTTGCTGCAATTATCAGTATGTGAGACAACAGTGAATAGAACTTGCTGCCAGGCTTTTTAATATAACACCTGATTATTCTCAGCTACACAAATAAGAATGAGCCTGAATAGAGTCTGAATCAGTATTTTTCAAAAAATACCAGAGGAGTAACCCTCTGTTATCTGAAGGGTGATAGTTGTTTGTCCACCATCCCCAGTGCAGCTCCTGAAGTACAATCTCACCTCCAGGTATGCTTTGCAGGTTTCCACATTAGTGCCCAAAGAACTTGTGGTTATTGTGTTCTTCAACAGGCGAGCAGAGCTCTATAAATGATTATCACTATAACGAAAAGGTCAAATTCTGGCTCCATGGAAACTTAAGTTTTGACCTTGACTTCACAGAAAGCAAGTAATTAGCTGCTGCTTTGTTGTTGCCGTGAGTTCAAACCCACAAATCTGAGTCAAGGTCTTCATGGGATTACGGGGAAGCAGTTTAACACACCATTGCTGCCAGCTCTGGGGGATATCTCTCTGCCACAGTTTATTGCCTTCTTCATGAGGGTGGCACAACAGTCACAGATAATCTCTTCAGCTGCTTCAGATAACCCTGACAAGAAACTCAGAGCTCTCAGTTATGCTCTCAGTTGTCCAGATTTTGTTGCCCATTTTGCTTGCAGTCCCTGTAGGAGCTTGAAGCCAGACAGGGGGCAGAGCTGGGCTCTGAAGTTGAATGCATTGGTCTAATAGCTGCTGTGCTTACAGCACCATCAGCTGCTCCAGTAAGTCAGCAGATACTTTAGCCTTCCTGAGTATTTCACTTTGCATGAGACAGTGGACATCCAAAAAACCTCAACAGAAAGAATGTATTATTCCCAAACACTGGAAAAATATTTAAAATAAGTAGCCAATACATTGGAAGATGAGTCCGAACACAGCCAAGGCCTGCCTTTTTTTTTTTTTTTATGCTGGTATTCCTCCTTGTTTTACTCATATTGTTCCATTTAACCACAAACAGATCAGGTAGGGAAATCCTGTACATTTACTGGTTTTCTTCAAAACAGGACATGTGTAAATCAGTAGGATACAGGCAAGTCAATAGAACTTATTTAAAATCAACTGGATTCAACTGAAATTTTTACTAGAGCCTATCTTTTTTTGTTAAAACTTTAAAGACTTTTGCCAGGAAGATCAAACATCTATACATACTTGATCTGAATTATTCCTCTTTTGCAGTGTTTAGGCAGCTTGTGGTCAGTAATGGTCATGGTCTAAATCAAAGTTTGAAGAGGAGAGCAGGTTCTTAATTCTGTTACTATGTGCATGGGATAGTGCAGCAGGTAGACTCATATAAGTACCAAGACCGAGAGCACCCCATAGGGATAAAGGATGAACATGAATATGTCCAAGGCCTTCTGGAGACTTCCAAACAAAATCCCTAAACTACTTTCAAGCATTGTTCAGAGGTCACTCGGAGCTTGAGGTGTCTAATGTGTTTTATTAGTAAAATGAGTAAAGTATGTGCCCATGTATGTTCCCAGTTAAGTGCACAGGACTGTGAAGAGTGGCTCCACAATTGCAGTAGGCTAAAAAGATTTTGCTTTTAATCTTGTTTTGAAAGGAGGTAATGCTGTAAAGATTCAAATACAATTTCTCAAAAATTTTGAACGTATATAAATTATGGTAATCTGCTCTTAAGATCCTTTGTTCCTTTTCATAATCTTCAGTTTCACAGTAAGGAGGGAATATAGTCCAGAGGCATCAAAGAGTCAGAATTGTGCTTGCAGCTATTAGTTCTCAGATGAAAAGAACCCAAAGCTAAAATTTTTGGCCTGAAGGAATCCAACTCTCCACCACCTTTCAGTAAAGGAGTCCAAGCACACACCAAATCAATATTTTAAATCTTAATACTGATTCGGAAGGTAGCTTATTTAAAAGGCATATTCTGGTACTATGTGTGCATTTGACTTGCATTCGTTTCAAATTTAGACTGGTTTGCAGTTTCTTGAGATCACTCCACAAAATTGATGATATATGCTATATTGTAGTTTCACAGAAATATAAGACAGTGGAGCATCTAAAGAGCGAATCTGATCTCTTTGTAGTAAGGAGTTACCTCAACTATTTGTCTATCAAAGTCTTCATTAACAAAAAACAAAACCAAACAAAAACACCACGAGAAATTAGATTAACATTAGCATGATAGTGGGGCTTGTTTGAAGAGAACCTGCTGGACTTCTGAAGATTCATCCATGTTGCCCACATGGATAATGTCTTTAAATTGAAAGAGGGTAGATTTAGCTTAAATATAAGGAGGAAATTCATCACCATGGGGATGATGAGACGCTGGGACAGGCTGCTCAGAGAAGTTGCGAATGCTACTTCCCTGGAAGTGTTCAAGACCAGGTTGGATGAGGCTTTGAGCAACCTGGTCTGGTGGAAGTGTCCCTGCCCATGGCAAGGGGGTGGAACTAGATGATCTTTAAGGTCCCTTCCAGCCCAAACCGTTCTATCATTCTATGATCCATCATTGAAATAAAGCTTTACTTCTACTGTATAGAAATACATCACAATAATGGTAGGGATCCAGAGCAAGTTCATATGCTGTGATAAATGACAAGGCTTCCATGGTGCTCAAAGTGTTATCAGAATCCATTTCATACCTCATCTGTTATTATAAGCATAAAATGTGCAAATGTTCTCCACTGCTGTAAATGTCAGCATGCTGGGGGCAAATGCTTTGATTTTCTATCAGCAAATAATGTTAAATTATATAGTGTTTAATCACGCTTAGTGAGAGTGATGAACTTTAAAGAACCAGTTTCTTTCAGATCACTCCATCTTCAGTTCTCCTGGACATACACATCATCATTTATCAAATCCCGAAGATAACTTCCTCATCCTGGAGGCTTCACCATGGTTTGAGGCCGATGACAGAGAAGTAAAATACAAAGCCATTCAGACATCAAAATTATTTTGATTGAGGCAATCAGGTATTTGAACATAGAATTTGAAAGTTAACCTTGAAAATCAGATCATATAAAATAATTCTGGCATCTATTAGGACAGTGAAGTTATTTGTATTTATAGAAGAGTCGACATTACCAGGTGTGACACAACCTCAAAACTGTTAATTTCTAAATAAAGCGGTTGCATTTACCAGGCCAGATTGTAAGTGGTTGGAAGGTAGGAGTGCTCCACTGGAGTAACTGGATGTCTGTGGCTTTATATGTGTGGAGAACGTCACCTACACTCTCCACCTGCTCTTTCTGAAAGGAAAGGTGTGAGTAAACATATGGGTGCAATACATGGAGGAGACTTTTATGGGGAGTAAGGGAATATAAACCTTCAAATCCCAAAGACATAGTGAAAGGCAATACTGCTAGTATCTTAGCAACCAGAGAAACTAAAAGACAAGCTGTACAGAGAAATCAGCTAGAGCCCAGCTTTAAGAGCTCTCTCTGGTATATATTTATTACGTCTTTCTGAAACTGGACTTTTAATCACAGCATTTGAAAATACAGATTTTTTGTTGTTGTTGGAGGGCTTCATCATTTTTGGTTTCTGCTGAGGGGAGTTACATTTTTGTATTTGTTTCAGTAATCGCTAATTTATTGGAGCAATTTCATTAGCATACACTGGACTTGAAAGGCAGGTTGTAAGGGACAGCGGAGTTCTCTTGCGAGAGGAAGGTTGGGTGCCCTGCTGGAGGGTGCACCCACCACCCCATCCTCACTGCTCTGGGTGAGTGGTGAAGCCCCTACCGCACTCAGTGACACCGAAGTGGATCCCACAAATACTAAGAAGTGGGAAAATCTTTGATATTTTCACATTTTTTTCTAATTAAATTGGCTTCATCACTTTCATGGCAGTCTAGATTTTTGAGATATCTGTGTCAGCCCCAGTATGTAGAAATTGATTTTTTTTTTCTATATCAACCAAAATAGAAACATACATTTCATAGCAGATACGTGGCTTCTGGCAAAACCTTTATCATGATGCAGAACTAATGAGAGACCAGTCCCTTTTCAAAACATCAGCTTTCTATACAATGTTTTTGGTATAAAAATGCAGAAATCTTGATGCAAAACAGAACTTGCCGAGTTAGTCAAATACCAGCATAATAGATGCATATAAATGTCAGTAAATTAAAGCTTCATATCCACTTTGCTGCTCTTTTATTGTAAAAGTTTCAGCGTCTATTGCTTGCTATTATTCCTATCATCATTAACCTTCATGATAATGACCACAAACATCAAAAGTTTGAAAACTATTTCATTGAAAGTATGTCCTTAGACATGCTCAATTTGTTATATATAATAATGTTTTATTCTCATACTGCAAAGTTACAGTCTAAAAACAGGAAATAGGTTAAAGTGCAAATTATCTGTATTTGATAAAAAGTGGATAGGCAAAGTCAATGGTTTATGAGCATACCTCTGTTTTGCAATTTTTTTAGCTATGCTCTTCAGTATTAATGAAAACCCTTTTAAAGGTTGATAAGGGATAGAAATTATTCAGAATCGCTTAAATGCTCACATTCAATAAATATTTTGTCTGCTTAATACTGTTTACCTAGCTCTAATCAATTGTCTGTCAGCATCAAATACATTCTTTCAGCTCACAAAAGACAAAATGGAGAATTTATTTTAAAAATACTGTTATTAACTTGTGTACAGTTCTTTCTTTGTTAAGCGAGAAATAGATCAACTCTGCTAAATAATCAGATATTTGAAAGAGGGAAGTGAACAATTCACCTATATTTCTGAAAAATAAACTGTTCATAAGTAGTTTTAAGTGAGTTTAGGTAAGACTTAAGCTCTACATATTGAAACTGTGTGCCTGTCACCGACAGTTATGTCTTATGGATCTTGTTATTTACAGAACATCCACCACTCTCCAGGCCTTTTGAGGTCTTTTGTTTTGTTACCTGACTTGGAGCTGACTCAAGGGCATTTTTTAATTAGTATCTTGAGGTTAAGAATTCACTTGCTGGCTCCCCGGGCTTTCCTGGGCCGGCCCCCAGGGGTGCGCTTCCCTCAACACAGAGGTCCCAGGATCAGAAAGATGCAGTTGCCAGTGGCAAAATGGATCATTGGCTGCTAAAACAGAAGGAAACCAGACTTTGGGAAGCGTGTATTTTTCTAGATCTAACTGTGTGACAGATGGGTTTTGCAACAGCATTCTTAAACCAAACCAAAATACATAAATACCCTAAAACAACCTGGGTAAGGATGCCTTGCCACCTGATGTCCTCCAAGGGGGTCTGGTCCTGGGCAACTCTCACGAAGGAAAACAAACATTCTGCTTTGGGGTTCATCATTTCAGGTGTCACTCAGTGCTACTGACGGAGCTCAGTACCTCTCAGGAGGTGCGGAGCCATCTTTGAGGTTGCCCTCCCCATCAGTAAGTGGAAATCATAATCCTTTGCCCTACCTGGCACAAGTGATAGGATAATAATCATGCTTTAAGTCATCGGTGGCTGGGATCCTGGCAGGAGTGGGGGAGTCAGAAGAAGGCAGGAAATGTTGGTGCTAAATGTAGAATGAACTCAAACCAGATGAATCAGGAGAAGAAATCCCTGCTATTGTACAGTGACTTCTTGCAACCTGATGAGAAGTGACAGCTAATATTTCAAAGGGAAATCTGAACAGATTCACAAAGTGCTGGTTTTAAACATTGTTAATTTCGGTAGCTAACACCTCAGAAAATAAACTGCAATTAGACTCTTGTGCAAGTATAAATATTTATCATCACTGTTTCTTGTCCTGACAGTCTAGCAGCTGACATCCCTGCTATTCAAATTCCTTTAAGTCTTGCCAGTCAATATTAACAAGACACTAAATACTCAGATTGCACCTGTCCATTAGGGTAAATTGACTAGTTTATTGTCTTAACAGGCTTTCAAAGAGTGATAGGCACCAGCTTTGAACAACTTGTTGGAGAGGATTTCTTGATTATAGCCTTTGAATCCATTCTGGGAGGTGGCTGATAG
The DNA here is from genome assembly GCF_037038585.1 of Patagioenas fasciata. Classification (NCBI taxonomy): domain Eukaryota; kingdom Metazoa; phylum Chordata; class Aves; order Columbiformes; family Columbidae; genus Patagioenas; species Patagioenas fasciata. The sequence continues at coordinate 11,852,296 of NC_092533.1, read as the reverse complement.
CTGTCCTTTCTGGTTTGGAAACAATCAAATTGGACTGCTAATGGATGATGCTACTCGGAGAAAAAGCTTATGTGATGCCTTGATCGCTTTATTCAAACTTTAAGGCAAAGACTGGCAGAAGAAATTAGTAGGAGAGAAAAGTTCTTTGTTAATACCTGGAGACCTGTTAATAACAGAGAGTGAGCTGCTCAGTATTACCAGAGATGTTTTTAATATAGAAGACAAAATTTTGCATTTTAAGTAATTCTGAGTTTCCACTCAGGGTAACGGGCAAGTAAGCAACAGGAGTAATTCAAAGCAGTGTGCTGATTCAGCACTCCTGCAGACGCTCCTCTCACTCCCGAGAAACTGTCCAGAGTCCTGTTCTTCAGGTAGTAAGTGGTGAGGGTTTGAGATAAGAATCTCAGCCCTGTCATGCAAAGTACTAAAAGTTTATTTCTTCTGGGATCAGCTCTGAAAGGAGATGCCCATCAATTAAGGCTTTGAATTGTAAAATAATGAGAAATATTCCCCATTCTTTTTTATTACTATCCAGGAGCCATCTTATATATTTTTTTTTCGGCAAGGATGACTTTCCACAGAGTTCTGCACCCACAAATAGAGATTTTTACCTGTTCGCCTGCACTCGGAACAATCCCAAGCTTTCCAGAAAGAGAATTCTCATCAGTCAGCCAGATGGACATAAGCAGTATTACGAAAGGGTTTGTCTTGGCCAGATTCTAGGTGCTTTTATATAAATATATATATAAATTTATTTATTTATTTATTTATAGATATATAAACATATATATGTTTTTATATATATTTATATATGATTAATGAATAGGAAAAAAATGGTTGCATAAAGAGGTTTAATATCCCCAAATTAACATGAAATAAGCCACACTGAGCCTTCAGCCCGATTCCTCTGGACTCACCCTCGGCTGTGACCTTCTCCATTAGCACCAAGTGAGCCAGGGCCTGCCCGAGGGGAGGGAAAATGAAGTAGATACTTTAAACTTGAGCTTCCCATGGCCATAAACCAGGGATCCCTGTTTGTGAATGTAGGTGTGCCTCAGAGAGACAGGTTACCAACTTTTGCATCTTGCTCTAAATTTTTACAGATTTCTCTTTGTGGGTCACTGTTCCTTGCACAGATGCACCCTGGCTTTACATAAGCTTTGTGAAATGAGGTCTCTCCTCATTAATTTTTCACTTAGGATCCCCATCTATTTCTTTTCCTTTGCCTTCTGATTCTTCTGCTTGGATGTTTTCCTTCTGCTTCTTTTCTCTGAAGGAGGTATCTAGACATGAAAAGCAAGAGCAGAGCAGAGCCGAGCTAATTAGCAGCTGCTTTAAGCTATTGTTTACCCTGCACAGGAACACATCTCGAATCAATGCCAATTTGGATCACAAAAATGTAGCTAGAGAGAGACAGGCCAAAGCCTTGAAAGCCCATCCACAGCCCCTTTTCAAACTCACATTTTTGCTGCATTTGAGCCCCACTGTGAGACATTTCCCAGCTCCATAGGTTCCTGCCTGCAGGGGAATTGTTAGAACCACATTTCTCACCAATTCCTTGTGAGTGGAAAAAACTTGTGAACAGTGTGAGTCAACGTAGCACTGTTAGTATTTCAAAACAGGCAGGAAAGAAATCAGGAAATGTTTGTTTTAAGAAAAAAAAAGTGAAGAAATAAGAGTGTTTGCTATTTTCATCCTTTTCCCTGCCATAAAGCTCTACTTCTAGATACTATGGTTCCAGCTACCGGCAAGGAGCCAGAAAAAAAAATATGCTGCTTTTGACTAAGGATCTGTGTTGTCAGAATAGACTCCTCTGTCCTGGATTCACAAGCACATATATACATGTGTTTCCATTTTGGATGCAGAACCTCAGCTCCACTGTACGTGGCGGTTTTTAGCCTTCCTGAACCCGAAGACGCTGCGCTGCTCAAATCAGCTGTGCTCCATTGCAGTGCAGGCGGGAAAACAAGGAATTAGCTACATCTTTGATCAATGTAATTCATGTTAGAAGTTGTGAAAATGTTGTTTTCTGGATCAGTCTATGAATATTGTTGCTTATGCAGATATATGACTTTGCTCTGATTTCTATGAAAACAGCACAGAAAGATTTGCATTGACTTTATGAACTGAATCATAACTGGTGAAAAGTATAATTTGTGCTTCCTTGCACTTCGTAACAAACCTACAATGATTTGCAAAAAAATAAAAATAAAAGAAAGAAAGCCTCTGTCGAAATTAAGATGTTGGTTGAAGTGACTGCATCAATATTATGAGCTCTCATTTGTTCAGCAGACTGAGGTGTGACAGTGTCACCTAGCAACTTTTGAAGGGCATTCAGATCTGACAGTGCTGAACTCTATAGAAAAGCCTATAAATAAATTAATTTACAAATTAATACTTTTTATTAGTGTCAAGAACATCACATTTGACATGAAAAAGTTAATACTGTACAGGAGAAAAGGAACAAAAACATATTTTTCATCCTGGCAGTTATGTAGTGAGAACATTTAAACTGAGTAATCGTGAAATACCATAACCCTGGGAAGCAAAGGTGTGCATTTACAATATGGCTGCTTTGAGATATATACATGCATATCCGTAAGATTTATATACATACCCTTTTTCCCTGAAAATAAGACAGGGTCTTATATTATTTTTCTCTCAAAATGATGCTTACTTTTTTACATGTGTTTCTTCCTGGGCACTGTTTAAATTAACTTTTTTAATGAAATATAATTAGAGCTTATTTTTGAAGTAGGGCTTATATCTTGAATATCCCGAAAAATCATGCTAGGGCTTATTTTCGAGGTAGGTCTTATTTTCAGGGCAAGAGGGTGTATATATGCACATGTATCTATGTAAATTGTTTTAGATAACTTCCATGTTATTCCAGGTATTTATGTTAACAATGAAGAAAGATTAATCTTTCAAGTATTGCCCATACTATTGAATACCTTCTAGTATCTACGATTCCTTATACTTCGGTAAGTTCATAACCTCTGCTGCTCTGCCAGGCCGCCTGAAGATCAAGGCACAAAGCACTATGGTGGTCTGTAGTGTTGAAATTCGGTAACTTCCCATGGAATTACTGCTGCCAGAGCTGCCTGGATGGAGCAGATAATTATCTGTATATGGAAGAGCTTAGCCAAAACTAACAGGGATAGTGGTCAGCAAAACTTAGGTTGGTTTTGGCTGGTGAATTGACTGTGGTGATGTTCATGTCAGCCAGTCAGTGCCTTTGGTCCATGAATTAAAATTAGGAAAAAGCAAAATTAATAAAAGCTGAATCAAGCCTAATAATTCTTAAGAAGGAGTCTTGAGTAGTCCCACATCAGAGAGGCAGGGTCTAGGTCCTCTGCTGCACAGCTGAGAAGACAAAGTGTCCCCTGCAGTAGTTTTCTAGGTTGGATTTGAATTATTAAAAGCTTTCACAGAAGAAGAAAAAAATTAAACAGGGAATTTTCCAAAGAATTATCAAACATGTAATGCATCAGTGCACTCGCTAAAAGTAAGGGAAATAGAAGTTGCAAATACTCTAGAAAAAGAGACAAGTGGGTACATATTTGCCTGGCTATTTGTGATATTTGCTACACATTTGCTAGGCCATACATGCCTGGCTATTTGTGATATTTTCTCTTTACCTATGCGGCCTCTGCAGGTGAATTAGTTGGTCCCTGCATGTGTGATTGCTGCAGAGCTACTGGTTGTTGAGTTTACATTTCCAGTCGTTCATCACCCTTCAGGTCATGCAGAGGGACTTTACCAGGGTGGGGAACAGAGTAGGTGCTAATGGGATCTGCTTGCAGGCTTGTCTGAACAGGCTGATCCAAAATAAATTTAAGAAGCCTAACAGCACTTTAAATCAAATCTGAACCTGAAAACAAGGAATCAGTTTGAGTGTTTTAAGAACAAACAAACAAACAAAAAAAAAGAGACTTTAGTAACAGCAAGAGTGGAAAAAATATTTTACAAGGATTCAGTAACGGTTCTACCCCAAAACTTTTTGGTTTTTTTTCCTCTTGTCTCTTGTGACCGTTTTGCTTAACCTCCTTTAAAACCGAGAATGGCTGGTGTGGTATGTGTCAGCTCGAAAGCAGCATATCTCCTTTGGGCTCAGCGGGACCCCAAACTTCTACCCTGTGTCCGCACAAGTGACACATTTGCTGCCTTATTATTTTTTTTTTCCTTCACAAGTGTATCTCCAGTTTGATGGAGGAGCAAACAGCTGCCACGTGCTCCCTTCCCTGCCGGGGTGCTGGTGGCTCCATGGAGAAGGGAAGGTTAGCCAGCCAGGGCAGCCCCCTGCCCACCTGCACACCAAAAGCCAGACAAGCATCAGAGATTTGTTTCTGATAGATTTAGTTTCTTGATCCTCATCTGTACACCTACGGGCCAAGGTAGGTGTCTGCTGACTAGTTTGGCATGAACCTGCTTCTTTTCTATACATTGATAAACACAGGTCCCGGTCAGACCCGTTTTTTTTGTCCCACCTGAGAGCAAGAAGGCTCCCAGTTACCTGGGCAAAGCTGCCAGTGGCAGCAGACAGAGAGAGCCTGGCTGTGAAGGACATGGAAGAAATCACAGAAAAATCTTGTGGTGAGGCATTCTTCTGCCTCTGGGAGGACTCTGCCTTCGTGAGCCTCCAAGAAAACCAGTAGCAACTGGATGAACTTAAAGCCTGCTTGGCAGTCAGGTCCAGGCTGCTTAGCTGGTCATGGGCAGGATGGGTAGTTTCCTTTCTGCCCACTGACCCAGGACAGAACAGACTTTGTTAAACATCATTGGCACAGCTAGCATTCTTTCAGCAACCTGAAATAAATTTTAGATTTTGTGATTTCTGCTCCAGCATTCAAATGCTCATGGCACTGGGTTCATCCTACTTGTGCGCTGGTGAGAGCATCTCACTCTACACAGCCCCAGGGACCTCAGGACCAGAAGAAAGAGAAGAAAGAAAAAGAAAGGACAGACTGAAAAGCTGATTCCTCAGCATGTCATGTTTTGCAGCAGTCAGTGAGACACGGTGCCCTGATGTGCCCCAGCAGGTGAGTATGGGCTGTGTTGGAATGGCTGTCACAGCACCTATGCAAGGGCAACCTCCAGCCCATGGCACAGCCCATGGCAAAGGCAGCTGCAAAGCTTCACCACAATGTGAAACGTTGGGGTGAGGAAGAAGTGTGACCTGAGAAAGGGGGAGAGGACCAGTAAGGCATCCCCAGGGGGGAAAACCGTGGGAAGGGGCAGGAGGGCAAAGCTGCAGCATGAATACAGCTGGAAGCACAAGCCCAAGCTCACAGCAGGAGGTTTACAGACCAAGCTGCCTTGAAAAAGCTGTCACAGAAAAAGCCACTGCCTCCTCGTGCCCAGGCCTGCCATGCAGGGACAAGGTGGCTTTATGCACATTCGTAAATTCACCAGGCTGCCCAGTGGTTCCTGCCCACTGCAAGCAGGGGTAAACTTACAGGGTGGTTATTTCACTCTCAAATTCACTGAATAAATGTAACCACGATACTGATTATATTTTGAGTGTTATATCATTTCTGTCTTAGTCAATCTTCCCGCAGCTGAGCGCTGGGCAGTTGAGATGCCGCGTTCAGCACAGAGCTGCAGGTCCACAGGGCACCCAGCGTGCGGACACTCCTGCGTGCCAGGCTGTGAGGTGGGGTGAGGGTGGCAGTGCCTGGGGGGGTCTAGTACAGATCAAAGCACTATTACTACCACAGTTGTTAAATATATTTTCTTTTTTTTTCCCCTTAAGAACATATATGCCACAAGGTCTGATGTATACACATTTATTTATACTTCAAAGCTCCCATAGCTTCACAAAACAATTTTATTGAGAAATTTTTCTCTTACGCTGGGTATATAACAAATATATATAACAACTGACAGTAATTAAAAACTATCCAATTCCAGTATTGCTGCAGCCAGTCAGAACGTTTCCAACTCTACAGGCTAGGATGAAACCGAACCAGTTCAGAGAGGCAATTTGTGCTCATCATGATGCTTCCTCTCTTCGTCTTCTGTCTTCAGCTGCCTTCTAGATATGGGATTTTTTTAATGAGGGAGAATGAGCAACTCGTTTTGTCCTAAAGTCACTGAATGCAGATTGCAGTGCAAAGAACTGAACAGTAAAAGCCTTGCTGCCTAAAGACAGAATATAATAAAAGGAAACGTGATAATCCCCCCCAATGATAACCATTCCCCATCGGCGTCCAGGTTTTTCTGTCATCTTTTCGTGCTCTCTGTAGGCGGGAGCAGCCTGGGACCAAGCAGGGGGCACCAGCACAAAGCGGTTTGTGACAGCAGAAGAGGGCTCCCCTTGGGATTGCCAAGAGCATAGCATGCGATCCAGCAAAAGAAACAGCGAAAAATAGTTTATTTGATTTCTTTCTCTGACAAACTAATTAATCGCTGAGGGAATCTATCTGTATGAAATTTGATCTAGCTGTCCAGAGCTTTTGGTTCCACCTTCTATCTGTACTAGAAATTCCTGCTTTTTGGTTTTTCAAAGTAAGATTTCCATTTCTTACTTCAACCTTCCTTTCCACTAACGCAATAAAATATATTTATCTACTTTTTTTATCGTTACATATCTCCACAGCTACTGGAGAAAAACAGTGCTGAAACAAAGCTGTAACCCTACTGGAAGTTTGGATTTCTTCATCAGAGGGAGGATCCCCTTTAGGAGACAAATGGCTTTATTTCGGAGGAGGTGAGTTTGATTTATTACATAAATTCTTCACAACCCACAGGCTGATGAAGTGATGAGTTTCAGTGTAGTATGTTCTCTTATGGCTATGAGCCTTGGTACCTGTATTTAATCTCATTGACAGAAGAAAAGTGGCAAGCGTGCTGAGGAAATCGTTGTTAAAACGATTGCTGCTGAGTGGGAATGAGCAGGAGCAGCCTACAACGTGCCGAGCTGACCCAGTGAGGTACCTCTGTGAGCTGACGTGTGCCAGGCGCGTGGTGGTAATGGAGAGATCGGGAAGGCGAAGTAAACCTGGTGAACCTTCATCTCCAGGCGTTGCGTGCACAATGGCAGTTTCCCTATTAAATGCATAAAAACTCTTTGTGTTAATCAAATCAATGCAAATTACCTAATTTAGATGACTGGCAGCTGTAATGGGCTGTATGAAGATACTCTGCCAGCTTAAGTAGAATTGGGAACGCAATCAACTCTCAGAGCTGAAGAAAGAGCTCACAGCTGAGGTTAAAAGCACAGAGATGAGACAAATCCCCATCAGGTGTCTCTGGACTAACAGTGAGGAGGGAGTTAATGGGTCTTTGCTAAAGAGACCTGCTATTGATGTGTCCCCACTTGTGCTCACTAAACGCAGGCCCGCACTTGTAGGCATCCAGCGGCTCAGATCAGTTCACAGTCCCTGATAAACTTGGCTGCAGTGGTGGAAAAGGCTACTCCCTTGTACTCCAGCTAAACCCATCACCTAAGATTAAACATTCACGGTCTGAAGGGTCCTGCCTGCAAGCTGCTTTCACAGCATATCTGCTGACGCTGTGTTTCTGTCCGGAGTTGGAGATGCCGGGATGGAGCTGCAGCCAGGTGACACAGCGACAGCAGAGGCGACAGTGGTTTCCCCGGAGACGGAGTTTCTCCTCACAGCTCTACCAGCTCTTACATGTGCTCCTGTTTGATCCGCCTCTGGGCAAAGGCATGTATCCTGATTTAAGCTGCTAACGGTGACAACCAAGGTCATCCTTTGACTTTGCCTTGAAATGGGCTGTGCACTCCTTAGGCTATTTACAACCCACACAGAGGTATTTCTCTGCATAACCAGTCTCATGAGGGAGTGAATTACTCTGCAGATGGGTCCAGCTCCTACCACACACCAGAGGATCCACAGGTCCTCTGGCTCTTGTGTCTCTCCACCTTGCTGTCCATGCACCTGAGGCACAGGACTAAAGATCTTCTGCAAGCACTGTACCTCCCAGGAAGGTGCAGCCACCACCAGGGTTTAACAACAGGATGGATGGAAGTGGAGGGGGCTTTTTAAGGAATTGGCTGAGGTGGGGGACAGTGTAGTGAGAGACAGGGACTGAATGGAACAAAAACACAAAAGAAAGCCAAATACAGTTGGACATTTTGTGGCAGTGAGCATTTCTTATTGTCCTTGTAGAGAGAATTGTGTTCTGCCAGATAACCTCTGCGGATGAAAAGTTGTTCTCCCCATTTACCAGTAGGTGCAGAGCTGAAGTCTGTTCCCTGCACCACTCAGGGCAGCAACTCTGACCCCTTGTGCTGATTTGACTGAAAGCGGGTTCATTTTCTTTGTGCAGTTAGAAACCTTTCTTTTCAAGAGAATCATGGAATGTCAGGGATTGGAAGGGACCTTGAAAGATCACCCAGTCATGCCGGAGCAGGAACACCCAGATGAGGTTACACAGGAATGTATCCAGGTGGGTTTTGAATGTCTCCAGAGGAGACTCCACAGCCTCCCCAGGCAGCCTGTTCCAGTGTGCTGTCACCATAGCTAGCACGCTCATTATTTGGACTAAGTTTGAGAACAAGCAGATAGGACCCCAACACAGAGCTAATGTTTTCAGTCGCTCTGGTCTGAGAGCCAAGGACATTGAGTGCTCTGCCAACAGGTGTCAGGCATTGAGATAGGGGGGCAGAGCTTGACTGACCTCCAGATTGATCAATGAGACTATTCCATCCCATTGGCATCATGCACCATATTTAAGGAGTCGGTCTCTCCTGCTTTCACTCTCTGGCTTCTTGAGCGCTGTCTCTTGCGTGCCTTGTTTTTCTCTTCACCCTTTTGGTCAGAGCCGGGGGAGTCTTTGGTGCAGGATGTTCAGTCCGGCTTTTGCCATTTTGCAGAGGCCTCTCAGCCTTTCTGCCTTTTTCCCCTTTTTTTGCTGTTGGGGACCAAGTGCTGCTTGCTGGGACCAGCTGCTCAGTTGTGGACAGAGTTTGTGAGGAATTACCTTAAGTATCTTTTATTTCTATTATATATATATTTACTAATAGTGTATTAGTGTTTTGTTATTTTATTAAACTGTGTTTATCTCAATCCAAGTTTCTCCTTCCCCTTTTGATTCTCTACCCTGTTGCGGGAGGGCAGTGCAGGGGGAAGGAGGTGAGTGAGTGGCTATCATGGTTGTATTGCTAGCTTGGGTTAAACCACAACACCTCTCAAGTCTTGTTTGACTCAAATCTGGTTGATTCAAGGACGGTCCATGGGATATTTCTCCAGTTCTAACATCTCAATATTGAGTTCAACTGGAGCATCAGTTTGTATTTATCAGTCTTTATGTATGGTGAAAGGACCCCTCCAGCTCACCCCAGAGCAGTTTCCCTAGGGTTCTGTAATGAAATAATAAAAACACAGGAAACTATATTGAGTTCTCTTACTTCAAATTAGATTAGCATTTTAATGTTTCTTAATTAGTTGAAGTTTTTTTATACACCAGTTTGTAATGTTGGGAAAGCGTATTTTACAACATTACATATACAAATAATAAATTGTGCAACACAGATGTTGCCTCTAATTGTAATATTTTAAGTAAAGACGAAGACACTCTGCTTAGCTTTTAATTAGGTTTATTCCAAGCAGACACAAAAATAAAAATTTATTTGTCTTTTAAGTAGATACCATCTGCAATACATCTCTATACTACACTCTAGTGCACAGCATATCTTCAGCCTGCTGTGCTCCTGCGTTGTCTTCCTTACGGTGGAAAGCCTATTGGTGTAGTGAAGGTGAGTCTGCAGAAATGGTCACATTGTGGCGCAGCTCTGGTGTGAAGCTGCCCACAGCCTCTTTTGGTTGACCTTTTGGACTTGTTTTGGGCTAGAGGTGCCCTTGGCTGGACAGCAGGAGTGCACAGCAAATGTCTGCCTGGAACCCTGTCTGTCTGTCACTGGCCACCATGGGACAAGCAGTGAGACTGACCAGAGAGGAAACCGCGTCATGGTTTGTGAACTACGCACACCCAGGCTGTATCATTATTTGAGCGATGTGAAAGCGATAAACACTGCAGGGAACCAGCCAAAAGCACCTAGTACTTCTACACAGCTGTCATCTTCAACTTGCTGCACAACCAGGGAGTTTCTTCCTTTTGTAAAAAATCGTAAGTCCTAGCGAAATAAGCTGTCTAATTTATTTTTCCATTCCTGTTTTGTGTTTCCAGCACACAAAAGATACCAACGTTAATGCCCAGTGCTCAAGGAATCAGGCCACATTTGTCACTGTTTACTGATGTGCAATTTGCAGACACAAACTACTTCCAGCAGCACAGTTACAACATGTTTAACGTAAGAGGTTTAGTTCCATGTCAGACTGCTAGGAGAGTTATTTTTGCCTGGGGACCAGTGGCTGGCAGAGGGGCATCACCATCAGGAGAGTGAGCCAGTTCCCGGCCACTCCTGGTATCAGGCCTGCTCATTACCAGAAGCCTTTAAACTCAGCCTAAGGGTATAAAAGCAGTACAGGCTGTGTGTATGGCAGCTGAACAGGCCTCTCAGTTGAAGAGGATGGGACTTGCCCCTTTTTGCTGTGGCAGCTTAAGCCTCCCAGGAACATCGAGTCTAAAAGACGCTGCTGCAGTACAACCTGCGGCAGCTTTGCAGGCTGAATTTCTGCACTGATGCAATTCCCCCTCACCTCACCAGCTAAACAGACTCACTGACATGCTCCTCTTCAGATTAATGTTAGTTTTACTCATCAAAAGTAAAACTACTGCAAAGGAGCCTCTTCACAGATAGGGAGTTTTTGTCTTTTCTATATGTAAAACATCCCCCCCTTTGTAATGCAACAGGAGACAAAAAAATAATAAAATTAGAATTATACAATCAATTTGGTTGGGAAAGACCTCAAAGGTTAAGTCCAGCCATTAACCTAGCACTGTCAAGTTCAAATTACCTATTACTGCTTTTTTTTAATGAGGGATTTTACATCTAAACACTCATATCCACTATTCCTTCCAGGCTGCTTTTACAATGTCCTCAAAAGCAAAAAGGCGGAAGCCACATTCAGCTGGTGACAGACTAATGGCCTCAGTGTTCCTGCATGTGAACAACAGACGTTACTAGGAAGGGAGATGAGTAGTTGTCATCACTACCTCTTGTTGCAGTTATGGTGTTGTTTCATCTCATTCAAGCAGAATCGAAATCTGGAAATATATCAGGTTTTTTTGTACTTCTGTGCTTTCACGTGTAGTTGAAAAACTGCATCATTCTCATGCACCGGTCACCACTGGCTCTGGGGTGCAGTGGGACAGGGACAGTGGGACAGGGAGGGCAGAACACAGCACACAGCCCCAGGGGAGGGCACTGAGGGACCTCTTGGCCATACCCTGAATCCTACTCCCCGCTGGTCACAGAATGGTATCTGTTTCACCTTGCTGGATACTTTCAGCCGAGACCCAGCCATGCAGGAGCACTGAGTTTTCTACTTACTTTTTGTTCTTGGGGAACAAGAGGGTGGAATGGGAAGAAATTATTAACTACAGGGCTGCTTGTCCTCTCATGCGGAGTAAACTGCTTAAATATGATTTAATCAGCTGCCCCTGAAATGTTAGGGGCAGTTGCAATGTTTGGGAGCATTGACCTTGCACTCATCATGACTGAGGTACACGTGGAAGTTTCTCCTTCCCTGGTTGCCCCACTTCCCAGACATGGGCATGTCCATGTCCAAGGACACCGACCAGCCCCAGCACTGGTTCCAGGACCTGCACGTGGAGCTGCTCGCTCTGTCAGCGAGCTCCAGCCTGGGGACCCTGGGACAAGGGGACCCAGCCCTCTGTGCCACACACCCAATGTCAGCTTCTCCTGGAGGTCAGCCCTCCTGAATTGCCATGCAGTGACTTGCTCACATATACAGACACTTTCTTTTTAAGAAATCTCATAGTATTCCAGGTAGCCCTACTTTTCTCACCTTAATAATTTTGCTTCTGTTAAATGAAAGCTGATAAAACAGAAGCTGTTGTAAGACCCAGAGAAAATTAGGTTATGTAACCTCTTTTTTCTTTATTTAGCATGATATCAAAGTTGTTTCTTATCATTCTTCAGGTACATTGTGCTCAGGAATAAATTAAACTGTCTATTCAACAAAGAGGAGCTGCTTTTTCTTCTGCTAATTTTCTCTCTTTCTCAATTCTCACTCTATTATTAGGGAAAAAAATAACAAGCTTAGCTGAACCCAGAGGAGACCTTCCAGCTTTGCGCATTCGCACCATGCGATTACTTCACCAATCCAAGTGGTCCATCTATCGGTCTCTGGCCGGTACAACAAGCATCAAAGTCAAAAGTACAATGATGTTTTTCTTTACATAATTACTTGCTGAGTTGACAAATGGAGTGACAGCTGTGCCCTTTTTAGGGCAAGAATTGTGCAGAAATCAAAGTCATGTAAATAATTTCCCTGGGTGTTTTTTCCTGTTCCTCCCCGCTCTGTGCTCACAGCCCCGGCGCTGAGCCCAGCTCCAGGGAGCAGCCGCGCTGGCAGGAGCCACAGATGGGCCCCGCTCCCCCGAGTGCCAAATCTCGCTCCTCACGGCTTCTGCCATGCCTTGAATTGCCTTCACTGCAAAGCAGATTTCTTTTTTTATAAATCGTGATGGGAAGAGCCAGCAGAGACCTCTACACCTGCACCTGAGGGGGCAGGCAAGGAGAAGGCGGGCAATAGCTGCAGAAAGAGAAATACAGCTGGGAAATAGAGTGCGGCGGGGGGGATTCATGGGGTACAGCCCCTTCCCGAGTTGCCACTTGCAGTGCTGGGCCTGGCTGGGTGAGCAGCATCCAGCCACCTCTGGCTGGCATTGGCAAGGGAAACTCAGTGCTCCTGCAGGGCTGGGTCTCTGCTGGAAGCATCCAGCAAGGTGAAACAGGTACCGTTCTATGACCAGGGGGAAGCAGGATTCGGGGTATGGCCAAGAGGTCCCTCAGTGCCCTCCCCTGGGGCTGTGTGCTGTGTTCTGCCCTCCCTGCCCCACTGTCCCTGTCCTACTGCACCCCAGAGCCAGTGGTGACCTGTGCATGAAAATGCTGCTATTCTCCAACCACACATGAAAGCACAGAAGTACCAAAAAAACTCAGAAAATCCACCTTTGCTACTTAAGAAGTTCACAGTCGGTGGAGCAAGGCTTCCAGAAATCCTGTTGTGTTTCTAATAAGTGCTGTCAGAGTTTAAAAGGAAAACTATTGAAGTGCTGAGCTTGAACTAGTTTGATTCTCCTTTTTATTTTATCATTGAAAAGTCAAGTGTAGCATCATTCAAGAAAGGTATGTGCGCTGCCAATACTCACATTTTATAACGTCAAAGCTAGAGGGAACATTAAAATAACCTGGTCTGACTTAATTCCTGACACAAGCCATCCTTTCTCCCTCCAGTAATTCCTGTATTGAGCCAGCAACTTGTCTTTGAAGTAGACATTATAAGGGGTGGCTGGTAAATCCCAACAAGTTTGCAGGCTACTTCGGAGTAAGCAAGAAAATGTAGGTAAAAAAGCAAACCCATAGTCAGTGGATTTAAGGTATCCAGACACGGGTCCACATTTCCCTAGGAAAAATAAATAAATAAATAAATAAATAAATAATAGGGGTCTGGAGACTGTAAAGGGCTGAAAACTATAGGATTAGAGCATATTTGCAGGGAAGACACCCAAACCTGGCATGAAGTCTGCAAGTGTGGAAGCAGCAGGACTAGGGAAGTGATTGTGCCACTGTACTCAGCACTGGTGAGGGTGCACCTTGAATCCTGTGTTGAGTTTTGAGCCCATCATCATAAGAAAGACACTGAGGTGCTGGAGAGAGTCCAGAGGAGGCGATGAAGCTGGTTAGGGGTCTGGAGCACGTGTCTTGTGAGGAGCAGCTGAGGGACATGCGGATTCAGCTGGAGAACAGGAGCTGAGCGGAGACCTTCTGATCTCTGAACTGCCTGAAAGGAGCTTGGAGCCAGGGGCGGTGTTGGTCTCCTCTCCCAAGTAGCAAGTGATAGGACAAGAAGAAACAGCTTCAAGTTGCACCAGGGGAGGTTCAGATTGGATATTAGGAAAAAATTCTTCCCAGAAATGGTTGTCAGGCATTGGAACAGGCTGCCCAGAGAAGTGGTAGAGTCACCATCCCTGGAGGTGTTTAAAAGCCAACATAGACGAGGTTCTTAGGGACATGGTTTAGCGCTAGAATTAGATTATGGTTGGACTCGTTGGTCCTTAGGGTCTCTTCCAAGTGAAATTATTCCATGGTTCTACGATTCTATGACTGGATTTCAGCGATCACCTCTTTCCCTCTCTCCATCCCTCAACACCGTGTCCTTTATTTTAAACTGCACGGTATCCTGCCCTGATCAGGTTCAGCAAAGAGACCTCCTTTCCCATCCAGCTGTGGATAAGCCCACTAAAGAGTATCTGCCATGCTTATCTGTAAATAAAGCAGCATGACAGAAAACCAAATTTTTCTATAATAGCCTGAGTTTGTTTTCTTTTAATCAAAAACAAAACAAAACCCCTGAAATGCATCAATATCCCAGAGGAAGTGGAAATGTTCTGACAACATACAGTATTGCCTTTGCATTTCACTGTTCTGCTGGCATTTCAGAAGTTCAAAAATGAAAAAATAGCTTTCAGAAAGTAGAGTCTTCCTGAGTAGAAAAACTTATTGAAATTGTAATGGAAAGATCAGAACAACTTCATTACTCTTCATTAAATAAAATAAATGTTATTTCTATTCCCGTCACATACAATCATATACTATAACTATTAATATTGTAGAAATGTTTCTTTTGTCCCAGAATTTAATGTATAAAGCTGCAAACATCCTTGCATGAAAAACAACTTACGATCACTGGAATGACATGCAGTTCATCTTTTTCACGTCCATTAATTTTCTGTAAATAGAGCACAGTTGCTTTGCATTGTTTGTACTAATGGAGAGCTCAGAGCAGTTTACCCTGTTACTACTTATCATTTATTTGGGTGATAATTTTAAAAAGCTTTTAAATTAAAATGATAAAGATGGTTAGGGGGAAAGATACAGCCTTTCAGAACGTTTCAAGTATGATAGATTATCCCAGCAAAAATGATGGTTCTTATTTAAGAGACGTGCCAGGGCTGGCCGCACATCTCAAGCAATTTTTCAAGCCTGCCCCTCCACCTCATGTGAGGCATTTTGCCCAAAGCCATTTTGGAGCACCAGTGCACCCACGTCCCGCTCATCAGCCCCATCCAGCCGGTGCCCGGAGCACCTGCCAGCATACGGGGCTTTACCCTGGTGCTGGGCTGAGACGAGTGACCCACCAGAGCTCGGCTCTGTGGCTTGGGGTGTCGGGCAGCTGTCGCCAGTGAGGGGCTGGTGACACCTCTGAAGGCTCAGCCTTCAGCCTCGCCAGGTCCCAGGTCACCACTCCAAGCAGGAGCCAGGGCAAGGGGAGTCAGCATAAGGTATGGCTCCTGAGATACTTGGTCACACATGTGCTCACTGACCAATACAAATACTCACGCTGTGAAAAATACCTGTGTTTGTGACAGGGACATTGTGATCAAAGAGCTCGAGGAAAGGAGTGACCCCCAGTCCCTCGGCTGCCACCTTTCTGCAGTGACCAACCATATGGACATCTTCCCACCCTGGATTTAATCAGTTCTTTCACTAGATTTTAACAACTACAGAACAACAAATGATACTTTTGCATTGAAGCTCTAGTCCCGTTCCCATTGCCACCACAGGCACCCCTGCACCAGGCAGCACCACAGGCAGGGTGGGAGCCCGCACAGCCCCAAGCAGGGCAGGGGACACTGCTGGTGGGGGCTGGAGCCATGGGTGACACACAGAAATCTTGGGGTTTGCTCCAAGCCTGTAAAAGGACACAAGTAACTTCACAACAAGCAACGCTCTTGAGTGAAGTCAGCCTGGAGAAAATAAGCAGCTGCCTCTGGTAGCTGAATCAGGCTGCTCCGTGTAGGACATGAGGGCTCAGCCCCCCCATACCCAGTAGCGTTCCAGGTACTCCATGGTGTTGCTGTGGGGCTAACCTATATATATACCTAAATACCTATATACCTATATACCTAAAATACAGCTATTCCTTTCAGCTATTCCAAGTCCCCCTGGTGTGTGCATTGTTTGTGTAAGGTGTCCCCACAACCATGCGAGATTTTTGGTCACACAGTGTTGTTGGTGTGAGAGTATCTGTGACACTGGCAGTTCCTCTGGGGAGCTGCTCCTCAGCTGAAGGTTTATAGAAACTCAAAAAAAAAAAAAGACAGTTCTATATTTCTGGTATTCGTGGCTAATTTGTGACCGTATCTTGATGAGCCCACCATAAGAGTACAGCCAGTTTTTTAGTCAGTTTTTGAAGAGGGAAGCTTGCTTATATCACGAAAAGTAGAGATGACATGAACCTTTTCAGCATACAGCAAGGAAGGTGTGTTTAGCTATGAGCAGGAGCAAAGCTGTTGATGTAACCTAATTTAGAAATACTTTTTTGTTTGTTTGGAGCTGTGTGTGACAGACGGTACCAGGTTTGATGTGTTGACTCTCCAACTAACATCTCCCCCTGTTCCTACAACGGCTTCAGTTGCCTGCCAAAGAAATCTGGGGTGGGTAGGAAAACCTGGCCAGCTCTGGGGAATGATTTAATTTCCTCTTGCTAATCTGGTTAGGGGCTCTGAGACAAGGAGGATGAGGAAAGGCAGGAGCAGCTGGAACAGTTGTCCATAGAGGCAGCTTATCTGTCTGTTTCTGCTGACTATAGAGGGAGCCTAAAAACCTGGCTGTCTAACTCAGACACAGAATAAAATGGATAAAATAAAATGCAGCCAATCCTCCTGTTCTCCCCACAGACCAGTTTCTCCGAGCCCTCCCAAGTGTATTCATCAGAAAACAAGCTCTGTGTGTTAGCACTTTTTACAGGTTCCTCCAGTCAAGCTGCAGAAGCGAAGAGCTCAAACCCACCCGTCATCTTCATCCTTGCAGCCTCCTCACCCAAGGCTGATGGCACAGGACTGCAGCTTCTTGATGGACACCGTACAGAGCAAAGTAGGTTCAAAAGTAACTTGGTTCCTATGCCTCACTCAATACACTTTACATATTCCTTTTTCCAAGCATTTCCTGCCCATTAACTAGGACACTTCACTCTTATAAGGCCAGCTGGATCGTGCAGCTAAGTTTATGTCAGCTGTCCATCAGCATTCATTATCTTATTACCATACTTATATTATTGTTGCAGCTTAGCCTGGCAATTACTTTGTAAAGAAAAGAACAATTCCACCAGACAACCCAAAGAAGTCTCATTTAACAAAATGAATTTTATTTTTCTTTTTTTCCCCACTAATACATGCTAGATTGCTGTAATTTCCTCTGGGTAATAGGCTTGCTTTGACTAAGCTTCTCAGACCTATATTTCACTGCCTCCATTTTTTGCAAAATTTAATAATAAACATTAAAAAAAAACAATTTAATCCAGTCAGCAGCATGTTCCCTTGTCATCTCTAGATGCTGAGAGAAGAGGTAGACTCTCGCTAATCTGAAACAAATAACACCAAACACCATGCTGAGGAAAATCCTTTATATTTATGTTAGCTTCCAAAATCATGGGCCATTCCTGCGTCCGGATGCTGAGAATGTCTCCGTGCATTATGTACCAGTGAGGCACTGCTATGAACTGTAAACCTAATGTGGATTTAATATACAGCCATTTTGCAAACCATGGGTCTGTGAGATGGACAGAGACAGAGGGGTTGGTCGCCATTCCACATTTTTCCACAAAACACCCAGACTGCTCCCAGAGTAAGAGCAGGGCAGAGCTTATTATTTAGCATTTCTAAATCCAATCCCTTTCACTCCTCTTTTCAGAAGATTTCATAACATACTACCATAGAAAAAATGCAGAAGATACTTCCCAGCAGTAAGAAAGTAAGAAATAATTTAATATTATTTGGTATCAGTTGTAAATTGAGTTCATCACATAGCACTTAGGAGTAAGTTTTGCCCATAGTATTAGATTTGGGGAATGGCATATGGTACATCAAGTGATTAAGGCTCTAAACTGCACATTTAAGGTCTGCTCTTAACAAAGTTCTTGAGAGTTTTGCAATTAATGGGAGAATTGGGTCTTTCGTAATCTATTTAAGCAGAATATACCATGCACCACGCTAAACTCCACAGCAAACAAGCCACCCAGGCGTGTGTGTCCCCCTGGAGCCCAGAAGCCCCCGAGAGGCGAAGGGCGATGGGGCGCAGGCAGGAGGGCACCTGCACACATGGCCAGACTGTGTTGGGCAGCACGACCTCCCCAGTGCCCACCTTCTGCGGCCCCACTGCCCCCCAGCACCATCGTTTGCTTCATACAAAGAGCATTTCTCATTCCAGGTTTATGTGCTTTTTAAAAATCTAGCACGAGCGACTTCATCCCAGGAGCTCTGCTCTTGCATAGTCGTGTCCTGCTCTCTTTCTTTTTGGAGGCAGCTTATAAATTCCTGAAAATAAGGATTTTTAATGGGAGTGCTGATTCAGCTTGAACTTTGCTGTACCAGCACAGAGAGCATTGAAAGGATAAAATAAAAGGACTTTGCAAACTCCAGCTCTGTGTTCCCAGTGATTTTCTCTAGGGAACAACCTGGCAAGTTATCTGACAATACCCATCCAGAGAAGCTTTCGGTTTGCCTGTGCGCTGTGCATGCCAATGAGGTCTGGAATAAACAATCCATGCAGCAAAGTGGTGTATTATTTATGCATTGTCACATTCATCTATAGAGAAAATTGGTCCTAAATTAAAAAAGCAGGTATCAATATTGCCTATGTGCTGGCCCCTGGGGAGAAGCTTGAGGGAAGAAGGCAAAATTTCAGTAATAAAGGCTCTTTTCCTCCTATCGATGTAAACAGCCTGTACCACTGGAGCAGTGTTTGTGTTAGCAAATACCCTGAGATGTTTCACAGAAATCAATCTGCAGAGTAAAATCGCCTAAGATAATAAAAATTCAGCAACTTCCCAGCTCAAGCCCAGGCCTTGCTGCATGTTTGGGGTTGGAGGTGAAGGGTGAGGAGAGCAATGGGTCAACTCTTTTAATTTTTCAGAGCACAGATCATGCAACCATATCCTCCGAGCCCTGAATACCACACTGGTTACAGCTTGGTTCAATCACATTCAAGGACAGGAGAAATTGTAGGAGGGAAAGCAAGTGGAATTGGCTGCAAGCTGCAGGAATGCATGTTTGGAGAAAACTTCTGCAGCTGAGTGAACTGGGAGGGAACCACTCGTACAGAAACCAAATGACTTGGCAGGTAATTTTATATCCTTCTCCTGTGGTTGCTTATTCTCATTGCAGCACAGCAAAGCCAGGGCCTGGCAGTCTGGGATGACATGTCATCCCTGGCTCTGTCACCTCAAGGAGCTTTGTGCCCTGCAGTGGCTGTGATGTAGAGAACAGAACTACAGTTTCACTGTAAAACCAAGCAGGGTAAAATCTTTCTTCACTGTAAGACCAGGCAGTGAGTAGAGGGAAGGGTTGTCTGGGATGATGGCAATTTGTGTGGCTGTTCTGCACATTGGCCAGCGGGCCTAGTGAAAACAAGTAAAGGAGTCAGCTAGCCTTAATTTTAACATGCAGAAAAATCCAAGGTTTGCTCCAATTTTCACCTAAAGCTCCTGGCATTACAGCCACATACAATCCTTATTCATGTCACCTCCTTTTCTGTCTCTTCCCCATTCTAAGCAGCCAGGTCCACGAACACGCTGGCTCCTGGGGTACAGGACTGGGCTCCGATCACTCAAACCCATGCTTGCTGATGCTCGCAGTGCCAGAAGGAGCCATGAAAATCCCAAGAGTCCATCCCTCAAGTCCAAACACCCTTGAAATTCCACAGACCCCTTTAAACATTGGTCTTACCAGTAGTGAGGTCCATGAAACTTCCCAGGCAGATGGTCTATACATGCAATAAAGCTCAGGTTAGGTATTCCCTGAGGTCTGGTGTAATGAAGTCTTGCACCACTGTCTATAACTGGAAAGAGCTGTAAGAGAGCAGAGAAGCATCAAACAGAGCTGAAGAGACCACCTTCTCTGACCAAGAGCTGATGGTGCCTCTGGAGACCAGCTTAGGTGATTGCTCCAGGTTTTCCTTCGTCATTCAACACATGCAACTCTGTAAACCTCAAATGGTTTCTGATCATGCACATCCTTATGAGGTTTTTGGTTATGACATGATGAAAGGCAAGGCTAGTGCCTTCTCCAGCAGTGTCAGAAACCCCATGAGGACTTGTGTTCACCTGGACCCTCTTATTACCAAACCTGGTCAAAAAGCAGATATGTTGAGGTGCGGTGGGACGGAAGGTGTTGGGTTAAGAAGAAATGATCAAAAGGTTGTTTTTTTCAAACCTCAAACTTGTTTTTTTATACCAATTATGAATGAAAATTGAAGTTGGCTTTTGTTCTATTGATTGAAAAAGGGAATGATGGGTGAAACTCAGTGGAAAGGACGTGAGACTTTTACAGAGGTGCTCACATATGATTGATTCATATCACTGAGATTTAGAAGGCTAAAGAAAATCCATACAAAGGCTAGGGAAGGTTTTTCAGATCTCAGATGCCATCAAGGCCATAAATGCACTACTGCTTTTTGAACATTAAAAACCCACACATTGTTAGGAGCCTTTGGACTCCAGTATTTTTATCTGAACTACTCTTACTATAGATTTTAGACTTCCTCTCACAGTAATTGTTCCTCATTTCATCATACTTTTCATTATAACTTACAAAAAGCAAGAAGCAGGAGATTCAGAACTTACAGTGCTGCAGCTCACTTTAACATCTTCTGAGTATATTTATTTAGAAAGAAAGAAAAAGAGACTTTCAATAGTCAGGAAAATCTAGGAAACACAGTCTGTGCAGTTACATGGTCCTGGTCCTTAGGCCAGGTTGTGCCAAGGACTGAGCGGTTCCTAGCAGTCCATCAGCCATCAGACACAAATCCCAACCACATCCAGTTTTAAATTCAAATGTCCCGCAGTCATACAAATTTACTTTTTCTTATGAGTGCCTTTCACTTTTCACCTAGTATAGATATCAGGAAACCAGAGTTTTCTCTGGGTTGTTGTTTCCCCAACACTCTGTTAGACCCTCGTACCCATGTATACCAGGAACTGGCCCAGCAAAACGTGCACTGCAGCACTGCAACTGAGTGCAGGCAGAAGCAGAAGTAAACCCCTCACTGCCTGTGGATTTGCTATGGCAGGGCTGTGCCACAGCTGCTTTTTCTTTTGATGAAGTTTGCGGCCTGTCAAATTTTAGGACTAATTTGATTTTCTGCAAGTCTGCTGTTCGGCCGGTCTTCCTGCCCTTCGCTCTGAAGGTATGTGCTAAAACCAGTCAACTTGGAGAGCATAAAAGCAGAAGTATTCCAAATGCTTTTCTCTAAGAGGCACAAACTAGTTACACAGTTCTTCAGCAGTTCAAAAGCTAATTGTACTTTAAATGCAGTAATGGCAGAACCTGTTGGCCACAGGCATTTGCTCGTTACTTTTGATCCTCTCCAAAACAGATCCCCTCAGATGATATCTAACTTCCCACTGTTCGCTTTCTTTGAACTACATCCCTCAACATCAATTAAAAAGTGCTGACAAATGAGTGTGATAAAGATCACTAGTCCAGCAAATGCCTAAGAGTATGTTGATTTCCTTAGTCTCTAATAATAAAATTAAAACCTAAGAGGGTTTCATTCTTTCCAGTAGATTCAGAGTGTAATAGATACAAAGTGAATGATATTAAATTTAGGTGATTAGGAACCAGAAAGGGGTTGTTTTTCTGTTTACTGGCAGTCTGACAACCACTGCAGTCTCACAGGGAGAGATTTCCCAACCCCACAGTGCTGCTGGAGCCTTTGGGGGGAACAACCCCTTCACAGGTGGGCAGCACACACCTGAGAAGAAATCACAGCAATCTACAAAATCTTGCAGAGGTTCTGGGGCAGGGCAGCACCCAATCAGGTCCCAGGGGGCTGCACCCCTGTCCGTGTCCCCGGGGCACCCATCAGCCTGCCCTGCCCTTGCAGCAGTTGTCAGCCTCCCCCAGCAGCTCAGGATCTTTCACTGCAATACTTGTTTGCAGTGTCTACCAGCTCTGACTATTTAAAGCCATCGGAGATTTACATCAGGAGTCTTTAAATATAGAAGTAATTTTGTGTAAACTCTTGCCTTTATTGCAGCAAGAAGGGAGGGAAAAGCCTTTCTTTTTTTAGACTTGGCAGGAAACAAGCAGTTAAAGAAGTGAATACTATAAAATGAAAATCTTAAAGTGATTACAAATATGAAAGGAGTGAATACCAAATTGAAACAGCCATTTAATCAAGATAAAGTACAGAAATCCAGCAATTGGCCTCTTTCCATGATCCTGTAGAGCTGTGCAAAGGAGGAAGCTTACTGTAGCACTGCCAGTCTCAGTTGATCAGCTGCTGACTGTCACACCCCAAAGTCTTCCACCCTTCGTGGCTTTTCACATGCAGAATGCCTTCCTTTATGGATCACTCTTGATGTAAAGAGGCTTTAATTATTCAAGAACTGAAATAAAGATGAAAAAGTAATTGCATTTTAATTGCTCTAAGAATGGCAGGAAGCTGCACTGTGACTTAAATACTGAAAGGTGAAGATTAAGACTGTTAAAATGCCTTTCCTTCAAACACAGCTTCTTTGTATGTTGTGCCAGTCTTCCCTCACCCCATAAAGAGTCACGCAAGTATACGCCAGGTTTATTCCTAAGCTCCTGATATGGTTTGGTCTGCTAGACAGGGACATCTACAAACTCGAGCTTTTTACCATAAGCAATTTTAAGGTTGAAGGATTTTATTATAATGTACCAATACCAGACTTCTCAGCTTGAGATATTTGCTTACCTCAAGCACCTACAGACTGGGCAATAATGGCCCTTTGGAGGCAGGTGACAGCAGTGGGAGGGTGCAGCAATGATTTTATATGGTAGGGAAATTACATTGTTCAATGGGCAGCTCGCACTGCCTGACAGATCATACGACTCTGGTGGCCCCACCATGGAGAACCTTGAGTTGGTTTTCCTTGTTATGTGCAATTGGCACACAAAATCCCAAGGATTTTGGAATGGGGTGGGAGGGCATTAAAGGAGATTTGTCTTCTTCTCACTGTAACTTGTATGTCCATTATGCTAAAGTGTAGATGGGAACAAATCCCGTCAGCCAGCCGCAGCGGTGGGATGCAGCCTGGCCAGGTAGCCTTTGGCAAAAAAACTTCAAGACCTGATCTAGGCTGACATGAGCAACAATTTGGAAATTAGTGTGAAAGTCACTGCTCAATATACACGTATCAGCTGTGAATGTCTCAGTTGTCACAAAGACTTCCTTCCTTCTGTACAAGGGAGTTTTCTGCTTTTGTTGCCATCTCTGTCACAACAGGAGTTTTAATTCCTCACGTGAGCTCCCCGTTCCAAAGCAGAGCGTTCTCTCCTGCATGCAGCTCCTCCTGTGATGACCCCACCCAGCAGCATCAAGTCAGACAGAATAAGCTCAGGAATGGAAGATATGTGGGTGGAATATAGAGTGAGGCTATTGACTTGGCTTGCCAGGCACGGGCTGGGGTTGATGCCACGTGTGAGCTGAACAGTAATGAAAACCTCATACTTTATCACCTTTTAAAACACATAGAGGGATGTCCAAACAATTACTTTCAGTGAATGATTTCAGGCAGTCATTAGCTTCATAAAGAGAGAATAACACACATAAATAAACAGGCAAGTCTATTGTGAGCAGAAGAAAGCTATCAAAACAGTATTCAAGAAACGATCTAATGTATAGGGGGAAGCAGACTTCATTCTCTCCCCCTCTTTATCTCTCTCTTGCTACTCCTCTTGTTTCTTGCAATGATTGTGATGCTCATATGAGTATGAGTGTGAGTTCAGAACTGAATGAAGTTATGCAGTATTTTCATAAGCAGCCCAAAGAGAAGCCTTGAGAATATAAAGATGTTATTATTTGTGTAGTTTATTTTTGCTGAAGAATCATTAATCCAAGTTGCAAACTAGAATGAAACTAAAATTCCTCTATTTATTAACTAATTGTTCATTTAAATCAAAGTGAACACAAGCCAGATATTGGCTATGCCTCAGCAGATTCCTGCTCTGTGTTAGACTGCTGCAGGTTAGGCAGACCCAGTTCCCACCAGGAATGAGACAGGAAGGGAACTGTAAGTCACCATGTGATCCCTCCAGGTGTCCAGGACACTCATGGCCTGGTGGTGCTGTTACTTGGAGAGGCTGAGCCAACCCCTCAGTGCAAAACCGCAATGTGAGGAACAGCACAAAAGGCTGCTCTGGGTGGAGATGAAGCTTATTGAGAAAAGATTTTGCTAAGTTAAAAGCAAGAGCAAAGTAAATATGATATTCTACAGCCCTGTGTAATGGGAATACCACCATAGTTAAGGCTGAATTGCAATTTGCATTCAAAAGTAGGAAGAAATTACTCTAGTTCGCATTTCAATGAATGAAATTCATCTAATGAATTAGCATATGTTGCTGTGAGACAATTTCCAGTTTCAGAGGAAGCCAAATTTTGTGCACAAGGGTTTAAAATTGAAATATTTCTGTTTTTCTTGCAAAAATACTCTCAAATATTCCTTCTTTAAAATGTTGCCTCTCTTCCCCGCACGCCACTGGGGAGTCCTGCCCAGGGGAACCCCCACATTCCTATTGCAGAATGGAAATTTTGTGCAGCCTCTTAACTTTTTTTTCCAAGCCAGGGAAAGGCCAGTTAAGCCCTTTGTGGACACATCAACAGGAATGTGCAGGTGCCCTGGGGAAAGGGACCGGAGGAGAAGGTGCAGCAGCCATGCAGGGCGAGCTGAAGCCCACCCTGAGCACAGATACCACCATGCTTCTCCCACAATGCGTACAGCAACCCATAATTATATTTATCCCTGACTCTGCCTCCAGACTCCTCAGTAAGGAGCCACCCAGCACAGACCCTTGGCAGCAAGGGATGCTGTGAGCTGCTCCATGCTGTGAGGACCCACAACTGGTCCCTTCCCTGCTGCCCTGCTGCAGTTCGTGCTCTGTTCCTTGCAGGATGATTTCAGGACACTTGGTGGGGTTTCAGTCTCACTAAGAATTAGACACATCAGACCTGAACATAGCACTCAAAGACCAGAAGGAAATATGGGAGATGGTGCCAATGGCCACATGTTCTTGAAATCCCAACCCATGCCTACACTCCTATGTCAAATTTGGCACCCACACAAGATAGATCTCTGCCACAGATTTAAAGGTGCTTTGAGCACAGGAGAGATTTTCTCCCTCTTCATGCAGCTTAGACCTACAGCTGGCCAGACCCTCTCTGCTGGACTGTGAGGATAAAGGTAAAACTCATTCACGAGCTGCAAGAGCCCCTAAAGTATTTTTTATAACACCTGTAAATGACAAATCACCTGTAGTCATTGCAACAGCTTCAGGGTCACCTCAGAAAATGGTGCTGGCATGATTCAGCGTGGCTGCAAAACTGGACATAGTCACACAGTAAACAAGCTTTCTTACAAGGTACTTGTGCTTCCTGCTCCTTCTTCAAATACAAATAAAACAAATACCTTATTGTTACCATTAAAAATTCAGCACCTATATTGTTTAACACATCAAACCTATTATGAACAAAGTGCTAACATATTTTAAAGTAATGAACCAAGCACAGTATCTAACAGCAAGGCCACTGCGTTGTTCTTGGCGAGTGTGGTAGAAGGATGAAATTATATTTGTGACAAGAGACATCACTCGGTTTGAATATCAGCTCTATTAAACAGAAAATAGCAGATGCATCAGCTCTACGGTACCTCTAATAGCATGCTGAGGAAAGTATTTGGTAGGGTCAGTAGGTAAAAACTGAGCAGAATCATTCTCCTCACTGCTGCCTTCATAGGAAGCTACAGAAGTAATATGCATTTATGGGGAAATTTAACTGAGTCTACGGAGATTCATTCTGTGAGAATTTTCCTTTCTTCCACGGTAGTTGTTTGGGTTTTTTTTCAGTTTCATATTATGAAAATGATTATTCAGAAGGGGAAAATAGCATTGTACACATGCCACTGTGCAAAGAGCAACTTTCGGAGGAGTAAAACATTATAATGAGAGAACATGGCAAGTTGATTTACAAGTGAGTAGAAAATGTGACAGCAAGAGAATAAAGACTCGTTCTCACGGGGTGATGCCACCTGTAGCGCTGACGTGGGCTGGTTGTGCAGCCGCTGCAGAGCCTCGTGCTGTGCTCAACGCGTCGTGCGCAGCCTCTGCTGTTTGCAGAGGATGCAGTGGTCTGTGGCAGGTTAACCACAGCAGACGTGAAGTTAGCCTCAGTTTCCCCTTGGCTAAAGCCTCCTTGAGGGTATGCAAAGCCTACTCTGCTCAAGGATAGTTCAAAGGTCTGTACGTCACACCAATACTCTCTCAATTCATTTCAACCATCTTAAGAGAAGTTTATTTCTCTTTCTAGAGGGATCTTCACCTCATCAGGTTTCCATTTCTAAGGCAGAGACCCCGCAAAACCCTGTTCCCATCTCAGCCTCCGCTCTACAGCTCACACACTGGCCTAAGGCCATGTGAAAACCAGTCCACAGACAATTTGAGTACAGGCGCAGGGGAGAAGACCTTTACAGCAAGCATCGCCAAACTGTCAGTGGCCTCATTAAGCAGAGGGCACCTCGGTCCCCAGACGTACAGGGACAGCACGTGGGTCATTAACAAACCCCGGGCTGCCTGAGACACAGCGCAGGCAGCTGCGGGTCTTACGGCAGGATAAGCCTTGCTGCCCTGCCAAAGGAAGAGACAGAGAGCAGAGAGGTTAATTAGTTCACACTTTTAATTAATTTGCCATTCCTAACAGATTCTACAGATATAGTCCTGCTTATCCAACAGGGTATATTACTTGTCAAATGGGCAGCATATGCTTTCGCAAACAGCCATGCCCACACATGCACAAAGTTCCTGTGAGCCTAGTGTGACCAGGAGAAGGTATTTTGGTCTTCAAGACTCATCCTCTCCTTTTCAGACTGACTGTTAATCTGGTCTCATGAGACTGACCATTAATCCAGTCTCAGACAGGCTTCTCTGCACTGAACCACACTCTCTGTGTGTGTGGTTCTTTGCCTGTGTGCGCACACTGATGGGGTTTCTTGTTGTTGCTGGAAAGAGTCATGTTTGAGCCTGCCACAGTTTCTTCCTTTCTGCTCCATCTTAGGCAGTGGAGAGAAAGAGCTGATCACCGCCTGCAGTGAGACCTGACCTCGGGCAGAGCTGTTTGGGGGGACGGGAACTGAGTTCCTCCCGGGTCCCCCAGCACTGGCCTGCCAACATCAGTGCTGCCCCTGACACGGCCGGGTTGCAACTCCACCTCTTCTGCCCTGATTGCCATCCTCCCAAAGCACAGGCATGCACTTAGGCATCTCACTGAACATAAAGCAATGCACATGAATTTGAAATTAATCCCTTGGACAGATGTCTGTAGGAGCAGGCTTCTGCTCCACAGTCAGCACAGCCCAAGGACACAGGCTTTCATACCCCTTAAGCTGTCACACCCCTCATCAGAGTTGTATCACAAAAAAGCAGAGGTTAGCCCCAGAAATCAGTAGCTCAGCACACTGAAATGTCTGCCACGCTTCTGTGGCTGAGGGATTGTGGTTTCTTACAGGCAAGCCAGTGGTGTCCTGGATCTGTATTTTAGCACTAGGCAGCTGCCCCCTCCACAACACTGGGAGAGGTTAGAAATCCGGTGTCAAGCAAATAATAGTATTTCTATTTCTTGCTGCATGAGAGGAAAGGGGAAAGAAAGAGGTGAGAGAATCAGACCTCAATGTTTTGAACAATAATTAATAGCAAATCCGGGTGGCACACAGAGAGTGCCCTATGGCATCCGTACAGAGGAGCTTGTTTGAGCCAGAAAGCTGCCCTCCGAGACTGTAGAATTGGCTGGGAATATTGATGCAATCAACAATTATTTGATTTGGAAATCAATGCAAAGGAGATTGTTTGCTTGCTTTGTCCAGTTTAGTCCATGAAATACTGGCTTCAATACAAGGAGGAATTCAGCAGAAGCAGGAAGGGGATTTTGAGGAGGGGTGGAGTGGGGTGTGTTTGTTATTTTATCAGACATCCGTCTGGATGCTAGCTGGTGAAAACTTCAGCATTCAATCAAATGTTTTATGTGTGTCTATAATAATCCCAACAAAGGACCAGCTGACAGCTCATGATCATTTAAAGATAGAGCAATTTCTATTTAGCAGTCTTGTGACTGCATTTTCTGTATCTACGTGCAAGGCTTCCTAATCGTTATGTGGGTTTTGTTGCAGCTTGGCTGTAAATGAAACACTATGAATTTACAGGAAACCCAACACAAACACTAAGTCTTTAAGAAGAATATTAGTAAACTGTTCTCCTGGGTCACAAGGCAAAGAGACTACATATGCACAGCTATTAAAGGTTGCCAGGTCCAAGTTGTTGGGCTTGTATTCTAACGCTAGCAGTAGTGATAATTCTTCACAGATAATTTGTATGAGAAAGGAGAAGAGCATTCTTTAAACTTCGGTCACATTAAATTGCATATTCTGCTTTAGATCCAGGGAGATGCTTCTGCCAATCATTCCTGAGAGCACTGCAAGAATCCCTGGGTGAAAATTTTGTGGTGTGGGCTGGGAAGCAAACTAGTAGGTATGTGATAAATGTGCTCTCCTAACATTAATATGCTGTTTGAAATATATTAAAAGCTCTGTGATAAAATCCCAGACCCCATCTGAGGGTCTCATTCTGCCTCATGAATTTTGCTGAGAAGCCAATTTCTCCACAGAAATCACTATAAAAACCTCTATAAAAAATCAACACCAGGAAGAGCAGTAAATGATACAGCAGAGCTGAAAGCTTGCCATCTTAGTATAGCCCTTGGGAAATTTATCCTCCTTAAAATCAGCGGCTTTGTCAGTTATGATGTAATTATTTCATCACTCACTGTGGGAAATGGAGGTTTTGTCATCCCCCCTTGCCATCCAACAGGTTACTCAGATTCCCATGAAATGCTTCATCTCTCCATAGTCGGTTCTCCTTAAAGACTAAAACTTCAACCTCCTCAGAAAGTCCTCACATTTCTGACACAGCCCTTGACCTGTGAGGAACAAAGTACCTCCCTTGACACAGGAAATCACGTCTGCAAGGTTACCACCACAATCCCAGCATGTCTGTGTAGGCCTGGACCTCTTTGATGGAAGGATCCCACCAGCTGAAGATACCTCAGTGCCTTTAAGCAGTGGGGCCGCTGCAGTTCTGCTTTCTGTGCCAGGACGTGTTTCCCCTTCAAACGCCTCAGGGAAATCGAAATAACTACCGACCAAAGGAGGTGCCAAAATATCAGCTTATAGAAGATGCTCTGCTGCTTAGAACAGATTAACATATTTTACACACAAAAGCACTGAATGGAAACATTGAGTTACCCTATATTTGGACATTGGGCAATACCAACATAATCCAAAGAAAAGTAGAACAATCTGGCAATGGAAAATGCCATCGGCAGTGAGGCTGAGCCAAGTGCAGCATTTAGCAAGTCAAAAGGATTACAGCAGTTTGGTTTGTGATCACCTTAGACCTTAGAGGCTTTTCACTAACCTTTTTTCTGCAACTAAATTCTTCACACAGCAGATAATTTGAGTAGTGATTCAATTCACTGCAGTCTCCTCCATGAGTCATTACTGAAGCAACGCTTAAAAAAAGGTTAAGCATTTTAAACAAATAGCTCTGTCTTTTGAGATGGGATGCAAACCCCAGCTGGTCACAACCAGATATTCAGACAAAAGGGACTTCGATTCTCACAGGTGAGATCCATCTGCATCCACTGATGTATTTTTATTTCAGCAATTCAACACTATCCTTCAGCCTCTTTCTACAGCTATTCAGTGAGGCTTTTTATCTCTCTGTTGTATATTTGTAATATGTATTCACATTAGAAAGACCTAGACAATTTGGACAGTGGCCACAGCTTTTCAGATCCAAAAAAAATACCCCTACCATTAAAATTATTAACTAATTGGAACAGCTCTGCTGTACTGGCAGCAGAGAAGACTATTCTCTCTCCTCTGAGTGGATAAGGAGCGTTTTTTGTGCTGCTGTGCATTGTGGAAAGGCGACTTTACCCACGGGAGGGCAGTGCCGGGTGAATTGTTTCTATTTCTGTAATATGCTCTCCTAGCAAAGCACCTGAAGAGCTGCTTCTTCCTCTTTTATTTCACCAGCGTGGATGGAGAGTGGCAGATGCACAGCAGCAGCCCTCACAGCACTCCGTACCTCCATGGTGACAGGTCACAGCCTCTGTGTCCAGTCTGAGCCAGCTGAAAGCTTTCTTCTGCTGCAACACTGCCCCAGAGATCTGCATCCATAGGGATGCTCTGCACTGGGTCTGGGTTCAGACTGCAGCCCTGGAGGCAACCGGCTCTGCAGCTCAGTACTAAGCTCAGCAGCTATCCAGGCTTCTACCCGGGCACAGTTGTACTTAATTCCAACACCATTCAAAACTAATACCACCATTGCCTGTAATGCAATAGTTGAGCCACATCCAAACTTTGCGTGTGTGTGAGATAAACACTACAGAGGCTCTCGGCTTACCTATTAAGGTGTTCGCCCTGTTGTTCTTACCAACATCAGCACTGATGACAGAAAGCAAGCAATGCATTTTAATAAATCTGGAGAGCTGTGTTTGGCTTCCCAAGTAGTTCTGCAGTCTTGTTTGTGGAGGGGAGCTACATGCTGCTGCAAACTAGGCGAAGGGGAAAGGAGATGAAGCAAATGTTTCTGAGATTCAGATGAGCAATCTTCTGTGCAAACAGACAATCCCTGAAGCCAAGGCAATTGCAGAGATGTTTTGATTAAACAAGCCAGGGATCACTGGATTTCTTCTCCTGCAGAGGCCAGGAAAGGAATGAGACAAATTCCAAGTGCCAGTCAGTGTAAGTAATGGGTTTGAGAGCATCCCCATACTGACTTCACCCCTTGTTTCAATACCACCTATAAATTCTGTGATAAAACTAATATTTTGAGAAGCAGCACCTTCTCTTTCACGATTTCTATCAAGTTAACTGGCAAAGGTTTATTCTCTGATTTTCCCTGCTAAAAATGCTCAACAGACACTTGTTTCATTATATAACCCCATTCCAGTTTGCACCCTTTTCCCTTCTCTTGCCTTCCCCAGGGGTGCATTACCACAGATTCCCATCCAGACTGCACAGGCTTCGTGGGCCCTGCTTCTGTGTGAGTCTTTGCATGCTCTTTGCTGTTACATTTCTGCCCTCTAATGGGTAAAACGAGCTTCGCAATTTCTCTTGCTATTCTGAGGAAGACGAAAAGCCCAAAAATATTAAATGCATTTAAATGCATTAATTCTCCCCCGTCTCTGCCCCACTCCCACCCGCACAGGCAAGGGCCAACCCGCCTGGAAGGCTCCAGCTGGCAGGAGCCAGAGCCTCCAAGGCTCCTATAAATATTTGTTCTGCTCAAATAAATATACACGTTTTCAGTTTCTCAGCCAATTTGGAGGAGTTCACATCAGAGAACTAGGCTTTATCACCAGATTTCTTGGACCTCGGAACGCGATGGTTTTATTTAACCAGAACTTCAGAGCACTTTTTTTTTTTTTTCCTGTGAATGCAAGCTGCAAGATTAAGGGGAAAGACAAAAATCCCTGAAGGAAAGTAAAATGAAACAGTAGAAATATTAAGGCCAGAGCTTGCTGTGTGTCTAGCCAGAATGGAATAATGAAACTTTAAATGCTAACTAAGACAACTATAGAGACAAATTTCAAAGTTACCAACCCACTAGATTCCACTGGATAGCTCCTGTGAAATGATGGAGCATAATAGGTCTTAAAACTCTGCCAAAGAAGAGAAGAATTAGATATGGTGGAAGCACCGCATCATTACACCTGAAACAAGGAAGTCAGATGGATGAAAGATGTTTTTTAAAGGCTCCTGTAAATATTTGTACATTAGTTTCAGTCTGAGTAGCCTGCGGGAGCAGGTCAGAGCCATTCAGGCAGCTGTGAGCAGCTCCAGCGGCAGTGCGGCCCGGTGAGGAACAAGGCAGTGCAGTGATTCAGTGGATCCTTCAAACAGTTTTTGAAAACAGCTTTCACAAGTCGTAGCTCATGTTTTCACTTGGTTAATTCCTTCCAGTTGTGAGCTGTTGTTAGAATTTGCTTCTGTGTTTTGAATAGTGGGGGGAAAAGCCACCTCTTTTTTTTCAGCGGGAAACTACAGAACAAAACAAACATTGTTGGTTCATTTCCAAATTGCGTTTTTCATTCCATCATGGCTTTGCAGCTAAAAGCACTGAATTGCTGAAAAGAGTTAGATCTGTCTACATCTTTTCATCATAAAAACTGAGAAAATCCCCATTAAAATGAAATCTGAGCAAGGGTGGATAGCCAGCTGCAAGTTAACTTACAAAGGGCACAGGTCCTACTGAAGCAAAATATCCCAATGTCATTCCCTGTCATGGCCTTCTTATTGTGTTCACTTTTGTCAGCTGCTGAAAGCAACCAATTTGACTTTAAAAACAACAAACCAGAAAAGCAGAACACGGTACGCTATAGCTTCTGACACAGCTTCTTGACTGCCTCTATGCAAACCGAAGGTAATGTTTTTTTCTTTTGTCAGAAAGATTTGGCTCATGGTACAACTGCTTCAGTGCAGTGTCCCGAACTAGACGGTGTTAATGCTATTTTAATCCACAGTTTGGCATTGCTCCTGCTGTATCCGCAGCATACGGATGGCAATGCATGAGGCCCTGTGTGTCTGCATACTGCACCTTGTGCTTCCCAAAAAAGGCAGAAGAGCCTTAATCCTCAGGGCTGACCAAGTTATTCCCTGCATAAAGTCCCATGGAAGAGAGGACAGACGTGACTGAATCGTGTTCTCTGCAGCCCTGTGCCCCAGCCTCTTTCATGCTGCGCTGGTTTACAGAGGATGTCGCTGGTACTCAGCGCCGGACAGGCAGCTCTGCTCATTCCTGTGCCTGCACCTCTGTGCCAAAGTACACAGGGCTGTGCACACCCTTTGATATGAGGTTGTATTGTGACAGGGAAATTTTACAATGCAAAACTGCTGAAGCCTAGGTCTAGCCCTAAACCTAAGCCTTGCATCTCCCTGGTATGTATTAATGCTTCTCAGCACATTGCATGGTCTGCACTAGAGGATTCTAAAGATCCCACCCAGTCGAATTTCCTTTGATCCTTCTGATTTCTTATTGAACCAGAAACTCCCCATTCCAATACAGATGTAATTCCAGCCCCTTTGGCAGTGTTTCCAATCTCTATTACAGATTCACCACTCCGAATAAAATGTAGTTGGTTTAGCACAGTCAGTGGACTGCAAAGTTTCGTCATTTAATTCAATCTCTTTTGCAGTAGTGCAATTCTCTTTCTATAGCCCTGCCTATTGAATAGGTGTATATTCTTCTGTGTCCTGGGCCTGTCTTGTCTGATCACACTAATAGACACGGCACATGGACGATGTCCATTGTGCTGGGAGGAGGGTGGAGACAAAGTCAGTCATCTGCAGTGCAGAGTGGGAGGGCCAGAGGGTCTTGAATGTTTCATATCCCTCTCATATTTTCCCTTAGATGTATTGTGAGGAATGTGATCAATTTAATATTTTTTTTCTACACATTAGAATAAAGAAACACAAAAATCCTCTTTGCATACACTGATAACACCTCATCAGCTGGCTCATTATAACCTATTGTGAGGCATTTCCAAAAATGAACATTTTGCTGTATGGGTCAGGAATAATTCTGTTGGTAGGGATAAAAGGTGCCAATACTCTGTTATAGCAACTTGTGCTACCTGAGGAATGTGCCTGTTCACATCTCAGGCACGTTCCAGTGCAAACCAGTAGCTTCAAACCTGCCCAAGCAAACAAAAAAACCCAAGATCGATGGGGCAGTCACACAGCTGCAGCATCTGGAGGCCAAAACCCCATCACCGGGAGCAAACTTCCCCACCACAGCACTGGGAGCTTCCTCACAAAAAGCCCTTGCTGTTTCAGCCGTAATTACATAAATCCCTTCGATGCATTTGTGTCAAAACCATTGATTAAGGAACAGCATTAATTAGACTTAATCCACACTTTGGAGGCACCAGAACATATCATCACAGCTTGAGGGGGTTTAGGGCAGCAGAGCGTGGGTCTCAGCAAGGCTTCCTTAATTTTATCCTCATGATTTTGAAGGTGTGAATACCCAGAGAAAGAGGGAGGAAAATGAAAGAAAAATAGCAGCTTTGTAAATTTAACCCTTCTGAGGTGCAGCTAGCACGCTGAGTTGTCTGTGAGGTTAAAACCTACTGTGGCTGTACCTAGATAAACTGTGTGCACCGTGAAAGATTCTGCCCTTGGAAAGAAACACGGAAATATCATTGAGGCACTAAATAACACAACTGTAAACACATTTATTTGCTGGTCTTGGAGCGGACAGACACCTGGCAACTGTGTGGGCAAAGGGCTAAATAAATCACCCTGGCAACGCTCCAGCCCCACCAGCCTGGTCCCAACACAACTGGTCACCCTGTCTGCCATGGCACTACAAAACCAGTTGTCTGCTAGAGAGAGCAGGAGGCCAGGCACAGACAGGAGGAGCAGCTATTTGGAAAGTGCTCCAGGTCTCAGGCTTTAATAGTTAAAGCAAACAGAGGAATCTTAAATAAAACAGAACACGCACACCAAATTTTAAAAATAACAAACCACACACCCCCCACACCTAAGCAGCAGCACTCACAACAAAAATGCAGTTCCAAAATTACTGAGATTCTGATAACTTCCCTTTAAAAATGGAATATTTTCTCATTTTAAAAAGTACAAAGGCTAAAATCTTCATAAACATCCTATTAAGAAACTTCTGCTGCTGTTTTAGAGTTTCAATTGAAATACAGTGCATGAAGGTTGCCATAGCTACAAGCAAATTTTTAAATAACTGTTTTTCATCAGAGCAGCTGCAGTATCGCGCAGAAACAAGGGTGAAGTGGGGAAGCTGGAAGGAGTCCGACCAACTTCAAGCTCCTAATCAACTGACTCCGAGATTTTCACAAACACAGCATATAAACTTTCAATACGCTTTCTGCTTTTTCAAGAAAATATTGCTCTTCATTTATTTGGCAGCATCCCAGCAAATGCCGCCAGCGCTGTGTGAGATCTCAGTACTTGGGCAGCGATGCAGGAAGGCTTGTGCTGCTCTGCCATCACCCGCACAGCAGCGGAGGTTGCAGGCAGGCCACAGATATTGATCCATACAGACGAATCTTCTGGGCAACCTACTTTTATTTCAAATCTGATTTTAAAATTTCCTTCACATCTTGAAATGAAACAGCTTCCTTCCCCCATGGCTGTGTTTATTTGTTCCAAAATCAATAGTTTTTTCGAGAGGTAGTAGACAAAAAAAAATTTACAGGGTAAAAGAGAAAGGAAAAAAAAGCAAAGGAAAGTCAGAGAAAACCTTAAAAAAAGTAGAAAATGAAAGTAAAAAAGAAACCCTTATCTTGGCAGATTCTTCTAACTAATTCCAAGTATTCAAAGAAGCATTCAAGGACAGGTTGGATCAGACTTTGAGCAACCTGGTCTAGTGGAAGTTCTCTGCCCACAGCAGGGGGTTGGAACTAGCTGATCTTCTGGGTCTCTTCCAACCCAACCCAAACCGTTCTATGATTCCATGATACATAAGAGCTGAGGCAATGTAAGTCCTGTCTTTAACACCGAAAATAAAAAACAGTGGAAGTTCCCTTGTTTTAGATACTTAATGGCAGACAGAAACATCTCAGTGCCTCAGAATGGCACAGCCTGCTTCAGCAATGAATGGTCAGAAAATGGGAAATAAGGATGACTACCAGAAAGACAACCTAGCAAATATCTTTCAAAATAACTAATGTAAATTTTAAATGTCTCTTTCCTAGTACAAAAATTGGCTGGTACAGCAGCGTGAGGGAAGGATGCCAGTGAACAGAGTGTATATATCTTGTCAAAGGCACGGACCTTCCAGGATATCTTTAGTTATTAACTTTTCTGATGTATAGCTTGTTTAAAGGAAAGAAACAGAAGATTTAAAAAAAAAAAAGCACAACCTGCTGTATGGTTTGGCTGCCAGAAAAACAGATTGTGAGTCACTGAAAACTAGTGACCTTAGTCAGCATATTGTGACTCCACAGCTTTTAAGCCCTGCTGTTTCTTTTCCAAGGCAGATGAGAAGCTTGTCAAAGCAGTAGTTTCCATATATACACATGCACACTCATGCTCACATTAAAGTGCTATTTCTCTCAGCGGTGCAGACATCAGGATTACTGAACCTGACATAAACTCATCATTTTCCTGGAAGCAAAAAGGGATACTAGCCAAAAAGATGAGGCATAGCTGGCAATAGCTGTGTTGTCTTGGGATACCAAAGGGCAGCAAGCATAGAGCCGGCTCTGCAGGAGTGTGCAATGCGCAGCCACTCGTTTGAAAAGGCCTAAGAACGTTTGCTGAGAATAAATGTCTGTCTGCAGCTTGCACTAACACCTCATTGGCATTCACTGGACAAGGCACACATAGTATAAAGAAATGCAGAGGCTTAAGGAGAAGATGATGGGTGGGAAGCAGCAAAAGGGAGCAGTGCTTCATGCCACAGGGCACCTTTCTCAGCTTACCTGCAATGCAAAACATCAAACACCTGCAAACCTGGCGCTGCGGCAGCTCCTCTCCCTCTGCCTCTGTCCACTCCACTCTCTGCGTTGCTTTGCCATTTATTTCCATTCTGTTTCTGAAGTAGAGCACAAGCCCCTCCAGCACTCATGAGATTTGGGTTTTTTTCCCCAGATTCAAGCACTACCACAGGGGAGAAAAGCCAAAAAAAAACCAGACAAGAGGTGCCCAAGAGAGGCATAAAGGAGCAAGAAGTGGGGACAAAATGTCAGCCAAGGGAGGGGGAGGCAGCAAAGTTCACAAACAATGGCAGTGGGTGACACAGGAGCACATTCACATCAGAAGACGAAGGGTGTAGGTGTTTGTCCTCATTTGTTTGTTGTGAACAGAAAGCCACAAGTGAAGAGCAACAAGCATGCAACAGAATTCAGGGCTGCTTCTCCATTTTAAGTGTTTTGACTCTCAGTTTATTCCTCTGCAAAATGAAGGTAGCCCTGCAGCTCTGCCAGATCTGTGCCAGGGCAACTCAGCCCATTGGTTTATTCAGAACAAGATAAACAGTAAGACCTGTGAATAAGCACCAGAAGGTGGCATAGATCAGCTTGAAAAACATATAGAGAGGGTATATATTTTTAGCATATGCTTTACTTGCCCCAAAATCGAGTTTCAAATCTACAGCAGCACTAATACAGCCGAATTCACTGGAACGATTCTGCCAAGAGGAAATAAGTACAATGAAAAATCAGAATTTCACTCCGAAATGAAATATTTAGAGGATCAGATTAAAGGGCTCGGTTTTGTAACTCAGGGAACAGCAGATGAGAAAATCCTTCAGAAGAGGCACAGCCATCGGAGTTGTGATGCTTTCAGTTCTGGTGCTTGTGCACAAAGCTGGTTAATTCAGCAAGGACTTGTATCAGTCGATGCACCTAACGGGCTGTACGTCTGACAGAGTGTTGGGAAATGAGTCACCGAGTCGCCTTACCTTCGGCAGTGTGAGACTGCATTACCCCGGTGTGCTGAGAGGCATGTATCCCCATGCAGGCTGGCTGGGCTGAGAGCTGTGCGGGGGCACCCTGAGCACTGCCCTGGTTACACAGAAGCAGAATACACGTGTATACTGCAGGGCAGCAGCATCAGGCAGAAAGAAGGTACATCGGTTTGAAACCGCATGCTAAAAATACGTCCTATTCAGCCGGAAAGACACAGCACTGTCAGTAGGACAGTCTGGGACTTGAAAACTTATCTGGCTTCAAGATCCCAAGAATATCCAAAAAGAAGATGCCTTGTCACCCAGGGCAAGCAAGGTTCTAAAGTGACTGTGCAGCCTGTAGCAGAGAAAGAGCACACTGAATGGTCGGCCACTGCGGGGCTGAGAGGCAGGCCTGCTTCTGCTTTCAAAATAGCTCTGTGCTTAATCGTTTTAATCTGCTCTCTCTCACCCAGCAGCAATTGTAGAGCACAGAAAGCACCTAGGCGGTTCTGAGAGCAAAAAGGCTTGAGAATAACAAATTCTGGGAACAGCTCTTTCCTTCACTTTTTTTCACATGAACAGCTGTGACCAGAATATATACTTGCTCAGGCCACAAGTACCAACTACTTTTTCATTACACATGGGCTGTGTGACTGTTTTCCCACATGCAAGCTCAACATTCATGGAGAGCTGGAGCTCAAGAGCTCGGCAGAAGCTTCATGACTTCCACCTAGACACAGGCAGCCCATGGTACTTGGGGAGGTTCAGGGTCATGCAGATGTAGCCACCAACTATTTGGCAGTATCCTTCCCATTTGGAGTTCACCAAAGGTGTGGTAACCTGGTGTATGAATGTGTAGAGAGTGAGGAACCTGGGGGTACACATGCACAGCTCTGTCCCACCACGGGAACGCCCTCAGCTCTCCTTTAATTGCAGGCACGAGACATTGTCAGAGTAGCCCTATTATCTGTCCTCTCACACGATGATGACTTCTTAACACCTCCATGTTTTATCTACTTAAGTTTAATTTGCGATAACATCAATAGTGCTATTATTATTTAATGACATACCATAGACTTCTGAGAAAAAAAGCATTACTTACGCTGCATTTTGAGGACTGCCCTTAAAGAGATGGGACTGCAAAGACTCCTGTACCAAAGACCATCTTGATTTCGTCCGTGGTCTCGTGTGGTTACCACTGTACACACATCATCTTCTCTGCCACATCACTGCCTGGTGGCTGGGCTTCATAGTGAAGGGAGCGGGTTGAGTTCTGCACCTTCAGCCATCTAATATCCACTGCACTGTCTGCATCAGACATCCTGTAAAACTGTTCCTTCACCCTCTCTTCTTTTGCAGATTTTGCTAACTCTGACCTGAAATCTCATTTCCTCTTTCTGGCAGGGATGATAGAGGAAATGAAAAAAATTAAACTTCAATATCTTCCTTTGCTTTGTGCATTTCTCAGTCTTGGATATTCCTGCAGCGGGAGCCGGTGGAACTGGCGAGATCTTCCAAGAACTATAATCTCTAGTCTGATGAGCTTGATACATTTCAGACAGCCACAAATAAACTCTTCAACCCCTAGCATAATTTATATGAAAAGCACATCAATATGAAGGTACACCTGTATCCACAGGCAACAGCGATTATATCTGATTATTTTTAGTGTTAATACATTTTCAGAATAAAAGGCATATGACAGTTTTAAGCTACTTAGCTGAACACGCTGCTCCTGCACCTGTGGGATTTTAATATTCCTGTGGTTTTAAGTGCATTGCGCCATGGGGATAAGATCAGTGCATGATCCACTTTACCGATTTGGAAAAATGTAATTTAGGAAGGTATTATCATTGCAGGAAAGAGGTGGAAAGCTCATTGGTAATTATAACTCTTCTTGAAGACCACAAATATTATTTTCCTGACGCCTGAGTGAAAAATTCAAACATACATCCTTCAGGAAAAACAAACAGCAGCCTGTGACTTAAATGAATCCCCCTACAAGGGGAAGCTCGTGCTGCCGAGCACATACATTGCCATCACCGATTACACTAGAATCTCCCTAATCCAAACACTTTGGGAGCACATTATCATCTTCAGGAAAGCAAATCTGTCTTTATGCAAGGGTGCCAGTGGTACAAATACATATTCTTTACAGTCACAACTGAGATTTTTTCTTTCTTTTTTTTTTTGTTTTTCTGAAAATGGGTATTTAGCATAAGACAAAGGCAAAAGAAACAATAACTGTGCAGCAGTGGTATCGGACAGAGGAGGTTACAGCAGATTATCAGTTGGCAAACTTGGTGTTCAGACTGGGCAGGATGAGGGTGTCACTGTTCTAGTGTAGCTCACCACAGCTGTCGTTAGGAGCATTGCACCACTTTGCAATATTTGGAAACCATCATTCAATCAACAGTATCTCAGGGATTTATAGGTAGCCTTGATAAACTGAAAGAACAGGGTGAATTAAACAGCAAGCAGCAACACAGAACCTATCAGCTGAGAAAAGATTCGATCACTGTATAGCTATTTAACATGAGAGAGCCAGGCTTCTGCAATGAAACCTCCCTGTTAAAATGATTCACATCAGTTATTCTTTCTCTCCTACTTGCTGCTATCACCATCCAGAAGAGTCAGCAAATGATCAAGTGCTTCTTTGATCTCCTGTGTATGTGAAGACAGAAATATCCAAGCTGAAGAACTGAGCCCCATGGGTCTGACAGCGAATTCAATTACAACCCATGGAATTCAGTTCTCAAAGCTGAGAATACATGACATTCATTTTAAGGCTGTCTTGACGCACAGTAGTGTCTCATACTCCTGCTCGCTCTCTCCAGTGCCTGGCCGCCGTCCAGGTGCTGTAAAACACAAGAGTGAAACCTTCACTGCAGCCAAAACAATTCTACCCAGACTGTAGGTCAGACACAGAATAATAGCCCAAGGACATATATACTGAAAAACAGGCTATTTTTTGTTTTCTATTGGCACCAGAAGTGCCCACACACATAGACAGAATGTGCCCTAACACACAGCAGAATTCTTAGTAATAAAAAAATGACATTTATATCCAAAGAGTATAACAGTATAACATTTTGCACTTTTCTGGAAGCTTTTGAGAATTTCAAAGAGGTAAGGTATACATTTCCTTCCTTTTTTTTTTTTTTTTTAGTACAATGACACAGCCATGGAGGTAAAATCTTCCAGAGCTGCACAGCAATCTTTGTTAACAGAATAATCCATCCAGAAGCTCAAAAGAAGGAAAAGTGGCAAGAGTACAGCCCTTCAGAGTTGTCAGAGTCTGAGTGGTGAAAAGGCAAACAGTATTACAGCTGCATGGTTGTGTCCTGACACAACTTGGTCTGATGTGACAACCTCATCCCAGGGTGACAATCTCACCCAAAGGCAGGAGCACTGGACTACAGATCGACACTGTTCAAACGCATTGAAGATCAACGTTGACATTTGAGACAGGAAACACCTCGTCGCTTCTTACAAGCATGAGAGAAGTCACAAGTCTCATTAAACTGCATACCCAAAACTTGGAATTTTTGAGAAAAAACGGAAGGGATAAAATGCTGGACGATGCATGCATCTGTAAATTAAATGATGTTATGTGTGCACAGCACCATGCATAAACAGTGCTGGTTTAGTTATAAAAAAGAAAATCAGATTTATTTGGACCATTCAAAACATGTTTCTTTATGTTCCAGTCAGACAAGGTATCACAAAAAATTCCCTTTAGGTTCGACGAAAATAAATATTTGGTCTGTAATAAAATATTTGGAGGTCAAGAAGATTCCAGATTAAATCTTTTAGCCTTAATAACTAAATTTAAGTAAATGTACTTAACAGAATGGTTCAAAGAGAATTAATTACTTTGTTTTAGTACTGCTTTTCTTAAATTATAAATAACTATAAATTGTTTTGAAATAAAAATGTTGAGTGAAAATTAAAAAGCACCGAAGAGTTTCTAGCTTTTGCCTGGGAAAGTAATTTTATTTAAAACTGCAAAATATTTCCATTTATTTTGACTAGAAAAAGCCCAGCTTATTGTAATCAAAATTTTGCTTGGCCCTAGCAGAAAGTCAAAGCTCACTGTCCAGTTGAAGACAGGGGTGCCAGTGACTGTGCAGCCAGCATCGCATGGTTGGGAAAACCTGCTTCTTTGTGCAGCCTGTCCCCGAGCAATTACTATCTGTTTTTCTAAATCATTTAATTTAACTAGGATCAGCTCTTAAATTTATCTCTAAAACCTTTGTCTCAAATGAACAACAAATCTCTGAGAAAATTGTAATGAATGATTCTTGAATTCTAGTGACACACGCAGCCAGCCCAGCGGAGGCTCCAGGCCGAGCGTGTTGCTTGGCAGGATTTCCAGCAGCTCTGCTGCTGCGGCATCCAACAGCGTGCCCATGTCTTCACGGCTGTAATTGTTTTCTTAGGTTGTAGAACCAGTCAGCCAATCAACAGAAATTAAAAATATGCTTCTTTAACTATTTCTCTTGCTGGGAGGCAAACCCCTGAACAAACGTTTTTGCAAAGTAACTCTCCTGTGGTGCCCACAGCCCCGTTCAGTCCCACAGATCTGTCGGTTGACTCTGTAAGTCTTCTACTAGAGGAAAGAAAAATTAACAAATTTAACAAAAGTAACTTCTTGTTAAGGTCCTCAAATAATACGCAACTTTATCTGTAATTATGGAATAGGATACCATAGCAATAAATTTTGCTTGTCTGATTTTTCTGCCTGGTCACTGGAGTGCTGCTTGCTAAGAAGATCGTTGCTGACATTTAGCAAGACGTTTGCCAGCAGCCCTGCCCTTCTGTGGTAATCACTCTTCCAGTCTCAGGCAGGAAAAAAATAGAAAATCAAACAATCATCAATGAAAACCAGACACGGTAAAGCAGAGAAACGGTCGGGAAGAATAAAGGATGGATGTGGCAAGCCCCTGGGACAGTCGCCTGTGTTAAGTGCTCTGTGTTTCTACAGGGTACCCAGGAGGAGATGGCACCACTGGGGCACCAGTGTGTTCAGTACGCACAGCTGGGGACACCTCACTTCGCCACTCGATTGCATTGCACAACCACGCACTCTGATGGCAAGGGAAATAAATTAAACTGCCCTCCACAAAACACAGTAAAGGGGCCGGCAGCAGCGCTGGGCCAGCTCGGGCACTGCTGGCGGCCCCACCACCTCAGCCCACAGCCAGGCCAGAAGGGCAGTGAGCGCTGGGTGCAGGGGTGCTCCCCAGCCCCGTGCTCACAGGAAGATAAACCCACCTCTCCCACTGCCCGGCCGAGCACCTGCAGAGCTGCCACCCCCTGGGGAGATGAGCATGGGGATCAGATGTCCCCAGGACAGGGCCACAGGTGATTGTGCTTTAAGGTGGTTCTGTCACATTCGGGAATCTGCAGCCCCTCTGCCTTCCAAAGCTCTGGGATGGACCCAAAGGTACCCCCAGGGAGGACAGCCTGGCCAAGCTCTCTACCAGTGTTTTAGTGAAATCCCTACAGGGCGGGTGTGGACTGGTCCGTCATAATGCCACAGTCATTTTCAAGGCAAGCTGGCTTTAGAAAATTTTTAACTAGGTGGGAGAAACAGTCATACTCTCTCCATTTGCCTGCTGAGTTTAATATTGTTGCAGTACATTAGTTCCCTCTGATCTTATAAAAAGACATGGTATTAGTTTCAGCCATGCTCTGCTTTAACCCTTTATCAACTTCACATGTGCCATCCTCTGTCCTTTCAGTGTCACCCCTGGAGTTCCCACCTCCCGCTGAGAACTCATTTACTCAAGGATTTAATTCATGCATTTGCAAAGAAGAAGACAGCCCATAAAATTATATTGTTCTGCCTTTGCAAGAGCACTGAGGAGGTGAGTCTTTTCAACAGGCCATAAATCTGCTTTTTAAAAAAATATTATTTTTTCCTATTCCAGCAAGGTCACTAAGTACCTCATAGCTTGGAGATCTTATAACACCAGAATTAACTATTCCTACAGGACAGATACTTAATAGGCAATCATCGTATAAAGTTTTACTGCTACACCAAAAGGCAAACCTTTTTAGAGTGATTAAGTAATGTTAAGTGCCTGAAGACTATTCTTCCATAACTTTCCTTTTGAATTAAACATGTTTTAACAGGAAAAGAATATAAAAATCCTCAAGCCATCAAGTTAATGGAATGTGTAAATTCTCGGAATTTTCCTCATCATCCCATACTTTTATTCTCTATGTTGCCATTACTACCTTTCTTTTTAATATATCAACGTTCGTCTGAACATACAACCAGAGTGAGATTTTAATGCTTCTTAACCAGGCGATGATCTACTGCAGCTTCATATGAAATCCAGATACTATTCAAATGAGCTCATCATGGGTGGTAATTAATTAGCACCAGTGGGGAACTTGAAGTAAAATATGAATATGGTCACATTTCATTAGGAACACAATGTATCTTCTTCACTCTTATCTAGTTAAATGCATTTTCCCCACAGCTAGTGGAAAAATACGTCTCACAGCTACACTGGCATCTGGTTAGTTGGAACAAGTGGGCAAAATGGAAGGTGAAGTCATTCCGGTGACCTTGAGATTAAAAACAGAGGGAAAACAG
This sequence comes from Patagioenas fasciata, assembly GCF_037038585.1. NCBI lineage: Eukaryota > Metazoa > Chordata > Aves > Columbiformes > Columbidae > Patagioenas > Patagioenas fasciata. The sequence continues at coordinate 11,808,063 of NC_092533.1, read as the reverse complement.
AAAGGACTGGAGTGACACCAGAGGCAGACGCACACAGGCTCAGCAGAAGCCCTCAGGTTGAAACCGTCCTGCTGCGTTTCAGGGAGCAGAGGGTGTCGAGGCGGGGCTGTGTGCTCTGAGAGCCACACTGGGGCAAAAGTCCCACTTTTCTGGAACTTTCCCATGAGGCAGCATCCCCTGGCCAGGCTGTCCCCACCCTCCCTGGGGCAGGCAGCCTCCCTTGCTCTCCACAGTACTTCAAATTTCTTCCCCAATTCACTGCTCCATAGGAGCTACATGGTGTGCTGGACATGGGCAACCTGCCTTGGCCCCACTCAGGGTTACACCGCATCACATCAAAAACAGTCAAACCCTTTCTACACTGACCAGGTCTCCTTCCATCCCTCCTACTGACAGCAGAGCGGGTCTGCTCAGGAATTCTTGATCAACAAGGAAGTCTTGACACCATTGCTTGGGTACAATGCAAACACTGCCAGTATCTTAACACACCTCAATTATCATCAATCCCTTTCAGGAAAGCGAATATGCACATTTACAGGCAAAGAGTGTTCACATGCAGAGAAGATACTAATCTTTCTGGGGTCTGCAAAAATCGTGTTCACCACTGAAAAAATCCAAGACCAAAGTTTAAAGAAAAAGCACATCCAAGCTTTGCTCTTGAGCTAAGCTCTGCCAGTACCCAGCAGTTCATACCAGACGTAGATACGTTGGTGTTGAGCGCACTCTACTCCAAGGAAACATCCCGGGCTCTCACCACACCGGTAAGAACATCAGCAATGTCAGATGAGGAACTGCCTGTTCCTTCTCCTGAACCCTTCAAGATGTCAAATGCATCAGGCCCATAGCGACTTCAGCCTCAAAACTACACAGACACTTTCATTGTCCTCTCACCATAAATTAAAAACAACAGAAAAAAAATAAAGTTTTTAAAAAATCTGGAATGGTTAATTTGTATTTGAAAAAAAAAACCACCAAAATCACATCTCATGGCGAATTGGTATTAGCCCAAGCATATATTTTGAGCTTGGAAGAAGCAAGTGCATTTGTTCCCAATATGCTTTCTGAAACTCCCAGTTATTTCCTGGATGCATTTTTAATTTCAAGTGGTAGTTATATTTCTACTGCCAATGCCTATGTCACAAATAACAAACATCCAATTTCCTCTCCTGTAGAATTATTCCGCTCTGCTTATCTGAAGGTTCAATTCTGTTGTCTCCATTTTAATCACATTTTCCAACAACACAGTACTTTGTGCAACAGACCATTTTCCTTCATGAAATATAAAAACGATTGCATATTCCATTTAATTTTTTGACCTAAAACTTACTAATTTAAAGAAAAAATACATGGCAAAATACATACCAGGCATAAATAACTAGGAAAAATATATTTTTACACCTAGTTGGCCACATAATAATACATTGCAGCTAGCTAAAACAATAATATGGAGAACTGCACAATGAAAATGTTATTTCATATATTTTTAAAGTTCTGGCCATCAGCAATAATAACAAAGACTCGTAATACTGAGTATTATTTTTAGTAGTCTCTGTAGCATATATTCACAGTATAGTTACAATACGGCATAGTTTCAGTTGTACTCTCAGTAAGCCAGAATAGGTCCCAGCCCTGGGGGAAATTTCAGTAAGTCTTTTGTAGTGAAAAGAAATAAAAACATTTATGGGCTCCATATATTTTTTTTTATATACTTATTCTTAGATGACAGGATGAAACACAGTGTAGAAGAATGTAAACAGTCTAAAACACGTATTTTGCGTGTTGACACGACTGCAGTAACAGCTGTATTAACAGTGCCCAGATGTTTTGAGAAACAAGAGGGACAGCTGGAAAGCCAGTTTTCAGCATGCTAATCAGGGTAGTGAGAACTGAGAAGTTACAAGCCCTTACAGCTCTGTGAAAGTCCATCTATATCTGTTCTTCATCATTTCAGCGATAAATTTTCCCTCTGAACAAACACAAAGGTCCACAGGAGCTGACTAGCAGGAAAAGGCCGGCCTCTTGGACCACGGAGCTGACTGCACACCCAGCCATGTCTCCTCCCTTGGTTGGGACATCTGGTCACCAAACCTGTGGCAGATGCTGGAGGTGACAGCCTGTGAACTGGCAGGCGGGGGTGAGATGACATGTACAGCTGAACCAGCTCCTGGTAAATGTAGTGGAAGGCAATGAGCTCAAAATGACTCATCCATCCATACATTCCAGATGTGATCTAAACAACCAAAAATATAGGAAGAGAGGGAAGATGTAAAAAGGAAAAAGTAGATGGCCATTTCTTGCTCCCTTCCAATTTCCAAATTTTTAAACATTCAAAAGAACTGGCAATATGTCAAATGCCAAAAGTATACATATATTTACAGTATTTGTCACTACAAAACTACTATACTATATATTACTAACTCAGAACAGTTAGGCTCTGTACAAGCAATTAAAAACAAGCAGGCAAACATTCATTAATCACCTTTTTATAACCATCCCATTATTTAAAAAAAAAAAAGAATGTGATCATCATCCAGCAAGGAGATTATTCTGTACTAACTGTAATGTTAGTAACCCGTTAGAAAGCAGAGGGTTTTTTTCTTCAAATGGGTTCAATATATAAATATTTGAAATATAAATATTACTGTATTTATATTCTATATTGTAATTATACTGTGTTTACTGAAAATATAGTAGTCAATGAATAGCAAACTTCCAATACATACATGGTCTGTTTCAATATTAATTCACTGAAATAAAGCAGTGTAACATCAGAATAACGAAACAGCTCAAGTGCTGTGGAAACTGACCATAGCTAATTCAGACAAATGTATGTGACAGTTAATAAAATAGCGTGAGAGCAATGAATTGTGACCCAGTTAGGGCACCCTAACCACTGCAAGCTGTTTGGATGGCACTGCTCAGCCTGTGACCCACTGCTGTCAGCCACTAGAAACTGGTCCATGAGCAGCCTCACCGAGAAGATGAAAAACAGCCCCTGCATCCTGCCCCGCTGGCAGCGATGCTGTAGCGCTGGGGGCAGAGCTGGGCGCCAGCCTCGGGATGCTGCAGGTGCAGACGGCTCCTTCTCCTGCCCGCAAAGTGATCCAGGATTTTTGTTTCAAAGGGGTCTCTTAGGAAAGGCTGAGGAATGCGGACACAGCCTGCAGGGACCTGGCGCTCCCTTCCCCCAGGATACGCTCGCCCCCTGTTCGGGATTTTAAATCCTGTTCCCCTTGAGCTCACCAGATCTGGTCTTAAAGAAAATAATTTCAGGCGCTATTTAAACTCAACACAGTGACATCTAGAATATTTCGTCATGTATGTTGACTAGAAGTAATGATTACAGTGAAAAGCAAAGATGTTCTTTGATGCAGGTACAGACTTTTAGCATAAGATCACTAGATTTGCCAGTAGGGACTCAGAGATCCAGTATCCACTAAAGGATTAAATGCAGCTTTGAATCGATTTTTTCAGACTTCTCCTTAATGAATCCCCCCAAGAAGCTCACAGGTATGCATTGACATATTTGAAACCTCTTTCTTGCCAAAGAGCCCCCACTGCAACCCCTTGTCCTGCTATCACAGCAATCCTCAGCCTCCCGCTGCTCCCGAGACCTGCTTATCCAACAACAGAACTGATTTAAGCACCTGCAAAGCCCCATCACCACAGCAAAACGAGATGAAGTATGGATACCTGAAAAGCTGCAGAAGAGAGAACAGCTCAAGCCTTGCTTACAACATTAGGCAATTGGTTCAAAAATCATACACAAAACCTATTTAATGACGAAAACTGACTTTTCTCCTTTCCTTTTTAGTTACGGGGAAATATGGATAATGTGTTTCATTTGACCAATAAAAAGACATGAAAGGATACATTTTATCATCAAAATAATTCACATTTTCATCACCACTTCCGACAGAAAATAAAATCTCAACATTCTCCCAGATGACTGTGAAATGTAGTTGGTCCCAACAATGGTCTGCACCAAAACTATGGCAATTAAGAAAATGAAAACAGTATTTTAAAAGAAAAAAATTAAGGTTTAATTATGAAAATATAAAATATTACCTGATACTATTTGCTGCACTCAGTTGGGCTTTATAAATAATTTTAGTTCATTCAAAACTGCATTTTTCAGCAAGCAAACTATTCCGAAAAAGAAAAGAGTAACTGCCTGACTCTAATTAGGCTAATAGAGGGACGGGAGCTGCCTTACCCTGCAGATCCCATAAATCCATCTCTGCACCTCTCCAACCCAACAGGGAATTTGTTGGAAATTCCACCACGGAAAACTCTGGTGTTCCCTCCATCCCTTTTTTCCATACTCTAAACTGAACTTTCAGATGCCAAGAAAAGCTCAGGCCACATAGAGTTAAAATAAATAAACCATCTTCAAAAAAGTAAAAGATCAATGTGAAAGAAAAGCAGGTACAGCCAGTCAAACCCCTCAGCTGCAATCAAACATTGTATTTTCAAAATCAATGGCATTTGATGGAGAGAGATAAAAAAATACATACAACAACTAACTCACATCCTCCCCCTGTTTAAGTAGTTGTTATTTAAGTGGGTTAAGATACAGTTTTAAAAGAAAAAACCCAACATACATAAATCATAATGCAAGGAAAATACTAATGCACATAACGCTACCACCACCCCTTGTTACTGAATTGTCATTGGATTCAGAATAAAATTCATAACAGAGCTGGAAGGACAATTGCAAAAAATTCCTGCCCAGTGAAGGAAAGCATTAGAAAATGTGCAGATTCCTTGACAAAGCAGTATTTAAAAGCCATTCTAAATTTCTTATCATTTTAGCAGAAATATAACTCAAAATGACTTAAAACATTTGATCTTGATTCTGCTGCTGTTTACAAAACATAAATCCATCGAAGCTGACAGAACTACTTTGGTTTAAAGCAGGAAGAACTGAGGAAGAATTTGGCATTTTGATTCAATCTTTAATGCGCAAGTTACCTTTCACGTATACAAAGCGTTCTGGCTCAGGCAGAAGATAAGCATGTAATAAATCAGCTTACATTTTTTTCAGCTCTTACTCACAGTGGAATCCCCAAAATTCATTTTATTTTATCTTTTTCCCACTCTTCAGCTTTTTCTCTTTCATTTTCCTTCCTCCTCTTCAGCCACCACAGGTTTGCATTTCTTATTTTCTATTTTACGTCACTCCGCTTTGTTCTCTACAATGGAAAGACAGACAGGCAGAAAGAAAGGCAGACAGACAGACAGACGGGAGAAAGATACAGCCAACCCAAGGTAACCATCTCAGACACCCACATTCTGGAGGGTCTGTTTCTCTCTCAAAAACATTTTAACTTTATAAAGAGAAGGGAATCAAAACTCATTTGCATAGGGGTTCATTCCATCTCTTCAGCTCACATGTTTATAGCTCTGGAAAGTCCCTTTCTGATTCCCTGGCTGATAAAGAGCCAGGAAGGTATCGCCGCAGCAGGGAGAGGTGAGAACTGTTTTGCTGACCTTGCAAGCGGGACTGAAATGAAGCGCTCCATTCGCCTTGCTCAGAGGACCCAACTGGGGGATTTGGGTGCTTTTTATCATTTAGATTTCAAGGTTCAGACCAGGTATGTAGAGCTAAAGATTCAAGTCAGAGAAACCCCCACTCCTGCGCAGGAGGAAGCTCTGGTCAGGCGCTCAATACTTCAGCTTCCTGTCTGTACTCTCCGCGGTCTAATCTGGGGAAATCCTGAAAACATTATCAGATGCCTGATAAGCTCTTTAGCTTTCAAGTACATAGTGATTCAGTTTCGGTCAAAACCTCATTTGAATACAGTTTTTAAAATCTACGTAAAAAGTGAGACCCTAAAGGAGAAGAGATGAGACTCGTAGCCTAGTATCACTGGCATCCAAAGTAATTTGACTGATGTTTAAAACTGGTATAAACAAATCTGCTTTTCCATACCTGCAGTCAGATGCTCAGCATGTGTAATTCAAGTTTATTAAAAAGGAATGGAATGATATGTCTGGTTAATTAAACGCCTTTATTTACCCACAAACAAATAACGTAGCAGAAGCAGCAGCAGAGATTGTTTATTCCATCCCAATGCTGTTCACCATCAACTTGAGGCAGATTGTTTCAGAGCGAGAGGGATTACTTGAAACTCTGGTGCCCACTCATCCCAAAGGCTTCTCCAGCAAAGTTGGTAAGTGTGACAATCCCTGTTTTGTTCAGTGTTTACACTTGTTTACCCGGCATTAACCTGAGATTTCCAAGCCCATTTCACAGCCCTTCATTGCAGTCTCTACCCTTTTATCTCTGGATTTAGCACTGGGAGAGCAAATCTCCACCACCACCACAGTCAGAACGCCCAATATTTTCCAGTTCAGATGGGTACTGAATGAGATTCACCCAGAGGAGATCACTCTCACTCCACTGCTCTACATCTCAGGCCAGGGAGCTCTTCTGGGATACGTTCCAGGAGGTTCTCCTTCACCCACAACTTCTGAAGATCTTGGAGAAATCCACTTCATCTATGGTTCTGGAAGCAACTAGGAATGTTTTTGCAGGTATTGCAGATCTGCAAGCAGTCAGAGCTTCATCTACTTTCCACTCCCAGAGCACAAAACATGTCAAATGCTTTTCATGAGAGCTCTGAGGTTTTCTGCTGCACACACCCTAAGAATTACCACAAAAACCAGCTCATGTATGGGACCAGCTACTTCGGAGAAGAGAAAATTTGGGAAGGTATTTATTGTTAATAGCCACATTCCTCCGAGTCAGTACAAAGGCTCAGGTTGTCCATATTCAGGGCAAAAGTATCTAGCGTCTTCTATTTCAGTCCAAGGTCTGGTTTACAGATCTCCAACTAGGCTAATACACAAGATACTTCTAACAAGAGCAGAGATTTCAGACACAAAACCACTCATCATTTTAATACCCATGTTAAAATATGTAATTAACACTGGAAGACAGACCCATCGACATTGAGTCCAGATCCAGAAGGGAAATATCCCAAAGTCTCAAAAGCATCTAGAACTGTGATTTTGCTTTTTGGCAGCATGAGAGACCTGGTGTGGCTAATAAAATACCCTGTCTGAACTCTGAGATGCTGCTGTGGGTCAAATTTGGGCACAGAGAAGCAAAAGCCCTAGTAGGACTTATAAATAAGGATGCTTACAAGAATTTACACGAGTCATTGCAGAAGAAGAGAGGAACAGTCACATTTCAGGCTGGGATTCAGCTGCATTTGTACAGCTCACTGGTACAGTTTTCAAAATGCATCCTTGGTCTATCCCCAGGTTTAAAAGCTTCTTTGTAAAAGACACTGAATTAAATTCATCTGTTCCCTGCTGACCAATACATTCTTGCTGGTTCTTTAAGCAGAGATTATTCAAGTTTCCTAGGTCCCAAAAGGTAGGTTTCGTTATGTGTGTGTGTCACAGATGGATAACCTAAAGCAGAAGGTAGCTAAACACGACCTGAGTCCCACGGTGAGAGGATCACATTCCTCAGTCCCTGGCACATCTTCTGTGCAAAAGCAAAAAAGTGATCAATAAAGCCTAAACATTTACACAGCCTTCAGAAAGGAAAGATGACAGGACAGATTCTCCCCTTCGCTTTGTGAAACAAAAGCAAAGACCAAAGGGAAGAAAAAAAAAAATGAAAGTTTGTACACAGTGACTGAGAAGGGGAGAGACAGACAATATACAGTGCACTGCTCTTGACAGCTGACATCAGTCAGCATGGTTATTATTATCTTAGCTTCTCATCTAGAAAGTTTTGTCTAACAGAATTTGTCTTTTCACAGGAAGTCTAGATCTTACTCTAATTCAGTGTCTGGAATTTCTCGAGGCAATATTATGTTAGGTCAAACAAGATAACAATACAGCACTATCAGAAACACAATACGTGGTCAGGCTGTGCTTTCTCAAGGCATTAAATCACAGCCCAGGTGCCAGTATCATCACCACCAGGTACTTCCAGCTTCTCCGATTTATTTATTGCTGTTCACTGTATTCTGTATAAATACAAAGGGCTGACTCTTTTCAGAAGGGAGGACATCTCCCAGGCTAGTTAAAAACTTTACAGCACTAGAAAATATGCAGGCAGAGATAAATCAAGTCCTGTATATAAACCATCTTTCACAAAAATACAGCCTTCAGAAAGCACAGTAGTCACTTCTTGCATGATTTCATAAATCTTCCTTCCCTGCTTATAGTATTTCTTTGTGACAGTGAGATAATACCATGAATTAGGAATTCCAAGAGGAGCTAGAGCTTAGTCCCATTGAAAACTACAGCAAAACCCACATTACTTTTGAAGAAACTGAACTTTCTCCCTCAATACTGTTAAAAGTAAACTTTCACTTGGTTTCCCTTGAGACATGAGTTCTGTGGGCCTTTTTCTACAATATAGAGCCCTATACAAATATAGGTACATTATCTTTTGTACATCTAGTTGTCAGGTTTCTTTAAACTGAATTGACTTACAAATTTTATGAGCTCTCTTACTGCTTTCTGTCCCATTGCTTTAATATCCAATACAACCATCTGATTCAAAAGAGAAACCTAAGAAAGACTTTATAAATCATGCATCTTTCATAGATGACTTTGCACATTTACAAAGGCTACAGTCATATCACAAGCCAGCTAGGATTTGATTAGCTAATTCTTACTTTGCACTGTGATGGGAGTATAGATGAGGACACAGTGCTCCCACTTCTCACGCAAGCAGTGAGCAGCTGCATCAGGCACACCTGGGCAGCAGAGTCGAGAGGGGATGATAGAAACAGCCCTTGCGTGCCCCTGACAAGCTGTGGAGGCTCCAGAAAGCACAGGGCTCTGCTCCTGGACAGGGCTGGCAAAAGAGGGAGGAACATGCCAAAACAGGCGAGCTGCAGCTACCCTCCATGACATGTTTTTCTAAACTGGGAAGTGTTCCCAGCAGGAAATGCCTGCAGAGATTCAAACAGAGGCATTAACCTTCTCCCCAGAGTCTGTTTGTGTACATGAGTGCACATACATTCACATACTTCTTACCCTAAAGGAAGAATTTGCTTCATAGCTGCACAGAGGGCTTGGATGTTACCAGAACAGCCTGCAACCCCTGCAGCTTTGCTCAGGGTCCGCCATGACAACCAGATTATCTGTCCTAGTGTCTTTAACCCTGCCAGAGTTATTCTACTCAGTTTTATCACTTGCTTAAATTATTTTGCTGTGACTGGCTCTAGCACCTGTGAAAGCGACACTGTGGGATCCAGCACAGCGCAGCCAGACCCCACACGAACTGCAGCGCACCCACAGATCTATCGCTGCACCTCAGCCCTGGCCTGCAGCACCTCTGTGCCTGCTCCTGTTTGCAATGAGCCCTGGGCTCGCCTGCACCCTGCGATCGTGACAAGCAGCTCTCACCGAGATAAATGCAGCATTTTACTGGGGAAAAAAAATGAAAAAATCTACTCCTGCCCTATCTGCCAGCTTGAGTGAAAAGAAATGATGCAAAGTAGTATCAGGCAGCACAGTGCAATTTCTGTGACAAGCTTCATAGATGGCTTCACTAGATGCTCTGCAGTCAGAAGTTAAAGAAAACAGGAAGGTTTCAAATGAGTTACGAAGGCAGGAAGTGAGTCAGCCTTGAGCAGGAGGGACAGCAAACAGCAACCCCTTCCTTCCACTGCAGACACCCGGCCACGGGACATGGACCTGGGCGTCCAGAGCCGGAGTGAAGGAACCTGAGAGCAGAGAGCACCAGCAGCCCAGGAACAGGAGGGAAAGGGACATTTCTTCATTGAGCACAGTTCCAATCAGGAAGGATTTTCTCCATGCAGAGGACTGTCTTCTAACCAGTTCTCCTTGTAGAAGCAGCCTAACCACCAAGCCACCAGCTTGTCCCCTCCCTGCCCAGGCACACCAAAGCCTCCTGTGCAGTTCTGCTCAGGAGGAGCAGCTGAGAAGAGTCCTCCAGAATAACTCAGCTGGGATCAGGACTTCAAGTCCTCTCAAGGATCTTGAAATTTGAACCCTGGCTTCTCACACACTCCAACAAGTACTATGCTATTGCAAACAGAAACATCAACACCTCCCCCTCAGTTGCCACCCTACTCCGCTCAAGTCCTACAAGAGAAGAAACTGGTCTGAAAACAGTCACAAGAGCCTCCACAGAACAAAGAGGCCAAGAAACATCTTGGCAGGGCTTAGGCATAGACAAGATGCTAGCTGCTTGCCTAGAAACAGATGTTTATCAGAGAATTCATCTGGAGTAAACGGAGGAGCCACAAGCCATCAGCACTACCGCAGCTCAGCAGCATCACAGCAGGAGTTCGGAGGATCTGCATTTTGGGGATAGGTACAAAAAAGGCCCAGGTCCTTCTGTAGATGCACCTCCAGGTACACAAATTACTTCTAAAAATAGAACCTGAGCTCTGAAGTCACACAGACAGCTTTGAAAATCGTACTCTAGATATTTGACAGTATTGCCCATCACACAAAAATGCTGTATTCCCAGTTGCAGTAGCAGGAAATAACACTCAGCCCTGAAGCCTGGACAGTTGCACAAACACTGAGACCCCAGGTTGGTAACAAATTCCCAGCTTTCGTAGGCTCCTAAATAGGGCAAAGCAGTTAGAGAATTAGCTGTTCCACAGGTGGTCCATCAGGTTTCTAATACATTTGCCTCTGTTTCTAGCATACTGTTGTAGTCATTAGGAGGACAAATCATTGTTTTGCTTTCTGTATTAATCGGAAAAAATCGGATGCTAGGTCCAACTGAAAAATAAATCTTGAGAAGGACAGACAGAACTGGCTGAGTTCCAGCACTACAAAAGGCCATCGCGTCTCCGCTGCTTCTGAGAATAATCTTCTATAAAGCAGCAAACTTAAAACTCACAGCATGGTCACACACACCAGGTTGGGGACCCAGGACACAAGTGAAATAGAGTATGAGCTTCCTCGAGGTAATTATGTTTCAATACTAAGCATTTCCAGATCCTTTCTAGTTACAAAAGAAATTAAAAATAAGGTGTGGAAAGATGGGCGCTGGAGGACAAAACACTTTAGATGAACGTTTACCAACACCGAAAGAAGCTGTTGAGAATTTCTTATCTGAAAAAATAAAAAAAGACTGGGGCAAATCTGGATAGAGGGTAAAAAGCAAAATTCAGTTCCTAGTTGCAACTTGCAAGTTTTGAACACCATCCAGTGCAATAATTATTCTTAGAAAAGTGCTGTGCTGTTGGACTCAATTTCCCACAGGAATGTTTCCATTTTCATTTTGATTATTTTCTCTCATATGCGCTTTGATAGGTCAGCATGCTTGTGGAACCAGCGAATATTGCATTTACAAAATAAAGTTTCATTCTAAGTTTAACAAAGTAAGATTTTGGAAGTCAGCTTTGGAATTTGAAGTCTTGCTTTCATAAGAATGATACATTTTAACTGACAATTTTAAATACCTGAAAAGAATTTATAAACTCCTTCACAAAATCAAGGAGATGAAACATAATAGGCTCTACTCCAAACGAAGGATCATGCAGTTAAAAATGGCTCTCAAAGGTTGTGTATTTTCTAAGACGAAAGGTGATGGGTGAGGACTAGCAATACTTAAATGGCCTTAGGAAGAAAACTATGGACAAGGCTTTCAAGCTGTTAAGAGGTTCAGAGCAAAGAAATCATCACTCACTGTTTGCTGCTGGATATGTTTATGTGAACAGAACTTGGTATGTTCCCTGAAAATAAGCAGAATCCACAGAGAATCACAACTTATTTCTCTTGCCTGGAGCAGCAGGTATATAGAACCCCAATTCTGGTTAAATGAATTTTTTTAAAGGAGGTTGCTACCACACTGAATGAAATGCAAAACCCTCTGAAGAAATAAATTTCAGCAGTACCTTGTACTTGATTAAGGAACAAGATCATACTTTAGCCAAACATGATGTCAGTTTGTTGATTCCTGAGGTTGGAATGGTTTTGCTTGCCTGGCTTACAGAAAACTGCAGCCAAACAATAACTGATTCAAGCTTGGTTTTGTTGTTCGTTTGTTTGTTTTCTCTCGTTCCAAAACTGAGTCATAGAGACTTTGCAGAACCTGCACTGGAACAACACCCAAAGAAAACATTCCTGTTGGGGAAACAGTTCTGCCGAAAGCTGATATCCCCTGACGGGGACACCCCAGCACAGAGGGTGTTGGTGCTTGCTGAGCTCTGCCACGTGCCGCAGCCCGTCCCTTTCAACACTTTATCACTGCCCTGCAGAAGTGCCTGGTGCTGCGGGGACCCAGCAGGGACCTGCTCACCACAGGGACTTCTCGCACCTGCCCAAGTTGCCTCAGAAGGAAGGCTGGCCACGTTATTCACCCCACGGGCTGGAGAACCGCGTCTTGCTCTGGAGAGCGGTAAGGGCTTGCAGAGCCCTGCAGTTGGGATTTCCCTGCAACAGTCCCAGGGACATCCCTCGCTGCAGGGACAGGCACATGTTTGTTTTGTGTCTCTGTGGATAGCTGGGAGTTTACCAGAGAAGGAAGAACAGGATGACTTGCACCTCATGTCCCGGGAACGCTGTTTGCTCCCCCCTGAGGCACAGCTCATCTCCTGAGGTGCACGCTCAAACTGCGCCTGAGAAAAAACACCCTGGGGAATGTGAACATTTCCAGCGATTTTTGCTCAAACCCATTTTAATATCCAGTATCCCAGCCAGCTATTTGCCGAAGATTAACAGCAGCATCTTGCATGTCAGAAGAAATTCAAGCAGCAGCAGAAAGAAAAGTGACAGAGAAATATTAAAAGGCACCCTCCTTTGTTGCACACCAATCACACTGTCACAATTCACAAGAAAATATATTTGGTTTTACAAGAAAGGGTCAACCTCTGCCCTCTAGGAAGACAAGGGTCTACAATTCAGGATCAAGGACAACTCTTACTGGGATCCAGGTCACACACAGAGACTGCCACGGCCATAGAAAGAAATGGCGATGGGAAACACAGGGAAGCACTGAAGCACTGCCAGGAGCAGGCAAAGCGCATGAAGTAGAAACATACCACAAGCCGTAAGGCAGAGGCTCTGGCCAGCACTGCTCAGCTACACTCAGAGCCTTTGTGCAGCAGGTTGGGTTTTGAGACGTGCCAGTTTCACTGCTTTGGGATTAGAGGCGGGATTCCCAAAGTGGTGCTAGAGCACAATCCAGGAGAATTCAAAGCCCCACACAAATGCAAGATACCTCACAAGTACAGACAACACCGGGACCACGGTCCCAAAAGAAAAACCCTGTACCCATGTTCCTGCTGGTGCAGCCACCCAGACCCACCCCCCCATCACCACCACAGCCCCCCAGCTTCATGTGGCACCAGGGACCCTCAGCCAGGAGCTGTGCTGAGCTGTCAGCGGCTCCTCCAGCACTTGCAGTTACAGTGGGGCACGAAGTCCGGACAGTGCAGGCTCCAGAGCAAGGGGCAAGAGCCAGAGGACCATGGTGTGTAAGCTGTGAGGCTCAACAGGTCTAAAGCGAGGCAAAAGGGAGCTTGGACACCTTCACATAAACTGTAATTATCCCCTTCTGACTGCAGCACTTTTAAAATTTCTGGCTCTTTTTACTCAGTGCTTTCTGAAAGTTTTGCTCATGAAAACTTTGTCTGAGTTAAGAGCGAGCAGAACATGCAGGATCTGGCCTCTAGGAAACACCAGAGCAGATCATACAGGCTTGCTGAGCACTCACATGAAGGCAGGGCTCAGCCGAGGCTGCAGTGCTGTGAAAGGCTGGATTTACAGCATGTACCCCAAGGGTCATTTTTAATTATGCTGGTGATTTACCTCTGGACTGCTATGCAGAGGAAATGAGGTCAAATTCACTTTCGGAGTTGCCCCAACTATGCTTTTTCTTTTCCTGCAGGACCTTTTGTCAAGTTGGAAATACACTCTTACCACAAAGAAAGGCTGTCTGACAGTTTAGCTCCAAAAGACATTTTTATCAAGGAGGCTCAGGGTTAATGGTGAAAATGAAACCAAATGCATATACATAAAGCCAAACCACATGCCTGCATGTAAAAGGTTCTTTTCTGAACGTTTATATAGCTCAGAAAAAACAGCTGTTTGTCAAGGATTTTCTCCAGGAGTTGGCTTCCTGAGGAAAATATTCAGCCCCAAAATACCAGTTATGACCTGAAGCCTGAGGGTCATCTAAACAGGGCACTGCTCTGCCAGAACATGCCTCAGTGGATGGCAAGGTAATAAAAGTTTTTCTTAGGTTAGAAATCAGTGTTTTCTGGGACATTCTGTTGGTTATGAGGCTGACTGTGCTGGTTTGGGCTAGGACAGAGTTAATTTTCTTCACAGTATTTAGCATGGGGCTATGTTTTGCATTTGTGCTGAGCAGTGCTTACATAGTATCAAGGCCTTTTCTGCTTCTTACACCATCCCACTGATGTGGGGCAGCAATCAAGTGGCTTTGTGGTGCTTGGTTGCTGGCTGGAGTTAAACCACAACAGCCATTTTTGGTACCCAGTGTGGAGCTCAGATGGTTTGAGATAACAGGTCTGATCAGAATGTGCTAGATCAAATTTATAGCTGTTATTCTGTTTAGCTATTAATGGCAGGCTCCTGTACGTGCCTTGGGCTTGCTTGCTTTACTGTATACTAGCGTCTAGTGCTTCTCAGTGGCTGTTTTTTGTTTTCACTGCTTGCTGTGTTGCTTATCATCTTACTGTGCTCTGCCTGGGAATGTTTTACAACAGCGATGGGCACCTGGGCTGGCCAGATGGCCAGGGCACTGCTGCTGTACTGCGCAGGCTGTAACTCCCTTGACTAATAGGAAGGGGAATCACTCCTACTGGACCCTGTAGCAATTCACTTAAAGTCCCTCTGTATCACAGAGCCAGTTATGAGATGCTTTTACCCATTGACTATAGTGCTCAAAGGAAGCCCAGTCTGAGCCTCTGAAGGCCTCCAAAGGCTCCACCTTCCATACAGCTTATGGAAATAATTCAGACAGCACACACACAAAAAAACCCCACAACACATACTATATAGAGCTAGAAGTATGCCTTCAGGTCCATGAACCTCCCTCCAACTTCATTAAGTGGGAGAGACTCCCTCATCTGTTAAAAAGCAGAGAATACCCACTCCAGTAAGTTGTTTGCACACTCCTTTTTCATCCTGACCTTCTTCATAAATTGATTGCAAGAAAACACACATTAGGGCCATTTTCTAACTTTTCCCTCTAGTTTTATAGGTCATTCAACACAACAGGCTCACCACGCTTTTAATTTCTCCCAAACTGCTGTTAGAAGTAAATTTATCTTTTATTCTTTCCTTACATGCTTTGCAAAAGTTCTGTGCAAAAATACATGCTTGCACAGATCCCAAAACACCTGTTAAATAAATATTGTGTATATAAACCTCATTATAGACATGTTGATCCAATCGGTGCCTGTGTCTGTTGGAGCACAGTGAGTACAAATTCGGGGCTAGTTAGAGAGACATTATTGTATTTCTATACAGCACTTCACTAATATAACTACAGTGAAACTAAAAGTTACAAATCCATGGCTTTGCTAACCCTAGAGAGCCCAGTTGCCTCCAGGCTTCATTTCTGCTATTTTTAAACAAGAAAAGATAAAAACATCCTTGGCTGATATACTATTCCCTGTAGTCAACAGGGTAAGGGCACACTGCATTCCTTAGCACTCTTATCCTCCATTTCACACTAACCAAGCGATGAAGCCCATCACAGACACCTGCACTGTTCATGAAGCAGCAGAGGCAAACACCAGCACAGCGCAGCTGTCAGGCTGCAGGAGTGAGAAGCCACAAGACATGCTGTTACCATAGTGCCACCCGCTGCCAGAACATTACAAATAGGATGAATTATTTGGTGTGCACTGAAGTAGTTTTACTCAGCCTGCTAAGAGATTATTTTTATACAAATCTCCAAGTTCTCCTTACAGAAATTTGGGTAAGGATTTAAAGTGATTCTTGCAGCCAGAATGCTGACAAAGATGCTTTATAGAGTGATAGCTAAAAAGGTACCTGCTCCATGTACTTGGTTATGACCCAGATTTCCCAATCATGGTACACAGTTATGCTGGCTTATTAAAGCTCATTCAAACTGAGAACAAGCCACCAGGTGAGCGTTGTTTTCACCACAGACACATTTAAAATCCCAAATATCTCAGATCTTCACAGGAAGCATAAACTAATCCAACAAGTAAAACAAAACATTACAAGCAGTTTTAAATAGGACTAATGATGTGCAGGGTAGTGTTCAGGCACCATTCTGAGCTCAAGTTGCATCTACTCCTGACAATACTCCAACAGAAAGTTAAACTTTGTACTTCTAAAAAAGCTGTGTATGTTCTACAAACATTAAAACAGTTAAGGCGGTTGATTTTTCATTCACCAGCAGAAGTCAGTGTTAACACCTGACTGAAACGGCATGAAGCAGTGACAAATTCCCAGCCACCAGGCTCCCCACGTCTCAGGAAGCCAGGGCTTTGCAGGCTGACACTGGCTGGTTTTGCAGCTCCGAGGCTAAAAAAGTTTGTCTTCTGCTTTTGTGACTGTGATCTCCTCAAGTCACCACAGGCAGGAATCTTAGTCCAGAGATCAAGTCTCATCAGAGGTCTGTTCTCCTGCAACTCACAGGAACAGGCATTTCCCTCCAGCCCCAGCCAGCTGAGCTCAAAAGTCCATGAAATAGGGAAAAATAAAAGCTAGCTGAAACAAATGAATCTTTCTGATGAAGGTTTACAAAATAAAGCTTTGTAAAAGCAAAAGCTTGGACTTGAATTAACCAGAAATCCCAATGAGGACAAAAAGCATCAGATTAGGTATACTACTATAGGAAACAAAGATACTCCCAGTCACCTAAAATTGTGAGAATTAACATCTAACCAAAAATGCAGGTAACTTCATCTGCTATAGATACTTTAACTCTGGGTTTTGTCAAGGATCTATCTAAAATTGGACATCAGCATTTATTTATTTTTAATCTTTTAAGCCAAAAGGATCCTGGCCAACATTTTAAAAAGCTAATCATTCTTTAAACGCTAAATATAATTAGCTGTAGTGGTAGTATAAAGAAAACTGATTTTTGCATTGTCTTACTGAATACAGATTTATATCCCATACACAAGATTCCTAGCAACATTCCTGATTTGGCTCAGAGATGGGCTACATGATGAAATGTGGCCTTCTCATCTTAACTATCTACAGATAAAATCTTGAAAGCCTTGCTTGCTTTTTACTCCAATCTAGATTTGAATGGCTTGTGGTGCTTGCCAGTATCTACAAGACACTATATGTAAAAAATCAGATGAAACAAACAAAAAAATAATACTACAGAAGATATTCCTCTGCACCAAAATACCCTTTCATAATTTTACAGAAGGAACTTGGGAGTGGGTGCAGGAAATTACACAAAACCTATAGGTGTTTATTTTTCCCTAGACTGAAAGGATTTAATGACTTAAGATTACACTAGTATGAATTTATTTAATGTATTCTAGCATTACCTTATGTTCTACAGCACTGCAGCACTCATTCGCATACAGACCGACCAGCAATATTCCCACTCACACTGCGCTTTCTGCGCCCCCATTCCATTGTGCCCACAAATAAGTTTTTAAAACTCAAGATCAAAGTCTATCAGTACTAAGAGGTCTATTTGAATCATTATCACCTTCACAAGCATTATACACACACTCATCCATTTTTGTATAAAATCCTATCACTAGCAAGCATTCCTAAAGTGTTTTGACCTGTGTGCCTGTATACAAATGTGGATATGGCACAAAAAACTTATTTCCAGAGGTTCAAATAGTAGATCTAGGTGCTTAATCTCTGTGAATATTTTAAATGAAAAAAAAAAGATTATTTTCACCACACTAAACTTCCTTAACACATACAAAGCACTATAGCCTCCCTCCAGACCAGCTGGGTGTTTGAACATACAAAAGGTAGGTTTATGGTACCTCATACAATTAGTTTGGTGTTTCAAATACCAATGACTATTTTTACCCGTGATTTCACGACAAGTGGCCACACGATGGCACTGTGTAACCAGGTTCAGTGCTTCAGTTGCAGGCATTTTTCTGTAAAATCGTGCTTGGACTGTTTTCTCCCAGCTCCTTTGAACTTGTAAATGCAAGAAGTCAAAGGAAGATGCATTTTGTCACTGTCTTTTACTTACTATGGCTCAGCTCCTGTGGCTAGTAGACTGTACCCATCAAGCTTCGATCTCAGCTGAGATGGACAAGTTATTTCAGAACCAAAAACTATTAAAAAGCAATTAAGGATCAGCCAAAACCTGAAACCTCTATACAGAACTTCTTTAATTGTATCTTTTTTTCTGCTTAGTTTGATATTCCTCTGAATATCAAGTTTCAAATCAAAGACAATAGAGATGAAGACCAGCAATTGTATAACTCATTACAATTAAGCACTTCAGCTGATACTCTGACAAGTTCAAGGAAGACATGGAATAAGTGTCCATTTTCACTTCATCACGTTTGACAATTCAGCAACAGCAAATTTCTAGTCCTAGCAGATTGAAGGGCAGAATTCGCAACAGGACAATTCCCAAAATGCACATTTACCTCCTGATAAGTAAAAAGCATTAAGGAAACGAAACATCTTGAGGCAACATCCAAAGCTAGAAACAGTGAAAATGGGTATTCTCTGCCTATTAAGGATTTCCTTCCTTATAGCAGCACAGCAGAGCAAATACATTCCCTTCAGCACCTCTAAACCAGACGACCTGTTAGAAAACAGAGGGGCTGCTTTGCTGCCTACATTTGTAGGTTTCCTGGACAGCATGAAAGGCACATGGTTACACATCCACATCCCATCTCCACATGCAGTCAGGTTGCAGTCAGTCACCTCCAAGCAGAGCTGTGGGATGCAAGACTGACCCACACTGAGCTCACCCCCATTCCTTAAGCTACAGCATTTTCAGCTTTAATCAACTTGTAGTCGTTAAAACGTATTTATTACCTCAGACACTACTGTGTGAGTTGAACAGCTGTTTTCCCACTGCTTTGGTTACATAGTGGCAGAGTGTACTAATGGTAAATCTGACATGGCAAGTTTCTCCTGTTCAGAGCTCAGGAGCATCATGGAAGGACAGAAGGGCCTTCTGCCTCAGCAGCTGACCAGAAGACAGACACAGCATTGTGATTCATGTTAAGGATGAACTAAAAGCTGAAGGCAGCTCAGGCTGCTGTAATCCAAGATCAGAGTACTGCTCAGGAACTACAAAAGCAGTTTAACTTAAGTGCAGACTGACCACCTCTACAACTGACATGATGAAGAGCTGGAGCTGAGGCCATTACAACACAAGAGCAAAGATTATTGAACCCATGTGCTTCAAATTTGAAGAATGAGGTTCCACCATCCTTTCCTCACAGAGCACAGGCAGTACCCAGCAGCAAGAGCTTCATAATGCAGTGACAAAAGAGGCCTACAGCTGCATACAAATCCAATATATATCACCTTAGATAACCACTCTGAAGAGCAAACAAGTTTGAGAATGGAAAAATGCCAGAAGAGTACTAGCTCTAGTACTTAATTTACACTACATATACAGAGTAGTTATACATCTTTGCATGTTTAACAGGTAAAGAATAAAATTAGGTAAACAGTGAGGTCAGAAGAGCCTCTTAACCTATCACCACCACATAATCTAGTCAGCAGGTACTAACTCCTGTATATGGGTCACGACAGTGAATTACAGTCTTGCTTAGACACCTATCTAGGCTCTGCTTTAACTGCTTGTCAAATAGCCTTTTTTTTCAAAACACTGTTTTACTACCTACATCCTGGGTCTACTGAAAATACACAAGTCCAGTACTATGCAGATTAGGTTAGCCTTTATTAAAATACCAAATTACATGAAATTTGAACTCAATTAGTGCCTGTAAAAAAGGTTCCAGGGTCATAATGGAGGTGGCATGTCAATAATGATCTCATCCAGGGTAGCAAGGAAGTCAGCAGTTGCTTGTTGCAGGTCTGGAAGTTAGAAATAGAGCAAATCAGTTTCAAGAAACCTGGAATTCATACTCTAACATAAGCTAGCTCCCAGTGATTTAGCATAAGCCTCTTGAATGACCAAGGGAAATAGTGTTTGATTGCATAAGCCAACCTCACCTAACTGATCAGTTATCAATGCACTGTGATTGCCCAGTAACATCACTTTGACACTACTACCTGTACTACCAACATTGGCCAGTTAAATTCAGCTTGACTATACACCAAAAGCCATTTGATACTAGAGCACTAGTGTGGTAGTTAGGACAGTGGCAGTCCACTACTCCAGCCAACTAGCTTCCCTCCCAAACCACTGATGAGCACTGCACATACTGAAACTCTTGCCAAGTTTCCACTTACTAGACTCCCATGGAAACTCTTCCATCTTCACAGGTGAAGGAACCATGTTCACATATTTGTTGTAGGTCCTTTCAAATATCATGAGGGGAACACCACACAGGTTGATATTGCTTAGTTTGTCCTCTTCAGGAAGATCATAACTCTCAGAGTCTGTTTGAGAAACACACACTAAGTTAGTAAACATGTATGGAAGCAGTAGTCTGGGAAACTGCAAATTCTTCTAGATTAAACTAAGTGGGAGCAGGTCCAAACCAACACAATCCAGCAGTTCCCTCTTACGAGGTATTTGCAGTTACACCTTAGTTGTCCCTAAAATCCCATACACTAACACCAAAAAATTAGTCTAGTCCTAATGTAAAACAAGAGCTTTTAGTAATTTCTTTCACTTTACTAAGTCAACTTCATCAAGCACAGCATATATATTTCACCAATACTGAAACAGTCTTTGGTACAGTAGTTTTTGCACACTCCCACATGAACTGGATGGTTTAAAGACATGCTTTGAAGGATTATGACAGCACAGCCCATTGCAGATATTTTAAGAACAGCTTTAGAAGTTTCATCTTAGCTAAATATATGTAATATTTAAAAAAAAGCTATTTTATAGCCATTCTATACTACACCAGTAGGAATCTCTTCAGTTGCAAGTTACTATCTTGGCATATACTCCTAAGTACTGCTTAAGTGTTCCTTTGAATACTGGTCTATTAGTTGCCACTTAACGAATTAAGATGCTACAGTGTGGTTGTTTGAAACCAGTTTCCTGCCACCACAATAATGAACTCAAACTGCTACATATCTAGAACACAGCTACCGCAGCTAGAAATATTTAAATAAGAATGAGATGGTATTTCAGAAGTAGCAAGTACCCTTCTGTTTAAGAAAGGACTCTTGCAAAACACCGTGTTATCTTGTTTGTCACAATAGCCTAGTCAGAGTCTTGCAACAAGATTGACGCTTATGAAAATGAACAGTCAGGTTTTCATAATTACACCAATAGTTCTTACCTCGAGGATCAAAAGGAAACATATTTTCTATTTCTGGCCACTCTTCTTCAGCCACTGTATCACAGCTTTCCAATCCATCAGACTTTTCAGCAATCTTAAAGAGAAAGTCACATTACTTGAGCTACTATAATTTCCCTTTGTAGAGGCTTTCCCACACTACACAAGTTACAGAAAAGAACACTTCTATACAGTCCTCAGTTATGACTGAATTCTAACACCTTTAACACAAAAGCTGGAGACAGGCAAATGCTTCAGTTGAATTTATGTGGTGCAGTACTACATATGATAGCAATAAATTGCCGCACTAAAACATTTACGCTCCTTATACGAAACTCCTGATACTTAACATGTGAACAAGCAAACTGTTCTCTCTAGAGCTGCATCTTTGCCATGAGGTATCCCCTAAGTTGTCATACTCCAGGGAGTATGCCCATGTAGGTTTACTGGCTTCGGCTAGCAGGGATTTATTTTTCTCCTTAATAGCTCATATGATGCCATGTTTTGGATTCATGGTGGAAACAGTGTGGCTAACACCCAGCTGGTTTAGTTGTTGTAGAGCAGTGCTTACACAGCATCAAGCCCTTTTCTGCTTCTCACAATCCCACCAGTGAGTAGGCTGGGGGTGCACAAGAAGTTGGGAAGTAGAAAGCCAGGACAGCTGACCCCAAATGACCAAATGGATATTCCACACTATATAACATTGATGCCCAGCAATGAAAACTGGTAGGGAAGTTTACCAGGGTTGCCACTGCACATGGACCAGCAAGACATCAGTCAGCTAGTCATGGGAAGTCAGTTTGGGGTTTTGATATTATTAAATTGTCTTAATCTCAGTTCAAGAGCTCTCATTTTACTCTTCCAATTCTCCCTCCATCCCACTGCAGCAGGAGCAAGCCAGCAGCTGTGTGGTGCTCAGCTGCCTGCCAGGATTAAGCCACAACACTAGATAAAACGTGCATTTTTCCCACCCCTGTGGAAGTGTGTTGTACTCACTTTGTTTGCAGTGCAAGCCTGATTTTTCTGTCTTATCTTTTCCACTTTGGTCATGACTCCTTCAGTTCCATTCACATTTCCAAGAGCCTTTCTGACAGAGTGAGATGTGGCTGGAGATGTACCAATGTTTTTCTTAGGAAGTGGAGTGTTAACTTGTGTTCCTTCAGAGAAAACTTTTGCTGGGGAATGGAGGGGAAAAAAAAACTTTGGTACCATATCAACCCTAAAGTTTGCTGTAGTAAGTACACAATACAAGCAGAGTTATTTTTATAGTAACTTATAAGCTTAGCAAAATTGGTTAGATAAGTAAATATAAGAATAGAAAACTACTACTGTTCAAAACAGTGTCTAACAGAACAGTTTATGCACTTCACTCAGTCTGCCAGGGGCTTAGGGCAGCATATACACACAAGATACTGAAGGGAGCCTTCGCTGACTCTTGGTAGCACCAACTTCACCATTTTCCTGATCAGTAAAGATTAGGGTTGCCATCTTCTTGTTGATGAGATGACTCTGGAAAGCCCACACAGGAAAAAGACAAAATCATTCTTGGCATTTCTCCCACCATAGAATGCTTTTTAAACAAACCACATTGAAGACAACATACGTGTTCATCCCCAGAAGAAGGGATAGAAGAACAAGCCCATACTTCACTCCATTTCATGGTAGCTTAGCTACAGGCCTTTATGCTTAAAGGCATTATTAGTGCATGTGGTAGGCTCACAGCCCCAAAGAAGTTTGTATGTGTTTGAGAAATTAACGAGCACTAGCAACACTGCACAGAGAGAACTAATGCCCTCAGTTTGCTTTGTCAGTTCTTTGTAGTGTTTGACTGTTTCCTCAGCACATTTTCCAGCTTAATAATCTAGTCCTTAGCTCACCCTGTAGCACTTTAACAGCCAAAAGTAATGCCAGTTATTTTACTAGCTACATCTTTTCTACATCTAGCTACATCTTTACTACATCTTTTCACCAGATAAAGAAGCCATTTGAGGACACCCCGTACAAACAGATCACTGCATTTTTCCAGCGCCACGGGAGACAACAGGTCAGAGCACTCACTCCCTGGCACTGCTCGGGCCAGCCGGGCAGCTCCCAGCTGGGCTGACCACTGCGAGCACATAGTAACTCCTCATTCAATAGCGATCTGCAGAAAAGGCCTCTTTTAATTGGTAATAACTTGAAGTCAAAAGCTTAAGCACAAGGCCGAAGCAAGACTTCCAGCCACAGATCCCAACACTCCCCTTGTTTCACCCTTCCCGTCACAGCTCCAGAGGGCCTCACCTGCACTCGGGGGAGACCCCGGCCTAACCCTTCCAGCCGAGAGCTCACCTCGAGGGCCACCAGCAGCTCCCCGCACTAGGGTAGGACAGCAACACGCACGGAGCAGAGAATTCGGTTCTGTATGGTCGGTCCCAGGTCACGCCAGGGCCGCAAATCAGACAGACACACACCCCTCAGGAACAGCCGTGCCCGGCCGCCAGCAGCTTTTAAACGGCCTCCTCATCGTCCATTGGCTGCTTCGATCAACGCTCAGCAGCCGATTGGCTCAGCGGCGCCGCTTCCGTACCGACTCACCTGCGCCCTCCGCGGCTTCCCCCGCTACGTACTGGGGCGGGGCCAGGCCCGCGCAGGCCCCGCCCCGCAGCCCCACCGCCGCGTTACTATGGTGACAGCGTGGCACCGCCCCGGATGTGACGCACCCGTGACGCGACGCAGCCCGAGGCGACACCGCGGTGGGTTGTGGGGCGGCGGTGCGGCCTGCAGGTAAACACGGGCGGCGGGGACGGGGACGGGGACACAGACACCGACACCGGGAGGGATTGGATAGGCTGCGGGATCGGCTGCCCAAACGGGGAGCGGCCGCCGAGCAGCCGTTTTGGGAAGTACCCGCATCCCTGCGGGCCGGGCCCGGGCCCTGCTGGGGCGCCGCTCCCTCGCCGCCGCAGTGGCACCTCCGGGGTGCGCGTAGGCCCCGGTCTGGCGGTGCGCGGGGCTCGGGGCAGCCCCGGCGCGTCTGTGGCCCCACAGCGCTGAGGCTGTGTCCGCCCCACGGTGCGTATCCTGGCGCTGAGTGCGGAGCTGCCGCTCTTCGTTCCCAGCACGGATCTCAGTGGTTTGGGAAGAGGAACATGCATACTTTTCTCAGCATTGGTGCTTATTTTTGTGAAAAGACATGTCAAAAATGCATAGTACTGCAGTACCGGTTTAACTGAATGATACAAAACCGCACTGAAGATCTGTGCTGTCATATGGTTTTGATCTGTATGACTTTCTCTTTTTTTTTTTTTTTTCCGTTACAGAGGAAGAAACAAAATGGCATCGGGGGCGGTGGTGAGCACCACTCCTGCGGGAGGGTCAAGTGATGTGAACCTGGAGGAACCAAAGAAGATGACAAGGGAAGACTGGAGGAAGAAGAAGGAGTTAGAAGAACAAAGAAAACTAGGAAATGCACCTGCTGAAGTGGATGAAGAAGGAAAGTAAGCTTTATTAAAGCTAGGGTTATTCTAATGCTACTGGTTAAAAATGTCTTTCTTCCTGTTGTGGTTATGAGTAATCATGAGGGAGATACATGATTTCTACATGAGTCATTGCAGAAGTAAATAGTTGAACTTTGTGAGTTTGCTTTTAACACTCCAGTCATCCTCAGAAAACAGATATTTTCTAAAGAAGTAGGTTCAGTGTTTATGTACCATGATCTACTGATGGTACTGCGAAGTCCCACCTATGTGGGTGCTTACAATTGATATTTTAAAAGTGACCAAAACGTAGTACTGGAGAACTTAATTGTGTAGCTTACCTGTTCCCTCTCTCTTGCTTCTACAAGGCTCATTGCATCTGAGAAGATAAATGTTACTATTTTTGTGTTCAGTAGCATTGTAGAGACTAAGATATTTGATTAGGAGTCAGGAGTTTAGGGGCATGGCAACAAAATCTCAATGAAATCTGAGTTTATCTAGCTGAATTAGAGGTTATTTTGCAATACATTGTAACAACTTCATTATTTTATTATCAATCACAAATCACTGAACTTTAATGGGAGAGTTATTTGTTAGGCCAAGTTGTTGTGGGTTTTTTTCCCTGTGCCACGTATTTATTACACAACATCTTTTCCAGAGATATCAATCCTCATATTCCTCAGTACATCTCCTCAGTACCATGGTACATAGATCCTTCTAAAAGACCTACACTAAAGCATCAGAGACCTCAGCCAGAGAAGCAGAAACAGTATAGCTCTTCTGGAGACTGGTACAAACGAGGAGTTCAAGAGGTATGCAAAATGTTCATGTCATAAAGTAAAGATTTGGTTTCACAGTATCACAGTATATTTGGGATTGGAAGGGACCTCAAAAGATCATCCAGTCCAATCCCCCTGCTGGAGCAGGAACGCCTACGTGAGGTCGCACAGGAATGTGTCCAGGCGGGCTTTGAATGTCTCCAGGGAGGGAGACTCCACAACCTCCCTGGGCAGCCTGGGCCAGTGCTCTGTCACCCTCACTGAGAAGAAGTTTTTTCTCAAATTTAAGTGGAACCTCTTGTGTTCCAGCTTGATCCCGTTACCCCTTGTCCTATCATTGTTTGCCACTGGTTTGATTCCATGAAGGAATAATTTCTGGTTACATGTTTTTGAGGGAGACGAGCTGGGAATTCTTATTCAGCAGGCAAGTTGCAGTGTTTGGGAATAATCAAAACCTGTGTTCTGGGTTTGAGTACATCACACTCACTTTAGTTGTATTGAAAAACGAGTTAGTTATTCGGAACGCACGTATGAATCTTGTCACAAGTTTGTACAACACTGTCTTTTTTGTTGTTTAGCATGCTGTAGCAACCAGGTATCGTAAAGGAGCTTGTGAGAACTGTGGTGCATTGACACACAAAAAGAAAGACTGCATGGAGGTAAACTTCATTTTTGCTGATGTTTTAATGGTTTTGAAAACAATGTGAATTCTAATCTCAGTGAAAAATAGCTATAGATAAAATAAAAAATACTCGTTTTGAGAAGACTGATTTGGAAGAGGTTTCAGGTATTGAAAGGTGGCTTGAAAAATTCTAAACAAAGTGTTAGGTAGGAAAAATTAAGGGAGAAAACTGACATTTATCAGGGATTTTGCTTGTCAGTTGTGATAAGCACTGTAATAATAAGAAAAAATGTTTAGATCTTGGTGTTAATTTGCTTTAACTCAGGTGCCGCTGTGGCTTTCTGTTTCAGGTCAGCTAGAAGCCATCCCCAGAAACTGTGTTTTAGTTGCTTTCTTGAATGTGGAAAATAGTTAGAAATTGATGGGGTTTGGCGTCAGTTGCACTACTTTAAAATACAGAAATGAACTAATTGCATATATTTACAATTCACGGGCTTATAATGCTCAATTTGAGTGGCTTTAGAGAAGCTCGATTGATGCTATTTTTAAAGGGATATCTGAGTAATGTATTTTAGTATAATGGACTGATCCAACCAGTTTATTTTCCTTTTAGAGACCCAGGAAAGTTGGAGCAAAATACACAGGCATGAATATTGCACCAGATGAATATGTGCAGCCTCAACTTATGTTTGATTATGATGGAAAGCGAGATCGTTGGAATGGTTATAACCCAGAAGAGCACATGAAGATCGTGGAGGAATATTCCAAGGTTGATTTGGTATGTAGGTGCTTTGGTTTATTGGGGAAGGCTTCAGCATTTGGTGGGCCTGGGAGGAGGAACGTTTGTTACATGGACTGTTAGTATTAGACCTTGTGCTGTGTTCGTAATGAAAAAGTGAGATGGATTCTGTGTTTGACAGCAAACTTCGCTTAAACTGAAAATTCAGATCAGAAGTGGCAACAGAGTATGGGTCTGCACAGTAAATGAAGCATCTCTCCAGATTGCTTACATTTTAATAGACGAGCCTCAGAATTTGTTACCCAAGATGCAGTTTGAATGGCAGACAAGAAAGGCATTTATTATTTGTCTGTATTAGAGCCTGTAAATCTATATCTATTTTGTAATCTCATTCATGTTATTTTACTTATGAATCCTTTTTGTTACTATGATGGAGCAGTGGACTGTCTGTACATGTCTGTGCAGATCAGCACCTTGGTGCTGCTGGTAACTTTGTATGCACCAAATCCATGTGGACAGTGTTCACTTTTTAGAACCAAAAAACCCAGTTCACTAGCTTGGCTGGGTGTTGGCTACCTGTTCCAAAAGGTAGTGAAGGTGCCAAACTCACTCCCTTCAGTGACTGCTCCTCAGCATTTTCCTACAGCACACAAGAAAGCTAATGCTGCGTGTGATCTCATCAGTGTCTGTAAGTGTCTAATGGGAGTGTCTAGAGACAGAGCCAGACTAATCTCAGTAGTGTCTAGTGACAGGACAAGAAGCAGTAGGCACAAATTGAAATACAATAAATTCTGTTTAAACAAGAAAAAACTGTTCCACTGTAAGGGTGGTCAAACAGCAGAACAGCTTGCCCAGGAGGGCTAGGGAGTCTCTTTCTGGAGGTGATCAAAACCTGCCAAGACATGGTCACTGGGCAACCTGTGCAGGCAAGCCTGCTTTGAGCAGGGGGATTGTTATTGGTGGTCTCCAGAGGTACCTCCAACTTCAGCTGTTCTGTGCTTCTATGATGTCAAACACACACAAAAATTCACTATGTGCTGCTTTAAAATCACACTTTAGATGCAAGACTTTGGTGGTTCCTGAGTGAACCATAAATGCTCACAGCATCAGTCATAAAGTGTCTTAAGCATTGAAGTTCTTAACTAGATTATGAGGACACTATAATAAAACACGTTCTTAAGCACTATTGAAATAAAATAAGCTTTTTCCTAAATTAGGATGCACGTAGTAGTGGCATAGCTGCATAAACTCTAGTAAACTGCTTTATTTAACAGTGTCATAAAATAGTGGAATGGTTAGTGTGTATATAGCTTCCTTTCTTTGGGGCTCAAACACCCATGTGAGTAAAGCATAGGAATAGAGAAGTTCTAGGCTGTTGATTTTTTTAAAGGCATTCAGAGAATTAAAACCTTATATAGGAATACATTTTAAATGACAGCAGTCAGAAGAAATGCTTGTGATAAGTACTTGCTATTAAAAAGAAATATTAAAACAAATGCGTTTTCATGATACACAGGCCAAACGTACACTGAAAGCCCAGAAGCTTCAGGAAGAGTTAGCATCAGGAAAGCTGGAGCAAGTGGTAAGTAAACTAAGCCCTAATTTATTTTTGTTTAGGTCAAATAAGAATACAACAGGTTACTTCTGCTCCTTGATACTTTTATTCTCTATATGGCATCTACTATTGTTTTTTATGCCCTTCATTAATTTAAAGATGTCCCTAGCACGAGCATATTCTGTGTCTCATTAAGAATTTGAAGCATCTCCTTTCAAATGAGAATGGTTTTGTTTTCCCCTTTAGGCAAAAAATCTGTGTGATTATTGTTCTTGCTAAAATTAATGACATGGATTTTTCAGTCAGAAAAACTTGTTTTCCATGTAGTAGTTTTGTTTACATACTGAAATGCTTTTTTGTGTTTAAAGATTGTTATGTCTGACTAATGTTGAGGTAGTGACTACAACGTGACCGTGCATTGTTTTAGTGATGCTTAGTATAAATTGGAATAGGAAGATATTTTCTTTATCTTAGAACCAAACTTCTTTCTTCTTCACTCATTGCCATGACTGTTTACAGTGTCTCTGGTTATTTGAAGGCTGAGTTTATATATTTCCCACTGGCTTATAATTCTGCAGAGGTTGCATCTTCAACTAACTTCCTCAAGCTCCTCTTAGATTATGGACAATGCTTTTGATAATCTTTGGTATAAAATTCTAATTTTAAAAGGCACTGCTGATAATCTTTTAAGTTTATAAAATGGGGAAAAAGTAGAGTCTGCTGCTCGTCAGAAGTAGTTTTTTTAAATCATCATGGTAAGAAAGAAAGCACCAAGCAAAAGACTGTATACAGTTGGACCTCCATTTTCCAGAGGTTGTCACCTTGCGTTTTGTCACTAGATGGCAGAGTGAACTTTATCTCCAGCACGACCTACCTTCCCGATTGAAAAAAATTCTTTCTCTTTTGGATGCCTGTTTTCACCACAAGGCAGCACTGTTTGCTTCTATATACTTATTCCTTAAAAAGTGGAGCTGAAAGAAGAAAAGTATGTTTGAAACGTAAGAACTGTCTCTGATAGAGGGGACCAAGACTGATGCCATTTTGCATAGTCAGTGCTGGCCAGTTTGCTGGTCAGTCTTCCAGGACTTAACAGCTGTATCCATCTGCAAGTGGCCTCAAGTTAGAGGCTCAGCAGGTTAAAAAAAAAATTCTGACTGTGTTTTTGCAGATCAAATTGTGGCTTCTGTTTCATGCACAATATTCCTGTCCATCCTAACTAAATATTGCGTATGTATCTCAATTATTTTTTAAGCTTTCAGAGTTGAATCTTGGTTATATTTGCATGGTATGAAATATTCTAGTCTGAACCATTAGTGTTCAAAGGAATAACAAGCTCTAAATTACAGCAGCAATTCTAAAATTGGCCATTCTTGCAAAGTCTTTGAAATTCAGTTGGCAGTGAAATGGTCTGCAACATGTGTCTGTAACAGAGGCACTTAAAAGCGCTTCCCTAAAACATCATATAGTCGTCTTTGTGCATTTTGTGCCACAGGTAAATTGTATTTTGCATCCTGCATCAAGCTCTGCTTTGATTGCTCTTTATCCCCCTGCCATCTTTCCTCTCTCCACTATCTTGTCTTCTCTCCTGATGTGCTCTTTGTTTGCTGCAGAACTCCCCAAGACACCAGTGGGGAGAAGAGGAACCAAATTCCCAGACAGTAAGATGATTACCCACTGCATCACACCATGGGCAGAGGAAAGGACCTGTAGTTAGTGGAACAGTGAAACAAGGATAGCATAAGGGTTTCAGTGCGGGGTTCATGCCACTGCCTGCCTGTTCTTTTGGGCAGAGGTGGCTGGATTTCACAGAGGGGTTTTTGGTGTTAACTCCTGTGGGTTGTCAAACCTGAGAGATGCAAGCAAATAATTACATTTTTATATGTGGTACATTTTGCCCAAATAACTGTTTTCTTAATATAATCACAGTTATGGGGTTTTTTTTAACCGTTTCCATATGAGTAAGTGGAAATCCTTCAACAATATTTCTGAAAACTGTTGAATGTTAGATTAGCATGTCACTAGCATCACAGCACACTTAAGCCCAAGTAAATGATACTGACTTTTGAATACAGGGATTTCAGAATTTTTAATGAAACCACTATAATCAGATTCTTGTACTTACCTCTACAGTGAATGTCCTCTTTTATTTAGAAGTTTCCCATCTCTTCTCAGGAAAGAGATCATAACAGTGAAGATGAAGATGAAGACAAATATGCAGATGACATTGATATGCCTGGGCAGAACTTTGACTCTAAAAGGCGTATCACAGTTCGAAATTTACGTATTCGGGAAGATATTGCAAAAGTGAGTAAAAGATTCTTATATAGATGTTCCTATATATTCGTGACAGTTCATTTCAAAAAAATTGTACTCTGAATTATTAATGAATTTGCATATGGGTCTTGGGGTTTGGAGGTTGAGGTCTATGCTCAGGTGTATTCCTGCTCATGCTGTGATTTCCTCGAAGTTTTCCTTTTACACGGATAGACTTTTTAAAAATATCTGAGCTGGGGGATACAGTAGTAACTTCAGTTGTTTTAAAATCATGAATATCTGATATCTTGTGTGTTGTTTTCTTTCCCTAGTACTTGAGGAATCTAGATCCAAACTCTGCTTATTATGATCCCAAAACGAGAGCAATGAGGGAGAACCCATATGCCAATACAGGCAAGAATCCAGATGAGTAAGTTCAGACAGGATCATGATTGTGTATTCAACAAAACTCTGTTAAAAATTAGATTAATAGTTTTGTATTTACTCTTATTTGTATGTCTTTTTAGTAAGTGAATCTCTAGTCAGTTATGGATAGAAGTTGATGTAAATATGGAAAAAATTGTTTTATTTAGCAGCACTTTTTGACTTAGTATATAAAATTGGTATTTTAGTAATACCAACCCTTAATCTCCACGCATATATAGAGCACCATGTAGTGTAATGATCTGTACAAGGATTAGAACAGTCTCATGTATCTAGAGGTGATACCTCTAAACAGTAATGATGTTTAAGTATTTCAGTAACCAAATCTTACACTTCATCCCTTCTTTGTTGGGAGGCGTTTGGCACTGGAGACTCGTGCACAGTGTCTGTGATACCTATCTGAATGCCTGAATTGGGAGCAAAGGCTCCTCCTGTACTAATGGAGTCTGCATAGAAAAGGTCTGAAAGCTTTGGGACTGTCTAGATAATCACCTTAATTGAAGAATGCCACAGGCTGGCTTTTGGCTGCTGGTGAGGCCATCTTGCTTAAAAGCTCGAGTCAAGCACTTGAGCTGTGAGGCCACCCTGACCTGTGCGGTGCCCTGGACTCACAGAGCAGACAGGCTGGGAGGAGAAATATTTATTCAGAATACAGTAATACACTAGAATGGCAGTGACTAAATGCTGGCAAATAATGCTCTTTCCACCTCTCCTTGCCCCCAGCTAGAATAGTACCAGACAATTTTTTTTTTTTTCAGGTGCAGATACTTTCACTTCTCTCTAGGGTCATAATTTGACCTTTTTTGAATCTGTGATTCTGCCGTAGCATTGCAGACTGAGATTTTCAGAGTGGCTTTGGGGAGATGAAAAGAGGATGAAACTGGATTGTTAAGGTTATTTGATTTTCAGCCTGTACTCATTGTGAATCTCTTCAAAGGGTGTGCGAAAGGGAACTGAGAGCAGTAAAACTGTTACCAGGCTTTAACTCACTTAAAGGCTTTGGCCCTGGGTAGGAGAGATTCACAAATCCGGAAGCTGAGAGTCACTATGCTAGAATATCACCTGCCATTCGTGCATATTTATTGTGCAATTGGATCCAACCTTGACTCTTGGCACTTCGTATCTCAGGCAGAGCTCCAGGTCTTTTTCATAAGATGTTTCCGTATACATGTGGACATCAAGTATTCCAAGTTGCAATCTAATACTTTTATGGCTCCATAGGGAGCCTTGACTCAATATATTCTGCTGAGTGCTCCTCCTTCTGTTCGTAACTCTCAGGACACAAAGCAAAATTTTTACTTCCCTCTTGGTGTTATATGATTGTATTTAAAAGGAAATCGTGTTACTTGACTACTAAGAATCATATTTTTTTTTCTGCAGAGTTGGTTATGCAGGTGACAACTTTGTTCGCTACACTGGAGATACCATTTCAATGGCACAGACTCAGTGTAAGTGGGGTTGGGTTTTTTTTTTTTAATGAAATGCACTTACAAGTTAACAATGCTTGCAAAAAAGAAATACATCTTTTTAGAGTAAGATTTTTTTCAAATTACTACAGAATTAAATATAATTTGAATGCGTATGTCAGTTTTGGAATAAATACTGAGTGAAACCTCTTGTGTACACAGTGTTTGCTTGGGAGGCTTATGACAAAGGCTCTGAAGTTCATCTTCAAGCAGACCCTACAAAATTAGAGCTACTTTATAAATCCTTCAAAGTGAAAAAAGAAGATTTCAAGGCACAGCAGAAAGAAAGCATCCTAGAGAAGGTAACAGACGTTTGGTTTTATTTGATAAGGATTCTGTTGAGTGTGGAGTCTGGGTCTTGGCAAACAAATGCATCAGCTCTTCTCAGCAACTTGGATTTATAAGACTATTTTTATATCTATACACACTATCTCATCAGTTATATTCCTTATATTATTTAATATAGGAACCTTTGAAAATCTGCTGGGATTTCTTTGAATTTTTGGGAGCTCTTCCCTTAACTGTCAGGATTTTTCCAGTGGAAAATCTGACAGAAGTATGTAGGAGTATTGGGAATTTAGATCGTTTTGTTCTGTTTGGTTGGGGTTTTTTTAAATAATACGAGTGGTTGAAAAAATTCTTTGACTGTTTACAAGTGGTGAATTTGTAAAATACCCAAGTAACTGTCTCCCAAAATTATTCTTAAATTTTTCTTTTCTCTTAAATGTGAAAAGCAGAAGTTTGACGGGGGACAGGAAGTACTGCTCTGGTTATACCAGAGCCTTTTGGTTTGGGCTGAGAAGTTTTCCTATTTTGAATATCATGGTTGGAATCCTGCAGGAAAAAAAAAAGCCAAAACAATTAAAAAACAAACAACCAAACAAAAAACCACAACACAATGGCAGTGTGACGAAATGTATTTCTCTCTTAATCTCTTAACTGTTCACTAAAGATTAAACTGTCTCCACCCACTTCCTTGTGTCTTCTTCAGAAGGTACTGAAGGTGACATTTTGGAAATGCATACTTACCTACATAAAAGGTGGGGATTTTTTCAGAACTCTTATATGTTGTTTCTATTTGCATTTTAGTATGGAGGACAAGAACATCTAGATGCTCCACCAGCTGAACTGCTGTTAGCTCAAACAGAAGATTACGTGGAGTACTCTAGGCATGGAACAGTCATCAAAGGACAAGAGAAAGCTATTGCTTGCTCTAAATATGAAGAGGATATAAAGATCAACAACCATACAGTAAGCCCTAGCTTATGTAAAAATTATTAAAAAATTAGATTCCTTCTCATTGGAAGGGAACAAGGTTTGGTAGGATACAGTGCAATATACTTAGTACAGCAAATAGATTTCTCTCGTCTCAATTATGGCACTCTACCTTTTCTACTAAGGAGGAATTTCAAGTTGTCATGGTAGCGATGCGAATTTGAGCAGTTGCAATGTCAATCTTAAACTGAAGGGGAAATTACTGTATTTCCCTTTGACTTTGAATGCGAGTTGACCACATCCTGTTGCTTTTCTCTTCTTTGAAACTGTACCTCTAAAGCTAATGTAAAATTATGAAGAATTTCTCATAACTTTCCTTTCTGGATTGTTTAAATAATTCACGTGTCAGGATTTCAGCTGAGGAATAGGTTGCAGCGTGTCTTTCACAGGAGCGTCACTATGGACATAACTGCTATGCTGTCTTGTCTTGCAGTGCATTTGGGGTTCATACTGGAAAGAAGGCAAGTGGGGTTACAAATGCTGCCACTCGTTTGTCAAGTACTCATACTGTACAGGAGAAGCTGGGAAAGAAATTGCTGTAAGTATTGGCCTATTTTGTCACTTGGAAAGAGCTAAAAAGTGTTCATCTTCCTACCTAAGTTTGAAGCTGTTTTCCCTTTTTCTTTGGTGGGGGTTTTTCTTGGTTTATTTTTTTGTTTGTGTTTGGTTCGGTTTTGTCCTTCTCCTTTCAGATGTGCTTATTAAATGGGTGTTCTCCCTCTTGTCTGTTGTATAGAATAGTGAAGCAAGCTTACTGGAAGAGCAACCCAAGGAGGAAGAGCACATGACAAAACCAAAAACACTGATGGAGGTAGGCTGTTGCCCTTTTGTAGGAAGCATTTTAAGAGATGGGAAGATGTGTATAACTACAAAATTAAGTCGTAATGAATCTGAAAATTATTAGACCGCAATATTAGATCATTAACATCTCTATTGAAAATTCAGCTCTCAAATAGCATTAATAAATGCTTGGGATTTAATGGCTTGAACATTACTGTTGTTTGCAAATTGAATCTTAACAGTAGCTGGTTTTCCACCTTACAGATCCACCAAGAGAAACAGAAGGAGAAGAAAAAGAAGAAACATAAGAAGAGCTCAAATTCAGATAGTGAGGGTGAAGAGAAAAAGAAGCAAGAAAAACTTAAAAAGGTACACAATATTCTTCAATGGTTTTGTGGCAAAAAGAACTTGAAATGTGTTTTACAACGTCAGTTTTAGTAAGCCTATCATGCAGTTCTTGTGGTATTCTGTGGGATGTTCTTTGATGCTAATTTTGAGCTAAAGCAAATTTAAAATGCTGTTAGATGTTCTAAAGTACATTCCTTATTTCTCGGGCAACCGTGCAATAAATATTTAGATTTAAAAGGCTTACTTTAGAAGATTTAGAACACTTCCTTTCTAGACGCCGATTACAGCTGTAGATCTATACAAGAGATTGCAGAACATAATGATTTGGGTATTGGAGACAGAGACATCAAAGACACTGTTAAAGCTTAACACTTTTTGTCCCAGAGTTGGGCCCAGTCTCACAGTTGATGCAATAAATGAATCCACCGAGCTGTCTGCTCACTGCTGCTGAGCAGCCCTTCCACAAGCACAGCAGCCTGCTCCTGGGTATTCAGAGTGGGAAACTAACATTAAACTATGGTTAATCAATCATTGTATACATGCAGATGATTTTCAGTAGCAAGAAGGAACAACAGTAGTAGTTTGAGGACTGGGATAACATGCATTTTAAAAGTATTTGAAAAAAAATGCACCCTGGTTGAAAAAAGAAAAGAAAACAAAACAAACCCCACCAAACAAAGCTCACACGCTTATCTGCTTTTGTGCTCGCTGGATCATGATTACATTTTAGGTAAAGCCAAGGAGTTTCTTGCTTGATTTGGGCAATTAGAAAGAGATTAAATTATTTTGTTTGCTGAATACCATTTTACCATCATTT
This sequence comes from Patagioenas fasciata, assembly GCF_037038585.1. Lineage (NCBI taxonomy): Eukaryota > Metazoa > Chordata > Aves > Columbiformes > Columbidae > Patagioenas > Patagioenas fasciata. The sequence continues at coordinate 11,772,183 of NC_092533.1, read as the reverse complement.
TATGTTGAACACTAAAATGAAGAGTGCTGTAGGTGGGCCAAACACTTGTACATTGCTTATCCCACCTTTCTGCCTGCTGCTTTTTCATTATAGTATAATCTAATACAAACTTTCACTGTTTTCTTTGCTTGACTTTCATTGTGGGGTTTTTTTCCTTTGTTTTCATTTCAGGCGCTAAATGCAGAAGAGGCTCGTCTCCTCCAGGTTAAAGAAATCATGCAGTTAGATGAGAGGAAGAGACCGTACAACAGCCAGTATGAAACCAGGGAGCCAACAGAAGAGGAAATGGAAGCCTATAGAATGAAACGTCAGAGACCTGATGATCCCATGGCCTCTTTTCTTGGACAATAGTCACAGTGAATATCATTCCAATACACAAGACTTTTTTCCCTACTTGTTTATGGACACTTGCTTATCTTCCATGTGTCTAATTAGTGCCAGAAATAGCAGAGACTTTTTTTTGCACCAAAGAAGTTGGTGTGAAAACTTCTTTCAACAGAGATAAGCATTAAGCAGTCCAATTACTACAGTTTTATATATATGTGTGTGTGTGTATACATATACAGTCACATATATACACACATATATACATGAAATTATATGTATATATAAAATACATGCACCTACTCTGTAAATTCTTTATTGAAAAGATCTGATACTATCTGGAAGTCTGGGTTGGTTTGGCCAATGACTCCGTGCATGAAGTCATGACACATTCAGTAACACTGACTGCTCTAAAGAAATGGTCAGCAGGTGTCAATAGAGAACAAGAACTGTTGAAAAAAATGATGCAGATACCTAAGCCTCTTATTTATACAGGGAGTTTGCCTGTTATACAACTTTAAAAGGAGAAATAGTTTATTTCTTGGTCACTTTGTAGTATTTTGGAAATGTAAAAATTTTTTGCTTTGTACAGCCTTAGTTAAATTAATATAAATGTCTTAAATGCTGTCCAGACTTTTTTATTAAGAGCTTAGGAGAAGCTGACAGTAGACCCTTTAAATTCTAATTGTGTTTCTGCGGATGTTAACATACGAATTTCAGTTGCAAAGATCTGAGTTCTTGGGTTTTCTGTTTGGTAACAGTGTTCATCTTACCCTTACAACTTCCGGAGTCCTGTTCCATGGTGTAATACCAAGTGGCAGGTGCTAATACCTTGTGATAATGTGAAGCAGCATCTGCTTTGTGTTGGGCGATATTAGTCCTTAAACTGGGAGCTTTCCCCTTTAACTGTTTAAAAGTTGAAGGAAGGGGTAAAAATTGACAGCACAACTTTGGAGTTGGAAGGTTTGAGAATTATTTCTGTTATAGCTTAAACTGTCTTATTGGACGTGGCTTTTATAATGACATTTAATGTGGTTATATTAATAGTAGGACTAGGAAGACTCTCTAATCCTGGCTTTTCTTCTTAAAATATTAAGAACCTGATTACAATTTCCACTTTGTAAACAATGAAGGAAGTTAAAGTTGCTGGAAGAAAATGAAATGGTGTGTTAGGCCTGCAACGTGTTGTAATTTCCACCTGTAAAGCCCGTTTCCTTTTTTTATTAGGTTTTCTCCAAGCCTGCTTCCCCTTTATTTTTGTTACAGAAGTACTCATTCCAAATGCAGACTTTATTTTATAAGACTTATAAATCTAACCGTGGACTTTTGTTTTATAAAACTTGATTTTAAAATCTGCCTGGCATTGCAAAAAACGTAACCAACTAGTGAGATCAGAGATCTGGGGGTGAAATTGGTAATACAACCAAGTACCAGGAAAAATAAACTTTGAAGAATAGAAATCAGCTTTTGCAGAAATTGCTTTTACATATTCACAATGTAGATTTAGACAGTCAGAGGCAGGGAAAATATTAGGGATATAGCTTTCCTTCCACTGTAGTAGTGACTCACATTCTAGATTTCCACATCAGCTCATGTCCTGACCTTTATGTATTATGGGTAATTTCCAGGGCAATCTGCTCTTTTCCACAGGTAATTACATACAGTAAACACATGTTTAAGTGTCATGTGTGTGATTTCACAGCTGCTTTGAAGACTCAGTATTCTCATTTATCATACAAAAATGCTAATAATGGAAATTCTGCATTAGTCTACAATGTAGTTCTATATTAAAACTATCTGTGATACTCTCAATGATTATCACAATTTTAGGTTGAGTGTTCCCAGTGTTCTATAGATCTGCTGGTGTGGCCTGAATGCAGACTGTCCTTGGATGATTCTTGTCAGGGCTGCAGCACCTGCAGCTGTGGCCAGCACAGCTCCAGCTGCACAGCCACCAGCCGCTCTTGTCCTAGAGCCAAGTCCAGTTGGAGGGAAGACGAGATGTCAGGAGGGTCCTTGTTACCAGTTCCTTGAGCTATTTAGATACTTCTCTAAAAGTGGCTTGACTTGATTCTTTACAAGGTAAAGGAGGCAATTCAGAAATAATACTGAAAAGAGTAATTTAGAATGAAGGACAAATAATTCACCAGCCTAGGCTGCCTGTAAAATTCAGTATTTTGTTCAGTATTTTTCTGACATTCCAGAGAAAAATGGGGAGACTGTTAAAGGTGTGCATATTTTAGGAGCCAGTATAACATGTTCAGTGCTACAGAGAGATACATTTATTACAAATAAGTGTACTGAATTCCACCTTAAGCATATCCCTGTGGGTGGATTTTCTTTTCAATACCTGATGCCATGACTGTAACTCGCTTTCTGGCATGCCTTGTCTTGCTCTGCTAGGACAGAGCCCATGAGGAACACAGACCAGTTTCCTCCATGGTGCCGCAGAAAGGCAGCTCCAGGTCAAAAAACAATTACTAGTGTTTTATTCAAAATACAGTTCCTTGAGTTTGTGAATAATGCAGAGCAGATCTCATCCAGATCAGCATGAACAGTTAAAGGACAAATAAAGCTTAAAACATGTTGTCCTATTTATATCATAAAGGTTAAATGTTAGAGAACATTGTGGATCTGATCATGAGGATTAATTTTCCTCCATCTGCTTCCCCTTGGATCTGGCATGCAATTTGACTGTGCATATCCAAAGACCACTTCCTATTGCACAAGAAGAATTTTTCCTCTCTAGAATGAGTTAAAACAAGTTTGTAGTTTGGACAAAATGAACACACAAGGAAAATGTGTATAGTCTGGCATAGGCAGCTGAAGGTGAGAGCTCCTGTTTCTTGTATGCACAAAGATGCAAAGCAAGAGGAAATTCCTTAGCCTGGTAACACAAACTACTCAAATCATAACACAAGACAGACCATCCCGGCACAGGCAGGGTGGCTTTCACTGAATCTTGCCCTTGGAAAAGCTCAAAAATTATTTTCTTATCTCCCTTTCGAACAATTGCTTTAATTGCCTTATTTTTCATCCTATTGAGTACTGGTTGTCTGAGGCACACTCAGTCTGCAAACTGCACCAGCCAGCTGATTTGAAAATATTTGCATTTTTAAAACATATAGAGTAAAACATTCTCCTTCATTTTCTGTTGAAAAGTTGAGCACACTGTGTTATCTTTCAAGGTGTGCCAGAAGGTAGTTCTTTCACTATCTCCACATTTCTTTGTAATTGGATCTTTATTGCTTTCCCGAGTGGGTTAAACAAAGAGATGCACTGTTCTACGTGAGCGTGATGGTTTTAGGCTGTTGAAGGATCAGAAAAAGCAGGAATGACAGCAAGTAGTTAAGGATGAAATGGAGTTCAACTTCTAGGAAAAAAAGAAAAAAACTACAGTAGAGACAGGATTTTCTATGCCCACGAGTGCCTAGTGCCACCCAGTAACTGCAGCTTTCCATACCACTTTGGGGTATAACTTTAATTGCTCTGTTCAGGCCAAAACACTGTGGCCTGAACTACGTGCAGGCAACTCATCATTTTGCTGTATGCAACAAAGAAAGAGACAAACAGCATTCTAATTTGAACTAATTATTTCACAGTAAAAAAATTTGTTCACAACTCTAGATGACCCAATCAGAAACCCACTGCATTTCTGACCTTGGTAGAGCAGAGAAAAACAAAAATAAATAAAATAAATAAATAAATAAATAAATAAATGTTATAATCGCTTGATTAAGCAAACCTTGCTCAGTGAACAGATTAGCAAACCCAAAATTTCTAAGCTACACAATTTTAAAAGTAAATCCAGTAATTCCAACGCATTTTAGAAACAGCCTCCACCCAGCCACTCATTTGCATTGCATTTGGATCTGAGCACAGTCCTGAGCCTGTTGCTCTATAATCACAGAATAGCTTGGGTTGAAGGGACCTTCCAAACTTGTCCAGTGCCACCCCTGCCATGAGCAGGGACATCTTCAGCAGCTCAGGTTGCTCAGAGCCCCATCCAGCCTGGCCTGGGATGTCTCCAGGGATGGTTCAGCCACCACCTCTCTGGGAACCTGGGCCAGGCTCTCACCACCCTCAGTGTCAAAAATTCCTTCCTCATGTCAATCTCCCACCTCACCTCTTAAGAGACCTTTTTTTAGGTGCATTTACTTCCTTCACACATTTGCACATGCATTTGCTCTTGATTTTTAATATAAAGCTGAGAACTACAAATCTGTCTCTGACATCACCTCGCAGCAGAGTTTTAACCCGTTGCTGCTTGTTTGTCACCAGCTGCTACAACAGGTGCTCACAGTGCATGGCGGAACAGGACGCAAGGCCTGAGGCTGCAGGCGCTTGCTGCATTGCCCGGCAGCCCCTTTGGCAGCACGGCTGGAAGAATTTCCTCGCATCACTCCCGGTTCTGCACAGCCCATTTGTAAGGGGTTGCACCATCAGCCCCCGGTTTGCACGAGACCCAAGCTGGGGGAGACACACGGTGCCTTCAGCTGGCTTCTGGCTTTGCTGGGCTGACCCTTCGCGTTCTAACAAGTCTCGAGCCGGGCACGCACAGAAGCAAAAGCGCCAGGCTGCAGGTTTTAACACCAGAGAGGCAGTATATTCTGCTGACACGCTACTATTTAGGAATAGCTGAAAGACCACTTTTAGTAAATTATCAATTTTCTGAGAACAGAAAAGCCAGCTCTAATGCAAAATTATCTGCTTGGAAAGTGGTAGCAGGCGAGGGGATTTTATGTGTAGCTATTCCTATCTGCAGAGACTGTCACTACTCACACGCAATGGAAGCAATTTTTCTCTCCTCTCTGGGGATTGCTGCTTGCCCTGAAGAATAAAGGCACTGTACCATGACACAGGTATGGGACATTTGTCGCTGGCCTTCCTGGCTTGGGCAAATGCTGCCCATGTCCCTGGGTACTGGGATTGCTGCTGATGCTACAGACTCCAGAAGTGGGGCTGGAGTTCGTACTTTGGGAAATACAAGGCATTTTTCAGAAGAGACTTTTCTTGTCTCTGTCATTAGATACCTAACCTAGGCAGGAGCCAGTTGTGGCAAGTCAAAAATATTGCTGAATTTCACTTTGAGTTAGAAGGTGCATGAGACAAAACAATCCAAATTTAACAGATCTTCTGCACTGTGCTGCAGTGTCTCACTGGTGCTTGGGCTGTTCCCACTTCCCTCTTTCTAAAATAAGCTCTATTTATTTTTATCTTAATGGGTTAGGACTGCAGTTCCTAAGCAGAGCTAATGGTCTCAAGGGCATCCTTTAGGTTTAAACAGAGATTTGACTCATTTTTATGGGGGGCTTTTGGAGAGGGACAATCACTCTCTGAAGACTGCTCACAGACTTCCCAACTCCTTTTAGTCAGAGCAATAAAAATTACTCAAATCACCAGTCCATAGTAAGCCAGGAGGCCTGTTGGGTAGAAGAAATGCTTTTTCCCCCCTATTAGTCTCTCCCCCCAAATAAAACAACACATCTTTGAAGAGAGGTACACTTTCACCGCCATTGCCCAGCGCAATGGGAAGGCTGTATTTTACGCTGCCTCCAGCCTCTGGGTGAACTGCTGCTATTTTGGCATTTGCTGAGTCATTTTATTTGGTCATAAAGTCGTTACTGCAAGGTTGATGTCTGCATCAGCAAAACACACTAGCGCTCAGAAAGCAAACGAGAAAATCCTCGCTGGGACACAGACCCGTCCTGCTGTCCCAGAGTGGGACCTGGAGATCACTCACCTTCAGGCACAAGTTGGCAAAAGTACAATCACACTTCTTGCTCCATAGGTGCTGGACGCTGCCCCTTTCCCTTACCACACGGCCATGCGTTCCCCCAACGAGCTTTGTCTAAAGGATGTGAAGCCACAGTGCGCTGTGCTGGGGACAGGACCACAGCCAGGACCAGCAAGGCAGCACCTCCCAAGCTGGTGCAGGGAGCCCCATAACAGCCCCCAGCAGCCCATCATGGTGGGGACCTGCACCCCTAGTACTACATGTGCCCTGAGGTTCTGCCCATGCAGGCGTCAGCCCCAGCCGGCTCCCCACACTGCAGCAACCAGCCGCCTTCCCCGTGATCCATGGTGAACACTGTTAATCACAGCAGGAGGCTTTTGCTAAAAAGCAGCACAAACGGGACACAATCTCTTGGAACGCTCCCCTGCAATGTCTAGCTGAAAAAAAATAACCAAGTCTCAGAGCTGCTCTGTTCCACTGTGAGCGGGCAGTTTATTTATTTAACAAAGTGTGCTGCCAAACATGTTCTCCAGCAGAGCTGTCTGGGACCCGGGTGAGCTCAGCTTCGTGTTGCAGCACAGACATTTTCCATCTGCCTGGCAGGAGCTTCCCAGCACTGCCTCTCCCCACAGCGCCGAACTAGGTCAGGCTGCAGTGCCTTCAGCATGCTGCAGATCCAAAACCCCGGTACCTGCAACTGCCCCGGCCACATCTTGAGCTGCCCAGCAGGACTGCTGAATTTTCAAGCATCATTTTGTCCCTGGCCCATTTCACAGTCATCCCAAAGCCCTGGCGCTCCAGCACAGCCACCATGGGGTAGGTTTGGAAGAAGCACAGGGACTTTTTCTTCTCAACAGCATGGGCATCTGAGCAAACCACTGTGGCTTCCGAGGCAAATCCAACTGGCACTCTCACAAAGCCCATGGGGAGTTTTCGTCAGGTTTCATAAGAAACCTGGGGCAGGACCTGTACATGTGCAATGCTTGAGTCTTTTGGCTGGTTCCAGCCCCACACATACGTGGAAGAGGCTCTCCAAGAGAACTGGGGTCCTACAAACTGATGGAAACAGGGAAAAGGTGGTAATTCGTGTTCAACCAACCACCAGAGCTGCCCCAGGGGACAGCAGTTCTCGGAGCCCGTGTCTGGGGGTGTCCCCACCTGTGTTCACCCCAATGCCAGGTGGGCAGCAGGTTTGGGGGCAGCTTTTCTAAAACAGCCTTTATCCCAGTGAAATTTAAGGTGATGCTTGCTTGAGTTTGGGGAGGTGGGTGTTCCGAGGGTTGTTCAATGGCAGGGAACATCGCTGAGCCGTCAGGGAGCCGGAGGTCGGAGTGCCACCACATAAAAACAGCCCTGTGCTTCCTCGGCCAAACATTCCCACCCCTCCCAAGGGCAGTTGCGTTGATTACAGCTCAAAGCAAACTGTACACATTCTTCATTTTTACATTATATCCATTCCCACCATGTTCCAACAACAAATGCAGGGGAAAGCTTAAAAATCCACAACAGCTCTGATAAGGATGAATTCTGGCAGAGTAAGGAATGATACTTTCAGCATACTCCCAATCAGCTGATAATCCAGACTGAGCAGAAAATATTTCCTGGAGAGCAACAGGGCAGGACTGGGAAGCCCAGCCACCGAGCACAGCCTGTCCCCAGCCCTGCGCAGGATCCTGGCTGGGGCACAGCAGGAACCTCGCACCCACAACCAGGACCCACAGGCACCGGTGACCTGCTCTACCTGGGTGGAAATGGTCCCAGGGCCATGGCTGCTGTCCCAGCAGGGTGACAGGTCCCCCGTAACACATTGTGAGCCCAGGCACCCATGGGCCCAGGCTCTACATCTGGGGCATCAAACAGCTCCTGTTCAGACTCTTCCTACCGCTCCCTTAAAGAGACAAGTCTGGTCCACACCACCCCTGGCAGCATCACAGCACATCCTGAAAAGCAGGGAGGGAGGGAAGAGGTGGATGGTGGGTAAGCAGGATCAGAGACTCTGCAACCCCCATGTGTCTCTGCACCTCCCTGGGGGCTGTAAGGGAAGCACTGTCAGTTTTGAGAGCTGTACAGCATTTATAGATTTGAGGTTTAATGGGCTGGTATATGCTGGGATATCAACGCTGCTCAGAGCTATAACACCATGAATTGCAGAAAAACAAGAGGGACAGGGATTTACTGCAACTCACTGCTTCTATGTTGGCAGAACTCTGGCTTCAGCCACTGCTTCTGGTGCTACTGCTTTCCTTTAAGCAATTGCTAGGAGTTTTGTAATTACTTTGCAAACTTAAAACTTCAACCTTTTCCAAAGACAGAAGCGTTCCTGCCCTGCCATCCCCATGGCAAAGTCTCCACCTTTTGTCTCACGCATCCACCTGAAGCAGTGCTGAGGTACATGCAGTTTCCTCTCAACATTCACATTTGCAAAGCTGCTGATTCATGACAATGTCCTTTAATTCAAGCCTGGAGTGATCTGCCATTTGTCTAAATTGTTTTAGAAGCAAGTTTCCACCCTTAGGACAAGGTTTGCTTTAATTCTCCAGGATCAAGTGTCGAAGTTGTTTCCTAGTTTGATCTGCACTAGCCATCCCCTTCCAAATTCGCTGCATGGGCAATGGTTACAGCAGAGAGAGACAGAATCAGTCAGAGATGATCCACGCAACCCCTGAGCCTTTCATACAAGACTGCAAGGGAAAGACAAAGAGGGAAAAGCTCCCCAAGCATCAAGAGCTTTCCAGCCACATGCGCATAAGAATTTCTTTCCATGCCACGTGACAGAGGAAGAGGCGCAGACCCATTACACAATAATAAAAATATGCCTTCGGCAACATTGAGCCAAAACCTGGAGCTGCTGCAGCAAGCTAGTAATCCGCACAAAAAGAAATAAAAAGTTAATGAAAAAGAAAGACTGAAGTCAACATTGCACAGCCCTCGGACGGACACCGCTGCGGCAGGACGGGGCTTGGGCTCTGCGTGTGACAGCGATCCGCAGCAAAACATCTGCTTAAAATTGTGTAAGTTCCCAGCGCCTGTCAAGATCTCACTGAAGAGATTAGTCGTGGTGAGTAGATTCACTTTTCCTTTTTTTTTTCTCCCTCCTCTTAACGTTAGCTTCGAAAACTTACCAAATAAGGTCTAAATCATCAAGCACTCAGGTTTCCAATGCCTGCACAGAAATCCATAGAGGCAACAGTCGCCAGTTAAAAGAAATACTCGAGGAAGAAAACATTCCTCAGACTTACGCTGGGAGCACCCACCTCATACAGCTGAAACCACAGCCTCTCCGTTCACTCTGGTGCCGATCAGCAGCTTCTGTGACAGGGCTTTGGCTCAGGGCTGGCATCCCTGGCTGCCTAAAGCTGAGACAGAGACACAGATTAAGGCACAGAAGATGCATTGCTCTCCTTTATCTCCTTTGACATTGCTTTGCGCAATAGCAGGTAATAGATCAAACTCATCTCTGGTATAACTACTTCCCTGGCTTATATCAGAAACCAAATTCATCCATTTCAGGTGCTGTCACCAACACCGCACCTTACTTTATCTAAATCAGCCCTGAGCTCCCAAGGGCTCCTTGTGCTTCAACCTCAGGGATGCCGCAGAGCAATCACCAGAGCTGAGAATTAGGATCATGGGGATAATGATTATTTTGAGCACTAATTGAGATGCCTTGAGGTATTTTGGGAAACTGTGAAGCAGGAAGATGGTTGTTTTGCTTAAGAAAGCCTCAAGTGTTGAAAGGAAACAGAGTAGAAAGTCACAGTTTTTGCTCACTGCTGGGTCCCCTCTTGGGCTATCAGACCATCCTGCTCCCCTGTCCCTGCAAGCAGTAATTTCCCCCAGATTCTCCTCACTTCTCTCCTCCCTTGCGCTTTTCCTCCCTGTGGGCAGGTAGATGCCACCACCACATGGCACAGGGAGGCTTCCCTGGCCAAAACAACCACTGTCTGGCCACCGCACGTGCCACCAAACCACCCCATATCTGGCAAACCCACAGGGATTTTTCTTCTGTCAGGATTTCAGCCCAGCTGCTCCGCAAGCATCAGAAAGTACAACTGATTCTTCATGCCTGGGGTCACTCCTACAGGAAAAATCTTTTATTATGGAAGCACGTTTTTAATGCCTAGAGATCTATAGAACTGGTCTGGTTTCTTAACTGTGAAGTGTCTCAGGAAGCTCACCTGCAACAGGGCTGGGTTGAGGGTGGTCACACAGGGGCTTGCAGGAGTGACACACAGCAGGGACATTGTGGCAGCCAAAGCTATAGGGGACATATGACAAGAGCTGTGTCCCCCCAGGCTCCTACCTGTGAAGCACCTCTGGTAGGAGCCATCCCATCCCACACAGCCAGCAGAAACGGGAGCTGCAGGTCAGGATTGGGGGCTGCCAAGAGTTCTGGGGGGGACACAGCTCCTGGGCATGGAGGCTCTTGGGTGACAGAGGGATGCGCTGTGGCTCTGACAACAAGGAGCATGCACTGAAAAGCTATTAGAGCTCCTGGGTTTGCAGTCCCCCTGCACAGATGCTCCACGTGCTACAGAAGTTCATGGGATATTCAGGTTGCAGCACGGAGCTGAGCTGAGGATGAGAAGGACCCACTGAAGCAAAGAGTGATGACAAAAAACATCTTAAAACAGAAATGGGGTGTCATGTAACGGCAACAGGGCAGAGTCAGAACATCCCATTTCAGACACATGCTTGCTTTGAGTCATTCATTATGTTTTGTTACATTATTCTAGCAATGGCCCCTAAACATGTGGCTTGTTAGGGAGAGAGAAGCCAGTAAACACTCTGCTCTGCATGTACCACGCTTGCAAATCAGAGATGCTCTGTCTTTACTGGCTTATTTGCCCTGAGGTATTTTCTATAAAGGTGTGTTCCACAAGCTCTAAGATTCAGAGGTTAACATTTTCCCAAACTTCCTGACAAGTATTCCTCAAAATTTCTCAATGGGGATCCACAGCACAGTTTTACACACTACATTGATCTCAGGGAATGCCCTGGATCCACAACATCAATTTCCATTGATTCAGCTGAAGGACACAGGGAATCAGTCTCAAACCAGGCTGATGGACACCTGCCACGCGTCTGCCTCATCCTTATATCTCAGAGCCCAGACATTTGCAGCACACTTTGGAGCCTCTCTCCTCTTTTTCTGCTTTGACCCAGCTATGATCAGAACATGAGGTCTCAGGCAGAGCCTACCTGGCCTCTGGGATCTCAAATGGTCTCTCCTCTAGGACCCTCTACCTCAGAGCAACTCAGTGCTGCTCTTGTCCATCACAAGTTGCACCATCTCCTGAGCCCAAGAGCTTGGTCTTCTTTGACCAAACAACTTAGAAAGCATTGCTGCTAAGTGTTTTCAGAAGACATCGTTTCAGAGTGACTCAATGGATGGATAGGGTATTTTTAAGTATTGGGAAGAAATTAATTTCTGCATGCATGAGATCTTGGCCATCACCAGCATGCTGCCACTGAGGGAAAGGCACTCCACGCATGAAGGGCCAGAGCACCTCTGGCCCAGGCTCAGCACCAACATGCTTGACAATCTCAAGGAAGTCCTGGCGCTGCTCCAGGCTCTGCTGGGGAGAAGCTGGGACAAGGCAACCCTAAGGCCCGGCCAGTCGTGCCAGTGCTGCAGACACCCCAGCTACCTTGTTTGAGTGAAGCTGGTCCACTTCATTTTCCCATGCTGAAATCACTGCCTGATACCGGTGTGTCCTCCCTGGGCGCTGAGGAGCTGAACGCTTGCATTTCAGGGGCAGACACCAACTACAGCCATTGCCTGGTCAGACGATGCAGAATCTGCTCTCACCCCTGATCAGACCTCCAGCACCAGTCAGCTCTCCTAAACCCTGGGGCACAGTGCACGCTTCAGCACAACAGGCATCAGTCATGGCCAAAAAGTCTCCAAAACCCTATTAACAAAGGCAGTAATTAAAACGTCATTAGAAAAGTAGGACCTCAGCTGAAACCATGCTGCCTCCAGCACCAGGCCTGCCGCCCATACTGCGGAGAGGAAAGTTGCTGATCTGTTTCCAGTTTGCTTTTTGGAGCTCATCACACATTCTACATCGAGGAGCAATTTTCCTTTTAAGGTGGAACAGCATGAGGTTTGTTTTCTTTCAAAGAGATTTCTTTAAGAGGTTATTTATAGATCTTCTTGTGAATGCAACTGTGCTCTGCTTCCCACACGCGCTGCTGTGATGTGGGATGAAATGTTCTTGCGGAGCCGTTAATTAACACCGACTCAGGAGCTGCACCAAAGCACGGCTCCAGGTAGTCAAATATCCCCTTCTATCCAAGCACCAGTACCTACTGACCTCCCAGTTTGTTTCCAGGTTATGCTCCACAAAGACATTTTTCCTTGCCACAGCTTATTAGTGTCACTCACCTCCACACACCTCTCGCTTCTCTTCTACCCCATTTGAGGTAGTTACTTGGAAGCAGGAATGTGGTTTTGCTTGCGATCTCCCCATTCCACAGGCATTTAAACATTTTGTTCCCCTTTCTATGAACTGAGAAGCCTTTCTCTAACTGTCCACATTAATACTGGTTGGTGTTTTCTGTCTCACGAAACCATTAAACCCACACCTTTCACCAGCAGCAAATAAACTTAGGCATAAGAAAAGCAAAAGAGAGCTGAAGAACAAAATGGCTCAGCAGCCAAATCCAGCCCAGAGATCTGTTTTGCATTTCCCACTCCTCTGCATGTTCTTAATTATACATATCATAGAACTGGGGGGCTCCCACTCAGCATTAATATGTAGCATATTGCTTGCTGGATTCGGAGCATGTAATATGTATTTCCAACCCCTTCAGGAGCCAATACCAGGATGAGAGCAGAAAGACCAACAAGAAAGTTATACAGTAATTTAAGCATCTTATTTCCAGTGCAGGAGTCAAACATAACACTATGGTAGAATCTAAAGCCTCACAGTATTTGGCTTAATGCCACACAGGACCTTGCCTGACCACAAGGCCACTGAGAGATTAAAAGGTCTGGGATATCCCAGCTCATCTTCTATTGCATCTGTGTTTAACTACAAATTTGCTTCAGCACCAAAGCTTGAAGAAATATGTGAGAGGCAGTTGGCTTGCTTTTCAATCTTCACTTATATTCTGTATTTCATTAGCAGGACTTTGGGATGTGGTAAGAAAGCCTGTGTAAAGGGATGATTCCTGTAAAATATTTAACCCTCCACTATCAGAGGCAGCTGTAATAAGGGAAAAGACTAAATTTCATAGGAGTCTTTATCAGATTAGAGTGTGCACCTCTTAGCCCAGGGGTAGGAGTTATATCAGAGTGATACAAGGCTAATTCATTAAAAAAAAATCCTTTGGCTTTAGCTTGATCTCTCCTAATCAAAGAGCTATGAAGCAGCTGCTTTCTGCACCCCTCTGCCATCACTACTTGTGTTTTGTGGGAAAGGAGGCGCAGGGAACAAAGCAAAATGAGGGATGGCCACAGACACAGACTTAGATAAGAGCAAATTTGAAAAAAATATTGCTCAGACCTAGAAAACTCCATAAGCCAAATTCTTGAATTCAGTCACACCAAAACAAACATCTCCCCCACCCTGCCAAAACAAGCTCCGTTATTTCCCATTCCCATCTAAGTCTCTACAACACACTGTCCTGCTGGAGGGGACACCGCTGTGCCCACACGTGCTGGTGACCACATGTAACAGCCACGTCCCGTCTCCCTTTTCCAGGCTGCACCATGATCTCCGCTGTCCTCCTCCTCTGGACTGTGCCCTGTGTGGCAAACCACATCCTGGGGGGCTTTGCCAAGGGGGTGCTGGAGGAAGGTCCCCAGCTGGCATGCAGCCTGCCCGGACCCCCCGGGCCACCTGGCCCCCCTGGTGCACCTGGGGTGCCGGGGATGGTCGGCAGGATGGGCTTCCCAGGCAAAGATGGCAAGGATGGCGAGGACGGGAATAAAGGCGAGCACGGTGATGAAGGTAAGAGAAAAGCACTTCTTAACACAACAAGGGTAAAACGTAGAAGTAATAGTGCAACAGCCCAGTTGACAGCAATCCATCACCCCAAACCTGAGCTCCAGGACAGACAATGTCTCATAGGAAACTCTTCTAGACTTCTCCTTCCAACAGCTCACACTGGTCAGCTCCTGCCAAGGGGGTTCAGACTCACATGATTTGCTGATAGCATCTTCATGCTGTATGCAATTCCTATTGGCTTCTTTTTGTTATGAATTGAGATTTTTCGCTGTTCTGATATATGCTCTTCAGATGATACAAATTGGCGGTCTCTGATTCCTGCTCTCAAGCAAAACAAAGTCAGGTGAAAAAAGGAAGCACTTGCTCCGCAGAGCGCTCTAGCTGGGTGACAGGCACTGCTCTGACCATGCTGCATACAAATTAGACAACCACCCTTCTTCAGCTCTCGGGTGGGGCTCTCCTTTAGATCCAGCCTTACAGCTAGGAAGCATCAGAACCAGCTATGGGGAAAAAACAGTGATTTCACATTTAACAAAAAAAAAAAAAAAAAAAAGCAGCTCCACAAACCTGTCCCACTCCTGAAAAACCCAAACATTTAAAGCTTGTCCTGGGAGCTTTATAAGTAATTACTCCTTTATCTCAAGTGAGCCAGATCATTGGAGCAGCCTTTTGGTCTTTAAGAGGCACAGACTGTCCTGCTCTCTAGGCCCATTGTTATCATGCTAACACCATGAATTGCAGAACAACAAGAGGGACAAGGATTTACTGCAACTCACTGCTTCTATGTTGGCAGAACTCTGGCTTCAGCCACTGCTTCTGGTGCTACTGCTTTCCTTTAAGCAATTGCTAGGAGTTTTGTAATTACTTTGCAAACTTAAAACTTCAACCTTTTCCAAAGACAGAAGCGTTCCTGCCCTGCCATCCACATGGCAAAGTCTCCATCTTTTGTCTCACACATCCACCTGAAGCAGTGCTGAGGTACATGCAGTTTCCTCTCAACATTCACATTTGCAAAGCTGCTGATTCATGACAATGTCCTTTAATTCAAGCCTGGAGTGATCTGCCATTACCTCTTTGTCTAAATAGTTTTAGAAGCAAGTTTCCACTCTTTAGGACAAGGTTTGCTTCCCTTGTTAATCCTCCTGCTCCCCAGTCCCATTGTTATCATGCCAACTACCCACCTAACAAGGTTAGTGGGTCCTGACAGATGTCCAGCCACAGGTGGTATTTCATCAGGATTCTCACCAGCAAGGTTTTCCTCTTAAATGAAAATATACTGCTGCAACCATACAGCCCCGTTCCACTTGCCATAGCATCTCTGTCACTGAAAAATTACAAGTTATTTTTTGTCTTCTAGGTCCACAAGGCAGAACAGGAAACCCTGGCAAGCCAGGACCAAAGGGGAAAGCAGGAGCTATTGGCAAGGCAGGCCCACGGGGGCCCAAGGGTTTGAAGGGCAATCCTGGAAAAAATGGAGCACCAGGAAAGAAAGGGCCCAAAGGGAGCAGGGGTGAGACTGGGATGCCAGGACTCTGCACCTGTAATGCCAACAAAGCCAAATCTGCCTTCTCTGTGGCAGTCTCAAAGAGCTACCCAAGGGAAAGGCTGCCCATCAAATTTGACAGGATCCTGATGAACGAGGGAGGACATTACAATGCTTCCAGTGGGAAATTCATATGCAGCATCCCAGGCATTTACTACTTCACTTACGATATCACTTTGGCCAACAAGCATTTGGCCATTGGCTTGGTCCACAACGGGCAGTATCGGATCAAGACTTTTGATGCCAACACTGGAAACCACGATGTTGCCTCTGGATCAACCATCCTTTCTCTGAAGCAGGAGGATGAGGTATGGCTGCAGATCTTTTACTCAGAGCAAAATGGGCTCTTTTATGATCCCTACTGGACAGACAGCTTATTTACTGGCTTTCTGATATATCCTGATCAAGATTATCTCAATGAAATATAGGATGAGAAACTATCCTGGGGGAAAAAAAATAGGAAATGCATGGGACCTCAGTCCAGCAAAGCGTAGCCTGTTCATGGACGTGTGTGGGGTTATCATACAATTCCACATTTTTGGCACTAACAGCCTGTATTGGCTATTTAGCTATTTACTTGATGTCAACAACTAGTCCACAGGGTACCAGGACCAGTAGGACTCACCTTTATTAGCAGTCTCATAAATTTCTAAATCTTGAAGCCACCAATTATGTTTTCCATGATGATTCCAACACACCATGGATGTGTAACTCAAATACTGGTGCAGAATGCTTCGATTACTATAAAGCATGGAAACCAACAACCACTTCCTGAAAGCTGAGCTCAGAAGTGCCACTGATGCCAGAGACTGTATCACTGCACCTCCTCCCCCTACACCCTATAATAGTAATAATCCTTGTTAATACTGAGTTACACTTTAACAGCTACTTAAGAGTCAGGAAATTGTCAGCTAAAGATATAAAAGTAAGAGTAGCTCTCAGCCTCATCAAAGCAGGACTAATAAGCAAAGGCATCTGGTCTAAATAGGAAGTGACACAGAAAAGAGATCTCATTTTTATGGTTAAAGGTAAGACTCCTTGTACAAACACAACCAGCTGCACTGAGCACCACTGGCATTTCTCAGATTTCAGCCTCAATAAACCAGCGCTGGAACCCTGCATCTGTTTCCAGACAAGTGTTGGTAAGCTGTGACCAAAGCCTAAACTGGACTGTGCAAGCCGAACACCTGTGGGCCTCCAAGCCACAATGGAGGATTAACCTTACAAATAAGACTTAACTGTCAAAGACAGCACGAGCCTGCACTCCAGAAACAGATTCTTTAATAAGCCCCTTCCTTCACCCCTACCAGCTTTTGCTGGAAGGAGATACTTGTGGTGCTGCCGAGATCCTCATCAAGGGCTTAACACTACAGCTAGACCCTGTCTTATTTACTGCTACTTTGCTTTTTTGATGTGGTATGTCAAATATCACAAATGCTCCGAAATCAATGCTTTGGTTCTAAACTGTAAGGAACAATACTCAGAAGAGTCAAAAGCCAAACTTTTTCTAAGCTAAGCTTAGCCTTTTTTTATCTTGTCTTTATCAGCTGATAGAGGCACATGCTCCACCATGGTGCGCTATTACCAGAGTTCTGTTACAGAGCTGCTCAGCCTGGCTGCCTTGCCCCACAGTGTCCAACACTCCTGTAACACAGGGATCTCCATCTCAGTAGCCAGATGAAAGGAGTCTCTTCCTTGCTATCAGATCATTTCCAGCCATATTTCTCATCTCCTTTATCACTGGGTGAAAACTCATGAACTTACAGCTCCTCGATCTTTATATTTAGGTATTGAAGGGATATCCCATAAGAACAAAGATTGTTTTTTTCAGTCTTACAAGTAAAAATATTTACATGATTTTAATGAACTACAGTAATTGTGTTATATCTTACAAAAATATTTTTAAATACATTTTATAAAATTAAGAACAAAAGTACTGCTGGAATAGTCTTGGTATTTACAAAAGTGGTTTCCCAGAGAGAATTTCAAAGCCGTGTTGCAGATTCCACAGGCACTGTTTGGTTTAGCAATGGATTTCATAGAGGCTGGTGCAACAGGAGTATTTCCCCGCTCCCAGCCCAGCAAACTGGGAATGCTTAGAGTTTTCTGCCCTCTGTGCAAGAAAACCCACAAGGTGGAAGAACAGGGTCTGTCCACTCCCTTGGAGCTGCTCCTCCAGATGGCAGGTGTCCTTCCGCTGACACTGGTTACCTAGATAATATATTTCTCTTCACAAAGCCCCCTCATTCAACTTTGATTAATCCAGTAGCATTCGCAGCCCATTGCTGCCAAGAGACTTTGCTGTCCTCCTCCTTTGGTTCAGTGCACTACCCATGCCCAAAAGTGGATATTTTTGGGGTGGGAGTTTAGATTGTTTGGGGTTTATTTGTAGTTGAGTTACTTCTCCACTGATTTTATGAGCTCAACCCACTTGGCACCAGACAGGTAGCGGAGCTGGGAGGGGATGGGATAGCACCACAGGGAATAAGCCTGAGAGAAGGAGGGTGGAGGGGAAGCAGCAATGAGCAATTAGATCAGCTCTGCCACTCAGTCTTCGCTTGTTATCCCCAGAAAAGGCCCCAGCAGGGAGTGTTCCCTCCCAGTGTCAGCCCTCTCAGGGGGACACAGGCTGGTTTTCCCAGAAGAGAAGCAAGGGAAGTTATTAACTGTCTGGCAAAGCATCCTTTTTATTCCAGTGAAAAGGAAAACCTGCAAATGAGTCTTTTTAAGTCTGGAATATCAAAATGCAAACTACAAAGAGAACCACTGGGCCCCACTGAGTGCTCAGTGCTTGCTTTCAGCGGGGGGCTCCGAGGTCCTTCCTGCAGGAGCAGCCCAACACCGCTCTCCGCACAGCTCAGCCCCAGCCCTGGGCATCTGCTGCCACCAGGGACCCTGAACAAGGGCAAACCCAAGCTACTAAAATGTAGCAGGCAAGAGGGAGAGGAACAGTTTCTCCAGTTTGTTTAACCTCCCACTGGGCTGATGTCATTTAAAAATACCACGTATCTTTATTTCTGTGAAAGAGGCATGACAGTTTGAAGCGATACATGTGGGTTCCTCTTGCACAGGTTCCTCTGGAAAAGATTAATTTCCTCTTATGATGCCTTAAGAGCAACTCACATACTGAACGAAATGCCTCCACTCAGCCCAACCCTGCCATGGAATCATCTCAAGCAGCTGTGGGATCCTCTGCCCCTGCCTCAGCCAGGAGAGCAGGGAGGGAAGGGCAGCTGGCAAGAGGCAAGTGGGGCTGGGTCACTGTGGGGCCAATCACTGAAATATAAAAGCAGGGGAAAACTCCACACAAAACTCAAAATAACTGGCTCAGACTTCAGAAAATTTTAAGAATAACCCATTCTGGCTTGTTCTTGCATCTTCAGGCTGCATTTTGGTTTGTGCTGCAATTGTCCTCCAGCCAGTTATGCACTTCATTTTTAAACTGAGATTTACATGAAGTCTATTTATTCCAGAAACACAAAGTTCCTGGAAAACCACCAAATAAAGAGCTCTGGTTTTCGCAGCCAAGCTGTCTCAAGAGACCCCCACTCCCACACTGGCTGCTCACCCCAGCCCAGGCAGCTGCCTGCACCTCCAGCACAGTGGGAGAATGGTGGTGGCTGGGTGGGCACATGGGCAGATGCCACCACAAAGGAAGGAGGAACATCCTGACTGAACAGGTTGCCATCCACATCTGCCACCCTCACACAAGATCTGTTATGCCTCAGCATCCTCCTTCACTGCAAGCATCAGTGCTGCCCTTTGCATCACATTTTGGCACAAACGAGTCCCTCCAGCACATCCAGAGTGCCTGGGCAGGGAGGCACAGAAAGGCAGGAGCACCTACCTGCTCTCTGTCCCATGTCCATCCCAAAGGCCACACAGCGGTGCACTTCCAGCCCAGGCAAAGCTGTCATCCCACACGGTGTGAGCTCTCCACACAAGTACAAGCAGAGCAGGAAGCACTTGCCACTGGATAACCCCGAGTCCCAGGACAACTCCTTCTGCTTGGTGCACGTTCTCAGTCCCTAACTCAGCCTCCCAAAGCTCTTTCCCCCACTGCAGAGCTGGTCTATGCCAAAGGACCTTGAGATTTATTTTTGCAATGTCTTTTTAAAACAATACATTTCAATCCTAACAATGAAAAGATAAATTAAACATTAAAAAAAAAATTCATTGTGGAAAATTAACATTAACCGCGGACTGACTGTACATCAAGCATGTCACAGCTGGAAATGAAGGGAAAGCACCAGAGCAAAGTGTCACCTGCCCTGTGCAGCCCTGGCCGTGTGCCCAGGGTGCTGCTGAGCTCAGCACTCACCCAAGCAGATTGATGCCCTCAAGTCCTGATGACATCTTACTTCTAGGGGACTAAGGAGGATCCAGGTGCATCTATCAGTCATCCTCATTTGCCCTGCTTTCCAGGTGAGTCTACCCAGAGTTACACAAGTTAATACTTGACAGCACCCCAATCCTAAAAATAAAAAAAAAAAAAAAAAAAAAAAAGAGAAAACAGTCTATTTATTTCTATTCTTCCAGGTTTCATCAATGCTGCCTTACTAAGCAGTATCATGTCCATGTTATGGCAGACACACAATAACAATACACAATGCTGGGGACTGCACAGTTGCTGGCAGCTCTCAGCACCATCTGCACCATCCTGCTCCCAGCCCCTTCCCACTGCCAAGGACCACGTCTGCACTTGGAACGAGCCAGGTCCAACAGCAGCAACTGCGGAGTTACATCAGGACAGCACAAGCCCATGACCCGCAGGTCCCCGTGCCCCACTCCTGCATGGCTGTGACCCCTATAACAGCCCTGGCATCATTCCCTGCAATATTCAGCGACAGTGTGCAGCAGAGGCTGTGCCCTTGGGCACTTGACAGGCAGGTCAAGATGTGAGAGAGCTCTACAAGGAAGGGTATGTTCACAGAATTTCTCATTTCCACATAAACCACTGGCTGAGACAGAGAATAAGGACATGAGTGCTCAGACCAGGAAGGAGAGGATGGTGTGCTTGAAGGGGAAATTGGGGTAGGCTGGCTTGTGCCTCAAGACAAGGCACAAGCATCCCGAATCAGCCCACTCAGCACCAGCAGAAAGGTAGGAACTACAACCATTTAAAAGCTTTTGAATAAAAGAAGCTCTTCAAGATACTCAGAAGTACAGCAGTATTTTCTTTAATTCCTAGAGTACTATCTGTAATGTTGTTCTTTCCTTGCACTATCACAGACTTAGTCTGGCATGGATACACATCCAACAGCAGCTCACTGGGGTTAAAAAGCCCTTCATGTTAGCCAGGCTTAATAATTACAGCTCCTGAGGACAGTCCTAATCAAGTAAAACACAGCCTCAGGATCCTGCCCTGGGTATTTTTTAGCTGGATCAAGCCCTCTCTACCTAATCCCCTAGTACTGGCTCTTAGTGGGAACAGGGCAAGCCAGATTTGGGCACAACTCCACAGATCACATCATTGCAGTTCAACATCACTGAAGGAAGAGGCTCTGCTTATCTCTTCTTGTTCAGGGCTGTGCCTCCTTGCTTCTTGATTGCTTTATGAGAGCATCACATCTTTCCGTGAACCAATATCACTCTCTAAAATTGCAAAAAACTAACCCAGTAGAAAAACTAGGTTCAGTAAGGCAAATCAGATAACAAAAATGCACAAGGACTGACAGAGGAACCACACAAGCAAGACATTAGAAAGTATGGCTTAACCTAGAGAACCAGAGCCAACAAACCTCACCCCTCATCAGCAGAAAACTATTACACTGCATAAAAGCACTCAAATTGGCTTAAATTAGTGCTTGGCTGTTGCTGAGCCAATCCAGTTTTGGGATCCTGGTGAAATAGGAGGCACCTGGGTAGTAACAAGTTGGGCTGTTTGTCTGGGGAAGGAGGAGCCCTGGGGGTCCTGTGTGGGTATGAGGATGTCCCTGTTTGCATGGTCTCCTTGCTGGGCGCTAGGGAAGCTCCTCTCCGTCTCTAGTAGCAGATGAGGTAGAGAGGTGAACAAGTGGCTTCTGAATGTCCCACTGACCCACAGAGCCTCCCTGGCAGGAACACAGGTGTGAGCAGATGTTGGTGCTGCCTGTGTTATACCTGAGTCTTGGTTAAAAAGCCCACTGTTTTCTACCCAGGCTCAACCCCGCTCCTCACTGAGGTGGGCACAGCCTTTCTCTGCACTTGGTGCTGTCTCCAGCCCCGCGTTCCTGCTGTGCTGAGCTGGGCTCTGCTGAGCCCTTCCTGGCAGGTAAGAGATGGGTGGCCTCAGCCACTTCTTGGTCACTGTGGAGTTCATGTCCTCAGTTATTTTCAGGTAACTTTGTCACCTAAAAGTGATTTTATTGTCTTGGCACTCAGAATGGTAGCACTAGTGGTGAAGATGTTAACTTAGTTAAACTGATCTTTTTTAAGGGGAAGACACCTCAATGTTAACAATTCTGTTGGCTTCCAAATTCAGCTTGTATCAATGAAGTTTTACTGACTGCACCTGTGCTTTACCCAGCCATGACTTACTAATGATGAAAGAGTAACATAAAACTTCTCGAAGTTAATATAAACTCTGTGTAAACCTGCTTTGGGAATTTCTGTGGTATTTTACCTTTATCTCAGTCTGTTTTTTAAAACACTTGAAAACAAATCAACACAGTTCTGTAGTTGCTAAAGCCTATGTTCTAACTCAGACTTTATCCATTATATCAGAACCTGATGAGGATTTGAATGAAAAAACCTATGCTGTAGCTGCAGTTGATTTTTACTATCAATGAGTTAATGGTAATGTCTGTGTGTTGTTCATTTGACTATCAGACAGAACAAAACTGGATTCCTTGTTTTACATACAAGACCTTGCTGGCACTCCCTCCTTTGAAATAAAGCAATTCCAAGGTTCAAGGCTGTGTTTGAGCTCTTGGTAGGTCCAGAATTACTGCTCTCTCTGATTTGTTAATGTGACTATTTTATTATATCAAAGACACTTCTAACAGCCATGCTACAGAAAGAACCTTATTCATTATTTGTTTCCATTTGAACATCAATGCAGATACTGGAAGATAATTTTGATACGTTATACTTAATTTATTTTCAAATTGAACAAGTGAAACACATGGACCATATTCTGGAAAAATAAAATATTTCAGCTGCAAAACTAAAACATTACATGGAACAGTTTTCTATTTTATATGTCATCTCAAGATTTTTTTAAATAATTCGGATTTGAAAAATACAAGAGTTTTAAATCAATGGATGCTACAGACATGAGTTCTGAAAATCCACACCATGTTTATATTATTGAAACTTTATTTCAAATAACTGATCCTCTTTCTTTCAAATACTACTTCTGCTTTGGTTTACACTTTAAAAAATGAAAATTATATTCACATAATACATGTATGTACAAACTGTTACAGAAAATTAGTGTATTATTGTATGAACCACGAACAGACTACTTCCAAAGAAATGCTCCAGCTGTTATTCGACAAAATAGTTAAGTGCATGCTCGGTTTTAAGCAGACAAGATAGTTTTTTCTTTGCCTTAAGGCCCCACATACTTTGTTTAGGGGATACCGGGATGCACTTAAAAGAGAGGAACATCATTTCTGATGGACACTTGGTGGCAGCTTTTATCTGTAGGCTTAATAGCCCACTTCACTGCCTCTTTTACAGCAGGGGACAAGCCAGCAAACATTATGAACAGCTGGGCTATGTCTTCCCCAGAAGATTTGGTCAACAACTTTCTTTCATCACAAGAATATTTTCCCAGGAACATTAAAATCAATGCAAATATTTATTTTGACTGAAGCAGGCAGATTTTTATTTGTCCTTTAGGAAACCAACTGAGGAACAACTGTTTTGTGAGGTTCTTTTGCAAATTTGAGGGCAGAATGATTGGCAATTTTTTTCTTTTTTTAAACCTCACCCAGTTCTGAAAATGACATTTAGATATTTAAATGGAAAAGCCATTGCTAGGCCTGGTAAACTTTCTTATGAAAATTCTTCATCCTTATTGAATCAACAGTGAGATTTGAGTATAAGACATTGTTGTTTGCCTGTTTGTGGTTTTTTTGGGGGGTCCTGGAATTGTTGGAGTGCTAAGAAAGACTTGGTGAAAGATTGCAGTTCAGTTTACTGAAATATCCAGTGTATTATAAACATGGCCCTTGGAGGCCTGGGAATAAAGCTTATGTGGTGTCTGATGGTTTCTTGGGCTGTTTGGGTATAAACTTTGGTGAGGATGAGGTGAGGTGGGATCCCTGGGCTTCCAGGGCAAGGCAGTGACTGACACCCAGTCCTGAAGTTTTAGCCAGGAATGGCAAACCACAAATCCTCGTGTTTGGAGCAGCACATTGGGTCCCACTATTGCTGGTATCGAGCACTGCTGCGTGACAAGGATGGGGCCTGTCCCGAGACACAAGGTGTAGGCTATGGCTGAAGAACGGGGGACGTGCATCCCCTGGTAAGTCCCAGCTCAGTGTCTGCACAGGACAGAGACTCTTCCTGGCACTGTGAGAGAGAAGCCTTGACATTTGGCCTGAAAGGGAGCTGTGCTCCTGCCAAACCTCATGCTCAGACATTAGCAAGCACTCCTATCTACAGGTTTCTGGCAGCTTATGATAAGGCATCTTATATTGGGAATCATAAACCAAGGAAAAAGTCAATCTCTTATGTTAATACTTAGGATATTTATTGAGCATTCAGAGTCTTTGTTACCGGGAGAAGCTTTATATTTCATTTTCTCCAGCAATTTTGCTCGCACTGCCCTTCCCAGTCCAGCTAGGAAGACAACTCGACCCATGTCATTCTCGTCGGGGCGTTGCTGTTTTACCCTCAGCCCCCTGCCCGGGGCTCCCCCATCCCACTCCGGGGATGCGGGGAGCGCGGAGGAGCAGGACCTGCCCAGCCTGGGGCAGTCGACTCCTCATTAGCGCCAATTAACCGCGGGGCCGCACCGCCGGAGGGGGCAGCAGCAGCATCCGCCCTTCCCGCCCCCTCCTCCTCCCGCCGGGGCCCGCGGAGGTTGCGCGGTTGGGCAGCGCTTCCGCGGGCACCGAGAGGTGGCTGCGGGACCCCGGCCTGGAAGCACCGCCTGCGGTGGGGGCGACCCGCGGAGGGGGCGTTCTGCAGCGCCCCAAAGGTAATAAATGAACCCGGCCGGTCGGGGTGATGAGCGGCAATAGCGGGGCCGGGGCCGCGGGGAGGGCCGGCGGAAAGAGCCGCGGGGCTTCGGGCGACTTGTCCGGTTTGTTCTCCCTTCCAGCAGAGCGGCTCCGTCTCTTGCAGACCTTTGGATGGGAAGAAAAAGGATGGAGGAGCAGTGGTGGAAAGGGGAGCTGGCAGCAGACATCCATCAGACCTTGAGGACGAAGGTTGGGTCCCACTTCGTTCCTTTCTCTCCTCTTTCTCGCTCTTCCCCGCAGAAAAGCCCGGCACCGGCTGGGAAAGTGCCCGAGCCGAGCCTTGCTGTTGGGAAACTCGCCTTCAACGCGTCCCGAAGGAGCAGGTTTGCAGGGGGCTCTTCCCTGTGCTCTGCTTTTTGATCGAGACTTGTCCAAAACAAAACCCGTGAAAGCTGATACCTAAAAAATATCTGCCTGCAGCTTTTCAGTAGCTTTAATTTAGCCGGAGCGTTGATGATTTATTGCATTAAGTGCTAAAATGATGCAGATGTTGACCTGCAAAAAGTCAGAAATAGCGTTGCTTCTTTTCCAACAGATAACTGCTAAAATTCGAGTAAAAGGTGGGATCCTGTTCCCTGGCAGATTGTTAGGGAGCTGAAAGATGCACAGACGTGGCTTGCAATGGCTCTTCTGGAAGTTCACGTGTCGTTTACAAAGGGATTAGAAAACCGGTAAAACGTCCTCCAATAAGCAAAACAGTCCGTTTGCTGTTTGATGAGCCGGTGTTCTTGTAGGGAGAGCAGGTAGAACTGAGGCTGTTTATTTTTCACATTTCCTTAGGCAGGCTCCCAACTTTAAAGCCGCTCTGAGTGCAGTCAGTCGGGTAAGGTGAGAGCGAGCCCTAGCAAATATTGTCTTGCTGTACTTGACACACCTCTGAGTTACTGAAGTTGTGGCTAGTAAAGTTAGTGCTCTGGACGTTCTGTTCCCTTTGTCTTCTTTACGGGCATTTAGCAATAAATGATGTCAGGTGAGTTAACTGTTAGCAGGTCTGTGTGCTTGTTCTCATGTCCTCCAGCCCAGGCAGGTCTTCCTGGCCCTGCAGCAGGGGGAATAACACAGAATCCTATTGACAAGGCATTAAAAGGTGTGTGTGGGGAGGAAGCTTTGAGATCTTTTTGTTTCCTGTATCTAGTACTTTTTAATCAATTATTTCTTCAGCCTCTTTTCTGGATGCATCAGGCTACTCTGGATTGCTAAAACGTCTTTGTATATGGAAACTAACATAGGCCAACTGAAATAACAATTATTTGAATTTAAAGAACCTGTGAAGAGAGAGAAGGGTCTCTGGGCTGCTCTGCTTTTTCTGCTTTGAGGAAGGTCTACAACTCTTTCTGCTTGAACATTTTTAAGGAAGTACTATATGAGAATCCAGAGCACAAGTATACCGAGCAAAAATAATCACAGCCCCTAAAACTTTTTTGTTTAGTTTTCGTGATTTTTTTGTTGTTGTTTTCTCAAGTAATGTTCTGCAGAAACAACTCTTAACTATGTTGTCAAGATTTACTTATTTGATGTCTAAAGTGTCAGAACTTACTGCGGAACGTTATGGAACTCCTCAAAAGGATCCTTCAGCAAAGTTTGGGAAGATAAGTAGTTTTGAGGTACTTAAGTCAGTTTTGTGGGCAGAGACCAGTTTTAGGGATGCCTGTGGCAGTGGCTTGTAACAAAACAAGCTTCAGTGGGCATGCCCACTAGAGTATTAGCGTGTTTGTGCGTTATTGGTGTATTAGTTTGTTAGTGCTGGAAACCAGAAAATTCAGGCGATGGTACCCTCAAGCTTAAATGACCTCTCTGGTTTAAGATACGTGCTGAGGAGTCCTGGTCTGGAACAGTGTGTGTCTCTAATCTTGAGTGAGAATATGTAGGTATTAGTTGTAGTAAGTGAATCTGACAAGAAAGTTGCTTAAAGATGCTGGTCAAGGAGGTTGAAATGCTTGGTGCAGGCTATCGGATTTTTCTTAAGAACAAAATCCGGGTTTAAGATGAGGAATAAAATGTCCCTTTTAAACAACATAACTCTTTTCTTAAAACAACTGAAAGATCATTAGAAACACTTTTCAAGAAATAATGTAGACACACAAATACAGGAGATGTATGCCTGCTGTAACAACCCAGCTTTTATGTTAACAATTGCAAAAAGTGTTATGCCATCCCTCCCATTTCCCCAACTGGACTGTGGAGTTCTTAATCTCATTGAAAGTCGGTGTCCTTTGTGACAGATGTTGTGTGCTGTATCTGGTGGATATGTTCTGCATGACAGCAGATGCTGAATGTGTGTGGTTACCTGGCTTCTAATTCAGAGAGGCCTGAAAGATGCTGTGAGACTTTGTGACTTTCCAAAGGCTCTTGCTCAACGCAGAGGAAATTAATAGTCCCCCAATTGTCTGACTAGTAAAATATCTGTGCGGTGATTATTGGGATGTAATGTTCAGCTTAGTGGGACTGTATTGTGCTAGTTATTGAGTGTGCTGACTTAGTGGAGCAAAATGTTTTAATTCCAAAAGTGCTACACACATCCTTACACTTCAAATGAGAAGTTGAAGTATTGCCCTGGATTAGGCCAGAACGTTAAACCTGGTGCAAGACTGAGCCAAGAAGGAAAATAAAAATCACAGGATACTGTGCGTTTGTGCTTGTTTGTTTGTACTAGGAGAGTCTAACGCACACCAAGACAAGAAAGGTGCTGCGTGTATGGGCTGATATTTTTGTAGTGCTACAATAGCCCCATGCTACTGATAACGGAACGGCACTGGTTGTGCCAGGCAGCTGGCTTTCGTGTCAGAAATCAGAGACATCTCCCAATGGAAGTGGAACTACTGCCATGTGCACAACTTGCTCCCTCCGGTAACCCTGGGTGCTCCACAGGTGTGGAAAGCTGAGTAATAAGTTAGTGTTGAGGGGTTTTGTTTGATTGGTTTTTAAAGTTGAGGAAACACGTTGCTTTAGAAAGCAGTCGGAGTGTCCCAGAAATGTTAAGTCTGTTTGCTGTTCCTCCCCCATTTTTGTGCTTGTGTTGGGCTGTTTCCTTCCAGGATATGTTCATTTCCTGCAATTAATGAGCATTACTAGATCTGCCTGCATTTCCGTTTTTATCTCTTATATAGCTTCTCAGAGCAGAGCCAAATTGTACAGGACTTGTTTGTGAATTTAAAAGGTTAATAATTGTAACTTGATCTTTTAAAAGGCGGTCCAGATTACTGGCTGCAGTTACTTTCAGCCAGGTGAAGAGCTGATCCTCTCTGCTGAAAGTAAACAGTCCTTCACTGCTAAAGTGGTTAAAATGTCTGAGTGTTTTCCTCTAGGTGAAAACTCCTCCACACCTGTCTTGCACCTCCTCCTGGATTAAAGATCTTAATGAGGAAATGGTGTTGACCACCATGATGTGTTTAATTCTGTTTTGACATGCAGCATTTCCCTTGCTCTCCTCTGTGGTGTCAGCTTGGACTGCAGTCCATGAAGCAAGAGTGTAATCTGTACAGGGTTTGTTGGGAAGGCCATTTTTCTTCACTGGTGTTTAAATACTGCCACCCTAAATGCATTTCCTGCAGTTTTGAACCATCCTGCTAGAAGTAGTGCATGTCCTGGTATGAATTTTGTTCAGTAAAAATGCAACCTCTTCCTCTTCTCCCTGCACCCAGCAAATATCCCTTTATTCTCTGTAGTTCTGCCAAAGCACCTGGTTTACTTGACCTATTGGTAGCATGAAGGTCTTGATGTAAAAAATACCATTTTATCTTTTAGCCTGTAAGTCCACTCTTGTCCTTGTTATTTTAAAAAGTGGCCGTCCCTTTGCTTAATTAATTAAATGGTTTGTTTGATATATGCAGATCGGCCTGGCACAGCCTGAGATTCAGACAGTTACACCTGCTCCGAACAGAGGGAAGGTGTTAGGGCACTGCATAGCTGGTGCTTCTGATCTTTGTTTTTAAAACAAAATCTGTTTGAGAACTTCAGAGGTCCAAGATACCTGCAGAACTGCAAAAGGTTTTAGGCTTTTTCCTGTTTCGTTTAATAGAAGGGTAGAACATCTACCTTTCATTTTGATGCATGTTTCCTGTTTGAATCAGCTGTAAAAGAAAGTAGGTGTAACAGACATTGAGGTGTATTAGTTTTGTTTTCTTATCAAGAGCGGAAGCACAGCAACAAAAGCATAATCTGTTCACTTAAGAAAAACAAACAACAACAGACCCTCTAGCTTTGGAATATCAGCAACAATAGCATTACTGGTTGCTAGCTGTAATTTTCTTATGTTATAGATGGCAGCGTGTGCCTGGAGCTGAAAGGAGCAGGTGTCCTCATAAAGTACATGGTTATTCATGATCTCTCTTATTTTCCTTAAAGTTGGAATTTCGGTTCTCACACTCCTTTCGCAGATTAGCTGCTGAACTTCTGAATACTTTGAAGTAAGAAGGACTTCATGAAATGCTTCATAAAATACAACAGTGGCATGTGTGAAGTAGTGGATTTTCAAGCACAGTACTAGTTCAGCTTTCCCACAGATTTCGAATGCCTGGGACTGTTGTGAGGATGCTGAAGGGCAGAGTGGATTCAAGCACAAAAAGCTCTTACATACAGTTGAAATACTGTCTTGGTCTGCCACAGGTTTTTTGTGTGACATCTCAATAGTGAGCCTGAACCTTAATTTAAGTCTCTACACTAAGCTCAGATCTCACAGAATGGAGCCTGTGCTTATCTGTGAGCATTCTGAAAGACAGAGGTGAGTGGTAGGGGAAATGCATGAAGAGTACAGAATGTAGTCTGAGGTGGCCTTTAGTCTTGGTAAAGGGGGGGCATCTATTGAAGGTGCTACTGTTCTTTGAAAGATTAAGTGAAATAACCCAGCGTAAGCCAAAGTCATTGAGTAGGTTGGAACTTGAGGTTCTGGTCTTTTGTGGGAGATATACATGAATTTGCTGTTCTTTTTGAGTGTGCAGGAGCAGTGGTTATGGGAGAAAAATCTAAATTTATGGCGTTTCGTTCACGTTTCAGTGGAATGTATCATAAATCAGTAAGGGTGGCTGCTGGCAGCACTGATCCCAGCAGTGTAACTAGTGTGGTTAAGCTGTTGCTTTGTCTGCCTGATTGGTCACTGTTGAATGAGGGGGAAAAATAAAAGATATATTACCCATGCACCCCTCCTTATTAGAAAGTATCTGGATCTTAAATTTTCGCTAGAAATAATGAGAGGAGCTGTCTGACATCCTTTTTGAAAAAGAAAAAAAAATAAAGAACCAGATTGTCTAAAAGAACTGAAGGCTACTGAAATAATGGGCAACGCTGTAACTTTCAGGACTGAGAGATACGGTTACAGCAGGGCTGAAAAGAGGAGTAACAGATGAAGCAGTGAATTGTGGTCCGCGCCTTATTGCTGTATCTTCTCACAGTTACAGTAATTGGTCTCTGTAAGCCTGTGTGGCTTGTGCTTGCACAGATGAAGCGAGTATGACTGATTCAGAGATTTTTGTCATGTGTTTCTGCTCTACAAGGACAAATCCTGCTGACCATACCCTAAGGGCACTGCCCTGTCATAGATCTTTGCTCTCCCCTTTGAGTTTGCATGGCCAACTTGAACTAAGATTAGTACAAGCCAAATGCATCAGCTA
The DNA here is from genome assembly GCF_037038585.1 of Patagioenas fasciata. NCBI lineage: Eukaryota > Metazoa > Chordata > Aves > Columbiformes > Columbidae > Patagioenas > Patagioenas fasciata. The sequence continues at coordinate 11,741,839 of NC_092533.1, read as the reverse complement.
TACTGTACTATCTGACTGTTCACAAACACACTTAACTCTTAACCTTTCTGACCAATTAATTAAACTGCAGTGAGCTCTCCAAGCATGCAAACACTTACCAGCAAGTTTTGTACAAGTCATTTTGTTTCTGGACTGCATAGTTCTGTGGTCTGTGCAGGGGCCGGATCTCTGTGCAGGAGAGAGAACAGCGTGACATTAATAGCAGAATTAAACTGGTACCATGCTACCTAGTCTCCTACAAAGAAGTATGCAGGATGCTCTAAACTTTCAAGATCCTATAAAAATAGTATAGTCAAAATTTTTCTTTCTATATAATCTTGTGGCCTGCCTAAATAGAAGTTAGCTTTTAGTGGTTTCTTGTGTGTTGTGCCATCATTGTATCTAGGAGATGGATTTGGCACCTTTCTTCCACAGCTGGGAGGCTGGTTAGAACACAAAACAGGAAGGAGTTTGTCTCTTTCAAAGAACGGCTGTGAAAATCCTGCTAGATAAGCCTTCCCTCTATTTTTCATCTACAGGCATTTCTTTTTCCGGTTCTAATGCAGTATCTGTTATTCTTACAACAGGAATTCTTAAGAATCTGGTGGAGGTCACGTACATGTTGTTTGTCTGGAACATGCAACATACAGAGAGCTAAATAAAAATGATAAGAAGGGAAAAGGCAACTAAGTATTGCTTTTACAAATTTTCTGACTTAAATACTTAGTTGCCTTTTTCCTTTTTTTCTTTTTAACTTTATTTTAAATCCGAATGCTTTATATAGACATCACTCAAGTGGTCTCTTGGCTTTATATGTTTTAACACTGGATTAAGAAGGATGGAGATCTTGTATATAACTCAAGTTTCAACCTTAACTGGGTAATTTTGTTCACCAGCTGGAAGCCTTTTTTCAGATTTTGGATTAGGATCAGTGGTAGAGAACTGTGAGCTGTGCTAGCAGGGGTCATGTGCAGGATTCTGTTTACACATCCAGAAACAGAAGTAGATAATAAGATTAAAGAAGGATGATAATGGAAGAAGTATGAAGTTCATAGTGGTAAATAGAGCCTGTGTCTTTGTAGGCAAGTATTGTAACAGCTGTTTCTAGATGAATGGGCTTCACTGTTGCCGAGAAGCTCTGGTTTCGGTAATTGACCTGGCTCTCCCCGGAGGACGCAGCTCTCTGGAGATGCCTGTGTGCAGCAGCTGAGCTGGAGGGTGCTGAGCGAGGAAGGGCAGTAAGAAACACAGGAGCTGCTGCAGGTTCGACCCGTGGGACAGAGCAGATCCTGACTGATGTTCAAGTGTTCTGACACGGTAGAAAACCACGTTCAGTAAACATCTCCCTGAATTTCAGAACCTGAGGTGTATTTGCTACAGCATTTCATTTTTCTTGTCAAAAAACCTGTGAGTTGTTAAAATACCTTGATGAATTCCACTTTTGTTCTGAGAAGCAATCATTATTAGTGTGAATTTTTACCATAATGTCACATCACTTGGTAACTTTTCTACTGCTAACTATTTTTCTCCTGACTGCTTGTCAGTTCATAATTGGCCTTACATCAGTGGGAGAACACTTTTACTGAGAAGAAATTGGATAGAAAGAAAGCGTGTGTGGAATTTCTTGCTGTGTTGAACACCAAACCATCTGATGTGGTACTCTGCAGATAAATGCTGGGCAGATTGGCCTCCACCAGCTGCTGCTTCAAGGGAGCTGAAGGAAGAAGTGATCCTGTTTTCTTCCTCTCCGCTTCAATCACTGTTTGGCTGATTTAGTTCAAATGGCCAGTGAAAGCCTGACCTTCATGTGGTTGCTCAAAAGCTTTCTTTAGTTTAAGATGTTTGTCTAGTATCTCCTTTAGGGCTGAATTCCGAAGTGCATTTGCTCGCCCCTTTACAAACCCATCCGAACCGCAGATGAAATCTTGTTTCCTGAGCTCAGGTGGCAGCTGAAGTGGTGGGGTCACCGGTGACTCTGTGTCTCTGCAGTCAATGACAGGCTCATGTCTGCAGCCTGCCCGTCTTTCAGATGTGATTGCTGAGGAAGATTTGTCTTCTTTAACACCACTTCGAAATGTTTACACCATTCTCTTCTTTTAGAAGGTCAGGTCTTGAGGCTGGTAGGAGGTGGAGGCTTAAAAATTGTCATTGCCCATAAGATGGACTCTGAGCCCTTTGAGGTTTTGCGATTAAGTGGTGTATCCTTTAAATGCTGTGCTCTGCCTTTCTGGAGGCTTTTTGTGGAGAGACATTGATCAATTTGTTGAGCATATCTTGTGATTTAATTTCCAAGACACCTGTGAGCCTCTTCTGTGCTGCCGCTTTTAGCATTTCAATGTGGCAATTGCTCAGTAGCCCAAAGCAAAGCTGTTGAAATAGATACAAATGAACAGGTCAAAGATAAGCAGCATATGAAAGGGCAATTCCAGCAGACAGCAAGACTCCCAGTTCCTTCTCTGTTGCTTTTCTGAAGATAGAGGAAAATATTAAGCAATGGAAATGGTTTATTATTGATCTCCAGAAGTTCATTCTTTCTTACATACAGTTGTACTTGCTGATCCTGCATCAGTATATAAAAGCAGTAATGGTTTGGGGTTTTTTTAATTCAAAGGAATAATAATTTGTTTTTCTTGATGAACTTATGCTAAAGAACCCTGGGGGGGGGGTTGATGGCAAAGGGTGAATGCCCACAACTGTGTTGAGAACTGTAAGCCTGCTATTCAGCTCTTGCATTGCTGAACTCTGTACCACTCCTTTCCTTTAAAAGCAAATCCCATCACATCAGACTGATCTGTCAGTGTAACAGCATCCTACAGAGCTACTTATTAGCTGCTTCGTGCTGTGTGGAGCAGGGGCAGGCTCTTGCCCATACACAGGTAATTACTGTGGATCAGTTCATACCTGGGAACTTGATCATATAAGAAGCCACAGCACGGGGCTCTGTTCTTCTGAACATTAATCCTGAAGCTGAACCTTGTCTCATTATACGGAAGCCCACGTGGGGTTTTTTGGTGCACAAAATGAGAATGTCTGTCATACCTTTACTAGTAGCCAATTTTCAAAAAACAATAATAAAAAAAACTAATTTGAAAAGCAATGTCTTATAGGGAGTAGCAGAATTAAATTCAGTGCTTTGGTCTTTGAATTTTCTAGTGCAGTGGGCTGAATAGGGATAGTTCTGGCCTCTGAGGCTCAGATGCAAGTCTCTGGATCTCTGCTGTCATTCTGAACCTCTAATGCTCACTCACTGAACTGTAACATTTAGACAGGTCAGATTTTTTTACTAGATGTATAACTGCAGTTACTCTTTATTTCTTGTATTTGTTATGGTCTAAAAAGCAAATTTTTTATTCAATGTATATGCTGACCTCAGTGTACATAGAGAGTATAATTTTGCTGGGAGACATAGCTGCTGAAACAGGTAGGACGTGTCAAAAAGTAAAACTTGAAACTCCTACAAGTTACCTAGAGGAACAAATATTTCAGAGGTAGAATTGCCACCTGATCTTATGATAGCTTGGGCTTTGTATAGACATATCAAAAAAATGCAGTTATTGTAGCTGATGTAAGCACTGAGCTTGAACCATTCCTGCCAGAACATTCACATTACTGGTATATTAGGAACTCCTGCTCTGAACCTGTGTATGTCAGTTGTACTGATGGATTGAAATCTCTGTACATAAGGCAATAGAAAAATCAAATTTATGGGGGTTTTCTGGTTATAAAACAATGGGGGGGAACATGTTCCTTTGTCTCCCTGCTTTATAAATTGCTACTGGTGGGCAATTTCTTTATAATCCCCCAGTGAAGGCTGTCCCAGGTTTCAAAGGGCTGTTTGCCTGTCCACAGCGTGTGTCTGTTCAGCTTGGAATGTGGGTTTTTTTACTGACTTTCTTTACAAGGGTCTGGGAAGCAATCATCCATAACAGCGCCCGGCTTGCCGTCTTTGTAAGCTGCTTCTCCTTCTGGAGCCTCCCTGGTTTCCAGTTCTGTGTCTCCCTCTGAGCCTGATTGTGCAGCTTCTTTTTCCTGAGAAGCTGAACCTCCTCCTTGCAGGGGATGAAAGGAGCGTGGGCAGCTACCGCCCCAAGGGCAGGGTGGTGCCTCTTGCTTCTGTAAACGGGGTAGCCAGTGAACACTTTTAAAGTCCTGACTTATTTGGTAGAATTAATTGCTCTATGTACTGCTCTCTGTTCTGATAGCAAACTTGTCTGTCTTGCAGCACTGTACTACTAATTTATCACAGTATGTTTGGGATTGAAAGGGACCTCAAAAGACCATCTAATCCAATCCCCCTGCTGGAGCAGGAACGCCTAGGTGAGGTCGCACAGGAAGGTGTCCAGGCGGGTTTGAATGTCTCCAGGGAAGGAGACTCCACAACCTCCCTGGGCAGCCTGGGCCAGGCTCTGTTACCCTCACTGAGAAGTTTTTCCTCAAATTTAAGTGGAACCTCTTGTGTTCCAGCTTGATCCCATTACTCCTTGTCCTATCATTGTTTGCCAAATATATGTAAAAAAAAAAAGACACATAAGCAGAATCTGAGTTACTGAGAGATACATCTTGCTGATTTTTAAAATTATTATTATTATTTTTAATAATCAAATGTATTCTGCTCATTTTGATATGAGTCTGACCGTGGTAACTACACTAGTATACAACCATGTCTAAAATGATACGCTGTCAACTTTTAAGTGGCATTAGTTGGTGGGTATTCTCAAGGAACTTCACTCCTTCTCTTAAACTATTCCTTGCATAGTGACTACAGCCTTGTGTGTAAAACCCTTGCAGGTGAAGATCTAGCATAGGTAAACCCAAAACTTATATAATTCTGCCTTTAAAATAAAAATTTCTCTATCAATGTGAAATACAGTCCATCAGTTCAATAGTTAGCTTTTATAATGCTGAAATAAGTTACTACAGAAGGTACTGGAATTTGCAATAATTAAAAAAGTGTAATCATTCTCTGATGTTTTTCTTGCTAATGTGTGCTTTGGTTTCTTTTTAATGTTGGATAGCTGTTCTTTATTCTAAAGACCAATGCATTTTTTTTGGCACAGGATGTAGAAACTTGAGCAACTGGGGAAGGGGCAATATCAGAGAAGTGTATCTTGCCCTTCTTGCCTATGAAACTCTGTTAAAACCTTTGTTAACAGTCCAGTTTGGGTGAATGAAATTAAAAAGGAGTTCTTCAGGGACAAGTTTCATGGCCAAGAAGTTTGGTGTTCTGCAGAAAGCAACAGCAAGTTGTTCCTGGGCTAAATTGTTGTTTAGAGTGTTTGACTGTGATTTTTAATGCTTGTGAGGAAAGTGCAGGGAGGAACAAAGTATTAGAATTCAACTGACTGTCAAAATATGCAGTGCTCCAGCCCTGATTTCGGTGCCAATCATAGTGCTGTGGCTGCTAAGCATTCCATAGCAGGTGGTGGGTGTTAGTTTGGGATTCCAGACTCTGAAATGGTATTTGTTTCAGTACATCTCTTTCCTCCCCTCCTTAGGAGCTGAAGTTGCCCATGTATAAGGCTCATTCACCACAGATTGGGATGCGCCGATACTTGATTGATCTCTTGACTGTTCTCAGCAACCGTTTCAACCTCTGCCCTACGGCCCGGCATCTCGCTATCTATTTATTGGACCTCTTTATGGATCGCTATGATATCACTGTCAAGCAACTGCATGTCACTTCATTTGCCTGTCTCCTTCTAGCAAGTAAGTTGGCTGCTGTCTGTTAAGGCTTTTTTTTTCCCAAGCAGATCGTTCTTTTTCCTTATATATTACGTGCTGTTTAGTCTGTGCTAACAGCTTCCACCTACTTGAGGTAAGGCCCAATGAAGTCGAAGTCAAGGCATAAAGCAGTCTGTTAATAAGCTCTGCGCACCTGCATAGCTTGCACTACACATCTATATGCTATGTGTGGAGGAGGTTTTGGCAGCTGGAGCTGGACCAGTGCAAGGGGCCAGTGGAGACCGGGCATGATGGGGTGGGAGGAAAGTGGCAAGACTGGGAGAGGTTAGTTCCAAGGTGGTAGCAAGGAATGACATCTGGGAATAGTAGGGAATTACACTCAGCCTCTCCTGGAGATCTGTCCTTGGATGATCTGTGCCTCTGTTGTGATCACTGAGCATAATCAGTTCCTTGTAAATCAGAGGTTTCTTATACAGAGGCCAAAGGAAAATCTGCTTCTTGAGGCACTTAGTGGAAGTGTTGATGATGCTGGAATGCATATTACTTGTTCTGGGCTCCTATCAAGTATCTAAGCATTGCTTTGGAATACTGAAGTTTTGGTGTTGGCATCAAATGACCTTGAACATTTGTCATTAGTACTTTCTTGAAATCTTCTCTGCAGCCAGGGCTGTGCAAGTGGAAGAAAGCAAGACTGGTGCCTCAAGGAACTGCAGTCAGCCCTTCCAGATTTCTGAAATCTGTGTCTAGGTTACAGAGAAATTAACCTGCCAAATAGGAGCCATGCAGAGCAGTGCGCTACTGTGGGCAACAGAAGCTATGCAAGCTCTAGCATTAATGGCTGAAAAGGGCAAGTAGTCCTATTGGTTAAGGTAAAAAACACTATGGAGAGTCAGACGCTATTGAGGAAAGAAAGTGATGCCATACATTTATCCCTCAGGACATGGGATTGCTACTGCTTTCCTTGCTGGTTGTGTTCTGAAGAGCTTAATCTGCAGAAATAATGATGGTAAAATAATAAAAACCACCATATACTAAGTGTATTTAAGCATTGCTGTCTACCTGACTCCAGAGAAGGTGGTGAATCATGTGGAGCAGTTACTGGTTCATGTTGCAAAAAAGGCCAATATTAAAATGAGAACAAAGAAGAATATAAACGGCTGTTGTAGGTGCAGTCTTACAGCAGCCCGGGTGACTCAGGCACTGCCGTTCTGCTGACCTGAACCTTTGGGGAGCTCCATCAGACCAGCTGAGGAAGTGTTATATGTAACAGAGAGGTATTTTTCTGAGGGGTCCGCCAAGCTTCAGGCTAGTGCAATGGAGGGGAGAGGGGCTAGGGCCGATTAGTGAATTAGGAAACCATACCCTTAATTTCAAACACATCAAACTGAATGAAATACCAGGTTGAGGTAGCCTGGAGACATGCCCGCTCAGAGGTGCGCTCCTTCAGCTTTCAGACGGTCTTTCTTTTTTTGGGTAACCTCATAACTACAAGATGCCTTGCAGCATTGCTAGTTTTTTGCATTTGTGTTGGTGTTTGGTTGGTTTTAATTTTTTAAAATTATTTTTATTTTCCCAAGTGTATGGATGAATGTCATCTTCAGAAAAGACAAGAGGATTTTCTTTAGATAAATCTGACACAAGCATACTTCTCTGTTTTTTCCCTAGCATAAAATTGATGCTTCAGCAGTTCTTCTAATAACTGTAAATTTGGATTTACAGGAAGACTATATAGCTATAGTTTACGTTTCCAGTGCTATGCAGATTGGATTAAAACAGTGCCCTTGAACTTTGAATGAAATGGCAGAGTTGGTATGGTATAAGATCTTGGGGGGAGGTTCCCTATAAGAGACTGGGAGAGCTGGACTGCTGGCTTCTCTAGCTTCTAGGATTTAAAAAGAAGCAAAAAAGCTTTCAAGATTTTCCTTAAGTAAGTGACCAAAGCAAAATGCAGCTTAGGCCAGCTCAATGCAACTGTGAAGCAAAAGGAAGTTCACAAACTACCCGATGGTAACACTACAAGGAAATGTTTTGCAACTGCTGCCTGTTAAAACAGAAAATTGCTTAAAAGAGCAAGCTTAAGTCTAGTGAGCTAATGAGAAGCTTCCTAAAGTTAAGATTAAAGTAATGCAGAGCATATATACATTCTGATCTGAAATTTTACAGGAAGGGGAAAAAGTCTATCAGCACAAAGGCGGTTTTGTAGAAACAAAGCATTGAAAGTTAAACCAAAGCAACTTTGCACAAAATTAACGCCTAATTAACTTGTATAGATAAGGCTTAAAACGCTAGGGCTCAGCTTGGAGACTTTGTTGTTTACTGTCTGGGCCATCTTAATGTGCAATAAGGATATTCTCGTTTGGTATGTGTAGTTCAATGTGATGCAAGTCAAGTCAGGAAAAGACCTTTTGCAGTAAATGGGAGTTCTTGTGTTTATTTTGCTATTCTCAAAATTATGTGAAAAGGAGAAAAATTCTACTATGTTTTGTTTTGTAGTGAAAGATTCTGAGTAAGTCAGAAATACCGACCTGAAAGTCACCTTGAAAGTTCTCGCTGTAGCAAGGAAGACTAGAACTAGTCCCTTGCCTGTTCCTGCAAATGCAGCACTCAGAACTTCCTGCAAAGCGTTACTGTAGGACGTTGCATGGTTTTTCAGCAGAGGACTGCAGCAAAAGTGAGGAACGAGCTCTTCAGGCTATGCTGCAAGACACTTGTACTTCTAAAAAATGATACACCCTTACTATAGTGAGCACAAAAGCCTTTTTCAAATAGTTGTGTTTACATCATAGCAAGATGAATGCTTAATGCAGGCTGTCTTTCAGTCATTTTTACAAATACATTTAGAGAAACTGAGTTTTCTTCCTGATTGCTTCCTCAGAAAACAGCAAGAGGTTAAGGGTACTGTGCAGACCACAAGATGAGGTGTAGTTAGAGTACTTATTCCCATTAGTTAGTCTGAATGTGAGGTTTTTTGGTGAGTGGAAGAGGCGTAATAGAGAAGCTCAACATTTTGCCTGAAGGGGATGGAAGAACCTGCAGTTCACCCCACCTGGCAGCTGAGAAGGCAGCTCCTTGCAGGGAGCACTGCTGGGCAGCAGCAGTTGTAACCTTCCAAACTGCACCTGCATCGGGCAATTTATTACAGAAAATTAGTGTGATAGTTTAAGATGCTCTAGCCCTAAATGCTCTGTTAGAAAAAGGGGTTGTGTAACGATACCCCTTGTGCTTTAGTGCTACTTGGCTCAAATTGCCCGCTGAAAGCTGTGCAATCCAGCTGACCCCACGCAGATGAGATGCACTGACACAACCCATCAGATGGTCCAGCACGGGAGCAGTAAACTGGGGAGGCAGTGCATCTGAAACCACCGCAACTGTTTCTTCTGTGGGCTTTGTACTTTCAGTACACAGGGACTGTACCATGGTGGTGTATCAGTCCAGTTAAAGCAGTGGAGCATTTGCTTGTTGCTGTAAAATCCTGGTTGGGTCTTAAAAGTTGCTCCTTTCTTCCCAGAAGAGCCAGACCTCTTCAGTAGCAGGTGCTTCAGTACCTGATGAAAGCAGCATCTCTCTCAGCTGTTTAGTGGCACTGAACAATGCCAGCAATTCCAGTTCTTATGGCCCCTCTTCCTCAAGAGGGTTCTGCTGCTATGGAGACGTGATAACAGTTTTTAAAGTTGAGAAAGCTCACTTGCTGTTCAGCACACCCAGCGCTGTATTGCTTCAGAGTCTTCGAGTACTTCTTGTGGTTCTGCTGGTTTTATTTTGCCCAGCTCCTTAATCTGCCAGTGGATTCTCAGCAGCTGAGTTAACTCAGGACAATAAAAGAAATTAGAGCAAGAAAAGATGTCTGTACTAAATGGGCTGAGTTTAGAGCATGGATAATCCTTTATCACCTAATTCCCCATTGACTCTGTGGAGCTGTTGTCAGACATCAGGCAGCTTTTCTGTTGGACTGTACTCTGTGATCCCTTCTCCGTTTATTGTCCCACTTTCATGAGCAGGTAACTGTCCTGACAAAAACAGCTGAGCTACTTATTTTCAGTAAAACATAACAGCGGGTGTCAGTCCAGGATATAGATTAGTGCAAAACTTAGTCTGTAGTCTTAATTTTTTAATTTCCCTGCTGCTATAATATGTACAGAATATTTTCTTTAGCAACTAAACTTTGCTATAGTAGTAAGGCATTGAAGACACAGGTGCCTTGAGCCAAGTGGTTTGGATATGTGCTAGATATTGTATAGATAGACAAAAAACCCCTGACTGCTCACTGTGCAAGACACTGCAGAAAAAGGAATTAAGCAGGCTGTCTCTAAAATAGCCTTTCTTTCTCGCCTTGCTTAGAGGACAGTTAGAAGCTGTGTTTATATCTGGGGGTAGCATGAGAGAGTCTCAGAAGTTTGTTGTACCACCTCCTGGAACAATGTAGGAATAAAGAAAAGCAGTCCTTCAGTTCTGCAAGCAGCCGTAGGTTCTTTATTGCTCGGCTGGATGGGCTTGACTGGTTTATCCTTCTTTTGCATTTATTTTAATTGTTTATGGGACAAAAAGTACTTACACTTTAATAACGCTAAGTTGTCAGTCCTTTTTGTTCCTTGGTCTTCTCAACGACTCTGAAAGTGTAGTAAAACAAATTGCGTGCATGTCCTGCTTTGTTTTGTTACCCGTGCAACAGCTCAGGAAGATCTACCCAAGTGCCAGTAACCAGGCTGAGCTGCATGGGGCACAGTGAGGTGAACTAGTGCCTCCTGTAGTGGCTGAACAAGTTCTTCGGGGTACATTTGATAGCAGTGATGCTCCTCTGAGAGCCTGTTTTGATAGTGTGGCAGATGTACTGATGAAATGTACTCTGTTCCCCTTGACAACAGGACTTACTCTGGTTTTTGTTCATTAAAACAAAAGTTTGAATGTGTAACATAAAAAGCACTTTTGTTTTTTTGTTGTGTTTTTTTTTTTTCTGAGGGAGCATCCAATTGTAGAATTAGGAGTGATACAGAATGTGATCTAAAGTAACTTGGAAAATCTTTGCGTCATTAACTACAGTAATGCTCCACACTCTAAAATATCCCATGCTGCCCCCATCTCTTTAGATTTTACAAAAAATGTTGGTCACAAAAGTAGACCTACATTGCATGTTCATCTTCTTCATCCTACTGACTTCAGTAGGCCTCTGTGTATGAAAATTTGCAGCATCCAGATATTTCTTAAATTAGACATTCCTTTAGAGGCTTATGATTCTGTTGCCTCAAAACAAAACTATTTTTGAGGGCAATAGTGACAAATAAATGGCTTTATCAGTAAGCAGAGCTTGGAACACAACAGCAACCTTTTGATTTGAGGTGTCTACAGTGGCATTTCAGAAGCATGCAAATGACTCATCCACAATTCTCAGGAACATCAAACAATGGACTCTAGGTGATAATGTAGCTGAACCAGCTTTGTTTTGCTTCCCAAATCCTGATGTTGATTAAACCAGTGTTCTTTGGTCAGTAGTAGATGTACAACTGCCTTGTCTGAGCCTTTAACAAACAAAACAAAAATAGGAGTACTATATTCCATTTTCTTGAAATTAGGGAAATGGGAAAGGACACACTGCATTTTAAAAACATCTTAAAGTTGTTCTTTCCTATCTTGTCTCTGATCTCTTTGGTCTGATGTAATGAACAAACTTTTGCTGTCTTTTCCAGATTTCAATTTAAAAATAAGTGGAAAGTGCTTTACAAACTTCGAAGCAAAGTGTTTAGGTCAAGGTGGAGTTGAGAAAGAAATTATCACTTGCGTGTTGCTTTGGAAAGTAGCTTGTATTCAGTTTATTTGAAGCGAGACTTCTGAGTTGATTTCTCTCCCCCCATTTTCAGTTGGTGTCTCCAATCTGCTGCAGTGGCCCCTGCTATTAATTAATTAAAGCTAGGAACTAGTCTGTTGAAGAGCAGAAAGGGGGAAATAATAAATAACTAATAATCTAAATAGCTAAATTTAGCTGTTGTCAGTTATTTTCAGCTTTCAAAGAAAATAAAGTTGATCAAGTCAAATAGCTTTTCCTTATGTCAGCATGATACCTTCTTAACAGTACTGTGCTGACAGTCTGCTCTCTTGACTATAGTCTGACTTCTTGAGATTTCCAAGCTTGAGTGGGAAGAAAGAAGGAACTAGAACTTAGAGAAGCCAGAACGACAGCTCTCGTCTTTAGTTTCCTGGGCATGCAGTGGTTTCTCCCACATCTGCTAGCACGCTCCTTACATTTGTGTCAGGCTGTGAGATCATCTTGTGGGGAAAAAACAAAGGGTTAACTTTTATCAAATGTCATTTTTCTTAAACAGTTCTAAAGTCAGGTGACAAGGAGATTCATGAATGTGTATACGGACTCCTGATTTTAAGGGCTTTTTCACCAAAAGTGTGCCCACAATCCTTTCCTGTTCTGCTTCATATGATGGTTGAATTTTGTTTTTCATTGTTATTGTTGGGCTCTGTTCTGGTGGGGTGGCTGCCATATTATACTTTTACTGCATTTCATATCCATGACACCTGAACAGGCTCAAAGATGGAAAATCCATTTTTAAATGTGTTAAAAAGACACTTGAACTACTAATAGTATAGAAAATGGTCAGGTTTTTAATACACTGGAGACACTTTGGATGGAATTGCTATCCTAAATGGATAGCAAGATCTTCCTTTTAAAATAATTTTCTAGTGCAATATTTGTTTTAATTATTTTTAGATTTGATGACAATATTCTGCCATATGACATGCGACTATCTTGTCAATTGGTCTGCGTTAGTAAAGGACTCTTGTAGAGGCAATGGGAGGACAACTGAATCGAGAATCAATTGTAGCATATGTGTCCTCAAGAACAAAGAGGAAACGATAACCACAAAGTACTTTTAAGTAGCTACGAGTTTGGATTTTGCAGCATGGATGTTCTTTAAGCTGCACCGGAAACTTATCACTGGTGATCATTGCTAACTCTTGAGCAAGGATTAGCTGGTGGGTCGGTCATTTTCCGCTCAGTAAAACAACAGTGTGAATTTAAGAAGACTTAATTGCTTTCTTAACTTTCCAGCGAAGTAACACTGTTGCTTTATTACTGATAGATCTAATAATGGGAATCACATCTGATATTGGATGCTTTTTATACAAGAAGGGTGAATAGACCAAGATCCTGCTTTTCTGTACAAAATGACAAGCACTTTGTAGCTACTGGTGAAAATTAAATCATTCTAGAGACTACTGCTGTTTCAGTAGGCTGGTAAATGCATTTAGAAAAAGGTGCAGCTTTGCTCAGCTATCTCGATTCTGAAAATGTATGCTCTCTCCTAACCCCACAGGAATTATTTATGCTAATCGCTTGGTGGCAGGGTACTTCTCCTTGCCTTTCCGTGACCTCAGCTAATGAGGCCCTCCAAGACAGGAAGGAACAAAGCCACATTCTGAAGCAGCAAGGGCAAAGGTGGTGTTGCCTGAGGGTTTTTAATGTCTTCGTGTTTGTAGCATGTGCATTTAGCTTTCGTACCCAAAGGAGCTATTTTTCCTCAATATTAGATCTTCCTTTGCCGTATTTTCCCCATACTGCTTGCTTTCTTCACACTTGACTGAATGTCCTTCAGCAAACTGCTTCCAGTTGTCAGAAAAACTATCTGTAATCCTAATGAGTTATAATCTTGGTTTTGGCATCAATACTATACAAACAATTAAGAATAAATAAAACCATAATAAGGATATAGGGACATGCTGACCAGGCTGTTGGCTTCATTCCTGCTTGTGTCACTAAACTTTCCCATCCTTTTTTAAAAAGCAGCTTTTATCATTAGACTTTCTGTTTTGGGGAGTGTTTTTTGCTGGCTCTTAGACAATCATAACAGTAAGTCTTACCTGAAAACCTTCTCTTCTGGCAGGTAAATTTGAAGAAAAAGAAGATAAAGTTCCAAAGTTGGAGCACTTAAATAACCTGGCGTACATGTGCAATGTGAATGTGGTATTGAACAAGAAAGATTTACTTAGAATGGAAATGCTGCTTTTGGAAAACTTCAACTGGAACCTCTGTCTACCAACAGCAGCACACTACATCGACTACTACCTCCACGCGTCCGTTGGTGAGAATGACCTTCACAACGGCTGGCCGGTCACCTCGCTGACCAAAACCAAAGCTTTTCTGGAGAAATACGCGTATTATTTCCTCGATTTCTCAGTGCAAGGTAAGAGGAGCTTTATGCCAGGCTGATCTTCCATTCGGCAAAAGGCAGAAGTCTGGAAGAGTTGAGGGCTTTAAAACTTGTCATAATACGGACTGCACAAAATTATCTGTGCATAATGGTTTCTCTTTGCAGTTATTTCAGATGGCACATGATCCGGTGTCCTGCCCTTGTACATAAGCTGCTCTCTTTTCAGAAATCTCTAGATGAGATTTTTTTTTTAGCTTAGAACACTAATTGGAGAGGCTGTCAGAAATGGGTCTAATGCGTGATCTGCCACGGAGTATGAACTGCTGTCAGCTGTACACATGGTATTATGCAGTTCAATGTATGAACCTTTTTAATTTATATTTTTTAGAAGGTCATGCTGCAAGACATGACATAGTTAGAATCGTGGGACTTTTAGTGATTTGGTTTGCAGAATCATTTCCAGTGTCTGCCCATGTGAGAGGCAGTGAACTGCAGCATCCTCAGGAGCTGGCTCCAGCACTACTGTAAATGTGTGTGTGTGTTTGTCAGTATTTCACTTTGGTTCAGTTGAGACCAGTCTACAAATTACTGCGTAGTCTATTTTGTGGCTTTTTCTGAAACAAAATAAATTACTGAGTCCTTGCTAGTAGTTACAAACAAGTAGTACAGAGAACTTCAGGAAAACCTCACCCAGCTTTTGAGATACTTTTTCTGGTGGCGAGTTAATACGCTGAGATGTGCGGAACAAAGTTGAGGATTTAATTTTGCTCTGTTTTGCCATGTATACCCATAACAGGCTCACTGTGGAGACTAGTAAAGAGTCTATTCACTTGGGTTTGGGTTTGGTTTTTCTTTTGTAGATCACACTTTCCTCCATTTTCGTCCATCTTTGATTGCTGCAGCTTGTGTGTGCGCCTCCCGTATCTGCATGCAGATTTCTCCTGCCTGGACAACACAGCTTGAATTGCTAACATGTTATTCCTGGGAACATCTTGTCCAATGCATTGAGATGATGCTCATGTAAGATCAGAACAAAAATGTAACCTGCTTGTGCTCTTAAGAAGATGTTAATACTTTTTTTTTTTTTAAGCTGTTTAGCTATAATTAGGAGTACAGTATTACCTTTGTTATCTCATCTTCAGTTTGGGGAGAGGACTTTACTAAATACTGTATTTTAATTATATTTGCCACGTGGAACAGAGCGCACAATTTAGCGTTCATGATGGCTTTTTGTCTGCTTGTCCATGTGATTGGACGGAAGCTTTTTTCCCCTTTGTTTTCTCATTGTACCTTCAATGTACTTGCTGCAGAGAGACACCAGTGCTTCTCTAACATCAAAAATACAGTAGGGAGACATTTCAGAACTATTCTTTGGTTTTTTTTCTCCAGTAAAGGACATGACTGCAATGCATCAATACTGGTCTGATATGTGAGCACATACAGTCTAAACAGAAAATAAAGTTTAACAGAATTATTTTGGTTGGGAGTGATGGTGGACTCTGGAGATAACAACTTCTGAATTCCTACTTAAAGTAGGGGCAGCTGAAGTTAAATCAGACTGCTTAGGGTGTTGTCTAGTCAAGTTTTGGCTATCTATGAAAATCGAAAGTGTGAAAGTGTTTCTTCCTATATCTAGAAGGAATTTTCCTTGTTCCCTTATAGCTATGCACTGTAATACTCTGCAAACACAGAGACTGCTTTAAAAGGTCTTTGTGTTGTGGACTTAGGGTGCCAGGATAATGAGTCCATCAGTAAAAACATACTTGTGATACAAAATGATCCATAAACCTGTTGTTAGTGTGTGAAGGTTGCAGCTGGATAATTAGAAGTTGATTGTGAAAGCAACTAAGGATTATCATATACAGCTAGGGCTAAAGAGCTGATGATGTAGCCTGGCTAGTGAAAACTTCAGGATATATGCAAGCTCTGAGAACTTCTCTCTTATTAATAAACTTACGTATAATTTGTTTCAGATGTTATGAGAATGACATCAAAGAAGCCAGTAATATAAAAAAGCACGTGACAATTCAGCATCAAGAACGGGAAGCAGTGGAAAATCTGAGCCATCAAGTCACTACTCAAGTTCTCTTCCAGCAATCTAGTTACCACCCTTTAGCCCAGCATCCCGCTCCACTTTCCCAGTTCCAGTTGCCAGTGCAAGATTTGTGCTCGGCTTATCGTGACTCCTTAGAGGCGCACAGGGCCAGCAGTCTGCTCGCTGCGTGCGCTGACAGCTCCTTCCACTCCTGCGCTGCTCTTCAGGCCAGGCTGGGGCCGCCTGCCCAGCCCCTGCCCCTCCAAACGCCCATTGCTGTGCAGGTGGCCTTGGGAACAGAGCCCAGGCACTGCGTTTCCATGGCTTACAGCAGTACTTACCTCAGTGACCTTCACTCGTGTGCAGCTGGGTGTTTTGATGGATAAATATTGACGGGAGAAAAAGGTGATATGAACAGAAGCTGAAGAAGCCTGTGTGATACAAGATGTGTATCGCAGTGAAAACCATGAAGGAACAGAATCTTTATGACTTGCTCATTCAGAGGATGTTGATCTGGATCCGCTGATCGCTGGAACCGGGGTGCCTTTCTGCCAAGGGTTGTACCTTTGGCTCTTAATGAGAGAGAAATAGAAATTCATTAATATACCTCCTTCAGTGTCACTTTGAGAGGTATCTGCATAAAACCCTGTGGAGATTGCTTCCTTCTGCTCTTCAGTTAGTGACTCACCAGAGCTGGCTGAGAGCTTGTGTTAAGTTACTTCAGGATGGAGCGTTTGTTGAATTCCTGGCCAAGTAGCCATGTACCCAGAGGATGCTGTTGGAAACCACAGGGTGCTCTCCTCTCTCCCAGTGATGTGTCACTTGATCAGTGGCAACTTATACTACTGGAAGCTTCTAGAATACACTGAAATTGCTAACAGTTAAATGTGAACTTCGTTTATGTAGAAATCTGTGTAGAACACTTTCCATTTTCTTTGAGCAGGAGTGATAGTTCAGGAGTAAGACTTTAGAATAAAAAGAAAAATAAAAATGGGCCAGAAGACTATAAAATAATTTTTTAATTGACGTTCTGTTGGAATCTGAACATGGTGCTGCTAAACAGAACATCACTCTGCCTTCAAGTATTTTAGAAATAAAAGCAAAACCTTAAATCATCACTTAGATCTTTGAAGTGCTGCTGATTTTGAAACTGGAGATCATTGTTAGTAAAAGCGTTCATGATCTTTATCAGGGATTTAATGTTACTTGAAGAAATCCTCTTGGATAAACTCTTGGAAGGTTCACTGCCTTCAGTTATTTTATCTTTCAGGCTCCATGACTTGTGGCAGTAGTCTGGGTTCAGGATGGAGGAACTGGTGTTAATGGGGGCAAGGACAGGGAACTAGTTAACTTAACTGTGAAATTACAGTTCTGATTGCAGTGCCAGACAACGCTGACTTTGGTTTTTAAATACCATCTTGGCACTCTCTTGGAAAACTTAGCTGGTAGATTGAAAATCCCATTGCTTCTTTGCAATGAGACACACTCCTACTGTCACATATCCAAAGGTTTCTTTTTCAGCTGAAACCAGGGATAATGGCTTTTTATGTTAATAGAGATAATTACAAGAAATGGACTTGTGCAAATGTGAAACTTTAGTTTTGATATATGCAACCACTGTTGTAAATGTCTTTGAAGGCAGGACTCTGTCTTTTCTCTGACGGTTCTCAGGACAGCAATGCAAATAACGTGCAATATGCTTTTACTGACTCGGGGCAATTTTTTCAAGTCACGTGTCACAGTCTTATTTTAAATTATATTTTTAGAGATTTGTTTCTAAAGGTGTTTTAGGGTGGATGGCAAAAACTAGCCAGTGTGCTAATGTGTGTTTGTGTAACTGTCTTCTGAGAACGCAATTTTTGGTATCAAGGTAATTTCTTCCATTCAGCGGGCTAGAGGGATCTGCTTGTTTTATTAAACAAAAAATGCAAAGTGTAAATGAAGAGGCAGTACTCTTCAGAAATTAGCCTAGAAGTTTAGAGAACTTAGTTCGTCTGTTGGATTTGTATTTATATTAAACTTTATTTTCAGAAGACTTCAGTGTATTTTTATGTCATTTGACAGACGTGAACAACAACATACATGTGGCATTACTGTTGTGTGGTTTTGTTCTTTATCACCCTCATAATTTGTGTCACATGTGGTGTTATACTTTGGACTGCCGTTGTGTTTAATTGTGAAAATAATTGCTAAATTCCCAGTGGAAGTTTCCAATAAACAAGCACACAGCTGAAGTACCCCTTTTTTATTTTGTTTTTCTTGTTAGTGTGGTTTCTCCTTAGCTTTTAAGAGCTAGCAGAGAATATATGTCTATACCTTAAAAATACTTGATCTGAGCACTCTTAATGTTTTACAGAACAGAAGACTGGTAGGACAAATGTGACGGAAAGGCCTTGCCAAATAATAAACTGTGAAGGATTAGGCAGATCAGGAATTTGGCCACTGCACAAGAAATAAGGTCCTATTCCAATAAAGTGTTGGTGCATATACGGAAGTACAAAGTGGAATGAGGAGATAGCTGGAGAAACAGGCAGAAAATGTGCAGAGACAAAGGTAGAGACATAACATAAGAACAGATTGTTCCGGCTCACAGGGCCAGTGTGTCTTGGAGGTGCCATCCCACCTGAGGAGACCAAAAGGCTGAATAAGGAGAATGCAGTTGTTCATTCAATCTTTCTTCGGGTGGCTGCATCTTCTAAGCAGGTATTGTCTGTTGCCTTGTTTGTGCTGTTGTATCATGGGTGGAGTTGGGGCAGATTAAATCTGATAGCAGCCTCTGAAAGGGCAAAGACTTATGAGAATTTGAGCTGGCCTAATAGTGCTTCAGTTGACAGTTATCTCCAGAATGCTTGAAATATTGGTGGCAATTCCACGTTTAATTTCCAGGTAAATACTTTTTCATGTGACTGCAATTGTTTTTCTGTTGTGAAAATATATCTCCTCAGAAACAGCAAACGCAGAAGAGTTCAGCCAGCCTAAGGACACTTTTCTGAAGGCTTTTTGCCGCAATTACTTTTGGAGGGACCTGCAGAGGTGCATGCAAAACTGAGTTAATTTTTGAGCACATGGATGCAAAACTTTGCGCCCTGTGCTTGTGCTGTTTGATGCTGTCAGTTGCAGCACAGCCATAGATCAGAATTTTTATGTGGTGATTAACTTGTACTTCCCTTGCAGCCTTTGAAGTAAAAAAGGCTGCTGCAAAAGCAAATGCAGCGAAACATGGGTAGGAATACAAAACAGGTTACCCTGCTCCATGGGAGGATGTTGTAGATGTAACCAAAGAAATGAGAAATCTGATATTAAAAAAACTACTAGTGAGTACTGACAAGAGCTGCAGCAGGGGATACAGGTGGAAAACACTCTGCTAATGTTGATCAGGCATCAAAGGTTAAAATGAACTTACTTAAAATCTTAAAGCTGCAGCTTTCTGCTTTTTCAAATAGGAAAGCGAAACTACTACCATCTCCCTATTTCTGAGAAAGTCATGATGTAGTGCTTGCGAAGCTGTCAGAGGCACTGTTTGATCCTTTTGTTTTAGCAAGTTTCACACACTGTAGTCATCAATCTAAACTGATAAAATGCTCTTTGATTGGTATAATCATCTCACCAGTAAAGTGTACAGGTGTTGATTAATAAAATTTAGCTTAGTGCTATTTTTTACTGAGAAGTCTAGATACTAGCAAATGTGGGACAAATACTGGTGGATTCTTAGTGATAATCTGGCATGAGTTTGGTTGGTTTGTTTTTTCAAGGGGTGTTTGTTTTGCTATCTGTATTTCTGCTTCAAGACAAACCTGAAGACTGTCCTCTGGTTGAAAAGACAGCAATGCCTTTTTCTCCACATGAAAGCATCTCTTGCATGCTTTCTAGAGAGCCTAGATAAAAATCCCACCTTTCCTTTCAAAGCATTGCTTTCCTGTATAGCAGGGAGTAACTTAATCACATGCAGAATGTGAAAACAAAATGTGCCAGTTGCAGAACACAAAATGTAGTTGCTTCTAGAACTGGAATTAGTGGTGGCTGATTCCATTTTGTGTTCAAAGCAGGGAATCACTGTGTTATCAGCATCATCTCCTCTAGAGCATGTTCTTGTGGGAGTGAATCAGTCAGACAAAAACCCACCATCCCTTAGTTCAGGTTCCTAAAATGCTTGCCCCGTGTTTACCTGTGCCTAAGTCTACAGGTCCTTCTGTGTAGCTGGTTAAGCATTGAATATGATGGGCACATTCTAAATCCCAATGTTCTAAGATGTCACAGTATTATTCACACTGGAATGTACTAGCTGACTTGAACTGAAATGAGGAGTAAGCCTGAAAAGATCCCTTATTGCTTCTCAGTATGACCTCATATAACAGAAGAGTCTGAATTTCAACTAAACTGTTAAGTCAGTGGATCTGTTTGTTACTAGTACCAAAAGAATGTCTCAAGGTTGAACAGGTTTCAGATTTGACATGTGTTTTTTTTTTTTTCTAATTAGAGTTCAGCATTATACTTTGCCTTTGAAACAGAGTAATATATTGAGCAACACCTGGTCATAAGACACATGCAGCCTGTTTTGGCTAAACTGATGGAGCTGGATGAAGCCTTGTTGTTGCAGCTTAGTATTCTCTATTGAGAAGAAAATAGAAAAAGTAATTAAAAGCCTTTTAAAATTCAAGATATCTGAAATTATTCAGATTATCAAGTAACATTTGTGTATACAAGACAGATGTCCTAGCTAGTTAATGAGTAGCTTGTGAGAGGACGTAGCTAGGTGGATCCAGAGGGCAAGACAGCTGGAAAAAGGAGTCTGGAAAGGGAAAAGCTTTGTGGACAGGGTGTTGGCCAGAAGTGTTTTGGAACAGTGAATTCAAAACCTGTTGTATTTAATTCCTGCTGTGTTCAAGAAAACAGGTTTTCACATGCACGCTACCTAAATAAGAAGATTGCATTGAGAAAATTAGACGCTACAAATTTTCCTATGGGAGTCTGTCTGTAAGACCTTAAATGTCTTCTAAGAATTTGGGTCAAGAGGAGATACTGATGGAAGGAGAAAATAATGACAGCATGAATTAATAAGCAATAGAGTGATTTTTCTCTTGTTTACAAGCTTCTAAAGTTCTGCCCTCCAACCAGCAATAGAGCAAAAGCCTTATCAGGTCTTGCATGTTGACACAGGCTTTGGACAGAGTATTGTGCTATTCTATAGACAGAAGCTGAATAGAGCTTCTGCTACATTGGTGGTAGGCAACATTTGAACATGGTGAGCATGTATCATATCCTGAAATACTCGGACTGGAGCAGCATCGTTAAATGCTCTGTTGCATCTTCTGATATTTGCATTCTGATTTTCTGAGTATTTGTCAGATCTCCAGTAATGGGGTAAGCATTAATGCTGAGGATAACGCAACTGAAAAAACAATGCTTTGTGTTTGTAATGTAAAGAAAGAGAGAGCTAAGGACAATCAGCACTCTATTTTATTTATTTGTATTGTAGTTCATTTTTCAGTGCACTGGAAGAAACCGGCGTTACTGCCTTAAGCAATCCTTTTGCTGGTCCTTTTGTAGACTATACCAGAAGCAGTAGAAATCTGGAATAAAGAACAAACCAAAAATCTGGTTGAACAGTGAAATTGAACCTTCAGTGTCACAAATGATGAGACCTGCTGCCTGGCTCGCAGAACCTGGCATTACCAAAGGAACATTTCCCGTGTGGTAGAAGACATATCTAGAAAATAAGCTGAATGTTCTTGTCAACTCTGAAATACACATTGCAAAAATATTCTTGCACAACTTCTAAACAGGGGTTTAGGGATAACTGTAGTGTATCCTGTGTTAGACATGGCTTCACTAACTCCAAGTTATCAGGGTTTTAGACAAGTGAGATAATTGTTCTCCAAAAGCAATAAATGATTAACATTCATACTTTCTGGAGAGTGTTTCTTGATTCACAGAGTGAGTAACTTCTGGTTAGGTTTTGTTGAAGATGTGCTTAGACACGGAACTGGCACAGACATAAGTCAATTCAGGAAAAAATTTGAGAATCAGAAATCATGATGTTTGACAATTGTATGTGTTTTGCAAGTTTTACTCTAAGTATTGTAGTTTCAGTAATCTCACAAAGCTACGTTGCCATTTTGTTGACAGAATGGGATACTACTTGAAATCCAGCCTCTTTCTTATTTCTTGTCGTTTTGCTTGTTTTTTCCTTTGGTAAGACTAAGGAAATAGTGTTATACAGAAATTCTGTGAGGAGGTGCAGATAGATAGTTTTCTAAGGATGAAACAAAGTTAATAACTTTATAGAAACATGTAAGTAGTAGGCAAAAAGTTTTATATATATTATCTTTACTCTTGAGGCATAGGCACAGTGATTACAGTCAAAGACATAGCACCTTGGGAACATTCCAGTCTGAACATTCCAGTACAGCTATAAAACTGTGTGTCTGTGCCCAAGATGCAAGATCTACATTTCTAGTTTATCAAAGATGGATTATTTGGATTAAGCCTGCACAAAATTGTAGATTACCTACACTGAAGGAAAAAGTTATTCAATAGTTTTGCTTTACTTTTAGATAAAGATTTTATTTTTTCTAAATTCAAAATTTTAAGCCTGCTGCTCTTGAGAGTTTTTTGTTTGGTTGGTTTTGGTTTTTGTTTGTTCTGTTTTTATAAACTAACGTGGATATTTGAGAACTCACCTCTACTAGCTTTCCTCCAGAAATCTCTGAGGTGTGATGATAGTTGGGAAAATCAGCTACTAGCTTCCCATCTTCCATTTTAACAGTTGCCTGTAATAGAGAAAAGTTTAGCGTTCCCTGGGATTACTGGTATTTATATTATCAGATACACTGTAAGTATCCATACACCTGATGCTTAAAGTTTTTACTTTTAAAAAAGCAGAAGTTGTGTATTACACATGCAGCTTCATGAACAGCACTAAAATCCTTGTACCTTAGTTCTTAAATGGTCACAATTTAAGTAGTAAACTATTCATTTAACAATACATGCAAGTTTCATATCTAAACAATATTCATTCATAGCTCTAAAAAATTCTGTGACTACACGCTATGCTTCTCATTTGGTCCTCAATGTTTTATGTGGTTCTCTTGTTTTGCCGGTGAAGTAAAAGGCACAATTGTATGAGTTAATTTTGAAGTAGCATTCGCAGATGCTAATAACCTTCCTGCAAGCAGAAGAAACATCACTGTGGACATGCGAATCTTCTACCCTAGATCCTGCGTTTCATCTCTCTACACTAGAATTCATCTTGGTCATGTAATTATAGGTGAACATGACTGCATGCTCTGCAGTCACAACTTTATACTAAAATATGTGCCAGTTGCTATAAGAACTGCCTCTGTATGGAAGAAGTAGCCAGGATGCTACTATGAAGATCAGCTGACTGCCAAAACTAGATGTGTAGTTCATTACAAACTCAGCCTTTGTCTGTACAGCTGTTCAGTCTTACCTATGCTTTTAGTAATAAAGACAGATGAGCCAGTCATATGCAGAGCAGAAAAAAAAGTAATTTGCAAAATGAAGAAATGACTGGACTTTTTTTTACCAGAGACAAGGAAACCATCTTAATAGTTTCTGTATTGTTTAGTGACACTATACTGAAAGGCCGTGGTTTCTCTGCTGAGAGCCATTTACTCTGCCTCCATCTTTGGCCCCTTAATGGGCTTTGGATTGATGAAGTGCCCAGGGCCAAAAAGAGAATGGAATTTGTAATATTTCAAAATTGTTAAGTTTGCAATAAATTGACCAACTAGGATTGTGCCTTATTCTATCTGTTAGGTTTCAGAAAGATTTCTCAAAGCCAAAGACATTTCTTTTTCCCCTCTCATAATCAGAAAGGTATGAGTTAAAAAAAAGCATTCTGGCAATCGTCTAATGCTATTGCTGTTCTCAGTTTGTCACAGCTCCCTGATGCAATCACTGGTGTTCCTGTCTCTTCAATATGTACAAGCATTTATCCAGTAACCTTTTGTAGGGTTCTAGACACCTTACAAATGCAGAGTTTAGCTGACACAAAATGTTGTATCCATTTGAGTAGATGAGAAATGAATGTGGGTAAGCAAAGTAACCATTTTAGAGCAGGATTTGTACCAAGGTTTTGTCCATGGCAGGAGCAGATGACTATTGTGTAATCTTCCTTCTCGCTAGACATCACTAAGTTTCAAGTTCCTCTGTACTTCCAACAACAAGGAGGATATAGAGATTTCTTTTTTTCCCTTTCACTTTACAGATTCTTTGGTTTAAGGTTCAGGCTCAGGTGACTTCAAAAGGTCAGTGCTGCTGCCAGGCCTGGGCAGAGCAGGGATCACAGTGCTCCCCTTGGGCCGTGCTGCTGCTGGACAATGACACAGCTGCCCACCCGCTGCTTGGAGTTTCAATGAGCATTATGTTTGCTTGAGCTGTGACACCAGTAGATGCTTGACACTTTGCCCTTGTTCTTTATTAGTACATACAGTTCTGAAGCCTTATCTCTCTTTAAAATCAGATTTAGATATTTTGCTAGGGCCATCAATAAATGGGGGAAAAATTTATATGTTTCTAAGCTATGACAAATAAAAAAAAAAAATTAAGGAAGATGTCCCTGAGACAGATTTGATTTTTACCCTAAATTAAAAAACAACTGAGACAGCATAGAACTTAAGAGTTAACTTAATTTACCTTGAACTTTCTAGCACCCATTGTCTCCATGTCCGCTTCCTTGCCAATTGTGAATGTATTGGTCGTGGTGCGGCCTCCTGGGAAATGCTGTGTCCAGGTGAAGTCATTTCCATTCTGCACCACCTCAGTGACTATTTTGCAATTCCTTCCCATTTCAGCCTTGTCACTGGGGAGACCTTAATCAATAGAAACATACAGTTTATCAAATGTAATAGCCTACCAGCTGTATTTGAATTGAAGCACGCTAATGGTATGTTTGTTCTCAGACATGAATGTCTGAACATCTGATTTGTGGTTTTTTTGTTTGCTTTTAGTTTTGTTTGTTTTTTCTTTTTCTTTTTCCAGTGGTATCAAAGCTCTGAGTTTAAATTACTATTATAAAGGAAGATATAGGCACAACAATGCATTTGCTAAAATACTAAGTTTTGGTCTTGCATTCTTTTTCCCTGAGAAACAACACACAGAATAAATCTATAGATACAACATATATATAAATATTCTTAATCTACACTTGCAGATGTGTGGAATTTAATGTGTATGAACTTCTGCCTTTGCTATTTAGCTGCACATAGCTATTCTCTATTTGCTATTGCTTTCTAAATAAACGAGCACAAGCACAGATCATAGTGTCCCTAAGAGCTTTTACAGGGTAATCTCTGAAACAGGTTTGCACAGTCTTTTGAAAGCATCCGCAGAAACCTGTTCCTGTGTAAGACTTTTGAGAAGCATTTTCATACTAAATTTCTACTCACAGTGATAAATACTAAGGACAGAAAAAGTGATGTTCATGATCCTTATACTGCACACATCTTAGCCCTTCCTTCTGCTGCCACTGCAAAGGAATACCGCTCCTGTAGAACAGGACTATGTCCTGTGGCTGACAGTGCTTGTAAGAACGAAAACCGTCATCTCCTTGCTGAAGCACAGAGCATTCCTACCAGCCTTGGCCCCTGTTGATCTCAGCACATTTTAATAAAAAAACCTTAGTATTTTTAATTAATTTATAATCTTGAAGGCTTACACCCCAGACATACTTACCAATTGCCTTCACAAACTCATCGTAGTTCTCATCGCCTTCGAATTCATATTTGCCTGTGAATGCCATGTTGCCCTGGTGATGTGGCTGGTAGAGCAGAACAGCAGCTGGAACAAAGAACAACGGAGAAGTGCAGATGGCTCGAGGGCCTCGTTTTTATACACCAGCCCAAGCTGTTCAGCCCACCTACACCCACACCCACTGGAAATATACTTTTATGATCTATGTGAGTCACTAGCACGGATGGCATTGACCTGTATGAAAATTACGGTTACAATTCAATTATACATCCTTGACAATAACCTGGAAATCAGCATAAATCAAGGACAAAAGCTTGGTTTTGGTGTTAGTATGTATTTAAACAAAGTGATATTATTTTTACTTTGAAGATGCCACTGATTTTGCAGTCAGGATGGAATAATGACAAAATATGTTATAATGAAATAGGGAGAAAATGGCTTCAAAGCAGTGTCCTGAGATCACAGCTTTGCTCTATTTGGAAGCATATCCTATATTAGCTAAAATATGAAAATAAGAAACAAACTGCATAGATTCCTAAGTAATTCTGGTAGGACAAGGGCTATTACAAGATTCTGGGTAAATTACTGCCCCTACAGGTCTTACCTTCTCTCCACACAGAAAAAAGAATTATTAAATATTTTACACTACCTGGATATAAAGTCCATTAGATTAGTCCCTGGCACCATGCTCCCATACCTTATTTAATATCGAGAGACAAATAATGCTTTGTATTGTTTAACAAATGTTTGTACAAAGTACAAAACAAATATACTGATTTGGAAAAGCAGAGCTCTGATTTATGTAAGATACCTATATGTTAAAGGTCAGGGAGGCTGCTGGGTCATTTGGAACATAGACAGGAGATGTCCTATGCCTAACAAACCCATTGCCACACACAGAGAACAGGGCAGGAAACTCTCAGCTGCTGTGTCTTGGCATAGCCCCACTGGCTGAGGATACAGACCAACCATTTTAAACCTGAACAAAACATCCCTAGGATTTATGTGAAATGGTTTCATAGACTGGAATTTTATTTCATTAAAGTAATATATCTGAGAAGGAACAGAAAATCTACTTTTCCCTGGTTTTATAGAAGTCCAGAAAACTACATAGCAGCATTCAACAAGTTTTGTTGTATGCAAGTGGGTTCCTTTTCTTAAATGCAATTAATTTAATCCCACATGCCAATGCAAAAAACATGTCTATTTAGAGTCAAGAAACTGATCTGAAGAAGAACAGAAAACAAAGGTCTACTAAGTTTCACCACTGCTGTCTTTGTTATACTTTCAAATTGATGTACTCCATGTCTGTATTTCTAATTAATAGACTTATCCATACCCCACCCTGCCAGAGAATGAGACAAACTTCAGTAATCGGATGAAACTTAAAATGTTAAATATCATAAATCATAGTGTATCATTACTGTAAAACTGTATAAACGAGAAGCGTTGCTACATATAACAATTTATTACTGATAACATTGGGTTCACATAGTCAGTTGTGCACTCCCTCAGCCTGGGCTCAAAATCCTTCCTGTTGGGCAGTGGGGTTTAGTTTGAGAGCTGTTCTACCCAGCAGCTCCCAGTCAATCCCAGCTCCTCTGGCTCCTCTCTCCTATGGTCACACACTGACTGTGTCTCAATGCGCCCTCACAGATTTAGGACTGGATGTAGACCAGCATTAAATTCAAGAGGAGCTAGAAGTAAGACAGCCTGTACCCAATTGTTTAGTCACAGCATAACAGTGTCCACAAAACTCCTGGAATTAGTATCGGTCAGGGGAGATTTAAGGTTTTGTTAAATATACTTGCTATATATACATATATATTTAATGGCATATTACTTGTCAGGGTGTGTTGCAACTCAATGACAAAAACTCTCTTTATTTTGTATTAATATTTTATTTACTAAGTTGCTTTCTTTCATCCAAAACCTCTGCTGTCTGTAAGCTATGCAGCCTTTAAACCAACTACAGAATACGCAGGGCATAGGAGGTCTGAATAGGAAAACATTTCATGTCTCAGGAAAAGTTCTGCAGTACCAAAACTTTTTCTTAGGGGGAAAAATGAGAGGGATTTGAGAATAACACACTGACTGATGGGTGAAAAGTCTGAATCAGGCAAGAAGGGAACTTCTAATGGAAAAGAATTTTCTGACCAGAGTAAGCTTCAGAAAAGTCCCAGTCAGTTTTGTGAGAGATTATACCTGCGGACTGGAAAGGAGCCTACCTCATGGTTATCAGTTGGAAATTTATATTATTTCTGTCTTTTTTTCTTTTAAATTAGCTACTTCCTCTCTGAAGTCTGAAAGTAACTTCAAAATCTTCCATCATCTTTTGAAAGGAAAAATAAAACTTTCAAATGGAGATACGTTTTTTGAAGTGACAACAACCCTTTTAAAACTGTTTAGGTGCATGTTCCCAGCAGGAAAGCAGTTTTCTAGAACAGATGCAAAAAGTGAACAAGAGTGAAGCATAACAAAATCATGGTCAATTTGTGAAATAAAAATCGAACAAATGTCCTAGGAATTACTGCTTTCCCACCCCTAACCCTTCACTCTCCCCATATTTACTCAGCTTTAAATTGTACCACGCTGTGCAGTGGCTGTTTATATTGTGCTGGAGTTCATGATGCCACAAAAGCCACACCATCTGCTGTCTGAATGCAGTTAAAAGGATGTCTCCATACTGGAAGTAGGAGAGAGGCACATACCTTCCCTCTGTGAACTTTCTCCACACTCTTTTCTGTGATTAGCATTCAAAACACAAGACTGTGGGAGAAAAGTACAAAACTAGGGGTTTCTATATCCATTACAAATACATAAGATTCAGGAAAGGAACAGAGAAACTTGTTTCACCACCAGTGTTTCCTTTGCACTTTTAATTTAAAAGTGTCTGTAAAATGATTCTGACTGTTCTGCAACCATATTTGACACTCGGTTTTTAAATTAAAACTCCTTCAGCTTAATCCCAAGATTCCTGAACCTAATGACCAATTATGCAGGAGCAGACAACTGAAAAGGAACCTTTATCAGTTGGACCCAGATGCTCTATAAAGAAAAACAGCATAAGCATGGAAAACAATGAAGTAGCCGCACACACAAAGACGCCTGAGTTCTTACTGCTATGATAAAGCTAAGCAGATACTAGTTAAACTACAACTGTGTAAACTCTGTGCCATTAAAAGAGGCAAAACCCCCAGTAATTTCAGTCATACACAGATTCAAAAATATCATTCACAGAAAAGTACCATCAAGCCTATTTCATACATGAGAAAGCTGAAAGAGTGAGAAAAAGTGACCTATTGGAGCTTAGGATATAGTGAATGGATGATGCAGCCAGTAAGAAATCGTAAGTCCAGACATTAACACAGTGTCCACAGGACAGTACATTAATTTAAACATTATTATAATAAACAGGCCCTTTGAAGCAAACAACAAGAGCTCTGAGCGACCATTTCCTTTCAGCGTCACCTGGGGAGTTTTACACTTGCTCCACCGATGGGCTGTGAGACTCTCTAAAGCTGCTGAGCAAGTCTCCAGTCTCCAAGTCTCAGATTCTTGCCATCTCCATGTGGCTCTGAGTGCGCTGGAAGGCACCAAGTTTGCAGCCCCTCCTGAGCTTTTGGGGAACAGGTGGCTGGTGAGACTGAACTCGGGTCTGCTGAGCACCAAAGGCCTCTGCTCTGCACCAGGGTCTCCATGTTCCAGAGGGACATGCAGAACCCTGGGAAGAAGGTAAACGAACTCAAGCCATAAACTCTTGTGTTTACATAAAATTATTGGGGGACAATGCCACTGATGTAGTAACACCACATGGACCTTGGAAGATAGATCAGACTGGATAAGAAAAATGCTACAGTTCTGTGAAACAGGAAAAAGATAATCAGATTATATGAACAGTTCCAGAGCTTTTATGTTCTCTCTATCTATAAAGATCAACTTATACTGATAGCTATTTTGTGATCTGATATAAAAATGCTGACATCTACACAACTCTACAACAGTCTGAGCTTGCCTGCAGTGGGAATATGGTGAGCATGGAGCCAGTGTGTAGTACAGTGAATTACCAATGAGTAACTATTTGACTGGGTGGGTCACTCTTGCCTTGCACTAAGTACGAGTTTATTCACCTCCAAGGAGCTGTACGCTGCGCTGTGCATGAGAGTTCCAGAGCAGGTTACGAACACACAGCCAAACAATAAAGGTAAAGCTACACATGCTAGTAAATATTAATAAATGTGCCTGCTCTGCTTGGCTGCTCAGGATCAGAATCACTTTAGAATAAGCTTTGAGCAAATGTGCCATCATCTGTACCTCTCTGTGCAGAAAACTTTTCAATGTACGTTGTGAATTGCACCCGTGTTTCTGCTGACTTTTTCTGAAATAAATCCTTATTTTCATTCCTGCCTTTTTTTTGGTTGCAAAAGGTAATGAAATTCAATCATGTATTTAAGAATGAAGAATTCCACTAAGTAGTCTTCCAAATACCAATACAATGGAACAGGCTGCTCAGGGGGGATGTGGAGTCTCCTACTCTGAACACATTCCTGTGTAGCCTCATCTAAGTGTTCCTGCTCTGGTAGGGGGACTGGACTAGATGATCTCTTGAGGTCCCTTCCAGTCCCTAACATTCTGTGATTCTGTGAAATACCGCGTCTGGACAATGTTTATTCCAAGAAAAAAAGGATAGAATCCCTCTGACTTTACTTAAGTTATGGCCACTTGCACAATTGCTAAGGTTAGTCACCAAAGTCCCTATCTCTTCAGTTTCAGTTAATACCAGTATCTGTTTAATGACCTTACAATTTGCATTTACAATATTTATTATTTTCTCTTCAGAGCCATGAGTATGTAATGCTGCTTTTGCATCTTGCTACAGCCACGCTTCATCCTTGGTGGGCTGGGCACTGAACTAAATGGTACAGAGATCCCCAGAATTACCCAGTGAAAAAAAATATCTATGTATACATGTATTTTAAACACATTACATGTATTTAATCCATTCCAAATACTACAACATAGAGCCTGCACAATGCTGCAATCAACCTGGTTATGTTATGCTTTTGCTTAACAGAACTCAGTTGAAATTAGACTGAATTAACAGCTATGACTGAGACCAGTGGAAAATCAAAATAAATTTCCCTGGCACAAGATGAGAATCATAAGCGAGAAAGGCAAAAGAATAAAAAGCTTCAGGTGTAAAAGCTGAAAAGAGCTTTCAGAAAGTGCCTATTACCTTCAATGTACTCAGCACTATCTATCGTTTTCAATGGAGAAAAATGCAGCTGTTCTTTATGTAGGTCACAGAAAATATCATTATTCGAGAGGAGCCTGTTCCTGCCATCTGGTGGCCGACAGGGCAGGGCCATGGGCCAGGCAAGGCGTCCCTCACCTCACCCGTGCAAACCCCTGACTGCAGTCAGAGCACACCAGGGTTTGCCACAGCTGCATCTCCAAGATGAGTCACCGACCCCTTCATTCTCTATCCGGTGTGAAGGAAAAAAAAAATCCCCCCTGAGCTGGTTATAAGCAGCTCAGTAAGATTCACATTAAATGCATCATTTATATTTATACAAAATTATATCATTATAAAAGCAATCATGTTCATATGTTTCATTTTGAGACAGTTCTAAATGAAGATTTCCTAAGCACTGGGTTATGGCACCACTGAAATATCACACTGTATTAGCCCTTGCTTAAATACATTTGTATTGCTATCTTGGCAATCAACAACACGCAGGATTGCTTCATACAGATTTAATTAAACATGATTGATCCGAGGACAAATGCTGGTTTCCCTGAATTCAGTGGGAACCAGCTACCATTGAACTAATACTTCAACACAATGTAATGGATCTAAATTTAGGTGCAAATGCTATTTGTGGCAGGCTGGCATTTGTGAAACCCACAGAGAAACACAAATAAGGTGTGCATGCTTAGATGGAACAGCACTGTTTGCAGACAGAAGGCAAGGAAATGTCAGAACCTTATTCTGCGTGGTCTAAGGTGCACAGGGTTTTGACACTGAATTTGTCTGAGTGGGGAAAAAAACCCAAAACAACCCAAAAACATGTATTCACAGCTGTGCTTACCTAACTTTGAAACCTGAGTCACTGAGCTAACATCAACACATAGCAAATCTCATACTTGAATGTATATGGTCAGGATTATGGGCAGGAATCAAACCAGTAGCTACAATGAGAAGTTATGCAGAAAGGCTCAACACTGTATTTGAATTCACCAGGATGATGGGACTTGCAACTGTGTGGCTGTTGCAGTCAGTCTGCATGAATAAGTTGTTAAAGAAGTAAAACTCTTGTGGAAGCTTATACCCAAAGGAAAGGTTCATCCAAAGCAAGCAGTTAATTCCCTCTGGCTCCCAAGTCAGCTACCTCTGATATGCAAAACAGCTGAGTCTTCAAATGCTAGTAGGAACAGAGGGAACTTTCAAGAATCAAATCAAAGGCCTTGGATATCTTTACTTTCAGAATTTACTTGCCATGGAGTCATAAATATAACGCTTTTGCATTCTTTTTGTCATGTCGGAGTCACCCTGCCCTTGAATGTCTCCCAGCATGCTTTAAAGTTTATTAACCTTTCAGATGTGTTCTATAAAGCTAACTGAGATATACTCAAAGAGAAAAATGGAGATAAGGAAAGTAATTCCATTAGTGAAT
The DNA here is from genome assembly GCF_037038585.1 of Patagioenas fasciata. NCBI lineage: Eukaryota > Metazoa > Chordata > Aves > Columbiformes > Columbidae > Patagioenas > Patagioenas fasciata. The sequence goes on along the minus strand of NC_092533.1, from coordinate 11,709,599 downwards.
GAACTAGGCTAAGTGACTACCTTTGAAGTGCTTTTAGAACTGGAATGCAATTGAACAAGAAGTACAGATTCAGAACAAAAGTAGGAACTCTCCAGTGAAAATAAAGTTACACTTAATGATTCTTTCAGAATGAAACTGACTCAGGAAAGCTTGTAAATTCTTAATACTCAGCTGTATCTGGCAATTATTCAGCAACCCTCCGTAGTAAATGGCTAATGATTCCTTTGGTATTCAGAGTAATCATTCACAATGAATTCAGAATGAACTTATTTCGTGTTAATGTAATGTGCAATTCCATGGGAGTCCTATTATAATGTTGCCTTATTAAGTATCCACTTAGTATAGTACTAGGTGTTACTATTCTAAACTCATAAGCAGTAAAAAAATAATCACCAACAAGAATTATTGAAAAGTTAATGCTTGCACAGAGTCCATATATTTAAGAGAAATGCACCAGCCAGCTCTACAGGACTCTTACAGGTGACACAGTACAGATTCTGTCCTTGCCATGGATGTGACATTCTGATGGGCAGGATCTGCCTAACAAAAACAGGAAAGAAAGGATCCTACCAGAAGCTGAGAGACAAACATTCGCAGGGGAGGAAGGCACAGATCTTCCAGTATTTTTGGGACACCCCAAAAGGAAATTTATTTCTTGCCAAAACACTCAGGAAAACCTTCAGTCTGTTTGGACCTCCACAAAGGTAGTTTCCAGAGAGCAAGATAACCAAGTGATTCATTAAGACTGTACTAGCTGGCATAGGAAGAATCTGTAAGAAGTGTTTGGTTCTGTTGCCCCTACTTGGTGCTCCTGATCTCCGAGCGTTACCTCAATAGGACTGCTGAAGTCTGTTTCGGGCAATTAAAAATAAAAGATAAAATAAAAAGGTATTTTTCAGCTAGATCAGTGCTCTGATCCAGTTCTTCACACGATCACACCAACAGCTGTATAGGCATAATGCAAGTGTTGGTAAGGAGAAGAGAACAGCTGGTGGGATATTGGCACAAGGTGGCTATGCCACTGAAAAATCCTCACTGTAATCATGGTCTGAGTTATACTTTATGATCTGTATTCAAATAATAAAGAAGTCTAAACTGATAATTGTAAACAAGGTTCTGGAGAGGAAAACCAGAAAAATACTCATGTTAATTGAGCTAGTTCAGGTCCACTGAACAAATTTTCTGCAAGCTGAAGGCTCAGCACAAATTTTCCAAACTCATTATTTCCTAGTGTCTCTTCAGAGTCCAACACCCAAGTAGATCAAGTCAGCACTCCTGGACTCAGAGGCATCAAAACAAAAACTAGGAAGAAAACCTCTGTTTTCATTGCAATCTTTTCTAGACTTGACAGTACTCTATACAACTTCTTGTCTTTGTTACTCTAGCAGGCAGTTTACTGTCCCTACGACATAAAAACGCTTTAATTTCTAGTTTAAATTATTGCACGGTTAGTCTAAGCCTGTTTGCACTTGTGCCAGCATTGCCCCATCCATTAAGAACTTCTTTCTCTGAGTTTACCACAAACTGCTTTAGAGAGCAGTTACATCCTCTTTTTTCTTCTCTGGTAAATAAATGGGGCTAAGGCATGCAACACTGTTGAACACTTCTCAAATGTCAGACTTTTTCTTTCTCTTATCATCCAAGTATTCTTCTTCACTCACTCCAATTTCAGATAACCTTCTTGGAACAGAGGTGACTGGGGCCTACAACATTTTCCAGCTCAACAGCAAGTTTCACTGGTACACTCCCTACCTTTTAAACCAAGATCATTAACAGACATACTAAAAGGTTTGGGTTTTACAGGAAGATCGATACCAGCAACTTCTTGTGAATCTGATTGTTCTTTCTTTGGGATTCTTCCCTTTAATTAGTTATCATATACTAAGTTTTATCAAGTGCATATAATTCAATGGTAATGGGGACTTAGAGCAGAAATACGAAGCTATCTTGATGATCAAGTTTTAGTAACGACAACAACAGAAGACGTGAAGATTTTTGTTATGCCAGTTCTGACTCATGTTAATCTGAAAATACACAGTAAAACTAATCTCCTACTATCAATTTGGCTTACACAAAAGTGTTAAGATTTCCTTGAAATATCATTTTCGGATTAAAAGCCACCATAGAACATTCTTAACCTCAATGGTTTTAGTTTAACACAGACAATTTTTTGAAAGTTGCTAAAATGAAAGATATAGTTTAACCTTATCTGTAGAATCTTCCGGTAAAAGCAAACTGAGTTAAAGATACTACCTTTGTCTATTTCTCTGTTCTATATATTTATAATAGAAGTCTCTAACAGAAAGTCACTATATTTCTAAAGACAGTTTGTGATATCACTCAAGATAGGAATCATTACAACTGCTCTTTCAGACTTTTCTGAACAAAACCCAATAGTCATCTCCCCTTTATCTACATGTGATGTGTTGTAACGATTTTATTACTTAATAGTATCTATATGATTGTACTTGCTGACACATCAGGACAACATGGCTCCAAATGGGAGCTTATCCTCAAGGTAATCTAGTCTAATTTGGAGAGTTCTCTCACATGGCTGTGGTCCTCTAAGCGATCCCCAGTCACCATCAAAATTGGGGAAAAAAGTTATGTACCAATATAAGGTGAATGTGTACTGTACCTGCATTTAACATTAGTGGGAACTGAGAGCAGGGAGGGCAACTGAACACAACAGGCTGTCACCACCACAAAAATAAAATTCTTTCTTAGCCACAATGTATTTTGAAAGTATCATGCTCTGGAAGCCTCTGCTCTACAGCTATAGTTGCCTACAAAATTTGCACAGTAATTTATTCAAATGAGGCTTAGAAGGCAGCAGGCTGAACATGGGATGAAGCCAGGACCCAGTGTTTCAGGAACTTATCCTCTTTCTACAACACAAACATAAGTTCTCACAGCTGGACAGCTTGCTGATACCTGCCCCAGAGCTTGTTGTGTGCACTGAACTGCCATGCGTGTTCTACAGCGTTATCCGTACCTCTCATACGCCTCTTCCGCAGTGCCAGGCGACTGCACTCCAGCAACAGCAGTCACTCCACCGGAACCATCACAGAAAGCTTTGATTCACCTAACAAACCAAGAAACAGAGGGTTTAGGGTACATCATGTTGATTTAGGCTTTCTTGGAGAAATGCTGCATAGAGCTTGCCTTTAACTATAAAGAACAATATGTAACACCATGTTTTACCTTGTACTTCCTGTAGGGATTCTACTAACAGCTGCTTTGTTTCCTCCCAAACAAATCATGTTATAAAACAATAAATCTGGTTTTAAGTGCTACCCGCTATAGAGAAGAGAGAAATTTTCAAAAATCTACAGAGATATAACGAACATTGAAAATGGAAAGTTCTTTAAAAAAATGAAATTATACACAAATTATTTTCCTTTCTCAATTTTACTCACAATATTGGCTTATTAAGCATAGGCTACTGATGTGTAGCCCATGGATAATAAGGAAGGAAATGTTGGACTTTTAACAACAAACATTATCTACTTAATAAAAGACTACTATTTAGTCTTGCAAGACAATGTATTTATTAACTGAGAACCTAACAGGAACTGGAGGTGTTCAGGATTTTGTAGGACTTTAACACAAGATATTTCTTCACACTGGAAATGAGTTGTTTAAAAAATGCCCACATTTTGAAGTACAGAGACATATGAGTTTTCCACTTGTTTCTGTTTCTGCCTTATACTGTTTAAAGAAAAACTCATTCTTTTCAAGTACTGTTTAAAGGAAAAACAAAGACATTAAAAGCTTCTGCCTTTTCCTTGTTTTTCCTTTATTTTATGGAATTGATGTGCTGAGAGTCAGTCTGGAGAGACATGTAAGGATATTGCTGCAATACCCATGGCCAACCTCATTTTACTGAATATATTACTAAAGCTGCCTCCTTAGAAAATATTCCTAACTTCCAGTGTAGATGTTGAATTACATTATCTCTGATAAACATGCAAGCTTATACATAGCTTATGTAATAAAAAGTTTATCTTTCTTGTTGCAATATTTTTTGCATCCCATGCTGCTTCTGGATTTTTTTAAAATCACAGTTAATATTACAAAAAAATAAATATTTTTGTTATAAAACAAGTACATTTTTATAAACATCTGAAATGTTTGTTTTCAAATCCACTAATGCATTATATACAAGTGCCTTTTGATAACTGTACCTTGATACCAGTCCTACTCCCTTCATCTTTTCCCTCTAGTTGGAGATATTCAGAGCCTTTTCTTTAACATATTGCAGAGTTTACTCCCTGACACATATGATGAAAAAATGCAGCCTAGCAATAGGTGCTGAGCAAGGTGTTAACTTTCCACTTCAATAAGACAATCCCCTGCTTATAAATACAGATATGTGTTTCGCACATCTCAAAATAAAACTTTCTAGGTCATTCCAATAAATTGAAATGTAACTTTTGATTTTGAAACAGACTGTTTCTACCCCCCTTAGTATACTGCAATTTCACAACTTCCTTATTTTGATGCATCTTTACTGCTGTAATGTCAACATCTCTGTATCTGGATCATTAATGGTTACTGAAGCAAATACATAAAGTTGCAGAGCTAAAGAAAGGCCAAATTCCCCACTTGGCCTGCTAGGGGAACTCCTTCTCCTGCCAGGGTTACTCAGAGTTCAGTATGCATGGAATAAACACAGCACATGTTATTATGCATCCTGCTTTCCAGACTGCTGCTCCCCAGCCCTCCATCATTAAAGCACTAGTGCTGTATCTTAAATACAGATTATGTAGTTTGCCTCAGGTCACATGAGAGGGGATTAATAGCCAGAAATCCTGCTTCACTGCTGTCTGTTAAAACAATAGACACCCTCCATCTTTCAGATGTAACGGTTTCCCCAGCACATTGCCCTGTATCTCCATCGGTTTTCCTGAAGTGTATTAACCTCCATCTATCGCACTTGTAAAGCCTGCTGGCTGCTTTATTTGTGCACATAAACCCCACGCACAGTTTAATTCTGCTGCTCCAAAGGATTCCTTCAGCTGCAGTTCCTGAATCTCAGTTAAGAGGAACATTAAATTTAGATGCTATTTTTTTTTTGAAGGCACGCCTGTTTTGCAGTTGACTTTTTCTTATCTTTTAAAATCATGTTTACTAGTTCCCTCCCATCTCCTTCACTCTCTCAAGCTTTTCCTCTGCTCTCTTCCGCAGCTCACCTGAAGAGTTAACTGCAACAGACAGCTGTCTGGGGATGGTGATAAGCTGTTTGCTACCCCAGTAAGCTAAACAAACAAGGATTTTGTCTCAATGAATCTCAAAGGCAGATAGGAGAAGCCAGTATTTAAGTGTTTTTTCTTTGAATTTAAGTACTCTTCCAGGCTTCAGCTATGCTTCAATGTGCATGATGCAGTCACATCTCACTGCATATTTTACAACAATCTGAAATTGGTTATATTTCCTTATATACATTTAACAGGAGAGAGGTTTTTTTAGCAGAGAAAATGCATACATCTCACCTGCCATTTCTTCACCATCTCCAAAACACGCAGATCTTTGCATCTGCTTGTTCTACCCGTTGCTTTTATTACATCTAGTCTGTAGTATCCCTCTTCTGATGGCTTTATTTATTCTTGAGTTGGTCAGCAATGAACTTGCTGTTATTAACCAAACAACATTGATTTAAAACTGGGAAAATGAGAATATGTGGTTAACAGCTGTGATTTTATCTTTAAGAGAAATATGGCTTATTCCAGAGTTTAAGTTTCCTTCTGGAATCAGAAGGAAAATCTGGAAAACACTTCAAAATCTTAACTTCCACTTCGAATTTTCTTTACTTCATAGTATCACACAACAGCTGTTTTCCTCCTAAATAATGAGAAAGTAGTATGGAACTGAAACACTAAACAATGACAATTGTTTATTTTTTTAAACTTAATACTTAACCTAAACTTGCATTTTTTGAATGGCTCAGTTCGGTAACATACACAGATCGCTTATCATTCTCAGGATGCTTTAAAATGTGGATGTTAGGTCAGTGACTGGATAGGGTGCTAACTTCCCAATATTCTGGTTCCTCAGACAGAAAATGCTTTGACCACATCAACACAAAGTTTAAAAACCAGTTGCATCCACTGTTAATGAAGGATTCTAGTGCCCTGGACTATCTTTGTGACTCCCTTGGTGAGCATGCTGAGCCGGTTCTAAACCCAGCCTGGATTTCTGGGTGTGTTTCTCCAGAGTAGCATGGCCTGTCAAAACAGCCTCTGAAAACCCAGTGGAGACACATCTGTGTCACAAGCCACACTGCCACCTCGTGATAGAGCGTCAGTTCTGCTTCTGCGCTGAACAAACCTTCAAATAGGCCACACATGGCCTTCTGTGCCAAAATTTGTGGCTTAGAAGTCTAGTTACAGCTTGTGTCCTAAAAGACAGGAGATTTAACAAAACAAAGGTACTTAAGCTTTCCCTGCATGATACTGGAATTTTTGTTGTATTTGCAAAATAGGCAGAATATTAAATATATCGACTGAAAATGCTACACTGCATTTGTTTGACAGTGAGTCTTCCACTCACCTTCAAAGCTCTTTTTGTTCCAGAAACACCTGATGAGATTCTGTAAACAAGCCACTGTCATCTTTCCTTGAGTCTACTCTGCTAACACAAAGGGGCTCTCTGGCTGCAGGTTGCTAAGGACTGCCTTGCAACACACCGCTGCCTTGGTTGAAGGTGGGCTGCCTTTTGTTTTCATTGTGCTTGTTTTTTCCATTTTGCTTCTTGGTAGAATGCTGAATTCTTCACGTAGAATAAGCCATGATTATGATTCCTGCATGCAAAGACAGGATGATGGCAAGATTGGGCTTTACCATAAAAATCCCTCTCAACTCGCTAATGCAGAGGAGTCTGATGCAGATATTCTGATATTGATTTGGAACCATAAGGTCTGTCTCTGAAGACTAAAATATTAATTTCTTCAGCCCTTTGTGATTATTACTAATTCTTTACAGTTCTAGTATGCTTTTCTCCTGAAGCTGTCTATATCTTCTACAAATAATACATTACAAAGGCCAGAGGAACTGAGCTAGTCCTTTTCTCAAGGTCAGAGAGTCATGTCTGTGGGTCCAATACTGCTTCGAACACCTTCTCTGATGATTGTTGAGTTTCTGTTCTGATCTTGGCATAGTCTTCAAGGGTCTGCTGGATATAAACCACTATCCTGTTGCAGGCAGGCTGAGATAATTGTTTGAAGAGAGTTATCATTTATTCTGCTCTATTCATCTCCTTTGAATGTTACGCTCATGTAAGTCTGTGATGCTTTACATACCAATATTAACTATTTAATTACTTCCATTTTGGCAGACAGGATAGGAGAGAAACAAAAATACTGAAAAAGAGAAAAAAAGATGCGAAAGAAGGCTAACATATAGAAAAAGAGAACTAATGCAAAACAGGAGCAGGTCTCCCACTGAGCAATACTGTAACAAGCAATAGAACACTTGATCATTAAGTACAGCAACTCAAGCAATACTTACAGGATTAAATCTCTGGTTTGCCTACATTTATATGCCTGGCCTTCCTCTTGCCACCTGTGGAAATGCTAATACTTAATGGTACGATGTATGAGAAGAGGCTGAAAGAACTGGGTCTCTTCTGCTTGCAGAAATGAAGTCAAAGGGGAGACCTTACTGCATCTACAACTATCTGACTGCAGGAAAGAGAGAAGATGGAGTCAGACACTTCCCAGAGGCATGCTGGGAAGAGGAGGAATAACAGAGACAACTGGAAATATGAGAAATTCTATTAGCTATTATGAACATTTTTTGTTTTGTTAAACCATGAGGCAGGTGAAATCCTGGAAGAGGTAGCCCAGATGGGTTATGGAATCTCCATTCTTGGCAGCAGTCAAGACTCAAGTAGAGATGGCCTTGCCCATCTAAACTTTAAAGCATCATGCCTTTAACTAGACATGTTTTGAGTGTAGGGTTGGACTAGATGACCTCTGGGTGACCCTTCCAATCTAAATTATGAGTCTACAACAATCCAATCAATCATTTCTACCTTGGCCATGGAGCCAAATGAAAAATGTCCTTTGTCCACAAAGGAAACTCACAAAATAGTAGGAAAATACAAGCATGAAACAGATTCTGCTTCTTTGCTCCATCTCAGAAGTTATACTTGGCAGAAACCTGGAAAATAATTTTAAAATGCTTTAAACCTGCTATAAAGTTAATTCCTTTACCAAGGATTAAAAATACTGTAATTCACCTTGATTTTTTTTGTTTACTACTATGCAAATGAATTTTGACAAAGTTAGTTTACCAAAACTCTTAGCTTACTAGAAAATGTAGTAATTAAATAATGGCTTTGTAACAGTAATCTGATAAGATGATAAAATTAACAAAATTTTTGAAAATATTGCAGAAAAATTTAAAAGTATTGGAAATCTTTAAAAAGTATCAAAACCCAGCCTCTCATTCAAAATAAAATGTTTTTCTGCAGAGGAACTTCATCCTCTGAGAGTCTATGTCTCTCAAAAGTCTTAATCTTTGTGAAAAGATGATTGACTATAAAAATGCCCTTCCACTGCTGCACAATGCCTTGAAATTATTGCTATCTCCAGGGACTGGCATAGAAAAAAATATACTGCTAATCACACATGCATGGACTATGATACAAAATCTGCATGCACAATATGGATTTTAAAGCCAAGAGGAATATATTGGTTTTCACTGTCATTTTCAAACCCATCAATCTACATTTCTATAAGGCTTTTCTACAAGTGTTCTGTACTCTTAGGCCCAGTTTATACCTTGGTTTTGTGGGGTTTTTTATCTCCACTGTTGCCCCACAGCATTACTATTTGTAACCAAAGTGTCACTAAGAGCTTTTTGGCCAGAGGCATTTAGACCTTCTGTGCCCTAACTCTTCCCAGCTGCTCACTGCCTCCAGCTTCCTCCTGGAAGAAATGCTTATTAGATTATTGTTACATGCTGCTATTCTTTGCTTGCACAAAGGCGGACCAGAGGGCTAGACAGAAGATCTGCTTTCCCTCCCCTCTTCAGGTTCTTCAAAGCTGACGTTTGCTCAGAAAAGATGTATGGACTATGTAGGTCCCTGCATAAAGGAGTAATTATTGCAGAGAGGCACAGAATGACTAGGGTGGCTACTGGCCACTGAGTGATTTTCACAAGGCTGGAAGCAGCAGGAGAGGTTTTTGTAACTGAGGACTGAAGGAAAGCAGAAATGTAGACCAGTATAGGGAGCAGCAGGGAGAGGTATCACATGTCTTCTTCATTCCTGAGGAAAGATGATCAAGCTAGAATTTATATGGGGTCATCGCAGTACAAAAAAGTCAGGAAGAGAAATGGCTTGAAGCAGCTCCCCAGCACCTCACTGCTGTGCACAAAGCAGGCTGACAAGCAGGAGCCTGGTGAGCTGAGAACACAACCACTGCAGGTCCCCTCTGCTCGGTCGCCCGTAACCAGAATCTCAACTGAAATAGCAGCAAACAGTGAAATCCTTTCAGTACTTATTTTCAGTCTCTGTTTGAGAAAGAATCCTTCTCCTACAATAATAGTATTTTTTGAAAGCTTTGTTTTGTCTGGCCAGTGCCTTCTCTTTTTAGTCATTGTGACCTACATACAGACATGATCCAAATAAAAAATTAAAGAGAAAGAGAGCTTTCTGTGACATTGCTTGGCTGAGCCAGCTCTGGAGTTGCTGTGGCCTCTTATTATTTTTTTCACACAGGGTCAGATATAAGTTTATATAATTTTCTTTCCTTCTTCACTATCACAATGAATGTTTAAATATTTCTCTTAAAAAAAATATCTAATTTACCCACTGAGGGTGTCATTGATGGACACACCGTTGCTACTCTCACGCTGAGACTTCAAAAAAACAGCTTTGAGTTATGCCTCTGTCGGAATAAAACCCAGGATTGAGGCACACAATGAAGTTGCTGTGGGTTAACACATTACCACTGAGCCACAGTAACTGAGACATGGGTTCCCTCAGCTGCCTGCCAACATGCAGTACAACATGTTAGCTTAAATCATTTTCACCAAGACACTTTGATGAGGTTTGGATGGCACAAGAAATTACTCTAGGGATATGGAATCCAACCCCTGCTATAACTTATATTTAAATCAAGACTGGTAGGATCATTACTACCTGATGAGTGCTCATTAAGTTTGGGTGAGATAAATTTGGTAGTCAGTTTAGCTCCCAGTGGCTGGAGACTTGCTGCAAACTGATTTCATAGCACAAAGGTCTATTCCATTTGGAATAACTCAGGCTGTGAACTGATGATCTCTGTCTGGATCACCGTCTGGAAGCAGAGTTGTACTGCTGTTCCAGAACATGCAATTCACTCCCATAGCTGGCACCACTTCGACAAACAAAAGAAAAAACCTGAAGGGTCCTCTGCTCTGTGATTTGTCCCTGCAGGTCAGGGCTGCATCTCCCCAGTACAGCAAAGGGCACTGTCAGGACTCCTGATTTACCTGCACTCCGGGCACAAACAAGGAAGTGCAGATCCCACTGCAGTCAGTCTGGCACCTCTCACCAGCCCTGCATTACTCAGCAGAGAGAAACAACAGGCATTTCAGCACAGTGAAGGAGAAGCAGCTGGCTAGAGGATGGAGGAATAGAAAGCGGCAATTACACTATTATGGCTATCAAAGAAGCCCACATAACTCTTACTTGTGCTTGGGGGTGCAAGGCCAGCTCATATGCACCTTTGCTGCTGATTGTTTTTTTGACAGAAATTGCTCCCTAAACAGTCATGTTCGGCGATTATTTGTCTCCTTCCTTCTTCTGCTGATTACAGCCAGACTGGGATATCCCTGATCCGCATAGAAATTAATATTTTAAAAGTCATTGCTGTCCTCAAAGGGGCTTGTGCACCATTAGGTGTCCAGATTTACTGCACTAGCAAAGAACAGTGTAGTAATGAGGTGGCAGCAATAGGCTACAAATGAGGAGAAAAGAGCTAAAAGGAAAGGATTTTGTCTTGGTACATAACTGACTGTAAATTAAAATTCTCATTGAAGTCCTGCCTTTATATAAAGAATTTTCACCAAATTTTGTAACCATGCTCATAGACCCAACTCTGTATTATAGTAACTCTCCTTGATTCTTGACTTAGCATGTGCACTGTATTTTGCCTATGATCGTAAACAATCAGAAAGCACTACTATTGAAAAAGAAAGCATATTTAAACATGGTCTTTTATGCATTACTCTGTTATATCACATTCTCCTGTTTTCTAGGTCTCTGCATGAGAAGTTTTACCACAGCTAACAGCAGTTTGTGCAAAATAGTAACTATTCCCTGTGGTATACGACAGTAGCACAGATTTTCCCAGAACTATTGAGAAAGCACAGATATTAATTGCAATATGTGCACTCAGGCTCATACAGTTGGCAACAAAAATGCTAACGAATGCAAGGAATTGTGTTCTCACTGTGCAAGATGTGTCACAGCCTCATCACCTGCCTTCAGAGTTTAAAGTCCACTGTCTGTTTCCATGTTGTTAATTATCCCAGTCTCTCCGCAAAAGAATGTTCAAGTCCAAGACACATCTCAAACCTATTCCCTTCTGAGTGTATTCCTTTACATTAATCCAAAACCAATCACACAACACAAGTACTGGTCCATTTTTCGTGCCCGTTCCTCTCTCTCATACCTCTCTTTGGCCATTCACCAGCTCTGTGAACAGAAGAGCCCTGAAATCCAGTTATATTCAACCTTGACTCACTGGGCAGACCTTCTCTCCCATATAAAGCTTTGTGGTTGCTTTATGCCTATAATGATGGGCTCTACTCGCTTAGCTGTCAGAATTGTCTCATTTTTTCCATCATTTGGGAATGATTCAAGAACTTATTTTGGTTGACCAGATCTGACTCACCGTGAGCGACATCAGAATCAAATTGAGATTGGTGTAGAACAAGCAAAACTGTAGTCAAAGTCTTTCCACTGATGTGACAAATAATTCCTGGCCTCCAGTCTGAATGCAGAAGCAGTATTTATCTGGGCCATCACTGGTCCAAGCTTTTATCAACTAGCCAATATGATTTTTTTCTGGGGGAAAAACATAATGAATATCACTAATCCCTTTCATATTAAATTTATGCCACAGAGGAAAAAGCCCTTACAATTACAAAAATCTCACTATACCACAGAGATAAAATTTAAGAAACCCATTAATACATACATATGAACCCCTGATGAAAAAACAGAAAAATAGTATCAAATTTCCTCAATTACAATGTATTAAAATAGACATTATTTTTGAACTATAAAATACTATTTTATTTTAACAGAGTGGCTTACATAAGCATTTAAGATGTTCATATTTCATACATGAGACAGTTGCAAAGTCTGTTCTATGCCTGCAAGTACAGGGTAGGCCAGGTTATGAAATATGCATTAAGGGACAGAGCCAGGTGAAAAACATAGGGCAAAATTCCAAGGGTTTCACTGAACACTTGTTCAATTCTTTGCCGGGTAAACTCTTGTTGAAATCAATGGGAATTTTGCTTAAGCAGAGATCAAGGAACATAAATGCTCAAAAACAAGCAAACAAACAAAAATATTACCAAAAAAGTTGGATTATTGAAAATACAAAAATGCTACAATCACAGAGAATCACAGAATGTAAGTCTAATGTACTACTTAGATGCAGTTAGTGACACACGCCATCTCTAGGCTTAGGCTGTGAAAATCAGTGGGTTTTTTTTCTGATTCATTCCTTTCTGATCAACATTTGATATGGTCCTACTATTGTGTGAGTGCTATCAATGCTTCTTTACTAAAAAGTCAAAACAAAATTTCTATTCAAAAACAAGTAATGGATTGGATTTAAGTTTAGAAAAATCCTAAAGTAGCAGAATTTGACCTGTCTACAACTCGATTGCAGCATCTCATGAGCTAGGGGCATCGATGCCAAATGATTGCTTTTTTACTCATTTTAAGTACCTTAACTTCCTAACTTTTTGCATGAGGGTAACCCTTTGGGAAAAAAAAGAAGTTACTCAGAGTAACACTAAAGTTTAGGTAGGTAATTTTTCTTCTGGAGCCACCAGTAGTTTAGACATCTAATCTAAAAAAAGCATATCTATCTGTCTTTTTTCAAGAGAGCCTCAGTGAAAGTAATTTGATAGTACAAGGCAACTGAATAACTATATCAATCATGTTATAACAAAAATGCATCAAATCAGAAGTTGCTCCTAAATGCATCTTCCTCAAAGGTATGGAGGGTGCTTTGTGATGATTGATTATATTCCCATTATTGGATTTTAAACAACACTGATTTTCATATCTTTGATTCCTCATCTCAGAGAGCATATTTTCTCCTTCCTTCTTCTGTTCCTTCCCTTGCACTGCTAAGATATTTCACTGCTTTAGCATTTATAAAGAATTCTAACTGCAATTTCTCCATTATCTTTAAGAGACAGCATGATGTAATTGTGTTGATTCTTTTGGGACACAGACCCCATTGCATTGCATGATTCACTATACCTTAGTTAATACGGAAATGTGTCACTTGATAGGATACATCATGAAAATCAAGAAGATTTTTGTCATTCAAATGGATGCCAAAGCAGAACAAACTGACCACCCCCAGACATATACTAGACTGAAGTACAAGAACTGGTGATGGAACATTCAGTAAACATAACATCTAACCGACAGAGTAATCACAGTGGGGTGAAAGTAATACCAAGTGCCAGTGGTGCTCCAACATTGATTATCTAGACTGCAGAACACAAACATACAAAAAATGAACCTTGTATAAAATGCAGATTCCTCGGAAGCAGTGCTGCCGTTCTAAATAATTCTAAATCTTTCCCCCATAATAAATAGAATGACATGGTACAGTTCATTTGGTTTTCCCCTCTCTTTATTCCATTAATTAGCTTGAACCTAAATAGAGGAATCCTATAATCTTGCAAAAAAACCCCAGTCATATGTCCTTTTTCAGAATGAAGTATCTCTATTGCAGTTTAATTTCTATATTTTTCAAGTTCGTATAAACTACGTTGGGAAAAAACGCATTTTTAAATCAGTTCTCGATGTTTTCGCAGCCTATGCCTACTGGAAGCATGAAGAAAAACAACCACACTTCTAACCAACCATTACAGTGAACAGAAATAAATCTAGGCTGGCAAAGGTATCTTTTCCTAGCAGAGTATGTACTATTCAGCATGGTGGTTTTAGCTGTAGTAGGGTGGAACTCCATCTGTTAAAATAAACTGTGCTACACAGCTACATCAGCATATCCTTGGTACTGCAGACTTGGCCCTTATTCTGTGATAAGCTTCCACACGGGGAATTAGATTAGCACAACTATAAAGAAATGCAGCATAGTTACACCAACATCTTTCCTCACAAGGACAGCAAAATAGTGGTTGAAGGCTTGTATTTTTATTATTTGCTGGAGGGTGGGGAGAGTTTCAGTCAGACAACTCTAGAAATAAGAGAATTGGCATTATAAAAGATACTAATACCGCATCATCCTTCATACGTAATTAAAGATCTGACATTACTGCTATTACCACGGTGATATAACATCATGTGTTTGAACATTGTACACTATTTTCATGCATTCTACTCCCATTTAAGAATCTGCAGTAGCTACTATTCAAGTTTCCTTCCCTAAGGCAGGCATATTACTTTACTTCAACTTATTCTCTAGTATTTAAATTAGCCAGTAACAAAAAACAAACCACAAAATGTGGTGACATTGAGCATTTGCCTAGAAAATATGTTATGTGCTTTAATTACAGCTTTGAAACTCCGGACCTACAGATACCCCAAGAAACTTTGTAGAAAATACTATACAGCCTCAGTAAATTCCACACTAAGACTTGATGTTAACCAGACAGAAAAAAGACAGGACTTTGATACATGACAAAAATGCAAGCATTCCTGCTAACTTCAACAACAGTATAAAAATTGGGCTTTTGCAGCTTTAGAAGTCACTTGACCAATGGGAGAATTGCAAAAATCTGAACAAGCCCATT
Source organism: Patagioenas fasciata (assembly GCF_037038585.1). NCBI lineage: Eukaryota > Metazoa > Chordata > Aves > Columbiformes > Columbidae > Patagioenas > Patagioenas fasciata. The sequence goes on along the minus strand of NC_092533.1, from coordinate 11,694,594 downwards.
CCAGCTCTCTGACAGAGGTACATTCACAAAGTCCTGAATTCGGCGAGCCCACGGGCTGTGCGCAGCTCCAGAAAACTGGGCGATGTGGGGAAAAACATCCCATGAGACGACACAGCCTTCCTGCTTAGATCCTTGTAATGCCCACCCCCATAATGAAACAGTTAAAATTTCACTGAAATGCTCTGAAACCCTGTTCAACATCCCAAAATCACCTGTCAAAACTCTTCACGGATTCTTGCTAACAAAATAACTCACTGAATATAAGCAAGAATCCAGCTCTGCACATTACGCTCTGGCAAAACTTCCATTGACTTCAACTGCCAAGTAGAACACAAACAACAAATGCAGGAGCTCATACATAAGATCCAACCACTTTTATCTTACAGAGTGCAGTTAAAAGGAATAAACAATGTTTTGCAAATTTTCAAGATAAATTCTAATTATATTAGTTTTCTGCCTTAGTGTTCCCAATAGATAGATATGTAGAAGTCATGGCCAAACACAGGCTGAGTGACACAGTGACAGAGGTGTTATACCTTGGCATTTGTAATTTTATGGACTTGTCTGTGACAGGACCAAGTAAAAAGGATTTCTTAGAATTTCCATTTTCATTCCGTCACTTCAAACCTACATTCCGGAAACTTTTGGACAAGCAACATCTACCATCTTGCAAACTTTTCCACTCATCACCGTGTGTCCTTTTCACTGACAGGATAATCAAGTGTCTTATTTTAGTCATCTCTGGCACGGTTTTGTGGGCCAGCTCCCAAGCATTTACCCTGACATAACAAACCACAGTGGTTTATTGATGACAGTATCAGAACCACGGCCTCTTTTCTTTGGGGATCATAAAATGTTTTTCCTATGGCTATAAGACTTGATAAAGGAAGTCTCTGAATGAGGACAACACAACTTCCCAACCATTGACAACCAAGCACACCCTTGAAAGACAACAGAGCAAGCTCTTAGCCTGGAGAATTGTGCAAACCAATTGCAAATGGTGTTTTCTCAGAGTTAGAAGTTACAAGATAACGTGGTAAGAGCAATTAAAAAATGACCTGACTTTATCAAAGTGAACTGCCAAGGACCCTACTGGGTATTGCTGATGAGCTCTGACAGGCTGAGGCTGAATACTCCATAAATGGATCCTACCTGGAATTAGATTAGGTAATGGTAAGAAAATGTGTGTCAGATGTGAATAAAATAGAGGTGATACACTTTTTCTTGTTTTGAAATACACTGAGCACAACAGGCGCTACAACTTAAGGTCTACAAGAAAATGGAACATGAGGTGCTGACAAGAATAAAGATGTGTAAGAGAACAGAATGTGATATATTGAAGAGAACGAAATGGTTTATGAGCTAGAAAGAATTAGAGTGGTTAAACGTGCAGATAATCAGGAACTTCATAATCAGGACCTCACGTTCATGTTGTCATTTCACTGTGTTAATGATTGAACTCTGCAGTCTTTTGGCCAGACTGTACCTTTTAAGTACTCTTATTTCAGGGAGCACTGAAAGTCACTGCATGCCAAGCATATTTTACTGTCAATACGCAGGGGAACGTTTGTGTCCTGAAAGCAGCACAACATTTTCTTCCTTGCATACTTAATGCTCGTAGGGTTTTAGCAAAGAAAGGTCTCTACAACTCCAGGCTAACCAAGCCTGGTTAGACACAGGCACAAATACAAAATTGCTGATGGAATTAAGGCATGTGACATCACAATGTTACAGCACAGCTATTCTTTATTAGGTGAAGGAAGGTATTTCCCACCTGGCACTCTAAGCATCACACATTTCTTGATGCAAATGAAAAGCTGCTCATCACACAGGACAAAGAAAGAGAGATTCTGCAAGATTGACTTCACTGTTAAAGATGAGGTGGGATGAGAGCACTCAGCTCCAGCTGCTGAATGCTACCTGCATACCTCTAGGCTACTGACAAGACCACAAACATGTCCTCAGCTAGTCCTCATTTTAGGGAAAGAAAGTAAGGGGTAAGAAGTACCTTAATTTGAGTAGCTACAAATTTGTACTGTCTTCCAAAGAAAGTGAGGACATATGGACACAACTCTCCCAATCCAACCCCCTCCCCAAAAGGATGACTGAGAGCAATCTCCATAGCTTATTTCCCTATATATTCTGTCTCAATAACTGTGATATGTAAAATTAATGAGAAAGTTATTTTTATTAAACACTAGGTACCATTAATTATTTTTATCAAGAATGCAAAAACACACAGAATAGACAGGGACACATACAGTCTGAGGGACATTTTCAAGATGAGAAGAGCTGAAAATACTTGTCTGTGATGACAGTGTTTCTTGACTTCGTAAACCGTGCATGTCAGATGAGGCCTGAGGAAGTAAGAGAGTGGATAAAAGGGAACTCTTGGAAAGACAAAAAGAAAAGAGAAACAGAGAAAGAAGGAATGAGAATGAATCCTCCAGCAAAAAGTTACCAGAAAAAAACTCCAGGAAAAAAGTCTGGCATTGAAAATGGCTAACCGCATTTTTATTCTAATTTTAGTGCGAGAGCATCTGATAAAGAGAAGAAATGTGCATACTGGACAGAGAGACATTAGCATACACAAATGGGCCATGGCCTCTCCAACTGTTGTGTTTTGTGTGTGTGTGTTTGCAGACACCATGAGGGACAAATTCATCCCCAGTGTAACTGGATTTACAAGTCAATGGAATTGTATCAGTAATGATTATTATCCTGAATATCTTTATATTGATGTGATTATATGGTATGGGAAGATTCCAGCTCAGAGTGGCTTCTCCCCACACACACATACGAGAACTGCAGACCCCTGTACCAGCTGGTTCTGTGGTTGTTTTGGGTTTTTTTGTTGGTTGTTTTTTTGTTTGGTTGGTGGTTGTTATTGTTTTTAACTGAGAGCTTAACTGGGTGGCTTGGGTAAGCTTTCAATATTTTTGTTTGGTCTTTTTGAGGGAGGGGAAGGGCTTGAAAAACTTGGTTACCTTATCATTTATGCCACACTCCTCGCCTTTGAATGGTTTCAAAGCTGTATCACAAGAGAGGCAGAAAGAACCAAGTTAGTGTGGAATCCACAGTGTCTCCATAGTGTCTCCATTTTATGAATTTCAAAAGATCAGGCAGATATTAAACTCAAAGGAAGACCCAATTACAAAACACGGCAGTTATGAATGGCATGTGGACAATAAGACAAGGATGTGAGACAAAAGTTACTCACTCTTATTCAGGTAAACCGTGAAGTCAAGGTGACTTTGAGAGGGACTGCCAATTATAAGTCCACTTTTGAAATCTACCTAGAAAATCCCAATACAAATTTGTTCTATTTTGTTGACCTTACTGCGATGCTTAGCTCTGATTTGTAGCCAGTTCATATATAAACGTTGCATGTAAGGCACTGTCTAGCTGGAAAATACATTTGCCTTTACCAGGCATTTTACTGAAATACATCCAATTGGTCATGTAAACCAATTAGCAAGAAAGCTAAATGTGTCAATAACTCTTAAGTTAAGGACAGAAATTAATTTTTAATTTATGCAATAACTAGATGCATCTGAAAGACTAATTATCTGGTTAGTGTTTCTGTCAAGGATAACACTTAGCAGTTACATAGCACTTTTCATTCTCAAGTTGTTTTTAAACATTTACTATAATTAAGCCACATTACACTTTTGTGAATGAGAAGTTATTGTCTGTATTTCACAGCCAGCAAAGCTGAGGCTACAAATAAGTGACAAAGAGAAGGACACAGTGTCACAGATGCACTGGCAGCTGCTTGCCTCAGCTCAGCAAGTGCAACAGTTCCAAATGATTACTACTCAATTCTCTTTCCTCTATTGTCCCATCTTCTTAAGTTCTGTCAGCACAAAAACCTACATGAGAACAGACTATGTACGATTTCCATTTCTGTAAGTATTTAAGGTCAGTATTTTACCATTCTTGTTCCTTCTATTTGACGTGAGACTTATGTCCAGGGACCACAAGAAAAGCCACCACTCAACAGTTGTTCTCTGGATCCTGGGGTCAACAGAGCTTGTCTACAGGTATAGAACAAGCCAGAAACACTAGTATGTTTCCACAACCAAAAAGCAAAAGAGTTGCTTTGACAAATTATTTCAGGCAAAAGAGACTTTTGTAATTTGGTGAGAAGACTTCTATGAGAAATTCTATTATAAATTAATTACCATGCTAATTCACCTACACTTGAGCTTAGGCCTCCCAATTGATCCCAGTGACAATGCCACCAATGCATTACAGGCATGTCAGTGGCCTGTGCATTTGAACCCACAGCCTATGCCAAACCAACTATTTCTTCAACAATACAGCCATTAATTTGAGATGGGTGTTTTCATATGGAGGCAGGCAGGGATCAGGACAGGAATGACACTGCAGTTATAGTACGGGCTGGAGGATAAAATGCAACACATTTGTATGTGATACAGTCTTCCTGGTACTGCAGGAAAAGCCACTTCGTTATTTGTGCTACAGTAGGAGGTAAAGGTCATAACCAGGGTTGGGCCCAATTGTTTTGTGCACCATACAAACATATAAAGAGACCTCACGTACCTTGCAATCTGAATTTTTGAAAGTACTTTAACTGGAAGAAACACTAAAAGAAAAATATGCTGTCCAAATAAACACTTCCATTTCCCTACCCCTGTTCGGTAGCTTGTCTTAAATCAGTGAGATGCATTTGTGGAGCAGCCCTTGAGCTGAAGGGATAGTTATCATACATTACTGGGGAAGAGAGCAATGTGCTGCCTGCTCGTGCACTTCCACGGAAAACAAGAGCTCATGAAGTTCCTGTCATTCATACACAAGTACATAGAAAATCCTGCAGAAAAGACTCGGGCACAATTTTACAGATAAAAAAAGACTTGTACATAACTTTCTTCTCATTCAAACAGTAACAAAATTAACTGGCTAGCATGTTCCTAGAAATAAGGGAACAAAGGAAAAGGTCAGAAAAAAAAAAAAAGAGGGAAATACTCAGATGCCCAAACAGGCTTTTTGACTTCAAATGCCAGTCCCTCCTTAAGCATTTTTTTTGTACTTTCAACTTTTGAAACACTCCACACATCTTTCTTACAAAGATGCCGCAGTAACCATGAGATTTCGTGACTTGAATCAATCAAGAAATAATTTCCAAACTAGGGTTTGGAAGGTCATACTGTTGGGAACAACTTTGCAGTACGAAAGCTTGGATATTTATTTATACTGAACTCATTGCTATGGTAAGTCAACTCCTAATAACAGGTATCTGATCTGAAAGAGCTCACATGCATCTATGATTTTATCTTTTCTGCATTTAACATCCAATAAAATATTCTAATTTCATGGTCCCGCAAAACAAATCATCTGATCATCCACAAAACAAAAAGTCATGACTGTGTTTTAGAGCGGATAAAGGAATCTGCATAGCTACAGAAAAAATTCACAACTAAATTTCTACATAAGACACAACTAGACAGTTGCTTCTCCAACCCCTATCAAACCTAGGGAGCTTGATTAGAAATATTTAAGCACTTTTACAAAAATACATGGCTTTCCTATAAATTCATAATCCTCAAACTGAAATGTAAGCTTTTACTTGCAAATATCTGCAGTTGTGAAAGGACATGTGATCACTGTGCAAAAGCAGTAGCCAGATATAGTAGAAAGGAGCATACACAAATATTCATGAGTCAGAAAAATTAAAATGCATACGTTATCGTTAACTCACAAAGTTAGAAATAACTCACCATATCCCAATATACAGAGACTTGCCTTCCCCACAGGAAAGATCAACACTGTCTAGACTACTTGAAGCAAATTATTTTCTTTACATTGGGGTTTTTATACAACTTTATGCTAAAATACCATGAGACTCTGGCTAAAAGATCACCTAAAACTTGAGTAATAATATATCCTATTCTGTTCACTATAAAGAAAGGAAAAAAAAAAAAAAAACACAACATCTGAAGGAAACCAGTTTTTGGTTTCACTAGATATTAAATTCAGTAACACAGTCCCCAAGTGTGCTGCTCTTGGCACTGAGTCATCCAAAGAGGATAAACCGGCTACAGTTCTGCTCTTTGCAAGACACAGAAAATGCAAACCACATTATTTTAGAACAGGAAAATTAAATCTTCCTAAAACCATCACGGAAATTAATCAAAAATTGTTCAGGAAGAACACTTCTATAAGTAATACTCACGTCTGTTTAAAGAATGTGTATAAGTAATTTGATTCCTAAATAGAGTCAGGAATTTCATTACATTTCATGTAGGCCCTGAAAACATAAATATTGTTTTAGCTACAAAATTACTTAGAGACACTAAGGATTTCATGCTTTTTAAAGTACTTTGCTTTAGCACTCAAAATTAAGACAAAAAGAAGCTAGATGCCCCAAGAGAAAGGACGCCTAATGCCTGAGGAGATACTTGTTAACATTTGCAGAACCTTCTTTAGCTCTTAAGAATATGGCAGTACAGGTGATAATCACAATTTCAGTGTTTAAACTGTGAAACTAGAGTACCTGTACAGTCAAAAGGACAGATGGTCCTTCAGATGCCACTTCAGCATCCTGAATAACCCTCCTGAGAGGATTTCTTTCTCCACTAACAGAGCTCCTAAACTGGCCATTTTGCCTAGACACCTAAATTAGGTCATGTACCTCCCTCTACCTAAAGCACTCTTGAAAATAAACTTTCTTAGTCATTTAGGCCCTCGACAGCCAATAAGCATCTCCCAGATGGAATCCACCTGGTCTGTCAGAGCAGATGAATGGAAGAAGTACTTCCCCGCCTGCCATGCTGGATGAAGAGGTGACCAGATGGGCTGCCAGCCCATTGTGAGGCTTGTAGTTCCACTGAAAGCAACCAGAGTATTTCACACCTGGCTCAGACGCAAGGCAGCTCATGTGCTGCCAGAGGTGTCTCAGTCCACCAGCCCCTGGCAGGTACACTGGCACATCTCTGGCCCACAGCACGATGAACACTGAATACTTTTGAAAAGGCTACCCTGCAAACTCTGCTCTAGGATGTCTTGGTCACATTTTAGACTAATTTTGATTTACTGAGTTATAATCAATAAGTTAATTTTTTTAATAACAATGATCACAGTCTGAGAAATACTATAGACCTAGTTTTTAGTGCATGATGACTTTTTATTAATAGTAAAATAATGAAAGGTATTTTATTAAAAGACAATTATAACGTATGCATGCAAAACTAGAGATAAGGTTCTAGATGCCAAGATACGAAACAATAACGGTATTAGCAACTGTGCATCTTCAAAGTTGTTTTATTTTATCTGAATGGAAAAATATGTGGAGATACAATATGGATACCACCAGTACATACAGATGCACAGATTTCAGAAGAAATCAGTCAGATTACAAGACAGGAAGTAGTTTCAGACTCACATTTCTATAAAACTATAAAATAAAAGGGAGACATGTCAGCAGTGAGTTAATGTCAGTGTTGTGCCCCGAGGGCTCACTTATAGATACATTTTTTTTAAAGTAACCCCAAGTATGGTGATTGATTTACACCAAATCTCTACATGGACATTAGGTAAAGCCCCAGTTATTGACTTCTCTTGTTCACGAGGAATTTAGCATGTAATTAACTTTTCAAATTGCAGGGTAGACTTCTGGGGCCTGTGTGCATGCAGTGAGATTTTACAAATCCTTTAATGATCATTCATAAATGTAACAAAATGACCTCTACATTCATATAGCTACAAAAATCAGTAACCAAACATTACAGGAATGACTGATAAGTTTCTCCTTCCATACCAATTTTCTGTAATAAATCATTAATGAAGTTTCAAAACAGCTTAAATGTAATTAACAATTGAAGGGCATTACTTTCCTAACTTGTTATAGAAGCAGTAAGTCTGCAGCTTACCATCAAGACCAAATCTTCACTTTGTTTGCTTACATTCCTCTGCATTGCTTACATACCTTGGCTTTTATTGGTTACACTTTTGCTTTTTAAATAGGAAAACCTTGAAAATTTCCTAACAATAGCAGAATATGCCTTGCAAACACTGAATAACGTTAAAATGGGTTTATTAACAAAGTATAAAACTGTGGTCCCTTAACCCTGACTTGTGGGGTCACAGGAAGCTATTGCCACTGATTCAGAGTGACACAGGGAGAAAACTGTGATGTTTCCTGTAACACACTATTTCTCAGTGTTGTTGCAGAAAAGCCAGTGAAGACTGGAGCTAGTGAATGCATAGAAACCACAATCCCTTTAATGTGTGGAGTCACAAAGTCTCAGCAAGGTTGTTAGAACTTCAAATTGTAAACCTCTAATCTAAAATTCTTACACTCCAGACTAGATATTAGGAAAAATATCTACTATCCTGCTATAACCACTCCCTACAAACCTACACCATCAGCTTTCATATCCCGATACTAAGACAGATGAGCTGCAGCATGAACAGGCATAGTGAACTTATACACATCCAGCTAGCCTAGATACCAGAACCACCACAATTTCCAGCTACTGGGCAATTACCAGGATGCAGCCCATTTTGGAGACTGCTATCACAGTTTCACTTTACTGGTAGCTAAATCAACTTAAAGAAAGCTGAGTATTTGTAGACATGCTGCAATCATGCACTTAGCCTTTACTGTGACCCCGATTATACTCCATTGATGTATACTGTTCCATTCCATCCTTGCACCCAACCACAGAAAGACAAACCCTATCCTAAAGAGATTACAGGCTAGATGTAAATTAAGCAGAAATTAAATGCTGATCAAAGGAATTTAGGATGGAAAAAAAAATCATATAGCAAGCACTTTTTTGTTAAACTTACAAGTTTCATCCTGCACCTACCTGCCTCCTGTCAGTATACTTTCATTTAAGGGCTACCTATGGCATCATATTTCTGTCGGCCATTAGAGCGGTATATAAATGTCCTTATTTACCTCTTTTTAAAAGCACATACAGCACCTTTCAACATACAAACTGCAAAAGAGCTGTTTACATTCTATTTTAGGACCTCCTAGTAGCTTAAACTGTTTGGGTCAAGCACATACTCTCCTCTGTTGTTGCAATGAAACAATTCAGAGCCTCAACAAGCCACACACCCGGGTTCGTTTCTTATGCTCAGCATAGGGGTTGCCGGGGTCTCCAGTAGATGTAAAACATGACAGTTAACATTTTAATGGTAACTGTCTGCCATAAGCAACACCTGCTGAAAAGCAAGGTGGATTTCAGTGAGCATTAACCTCGCTGAAGTTTTGCAAGAGGAAATTTTCCATTTTATGGCCCTCATCTACATAAATCCGAATTTAACATAACAAAAAGCCTGCTGGGCTGAGCTATTGGATCTCAATGTCCCATCAGCTCAAGGGCTAAGTAGTCTCTTTGTATTGGTTGGTAATTTCTTGTAGGCTCAGAATTTACTGCCATCCTTCTATGCCAGGGCACAGCAGCACCAGAGAAACGAACTGCGCCTGACTGAACTGGCCAGCTAGCACAATTAAAATCACCAACCGTATGAAGTATCTGCACAGGCCATGCTGTTTTATAGTAAGGACCATGACAGTTCTGGCCTCCCACCATGAAAGCTGTCTGGCAACTTTGCTTTTGCAAATTTCCAAGTAAAAGTGTTTGTAAGCTTTTGAAATATAGTACTATGTCCCCTGAGTCTAAAACAAACAAACAAAAAGCAAATATATAAAAATATAAATATATATATATATTTATATATGTGACAATACATATACTTGTACCCTGCCGGCCCTTCTAGCTAGTGTGATGCCTTTTCCTCACAATATTAATTTTGGGATGAACAAATAGGTTACTACTAGCATAAGACAGTAATAAGGAAAACAGCATTTGAAAAGATAATCACACCTCGAACATGCAGAACAGTCCTGTGCATGCAGAGCATGGTTTGGTCTCATGTTGAAATACAGCTGGAGCACCTCCAAGCACCACAGCGAAATTCTTTGCGTAGGAGAGCAACGTGAAAACAGTTCTGGTGTTACGTATGAGCTAGCTTTACTAATATGTTTCTTCAATCTGTCCTAGGACTCATCTGAATAAGGCAAAAAGTTTCTGGGAAACAAGTCTTAATTTTCTACACGTCATATGTTGTCACAGTCACACAGAACAAAAATAATGAGGAAACAACAGCAGAGTCCTTCCACTCCTACAACCATTTATTTATACCAGGCTTCTTCAAGATGAAAACTCTTTACAAAGCATTTGCAACTTCTGTGAAGTCACTATTCAATTCTCCTTGGCAAAACATACAGAAAAACCTGAAATCTCAGATCTGAATTAAAACTGAAATCCTTGCACAGAGATAGCTTTGAAATTAAGGCAACTCAGTAGCAACACAAATCTTCTCATTATTCTCTGGAATTCCAGCAAACATGTTCAGCCGTAGGGGCTCCTAGACAGTTGCCATCTTTCAAAGCATTATGGCCTTAGGATAGGGAATACAGATCTTTTACAAATATAGTCTAACAAAATTGTTTTAAAATTATTTATGCAGATATATTAACAGTAGGTAGTTTGGGAAAAGCTTACCAAATCTGATTTCTTTTAAGCCACAGATCATACGCTGAATCCATCTGCTGTTTCTCTGTGATACTGGCTGCCAAAGCTACAAGCATGGCTGGAAAAAAAAACCTTGTAATTCAGTACCTACTACTCCTTCCTCCAATAAATACATTCTATTCTACCCACCCACACTACCAAACCATTTACTTAACAGATATGGTGGTGAAACAGAGAAAAATGTATTAAGGAGTTTTACATTTAGCAAATTCATTTAACTATATTCCTAATGTATTTGTCTCCAAAAATGCATCTATTAGTTCTTACTGACGTTCCCGTATGTACATTACACGCTTTACACCACAAATAATGCAGATACGATGTTCACCATGCAAGGTAAACCACTATCAGATACAAAAGGAAGAGCTTCTATGTCTGTTATGTAAGTCAAACCACTATGATCAGGACAGAGCAGATTAATCGTGCCTTTGTGACTTACTAAAAATCCTACAGCTAGCAGCTTGCAAGATCATGTTTTACTTGCACTGAGTTCTACATAGCTTTTTCTGCTGTTACAGAAGACTATTTCATGTGGTCATCTATTATCACTAAAAATTCTTCATGTTACTGTATTGCTTTAACTACATGTAACTCTCTTTGCCTACAATGAAGAGAAAAAAGATGAGTACCAAACCTTAAATCTGATCAAAGATTTTTTTTCTCATACCTCTTGAAAAAATTTCATTAGTTCTTCATATTTTTAAGTTTTTACCTGACAACCGTAGCTCTGTTTCTATTGTAAGCGTATGGTAGGTAGCAACTTTGAGGTTTGCCAATAAAAGTCACTAACATGAAAAAAAAATAATTCATTTTTAAAGAAAAATTAATGGATTTTATTTATTACTTTTCAGAAAATTTGTTGCTGAACAATATGAACAGCATTTGGAAGAACAAAACCATTCATGATCACTTTTGTCTGTCTCCAGTTGCTCCCACTTTTCTTCCTTGGCCACCCCTCCTTCTAACAAAACCTCCTTTCTGCAAAGGACCTATCTTCCCAAAATGTAAACTCACATATAACACACTAAAAACTTTCCTTTTACACTAGTTTTTGTTTAGGAAATACATTTCTCACCTGAGGGAAAAAAATGCCCACACGACAACAACTATTGATGGCACAGACAGGAACAGTCCCTGATTCAGAACACCTGACTGGATAACGTTCACTCTGGTTCTACCCTTCCCATCACTTCGCCTTTATCCCATGTACCTGTTTCACGCTACTTAATCTTTTAAAGCGTGGATTTACTTCACAAAAAACGCCAGGCCCTCAACCCTCCTCCCCTTCTCCAGCTCGCCACAGTTCCTCACTCAGCCCGTTCCCCAGGGAGGGCCCCGTTCGCCTCCACCGCGCGGGGCAGGTGGCGGCACTGATCAGAAGCACCCGCCGCTTACAGCCGCGAAGCGGCGCTGCACACACCGGGAGGCAGAGCCGACCTCTTCCTACAGAGGTGCCGCCCCAGGGCCAGTGAACCCCCCGAGGGCCGCCCTCCCGCCCCCGCCATCTTCCCCCCGCGCCCTCTCCCGACCACCCTCAGAGCTCCTGCCGGACCCCGCGCGGCCCCTGCCTCATGCCTCCCTGACAGACGTTCGCCTCCGCCAATTACCGGCCTCCTACGGGAGCGGCTCCTCCTTCCACCAATGAGATGGCGGAACAGCCATAAAGGCCCAACCTCTCTAATCTGTAACGGCCTGTAAAGCACTAAGCCACACCCCTTCTTCCTCTTCCCGGCTCTTCATTGAATGAAGCCCTCGCTGGCCAACGAGAAGTTTCTGCTGAGCTTGACGGACTACTCCACTCTCCAGTAGAATTAGAGAACTGCACCTCGCCCACCAATAGGCTGCCGGATGCGAGTTTAGGGGGCGGGCTCTCCTTCCCAGGCGGGCGGGGAAGGCCGCGGTTATCGATCCCGCTGCTGGAGGGAGGCGGCGGTGAAGCAGCAGAGAAAATGGCGGCCATGGCTGCGGAGGCGGCAGCGACTGCAGCGGTGCCGGGCGATGGGGGGGCCGGCGAAGCTGAGCCCGAGATGGAGCCTATCCCGGGCAGCGAGGCCGGCGCGGATCCTCTCCCTGCCGTCACCGAGGCGGTGGAGTCGGTGGTGCCTGATGGGGAGGAGGCCGACGGGGGGAAGGTTGCTCCCGGCGAGGCCGAGGAGCCGCCGCCTGTGCAGCTCGCCCGGAGCCCGGCTGGGACGCGGGAGCCGGAAGCTGAGAGGACGGAGAAGCTGCCGCCCTCCACCCCGGAGGTGGGCTCGCCCCAGGCCGAGCACCGGGGAGCGCTTAGCCCGGAGCCCGAGGAGCAGCCGCAGCCCTGCCCGCCGCCTGCTGGGCACCCTGAACTTCCCGAGGAGGAGCCGCAGCCCTGCCCGCCGGCTACTGGGGGCTCCGCGGAGCCGGAGCCCGGGGAGGAGCCGTCCCGGCCGGAGGAGGAGGAGCCGGATGCTGCTGATGCCGCCGCTGTCGAGCCCAAGTCCCCGGTGCCCGTGGCTCCGGCCGGAGGGGAGACAGAGGCTCCGCTGCTGCCCGGCTCCGAGGTGCGGGTCACCCTGGATCACATCATCGAGGACGCCCTGGTGGTCTCGTTCCGGCTGGGAGAGAAGCTTTTTTCTGGGGTCCTCATGGACCTCTCGAAAAGGTGAGATCTCACGGGGGAGCCCTCCCGCGCCCCCACCCAGCGACCGCGGCGGCGAGCTCGCCTGGAGCCGCCTGCCTGCGCCGCCCTGCGCCGCTCCCGCCCTCGGGGGGAGCCCCGGTCCCCGCCCAGGCGTTGTGGGCTCGGCCCGCGGCGGGGAGCGGCCTGGGTAGGGGCCGCGGGGCGCGGCGGCAGCAGCTCCGTTTCGCTCCCTCGCCCTGCCCTCCCTGGGAGGCCGGACCGCGGGTCTGCCTGGGGACAGGCGGCTCCTGCCCGCGCGTCCTCTCCGCGGAACGGAGGCAGCAGCTCACGGGCATCCTCCTCTTCGACCCTTCTGGAGGGAGCACGGCGGGACGGGCAGGGCCCCTCTCCTGCCCGGGGCCGAGCTCCGCACCCCCGCCCGCCGCCGGCCTCACCGCCGGACCGGGGAGCGGGCTCTGCTCTGGGGTGAGAGGCAGCCGGCCCGCCCGGTTGGTAGTGCTGCCCTTAACAACAGTGGTCCGGAGAGGGAATGAGGAAATGGGGAGCTGGGAGAGTGGGCAGCACATGGGCACATCCTTTCGGCTAGGCTGGGATTCGCGTCGGGCCTGTAGCATCCCTGTCTGCTGGGGAAAAGGGACGTGAGCTACAGATGTTGGCATTTATTCCAGTCTTCCAACAAACGTACAGACCCAGAGGTCTGGTTTTCCTGTTGGCTTGTGTCTTGCATTGCCTAGGTAACCTTGTATTTCAGTACATACAATTTTTCAGAATAATGGTTTTCAAGCCAGACTATTACAGTCCAGAAGTACAGTTCTTAGTACTGATTGCTCCTTGTATGCAATGAATGGGGTGAAGTTTAATGGTTCTTAAATACTTTTTTTTTTTTTTTTTTTTTGGGGGAGAAACTGTTATGTGTCACAAAATAACTTAAAGCCTCATCAGACGGAGGCTAGGGGTTTGCTTTTTTTCATTGCCTTCCTGTAGCAGGCTGTTCTTGGGAGGCAGGAGTCACCAGTGATACTGTATATCCTGTAAACTGCCTACTGTTTACAGGTGAAAATACCTCTTCATCTTAGCGTTCCTTTTCCAGACATATAAGAACTATGCAAGTACATGAGAGAAAAGCGAAATCTGAACAGGGTTATTATTTAAAATAGTTGGTATGCAAAAAATGCAGTGGTTTTCCCCCAAAACTTAGGCTGCATGTGTGCCATGTGTGGTCATACATCTTTTATCACTCCCTTTTACATTAGTAGTACTTGTTTAATAACTTCCTGTAATATCGACAATGCTTTCTGAAAGAAAAGTATTGGAGACCAGCACTTTTATCCCGGGCTTAGCTTCTAGGTTGGTTTTTGAAACAGGAATGCCTTTTCTGAAAATCAAGTTCTGCATAATGTCATGGAAGTAAACTTTAAATTTGTCAGTTCTTGTGGTTTGAAATGCTGAGGTATCAGTTTGTCTTCTGAAGCCAAGTACTAAAATGTGATCTGCAAACTGTACTCCTAGTATGAAATATTTAATGTCTTGAAGCAGGCCAGAAGGCATTACAACTGAAGTGTAATGTTGGTTAGCATTGGTTCTCTTGTAGATCTGGAATTATACCAGTGATTATATTGTTGCCCTGCTTAGCAAAGTGACAGAGCATGTGCTTCTGTACTTCTAGGGGTCCACAGACTTGAATAAAAATATCAGCTTCTCCCTTACTCCTGAAGGAGATCGTATCTTACTAAACACTCATTGACCACAAACATCCTCATTTGCCTGAGGTTTTCTTGTGCACTGAGGATCCTTCTCTCATGCAGCAGATCTCTCTAGCACTTTGCAGCAAAGATAATCTGTAGCAGGTAAACTGCTGCTTTTGCATTGAGGCTTCAGCAGAAGCTACATCTCTGTTTTCCCTGTTGTTAAGCACAGGCCCTGGGGCAAGTCTTCACAGTAAGAACTGTGGATGAGTGATACATGAAGGCTTTTGCTGTTATTCCTAGACTCTTTATGCGGTGGAACCACTTATTCCTTTCTCTCCATTGGTACGATCTTGGACTTCCTTCAGAGGTGCTTGTTTTGTGGGAGTCCAGAAGGTGAAATTTAAATTCTAAGAACCAAGCTCTTCAAAGTACCTGGACAAGAACTCAGTTTCTTGACGTAAGTTCTATAATATTTGGCTGGTGACAAGTAAATGTAGATGAATAGGAGTCTCTGTTCAGATGTCTCAGAGCAGGAAATACGGCGGTAAGCAAACTCTAGAAATAGTCCAAGAACTTGCTACCTGTGAGAAGTTAAAGCATTTTCAGAAAATAAGTGTTACATGAATGCCCAAGATTTAAATTTTATTCTCAACTTCATGGCTTTGATGGTAAGTGACTGAACAGTAGTACTGCTTAGGTATTAGCTTTTCTTTACATCTGTTTATTTTTGTTTTGGGTAGCAGCATGTGGACTTGTAGAACATTAATTTATTTCATGAACTTCCTTCTGTATCTGTGGCAGGCCTTGGAATTCTCATTAAAAAGTTTTCCACTGGGCTTAATCTTCACCCCTCTTTTTTTTTTTTTTTAATCAAAACCACCTAAATTCTAGCATTCATTTACATGAAAACACTGGGATTTCTAGTATGGCAGAAAGGTGGTTGCTGAAGGCTGTCTCCACTAGCTCATTCAAGTACATGGGAATAACTTTATAAACTTTGCCAATGCCAAGGGGATCAATATCTTTAGACTACCAGTTCTTATTAAATAAAAATGAAATTTTGTACTAGAATTTACTAATTTGCTTCAGAAAGTGGCTGATGTGTTTACTGCCCATGCTAATACTGTTTTCATCATACATTCAGAAGAAAATTTCTAGTCCTTTTTGGATCTTGGTTTCTGCTTTCCCCTCCAGGGCAATGGAGGTGCTACTTCCCTATAGTGCTAAGAAGAATAAGTTTTGACTGTTTTAAAAACATACCCACTGGACTATTTTTAGCCTTCTCAAGTCATGTTCTCAATCATTTGAAATTCAAGGTGAAAGAAAAGCAAAAATGCCCCCATATTTTTCTGGTTTAAAATGGTTGTGGTTTTGGTTTATTCTCCTAATTCCATTCCCATTGTTGAAATGATGCACCAACTTTGCATTTTATTCTTGTGGACTTTGATAGGAAGTCAGTGGTGTTTGTATTAAAGGTCTGATTTCCTCTTCCTCTCCTACCCCCTGTAAATAGGATGTCCATTTAGGAGTTTATAACACAAGAACACAAGCACCTCGGTGTTCAGTGGACTTTATTCCTACATGTATTTGAGGTAAGGAAGTATTTTCTGTGCCTGTAGTAATGGCAGTCTCGTATGCCTGTCAGCAGCTGCACAGGAAGTTTTGAAAATCAGCAGAAAATAGGAATCTGGACCTACTGAGTCCCAAATCAATTTCTTACACAGTAAATCATCACTTAAAGAGGAACATATCCCACTTCTGTTACTCTAAAGGCTTATTGCACAAATTAAAAATGCGATCCTGCTGTTAAACTTTATTACCACTGTTGCCATTACCTTTTAAGTGCCTTATTGCATGCTAGGGTAAGGTTCTGGTGTGGGTTCCTCCCTGTGCACCTGACAGAGTTGTGCTGACAGGAGAGCTGGGAAATGCAGCCAGCTACCAGGCAGAAGGCAATTCTGTCTTTTTTTGCCAGAGTGAATAGTGTGAGGCTTCATGCAGGACTGTAATTAATTTTCTATGCCATTGTACAAATTGTCATCAAAAACTACTTGTTAGATATTGGTCTTAAAGAAGGCTTGTAAGCTTGCGTGTGTCCAGCCTTGGTCTAACACTGTTTGCTTAGGGTATATGAGATGTTAATGCCACCTGCTGGCTCAGAATTAGTGTAAACCTTCCTCTGCACCTGGAGGAAGTAGACAGTAAAGAAATACCTGATGAGTGCAGCATTTGTAAATCTTAAAATGTAGGATCAAAAATGCGTGGGCTTAATTTGCTCTTGTGGAGTGAGACTAATTATTTCTGCAATCTTTTTTTCCCTTCCCAAAGATTAAGGGAAGGAGGTGGATTAAATTTATGTTCTCTTGTTTTGCTGACAATCAGGACTTGGTCTTTCTATTGCTTTTTCATGTGATTAAAATTTTGCTTCTAATCCTATGGATGTGATGGACACATGTGTCTTCCTGTTGTTTTGTTTGTTTTTCTCAAAGCTATTTCCATTCTGACTTGTGTGTAATCATAATAGTTCTTGAGGGAGAAAGGGAGAGCAAAAAGTTGTTTTGTGGCCTAAGAGCCTTAGATATCCAAAAGATGCCCAGTGTGTTGCTAGTACACAGGTGTTTGAAATTATATCTTAATTGGGCTTTGGTTATGGAAGATAAGAAATGCTTCCTGCAGCAAGGTATGCATGAACTATATGATAAAAATAAACTTTTACAGACAGCTTGAAATTCTTATAATCATAGCAGCAGTTTTCAGTTACAGCATTCTTTCTCTCTAGGTAGCTCTTGAATCCTACGCTGTTCCCAATTTATTCATTGAACTTTTTACAGGAAAAAAAATAAGCATAAATAGTGAACCATTGCATCCATTCACTAGTTTGTGTTGTCTTAATATGCAGAATGTCTGTTAAATTTTAAAATCATTTACTTTTAGCACTTATTGAAACTACTGGTCTATGCGTTCTTGCATGTTTGGTACAAACTCTACAGGGTGAGTCTAGTGTGGTGTAACCACATATGCCAAGAAAGATGTGACGGGAAAAAGAGGTAGTTTCAAGTTGAGAAGTTCAAGATCTGCTGATGTGAGAAGGAAACAACATAAGTCTTACTTGAAAAAACGTGGCACGTTTCATCCAAGTCTCAAGTTCTCTTTTACTAATAACTTAATTTAATAAATAGGGACAACGTTTGGTCATCCTTGTCTGGGCAAAGTTTAAGTTCTAGAGAAGTACTGATGTTCTATGATATACATTCTCAACAGTAAAAAAAATGTCTTACTCAGGGTTGTGTGGGGTTTTTTTGTTTGTTTTTAAATTTACATTCAGTTTGCAAGATGTTTCTAGAATTCATCACCTGTTCTCTTTCATTGTTTCTCAGCTGTGTGAAGGAGCTTGGTGAAATTCTAGCATTTAAGGAACAGTCGTAACTCTTCTTTGATATTTGCTTTTATACTCGGAACATGGGACGCGTAGGTGTGATGTGAGTGTGTGTGGTTACAAGAGTAAATTACCTACACTTTTCTTGTGACTGACAGAGGTTATATTGAATGGTATAGTATCAAATTTAGCCTCACTTTGAGGGCTGGATTGGAAGACCATGTGATATTGCTTCCAACCTACATTTTTCTATGATTTTGTAATGTGTTAGCTTCTCTGTATGAAAATGGTTTCTCTTGTGACTCTATATACATCCAAAACTTTATTGGGTGTTATTTGTGGTCACTTATCCAATGCTTCTTGAAAGGCCTACTCATTTCCAAGTTTCCACTTGGAAAGTGAAAATGGCTGACAAAACTGGACTAGCTTTTAGGATTTTGCTAGTATAGGTATAAAGCATGTGATAACTGCTGCTTATTCTGAAAACACTTGGCAATCCGCTGCTGATTTTGAGCCAGTGCAAGGAGTGTGACTTTCCCCTTCTCCAAACCAGTAATCACTAATCTTGCTGGTAAACAGGGCATTTGTGGATCGTGCCTCAAACTTTCCTAATGTAACTGTCTTCTACTGCTGTTCTTAAACTGTGATGCAATGGATGATGGCTGAACTGTCCTTTCTTCTTACAGTATTCTTTCCTGTATTCCAACAACATGGGTTGCCATTGCTTTCTGAAAGTAGCTTTACTTGCCTTGGCTTGAAGTGGTTAAAGACAGAGGATTGAGATGAAATTTTCACTACACTCTAAATTTTTTTTTTTTTTTAATTTCCACTGTTATGAGACGGATTAATCTGTCCATCTTGACATTGAATTGGTTTAAAGGTCATCCACTAGTAAGCATCTACTTTAAAATGCAACTGACACTTGAAACTAATAATCCCAACAGACATAAAACCTAATTTCAGTTTAAACAGACCTTCAGCTTTATAAGCATGCCAGTAAAATCATGACAGTTACTAGGAAGCCTAATTAAAGCATTCTATCTTGAAGTTTACTTTTTATATCCTTGATAGAACTACAAGTTACAGAAAACTGAAGGAAATTCTACGAATTTGCTTTTAAATCCTTTCCAATGAAAAGGTGAGAACTTCCTTCCTACTTCTGTGTAGGAAAAACAGTGATTAGGGGGCCACCTGCATACTCTTCAGGATTCTCAACTTAGAGATTCTTCTGTCTCTACAGTGGATAGTTCTTCAAAATCTGCATCAGCATCCTGACTACATGGACTTGTGTGATTTGGTTTTGTGGAAGATAAAGCCTTTCAAAGGGCTTCTGACTTCATGGGGCAGTGTACTGTAGGCTGATACAGCCTTTGGTGTATCTGCTTATTGTCTGGTCTCATTAGTTGGTTTCCGCTTGGGTAATGATTTCAGTAGGAGCCTCAGTGACAGTGGTTGGGAATGATTGAAATCAGCTGCAGCCTTGGACACTTCTACCCAGCTTTCTTGAGATACTCTTTCAAATTCAGCTCTTCACATACTCTGCTCTTGTCTTTCCTCTACCTTGAAAGTGTGCGGGAAATGAGAGCTTGGGTTACAGGCAGGTGTACCTGCTTGAAAAACACTAAGTTTAATGTTTATTAGAAAAATCCTTGAGTACGTAAGCTTCCGACTGGTTTGCTTAGATGTGGGTTGTCACACGTTCCTTAGTTTGAGCTGTCGTATCTTTAACCAAATTATTCCTGATACTGAGAGTGTTTGATGGTGAGGCAGCATCTACCCTTGATGATGTGCTGTTTGCAGAGGGTCACTTACACTGCAGTCCTTTGCCATGTTTTAGAGCTGTAAGTGAAATATAAATTTTCTAGTCTGTTTAACCTAGTGTTACATTGCTCAGGTGAGTAAACCCTTTGAGTTCATAGTTTGGCTTCTGTGTATGCTTTCTTCAGTAAGGTGCCTGCTGCTTAAAGCTATGTGCTTCAAATTGTGCTTTATCACACCAAGTAAATTGTATATTAAAAATAGGTTATTGCGTAGTCTGTATTTTGAATACAGGTTATTTTGAGGACTTCTGAAATACTTTGTGTTCAAACAGCAATGATCTAATTGTATATTACACTGAAGATTATAATTTCAACCCTAAGTTTAGATGCAGGCATGAGATAGATATACTTAGCTCTACATTATATTAGCATATTATTATACTCCTAGCATTCAGTCTTTGAACTTTTATCCATGCAACAAAAATTGCTTCAGTTGTTGCTTGTCTTGGCTTTTGCGAAACACTAAGGATGACATTAAGTACAAGAGCAACACATAAAAAGGTAATTTGAGATTACTGTAGTCTAACTTAGTGGTGAAGATGAGTTCTGATATAACTGACTTAACACTTATCACAACACTGGAAGTTACTGTGCTTAGTTGATGTTGGTTCACTGTATTTGCAGACAAATGTGAAATACTTCTGAACCGGTTCAGTGGGTTCTTTCCTTTGGCTTTTCTAGGCAGAACAAGGCGCTTTTTCATATTCATTTCTTATAATAGAGAAGTAAACGTTAGACATGGGAGGCTGAAGTTGAGAGCTTAAGACTTCACATAGTGATGTAAAAACAGTTTGCCTCAGGATGTGTTGTTTATATGTTTATGTACATATGGTTATGAATTTAAATGGGATTTGTTCCTTATCTTTTCATTAAAAAAGCTCTTTAGCGGTGCTGTGTTTTGTGTACAAATTGAATAGTAATAAATAGTCATTGTATAGAATTTAGTTTTTAAAAAAGTGTTTTACTTTGCTTGAAGTACTTAAGTTTATATATCTGTAATACAAATATATATGGCTTTAAGTGACAGGCTTCTAGGTTTGATATCCAAACTAGCTTTTACTAGCTTTTTAAGCCTATTCATTAACTTGCAGTTGACAAACTGTGGAAATAAAACCTGCATGTTTTTATCATATTTCTGTCTTTGCCTGCTCTCATCAGTTGGAAGCTCCTCTCGGTGTAAAGATCCCTGGGCTGCCAGAGTTGATCTCGTCTACCCCACTGGTGTCTTAAATATAGTTCCTAATATTCTTCTTGCTACTTCTGTCTGTAATGCATATGTATATTGAAGTGATATGTATAGCAGAAATATTATTAGATCCCACTGATTACTTGTAAAACTTCTTGGAGATGTGTTTCTTAGAATGAATCTCAACCGTCTTCTCTTTTAGAGATGCCTTTTCAAAGCAAAAATGAGCCAGGACACCTTTACAGGAAAGGAAGCTGGCGACATGGAAAACTGGTTCTAATTTTGAATAGGTACGAAGCAGCAGTGCACTGCTTTCCGGAACTGCATTGAATTAGGTTGAAATACCTATTTCTTACTTTACTTTTCCTAGCACTTCCATTTTAGATTCCCCATCAATGAATCCTTCTATTTCTTCAAGTGATAGTCTGAGGTAGAACTGTGTATGTTATGCATGAGTGGACTGAACAATGAACAGCTGGGAAGTAATATTGTAGTAGGGACAGGTGATACTGAGGATTAATATATTTAAAAAATGTAGTTTCTTCTTAGAATAAAGACAAGGCAATTCTTTATAGTACTTAAACGTTGAACTGGTATAGCATAGATGTAGAGATGATCTTCTCCTGCCCAGTCGTTGATGCATGGATCAGTAAATGTCATGATACAATGGAATGATGTTGCTAGGCTTTCTTAACTTTCTTTTTTTATATGGCAGCCTTTCAGTCCGTCTTCACCTCTGTAGCAGATGACCCAAATGCTTGTTTTCGCAACTTTTATGTCCAACCTACATATATGTGGTATTCCTAGCTGTTTCAAACATGCACTTGGTGTAACAAAAAGTATTATTGTGGTTATAGGAGAAGCACTTGTCTTCAAGGTCCACCAATTAGATGTATGTAAATAGGGCTTGAAATTCTAGTATCTGCAATAAATACTTATGTTCACTGTTGAACTAATTAGGTGTTGTCATGCCCTGTCTTGAATAGGTTTGTTGAGATCACATCTTCATTCTGCTTCCCTTTAGAAAAACAGGCCATTCTTTGTTTTGCCTTCACTCTCTTCTTACCTTGTTCTTTGTCTGTCTTCTCTTCTGTATCATTAACTGTTTCATTCTTAAGTTTTTCCTGCTATTATTCTCTTGTCTTAATTTTAATATCATTCTTCCAAATTGCATAGCTGGAGAACTTCATTCACCGAGAAGGAAACAAAGATCATCTGAAAACTGAGTGTTGATGGATGCAACCTGCTATTGAATGAGTCCAAAGAGAAGACACCATACACTCAGCTGTTGGAAGTAATATTCAGTCTCTGGGCTTCCCAAATTTATCTTGTACTTCAGATACACTGTGTCTTTACTAGTCACATCTTTATGTATTGACACATCATTTACAGGAATAGTGTCTTCATTTGCTCTTACATAACTGGCACTAGACAGTATCTGTGACTGTTCTTGAATTCTGCAATTCAGTAATGTTTAGGTGGATATGGCAGGAGATTCTAGTTCTTTTATTAGAACTCTGGCTTCAGAGATTCAGCATGGATTGGTTTTGTGTCTTACTAAAGCAGGTTTGCATGTTAGGTAGGAACTCCACTTTGGCTGCCCTGTTCTTCAGCTGTTGACCTGTGTATTATGCAGATATTTGAAGAAAAGGATAATCTAAGGTGCAATATTAATCTTCCATGACTTCCTGGTATCAGTTGTGCTGAGCTTTCCATTAGGCTTTTTTATGCATTTGGAGTGCTAAGCATCCCAATTTTGCTTGTGAGGCAGTAGAATGAAAATCTGGGGAAAAATAAATGAAAAACTTATATGGGATCATTCTGAAGAATCTCCTTGCAGTCCTCTTGATCTGCTTCTTCCCTGGTCGCTGCTACTAATGCTTAATTTCGTAACACAGAATCAACAAAAATGTCTTCTAGATATCAAATGGGCTTTGCCCATTTGATATCACACTCCTGTTGAGTTCTGCTTTTGTGATTTTTATCTGGCATCAAAATTTGCCCAGCGGAGATCTTGCCCTGTCTTGTTTTCAACTCTTATGGTGAATTAACTTTTTCCCAAATCCTGTAATCTTTATTAGGTAGTGAAAGATGGGGTCTAGATCTTATTGCTCTTAAAGAAGCTGAAGTTCGTGATGCAAGGAACACTGAAAATATTGCTAATTTTAGTATTATCAGCTGATAAATTCTTTTAAAGCCCTGCTTGGAATTGAATAGCTTACTCATAATCCTCAGTGGAAGGAAAAGTGTGAAAAAGCAACTTTTTTACAATTTGTGGACTTCTGGGACCTTATGAACTTAAGACTTTGTTATGAGTGAGTCTTTTGTGGTTTAATGCCAGACTGTAGGCTGGAGAAAATGCCTGGATCAGCTACTACATGTTTGTAATTCACTGTAGCCTTCAGTAGTGCCATAGACTGCGTAGACTGTTCTGGAGGGACATGTGGAATTCAACTGGAGTTGGTCCAAACCTCAGAAACAAACTATTGTGAGGTGGTTGAGGTGGTTGGATATTTTCTGGTAAAGATCACTTGTTAGCCCATGGGTAAGGCCAGAACTACTTTAGCTGCCACCTGGGCTCCTGCCCCGTCTCCAGTGGTCAAAGGTATGAAGGTAACAGTACCAAGGGGTCAGGTAACAGCACTGCCTGTGCTGACAGTACCGAGGGGTAGGATAGCAATGCTGCCTGTGCCCATAGTAAACTGTAAATGTGTTCGAGTTCCCTCCTTTTTGATGATCACAAAATTGTTTGCCCCTTGCTTAGGTTGCCTACTGTTTCTTGTTCTCCTTTTGTAATGAAGTTCAAACTGGATGGATAATTTAATCTTGGACTGGTTGTTTGCTTCAGTTGCAACCTTTGAGAGTAGAAAAAGGCTTTGCAGATAAAGCAAAAAGGCAAACAAGTGATGGCTTTCATTGGTGACAGTGTAAAGAATTTTGTAACGCATCATGACGTCTTTTCAAAACCAGTTTTGAAGAAATAAGGCCAACATGTAGGCACTTGTATAAACAGCGTGTTTCTCGCAGAAGTGTGAATGGAATATAGGCTAATGTTCAGTATGTATCTTTAGTTGAGAGGCAACCATAGATTGTAAATAAACTTCAGTTCAATCAGTTAAGAGGATGTTGCAGTTGAGCAGCAGTGGTGTAACATGAACTAGCGTTAACCTGAGGACAAATTGGGGGTAATTATTCATTCTCCTGTCAGGTGAGGTTTGGGGTGGGATAAACATAATGGAGTTTGTTTAGCGATTCGGAATGGATGATTTGGCATTTGAATTGCAGCCTTGTTTATCATGTTGTTATTGCATTAAGACCAAACTATTACAGTTCCACTTGGTGTAGCCAAGCACTGGTGTGTGTGGGAGCTCGTCCAGCAGAGCTCAGATCCCAGCAACAGCCCAGGTGAGGCTGGTACCTGCGCTGGTCCTGCCCTGTAACAGAGGGAAGGGTGGCCAGGCTGTTCTAATGCCTCTGACCTGCTCTGGGGATTGAAAGATACATTGTTGCAAAGTGAATGTGGTTTCCATCTTATTTCCTCTGAGAGAAGACTAGCATAATGCCTTGTAAACTGATAAAATGTTTCCCGTAATGTAACCCTTTCCAGAAAGCCGTGGTTACCTGTTAGGCAACGTGCTGCTACCGCAGAAAAGTTGAGCTAATGCCCCCATCATACTGGGATTTTTTTCGTTCCCTTCTCTTAGAGCTGTTCAGGGATGTGAGAAGTCCTGTGAGCATCCAGTAGGCCAGCAGGGACCTAGAGCTGTCTGGAGGAAACAAAAAGGTTTCAAATAATGTTTGCTTGTTAAACAGAGGGGAATGGTTTGTACTGTGTTGAAATAAGTAGTTTTCCTGGAAGAAATTCAGACTAATAGGCTAGCAAGTTTTAGGCTGTAATGCGTCAGATGATCAAGTGCTAATCTTTTGTAGAAGAAGAATGTCACTCTATTCCGTGCAAGTATTGGTGCAGTCTGTATTTGCCTCGTGTAAATCCAACACTGTTCAGTCTTTTGTGCTATGCTAAAAGAGGAAGAATTTGTAAAAGTTACTGAAGGTGCCTTCTTCACATAATTTGACTTAGTATGGAAGTTAATCTTGGGTAGCTTTGGTGTTTGTGAGATGATTGTGTGTAGTTTGTATGTTTATAAGCATTTTCTGAAATACGAAGTTAATTCTTTTACTGCTGTCTCTAGGTGATATTTTTTGTTACATTTTCAGGGCCTCTTGTTGATGCAAGAGAAACTGACAATAAGTGAAGCTATGTCCTCTACTGACTTTTTCATAGCTTACTATAAGGCTAGATACAAAGCTTTAATTTTCCCAGGATGCATGTGTTTCAAAGGATGACTGGACAAGTTTTCAAATGCTTTTTATGAGATGCAGCAAAAGATCCCTCAAAACCTTTAATTTTCTTGTTTGTTTGTTTTTCCTCTTTAAGGTTTGGACCCCATGGAATCCCTGTGACCATATTTCCTAAAAGGGAATATAAGGATAAACCTGAAGCCATGCAGCTCCAAAGTAAACCATTCCAAGATGAGGCACAGGTGAAGTGTGAATCTAATGCTGCAGTCCCTGATGACTCTTCTCTCACGCAGCCATCAGAACCCAGCATAGCTAAAAGCCTATGGACTTCTAAACCACCTCCTCTCTTTCACGAGGGAGCGCCATATCCTCCTCCTTTGTTTATCAGGGACACGTATAACCAATCAATACCTCAGCCTCCGCCCCGGAAAATTAAGCGGCCCAAGCGTAAAATGTACAGGGAGGAACCCACTTCTATCATGAATGCTATCAAACTACGACCCCGACAGGTTTTATGTGACAAGTGCAAAAACAGTGTTGTTGCAGAAAAAAAGGAAATTAAAAAAGGTGGCAATGCAAGTGACTCTTCAAAATATGAGGATAATAAAAAACGAAGAAATGAGAGTGTGACTACTGTGAATAAAAAACTTAAGACTGACCACAAAGTGGATGGAAAAAGCCAAAATGAAAGCCAGAAAAGGAATGCTGTGGTCAAGGTTTCAAATATTGCACACGGCAGAAGCAGAGTAGTTAAAGTTTCTGCACAAGCAAATACTTCAAAAGCGCAGTTAAATACAAAAAAAGTTCTCCAGAGCAAAAACATGGATCATGCAAAAGCTCGGGAAGTCTTGAAAATGGCCAAAGAAAAGGCACAAAAGAAGCAGAGTGCAACCTCCTCTTCCAAAAATGCACATTCAAAGGTCCACTTCACACGGCGTCTTCAGAACACCAGCTCAGGTTCCCTCCCACCCCGATTGCGTTTAAAGCCACAAAGGTATCGCAATGAAGAAAATGACTCTTCTCTCAAGACAGGACTTGAGAAAATACGGAGTGGCAAGATGGCAACTAAGCCCCAGTCTCGCTGCTCCTCCACCCGCTCAGCAGGTGAGGCCCCTTCAGAAAATCAGAGCCCCTCAAAAGGCCCTGAAGAGGCCAGCAGTGAGGTTCAGGACACAAGTGAAGTGCATGTAACTGTTGATCAGGATGAACACCAGACATTGGGCAAGAGAGGCAGCAAAAGCAATATAACGGTTTACATGACCCTTAATCAAAAGAAATCTGACTCTTCCAGTGCATCAGTTTGTAGTAGTGATAGCACAGATGATTTGAAATCCACCAACTCTGAGTGTAGCTCTACTGAAAGCTTTGATTTTCCTCCAGGCAGCATGCATGCACCTTCCTCCTCCTCCTCCTCTTCAAAGGAAGAGAAAAAGCTCAGTAATTCCTTGAAAACGGAAGTCTTTTCCAAAAACGTCTCTAAATGTGTCACACCAGATGGCAGGACCGTATGTGTAGGGGACATTGTTTGGGCCAAGATTTATGGCTTCCCTTGGTGGCCAGCCCGTGTTCTTACCATAACTGTGAGCCGGAAAGATAACGGCCTTTTAGTTCGACAGGAGGCTCGTATCTCGTGGTTTGGCTCCACGACAACATCTTTTCTTGCTCTTGCACAGCTATCCCCCTTTTTAGAAAGCTTCCAGTTGCGCTTTAATAAGAAGAGAAAGGGTCTTTACCGCAAGGCCGTCACAGAGGCAGCTAAGGCTGCTAAGCAGCTGACTCCCGAAGTTCGGGCCCTGCTGACGCAATTTGAAACGTGAACATGGAAAGTAAGGTAGGCAAGAAATCTGGAGGCTCCACAGAATTCCTAGCCTAGTTAGGGAACTACCGTGAAGGACTTGGCCAAGTCAGAAGTTGCACTCGGTTGACTGCTCTTTTTATACTAAAGTTGTTCCGTTTGTAGCGGTTTCTTGACAGTTAAACAAATTGAACATGCAATCAAAATTAGCCTAAAGTGAGAACTTCAGTATTTTTAAGTGAGAATTTTTTTTTTAAGAAAAAAACTCCTCAAACACCCAATGCGTAGGAGCCATAGCCTCAGCCGAAAGGCAGCTTATTTGCAGGGAATTTTTTAGTAGTTTCTACCCACTATATAAGTAGTTGCTGTGTGGCGAAGGGTTAACACAAGGGATGAAAGTAGTAGCTGTGAGTTTGGTTTTTTTTTTTTTTTTTGGTTTTTTTTTTTTTTTTTTTTTAGGTGGCCCATCAGGGAAGTGTAGAAATGTAAGCCTTGACTAAATGGTCTTTAAAGATTATTTTAAACAGTCTCCGATATATTTAGGCTGGTCAGTGCAAATTGGTTCAAAGCATGCTTTGACATCTTGAGGCATGTTCCTGTCCACACTGACCAGTTTAAATGGCATTGGAAGACTTGCTGAAATTTTTAGGGAAGAATTCATGTAACTTGAAGACCAGATTAAATGGGGTTTTATCATAGTGACCACTTAAACACTCAGCCTTTCTATGCACATGGGGGCACAAATAGAACACGTCAGGGTCTGAGAAGCTGAGAGGGATGCCTGTAGCTCTAAGACAAAGCTGAGAAGTTGCTCAGTGTTTGGGATCAAGGGCTGTTAATGCTGCATAGGTGTGAACCATAACTTCTGGTCTTTCTTCCTGAAGAAATCTTTCAGGCCATTTGCCTGGAGGTTTAGATTAAGAGAGGCTTTGTTTTGAATGTGTAAATAATTGATTGCTGAAATTGGTCAGATTTTCTCCTGACTGGTTGTTCCTAAATTCTTAGGATACGTCCTAGTAAATTACACTTTGTGAATTGTCAGATGTGTAATTGTTGCATTTTGGATGTATCTAACTTCATTTTTTTTTTTAATATTTCCGTTTAAGGTATCTGTTTGCAGGTCAGAAATTGAGAATATGTAATTGTGTAATGCTCTGAAATGTAAAAAAAAACAAACTGTAAATAAAATTGACTAAATCTGAATTATTTGTGTGTGTTTCTCAAAAAGCTTTGAAAAAAATCCAGGATGTTAGAGTACTTCATATGTATGCCGTATCTAGAGGACACCCTTTTAAAAAGTAAATTGTCCTTTTTCACACATTCTTTAAGACAACTGCTCGATGTAAAGTATTATTGGTATACTTCAGTCTTAATTTTGAGATTAAGCAATTATCTGTCCCTTTTGTTTTAAAACTAGCTCTGTAGAGGGCTTTCTGTAAAGTTTATCAAATTTCTCCCTTAATTAGATTTTGTTCAATATATTTGAATAAAGACTCTGGATAACATCACTTATACAGTGGGGAAATGTTTTCAGTTTTCTCCATCTATCAAAACCTAATCAGACCCACTCTCCATTGCCACTTGAACTTTTCTTGCATGTCTTTTGCTCAATATTGGGGCATTTTCATGCAACTGACTTTACATTTTTGTCTTCTAGTTTTGGTCCTTACCGGACCATGTGAATTACTGTCTCCTCTCCAGCCCACTGGTGTTTCAGCCTTGCAATGCCTTGTGAAGAATCTCTGTGTTCATCCCAAAGCAGTTTTCATCTTGTTTTCTTTTTTCCATAATTGCCCATGTAGGCAATCACAATAGATGTAAAAAATTTAAGCTCAGACTGAAATTAGACTTTAGACAGACATGAAAATGGGGGTGAGGATTTAATCATCAAACCCTTACATTCTTATTGACTTAAGATTAAATTTCATGTGTTCGTATACTGTCTGATCTTTCCAAAGCATTCAGTTTCTTTTTAACTTTCTAAATTATTCTGTTGTGCCCAGACAACTATTGGAAGTCTGAAGTGTCAAGTACATGACCGTTCAAATTTTCCTTGAGTTTACAATGATCTCTGTTGAAAGCTAATTAAGCTTCCAAATGTCAGCTTTACCTTGGCATTCTAATAATTTCCAGGAAAAACCCCACTGGTCAATGCTTTTTGAATGTGATAAACACACAATAAATTTTATAATGTAAAAAAAAAGAAAAAAAAAAAAAGAGAAAAATCCTGTTTCACTTCTGTGTATTCTTTCCTGCAAACAGAAACAGTTACTCTATTTAAGTAAATTAGGATACTTTGTTATTAAAGCAGCCTACTTTTTGAAGTCAAGAAAACCCATACAACGTGGTTTAGATGTCTACGCTGGTTCCTTGAGGTTTAGACGCTCAAGGGAACTCCTTATAAGTTACAGTTGTTCTGAGCCAAGTAGTGGTGAAATCAATATTTACATTGTTAGTTTTCCTTTAAAAGACCTGGAAGCTTTTTACTCTTATCTCTTTATATAAAGTTAGAGTAGTGCTAATGCATACATAGTCACAATTTGCTCAGGTGTTTGCTGGTAAGATGGGAGAGCAACAAGTATGTGGGGGGTTTCTTTAGACCGTTTTATGTTCAGAACAACTGTTTACGAAAGGCATTTAAAGAGTCTTTATTTTGATTTGTAGTTAATTATTATTTTGCAAGGTCTGTACTAAGTTTTGTAGTGAGTGTTCATTATCAGTTCAGACTTAACAAATCTCAAAAAAATTGACTATTTCTTTTTTTTTACACCACCAGGTTACATTAGGTTGAAAATATCCTGTTCATACTCGCCCATGATTTTCCTTTCACTCTAGATATAGCAGAGTTTACAGTGAAGAAAACGTTAGGCTTAATTTAAGGTCTAGTTCCAGTAAGTGACCTTGGTTATGGCGGTATGGATGCTGCATGTAGATCAGCTTTGGAGACTTAGACAAAGATTAGAGCTGTTTTAGCCTTAAACTGCAACCCCCCCACACTTTTATGTACCTGTCTGCTCCCTGCAATGCCCACAGTTGGAGTGTGGGCTACTGGTCCAGCAGTTTGGGCACATCTGCCACCTCTGGATTAGCTTGGCCATTGAAATGCTGTGTCACACAACTGCTGTGCAGAGCCAGGCTGGTGCGTCTCTGTAATTCAGCTGAGCAGCTGCTGCAAGCAGCCTGGGTCTTGAGAAGACAAACAGCAGCAGAACGAGTGACTGTTTAGTGTTCTGTCACTATAAAAATTCCAAATTATGTCATTTTAAGTTAATTAAATTCCTCAATGTTGAATACGTATGGTCTCTCACTTTAGGGAGGAAGATGTGACAGGTGGTAATGAGTTTCTCATACAAGCCTTGTTGTCCTTTGACGATCTTTAGTTTCAGTTAAAAAGTTTTGGGAGAGAGTAGTTTCTCCCAAACTTACAGAGCTTTCCTTTAACAGGAGTGTTTGAAGGTGTGGTTGCTTCATGAGCATGAAGCTAAAAGCAAATGTGAAAGGCTTGTATGTCTCTGAAGTGGAATTCTACAGGAAATTGAACAAATATTTGTCATTTTTCTAATCAGAGTTGTAGTGTTATGTCAACACTTAAATGAGATAATCATCTCTGATTATATGGTATTTTCCTCACCAGGAGGGGTGTGTTTGGTGGGGAAAAGTTGGGTCAGCTGTGCGAGGCTGAGGAGACTATTTTTCCAGCATGTTGTAAAATGCTTTTTCTTTTCTTAAAGTAGTTTCTGAATGTGATTAGGTTTAAGAAATAGCACATCAATGGAAGTGAGGAAGTCACACGGGTTGTTTTTTGCATTGCTTAGTTTTGTTTCTAGTTAACTCTTTTAGGTCCTGGAAACTGATTGCCATTCATGTGTTCTATAAGCTGCTGTCAGAATAGAATAGGAACATGAATTTTGGAAAATCAGTCTCAGTAGCATTATCATCTGTCTTCATGCGTGCTCTTCAAAGTACAGTGAAAAAATAGAGCTGCCTTGGCTGAAGAATTCTGGAAAGAAGGAGGTTGACAATCAGTGAAAGGCTCTTTCAGTTAATCTCCTTATTATTGTATTCTAATAAATGCCTACAAGAAAAAACAAAGTCAGTGCAGTGGGATCACTGCACTAACTTGTAGTTTGGGACTGCGAACTGGAAGTAGTATGAGCTTATATTTAAAAGGGCAGTAAGATTTTGTGTCAGAAGCTATTAACTGAAAGTGTATGTATACTGCTAAAAACAAACTTGAAAGTCATCTTACAGTACAGGGTTTACAGTGGTTAGAGGCTGAGGCGCTTTATCTTTCTGTTCTTATTTTCAATTTACTTTTTAAGAGTATAAATAGAAAGGTCATAGGGAACCTGAGGGAAAAGAGAGGAACTTGGTGTATTGAGCTAGATGAGCTGGAAGAAGAGCTCTGAGTTTGAGAATAAGGTGTTACTCTGCGAGTTCAGTAGAAGGGAGTAGTGCTCTCCTGTTTTAGAGAACCTGTAGAAGGATTTTGGTGAAATGTATATCATTGTCCCACAGTCAACTGTTTGAACTTAACTTCATCTTGAATCTACTTTGCGCTTTTGGAAACGGCGTGACTTGCTACAGGCTTTGGTCACTTTGAGCTGTGCTTACGTTAAGTATGTGTCGTTTTGTTTCTTTTTTTCAGGATAGGACATAGTATCATACCTTTGAGAGACATAGCCAGGCTACACTTGCAATAATATAGTAAAATTATCCCTATAAATAAGGTGTCAATAACAACAGAGGTTTTGTATAACTCACTTCCTTAAAGCTGCTTCTGACATGGCCATAGTGATCAGAGATCATCCACATTTAACATAGGACAGACGGGGGCCTGGAGCATTGACAGCTTGGAGTAGCTGTCGAGCTCTGGAAAGATCCATTAGGTCTGAGCTTGTGAGATGTGGATGCGAGTGTTCAGCTTCAAATTATTCTTAAACTGTAATGGGAAGAACCTCCGTTTTGGTACGTGTCCTTAACAACCATGATGGCAAGTTCCTATTCAACATTTAAAATACCTCAACTACTGTTCTTTGTCACAACTTCATGTTTTAGTTCAAATAGTTCCCTCCTCTGGTGTCACCCTGGTAGTGTATTTATAGAATGTTGCCGTTTAACTGGGCTCTTCTCTTCCCTGCTCATCTTACTGGCTTTTCTTTGCACCTGTTCCAGTTTGAACTCATCTTTCTTTGACATCGGTGGTAACAACTGTTGACGGTAACTTAGATGGGGTTTTTCAAAACTGTTATTGAATGGCAGTGATTCTCTCCCCAGTCAGAAATACTTGGGTTTTGGGTTTTAATTGTTAGATCACAATAGCAGCTCATAGTTTCCTAATATTTACTTGTACATTTCAGTCTTCTGTAATACCTGGGATGTACATACCAATCCAGACTGTAACTTAGATTAATTTATGGGCTGTGACACAGCTGCCCTTCTGTGAACACAAGGCAAAACAGCAGTTTCCAGGCTGCGGAGACAGTGATGAGGTGACTGGCTTGTTCTGGTGCTTGTTCCCTGCAGGGAGTTGTTGTTGCCAGACCAGGCAGCTGGGGTGACTCTCCCCAGGCAGTGCTGCAGCACCAGGGACCCGCTGGGGAGGGGAACTCACATCCATGGCTCCTTTTTTTCCCCTAAGAAAAACCAATCAGCCCTCCTGGAGTGACGTAAGATAAGCAGCGGTGTGGAAAATGAATGTCTTTGGTAAGACCAGGGCTCTTATACCTTAGAAAACCTAAGCCACCTTGCACATCCCGTAAGGAGACAAATGGGAGTAAGAGAAGGTCTCTGCGCTTGTGTGACCTTCCCAATTCCTTTCTGTACACACAGGGCTGGAAACTCTGGTGTGCTGTGCTTGTGCCAATGAAGGTGTTACAGTCTTTGTCCTTCTCTACCCACCTGCCCATGGTCTGAGGGGATAATTTTAACGCAGCCTGCAGGTGTCAGTTGATACAGGGAACAACAGGACCCCCTGTTGCTAGTTTAAATTTGAGCTTTGCTCACTCAGAGCCTGGAGACAAATGGATCTGTGGGAGTTATTTGCACTACACGTTTGAGAAGTTATTTTCAAAGGCAGGACCATACAAATTTTCAATAACTATAGTGCAGTTTCTATGCTAATGATTTTCTTTCTCAGAGAAGGAAGAAAGGACTGTTGGAATGGAGAATATTCGAGGTCTGCAAATACCTGCAGGATAGGTGCAGAGGCAAAGGGGAAATACTGTTTAGTTTTGACTGGGACAAGAAATAGTTGTAAAACAGGGAGTTAAGATTAGACATTAGAATATTTATTCCAGTTGTAGTGAAACCCTGAGAGTTGTTTGGAGAGTTGCACAATTTCCGTGATTGCAAGCTTTTGAAAACAACAGATTGGGCTAACCTCTGTCAGGAGCGGGTTAAATTAATCCCGTGTTTGAGTATGGAATAGAATAGACGATCTATGCTGATCCTGTCGTGGCTCTACTTTCTGTAATTTTGTTATTAACAGTTCAGATTCTGCCCCATACGTAGTGTTCTGAGCCGTGCAGGAGTGGGTCGGTGTACGGGCAGTCTGGCCACCTGGCAGAGGCTGAGCTTCCACGGGCAGGAAAACCGCTCTGCATCTCCTGCCAGGGGCCTGTTCTGTGCAAAATCGTGTTTGGATGCCATAATTTATATAACATGTCAGCATTAAGGTTGATTGGTTTGTTTGTTTTTAAATCTAGGACAATTTTCTTGTTTCCTTACTAGTGGTCTTGATGTCAAATATGTAGTATGAATAAGAAATATTCT
This sequence comes from Patagioenas fasciata, assembly GCF_037038585.1. Classification (NCBI taxonomy): domain Eukaryota; kingdom Metazoa; phylum Chordata; class Aves; order Columbiformes; family Columbidae; genus Patagioenas; species Patagioenas fasciata. The sequence goes on along the minus strand of NC_092533.1, from coordinate 11,660,468 downwards.
CACACATGCCAGCCATGTGCTATGAATCTGTGATTTGGAAGGTAACTGAGTTCTCACTAGCTTGGTGCCATCACTAAAACACTCTGTAAGAGAAACGCAGCATAGTTCTGGTCACAGATTTGTCCTTACCTGCTTTTAAGAGGTATGTAAAGGGGAAGAGGGTACTTGCTTTGTTGGTAAGGTCAGCAGATAGCATTTAAGTAAATATTCACTTGGAATTCTAATTTTGCTCTTACGGTTGCTCTTACTGGTTTCATGATGCTCATTTAACTTGGATGTCATGAAGGACTCTGGGCATGTGTTTGTGAAAGCTCCCAAATCTCTCCCAATTCCCAACGAGTCCTTCAAGAAAAAGGAGAGAAGACTTAGTACTAAAAATAGCTCCACCTTTGCCTCCCCCCTGAAAATGAACCTGTTTTCCTGTTACTGCTAAGGAAGACGAACAAACAAGCAAAGGTGTTTGGTTTTTTCTCTATATAAGTTGCCATTAAGAATCATAGCTGAAAGGTTTTGAGCAGTGAATATTTTTTGATTGGAATATCACATAACCAATACTGGATTATTTTAGGAAAAAACCCTTTTCTTTAGATTTTTCAAGTGTTGAGGGATTCGGGGACCTAATCTCTTCTGATACGTTTATATAGAAAAAACTGGGTTTGGCTGGGTTTTTGGAATTCTGGATACTGTGTTATATATTTCAGAGAATTAGGCATGTAAACTAAAGAATGTGTGTTACTGTTCTTGGTTTTCCTTGTAGTTGAGGCCCTGTCTTGAGCTGTGAAGGAATGCAACAGATCTGCTTTCTTTTTAGTAATTCATTATCTGGAAGAGAAGCCAATCTTAACTCGTCCTAGCTAGTTAAAATTAGAATCAGTAGCAGTATAATAATGTGTGTTGTGTCTTCTGTTACAGTTTTGTATATAGACAAAGACAAAGCCTTAGTCCCCAAAAGAAGTTGCATATATGTCACTGTAACTATTTTTAAATTAGAGCTCTCTGAGAGTTACATATCTTCTCCTTCACAGTATGTGATAGGAGATTATTACTATTTTTACTTGTCTTGTCCTGCTGGGCTCATTTTCTTCCTCTTGACGGCTGCCTGTTGTCTTTCTGCTTTTCCCTTGAAGAGAAAAACAAATACTTGCGAGGCAATGCTTCTCTTTGGACATCAGTGAACACACAGGATCGTGAACATTTTCACATTGAAACAATCATAATCCACATTGCAGTGATGTTTCCCAGGAAAGCGACTGTATAAAGTACAGTTGAGTGCGGGAGACGTTCACGACATCCGTGGTGAGAGGCCGTAAGCCGCGTCAGTGCTTGTCTGAACACATGTGCTGACATTTATTACCAGTGATATTTTTTGTGGTGACTCCGTAGTCTCCAGCAGCTGAATGAAACTACTTCAAAGCAGAGCCCAGCCTGCTGTGAGCGTGCTGTCCGTCCCTGGAGATGTACCCTCAGATTGGGCTTTGCTGTTGCTCACCTACAAATCAAGGATTACAGATGAAGTGACCGAACTCACTGACTGCCAGAGCAGGCAGCTTGCTGTTCACGAGGGCCGGGGAGGTTACAGGGAGATCCAGCTGACACAGGCAGCTTCCGAGTGCCAAAGCGCTGGCTGTGGGGACCCGAGGGCACTTCAGCCCTTGTAGCAGCTCCGCTCTTTGTCCCTTTTGTTCTCTGGGCTGCCTGTCCCTGCTCTGCATGGCTCACACCAGCGAGATCCGCAGGGTAAGGAACGTTCTTCCACAATGCAAGGAGAATACGGCATGTGACTGCACGTGTGGCTTTATTCTTCAGTCACTATATCTGAGGAGCCTAATCTTGTATACTCCTGCCTTAAACCTTTTCTATACAAAACACTGCTATTGATCCAATAAAACAAAGTTTACATTTTAACTGGGCAGATCAGACATCCCCTAATCAGTTTTCATACCTTCTGGCAATCGAGCCCAAGGTTATTCCTCACCAGTCTGGGCTAAATCCACAGGCAGCACTCTGAAGCTGGCTTCACTGTGACAATACAAAGGTTTCCACATGAAATATTTCATATTCATTAATTTTGCCAAACACGCGGGTAACAAATCTATGGTTAGTATCTATTGGAACAGTGAGATTCTGCAATAGTCAGAAACACTCTTGAAATTAATAAACCTATCTTATTTAATCTACCTTTTACCCCGTGTTTTTGCCTCCAAATGAGAGCAACTGCTCCACTTGTTCTTTCACCTTCTGTTGTCTCAGTTTTCTTCTATCCTATAATCACTTCAACAAGGTTTATAATACCGCTGGCAATGCTTTGAATTTCCGTTTAACAACTGTGTGAGTGACCAAATGGGAATAGTTTTTATAATACTTGTAATAAAGAACTAGAAGCAAAACACAAACTCCAACATACTCTGCAACTGTGAGTCATCTGCTTCACTTTTAAGCAAATTTAATTACTATAATAAAGAAATTCTTTGCAGTTTGACCATAATGAATGTAGTGTACGTGCACAGTTTTGTGTGGAGATACAAAGCCAGAAAGACACAATCTCATCATTATGGTTTTTACCTAGAGGGGAAGACTGGTGTCTCATCTGAGTCATGTCCTAGAAAGGGAGGAAAGGCTGTTGGTCTTCACATTTTAGAAAGCAAGACAAAGCTAAAATGTGGAAGAAAGTAAGGATTAACTGGATTTGGCTGCCACTTGTATTGCTGCAATGTCAAGTCATCTGCCTTGCTGTCACATTTCTTTGTATTTTTCAGTACATGAAAAAATCTGTTTTGTCACAGGCCGCATTGCACAATAGATGTAAAATCCTATCAATGTTGAATAGAGAGTGCCCAAAGTTTGCTTTTTTAAACTCTAAAATGTGGAAAAGTCACGGTTACCATGAACTGTAATCCATTGCTTTAGTTTCCACTTACTCTAGGTAGTTACTTCATCGAGCAAAATTTCATAGTATCACTCTGGCCTTGAGCTCCAAGTTCTTCAGGGGGCAGTACAGTGTTTGCATAGGTGTTTGTATAGGTAGATACTTTGTTTTGTGATCTGCTAGTTTGTTTGCTAAATTATGTGTAATTTCCCTTCAACTCTGCTGGTGAAGTCCAGTTTAAGCTCAAAGAAGTTGGTATCTGATTTTGTTTTCTACTCAGCATCTTTTCATGGTACACTGTTTTCTGGAAAGTAGAAGTAGTACAGCCAGGAAGAATCCAGGCGAACAAGGAGGTTTTCTATTTTAAACTGTTAACTGGATTTTTTCTACCATAGGAATTAAAGCTCCTGGGACTTGCTCAGGGCATTCTGGAATCTCTCAACGGTAGGAATCAAAGACTGAAAGAGAGCTGTAGGGTCTGACTTGGGCCGGAACATGAGTGCCAGGTTTGTACCGAACAGACTTTGCCAAGTATTGATTTTGAAAATCTCTGCAGCTGCATCGATTGCTGGGCTGGTAGACGGGGTGTGAGAAGTAGAACCTCCTGCCAGCAGAGTGAGGGAAGAGCCGGTGAAAGGGAACCGGTCGTGACTGCGTGTGCACTCAGGTGGCTGATTCCTGTCTTGTTTATTGCTTTGTACATCACAGAAGCTTGCTGGCAAGTAATAATATCACTGAGGCTTGAATTTGGAAATGTGGGTGTTTGGACCTACCAGCTGAACTGTCATTCAACTTTTTACAGGATTTTTGGTATTTCTGAGTAGAGTTTGGTTCTCTGACATACTAAAAAAGCTCCTCTGTGCAAAGCTTCCTGGATACATGACGCTAATTTAATATTAATCTTATTTTGGAGAATTTCTTATTGACCATATGCTTTAATACCCAATACTGGTTGTTTTGCAGCCTGGAATGCTGTGGTATTTGGTTACCTGCACCAGCAGTACATACTATTGAATACAGTGGAACTTTTCCAGCATCCTTGTCTTTGTAGGGGCTCTGCAGGTTTATCTTGCGTATCTTGGAATGGACCATAGCTAAAATAGGTTTAATTATATATGAATTCTGAGTATTATACCTAAATGAGGGCCTGCTGGGTATTGGAATGGATGCCTGCTAGTCTGCTGTCAGCATAGCAGCTCAGTGCATCTCTGCCTGGATCTGTTAAATTTCATAATTAGTCCTCATTGCTTCTGTTTCAACTTACCTGAAATTCCATTCCTATTTTAATTCTACTGCGTTATGTAGGCTATAAAATGAGTTATTTTTTGTGGCTTATGTTTTCCTTTTGTGGCACAGTGAGCAACCGAGCAATGAAGGAAATCCATAGTTATCCCCTTGTCCTCCCTGCCTCTTCTTGTGGTAGGACTGTCTGTGAACTCCTCTCCTACTTTTTATTCTTTTAATATTTCTTTTTGATATTATTCAGAAGAGTTGTCTGTTTACAAAGAGCTTTAGGATCTGTTTAAAAATAACTTTAGGATTTTCCTGTCTATGCTATGAGTCTCTTTTTAAAAATTCAGTTGTGTTATTCACAGTGCTGTTGTCAATACTGGAAAATGTATGTATACCTCTCGAATAATCCTGGCAGTCAACAGAACGGTAAAAGGAATCAACACAACCGACCTGGTCCTGTTGGAACCTGTTTTGTTCTCCTGTGTGTCTTTTGAGCAAAGAGGCTGGAGCAGCTGGTCTCCAGAGATCTTCTCCAGCTCAGGTTATTCCACAACCACGTTTTCTCTGCACTGCGCAGGGGGCAGGTCAGAGCAAACCGGGCTGATTCTGCACCCCCTCTGTGGTTACTGATGGCTGCTGGTCCCAGGCAGTAGTTATTGGACTGCTTCCATCTGCTTTATCATCACTTTATTCCAGTTCTGTGGAGCAAATGGGAAAACATAAGCAATAATGGAAAAAAACCACGATTAGCAGCTTTATACTTCAGTGCTCCTGTGCACACTCAGGTCTTGCATTTGGAATGGCATTACAGTGTCACATTTAGCTTTGTACTGTGAATGCCACATCATTGTATAGGCTTTGTATATTAATCTCTCTCCTTTGTTAGCTATCTTTAAACATCTTTGAAATTCTCTCTGGGTGTTGAAACGGGCTGAGATATAACATGGATTGGTACGGCAGCTTCTCTTAAAGCTCCCGTCAGTTGAGGAGTTTGCTCATTTGTGAATGTCTTGTGGTGATGTAAATATTACACAGTTCACAAAGCAGGCAAACTGGTGACTTTACTGGCCAGCTCAGAGGTTGCTTACCTACTTTTGCCATCTATACTGGAAGAAATTAACCGTTTTCCCTTTTTCTTCCCTTTTCAGCTCAGAGACACTAGTCAGCTGCTGTTCTTATGGAACCTCACTACACTGCCACGAAGAGCACCAGCTCATCAGGACTGAAAGAAATCTGAGACTGAACTGTCCGATTTTCCCTCTGAAATCTTCACCAAGTAGTAAATGTTTTTTGAAGGGGAAAGGGAGTAAATATGTTAAAGCTCCCCCTTGCACCCTGTTAGGACACCTGTACCTAATGTACATTTTTGTTTAAAATTTAAAAAGATGTTAGGAAATATTTTATAAAACTTTTTTGCAATAAATGACGCATGAAATTATTAAAGACTATATGACACTTACATGCAAGGAACCACTTGAATTATTGGTATGAAGAATCACTGCAAATAACTGGGTTTTTTTGTAATGTGACAGTCATGTTTGTATGTTTTGATAGGTGCCAGTGATGGAGCCAATTGCCTGGGAAGTTGACTGTAACTTTTGAACTTTTATTTTAATTTCTTAACTTTAGCATTGCAATTTTCCATTCTATGAGGCTTAGTTAGTATTTAGTGCAGGTGTTAGCAGAGCTGTGATCTGTGATCAAAAGCATGTCCAAAACCCAACTGTATTGTAAAATATGAACAGTCCTGCTATATGAGACCAATATTTCCCGTAGGGGTGATACAAAGGACAGTGACCACAAACTCCGTGTATCTCTGTATTATGGGAAAGCTCCTTCTGTGTGAATATGGTTGCATTTTATTTATGCTATTGTAACACTTTGGGAATTGAGGATTGTGGAATAGCGTTAAGAAGGGCTACAACACAGAGAGCAGCGTTTTGCTTATAATACTCTAACGAGATGGGAATCATAATGGAGAGTGATAAATGGAATGGCATTTCTATTTCAAATCATGGGTTAATTTTTCCTTTTGACATAAATATTTTTCAGATAGGTAACGAGTAGAGCAAAGGTTTTATTAGTGTTTCTGATGGTTGTTGAGTTGCATTGACTTCTTTGAATAGCTGTAAATCAAAAAAAGAAACCCCGTGGGTTTTATCCATTTTATTCCCCTCCCTGAAGGTGTTTGGTAAGACTTGTATCAGTGGAGCTTGTGAATGCTGGACACGCTGCTGAAATATTGAGTTATTAGATATTAATTTATTTGTCACTGATTAGTTGACATTATGTGCACACTTTCTCAGCAGTATAATTTCTTACAAAGTTCTTAGCAGAGGATTTATTATATAATCTGGGAAAATAAATATTTGTTTCGAAGAAATGAAAATGTGCACATAATCTACTAAAAGTCAGTTTTTTATTTCTATAGAAAAGACTTGTAGTAAACTCTTTTCCTCCTTATTAATATCCTATTTTGATTGGAGAAAAAAAGAGTGTCTTTGTCTAGATCATTAAACCAGAGATACCTTTCTGAGAGGCATCTACCAGCAGAAAGGCAGGTTCACAGCCTTTGTGTGTGGAGCCTGAATTGATCACATAGAATTTGAAGTCAGGACAACTCTATCAATTGGCTTTGGTATTGGCAACAGGTTTATACTCGTTGAACAACCAGAGAGGGGGAAGTGAGAGGCTGGGACAGGCACCCAGAGGCAGGAAAGGCGGATCAGCGACACACATACTGAAGTAGCTCATGCTTCGTGTTGCTTCAGCTTCTACTTTTCAGAGGTAAATTCTTCATCTATAAAGCCAGAAATTGAATACGTACTGCCTACTTCTTAAAAAATAGCTGTACAATGCTGTACAGTAGGTTCAAATTGTACCATTTTTCATAATAAACTAAAGGTATTTTTTTTGAATTTGACATGAATTTTTCTTCTACAGTGCTTTTCGTTTTTAGCAGTTGAAGAGGATCAGCAGTCTGGTCCTGTTCATGGCTTGACATTTGACAACTTGGAAAAATTAAGGTGCCTGATCTGAGGAAAGGGGAAGCAATTTGCTTAGTGTATGTCCCAGCCTTTCACCTCCGGAGACCAAACCCTGGTTGTATTGACAATGCATGAGGGTCTTGGCCTAATAAGTTACATTTTTATCCACACACACACACATACACAAAAACCAAACCCAAACAAAGAAGAAGCCACCAAACAACATGGCACAAACCAGTTTCTGCTCAGGAAAAAGGCCCAGGACTGTACTAGCAGGGTTATTGCACATTGGATTGAAAGCTGATTGATGTTGTAAGTAGAAGCCAGTAGTGCCTGCCCGTGGGACACCCGACCGAACCAGTGCTCTGATTTCCTCACCTCCCTGAGCACTTGTGCACAGCAGCTGAAATATAAAAAAATACACTTAGGAGAGATGCAGGTCTCTGCCTTGGAGAATATGGGTATATAAGCAAATAGCATAAAAATAGACAAGGTAGCTAACTGTATTTGCATTTGTTTTCACAGAAAGTATTGCAGCCATTTTGTTTGAAACCACATTTTCATTTTGAAATGAAATTGTCAGGGATATTCTAATGATAGAGAATTACAGTAATGTATTGCTTTTCACTTTTTTTGCTTTAGTTGCTTAATATTTAAGCTTTGCTCCGTGCTACCTTCTTGTCTGTATATTGAATGGTCACTATGCCTCTTTCATTTTGTAGACTTGAATGAGGGAAATATGATTCACCCTTTAAGGTTTGCTGAGAAGTAAATGATAAAGAATGTCGTGTAACATTTATTCAAATAAAGCCTTGATTTTTTTCAGTGCTCTTTTAAAGGGAAATAATGCTGAATAATGTTTTGATGTGTTAACGTTCTTGTTTTATTAGTCCTTGACCCAAAAGATTTATGTTAAGTTTTGGTTTTGTTTTTTTTTTTTTCTGAATTAAACAAAGATGAAAACCTATAACCTGGACAAGTCTATCCAGCCTTCCCTTTCACCGCAGTGGCTAAAAGTTACCAGGTTGTGCTCAACCGACCTGATGCTTCCCATGAGCAACAGGAACAAAACTTGCGTTGTAGAGACAGCTCCAAAGAAGCCCTGATGGCTCTGCCCAGGGCTGCGACAGACACCCCAAGTCCCGGCTGCAGGAGGAAGGTGGGTGTCACGAGCAGGGGGTTTGATGAACTGCCTGCTCATCTCCTCTTTGGCTGATTTTTCCTTGCAGTACCAACGGTTTCAGACCGTCTGTCCATTCAGGTAAGTGTCGTTGAGTGTTTCTCCATTTAGGGAAGAAATGCCTTGCACCGAGTTGCCTTCTATTGCCGTGATGCCCTGAAGGGGCGGGGAGAGTTGTGCTGTAACAGGTGACTGCTGTACCGGAGCTCTCCATCGCCAGCACTGCTGTCAGAGGAGGCCATGTCAGCAAATATTTCTTCAAATGGCAGAATCTATAGGGTTTCACCATGCTGTTAAATAGAAGATCGTATTTATAGATTCTTTTCCCACTTGCATTTTTATTACTGTAAAGAAGTTATATTCTGATTTTATTTGAGCTCCTAGGTTAAGCAAAAAATAAGCTGCTCAGGTGAACATGACTTCTATGAAGTTCTTATTTCAAGGGAGCATTAATTTTTTATGGTGCATGGTATGCCGGGAACTAGTGTGTGATACAGGAGTACTAACCCTTCTGTAAGCAAGGTGTTTCGTTGCAGTGACCAGTTGTGGCTAGGCAGAAGTATTTCCCTAAAACTGAATTAACTTCTGGAGTGATCACGCAGATGTACACTGTCGGTAGCGAATGCTGTCTTGGCAATGGGCGTCTATGATGCTTTATATACCAGTTGATAGCTGTAAGCGAAAGTCCACATCTGTCTGTTGCTTGGGGCAGAGCGTGTTTTTCTTTTCCTTCACGGGGTTGTTTCTTATTCTGTCCAGATTGCAGGAGCTCCCATCCTTTTTCTCATTATTCATTCATCCTTGCAGCAGTTCCTCTTGAATTGGTTATCCTCATTAGGCTGTGGTGGAGAGGGCAAATCCTGCTGAAATGTAATTGCTCACTAATGGCTTTTCCTTTGTGACATTGTGTGGGTCGCCTCTCGCGGTGGGAGTCTGCTGGATTTGCTGCATGACTGCGAAGCCCAGAAGAGAGGTTAGCCAGATTTCAGACTTCTGCAATTACCCCATTGATTAATCTTCACTCCAGTAGTTCGGTGACGGAAGTATGAAAGTAACCCAGCCTTCAGTGGAGAAGCCAGTCCTGCACAATGCCGCTCAGTACGAGTGTTTGCTGCTGCCCCGAAGCATCAAAAGGGGGACACTTAATGAGGGCAAAAGTGCAGGGAGCAGCTGCTCAGTGCAGCTCCTGGCACAGGGGGGTTTGTGAGAGCTTCCCAACTAAAATATGAGCCATTGCTACAGAGAAATAAGATTTATTTTAGGGTGAGACTAATGGGCAGATTTCATAAGGAAATCAGGTAGATCAGTGGCAGAGGGGTGATGTAGTAAATTCAGACACTGTCACACACTCCTTATTTTAGAGCATTACGTGGCGAGGAGCACAGTGGGAGGGTGGGAGCAGTCACCTGCCTGAAGCCTCATCTCGGACTGGGGAAATCATGCAAGGGCCACCCTCCCATCACCTCCGTGCTCCCCGGCTGACAGTGTCCGAGGCTGCCGAGAGCGTGAGGGGCTGCGCAGATTTGCACAGTGAGGTCCTTGCCACGCTCCTGCGCTTTCTGGGAAGCTGGGAACCGGGCTGGAATGGTTCTCTGATGTGTAAGATGTGGTTGTGCCTTGCAAGGAACATCGGTAGTGCAGCACAGAACCTGTTTTGAAAAGCAGCTTGTCCCTCTGCTCAATCAAAGGTAAAGCAATGCTCAGACTGGCAAATGTTAACGAGACTGGCAGCAGCACCAGTGGCCTCTCAGCAACTGCCGAGGCAGAAAAAAGCCCCTGTGCGTATGATCTTGCTATCGACTGCTGCTCGCTGTTGGCATTTTTTTATCTCTTGCTCACCTGCCCTTGCTCAAGTCTTCATAGTTGGATTTGTCATTCTTCTTGGTGCAGGGACGGCGGATGGAGTCGGGGCTTTCTGAAGACAGCGCCTGGCGAGCTTCAGCGAGTGCTGGGCAGCAGTAGGAAAAGGATTTGTTTGCTGGTTCATACCATGCTGGCAGCTGGTTCTTATTTGTATCCTGTAACCTGTTTGTGGTTCTTCTCCTGCTTTCCCCTGGAATGTTTCTGTGGTCTTTGTTTTTACTCCCTTGCTGGGTTTGGAGCACCAGCCGTGTGTGCTCTGTGCTGGGCAGGGTGGACACCCCATGGATGTTTTGGGGCCGTTCTGAATTTTAGGTAAATATTCAAAGCCCAGGAGCAATAGTTCTAATTTTGAAATCCAGATTTGCAGCTAAGAGCTCTGCATTTTAAGAGCTTAGGGACTGGAATTTCCAAATGCGGTTGCCTTGGTCATTAAATATTAAACCGAGGCTGTGCCTGCTGGAGGGCTCATTCAGACATTGGAGCACTCTGAGCTGTCAGAGGAAGGGGCTGGGGCCTGCAGAGCGTAAAAGGATGAATAGTGGCCTATGCTAAATATAAGATCACAGAAATACTAATACTGCACAGATAGATAGGGATAATGCTCTTGTGATTCACTCAACTTGCTCTGTTTGCTTTTACAAAGACAACATTGCAAATGAGCGGTGAGAACAGGGGCTGGGGTAGCCGTATGTTTTACACTTTTTCATTAATACTGCAAAATCGTATCAGAAGCCATTGGTAGCATCTTGGCTTAGTAAACTTGCTGCTGGCTGCGAGTACCAATGTCTTCAGCTGTGCTTGAGCTTGGAGCAGGGACATGCGAGTACATGGGGGCAAAGAGAGAGCTGTAGCTTCAATGGCAGGTTATGGCTGTAGCCGTAGGCAGTAAATCCATCAGCTTCCAGCCTCCTTCCTTCCCAAAGTTTCCAAATACTGCAACTCCTCCTTCCTTGGGTAGAAAAGTGCCCCACGACGGAGCTCCACAGCCAAATGAGCTAATGGAAATGTGTCCATCTTCACCGTGATGAAGAAAGACGCCCTTGTCAGAAGCTGTGCTCAGATGCAATTAGGCAAGCAGAGCCCACAGCCCCGCTGCCTCCCCAGGGACCTGTGTTATCACTTGGCACTCACCAGCAGCACTCCAGGAATACATTGAGGAAGTTACTCCAGCGGCCAGGCACAAAGCTCTCGGCTGGACTAGATAATACCACATCCTGCATGCTCCTGACGTCCCGCTCGCCGGTGTGTTCATCTGCAGGGAGCTGCTGCTCAGCAGCCCCTCCTGCACCGCCGTGCTCGGGGCTGCGTTTCATTGCCCAGAGTTAGAAATGGAACAGAAATAACAATGTGTGCCTTCCCCAGATGAACAGGCATGACTAACGCCTCAGCGCTTGAGGGCTCATCCACTGTGGCTGGTGAAGGGTCACGTTCTTGGTCAGCAGCTGCGGGGGACCCACAGTCATGCACCCAGAGCCCCGAGCCTGCCTGGTCCGCAGGGAGCTGATGGATGTGGTGCGGTCAGTACTGGCAGCCAGGACCAGAGCTGGGCTGAGAAAGGGCTAGGAAAGGCAAACCTACATCCACTGCATCTGCCCAGGGAAGGCTTTGGAAATGATCTTCTTGAGAACCCCTGGATGAGAAATGGGCAGGTACGATTGCTGCAGGCTGGAGTCGTAGCTGCAGATGGTGAGGTTTCCAGCTGAACACACAGAATCAGAAAAATGTGGTTTATTTTAGTTTTAATTTGTTTTAGGATCTTTGATCTCTAAAGGACTTTGCATTGTCTGGGTAGGTTGTAATGACTCTGGCTTAATGCCACAGCTGCTAAGAGCCTGACAATTTACTGTGCCTCGGCAGACAAACGGGCTGACCAGAGCCTCTGCTGACAAAAGACACTCCCCAGCAATTACCTCCTTCGGAGCAGGAGGCTGCACAGGTTTTAAAAAAATTAAGCTGCTGAAAAAGAAAATGCTGGGATTCTTCCAAACAGGGCAAGCTCGTGAATGAGCAACGTATTAGTGCTGCACATTAAATGTGCCTCTACACATCTTTGCCTACTGTTTAAAAGAGGTGGCCCTTTGATATAATTGGTTCTTGGCTGCAGCAGCCGGCAAGACATCTTGGCTGTTGCAATAATCCCTTGGGAATAACACGGCTAATTAAAGCCTAGGAACCGGTGACCAGTGGCTACTCCTTTCTCTTGGGCTATGTCTGTGCTAATCAGAGGTAGGCAGATCTCAAGGAAGTTTTGTGCTGAAATGTGCTCATCAGGGAACGAAGGATTCGCCTTCAAAGCTTGGTGCTTTATCAAATTCTAAATATCCCAACGTGATGAGCTGAGAGGAATTCCAGATCGCTGTTTAATGGCTGCGTAGGGGGGTTGGCAGTGCACGGCGTCAGTCCCACTGCCTCTGAACTCCAGAGCGTTGCCTCGTGCTGCCTGGCTTGGGGCTGGTGTTTTGGGAGACGGATCTTATGAACTGAACTGAGATGCTAAATCCCCCAAATCTTTGGTGAATTTGAGGGAACTACAGGTGTTGAGCTCTTCTGAAGTCCAGGCGTTGGGACTCTCGTAGTCAAAATCCAAAATTAGCCAGAAAATCTGCTTTTGCCCAAGAAACCTTTCCCAGAAGCACTGCTGGGGGTTCGGCAGAGCCCGCGCATGTCAGGCACCCATGGGCTGATGCCGCTTGAGGGGGCCCTGCAAGCAAAGCTCATCTTGTGGACCTGGTTTTATTCTTTTCCTTAGGGGAAACTGATGGACTTTTCTGTTTACTCCTGATTTACGACGGGTTGTGCTGTCCTGTGTTTGACGTCACTGCGCACCCCAGTGACCCCAGGTGAGGGCGGGTGGCTGTGCTGGGCAGGGTGCATCCGCGCTGCCGGCTGGCAGTGGCCGTGGGCTGAGCGTCTCGAGCGGGCAAAGGGACCGTGTGTTGTGACGGAGACAGGTCAATGTGCTGGTCCTAGAGGACACCTGGGAGAAGGGGGACGAGAAGCAGGAGGTGAGCCGGGCCCTGCTGCCCAGGACACCGGGCGGTGGCACAGGGCGTGGGGTTAATGCTGGGGGCCGAGGGAATTAAGAGCACATGGAGGGGGCAGTGCCACGGCTGTGCCACAGGCGTGGGGGAAGGGGAGAGATCCAGCGGTCTCCTTGTTGAGGTGCCAGGAGGCGAGAGCAGGCGGGATGAAGCGAGGTGGTGGCAGAAAGAGGGGATGGGGCCTCACCTGCTGCCGAGGGCAGGAAGAGCCAAAAGCAAAATGGCATCCACTGCACGGTAATGAGAACAGACCTGGTTGTAACCCAGGGTACGTGGCAAGGTGCGAGCGTTCGGGGGAGAGACCTTTTCAGGACATCCCAGCTACTGCTGCAGCAAACGGACATGTCAAATAAAAACAAGTGGGATTTTAACAAGGTTTGTGGAGCCCTCCTCCACAGCCGGGCAGGTTGCTGTGCTTTGCTGAGGAGACAAGACAAGGCTTGCTCTGGGGATGAGCGAGTGTTTGCTTTCTCAGGAACCCATATACACACCTTAGAGCTTTGCAAAATGTCAGTTTTTAGAAGCCCTGCGGGTCAGCCACCCCAAACATGGTGCTGCGGGGCTGGGTGGGTCACAGAGCCCCAGCAAGGGTCTGCTGCCAGGGTAACCACGGGAGAACGGATGGAACTGCTGAGTGTGGGACGCTGCAGGGACTCCGTAAAATTATGTATGAAGCCTCAGCAATTCTTCTGACCCCTTGAATAAATGAAGACAGACACCGTCCTCCACTGCAGAGCTCGGGTTTGTGGCACAGACAGCTCCATTGTGGGGAAGGTCACCTGGACCCGGGGCAGCTCACCTGCTGGACTGGCAGTAATCTCGGTTTTGTGCTAACCCAAAGACCTGCCCTGCGAACCCCCTCTGTACACAGGGCTGACTCGGGAGCTGGAGCTGGCGTGAGCGGCAGCAGAGAAGTGGATGGTGATGATGACTCCCTTGGGTATCCCACTGCCATCACATATGAAAAGGAAGAGGTAACAAGAGTGTTATAATCTGAAATTGACTGTTCTAAATAACCTGTACTGAATTATCAGAGAGTGCAGAGAGGTTCCTGGTTCCTCATTCTTACTTCCAATATACCTGTACAATAAGAACATTTGCATAGTCTCACAATTGAGAAAAAATAATGATATAAGCTTTATTATAGAATATGGTAATGTAGTGGAATGATTTAAACGACTGGACTGGCAATTGCTGGGTATTAGCTATTCTGGAAGGGTAAGTAGAGGAAGAAGCAGCAGCAGTTTTAAGTACTGTAGAATAAACTGGCTACTGAGCACGTGTCACTGAGTATGATGATAAAGCTCAGGAAAGAGAACCCATCAGAAAACACATGAGCTACTTTCCAGGTGATATGAAAGCAACAACTGAAAAATGAAAACGATGCATATGGGAAGACAAAATAGGCAGTTGCTATAAACTTGACTTAAGATAATACAATCTTGATAAGGAAAGCTTAAAAAAGGCGTGACTAACAAAGCTAAGGATGATAGAAGAGAAATTTTAATGTATTAGGAGCAAATGCAGTGCTCAAAATGCATGGTGGCCTATTGCTGATGATAAAAGTACTGGTGTTGGATATTTCTTAATTTAAAGCAGGTGGGATGATGTACTTGCCGTTCCGTCAGCACCCAGGCAGAACAGTAACGGGACTGAAAATAAGCCCAGACATTTCTCCTAGAACAGCCAGCTGGCTCAGCTGTCTTGCCTTCAATGTGTGCTGGGTACAGACACAGGTCAGTGGGGCAACAGAGGGCAAAGATGACAACCCAGGTAAATATAGGCTGGCTAATCTGACATCCGGGATAGGAATCTGAAAACAGGATCAGAAATCCATTAATAAAGAATTAAAGGCAAACATGCAATTAAAAATCCATCAAAAATAGACCTTGTCAGGCTTAGTAAGTCTAATTATAAAGATGCATCACCTGGCACAGCACTTTAGAGTATATGCAATATTTACAGATAACTATCTACAATATAAAATAACCGATGCACAGGCGCAGTGAGATGGTCTCCCTGCCAGATCTCAAACAATTTGCCACTGTCCTTCAAACAGGTATGCTTCCTGTGAGACGCTGCTTTGATCCCCACTGTTTGACACTTTCATCAGTGATTGAGAAGCACATCTAAAGTCACTCCTGAAACTGCTGGTAAGCAACAGCACGCTGGGAGAACACACAGGGTGACATCCACTGCTCAGTGAGCCAGGCTGGCCAAACAACATCTTAATTTAGCATTCAGCTGCATTAATACGAGGAAGAAAACGTTGTCCACAGGTGCAGGAAAGGGCAGTCTGTGCCTCAGCTATCCCTGAGAAGGCTGAGGGGAGGTCTAAAACTTGGTACATCCGTTGCCAAAAGAGTTAAGACAGTCTGAGGGTAGAAGCAAGGAGGGAGTAAGAATGTGACGCTTTCTGCATAGAACAGAAAGGGGGACAAATCTCAGTGTCGGTTCTGATGTCAAAAAAAGGAAGGTCTGAGACACAAACATTATGGAAATCCTGGAGAAGAGCAACAGGCCCCTTCCTCACTACGCAAACATGTTCGTGGAGGAAAGGCCAAGTACTAAAAGGTTTTTTATTTTGCAGGCAGAGTAAGAGGGAACAAAGGCTGGGAGCTGAGGACAGACAAACCTGCTCGTTACAGTGAGGGTGAGTAACTACTGGAACAAATGAGCAAGGAACTCGTTGGTTTAAGATCACTTACTTATACTCAAAAAATTGTTTTTCATAAAACATTTTTCTCCTGTTAGAGGTCGTAAGCCCAACACATGTGACTCACAACACATTGGCACTGCGCTGGAATTGTGGCCAATTACAGCAGGAGGATGCACCAATTACCTTCCTGGTGGCAGCTGTGATGATGAGTTTAGACATTAAAAAAGATCCCGTAAAAATAAAATGTAAAATAAATGCCATTGTTCAGGCTCTGGACAACGCACAAGGACTTCCTTCAGGCCATTAACTGGAACTTTACCTAGAGGAGAACTTGCTGAAATGGCAGATAACACATTTCAGAGGTTCCTGGTTTGCTGGAGAGCGGCACTTTGAGCAGGTATGACCTAGAGATTCGGTTCCTCAGTACTGGTGTGCTCCATTTCCAGGGACACTCACCCGCCTCTTTCACACAATGCAATTAAATTACAAACACAGTGTGGAAAGCAAATCAGCTGCACTTCTTCCACTTCATTTGTTCTTTCCTTCATTTTAGAAGTCCAGGTACACCGCAGGCATCCAGCAGGGAAGTTGCACGCTTATTTGATGTTATGTTTGCACAGCAGGCAGGCATTTCAGGAGTTTTGTTGTGCTTTTACTTTCCAGAATAAATTAACCAGCCTCCATCCAAGAAGGCATATTTGCAGCCCTCCAGCCCTTCAAAGAGGCAGAACAGGAACAGAATGGAAGAAAGAAAATTTGTCACTCATTTGTAAAAGCAGCAGGTTGCTATAAGCTACTGCTTGTACGTTTGCACAACAGCCACACACTGGTAAGTAACACATACACATAGACTGTGTGTGTAAAGATACCTTTGGTATACCAATTAATTGCTATGTAGAAAATTTAAAGTACCCATAGTAGCTCTGAAGTGGTTCAATTTCTGTATGTATGTAGGTGCGTATATACATTGCAGCTGAGTGAGACCCAAGACACAGACCTCATCTGCTTCACGTCCAGTGGTGCAGGACTAGCGGTAAATGATACAAAAGCCTTGAGGAACTCCTCTCTCCGGTGCCCGGCCCCTATGGAAGGTCCCTCCTGCATCTCCAGAGCCCGTGGCCAGGTGGGCTCCAGGTGCAGACAGGCCGTGCTGCTGCCAGCCCCTCGCCCCATGTTCCGGCACCAGAGCCGGTGACAGCACGAGCTGATGGCTCTGCCTGTCCTGGCCGGGAGTGGCAGCTCCGGGATAGCATGGCTTGGACCCACCTGAGCGGCTGCCTGGGCACAAACCCAGCTTTGAGCTCCAGCCCAGGGCTGCCTCTGCCCAGGGTGCCTCTGAAGCAGCTTGGACATGTTTGCTCCATAGCGTTCCAGGTTTCAGGAAAGATGATTATCACTTATACTAGTCCCAACACTGCCCAACCCAATAAGCCTTCCCTGGAGCTGCAGAGCTCGGTTCAGAGAGCAGAGGGTTTTACAAGTACTGAGCCCACTGGAGCTGTCAGGCTCGGGGGGCTGTGCACCCAACTCCAGCTGCTGCAGCAACACGGGCAGCTCTAAGGATAGATACATAAAATCAATCTATCTTTCTTTAAAACCTCCCACCCACACACCAACCCATTTGCCCAAACTTCATTAATAAAGGAAATTCAGCCTTGCACATTAGAAACTTTACTCAAGTAAGCACAGGATAGTTACAGTTTCAGCACATAGAAATCCTAGAGGCTCGTGGCTGTTACTTACTTAAGTGACATTTTAATTACGCAGATATTACAGGCTGCACAGGCCTTGCTCTGAATTAGGGCTTCTCTGTTCTTTTGACAGTGACATTTTAATTCACACACACTGCAGACAATTTACAAACAGGTAACCACAAAATCAAAACTAAAAACGCAGCAGGACAGAGTTAAATAACAATCAAAACCCTCAACAGCTGCAGAGAGAAAAATCAAAATAAAGCACCAAGAACGTCTTAGCCTGAGAGACCCTTTCTTTGAGACGTATTAGTGTAAAGACTGGAGCTCTATCATTTCAGTCCTTAAGTACACACAGAGAGACTTCCTGAAACAAATTTAAGATGACAACCTACACCCAACAGAGAGCCACCAATAATTATTTCATTAGCTCATGTATTGAAATCTGCATGGAGACAACTGAAAAATCCATCTCCAACATAAACATTTCAGCATCGATATAAAAACCAGTAAGTAGTAATTACAAAAGACACCCCTTCTCCCAAGGCTGAATGAACTATTTCAACAGCACCTATATATATATATGTGTATATATATATATACACACACATATACATACATACAGATACTTCACTGTCTTCAAGGTCTGGTGCACTATGAAGATCTTTTGCAATCAACTTTAACATCACTTATTTGTTTACCATTATGGATATGAATTAATATGGGAAAAGCAAATGTCACTAATTTTATGGTACCATTACAAAGTGTGTGTATATATAGGTACAAAATTTCCTTGTTGCCTTCAGAAATGTGAATACAAAGTAAACAAACTGTGGTGTAAGGGTGGCCTGAGGTTAATTGGCTGATATTGCTATAAGCAAGACAAAAAAAAAAAGCAAATGCTTCAAATGGATGTCCTGCAAGTATGTTATGTGTGTTATTTCTAACACCACCCCCGCCACGGGAAGGACTCAAATAAGGCAAGAACTTCACAAACCAAACCAACAGAAATACCAGGCCTTTATTACAAAGAAAACCGACTCCAGAGCAGAGACTGGCTTGCTGCCATGCCTGCTGCCAGTCACACCCACCTGCCGAGTGGGGGAAGCGCTTCTGCCGGATTCATTAATTCCCCAAGACACTATGAGGCCTTGTTCTTGGCTACAGGTGCGTGAGCATTTCATTCAACCCAATTGCTTGCTAGAAATTTTGTTGGCAGCATTGAATGGGCCAAAATAATGAAGCTGACTGTTGGACAAGCCAAATGCCGCAAGGGAAGAAAAACAATTAATTAAAAAAAGTCACACACTGTTATCACTAAGAGAAGTCAAACGACTTGCTTTACATCCACATTGTAAATAATTTCACAAGCATGGAAATGAATATGCTTGAGTCTTATCTTCACTTGAGGAGCGTGAAGAACATTTGCTGAATTCTGTTACTGGTACGTGCAAGCACACAGTCACGAAGCCTGAAAGCCAGCAGAATGAGATTAGATCTATGCTATCTATTGTTGTTTGGATTTTGAACAAAATTGATGGAGTATGAACCAGTTGATGAATCTTTTTTTATCTGGAAATTTTCAGTTGACAGGCCAAAGGGGCGAAGAACCAAATTCCCAAGATCCTTCAGTTTGCCTGCAGTGAAAAGGAGAGATAATACATTAAGTATGAAGCAGATGGAAAATTCCCATTGACAGTCCAGCTCTACTAATTTATCTACAAACTTAAGGTAAATGCTGTGCAAATCTCTGCTGTTTGTTGGCTATTTAGGTTCTTAACATGAATTTAAAGACTCCCAATGGTGGAGATGTAGTTACTGTCAGCCTTGGGGTTGCAAACAGATCAGCGAGTGGCTGCAGACCCTCCTGGTTCAGCGGTGCCAGCTCTGCAGAGCACCGAGTTTCCTCAGTTATAGGCTCTCGAGGCACGAGAGTTTAACACCACGATGGTGTTAACACCACAATGGTCTCCCATATACTTACACTTGGATATAACTCTGATAGCTGCCGACATTAAGTTTTCTAACACAAGGTTCTCAGTTCTGGTCATTTTTGCGGCAGCTACAGTTCTATGAACAATCAAGTATTTATAACTGCCCAGTTTCCTGGGCTACGGAATGAAACAATGAAGGTTCAAACCGCTCATTGTAATCACTAAAAATCCCTTTCTGAAGGTGTATATTGATATAAAGAAAAATGAAACAAATTCTGTTTCTGCAAAGAAACTGTATTTGCACACTAAGCAGCCATTTTGCCTCCAAAAAACCTCATCATGATTTCATGTGCTGTGACATCATTAACTCACTTTCAAAACTACAGTTCTCCAGGACTAATTTACCACTGCTAAGAGCTCTAAGCAACTGTTATTTAACAAGTAAATATACATAGGGTGTGACAATAAAATGTAAAGGCTATCAATATATCATATCAATTTCAAAATCTAAAATCAATTCATACATATCACACGTGCTTTCTGACTAGAAAATGAATCTTGCTACCAGCCACAAAAGGGGAGGGACAACAAAATGACATCCTTTTAAAAAACGTCATATCTGTATAGAGATGATAGCAAAGATAAAATGCATAACATGAAACAAGAAGCAGAGGTAACAATTTGCATGTTGGCTAAACACAAGCGAAGTGCCATGCCAAAGGAGGGAGACGGTCAGCTTTCCAAGAAAAACATTTTCCTCCTGGCTTTAATGCAGAACTGTAGCTTCCCAAGGAACAAACAGGAGAAGTTTGGACAAGTGGAAGCTTACTCTCGGTTTGCACCCATATGCTGCACATCACCTTTCAAAAAGCCTTCTGCATTTACTAGATCTTCAAGGGAATGGATTTTGTTTTGCTGGGAGTTTTGTGTGTGCACATGGTGGGGAAAAAGTGACAACAACAATAGCTGGCAGATGGAAAATCCAGTTAAGCAAGTGGAGCGGCCACAATCACATAACTCAAATGTGCAAAGGCCACACCTATTGCTACTGCCATGTGTGTGCTTTCCACGAGCCACCTTCAGTCAAGAGAAACGTCTGTTGTTCTCATCATCTTTGCCTTTATTTCTAAACTAATGTTAGAAACAAAGTCATGTGCACACTTACAATTTAGTGTCTTTGCTTTTCTTCAGTTCTTTTGTTTGAAAACCCCATTTCTGCCCAGCAACACAATCACAGCTATGGCTATTAAGTCAGTCTCCTCACTACGATGCACCAGCCGCAGTGTAGTTCAGGCTTTGCTGCTGCCACAATGAAGCAGCAACTTCACAGCAGTGCCAAAGTACAGAAACCTAAGGAGCAAAGCCGCATGTGAGCTCTTTACAGAAAGAGGCGAGCGGTATTTATGTTGCACATACAGAGTACAAACAGATCAAGAGATTTGCTTGGTGTGACACTGCAGGCCTGTGACGTGCTCACAACACAAACTGTAGCCAAGCCTCAACGTGGCCCATGGAAGTGCATCCCTCCTCTTACAATCTGGCAACAGTTCAAGTCAGGTTGGACACCACCACCATAAACCAAAATACGCTATTTTTTCAATCACATTTCCAAAATTTAACTGGGGGCAGGGGAGCTTTTTTAAACACATTCACAAAAGAACAAAACCAAAAACACAAACAAAGAAAACCCCAAAACAAAACAACCCAAAAAACCAAAACCACCCCCCCTCCAAAAAAAACAACAAACCAAACCCAACTAACCAACAACAACAGAAACCACACACACATACACATGAAAAAAAACACCCAACCCCCAAAAAACCACAAACAAACCATCCCCCCCCACCAACCAAACAACAGTTGGGGAAAAATGTCAACAATTTATCCAAACAACTCACTCCTACATAAAGAAAGTATCAGCATTACTGCAGCACTCCTAAGTACACCAAAGTAATTAAGGTCTCGCATCAAAGTGCTGGCTCACAACTGGGTATCTTTCAGAGATTTGTGTAATTATTTTAAAGCAAGACTGGTCTTTGAGAGTCAACACGGCAATTCTGGGACCTTACAAAGGAAGACAGCCTTACACTCCCAAAGCACCTAGTTGGTGAGACAGAACTCCTCTTCAATTTGATTTCGGTTTTGCCATGTGGATTAACAGATGAGGTGGTTGAGTGATCTGGCCAAAGTCATTCCAGTGAGGGGCTCAGCTGGGATCAGCTTCTTTGTACTGGTGGTGGGTTATTTCTAAGATACACCCTGTTTAAACTAAGTTAACCATTAAGTTTGTAACGTTATACTGCATCCTAAAAGCGTTTCGGTTCTCAAACTATAAAGTTGTTCATAGCATCTCTATGACTGGGGTGAATAGTTGCTATTGTACTTCTAGACAACCATTTGGCCATTGCTCAGCTCCAGGTTTGGGGTGAGAAGTGTCTTTGTGTCCCGGTGGCAGAACCCGCAGGGCCTGGCGTGGCACAGCCGGTTGTGAGCAGCCCGTGCGTTGTGCGGGCGCTGCAGCTGGCTGGGGCAGGCGGAGGAGCTGGCTGGGGCAGGCGGAGGAGCTGGCCCTGCTCAGGAGACTCAGAAACGTCTTTTCTCCCCAGAGTTGGTACGACTGCTCTTTTCTGGTCACACTAGAGCCAGTAAACACACAACTGCCCTGGTATTCTCAGCTGCAGCGAGGCCATGTCTGGGGGAAGCTAAAGACTATGTTTAATACTTGATTCTTCACCTCGCTGTGAATGAATAATTAAAACAATACAGTCATAGGTCACCTTCCTGCTCTATCACTTACATCCACATACAGCAACGCCTTTTGGTGCAGCCACATTTAATAAATGGCTAATGAAGTAGAAGAAAGCGTTGCTTTTTCCGGGAACCCCAGCCCAAAGTACTGCTTCTGCTGCCTCTGAGCACATAAACCCACCATTGTAGGAAAGCACCATTTCCTCTTCCCCCACTCCGCTTTCATCCCTAA
The DNA here is from genome assembly GCF_037038585.1 of Patagioenas fasciata. NCBI lineage: Eukaryota > Metazoa > Chordata > Aves > Columbiformes > Columbidae > Patagioenas > Patagioenas fasciata. The sequence goes on along the minus strand of NC_092533.1, from coordinate 11,638,031 downwards.
ATTAAGATCTGTAGCTGAGTCCAATGTCCCCTCCCCCAGAGAGCAGCTCTCCCCAGGCAGAGCTGGGCTGGGGCAGGAAGGAGCTGTGGCACGGTGACTCAGGCGCAGAGCTCCCCGCAAACACAGCAAACACACCTCCTCCTCTGCAGGACTGTACTTTCATCATCTTGTCCTTTATATCTCAGACACGCCAGGTCTACTTTTCACCTGCAACTCCAGCATGCTAAATTTCTTCAGCAAAGCAATATTCAGAGGTTAAAAGGAAAGCTAACTGGTAAAAATCAATTTAGGGCTCAGAAGTCTGTGATTCATTATTCACCTAAACTTGCAATGGAACAGCCCCTTGCAAAAGGCAGATGCACAAAAAGATTTCTCATGATTTACATTAAGATGTAACAGCCAAAATGAGCTGCTATTCAGTCTGCCTGGCAGTAATTTTAGTATAGTTGCTAGCGTTCAAGTGGTGCTTGGATGTTGAAAAGCCGTATATTGTTTGTGTTAAGAACTTTTTTTGGATAAAAGACAAATTTCCTGATGAAGTCTCATATTTGTATAACTTTCTGTATGATCAACAACATTTCTTAAGCAATTAAAAGAGCAAAGGCGAATCCTTTTCCCTTCCCTAAATGGTAAGTGAGGACTGAACTGAAAGTGACTGTACATTAGCTCTAATTTGAACCACTTAAAGTGACCTCCCCATATACAGTACTGGGATTTAGCAGCTTAATTGCAAATACAACATGTCCTGCAGTACTAAAAAAAAAACCAAACAACCAAACCTCAAGACCAAAAACCAAACCAACAAACAAACAAAGCAACAGCAACAATAAAAACCAACCAACCAAAAACCAAAAACCTCCCCCCCGACCTCTAATTATTTAGGCACTAAGCCTAATAAATATCTTTCTTGATCTCACGTAGCTGGAAAAATCCCTTATTGGCAGAAAGGCTCCGATACACCTTCCCATAACAACACTGATAATCAAGTACATTTCATTATTTTCTGCAATGCACTCATTTATAACTTAAGCTGAAAATCCCAATAGTTTGTAATTAGATTTGATGAACTCCATGTGTGTCTGACGGGTTACACAGATGGCATATGTTCCACCCCATGTTTTTTATATCAAATATACTTGGCTCCCCTGCAGGAAAAGGTATGTTTGTCACAGCCCCAAAGCTGCTAAACCTTTCTAAAACTATTCCAAACTTCCCCCTGTTCTGACACCCTCTCCCCAAAGGAGCTGGTCCCAGTTATCACAGGAATTGCAGTTTCTCTAAGCCAGACTGGCTTGTTGCACAATCGGTGGAAATCTTTGGCTTTTACGTCAGAAGAGAAATAAAAAAGAACAGAGAAATGGTCAGTATATGTTGACATCTGTGCTGCAAGTTAAGCTTTCCTTAATGTGAAACTCAGTTCATGCTGAGCAAACTTCAGTGGCAAGTGGCAGCACTAACCTGCACAGCTGAATAGAAAATATGAAAGTAATTTAAATACAAATGTCAGCTTTGGGAAAGTTAGATCCTTGCAGAACACAAAGCAGAAATGAACTCTGGCAACAAAACATGCTTTTTTTCTAGTGATATCAGCTTCGCCAATCACATGCACTGCCACTTGCACAGAAGAATTCATAGTTAGGTAGTCTGGAAGAAAAATCCAGCCAAGAATGTGTACTCTGACTTATTTACACACAATCGCTTAAGAAGTGGTTTCAGCTTCTGACAAACTATGTGGTAATGAGCTGCAGCGCTGGAAAACAGGAAACACACTTGGGGAAGGAGGACGATGCACTCCATTTACTTGGTTTGTTCGTACACAGCTCCAGTTTTCATGACAGTGTTAGTTGGCTGTACCAGGACATGCAAGCCTGTTTGCAACACTAGGTGGGTCTAATTCAGCCTCCTCACAAACAGAACTGAAACACTGTACAAATCAACGTAAACATGAAGACTTGAAGTGTAGGTTGGAAGTGCTACAATAAGAACCAAATTTATTTCTTCAGACACAAGATCAAACATGCTCAGTTATTACAGCTGGTTGACTTATTTTACGTAAAGGTTTAGCGAAAACCCTGTTTTATGCCTTTCATGGGAATGTTTCCTTCGAAGGGCTACTTGCAGGGCAGAGCAGTCTGTCTGTTTCAAACCATTTTCTCTTGCTTTTACATGCATCAATTAAATTGATTTAGAAGGTATAGAGTATTTATTTATTTGAATTTAACCAATAGCCTTTTTTGTGAGGGAGAATTATTTAGCTAGAACTTACTGTAGGTGAAAACAAGCAATAGAGAACTTCAAAAAAATTAAGAGTTTAGCTCAACACAGAACAAGTATTTCCTTGCAGACTTACCTTCTTCACATTTTCTACAAGAGATTTTACTCATGCATTTTATTTTTCTAGTAGACTATGAAAGTTCTATGTACACACCACTTACCTAACATTTCTTTCTTTAATTTTTCATTCCGCTCTTCAATTTGTCTTGGTAGTCGCTGTGGAAAGAGAGAAAAACTGGAATCAGACCCATGCTTTCAATAATACTGTAAGCTAAGCTTATGGAATTTTCGGACACATATCCAGGATACGCTGTTTACAGTTTAAAAGGAATCCTTATGTCAAACCACACTTTCATCTGATTTCGGAAACCTGTAATTCATCCTGTGACATCAGTTCACATAAACAGTTAAGTCATAACTTGTAACTGCAGGTTTCATCCAGGCGCACGTTTTAACTGCAGAGAAACACACCCGATCTGATCGCTTGGAAATTTAACTGAAAAGCTTATGGAATTTAAGAGACTTACAATTAAAGTATATTTTAGCCCTGTTTCCACTGCTTCATGCATTAAATTCTGTAAGAGAGGCCAGAGGAACTAAGCAAGCGCAGTATTTGACTTCTGAACCTAAACACAGGTGTAATGAGGAAAACATCCATAAAGTCAGTTCTCAGCAGCATCGCACCTGAGGGAAATCCACCCTGTGAAAACACAAAGATCCGCTAAATACAAATATTTTATCAGAAGATCACTGAATTAGCTGTCTATGAACTTCAGGACATAGTTTAATGAGTAGCATCTTATTAGGCAATAAATGCACAGTTCTATGGACAGGGCATCCCAAACGGGGCCTGGATCTGGGAGTTCAGGGGAGGAAACTCCAACAGTTCATGCTGGGCAAGGTACTGCTCCAAGGAACAGTTCATTAATGTGCTTTTTCCCGCCTCAGAACTGGCACCAGCGTTAAAATCTGTTGCACTGTCAAAAACCCACCACGTTTCTAAAGAGCATTCTGTAACTGCACGGTCTGTGCATTCCTAATGATCTGAGATTCCCATTTCTGCCTAGAACAGCCGTGACTTATCTTCCATCCTTACACGGCACTAGTGTTTCGCTATATGATCGCAATGATAATTTTTAATATAACTTTATGTTCACTACAACTAAATTTACCGTTGTATCATTTAAATTTTGCATTTTCTATGCATCAGTTAAATACAATATTAAAACAAAATGCATTATGAATGATAGTTATTTTTATACATCTTTTTCATATGTTTCAGAAGTACTATTTTAAGCTTTTAAACTATGCTTATTACTGTGTAATTCTGGCAGTTCAACATGCAATTATGTGCATAACTATGCTGTCTCTTCTTGTGGGGGTCATAGCAAATAAGACAGACATACTGTAGTGGTGCTATCAGTAAATTAATTGCAGTTGCAGAGTATGGTAACAGGTGTGGAATTCACTCCTGATACACTTCCCTTATGATAATTGGTTTCTCAACATAGTTAAAGAATTCATTTCCTAATCTTGTTCCTTCCCGTCATTTACGTCTCCAGTCACCACGGATAGGTTTGTCATCCTGCTATCATTGCCACACTGAAATAAGATGTTCACCTCAAGAAAGAGCCCATCGATGAGGTCGCCTGGCTATTCCTCTGCTCTTCAGAGCAGAATACACTGGTAAACGCAAGAAAAGACAACTAATTTTCTACAGTGGTTGGGAAGAGAGGTGATACACCCTAGAAAAAACCCAGAAAACTGAGTACTGAGGAATACAATGTAGACACCAGCCCAGGCCCAGCATCACCACCAGTGAGCCAGACCTAACGAGCCCAGTCAGACCCCATCTGACTCCTGCTGACCCAGAGGGGCTTATTAGGCTGGGTGTAGATCTGGACCCGAGCTGCCTGCATGAAAACATGTGCAGATATCCCCAGGCTCCGAGTTCAGTTTGCATTGTGGCTGCGAGATCTGCTGAATCTTGGATGAGCTTGGTGTATATGGAGCATCTTTCTCACATTTGGACATCAGGCTTTAGCAGGAAACAAAGACAAAAATCCTTGATCTGAAATACATACTCCATGTTTTGTCTGTCTGAATACTACTGTTCCAAACACTCAGCATTTCTCACTCCAGAAATGTATTTGCAAAGTTAGTTATCTATAGAAAGGTGTCTGTAAGGCCAGCTATTTGTCTGGTGTCTATGATGCTCATCTCAAAGTACAGCTTCTTTTGGTAATCCCTCAAAAACCGCATTGAAGCTAAAATTCACACAACACTGTTACACACCTGCTAAAAACAAAAGCTAAAGATTGATACTACATAATTAAACACTTTTGGGGTAAGCATTAATAGGATTGTTTGACCACAAAACATTATAATTTCAATCTGTTTAATTTGCCATTGAAGATGTCAAAAATAACTAAAGTGTGTGACACTAGGATTTAAATCAAAACTCTAGCATTCTACTCCTGAAATATAAACAGTACTGAAATTTCAGAGCAGCTACCAAATCAGGAATCAAAGCAAAGAACTACTGTGTATTTAATATTTTTAAGCTGTCATTTAACAAGACTGTGACATTCCCCCTAAAGCAGTATGTGAAATATTTTCTGTGCACGGGAACGAGAAAGATTAACAGTGAATGAAGCAAATTTGCAGATTCTCTTGATGCATCATTTTCATGACCAGTGAGGAGGAAAAAAATGCTGTGGTATTTCTGCAAAGTGCAATGCACTTCGCCTTACAAAAAAGCAAAGATTCTTAGTCTCCCACATATTACATATGTTAACCATGCATATGGAGTCAACATTATAGCTGGAATTGTTTCTTTATTATGAAATGTAGACATCTATTGTGAATATTTTTAAAAGGGTGAAACTAGAAGTCAGTTATTTCCTTAACAATTTTTCAAGAGAGGAGCTTTAAGCTTCAGTCTCAAAATACTGCTTTTACCCGGAAACTTGACAAAGAACAGGACTGACTCAGGGCAGAATGTCCTAAATACCACTGCAGTGTAAATTGAGGGCATTTTGTACAGAGTGTTCTGCACCACATGTGAGCTTAAAGCCCCTGCCTAGAAAACGAGGTCAAGGAGCAGAAGGTATACGAAACAGTCAACCTCTGTACTTCCCAGCTATGAAAATTTAGAATAAATTACTGATCATTCTAAAACATTCCTGAAATATGGCCAGGAAGAAAGCAGCACTCCTCATGATTCTCTTCTAGCCCAAACCTCCACTGGTTACTGAGCAAGGGCTCTTTAGTGACATTATTAGAGACATACTCACTGAAAGAAAATTGTGGTTTTGCAATAGGTATAAAGGACATTATCTATGTTTTCACAGGGTTCCAATCAGCTAAAACATATGTATTTTAAACACCCTATATTTTGTACCAACTACTGACAGTGTTCCCAAGGCTTAATCTGTGGAGTCCTGACTGGTGGTTCATGACAACGTCTGATCTTCACAGTTGTTCTTTGTATGATGAGCTGCTAAAGTGCACTCCTTACACACCATTGTACCAAGGAACTGGCTAGATTACACTAGGCCTCACTCTGCTGCTCATCTAGTGCCAAAAGGCTACAAGCTCCAGAAACGAAACCCCATCGTTTCCTTTAAAACTGTCAGCAGACTCCTTGGCTGAATTCCTGGATCAAGTAATCCAGCCTCAGCGAGCAGGCTAGAAACAAGGCCAACACAAATACTCCTCTAGACTGTGATGGACCCATCGTATTCACTACCCATGCATTAAGGATGTTTGACAAGCTTGTCACTTATGAAGCCATTGCCAAGAGGCAGGTGATGAAGTGCTCTCCTGCTTTCAGCCAGATGCAGGCACAAGTAAACTGTCTCACAGTAAACTGTGTCAGCGGGTGCTGCCCAAAGGTTCGGCCCCAATTCCTGCACTGCCTTGATAACGTCTTGTTTCCTTCTCACTGGCATTTGCAGCAGGACTTGTCTGACTGCAAAAAGATACAGCAATAAGAAGTAAACGATCTGGAGCTTTTTGATCGCTGGCTTTTTTTACTCGCTTGTTGGTGTTTTTCCCTTTAGAGTCCCGTACAGAACCAGCCATCCCCAAGGTTGGACATGAGCCGGGACCTGTGCTCACACAACAGGACAGCTCTGTGAGCAGCAGGTCAGTTCAGCAATTTGTGAAACCATACCCTTACCACTCGCAGGAGTTACACACTCACACAGAATATTTTTCTGCCATCACTGCAACTGATCCAGTCCCAAAGGAAGTAATTTCAGACAAGACTTCTTGGCTAATATGCTATAAAAGCAGTTTCTAATCTGTCACAATACCAGAGTATGGAGAAAAGGGGGAAAAAAATAAATAAAAACCTCACTACTGATGATTTATTTTCCCAAATGGAGAGTTAAAACAATTAAACCTAAGCCTTTCAAAAATATTTCTGCATCAACATATTCTAAGTGGTTTTAGAGGTAATTTTGCATGTGAAGTAAATGATTTTCTTTTTCTTTATGCGGCAGAATATGTTGCAGGTTCACTGATGTGAAGCCGAACTAAAATAATGACACCCTCTGAAAATTTAACCAGATACAAATCAAGTCAAGTATTAGCATACGGATTCGGGTGCCCAACTAAGAATTACATTTTTAAATTGCATCCATTTGCCTTAAAATGGAAGTAAAGAATAGTTCAACTGTTGTTTTCCCTGCAGAAGCTCATCAGCTCTTTCCAGGTGCTCTGGTGCTTGCAAAATTCACCTACCATGATCTGAAGCTCTCACTTTGATAAAAAGTGACCACCTCTGTACCACTTACGGCAGCTCCCTTTCATTAGTACGTGTTCCTTCAAAACCACAGGCTGGCTGGCCACATCTCTACTGCATTTGTCATTTCAAAACAGCCTTCATAACCTCTTTTCAAAAATGAGAAGAGTAAGCAGCCCATAAGAGGAGCTTTCTGCACAAAATAGATTCCCGTTCTTGCCACCGTGTGAAAAGACCCTCTGAATTTGTCAAATCCACAGCTATTTCCCACACTGAGCATTACCGTACTAAATATCACTAGAAAAATCACTTCCTGCTGGTATTTTACACACAGAGATACTTAAAACCTCAAATCAGCAGGCTGTGGCAGTGACTTTAAATCCCCATTGAGCAGGGATTATTTACATGTTAGACTGGGGTTTCACAAGTGCTGGGGTTTTTACCTTTTTTCATCCAAGCTGACACATCCTAAAGGCCAAGGAAACTTGCAAGAAATGTTTTATCCTGAACTATATGTAAATTGATTACAAGTGGACACTGGAATACAGTACTAAGCTGGAGAATTGTTTTTAGAAGGAAGAAAGTAACAGAATCAGGAGGTGCTTTTTTCTTCACATGAAAGGGTGTTTGAAGATTAATAGCAGACTTCAGTCACTATTAGTAAAATACTGAAAGTGGCCAATATGCACACAAGACATAGCAAAGTATTTGAACAGAAAGCAGTTAAATCAAGAAACAAAAATATCAATATTTTGAAGTAGCTACAAACATAGATACAAGACTGATGGAATCCTGTCTCTGCCATTCTCAAAGTCATCCAATCAAGTCATCAAAAAAAGTAATTATTTTATAATTATGCCATAAAGGCATTCGACTGCACATTTACCAGTCAGAAATGTAATTCTACTTAAAGAAAAACAGATTCCCAATAATTAGGCAGCTAGCAAGAACTGTATTATAGGGTTCTTGTGTTCTCATCTCCACAGTGCAGATCCTTAGTGAAATGATGGCTGCTAAAGTGTAGCAGTGGTTCAACCTTTCCTAACACATGCATAAAAACAATTGACAGCCTCAGAAAACTAGAATGAAATGTGCGTGTGTGTGTGTGCGTGCACTGTTCAACAGCTAAATGTGTAATTACATGCTTACAGCTCAGAACACACATCTACTTTCACTCATTTTACAAAAGTAAAAAGAGGAATATACTTTATTGTAATGGAAGCTGTGGCAGTTGATGTAATCTTGATGTCAAACCACACTGAGAAAAGCACTACACTTTCAGACTTGACAAAAAAGTTAGCCCCGCTGCAGTATGTGAAGCTGCTTGCATAAACAGCACTGAATATTTAGAATAGGAAAGAAAAGACCTTGGTTTAAAGTTATGCCAAAGTATACTAAAAAAAGGCTTACCATGCAAGCTTCTCTGGCTTGATGAACTGATGGGTCTTTTTCTAGGACTGCCTTGTAATCTTCCAGCGCTTCATCTAGTTTTTCCGTTTTTTCATATAGTTCTGCTCTCCTCAGCAAAGCTCTAATATAGTTCGGGTCTAATTCCACTGCTAGAAAACAAAAACAAAGCACAATATTTTACTTGAAACATGTCTACACCCCTCAAATTAATTCTTAACTGTATATTAAGTTCTTAATTGTTACCTTTATATTGTAGCCTAGAAACAAGCACGGTCACAGTTTAAGTCATAATTCAGAAAGGCATATATCTGCCTGTGAAAGTCTAATGCAAATGATCCTATTTCATTTAACATCTACAATCCATTGCAGACAGAAGAGATTTGTAATGCACAAACATTTAAAATTTATACTACTATATATGAAGAGATTCTAAGTGATGGTTCAGAAATTTTGAGGACCTGTAAGATATTTTTCAGCTTCTGTACATTTAATAAGTATATATTATTTGATTACAGCTAAAGTTTAATGTACCTAAAGATATATATATTAGACAAAACAAGGGTTTCCCGGTTTATCTTAGTTCAGGTTGTGACAAACTCCAGGAGAACTACTGGTGTTCTGAACTGACTCCAATATCAAACACTCAAAATTGGGTTGGGAATCCACAAATGGTAATGCTAGCTCTGTAAGTTAAGAGGCATACTGATTGAATTTAAGCTTTTCCTCTCTTTATTCCCTTGGCAGCCATGACCATGTTAATGCGGTTAAGACTGAATGCTAAACCTGCAAATAATAATTTCTCAATAATTTCTTCATCCATTTTTCATCACAGAAAAAGGGAGTATGAAAGACTGCCCATTTCATATTTACTAATCCATTAAAATGGTTCTTAGGACAATTAAATCTAGGATCACCTAGCTAAATATTCTATTTTTTCCTTCTGGAAGGACAAATACAATGCTACAGTCAGCAAGTTGCAGGTTAGTGTGAATTGCTCTGCTGTGCTCCAAGTGTTGCATTGCAGTTTGTAAGCCAAGTCCTCGGGGAGTGTCAAGCGATGGCAGCTTCACGTCTCACTGCTGCAAAGCACAGATTCCCTTTCAGCCACTACAAAATTAGCAGAACTGTTTTTCAAAATGCACCACCACCAAAACAAAGCAAACCCCCAACGTGACAGAGTCCAGCTAGATTCTGTTACCTTCAAGAATACTTTTAGCATGTACGAACTCCTATTTACTGTACAAGCAGTACTGGCACGCAGCCATTGGATTAGTTTTCTGATCGGTAATTTGGATTTTTTTTTCCCCAGCTGTCATGGGGAGTTTAACAAATATTCGAGCATGTGTGAGTGGGTGGAAGCAATAAGGCAATGCACAGCTGAAACGATTTCACCAGAACTTACAGAGAGAAAGCTACACAGGACAGGAACAGGAGAGCATAAGCCCTTGTGGCAAAGCAAAAGCCCTGCATAAAAAGGACCTGATAACTTTTAGTTCTATAAGGCCTCACAGTTCTTTGGAATCTGGGATTAAACCAAGATTTGGGGGGTAAAGGCAGATGGAAGTGGGTTTAAAATAGTAGGTGTAAGGAAACAACTTCCATAATAAAAATACTTTCGTATTAAAAAGAAGTACAAATGACAGCCTTATTGGCACAAGAGAATAGAAAGTACATTATTACAGACAGGAGAAGTTTGATATTTGTAAAATAAATAACATAAATAATTCTAGATTCAAATGTCTTCCACCACAGTTTTCTGTAAGTTCTTTGAAGACCCTTATGCCCAAAATTACTGCTCTGCAGCAAGGCACTAACGGGTGTAATTAATGTACAAAAGATCTGGCACAGGAGAAGCACACAAAAAAGTCATACCTTTGCTGCAGTCATTTAGGGCAGCTTCTGTCTTGTCCTGGAACACAAAATGGTTTTGTTATATTTAAGTCATATTCCTCGGGAAACAGATTATTTGCAATTGCAAGCAAAAAGGTTTGTCTGGTGTTCCAAGGAGCTGGGATGCTCATGTAATCAAGGCTTTTCATACCATTGCTTCTGATGTAAAGCTCTTTACCAGCGATTAGCTGCCAGTGTTCAAACCACCCGGCTGCCCCACTAATCGCTCTGCCCTCGGCAGCCACCATCAAACAGCTGAGTCACATCTGCAGGCCCTGGCTTAACTGAGCTACCGCTTTTCTACCCTTGTCAATTAATTAAGGGGTTGGAATAGACGGTTCCCAGGACTCCCAGATAAATTCTTGTCTGTACAAGCTAAGACATTTGGAAAGCAGGCACTTTACTGCCTTTAGCACTAATACAGCTTTCTCCACAGGGGCCAATGCATGAGACTTCCTGAAGTGGGAGGGACAAGATCTGAGTGCACCCGCACTACCACAATTAGGAGATGAAAGTCAAGCAATCTGCTTATAATGAAACAAGAAAAAAAAAGGAGAAGAGCTGAGACAGAGATCCTATTTTCATCCAAAATAAAAGGGCTTAATTTTTTTTTAAAAATCAGGCTGTGCCATGCTTCTGTTGTTGATCTAAGTAGTAGTGATCTTCCTACACCCAAGCACCCAGTTTCTCCTCCATTAAACAGAAGCTGTCTCACAGAAGAATGCCTCACAAGCTTTTACTGCAGTGCAAAGCAAATGGGTACAGCAGGTATGAAAGAATAAACTGAATGGGGACGTTATTAATAACATGTATCTATTTTCAGAGTAATGTATTGGTCTGTCAGGTTCCACCAATCTACACTGGTGAGATACACCAGTTTTGCACAGCTTGTTCATCATCTCAGGCTCCTTTGGGGACTACTGGATTAGTTTCCCAGGGATATGAATAGTTAACATCTGGATTGTGAGGAGGTTTTTCAGTTTACAGCTTTCGTATTTGAAAGGTTCTAGCTTCTGTTATTACAGATTTTACCTCATTTTTCCCTTGTCTGCTCAAAGAATTCAGTATCTCAACAGCAAGGTAGATAATTCTAACCAAACAAGAATACTCTATGCTGAGTAAGAATTTATTTATTTATGCCTAAATATGGCTGTAAGGTGCATTTCTAAACAGAGCTGCATCTGTCTCAACAGTGGAGGAAAACTGCAAGAAACTGCCCTTTGCAGGAGGGCAAACTGAGGATAGGGGAAAATGCTATTTTTCTGTAACAATTTAATCTTAAAAACAAAGGCAACAATAGGGAGTAATTTCTCCTGAATTCTCAGTATCTTCTGTTTCTAAAGAAGTGAAGTTTCTGTTCAGACAGATTGTGTTCTACGCCTTCCATGCTACTGAACTGCACTGGTGATTCTGGTAACAGCTGGGGACCCTTCCCTGGTCAAGGAAAACAAAACATACGAAGAAAGCTGAAGCCATTCTATCCAGACTGTGCTATATAGGTTGGTCCTACTACAGAGCAACTCTGAAAAAAGCAGACTAACTGAATTCATAAAGTCACAGCTAGGAAGTCCTGCTTATGCCTCAAAGCATTTGAGCCAATTAAATGAAGAGAAGTATGTAACAATCCAGGCTTTTAGAAAAAACACTCGCTAGCTACCGTCTAATGCATGGTCTGCATGTCCTAACCATGCTTAAAGAGATCTGTTCCATGTGAACTTGGAATTTCACTAAAATAGAGAGAATGAAAAACAAAAGATCAGTGTTTTAAACATAATGCAGCAGAGCAATTTTGAACAGCTGTTCCAATTGCAACTGACAGGTTTGTGTTCATGCTCAGCAAAACCAAGCATACCAGCATTTCCACAGGGAGCATGCTCTCTCATGCTCTGAGCAAGCAGCAAAACCTGCAAACAACTTTACTTCTTTGCCCTCCTTTATGCACCCCTAATGATTTCATTATTGCATTTGTCATATAATCAATACATGGTTTCATAAAATAAAAAGAATATTCACCTGTTTGAGTTTTGCGGCAGCTCTGTTTGAAAACAAAACAGCCCTGTCTTTTTGGAAGCAGGCTGGACATATCTGCAGGGCCTTCGTGTAAGAGTCTTCTGCTTCTCCATAGTCTGCAGAAGCAATAGAAAAAAAACAAAACAGACCATTCATTTCAAATGCCAGCACTGTCAGTGAACCACATGTCTAAGATTTCTTTGGAAACATTTCTCAATATGTGATGCAGTATTAAACCAGAATCAGTAGCTGCACTCAGAAAAGTGCATTACTAAGTAGTACATAGATCGACGACAGTTAGTTACTTCAAAATCAACACCCTTGTAAAAACAGAAATATAGTCTTGAGCTTAATGTAACAAGTGCAGCATGATGCGCATATAATTCTCATATCTGAAATGGTTTCATTCTATCTGAGCACCAGCCTTAGAGGTAGAATCTCTTTAGATTAAGTGTATCTTTGAACTGATAGGAAGCATGTGCTGAAATATGTCACTGCAATGATACCTGTTCAAAGTAGCTACAGAGATATTTTATTTGCCACATCATCTTTAATGACTGACTTGAAGGTCAGTCACCACAAACCCGTTATCACCTGAAGGTCATCCAGCATCAAATCTGGTCTAAAGCAAGGAACAGTGGTAAAGCCCACGGGATTATTAAGTTATTCATTTTCTAACAAAGATAGAGTCAAGAGTGAAAAGGCCCTATGCTGACTATGAACGATGCTCTGCCAGCTGACAAGTGCATTGCCCTCAAAATAGAGCAATTCTTTCTGTGCACATTATCTGGTGACCATCCAGGTGCTAAAAGGATGTGCATTTCTGATTAGCAAGCACTTTGACAGCCACAGGTATACTGAAAAGCTCTGTCAAAGAATTTGTCAAGAAGATGCTATGGATGAGATCTCACAAGATGATTCAGCCACCATTACAGGCTTGCTGCTGCTTTCATGGTCTGAGCAGTTCCCTCTGCCTGCCCTGCTGCCGGCCTCAACTGGTCCGTCATTCCCCAGGAATCTCTCAGCTCACAGCAGCAGAGCTCCAACAGGAAGGCCCCTGGCTGGCCAGCAGGGGCTGCTTCTGGGAAGGGGAGGTTACTTGTTTGTGTCCCTGCTGACCGAGGAAAGTATGAATCAGCATTTCCTCATTTCTTTGTGAATTCCCTAGCCACCAGAACATTAAATGAAAGGCAGGTATCAAAATCACTTCCCCTTTTATGTTTTTAAATTTAAAACATTGGTACAGATATTTATTACTGACCTCAACCCCGCTGGTGTGTATTAACCATGTTCAGAATATGTCCAGTTCTGGCATAAGATAGAAATTTACATACCTCTAGATTTTTTAAAAATATATGTATTTGAGTGTACACCTCTATACATACACATGTAAATCTCTCTACATAGATGTATGTATAGAGATGTATATATGTGTATAAAAGTACATATAAGTATATATAGAGGTCTGTATATACCAATATACAACATATATTAGTATATATATTCTATATAATACTACTATATATATACACTATATAATATTATATATAGACACTATATAATATTCATACCTAAATAAAATGTACAACAGACAAAATCAGTGGCCAAAACATGGAAATGTACGAAGGTACAAGAGGGCTACTGAGTCACTGAGTCCTGCATCAATTCTAAACAAACGCATTAGCAAAACTCAGAGCCTACCGGAAGCCTTTTCTGATTAGTTAAAGAAGCCCTGGCACTTGGAAGGCAGTCAGTTCTGTATCATGTTATTGGATTTAAACACTTCACTTTCATGAGAATCCTACTTTAGTAATCCAAGTCTTTGTGATCTAAACTTAACTCTTAAGGAGGTTTCCTATCTCTTCATGTTCTCTAGAGCTGGATGAAAAATGATATAGATGATCAGTTTCAACAATGATAGGTGTGAGATCTTCCTATGGGTTTTCTGCAACACCAACATGATGGCTAAGTATTGATTTAAGATTCTTTAATAGTCATATGGTGTTAATAGATTATCAACCCACCTCCTTTCTTGAACTGCTCATTTCCTTTCTCCTTCAGTGTTGTGCTTTCCTTTCTTCTTTTCTACAAAAAAGACAATGTCTCAAAGTATTTAATTGAAATGAACAAGTAGGTCACCCACAGTTCCAAATAAAGTATGAACGGAAATCAGAATAAAATATAACCTGAATAATTTTAGCTAGTACCAAGACTGCTTGCTTGTAGTCACTGTGACATGATATACTTTATATATCCATGAAATAATGGTGTATACCAACAAGGCGGTTAAAAAGCTCTAGTTCATGGACAACAGTATGCAGAAAGAGCATTCATAGTGAATTACATGGTTTAAACTAATACATTAGCTTTTTAGCTGGCTGTTTGCTTCTCCTTTCCAACTCATTTTAATTCAATCACTGCAGGTCAACTATGTGGAATACATTTTAGACATAAAGTAACAAAAATTTTGCTTGAAATAATTCCACCTCAGAAATTCATAGTTGCTTTCAGATAGGTACAAAGCATGTTGAGCTGACTGCATTAGAAACACGTCCGTGGATAATACTGCCCTGAAAGATTTCTTATGCAGGGAGTGACTAAACCATCCGACCCAGAGACAGGAAGATTGTTCTGTTATGCAGTGAAAATTGCACCTGCTCAGCAGAGTTGCTTTTTCAACCATGAATTTCTTAACAGTACTCTTAGCACAAGTGAAGTTGACATGAATGCTCTTAGCCTCTGACACAGAAAACACAGGATGTCATGGAGCCATCTCTTCAACCTATTTACCATGGAAGTGTTTCACACGCAGACATACCTCACGCAAGTAAAACCAAAGCAGTATAAGACAGTAACATCAAGAAGCAATGCTGAGGTTCACAAACCATTTCTATGGTACAAAAATGATCATTTGACCACTGATTTTACCACCAACACGTATACACAAAGGACTTAAATCAAGTTGTCTATAAATTACAGATCATTGAGCAATTAAAAAGCCAACACTGGGAAAAGGAGCAGTTTCTTTTCCTGCAGATTGTGTAAATCAAGGATTAATGCAATTATCAATATCGCACAGAACATCTCCTTGGAAACAGCTAAATATAGTACTCTTTGTGGAGCACTGCACCATCTCACAGCTATGCCAAGTAGCTGACAAACAATACAAAATCAGAGGTTCTCTCCTCTTGCTTTCATTGGTTTTGGAAAGTAATTCACTCAACCACTGTCACCATCTCAGTACTAACAGATGACAAACTGAAAACTAGGCTCAGGGGAATGGCATTCAGTTGTGACACAAAAAATTGAACAGTAAAATATCATCTGACCCTGTTGATAATGCCTAGATCACTCATTTTTTTTGGTATCATCTACTAAATATGTTTATAAATATGGATTGCTCCTCACATTAAAAAAAACCCCCAAAACAACCAAAACATAGGTCAGACAAAACACGCACCACTATTTAGAAATGGGCTTTCTTCCACAAGTCCTTCCACAGTGTCAGTGGCACCAATGCGCACGAGCCAGTTGGCACTTTCTAAATATGAGCATACAAACAAATTTGAGCACTTAAGGCGCAAACTGCATTAAAAGCACAAAATCTTTGTACATATGCAGGATTCTGCTCTTCAGCACAGGGAGTGCATAATTGCATTTGAAAGCTGTACTCAAAATTGCATTTGAAAGCTGTACTCAAACTCTGGCAGTGCCAGAGCGAACAGCTCCAGCAAGGTCACGGCCACACGCACAGCTGCCCATCCGCTGAAAGGTATTTATAAAACATCCTGAATGCATGTAAAGTGAAAGCAAAAGCAGAGAACAGGTTTGGAGATGATGATCCTACTGGAACACATGAAAGATCTACACAGACAACTCTCATTCAAGATAAGAAATGCTTGAAACACCAGCCCTACTGACTCCATTTCTCATGCCCTATTTACAACTGGCCTTTAAGTGCCATTAACTGATTCACTGTTGCATAAGGTAGAGTTACAACTCTACAATAATGAAACAAATTTTTTTGTATAAAATGAGAACTACAGCATGGTTGCCTGATGCAGAAACCCTAAAATCAAGGAATACCGGATAAAAAAAAGAATTACCTGTATTATAAGTATTTTACTTCTATTCAAATTATTTAAAAATATTACATGTTTACTCCAGTAAAGTATGAAACACTATTATAAAAAGTGGTTTGTAGTGAGGCTTCAGGAGAATAAGCTTCACGTTAAAAAAAAAAAAGAGTAAAAGGAAGAAAAAAAATGTGTCAGTTGTGGCATTCCTCCTCAGGTAACCAAGAGGATTGTGGCCTGGAGTCTCAACAGCAGAGAAGAAAGACCAAGGTGGCTGTATGGCCATGGTCACTGGGGAGACATGGGCAGATGAATGTTCCAATCAACTGTAGAGTTAAGGACTGTCACACTCAGAAGCTGGTGATTCAAACAACTGTCTTCCGAACTCCTGTGCCTTGCTGTGTCCTCTTGTCTGTGAATCAAACTGCACCAACTCGAAGGACAGAGGACTGTTAGTCACATAACCGTTACAGACGCACAAATGTCAGTGACAGTCTTGCGGTCACTTCTGACCATTAGACCAGAAAAGGTGTTGTCTGAGCATGTTTCAGAAGCCAGCAGCATTGTTCAGAACACTCTAAATGGTTTCGCCACTTACTCAGCTCCCTGGAAAGCAGCAATGCAGCGCTGGTTCAAGACCAGTATTTCTGTTACAGCTTGACCAACATTTTCAAGATATCCCTGTACTACAGTTTTCAGGCTGTCCCTTAAGCTCCAAACTGTACAAGTTTCCACAGTATTTTTCAAAAAGGTGAAGTCAAAAGGATCCCTCATGCATCATTCTGGATTTGCATTTGAAGTATTACCCATAAGCGATACATAGTAGCAAACTATCCCTAAAAGCAAATTCCTCCGGCTCTTCCACAAAATGTAAACGCATATGCATTAGCACATCACATCCTAAACGCACTGCCCTCTAAAGCACACTATGTATTCATTAAATAAAGAAATGTATGTATAGAGGAATAAATGATGTATTTAACAGAAAATCCTAGTACAAAAGCAGTTGAAAGTCAACTATTTTGGATGAATTTACATTTAACCTGAAAGGACTGCTCCAGTGTATGCTGTTATAATCTGTCTTCTATTCAAATTGAGGGTAGAAACAAAACAAAAAAATGAAACTAAAGTGCTGTTAGAAGACATAACCTCTTCCTTCAGTATGCTGCATTTCCAGCTTCGATGGACAATTATAAATTGACTGGTCATCAGTTTACTGTGATCATATCAGCCCAGAGTGAAAAAATTGCAAGTGACTTGTCCTTGGGACAAATTTTGCACAATGTCATTTCAGTGTCCCCACTCACTCATTTTTCAGCAAAAGATGTAAGTAGCTGCAGGGCAGGCTGCCCTTTCCTCAGCGGGGAAGTAGGTCAGACTGAACTCCTGGAATGCTCTGCCTAAGGAAAGATCTTGATCCACTATGTTCCCTGAGGCTGCTCATATTCAACATCGGGGTCAGGCGCAACTTCTCCAACTTACACTCCATTATGACTTCTGCTATTCAAAGTCAGCAAAATGTTAAGATTTGGTTTTCCACAAATTTTAGTAACACAAAGTTGACAAATTCCACGTGGCAGGCCTTAGTTTTTAATGTACGAAGTAGGAAAAATATTTTTTGAAGTCCAGACAAAATAACTACATTTAACTAGTAATATAATTCTTAAAGGATCTGATTAGAAATGTTTACAGATTTGGATACTGAATTACAGTCACCCATATTCTGAAGAAATTAGGATTTTAACATAAACCTGCCTGGCAAGCAAGAGATGCTGAAGATTAAGGTCTGATCTGAAGTAACAAGAAAAGACAGCTTGGCCTTCTGACAATGAAGTACAACAATTCAAAAGAAAGGCCATCAAATACAGCTCCTGGACCTCAGCTACTCTGTTCAGAAAAACTCATGGCTAAAATAAAAGCATTAAAGCATTATTCTACTATTAGAGAAGAAAGCAGTCTACACATTTTCACTGTTTTGGAAGTAACCAATACAACAAAAGTGCCAGCAGTGGAAACTTATAATACAGCTGATAAGTGCCAGAGGACAAACACCCTCAGTTTGTGACACTTCCAATCACACTTCCCCTGGCTGTTCCTATGCATTTTATTTGATCAATTGACATATCTTTGCTAGGGAACTGTTCTTGGCTCCAATTTTGTCAAGAGCAGCAAATGCACACTGTCTCTTCTCTGTAAGGCTATTTATACAGTGTGACAATGCGCATCTGCATCTCAGATACTTTATGACCTTTACAAAAGGGTAACAGTCCATTTAAAATTACTGAGGTTCAAAGGGTGCACAGAAACATGTAATTTCAACAGATAAAGAATAAATTTTTCAGCTTCAAGTACCAATTGTATTTCTAAGTCATCCATTAGTAGTCATCTGCTTCCCCCTGCAGTTTTGTGAAGCTATTGCTGTATCATGCATTCAATGATGTGAATTTCAATTTGAAGTTGTAGTCACTCAAAAAAATCCCTTTTCAAACCTTGCTAGAGTCACCCCCTGAAAACTGTGCCGGAAGCTGCCCTCTCCACACATTGCTAGATTCTGGCCAGTCTCTGTTCATTGCAACCCCCTAATAGACACACATTAGTCTTTCTACTGCCAGATCACTACCTTTTCCTGAAACTGTAAGCAGCACTTCCAGAGACAGTAGGTCACATCCATCCCTGACAGTCAGTTTAAGTTAACATGCCAGACGAACTGTGCCTACTCCTGAGTGACAATACTTGCCATCCAGTCCTTCTCGTTCCAGAGGCAACAGCCCCAGGCAGAGAAGTGGAGCTGAGCACTTAATCCATCACCACCACAAGTCCAAAAGGTCACAATTTGACAGTATCAGCATCTTTCAGAGAAATGCAAAGAAGAATATTAGACTAAAATCAGATAGCAGCACTGGAAAATGAAGGTATACTTTTTCACTCGTTCTATTAAATTGCCATCCAGCAAAAGACATTTTTTAGTTTAAAAAATGTATCTTCTCTAGCAGCTATAGATATACTTCTCAAATATTCTTCTCTGAGCTTTGATTGCCTCAGAAAATATAATGGGATGTTATATTCTATTTTGCAAGTTATTAGGGCAATTTTACTCTAGCAATCTATCTTTTCCTCCAATTTGACCAAGACAATACCATATTTAGTATTGGTGCTGTATACAGGATTCAGGTTATTAAAGTAGGTCATTTGAATAAGGGGATCACTGTTTATTATATTTCATAAGATTGCACTGTGATGCCTTCAAAATCCATTGTTTTGCAAGTTTTATTGCTGTACAAAATAATTTTGAATGCTGATGAAAATTGTTAACAAAAGATATATTCCTTATTGGTATTTGCCAGCAATTTATGTAATAACCTTTACTGCTGTACAGTCAGTTGGATTGTCTCATGTATTAATAATAATATGTTCTTTTTGATCCAACCACATAATTCTTCCTCAAAAGAGTTCTGACACCATTTCCAAGTGATCAACATCTGAGGACTGCTCCAAAAGATGACTCGCTTTGTTGTATCCTATGTTCCATTTTGTAACTTAGCTTTTATTTTGCAAATACCATAGAAAAAATATCAATTTGGACAGCGCCAAGGTTACTCTACTATATGGACAGACCACTAGGAACACACCAAACGTTGAAACAAATTACTACACCTGAGAAGCCATCTCAGAAGAAATCCCAGAGGTCTTCAACCCCTGAAAAACCAAATTCTATACAGAAGCCACGATTTATGGAAGAACAATGGGATCAACCTGAAGCATGGGGAAGAAATGGTGAGGAGGGGGGCAGTTCAAAGGAAATTTCTTGATTAAGCCAATGTTCTCTAATATATCCTAGAACTTCTGGAGAAAATAAGAAAAAAAAAAATCACAGGTACAACTTAAAATACTATTTCTCAAAGATCAGTTTCACTTAATTCTTACAGAGTTGCTAACAAGATACTAATTAAGAATCTCCTCTACTAGAGTTCCTTGTCATCCTGACATATTTCCTAGTGTTAAAATAGAAGTTGAATGTGATTATAGCCAGCTGTAGCTCTAATGCAGATGCAACAGCCCAAAGAATGGAACTGCTTTTGAAGAATATTAGATGTTTATACCAGAGTCTTACAGCACCTAGAAAGGAGTGTTCCATATCCAAAATAAGAGCTTACCAGGCCAGGTCTTTGATCCTTTGGTCCAAGGCCCAAAGAACAAGACAACATCTGTCATGATGGAAGAGCACGAGGGATTCAGAATCTTGCTGCTGGATAAACTCATAATTAATGGGTGTCCCTCCAGAAGAGGACCAGGTCAGACTGAAACAATTACCATGTAACAGCTGCTGGGTGCCTTCTGATTAATTCTGCAGACTAGACCAATGTCAAAGCCATCACTGTCAATGACAACTAACCAGAAAAATCTGTTTGTAACGCATCAAAAGCAATTTACTGCTCAGTGCCTCTGCTGAGGCAGCAATCAGCATGCTTTTGAAACAGTAATGATAACAAAATCTTATAAAAGTGAATTTTGTTTCAGGCAGCTTAATTCTTAAAAAGCTCAAGAGTTTTAAGTCCCGGCAATTAACCAGACTCTATGCTACATCAGCTTTTAAAAGAATAATTCTTGCAGGTCTGTATCTTAGTATCCCTTCAAGTTCTTATTTTGCTTCATTGTGCAGAGAAAACTCCTCACAATGTTGGTACTATTTCCTTGCATGTAATTCCTGTTGCTTAAAATTAGAAATCTCACTGTATGGGACTCTCAAAATATAATTGAGAGAAACTACATAATCACTTGCTCCTTCACTTTGATCTCTGCAGTAGCTTCTGCATGGGTGAGAATTTCTGCTCAGAGCTGCTACTATAAAAGCTTGCTCATCGGATACGCATAAATACACAGACTAAGGACTAGAATCTGTTTTTGCATCTCCAGAATAAATTAGAGACTTTCTTTTCTACAGCCTAGTTACTGGAGAACATTGCTCAAAAGAACTGATTTATTAAAGCTGCCAAAACATAAAATGGGCTCAGTTAAAACAAAGCAAAACCAGACTACTAAGGTGTGGCACCATGAATTTAGTTTGAGCAGGGCTAACATCCAGCCCTCCTTATGACTTGAGTACAATGACTTGAGACTGCAATCACAGTCCATAGGAAGTTTTTCTTATTTAGGCAAGTAGTCTAATTGAAGAAAATCCATCTACCCTGTGTGTCATCACAAGGCTGCCATTTGATGTCTACTTTTACCAGTACTGCCCTTGATCTAAAAATACTGCATGATTTTTCATCTGAATCATTCCCTGTAACTGGTTCACTGCACATTCACACAGAGAGGTGTGTGAGCACAATGAAGGAGGCAGCAGGGGGCTGAGAATAACTGATCAAGGGCTGCCTAAGTAGCGAACGCTGCTGCTGAGTGTCTGGTCACAACCTAAACAGACAAACAAACAAGTTCTGAATATTTCTGCCTCATTTTCTTCACCTGCAAAAAAAATCACATTATCTTTCTTCTCAAAAACGACCTTTTGAGTAACTGGAAGGAAGTTTAAAATGTTTGAAAAACTCTGAAAAAATGAATGTACAGCAGCTCTTTTCATAATGTAACTGCAGGGTTTTTTTCCTCAAAAGCTGCATCATTTAACACTCTTTTCATAATAAAAAAAGAATGTTTCACTTTTAAAAATAAAATTAAAATAACATTTGTAGACATCAATTCAAAGTACTACTAGGAAAGCTGGTGTGGCAATTCAGGAATGACGCATTCCCATTATGTTATTACACAGTGAATGTAAGGTGATGCAGCGTAATATCATGCAAATGGGCCACATCAGTAGTTAAAAGAACTGCTGTAAGTGTCTAATTAATCTCTAGTTTCTGGATTTCTCAAGCTCTGCTTATAAAAGATACCGACAATATTTTGTTAGATTAAAAATATCAGATATATTGTAAAGACTGCTTATATAATCCACTCATAAAGCTCTCCATGGAACGTAAACTTCACAATATAAATATTGCCAATCTAATTGTTATGGTGATACTAAGAGATGGAATCCTTCCATTTCATTAGGTGTAATCATAAACCAAGCTGAAAGGCACAATTGCTCAATACCACTGGAAATAAACCTACAGAAAGATGAGAACTGCAGTTGTCTCAATACCTTCTCTAAGGAAATCTTTCGAGATTTAAACAGTTATTATTTTGTACTCCCATAGCACTTTTCAGCAGATTTACACAAAGCTGAATGCAAGTATTCAACATTCACAATTCTTTTGCTCATTTTACAGAACGCAAAAAATTATGTGCAAAATTAAATTATCACCTAACAATACAACAAAATAAGAGGAACATGAAAACTAAGACACCCAATTTGCAGCCCTGCTGCGCTTTCTGGAGATAAATCCTAAAACATAATTTACCCCCAGTTTTTCGCATTTTGCCTATGAAACTCTCAAGCTGCCTCCAAGTTACATGGTGCTTCAGAAGTCTTATCATGACTCACAATGATAATGCTCCTTGTTGTATAAGCAATAAATGCAAGTGGAAAAATGACAGTTTAGTCTAAACTGGAAAAGACGCAATGGCAATGTAATAATGTTTTTTTTTTGTGTAGCAATCAGGTCAAAGAAAGTGATCACTGCCCTCTGTGTAGCACCTGAGAGAATTTGGAGAGTGCCCAGTTTTGGTGTTCTGTCCCTTCCCTACCAAAAAAAAAAAACCAACAAAAAAGATCAGCTTCCCAGTGGGAGTCCAGTGGATGGTCCCCAAGATGGTCAGGACACTGGAGACCCTGACCTAGCAGAGAGCCCAAGAGAACTGGGTTGGTTCAACCTTAGGAAAAGGCAGCTCAGGGGAGACTACACTCCTAGAGAAAATGAATCTGGACTCTTGCTGGAGGCATGAAAAAAAGAAGTGCCAGTGGTCACCAGTTGCAACAAAGGAAATTCTTAACTAAAAATCAGGAAAAAAGTTTGCACCATGAGGGTAGTTAAACACTAGAAGAGAGGCTGTGCAATCTTCAGGCTCTGAGATGTTTGTTAGGTTCTGGGCAGGCTCACCTATTTTATCTTACTTTGAGCAGGGGGCTGGACTAGATGACCTCTCCAGAGGCCCTTTTTGGGCAAAGGATGCACCAGATAACCTCTTGAGATGCATCCCCCCTTCCATTATTTCTTATTAGAGCTCAAAGTATTATAACTGGCAAGCATCATTGTGCTCATTTTACAGATATCAAAACTGAGAGAAGCAGCAGACAAGTCTCATTCCTACTTTAGGGAGATTATATTCCATGTTCCCCACTATTCCCATATTGCTTTTCCAATTAACATTAACACAACAATCTGTACTACAGATGAAAAATGACCTTTTTGTCTTCACTGATGTATTTTAATCAGAAATCCCACCCTACCAGCAAGTGAACTACTTGAGTCATTTCTCTATATTTCTCTATATTGGTTTGTAACAATTTAAATGTTTGATTGCCTCTGGCATCTTAGCTCTGCATATTTCTAACCCTCATTGTCTATTTACAGTAGCTGACCATAAGAGCATGGTATAGTCAAGTTACTGCCAAGGCCCTCCCTCTTTCTAACTTTTTGGATAGGGTATAGCCAGCATTTATTATACAACACAGTTAAGAAAGCACAATCCAGCTTTATCAACTCAGTTGAATTAGAAAAGATCTGCCTGCTTTTACAAGAGTAATAAGCCGCTATAAATGGACTGAAGCATTCATAATTTTAAAGCACCTCAAAAAAATTAATTGGATACAATTCTTCATTTCTTCTTTTCATCAAATACCTCATTTGAGTAGTACTTGTCCATTACAGTAGTAATTTCTTCAGCTGTTCCTGGTGATTTGGGAGTTTCCAAAATAAAACTATATAGCTATACAATACACTATCTTCCCCTGTGAATTAATGCTTGCCTAAGATGCTGCCTGCCTTCTCTTGTCAGCTGCCATTCCTTACTCCTCTCTCTCCTTGACTCATCATAATCAGTTATTCAATGTTACTTATGACTGAAAATCCGCAGCTAGCCTTCCAGTAAGGACTCTGTTTCCTTTATTAAAATAAGATCTAATCCATGCCTACAGGACTATAAAATAAAGTTTGCTAAAGTCTTCCCTTAATGTAAGTTACAATACATCAGAATTCCACCTTTTCCCCAAGTGCAAAGAATATAATACCATTTTTTGTCACTATTTCAATTTTTAGTACAAGTAACTGCTCCTTCGAATGACTCAGATTTTAAGAGGCTGGATCAGCTCTTTGAAACACGACCTGTTCAAGAGGCCAAGCTGTACAACTTATCAAAAGGACAGTGCTTAAGAAAAAAGGAAAAAAAAATTACAAGAGTTGTATGTTGGGACATACATAATTTGGATTACCTGTTTTTCTTCCTCTGGCATATCTTTTTCTAGTTCTAGTAAGTATTCTTCATCTAGTTCTGTCTGCTTCCTTGAGCTAGTCTCATTCTGTATATTCCCTTCATCATCCAGCACAGGTTCTTTTGTCTCAAAGGAGTCATGACAGTCATGGAAATGCTCATCTGCTGTTGTAGAATCTTTGGCTGAAGATGGTGTATATCCACTTTCAATGGTTTTGGGATTCTGTGCATCTTTGGGGCCACTCTCTGAAGACTTCTGATCAGAAAGCTTTAAGTGATCAAGTAATTCTTCAGGTGGACTTGCATCTTTAAACTCTTCCATGTTGGACTCCTTGGAGAGGTTAGGCTTTTAGAAATGAGAGAGAAATAACCCGGAATAAGCATAATATACAGCACTTGTCAGCAAACGAATCTCTAAAGTACTTAAAAGTACTCCTGGCATTACCGGAGGGAAACTATCACCCTTCAGGGGAAGGAGTAACTTACACATACTTCTTCTATGCACTACAGAGCGCCAGGGGGCCGGTGCTCTGTTCCCATAAATGAGTTAATTCAGAAGCTCAGGTGCCCAGGACCGGCACGGCACCATGGTGGGACTTTTTGTTTGCAGTGGGACTGAAGTCACACACACCTGCCTGCCCACAGGCGCACTGTGTGCAGCGACCCCCCCGCCGCCCCAGGCTCCGCGTTGCCCTGCAGCCCTATCGCGACCCCCCAGAGCCAGGCCCCAGACAGCTGTTCCCGGCTCTGATATCCCAGCCCTACACCGCCCCCTGAGCTATGGGGCCGAGCTGCGGCCCACGCCCCCCATGACACCGCCTCCCCCGGGCCGGGCCCACCCCAGGCCGCGCTCCCGGCCCCGGCCACACACCTCCGCCCGCCGCCGCTTCCGGCCGCCGCTCTCCGCTCCGCCCCCGTCACCCCGCGGGTCGCTTCCGGCCGGCGCCAGCCAATAGGAGGAGGCCGCGCGCAGGCCGCTGGGATGTGCAGTCTTGCGAGGGTGCGTGGCGGTGCGCTCGGGGCCGGGGTGTCTTGGGGGGTCTCCGTTGTTTGGTTGTTGGTTTATGTTTGTGGGTTTTTGTTTGTTTGTTTTCTGAGGAGGCCGCTTGCCGCAGCCCTTTTGCACCCCCGTAGGGGGTCTCTCAGCTGCTCGTGATACAGGGAATTAACAATTAACTACTTAACACTTAGAGAACGAACACTTAAGAGAGCTAACCCTTAACCCACATCACAATTGCCTGGTCTTGCTTAGCTTTGTATAACTGACTGTATGAGAAACAGGAGTTTGCTGACGACTTCACAGGCCTTGCAAAGATAAAAACGCTAGGGTGCATCCTTGGGCGGACTAGAGAACAGGCACGGGCACAGGACAGGAGGTATGCCAGGTCTAACCAACTCAGCGGACTGGGTCTCAACCAACCCATCGCACCAGGCCAAAGGTGACCATGTACAGAGGAGACCTGGGTTTGCGATCACTGCGCGGGCGCAAGCAGGAGGAGCTGGAGACTATGGAAACGATCTCCTGGAACTCATTGCAATAACCGCCTTCTCAGGGACATGTTTCAAAGCTGGGGTTAGAAATTGAAGCTTTGTGTGCCAGTTTCATTTTTGGTCATAATTTGTTTGATTACTGCTTCTAAATGAACATTTTTAATTATGGAGTCTGTTGGTACCAGTGATGGATGTGGATATTAAGAAGAAATTGGAACACTTTGGAGTAAGTTGGCGAGAGCATGGCTAGTGACAATGAAAACAAACAGGATCTCTATGGCTGATTTTTCACCTCTCTATGGACGAAAAAGTGTATTCAGCATTCTGCAACATCCCAGCTGCAATGTTTTAGCCCACAAAAATGTGTGTTTCAGCTGTTCTGCTAGCACTGTGTATTTTCTGACTTACAGAAAGTATTTCTGGATCTTCGCACTGTCCTGTTAAATATCATGTCATTTGAAAAGGGAGAAGGAAATTACAGCTGTGGCACAGGATCCATCCACGTGGTTCTGAATTTGCTGAAATGCTATTTAAATCTGCTCTGGCTGTGCAAAGAGCACAGGGGTTTGAATAAGTGATGATGTTTCATCCCCAGAAGGAACTGAACTGCTAAGGATAATACTGGACATTAGGAGTCAGTAATCCACCCAGGGCAGCACTAGCCTTTATTTTGACTTTTCCGAAACAGAGTGTATTTGCTAGCAAAAACTCTACAGGAATTGGACCTACTTAGAAGTTTTGAGCTGCTGCAGAGGTACCTTGCCTCTGCATGAGACAGAGGTTTCTGGCCTCCACACAGCTCCGAACTTAGTGGGAGCCAGGACTAGGAGGAGAACAGGACTAGAGGAAAAGATGCAACTCTCCAGAACCTGGAAACATTCAAGACCAGGCTGGATGGGGCTCTGAGCAACCTGGTCTAGTTGAAGATGTCCCTGCTTGTTGCAGGAGGATTGGACTAGATGAGCTTTGAAGACCCCTTCCAACTCAAACTATTTTATATTCCCAGGAGTCTTTTCTAGCAGAGTGACCTTTGAGCATCATGGATGCAGTTTAAGAATATTGTGTCCCTCTGAGCTCAGCCCTGAGCAAGCTGCAGATCAGTGAAAGTCTCTGAATCTCTCTCCTGTCTAACTGCTCCTTGGTGCCACTATGAAGTAAAATCCCTAAGGCTTCACTGGGACTCAGGGAGCAGACGCCCGCAAGGAGCTGCGGCTCACCATCAGGGAGCTGGCAAACGAAGAGGCAGAGACTTTCTAACCCCTCATTGGGTATCAACGTAGTCAAGTGTATGACTTCTGTCTTTAAGGTTTCTAAGTGCTGATTTACTGTTCGTACATTTTGCTTTCTCTTCTTTACACTTTAACTTTCCTTACAGGAGTGTTGTGTTCATGGATTACTTTATATTTGGAAAATACAGGACCAAGTTGTCTTACAGTATTTTCAAACCTTCTTTATTAAGAAACAATGTGGAGGTAATAGGGCAGTCCTGAATAAGTCGATCTGTTTGGATAAGAGTTCAGTGATGGAAGCTTTGTCTCGTGGTGTTGAGATTTACTGCTCCCTGTTTTGAACGAACAGAATCCAGGGACACTGAGTACCTTGAGTGGAACACTATAATACAATAACACTTTATTAAGCCAGGTGTAAGTTGTAGAGGTAAAATCAGAGAAAGAGTCTATATCTCAACACTTCCCTCCAGCAAGAACTCATTTACCCTTCCAAATTTTTTCCTGTTTCTTCCCGTGATGATGGTGATGTTTTCTGACATGACCAACAGAGCCAGGGAAAGTGTAGTGTGCCCCAAAAAAAGCTGGGAGAAGTGAAGAATGCTGTGTTGACTCTATCTTTCTCAGTAGTGCTGAAAGAAATCTGGAGAGGACCAATGTAAGAGGTGTATATTCTCTTGTTTCTGATATGAAAGTTTTCTACTAGATTGTATACAAATACTTTTTTCTTACTGTTCTCAAGATAAACTTTTGGCCTACTTTTTGTAGCTATTAATAATCTTCTTAGAGAAGACAACAAGGCAACTGGGAGAAGTAGAACATTTTATTCAGATTGTTAAAAATGTATATTTTCAAAATTCACAATAGTTACTCCCTATTTTGAAGCAATGCGTAGTTGGCAGTTGGTGAAATGACTCTGCTCTTTTAATAAAGTTATGGAAACTCATAGCCTAATATCCTTGAATTCACTGAAACATCTTCTTACAAGACCGAAGACAATAAGGATTTCTAATATTTTCAAGTGTGAAATGTTCATAAAATGTAACAATAGACAAACAATAGTTTAAATATTGCAGGCCAGCTGGTTTTATGCCAAACAAACTCCTGAGAACAATACCTGGCAACTAAATCTCACACTGGGAGTTTGTAGCTCCAGTATTTATGGCCACATTTTCAAGACAGCTCTGTACACAATGGGGCATCTAATCTGGGTGCGTAATTACAGTGATTTCAGGGACATACTGAGTGACACTTTGCTGCTGCTGTTTACTCAATATTCTGGAAAACGGCTTCTCTTCTTATTTACTATTATTATTATTATTGTAAACGCATGTGTTTTGCACAAGAGTTCAATTATTTTATAAATGAAGACTGAATGAGTTTCTACTAAATTTAGTTATTTGACTTCTGTAAGCTTGCCAAACAGCTTTATTTCATGGATTTTACTGTAAGAAAGAAAGGTTTCTACAAAAGAAACTGAACTTTGGCAGCTCATCACTTCTGCAAGAGACTTCAATAAAATTGAAGATATGATGTCTAAGTTCTCCTGCTGCCTTAAGAACAAGTCTTCCTGATTTACTGTTAAAGAGGCTGAATGTGTACTGTGTAAAATCCAGAGAACTCCTATCTAGATGAGAGTATTTGTGACTGTCACCCGGAGTAGAAATCCAGTAGGTGGCGATGTTGGATTTTCTAAACCGGGTCCCCTTTCCTTGTGAAACTGATCCAGTTCTCATTGAAATCGGGACTTGAAGATCCCCTGCATTACAATAGTGCAGGACTGGACTCTAGGCTAACTAGAAGAGGGATGAACTGTTCCATAGTTACCTCAGGCACCAGAACATATGCTAATTTTACTTTTTGGGGCAGCTTTTTTGATCTTCACAATGAAGAAATGAAAGCTCAACAAATCAAGCGAAGAAACAGTAATTGCCATTTTCCAGAGGTCATATAAAGTTCAGGTTCTTTGCTAGAATTAAATATTTGCGTGAAAGTCTCTGTGGAATCAAATTATTGTGCTTCCTAAAGAACGTTTTGAAGGAAATTGTGAAACAGGCAATTAAAGGCTTTTTAAACACAGCTACAAATTCAAGTCTTACTACATCTGCTTTTTAGGTTGACTTATTAAAGAAACTGTGAAGGATTCTTATTAATTTTGAACATCCATTCTCTTTTTCTCCATGTCTTGGCTGGAGTCCTGTAAAGATTATGAGAATTACTAGACAGGGAGCATGTTCTTCATTGGTCAAGCTAATATATTTTGACATAAGAATTTCCAGTAACACCACCACATTTCCTAGGTTAGTGCTCCCACCATTATGTTACTGCTTCAGGTGTTTTAACTGATCCTGGGAGTCATGACTTACCTTTTCCACAAATAGCATGCTTCATGAGGAAGGTAGCTAGTACCCTTCCCAATCCCAAAAAATTTGTTGTGGAGGGAAGGGTTTTTTGGTTCTGTTAAAGTGACTTTAACTAGCATGATGTGTCTTCGTATTCTGAAATACTTCATTTTGACTGCTTCAGGATGGAAGGGGGGTGCACCTGGTGCACCTGATGCACCACCTGCACCACCTGCATGATACCATGTTCTGCCCTGCAAAGTGTGTGAGCCATAGCATTGCCAGTGTGGTGTCAAAAAACAGGTAAGCGTATCTGTTGCTGAGTGTGTCAAAACAGAATCAAGCTTATTCTTGTGGGAATGAGCTGATTAGTTTGTGGCCAGTGACAGGAATAAGCAGCTGTTAGTATAGTCGTGCTTTCATACCATAGCTGCTATGGATTATCAATCATCTCCTGTGTTGTGCAGGTTTATGCTCATTCATATCAGGTGAAAGTCAAGCACAGAAACTGAGAGCAGAGAGAACATCCGTTGAATAGAAAGTTGCTATTTTTACATTTTCCAGCCTAGAACTGCACTTTATAATATTAATGTCCCCTCTTTTCTACCTGTTACATTTGGAAAGATAATATAAAACTGCATTTCCAAAGAGTAAAGAATGTAGAATGCTCTAGAGTTTGTGTCTCATTCAGCTGAATTGATTTTTACCATAACTCTCTTAAAAATAAGAAGCACTTTTGTGATAGCTGAGTGCATTGAAGCCTAATGGGTTTAATTTATGTGCAGCTGGTCTGTAACAATACTCTGTGAGCCATTACAGCTGTGCCTCTCAACTGAATGGCTTTGTACAAGCCCTAGTTAGTGATTAAGCTCCACATGGTAGCTTAACCTGGAAAAATTCACAGTGTTTCGTGAACACCTTCTGTGCTAAATGGCAGCAACTCCTCTTTGGAGGCAAATCTATTTGCCCACAAAATGGGTTCATTGAAAGGTCTGTTAGTATGCATAAAAATATGCATGATGGAGTATAGTTGCATCTGATAGACCACCATTGTGTGCCAATTGCCTTTTTGTTAGATTGTGGATGTTCTGCTTGTCAAATTAATTTTGACTGTACTAAAAAATGGGCTAATATGGGCTTGTTCCACAAGGTTTGATGATGATGCCCTGACCCAAATAGTTTTTCCTTTAAAGGAAAACATTGCAACAAATGAAGGACTAACAAAGGGAAGAGGATGATTTGTATCTCTTCATTTGGGGCGGGCTTTGCCTGGCTGAGGTCGTAGAATATTCCACTGGTAAAAATAAAGACGTTTAGAGTAGATTAGTTCTAGAAAAGTCAGGTGGCCTTGCAAAGGTTTCATATTTTATCAGACTTTCTCTTCTGTAATCTTTGTGGTCCCTCCTTCAGACCCATGTATTTTCTTTTTTCCATTTTTACAATTGGTTTTATTGCCTGTAACTTAATTGAAGTTGTGGCTGAAGATGAGTAGGTGTTGCTGAGAGATTATGAGCAGATGTGACCTGACTCTTTTGAAGTCTTACATAGTTTAGCATATTTGCATGGATAGGTCTCCACTGGTACAGTGTTGCTTAGTATGAGAACAGGCTGTGTGGGACCCTACAAAAATAGGAATTCATGAGGCAAAAAGCTGAGAGGAGAAACCATCTATTCAGTTTTGGGAAGTCATGTAATATCCTGCATGGCTATGGATGGCAAGATATATACATAACCTGGAAAAAAGCTTGGAGAAGAGAAATGTATTTTGGAGAAATATTAGGAATCCTTCCATCTTATATTTGTTACAGTTACAAGTTATAGGGTTTCTAGTCTTAAAATTTAATTGAATAGTGATTAAGAATGAGACACAGTTTGTTAAAGTGATATCTGAATTATATATTAATATCAGGTATTACTAGAACTTGTTCTCACTTCTTTTTGTTATCCCTGGTTGTTATGCTGGAGCCTACAGTTTGTCATTCCTTCATCTGTCTGATTCTAGGGATTGTATGAGGTAATCCCTTAGGATGTGGCCTGAAGAATATGCTAAGAAAAATAGACCTGATGTAAATGTCTGTCTTAGAAATGGCAGAGTATATTTGTTTTGATTGCCTGTGATTATTTTCAGCTTCAACATGGTGAATGAACATTTCCCCCCTTCTTCTTTTCCCTAGTACCAGAAATCCTGAAGTAGAGCTGCTCTTGCTTTCCTGTTTTCCTGGCAAGGCAGCATAACCTGGTCATGTTCCCAGGGAGGTTGCCCTTAACATGCTTGCAGGACTTGGGCTCGAGGAAGGGAAGCACTACAGGGTAGAGATCCTGTGGCTCTTAAGCCACGTGTGTGTTGCAGGTAGTTCAAATGTACCTCCTGTGTGAGGTAACACATGGGAAGAGCAGCGGTGCTGTGGGTGTCTGTGAGGGACAGCGAGCTAGCAGGGGTGCATGAGTCCGTGTTGCTGTCCCTGTAGAGTCCAGCAGCCTTCCCAGCTCAAAATTAGAGAAGGGAAATGTAACTCTTGGGGAAAAACATTACTGTCTGCCTGTGGAACGCCTTCCCTCTTTCACTCCTAAAAGCTTATGTGTCTTGGGGTCTTTGGCTCTCTAAGGATTTTGGTATATGATTCATAACATTGGAGGCACTGGATATTTTAAATGGCGTGGAGTAGCATGACATTAACGCATATCTTCTCCTCCTCATCAATTACAGTGTTTTGAAAAAGCTGGTTTTTCAGTACTAAGATGGCTGAAATTCTCTTTTTATAGATTTAAAAAAAAGCAGTAAGGGAAATCTCCTTGCAGTTTTTCTAACATTACATGATGGTAAGTGCTCAGAGGTCACTTCAGTATGGGATAAAAGCCTATCTGATTTCATTGGTAATTAGAGAATCATGTTGTTGTGTAAGGAGCTTAAATTATAATCAAGAGATGACACAGCCTTTGTTAGGACTAGAAATTAATTAAAAGAATGGTCAGTCTCTGAGAGCTACATAGTTAAAGGCTTTAGAATAATGGAATGATACTTATTCTGAAACTTTCCAGTATCATTTAGAAATTCTCAATTATGGATAACATTACTTGGATTTACACTATACAAGTCATGTGTGACTCAAAATTTAGCTGTTGTGTGCTGTCAGGTGGTTAGATTTAGCAAATTCATTTTCAATTAGCAGTAATTTTGAAGAAGCTTCACAAAACCCAAAAGTATTCAACAGACTACTATAGATTCCTTCCAAAATTTATAGCAATAGGTTAGAAATATAGTTATCTGCCATTTAGAAGCCCAAAGAGGATAGTTTAATACTGTTATATCACAGCTAGGTAGAATATTCTTTATGGCAACCCCAATATATGAGCAACAAGAGTTTGTTTATCTGGTTTATAATACATTTAAATTTTATACGCATTGTCCTTTTAAGAAGAAATTACAGCCCTCCCCACAATCAGAATGGGATTATTAAAATAGGAGATTGACCATAACTTCAGTTAGGATAAGACTTAAAATATACTTATGTGGTTCTTACTATAACAAGTGACCATGGGAAGAGCTTGGAACATGACTTTCCTATCATTGCTCACTGAGCTGAGGGATATGTCATCTCCCCACAAGCCATATCCATCCCTGTCAACTTAACGGGAGAATATACATTTAAGGGAACAAAAAGAAATGGCTCTCCCTTGGGACCTAGCATTGTTAAATTGTCCCAAAGTGGTTTTAGTACATCTGTTTATGGTTCATTCTCAGTTTAAAGCTTTAAAAATATGTCCCTAAAGTTCCTTATAAGGGAAGGCTTGGTTGGAGGAAGCAGTAAATACTAATTTTCATGGTTTGTACCACTTCATGTAAAAAAAATCAGTCATTTGTTTCATGATTGATGCTTAATTGCAAGAGTTGAAACAAACTTCCAAACATGACTTAAAATGTCCTAGAAGATATTATCAGGAATTCTGTACTGAATTATTGAGCTGAAAAATATTGATGACAGTGAAACTTACATGACTCCATTGTTTTGACTCTTTCTCTTCTTATCTAAGTGGCAAAGTAAAAGCCTCTAAATGTGCAGCATTATTTTCAAAGTCTGCTGGACGAACCAGGGGCTCAGCTTATTTGTCCTAAGGCTGGGTTTGGACCTCCAGCGGTCAGTGCTCTTTAGTGCTCTGTCCACGACACTGTTTATGAGGTATTTGGAGTGATTCATGAGTGTTGCTTTTAGAAATCAGATCCTCTGGTAGCCTGTATGTTTCCAGGACACTTACTGATGTGCTGAAATGGAGATTGTGAGCTCTCATCATTGCTGGTATTTTCACACTTTCAAAAAAGCACGTGGTGAACAATAGAGGAGTTACATATGTTGGTGATAAGCAAATAATGGAAGGCAAGCAACTGCAGAGAGTTTCAAGAGCATCCTAGGAGTTACAATGGTAAAATTAACCGCTATGAGTGTTTTATTTTGAAGCAAATACTGTGATGAGGGAACTTGGCTGAATTCCAATCCTACAGTAATAGGTGCAGGAGTTTAAATTGTTGCGAAATTACTTTAATCTTTGACATTTTTTTCCATTTTTAAAGTGCTAATGTACAGTGAAGTACAACAACAGTAAGAATTTACAGGCAAAATCAGCGGCAACTGGTACCCTGCAGAGGTACAAACAACACTGCATTGCTCACTTCCACTCTCAGCCATCCATACATGCGGCTAGCACACATGTACACACACACATTCATACACATTTCCCTTGCCCACCCCCATATTTATACATTCTTTCTATATACATATGTGTTCGGCTGTTCCACAGCACTTCCATGACAGCTAAATAATTGAATGTGCACTTCCCTGGGTTGATGTGGCACTTTCCCTGCATTCCATTCTTGCTTCAGTAGCCTCTCTGGCAATTGACTGGGGCTCTGGTGAGCCCCTACCCTGTGCCACTCTTGTCGCATAAATCTGCCTGTTCATCGCTGGCTTCCTTCTAGAGCTATACTGAGAAACTGTGCAAAGGTCTGTTTCTTCACCTGGGCTAAACATCAAACAAGTTCGTGTACAAAGAGAACAGACTGTTCAGAATCTGTTCATTCCAGCATCATGTTTGCTCTGCGGTCGGTTTTGCCGTTCAGTGTGTCACAGGTGGCCTCGTGGTCCTCATTGCTGGAAGCTTGGCTGCCAGCAGGAACGTGCCCATTGCGCTCTGTTAAGAGATTGAAGGTGAAGAAGTGGCATGAGTCCTTTTGCCTGCCGCCTTCCTGTAAGGGGCTCAGGAAAGAGCTGGAGCTTTTCCATTCCTGGAATGTGCACATCTCCATATGTGGGTGAGTGATTTTGCTCAGGTAGCCGGGGCTGGGAGATGCAGAAGATAATGTCCTCTGGCTGCCGCTTAGGAAACTCCCGCTGTCTTCCAGAGAGTCCTTTCTAGGGTGTTCAAAGGAGCACCGATTCCAGTTTCTGTAGCTGTAGGCCCACCACCCCAACTGCTTTCGACGGTGGCACTGGCATTTTAGGATCTGTATAAAAGCCCTCTTGAACTCTTTGCTTGAGCAAGGGTAGATGATTGGATTCAAGCAGCTGTTAAAGTAGCCAAGCCAAAAAATCACCTTGAAGATCGTTTCAGGGGGCTTCAGAGCTGAAAACAGAGATCCTGTCCAGAATAAACAAGCAGAGACAATATCTGAGATAATTGGTTTACCTGCCTTTAGGAAGGGTAAATGTCCCATCAGATCACTGTTAGAATCTGTTTATTACAAATCCTTAATGCACTTTAATTTTTAGTCATTTGGTAATAAAATGCTATTTTTAAAGCTAATATGAAAATGCTTTCCACCATCTGAAAGCTGAAGGATCACATAATCAATGTAGAATTAAAAAATAAAAAGAGGTCCTGGTATTTATGTATACACACCTGTTGCACTAACATTTATTGATCCCAATGAAAGATCAAACCTCCATTGTTGAAGCTGCTGCACAATGCGCACGTGGAATAAAGTTGTGCCTTCTTCAAAGAGCTTTCATATGTCATTTTTTAAGAAAAAGATCTGACAGTTCCCACGCTTCTCAGAAGGAATGTGTTTGGATGTCTCTAATACATTCTCTGAAAGCTCCTAAACATCACTTGATTTATCTAGATTATTGTGATAGTACAAACCTCTTGAAACCTGAAGTTAGTTGTGGTACTTCGCATAGCCCAGGCATTCACAAAAATGTTGTAACCCAAACGAAGAGGTTATTTTATGAATACTTCCTCTTCCGTTCAGAACCAAATAATTTCCATAAAGAGGCTGCCCAAATGAAAAACTCACACTAGGAAATAAATTTCATGTACTTTTAGTAATAAAAACATGCAATTGATCAGCTAAATTTAGCAAATGAGGCTTTATAAAAGAATGTATGGCATTTTTAAAGCAAAACAGGCATTCAGCAGTCATCCAGCTGGGAAAACGCCTTTGGGTCTGGCTGAAGTAATCGAAGAGTGGGGATTCAGGAGACAATTCTTATGTCAAGAACTGGAGTTAGATTTCAAGACTATTCAAATGGAAGGTGACACTCGAGTCTGAACGTCACATCTGAGAAGAGTGACCTTTTTTACACTGGAGTAGTTTCAGAATTCCTCGGGCTGTGAAAGCAGCTGAGTCAGTTGTGACAGTCGAGATGCCTTAGCGGGGAGGGATATGATTCTAGGCATATTTCCCATCTCAAAGCAATGTCAAGGCCATGGCTTGGGCCTCAAAACTATGCAAAAGCTCTTCCTGGCTCCTTGGGTAAATAGTTCTTACATGCCATGGCAGATATCGCTGTTTATCTCAAAGACAGTGCTGGCCTGGTGCTGACTATGGGGGTTTGAGTCTCCTTAGCTCAGAAGAAAGCCAAAAGGAGGTACGTGTCATTCCTCACACATGCACTGCCCTCCTCAATGCGTCAACTACTCCCTGAGCTGCCTCAGAAGAGAGATGCTGAGATGGCATCAGCTGTCTGAAGAGACTCTTCCTCCCTCTCACTTGGGCAATAGGAATCAGGAAAAATCCTGTGAATCTGGAATAATAGATTATTTTCCCTGGCAGTGCTTTGGGGTGGTGCCAGCCAGAGCCTCAGAGCTAAGTGACATGCTAACCATTAAGGTTAAAATGGAGGTGTTAAGTTGCAAGCTTCATAGTATTGCTTTCCTGACTCCTGTACTTTACTGACTTACATTCCATGTGCAAGACTCTTGTAAGTAGAACCCATGTCCATTATTGCTTTGTTGCTGATGCTCATTTGCAGGGTTTGACCAACTGTTGGAGGTCCTACATCTGTCCTGACTGATACTGCAGGAAGTACAGAGTACATCTAACATCAGAGAAACTGTGAATTGAATTTGACAAATTTCCAACTGATAAATCAATGCAAGCACTTAAAACTTCATCCTGTGAGTGTTCCATACTCTTCGATGAAAGATTCAGCAACAATTCATGTGATTTTTATGGAATAAGCCGCTAAATAGGTGTCAAATTCTTATGAAGCTTTAGGAAAAGTTGATCTGAGTTTTTAAGTGCAGACAAGATGAGGAAGATTCTCCAAACCCTCCCTCATGCACAGTAGCAAACCTTTTCAGGATTCATTCTGTAAATAATAATTGCTAATATTTTCCGTCTGGTTTAAGGATAAGAGAGGCTTTGTGACTTTGCAAAACAAGTACAAAGCACAATAAGGAACTTTTTGGAGCTCATACTGATAAATTTCTTAAATTGTTTTCTGGAACCCCTTTAAAATATAAATGAGTTTTAGTTCTTAAAGCCTAGTAAGGCTTGCAAAGTGGCTGAAGAGCTCCCATTTTTTCTTATGTGTGGATGCTGAATGAGCAGTGTTGAATTTTTCCAGATCATTTGGTTTGCTTTTCTCTTATACTGTAATAACTGAAAATCTACAGAACATTCCTCTACCACATTTAAATATTTTTAGGCAGGTTAAATATGGACAGAGTAAATGCTATGGTATAGTTTTCAATAAAATAAAATAAAAAATATTAAGGGAGTTACAGAAAAAAATTGTGAAATTCCCTAAGGACAAATAAAATGAACTAAGCGGTAGAAAACTGGGAATCAATGCAGATAAATGACTTGTGCTTGTATAATCTGTATCACGTGAACCAAATGTAACTGCATACAACAAAGACTAAGAGACCAAGTAGGGACAAAGGTAAAAAGCTGTGTGCTGAAAAATGCCAAATCTTTGTAAACTGCTTCATGTAATATGTGTTCCTTAAGGAAAAAAAGGTAAGGAGCTTATGTCTGTCTTTCATGATAAAGTATTTTTCAAATGCCATTTGAAAAAAATGACAGCAGACCATTTTTGGCAGCTGCAGCAAAAATTTTCAAAGCTTTTATATTAAAGGGCAGTAACACAAAAGAGCAACCCTGACTGACAGAGGCACCTTGTGTTCAGGCCTGATTCTAGAAAAATCACAGCCCAAATCAATAATTTAAAAACCATCATGACCCTAGCTGAGTCATTAACAGAAGATCTGGAGATAGATCAGTTTGGAAAGCTACGTGGTAGTGTGATTTAAAAATAAGGATCAGTATTTAGTTAACAGTAGTAGAAAAGTTATGAAACTAAGAAATCCAGGTATGAGGGGTTAATGAAAACACTGATCATTAAACATTACTTCATTCCCCACTTTTTCATGTTCCACACACAGCACAATGCAAGCGTTGCTTAGCTCTTAAATTATACAAAAACTAGTAGATTAAATTTTCACAAGAAGGCAAGGAAGTATGCTTTTCTGAACAAGGTATATTAATTTGATTATTTACAGACTGGTGTGTTAATTGCTTTTATTTCAGACTGATGTATTAAAACTGGATAAAATTCTTCTTAACTCCTACCCTTCATTCTATGTATACGTATACATATATGCAACTGCTCTGAAGAGAGGTGGATTTCATCTACGAATTTTGTCTATGGTATAATGTGCTATTGCTTCCTAGTTTTTTTCAAAAATCAGGTGGTAGGCAATTATTCCAAGAAGACCCTGGCAATAAGAGAGGTTACTGCAGTCCCAGTGAGAGTAAGTTCATATATGAGAACTCATTTGCTCTCAGATAGCACTTTTCGCCTGTCAGTCATCCTAATTTTGTGCCATCCTCCTGTTTTTACCAGCGGGGAACTGGGGGAAGGTAAAGCAATCAGCGTAATGTGCTAAATCATTTTTACCAGTAAGGAAGTTTTCACCAGGAATAGAGCCATGAAACCTGGCACAACTCAACCGCTAGAACGCACAGTGGGTAGTACAGCGCATGTTCCAGGGGTCCTGCTGCCTTCACCACCAACCGAGGAAAAGCAGAATTCAAGAACATTTCTTGGGATTAACAGAAACTGGTTGATGCACATGATCAGGTACATTGCTGGCCCTGCAGAGCCTAAATGCAATGACTACATGATCATAGCACAACTCCAGCAGTGGAGGGGCCCTGGCTAATGAAGGGATCCTCCAACACCAAAAGCTACAGATGCTCTGAAATGTAGTAGCTTTTTAATACAACTTTCTTCATGGTGACTGAGGAGAGACGTGACAATTTGTCTTAAAAAACATAAAAATAACGTGCAAAGAAGGAGGAAACTAAATTGTTTTCCATGTCCACTGTGGCAAATATATGAAGCACAGTGATTTGAATTACAGCAAGACAAACTGAGATTATGGATTGGGAAACACGATCTGTCTTCCAAGACAGGAAGATTCTGGAACATGCTGCCTAAGAAGGGTGTAAAAATCCAACCCTGGAGGCTCTTGCAAACAGAATAGATGCATATCTACTGATTTATGTATAGCTGATCCAGCCTTTGGGTTGAAGCATGCCCTGAATGACCTCTTCAGGTCTCTTCTAGTCCTACTTTCTCAGGTTAACTCTGCAGAATATAACTGTGTTCATTAGGAAAACCTTATGGCTTAAGTTTTGGCAGCCCAAAGAGTGTTACGTTTGCAGTGCTGGAATCCCACTGACACTGTAGTCTTAAATCCCTTTGGTAAATATATCCATAATTTAGGTTGAGGATTAACTGTTAGAAAAATGGAGTGTCTGAGACATAATACTTAGTTGGGAACTTATTCTCTTCAGGGTTTTGGAAAGTTTCTGAGTTTTTGTGTACAGTCCCTCCTCACTCTCTACAGAGAGAGAAGAAAAGCTTGTTCTTATCCAGGAGGTGGTTGAGATGGCTGTTACTATACATGCCATATACTTCTAAATATAGTTTAATTTGGTGGCTATTATGCAAAGCTTCACTGCCTTTCACCTTATAAAGACACAAAAAATATTTTTATTAGCTTGTATATCTTTAATATTACCTTTTCCCCTACTTTGTTCTTGGAATTAACAATGCTTTTTATTTAGCTGCATGCATGCTTTACCTCATAATTAACCTGTCAGGAGCAAACAACTGTAGGCTGTTTTGGTACCTAGATAAATTGATAAAGCTAAGCCTACTAGATCCACTCTCTAAACATCAGACTAATATTTCCTCCCCTAATCTCCAACTACTTTCCCATCACAGTCTGATAAACAGATCATTAAATATTTCCCTGTACTGATTTAGATTACTTTTCAAAATGGCTGGAAAATGTTGCATATGATTATCTTCTCAGTGATCTACTTGTGATGGGGGTAGCCAGAGGGACTTCTGTACTCAAACTGATCACTTTCCTGATGCTTCGTGTTTAACGGCCTCACTCTGAGGGAATGCTTATTTTCTCTTTTACTGTTCTGCACTAAACCCTGTGATTTATTAGACATAGCACCACAACCTTACCTATGATGTATCTTTGACACCAATGAAGTTTTTGCAAAGCCTGTGTCCACCACAAATAGAGAACAGGAAATGTTTCAGAAACTCAACCAGCTTTATCAGTTTTGATGGTTTTTGACTGTGCTCACAGACTTGTTGGAGCTATTCAGTTTGGAAATATACTGAACAACAGCAAATACCATAAAAATGAAATAAGAAGTGTTTTATTTAGTAAAAACTAATTTCATTTAGGGTCTGACTGTTTGTTTATAAAGAATGCTTTATTACACAGAAACTAAGTAAAGCACCCTCAGTGAAATTAGGGAACATTGTGGGAAACAATTTGCCATATTAATTGTCTTCACTTATTCTGCAGAATATCTGGACACCACATCACTGAGGCAGTAAAATTCAGAGTCCACTGAAGTCAGTGGGAGTCTTTCAAAGCTTTTGTACAGGCTTATAAGGACTTCAGGGGACTTTGGAAGAGTCCTTAAAATAGCAGGGTGAGCAGCGGGAAAATCTGGACTGGTTGAATCCTGATACTATTAATTGAGGAAAACTCTTCACTGAAGGAGGTTTCGGTGTAGCCCTCTGCAGAGGAGAAACACATGCACGCACACACACATACACACACTCACTACCTGTATTCTTTCCCGTTCTCTTATTTTTCTTCCATCTAAGTATCTGCTCCTTTGCTACCTCTCATCACTGACTGCTATATTCATAGAGAAAAGAGGATGGGAAAGTTAAGACCTTCTATTTAAGGATCCTTAATGTAATAGTTGGCAGGCTTCTTGACAATAGTGTAACGCTCAGGGCATGTTTGACTTTCCACTTTGTGGAAGAAAGAAATCGGCATCAAAATTAGACCTGCCAATGCAACCAACCAACCAGACAAAACCCCCCAAAATGCTTCCAGGAGAAGGGAGAAAACTCACTACTCTAGTTGTGTGCGGATACAGGTGATCAGATACCATAGTGATTAGCCAGAGCTTACACCTGAAAAATAGCAGATAAGATAATGTTGATGAGCTAAAACTTTTGAAATTACCTTTGATATCTCTGTGCCATTCTGCTCTATGTGCTGCCTCCAGCCACACAGAGTAAAATAAACATGTGTATAAGTGACCAACAGTCGTTTGCAATTACAGCCATTTATAACATTTTACTGGGCTCCACTGTGTAGTTATATTTCCTCCCTTCATCCTTCATGCAAGGTACATATATAGATATATTTATACCTGATGGGACTGAAAGTCAAGAACTTCACAGAATTATGGAATTATTGCAGTGGGAAGGGATGTTATAGGGTCTTTGTGTCCATCCTCCTCCTCAAAGCAGGGTCAGCACTGCATCAGGTCCCCTGAAGCCTTCCCTTCTCCAGGCTGAAGAAGCCCCATTCCTTCACGCTCTCCCCTCACAATGTGCTGCAGCCTTGTGATCATTTTAGTTGCCTCCACTGGGCTCACTCCAGTTTACTGTTGCCTTCCTCTGCCAGGATGCACTACCCAGACACGGTCTAATTAGTGTTAAGTAAAAGGGCTTAATTGCTTCTTTACTGGCTCCATTCCTGTTACAGAGTCCAATATACTGCAGCTTGCATCTGATAGGGGCATTTGAATAATTTTACATCCTATGTTAATGTTTGTATGAGTCATCTTCATCGGAGAGGGCATTCTTTGTATGTTTATTTTTAAAGGATGCCATATATTTATTGTTTGTACCCAGTGGGAGGAAAATTTTAAACGATTAATGATTTTTTAATCTAAAATTAGCCACATTCTCCTTTACTGTCCGCCTTCTCTTTAATAGCTCTGCTTTTTCTTTTTCTGTCCAGGCATGTTCACTTTCCAGTTGCTTATTTGCTTTCTTCCTCTTAATTTTTAAATATTTCTTTCTACTGTCCTTATGTCTTATGTACTTTTAAACTCCAACTGCTAATCTCTTTTCTAATCACCTTATGTTGTGGTAATTGACTTTCTATAAATTAGATTTTAATAAGTTGTGTATCTGATATCAACTGAGTATTGAAATTACTTATAGATTCATCGGTTCTGTTCAGAATCAAGTATGTGATACTTAGGTTAGATAAGAGTTGGACAAGAGTACCATGAATTTCCTGGATATAAGGAGAAAAAGTCTATGGATGCATTTGGAGTTGTCAGGTGCTATGTTTTCTGCCTGTTACAAAAAGTCATATTTTAAAATCTTCTAAATCCAGCTTTGCTTAGGTGAGAGCCAACATGGTGTGAGTGTATGTTCCTCTTTGCTGGAACAAATACATCATTCGTTTTTGTTGAAACAAAATGGTTTGTGGTCGTTTAAGTACTTTGCTGAGTGTCACTTGATATACCAGTAATAACAAACTAGCTACAATAAATATGTCGCGAAACAATAATGGGATAGAAAGAGAGCTTCACTGCACAGGTTTCTGTTCGTGTCTTAAGGTTAAAGAGAAGCCATAAAATTTGAAACTAACTGTCTTTATTTGTAACAAGTAGAAAATGAAGTGTTTCAAAATTTGAAACTCCGAGTGGAGGTATTCTGGAGACTTTAAGTAGTTAAGGTAACCATGGAAGGCAAACATATCCTCCTTTATTCGGAGGAATTATTCTGGTTTGGTGCAGACAGAAGTCATTGTGACCGGAGTTAAAACTGAACTTTTCAACATTACACACGAGAAAAAGCCAGTGTTTTAAAAATCACTGTAGTGATGAAAAGCATTGCAAAACACAAAACGATAACAAATGAGTTCTGAAACATGAAAAACAGGAACCTTCAACAGCATCAAATCCTGTCTCAAGAAGACAACTTTTGCAAAAATGAGTATTGCTTTGCAAGAAATTTGTTTTCTGATGGAACTCAGCCTTCCTATGAAGAGTGACTTGGTTGAATTTGTGCTGTGGTGAGCGGGAGCCGGTCCCGGTGCTGGGCAGCAGGCGGCTGCGCTGGCCGGGCCAGGAGCCTCCGCTTCCCCTGCAGCTCCCGCTCTGGTTCTGCTGCAGCCGAGGGTGCCGGGAGCTGCTGATGGCAGAGTTACGGCCACCTCCTAATGAACAGAGAACGCTCAAATGCTACATGTGCACAACTAGTAAAATTCTCCCTGTAAAAGTAATAAGCTGCCCGTGACCAGAGTTGTTATGAGTATGAATGTAGAGAATGTGGAAAGGACGTGTTTGTGTTTTATTTAAGCTTTCTGCGGTCCATTTACCACATGCTTAGCCAAGACAACATGCCAAGGTTTTAAAGCTAATTGGATTTGTAAAGCTCCTGATTTCTTTTCTTCC
This sequence comes from Patagioenas fasciata, assembly GCF_037038585.1. Lineage (NCBI taxonomy): Eukaryota > Metazoa > Chordata > Aves > Columbiformes > Columbidae > Patagioenas > Patagioenas fasciata. The sequence continues at coordinate 11,594,160 of NC_092533.1, read as the reverse complement.
AGCATTCAGTGTTTGTTTACATTCCCCTGGACTTATTTAATACAGGAAAAAAAAAACACAGTTTACAAACAGTAAAGGATGAAATAGAGAGTATGGTTATAAAATTAAGAGTTGACCAAGCTGGGAGGGACTGCAGGCCTTCTGAAGAAGAGCATTAGGATAGCTGTGAAAAAAGGTCTTGAAAAACAGGAAGAGCATCCAAAATCAAGAGTATAAAATTCAACAAAGAGAATGAAATGAAAGATGGTTAAGTTACTACTACTACAACCAAGTAATGACGGCTAGTGTTTGATTATGATTTTTGAGCATGTTGGCGTCTTTGTGGGATACCTTGGGGTGCGTATCCCAGTGGTGCCCAGGCTGACGCCACCCTGGAGATCACAGTAACTGCGCAGTAACCAACATGGTGCAGAGCAGCACTCCCCTGTTTGTGGGTAATGTGTGTGTGTGCTGGGGGAGAGCACTTTGCTGTTGAGGAAGGAGAAATCATGAATAAGGAATAACTGACTAGATGATGATGTTGCAGAAGAGAATGTGGGAGAAACAGAAATACAAATATGATGCTGTTGCAAGTACAGCTGTTCTCATTCTTCATTGTATTACTAGATACGTTAAGTATATGTCCAGGGTTCTAGGCCAGCTATTAAGAAAAGTGTCCTGGTTGTGAGGAATCTGTGTGCTAGAACTGACCACCTATAGCAGTAGCAGGATACTCTTTGCTGGAGTCTTCTGGGCGTACAGTGAGCAAACACTTGTGAGGGGTGGTGAAGGTCTCATTCAACCAGTCCTCACCCCACGAGTCTTTCATTTCTCTGTTTTCCAGTTGAGTGAAGGAAGGTAGAGAAATCTCCCCTAACTGTCCTGGGAGGGTAAAAGTGGTTTATACTCATTTCTCCATCTCATTCAAGCACAGAAATGAATGTCTGCAAACTAATATGCTGGTGATACTAACTAAACTCAATAACTCCTACCAATCTAAGCCCTGATCTTGCTTTGACAAATTCTTAAACAGGCAAATGAAAGTAGCAGACATATACAAATTGCAGAATCTGACCATAAAGAGTGCTTCCCTCTATGGATATGTTCATGAATAAGAGCAAAGCCTTAGGAAAACGTTTTTCTTGCTGTCTTGTAGGCTGAGAAAGGCTATTGTTTTTATTTTCTTATCCTAATTTAAATCCACAATTTCTTATAATCCACACTATTTACCTCTGATTAAGGGTGCCTCATATTTCAGATGAACAGATCACTTCTATGAGACCTTCTTGAACTTCATTCACAATAGCTCAAATTTCAGAGCCTTTTAAAGGCTCTAGAAAGAGAGACTTAACTAGAGTGGTCAAAATAAAACCAGGACTTTACCTCCCTTGAAGCTTTGCTAATGGAAGTTGTAGTACAGATGGAGATCAGATCCTTTTGCTAAAACCCGGAGTTGCTACACCTTCTTAAGCAACTACAAAGCAGAGTAGCTACATTTGCCTTTTTAAAGGAACAGTGACTATGTATTTAACCACGGAACTACTAACATGGGCACTCCTGGTATGGTAAGATTGTCTCTGATAGACAGAAATTAAGAGATAATCTAACATTTCCAGAGATCTTGCTCTTGTCTGCAGTCCATGACTGTGCTTCCTACAGCACCATACAAAATCTGGTATTGATGCTTAAAGCATTGAGAGTTCAAAATTATTTTAAAAAATTTATATTACAACAGACCATTTGCAAGTTGGTATTTAGAGGAGCAACGGAAAAAGAACAATTAGGAGTTTATTTGCCCAGCCCAGGAATTAAAAAAAAAAAATAAATAAAAAGGTGGAAAGCTGTAGTTCAAAAAGGAACAAAGCCAACAACAAAAAGCAACAGGATTAAGGTTTTTCATGCCTCGTCCATAGTTGTCGTATTAGCAAAAATTCTGAGTAAGTCTTGAATAACAAAATATGGAGATACAAGATATGGAAAATAAATGAGATACAGAAAAATTCCACCAAGCACATTTTGGCAGAAACTCTACATATCCTTGTATATATACAAGTCTGCCACCTCTCAGTCCAGAAAAGCTATGATGAGTTACACCACGGAGAGAATTCACTTGTGTTTAAATTGTGTTACCCTCACATAAATATGGGGAAATCAAGATCAATTTTAGTAAGAATCTTGTTTGGTACTCTAAAACTGACAGTAGACAGGGACAGAAACATGATATTATTGTCATTATTTTGTCCAAAAGAGTTACAGACTGTTGCAGCTTGCTAACTAGAAAGAATATTGGCCAACCTTACGCTTGTTTTGCGAAGGATTAGCTGATTAAGGGAGTCTAGAAAAGTTAATCTAAGTCTGCTGACATTTAATTTATTTTACTTAAATATCTTCAGTTACTGGGCATGCTTTGGTGTGTTTTTCTCCCTGTCTCACTTCTGACTTATAAGTGAAGCAATCTGTCTTGGACATCGTCAGGAAATAACAGGACTCTAGTATGGAATTGAATAACACAGATACAAAGATCATGTATAAACTTCCATTATATTTTTTCTCTGTTATTACATAGAAACTGATGGTAAGTGCTTTCCCGTTTCTAGTTATCACTTGAAAGCACATCAAAATAGCTCAAAATCTTGCAATGGAGGAGGACTTCAGTGAAGATACTAGAAAACTCATCACTTTTTTGTTCATGTCTGTATTTCACAGAGGGCTACACCGAAGAACATGTGGCTAAGATCTCGAGGTATGGCCTCGACGCTTTAGGACTGTATGCATATGTGTAACTTTACTCAGTGCTTTCATCATGACTACCAACCTGAGCAATAGCACATGTGCTTGCAAATGCCTTTGGCAGAAGGACCTTGTGCCCACTGCCTTGCTGGGTGCTGAAAGCCGTGTTTGCTGTGAAATTATCACTTGTCTCCTGTCTTTGATTTCAATAGTTTTGAGATTTCCTGTTGCTGCCCCGTGGCTCAGCCCTGATTTTTTTTATTTCCTTGGAGCTTTCTGATCACCTGAGATAGGATTTGCTGCAATCCCTGATGTTGAATAGTCACCATGAGTTGGTTTCTTTGTATTTTTTTTTCTGTATTGCTTTGTGTATTTGCTTTTGTATGACCATACACTTTAAGATTTCCCTTTGTTCTTCTGACTTGCAAATCAAAAGCCTACATAGGAAGTACCCCAGAATTTGTGCAGTTTCATCTGCTTTGATAACAAATAGCTTTGTTCTAAAAAATATAAGTCTGTAAGTAACGGATAATTGGCATCCTTTGCAAACCAAAAGGCTTAAACCAGGGCTTAAGGGAGGCTATTTTAGTAGTAAAATTGATCATAATGAAATAATCTAGTCCTCCACTTGTGACAAAACATGCTGCGCTGGTCAAGAAATATCCTTATGATGTTTAGTTTTACAGGAATTGGCTAGAAAATAGGAGGAACAAGTTCCTGCTCACCTGTGCAATTGAACGTTGCACCAGAAATCGATCTGCCCAGTGGGCAGAGGGTCAGATTGCCACATATATCATGAATTTGTCCAAATTCTGTATAACTATTAACTTGAGGGCATCAAATCTAGAGAGCTAGGCTAGTTGGAGAGGGGGAGAGGGGGCAAGACCAAAATGGGATTGAAGACAAACCAGGCCTAAAACCTTGCAGAAAGCAGAACCCAGTAGCATTGACAGCACTGGATGTAATGCCCTGAAGTGTTTCCCATGGGAAACTAAGTGGCCTAATTTAGTATTCTTGGTGCAGAGATGCAGAGGTTGGCCTGATGTAACATAAATCTACATCCTGTACTTGAGTAACATTTTATTTTAGGAATAATTTTGTATTGGCTGACCTGTAACATGCAGAATATTTTAAAGATTTTATTATTTCATAGAAAGGTTTCACAAGGTTAACATGTAAGGATAGTCAAAACAGTTGTATCTTCTTTATGAAGCTCTGGAGACCTTGTCCCCCTGCCATTTGAGTTACAAGAATTTTGTTTCTGACTTCAGTGGACAAGATCACAGGTTTTGTGGGAGCAGGGGAGTTTGGGTCTGAACTGAGCGGTCAATAATGCTCTGCTGGTCTCTGCAGTTAAGCGGGAGGTTGGGGAGGTTACTGTGCTTTGGGTAAAGTACTGGAGGTGATGAGTTTTCCCTTTGCTGGGGGTTGTGTGTGTGTGTGTGTGTGTGTGTGTGTGTCTGGGAGAAGACTGGCAAGCCCACTCTGATATCTCAATTAACAGGAATGGGACTAAACTTCTACCTAGTAGCCACGGGGAAACATATGATCCTTCATTTTGGATTATTTTTTTTTAATAAATGTATTGGCATAAAATTGGATATTCCTTTTTTTAAAGAAGGAGTTTTAAGGAGTGTTACTTTATTCCTGCAGGGCTCTAGTCTTTAGATAAATCTAAATCTATTTTATTGTTTTTCAGCAATATGTATTTAACACAGTCCTGATACCTAAGAAAGGATTTGTATGGGGGGAAGAAAAGAAACATTTGTTTTAAAGAACCAAGATATTTACTCTTCAAAGCTGAGTCACTGCATTTATGGCACAAGAAGTTGTCTTAAAGACACATATGTCATAATTTTATTTTTTATGCTGCACCACAAATAATTTTGAATGTCAAGACAACTGTTTACAAAGACACAGAGCATTTAGGAATGTGCGCAACAAGGACATTCTATAGCTCTTGCTATGTGGAAAGAATATCTGGTAGCGACTGGAATAAAACCAAATTTCTCACATGATTCTTTTTGATGCCAGTTTTGCTGCATCACCAGGTACTTAACACTAAATGCAGCGCAGTTCAGTCCTACCAAAAGAGATTGTGGGTCATTCTTCGTGCTGATCGTTTCATGATGCTCAGTACATCATGATGTCAGTGCTGTGATTCCTCTCCATAGCTGTATACAGAGCACTGTCAGAGAGATTTCCATGCAAATCCAGTGAAAAACAGTCTGTAAATGTAGATAATATTTATTTTCCTTTGTTGTGGAACATTTATTCAAGCAATATCCCTGCTTTCAGCACCACATCAATTCCCAGTATATGTCTGCCGCCTGATGCACTAATCCTTTGTCTGGGATATCAAAATGGGTGGATGCAGAATATATTGAAATGTCAGAGCGGGAGAATTATAATTTCACCTGTGAATCTAGTAGAGGAGCTGAGAACACCCTTAACATGAAGGAAACTCCTCTACATATAAGCAGATTTGTTAAGACATGGGTTTAGGGAGTTGCAGAAATAAGGTTTTCTGACTTGTCAAATGTTTTGTGCTTGGATGCTCAGAAATCCAGAGCTGCTCTGCTAACGCCATTCTGCAGAGTCACGGCATTGCTGAGTGAAAAAAGGAGCCAAATAAATTAGTAAAGATGCAGATGTGAGGATATGGTTTGAGTTAATGGTGCAAATATAAGGCATGAAAAACACATTCCAAGGAAGAAGCCTGTCCTTCCAGTATAGTGAAGGTTAGTTTCTAGCCTGGACTCAGTAGCAGACAAAGTATTGTAGTTTGCAGTCCTGCACTGACGGGTGGGTTGTGATTAAAGCAGCCCAGAGCACCTATGGATGGTTTTGTAAATCATCAGTACCTTTTGGATTCTTCGGTTTGCCGATCACTGAAATCGATTGAATACCGTTGTGTGCTTTTTGTAAGGGTTCTTAATAGTGCTTAACTTAATTTTGTGACTTCAAGACACAAAGTAGAAGATTTCTGGTATGAAGAATGCAGCACACAGCAAGCTCCTTAAGATGTATTTCTCCACTGCTCTACTCTCTCCTCCAGTTAGGAATGGCTGCATAATGCATGTCAGGAAAAGGTCTTTTCCCTGGCTGTTTTACTGAGCAATGCTTTAGTCATGCCTAACATCACTAATTAACTTTGCACTGCTACACGGAGATGAAAAGCACAAGGTTCTGGGGTGTGCTGAATAAATTAAAAAAAGAGATCAGGGATGAGGAACAAACCCAGCCCTATTCCTAGTCAACAAAGCAAAGAGAAAGCACCTACTATTTAAATGCATTTGGATACTGCATTGGATACTATGTGTACCTTTTTTCCCCCCTTTGTTAGACTGAAGGTTATAATTTGATCCCCTGAAAGAGTTTCTAGACAGAGGACAGGAGGGCCAACAGTCTATATTGCAATGCCAAGATGCTGATTTTTTCACTCTTCAAACTGGCACAACGGCGACTCTTTCTGAACCTCAGCCCTGTGGGGCACCGCGAGCTCACAGCGCTGGGGTGAGCGTGCTGGGGCTTACGGGCCCTTGGTCTATGTTGAGCCAGAGCCCCCAGCCGAGGCTTTAGCCCTTCAGCCCCCCAGCAGCTCTGCAGCACACAGCGTGCTGTGGTGGAGGCTCTCAGCCCCTCACCCCACTGATGCCTTGGACACAATTGATATGAGAGATAAAATCGTTTTGTGACAAGCAATAAATTCTCCACTTATGTGTCTCCAGCAATGACTCATTAAACCTGGCAGGAAAGACCAGGCGTTTTGAAATAACCTCTCAAAGGGAAAACTGTCACTTTTTCAAGAAACTTAATTGTTTTTCACATTGCTTCTGCCCTGTGACCATAAAGTTTTTAATGGACTGGTCTGCATCTGTGTTCGCTGAACAGCATCAGTAGCTATAGTAGCTTCTGCTAGCTAAGAATATGCCCTACTGCATTCCCAGTTGCCTTTTTCCTCCAAAGTTCCTTCAATAATTCAAAATCAAGGAGGGAATCAGAGGATCATGACCTACTGGCTACATATCTAGTACTGCTACTTGTACCATGTGGTGAAAATGATTTCTATCCACAGCTATGTATTTTTGCAATAGTTGGAAACTTGCTCTGTTATAAACTTTCTTCAAGACCCAGCAAAAGGACCTAAACTTCAGTAGCCACAGAGAACTCACAATTTTCCTTCTGTTTAGGATTTTTTTGCATCATTAACGTTAGTTTTGTGCAGATTGTGAAACATAAATATTTTTAAGTTTATGATAAAATAATCTAGAGATTATAACATTGCTCTGCAATATCTTAAGTACTTGTCTTGCAGTAAAGACTCCAGTCTAAATTATATTACACATTCACTGATATTATAATTTTACAAGACTTCACCAGGATCAGGTTGCTCAACTCGGTTTAGTTTTCTGCAACAGTCTCTAAAAATATTCGCTTACCACTCAATTAGAAATGTTTTGGTGGGGTAACTAAGTAAACACTAATACAGAACATTAATAAAGGATTTTTTCCCTTTTCTTTTTTTCACCTCTTCCCATATTTAGGCTGCCAGATTGTCTGTGTCTCAGAGAAATTAATTTTGGACAGATATTTTTGAGGGCTTTGTAATCCAGTGTCTTGAGATATTCCACTTCAGAAATAGTGCTAGTATTAAAGACAATATGAGCAAATTTCACAAGGACTTGGGAACACAGGGCAATGTGTTATGGCTGCATCAAACGCTTTAGTAATATTTCAGGGTTGAAAGTGAACAAAGTGGCTGCCAAAACCTCACATGGCAATCTTCCTAAATGCCTGAACTAAGACCTAGTGAAACCAATGAGAACCGTTCTATGAGTATCAGTGGGATTCGTGTGTTTGCCTTTGGGATTTGATCAGTGATGTATGAACTGAGAACCAGAACTTTTTCAGCTCAGGAAAGTTTTTTACCTCATCATTAGATAAGGTTCATTTCCATTTAAGACACCTAATAATGCCAGGAGACCTGCTGGATTATAGTTTGGACATCTAACAGTAGATTAAAACAAGAACATTTCAATGCTGAAACTCTTTCTGAGTTCTCAGTTAGGATTTTTGTTAAAGCATCCTATAAAAATGCTTCTGAAACCTAATTCAATTCAAACAAAGAACATAAAGGGGGATTTAATATATAAACTCTGAAGATATCGTTCCCTGATTTGACATGTGCCCCGTCACTGAGGACTACCAGATGAGCAGACTTTCTGCAGGCTGCACACTTCACAAAGTTTCAGCATAACTCTGAAAAAGCCATCATCGGAGTGCATTACTTTCACTTCCTTTCATCTGTTCACTGCAGTTCTCAAAATGATATCTACTTCCCATTCATCTGATTTTTCTCTATGACAGTTTTGTAGTAAACAACTAACCCGCTTCCTCCCCCTCCCTCGCAATCCCTTGATTACCAACTTACCTAGTGGCAGAACAATGAAGAAAGGTAGCCAGCACAAGATGAACATGCCAACCACAATTCCCAGTGTCTTGGCTGCCTTCTTTTCTCTAGAGAATTTAAAAAGTTTGAAAGCTAAGGAGTTCCTGGGATTGTGGCCCTTGGATTTGGTGCTGTTTAATGTGTCCTCATGAATGTTCTTGTAATGAATCCGTAAAGTCAGCTCCTTGGAGTTAGACATTCCTTTCATAACCCCAGCTTCCAGGTTTTTCGTAGTCCTTTTTGCCACTATATAGACCCGACAATACATCACGAGGATGACGATTAAAGGAATGTAAAATGACCCCAAGGAAGAAAACAAAGCGTAGAATGGTTCTTCTGTGATACGGCACTCTTTATCATCCTTGGGTGCTGGTTCTTTCCAGCCCAAAAGAGGCCCAATAGAAATCACCATGGAAAGGACCCATACACCTAGGAGAGCTAAAATTGCCCTTCTTCTTGTTACCAAAGTTGGATACTGGAGAGAATAACGTACCCCTATATATCTATCTATAGAAATTGCACATAGACTTAAAATAGAAGCTGTACAGCATAGCACATCAACTGCTGCCCAGATATCACAAAATATCCTCCCCAAAACCCAGTAGCCAAGGACTTCCAGTGTAGCAGAAAATGGAAGGACAGTAAAACTCAGCAACAAATCTGCTATTGCGAGGTTAATGATAAAGTAGTTTGTAGGGATTCTCAAATGTCTATTGCAAGCAACAGAGAGAATTACCAGGATATTACCTACAATAGCAAAGAGTATAAAGGCACCTAGGATAAGCCCCACAATTATTGCCCTACTGATATCCAAGGCAGGTGAATCCAGATTGCTTGCTGTCTCATTGGAGCTGTTTGCAGAAAGATTGCCATTATTTAGTGCAGACAGTTTCAAATATCCAGGTATTGACAGATTGGATTTATCGCCAAGGTAGGTATTCATCTTAAAAATCAGCCTCCATAGCAAGTTATGGTTGGATCCCTTGCACGAAACGCAGGTGGTTTGAGTTCAGCTGGAAGTTATCTCTCTACCCAAGAAGTTGCTGCAAAGCACCAGACGGTTTTAGATCGAGAACTCATCTCCCCAGCAAGCTGTCAGCTACGAGCATGTAAAACTTGCACAGCGTGAAGTCCTCTGAAGGCTGTCAGAAAACATAGGCTGTTCGAACTTGCTTAATTTCTCACACAAACTCGTTTAAACAGAAATTAGCAGGCAGAAGTCTTGGCTGGAGCTTGAAAGCAGCTGTTTTGATCATGACGTTCCTGAAAGAAAAGAGAGGTTTAGTGGTTTCCCTTGCGCACTGGTGGTTCTGTTGGAAGGACGCCCCTGCCTAGCTGCGGTGACATGCGTCCCCAAGCAGGGTTTGTCAGCGCCGAGGCAGCTCTGCCCGAGCGCTGCCTGCGCTCGCTGCCTGTGCCGGTGACATCACGGCGGCCGGCCCGGCGCGGCGCTAGAGGGCAATGCAGTCCAAGTTATTAATAAACCTCCCGTGTCAGGCTCTGAAAGCCAAACAAATGGAATATATCAATCTCAATTAAAGAATTTGCCACATAAATCTGGATTGAAAACCTTAAAAAAAACCCCAGTTTTATTTTCTGGGAAAAAACGCACTCGGTGGAATGTGGTGTAAAAAGCAATTTCAGTACAAAATGATCTAGCGCCCTTTGCCTTTATTTTGTAATCAAAGTGAATCACATGCCAATTTAGAGAACTAATCACCTCCCACCTTCTAAGGACAAGTAGGTAGGTTCCAAAAATCCCTAGTTTATTCATGGGTTCAGTATTTAGTGATGGCATAAAAAAATACATGGAACAGTCTGTTTCTGATTGTAAACTTGCTGTTAATAATGAAAAGTAACTCTCTATTGAGATCTTTATGTTTTTTTCTATGCTCCTATGTACCAGGCACATCTGGCGCTTCGTCTCCTCTTCTCTACCTAGATAACTTTTCCAAGCACATGTGCATTGTGAATCCAGCCCTGACAGAGCTGAGCACCCCTACAGCCGAACTGAAGGCAATGAAAAGTATTTAGTAGTCTTTTCAAGGTACTCTTTATGCTTAAGTATGTTCCCGTATCCTTGCTAAAGGCTGTGAGATCATTGAAACCGTTGTTAACTTATTGTAGCTCTGGGAAAACCTGCAGTATCCTATAAATGGAAAAAAAAAAATAGAAAAAAGAAAAAAAGTAACAATTGATTTATTTTTTAGATAATTGCATTTAAAGATGAAAATAGTGGTTTCTTCATCTTGTATAGCTTTGTGTCATCAGGTGGAGATAAATCCCAGAGCTTTATAGCTCAATGCCATTAAAAACAAAAGGTGAAAGATTAACTGAACATATAACTGCCAAAATACTGTTCTGAACTTTCTGTCATCAGATTATGTCCTACAGCTGTTGTCTGCAGTACTCTGGGTTACTGTATATCGATTTTCGTGTTACAAAATGTACTGGAATTAAAATAAAAGATTCACTTTTAATAAGGCAGCTATGGCTGAAAGTTGCAGCTGAGTGCTGCTTTTAAGATCAAACCATGTAAACAAAAGCTCTGGTTGAATTTTATTTGAGGACCGTATGGCAGATGTTTGTAGAGCCCTTCCCAACAGCATGGACTATAGCAAAGCACTATCGTTCAAAAACTTTTCCTTGAAACATTTACAAGGATTACATGATAACATGTCATGGAGTCACTGAAGGGAAGAGGAACAAACACTCAGTTTATGAGTTTAGCCTCAGCTGTTCTGTCTGCTCTCTCTAGGGCAGAGCTTTCATTGCTAGTAAAAGCAGTTAGCAGCCTTTGATTTTGGACATACATCCTTCACACTTCCCGTTCTTGCTGGACTCCACATAACCACTCATTTTCGTTTGTGTTTTCTGATTTTGTTTCTCTGCCTTGTCTGTTTAAAGCATGAATTCCTGAGGCTGGGGGCTCTCTCCTGCTGGGAGGGTGGGGAGGTGGGATTCCAGCCCTGTGGGCCAGGGCAGCGCGCTCGGTGCCACTCTCGTTGTGGCAGTGACAGCAGCTGTTTGCCTGGGTGCCCTGGTGGCGTTGAGTAGCCTGCAGTGAAGCCTGCATCTTCCCACTCTTGGCGCTTGAGCTACACTGATTAGAGTGTGATTGGATCATTAAGTCCACACAGAATGATGTTTCTGCCTTTGACATGTAAGAAAATAGGATCGCTGCAAAGCGCGGAGAGTTTGGATAAGATCAGTGAGGGAGTAAACCGGTGTACTTCAGTTTTTAGCTGGCAAAACATGGGACATGCCCAGCCTGCAAAGAGTAACAGAGTGGCCTGTAACTCCTCCATGGCTTTGGCCACAGCACATTAGGAGTTTGTAGCCCCAAGGAACCAGATCTTTCAACTTCCAGGAGTCAGCTGGTTCCAGCTTGCTGGCAAGGTCCAGGACACTGTGCCAACAGCAGTGGCAGGAAGGGGCAGAAGGGAATTGAATAGGGATTCTAACCGCTAGTGGCTGGACTAAAACGTGTTTCTTTGCTCAGTGTCTTTTGCTGGCAGAAGTACTGGGACCAGTCTGCTTCCCTTACTAGTGCTGCTTTCTGTGCCCCTCTAGACGAATGGACAGAAAATTCCTATTCTAGAAGACACAGAGGAAGACAAAGCTACTGCTCATCTCTTATAGCCCTGTTGAGAAATCTAATGTGTTTTCAAATCTCTGTTTACCAGTCTGTGTAATAACATGCTGGCTGAATAGCCATGAGGCTCAGCTGATTAATGTTCACAAATTGCTTTGAGATCTTCAGTGCCAGGTGCTATAATAAAGCAGAATGTATTGAAACCCAGACATGAACATTAAGTATTTACCTGCTTTCGGATGAATGACTGAATAGGCACTGTGAAAAAATAGACCACTTTTTCTGCCAAGTTCAAGCTAGCACTTCAAGCTAGTGCAATTGAAAACATCTGATCAGAGAAAAGCAGATCGTAGTCATTGCAGATGTGCTTTCATTCAGATGTATCATAGTTTTCAATGAAAAGGTAAATTTAATAGCGTGGAGATTCTACTCAATATTATTTCAGTAATGATGTGCAAGACAGGATGCCCTTTAGCTGTTCAATGTGCTTCTGCTGAGAGCTTGCTGAAGGAGCAAAGACTGGATACAGAACCTGCTTTTGAGGAAATATGGAGAACATGTTAATGCGTTCTTAGACTAGTTTGAACTATGAAATATGCTGAACTTTTACGATTAATTTTATTGTATTAGATAAATGATGCAAAAGGAGTCCTATTGACATGGCTCAGTTTTGCAAAGACCTGTGTTTCTTTTATTCTTTTTCGAAGTGATGTTTAAAATATGTACATGCATCTTGATCTGATTTCAGCAGCACTTCCGAACACTTTGGTGACACTGATGAATAACAGTGCAGCCTGCTCCTAACTGGGCATGGGAGTATGAGCCGACATAGAATTTAAATGAGTATATCTACATATAGATTTATATAATTCCTTTTAATTCTTTGATTTAATTAGAAAACCTGATAAATCAAAGAAAAAAACATGAACAGATATGACTGAAGAAGAACGAGGCTATAGTGTCAGAAATAGCTTAGCTTATTCGCTCTGACTTGAACAGTGCTGTGAACATGCTATCACATTTGGTTCTTGTCATACCAGCACAAACCAGAAAGCCTTCCTCCCGTGAAAGAAGTATGAAAATCAAAAGCAACAAGAAGGACATTGAATACAGCTGTAGAAATTTCTCACTTCTCTGCCACTGCATCTGATACTAAAACATTCCCAAGAAGGAGAAGCGAGGCTTGGGGAAGGTTTTTTGCTTGTTTTATTAATTACAGATGGTGCAAAATGTCACTCAAGATTCGGTACATGTGTTCTTTCTGAAGTCTTCTTTCTCTCTCTAGGGACCACTGGGCAACACTTAAAATCCATAGGCAATATGTTCCACAAAATTTCTTTCTTTCATTTCCATTACCGCTGATTAGCAGATCTTTGTCCTTCATAGAAAACCTCTTTGGCTTAGCCAGAATTGTGAAAAATTTCCATGGACACTGGAAATACATAGAATTATAGTTTCCTTATATTTTGTGGTTGAGCAGAAGCGTTTCATTTGTGCACATACCCCCTGAGCCTCAGGAAAAGGTCAATTTCCATTATGAGAAAAGAAAAAAAGCATTTCAAATGTGAATTTTCAGTTGACCTGGTAACGATAGTTAAAAACTTGTGCTTTTATTTTCAGAGTAAGAAAAATATATCATAGGATTAAGAGCTAAGCTTATTAGCTTGAACTTGCCAAAAGAAGATTGGGAATGTTTGCAATTTTGAATAATGTTTTTTGTTTGGTTGGGGTTTTTTTGCTGTGGTTCAGTGCTTGTCATTTTTATGTAAATAGAATTTAAAGAGCATTTTCTAAGTAATATGTAGTCGATTAACTAAAATACTATGCTTTTTACGTTGTCATTGGCTCTTAAATCCTCTCCCAGGTTTAGGTTTTGCAGGCCCATTTCCCACACTAAACCAAGTTTCTTCTCACGCTCCTTTAGCTGCGCATTTCTGCTAGAGCTGTGCTAAACACCCCCACAGTTACCGGTTACTGATGCAGGGCCTGTGTCAGACACAGACCTCATGAGCATGATGTCAGCTGAACTTTCTTGGGCAGAGGGAAAAGGGCTATGCATTTAGTTATATTAAAAAATCGGTATTTGTAAGTCTGGAAGAAGTATGTCCCGGCCTAAAAGAGAGAGAAAATAACACAACCTCTCTCTCACCAGCAGCAAGAGGAATGAGTGCGTGTCTGTATATGTAGTTTTCAGCTTAAAAATGCTTGAGAAGGTGACAGACTCACTTATTGCTGTCAGTCTTTAGAAAAATGTCACTGAGCAATTGAATTAAAACCAAACAAACAAACAAACAAACAAAACCAAAAAGACACACCAGTGTGGAATTCACAGTATTGCAAATTACATCCTCTCTAAAGACAAACCTCAGTGTTACAGGTCCCTGAGACAGTTTTGGGGGATGCTGCTCTTATCATGCCGACTGCGCTTCATCAGAAACCGTGGGGCCAGTTCAGCGCACAGGTTCCCCTCTGGCTGCCGGCCGTCCCGTGGCTCTCGTAACCATCCTTTGCAAGTGCACTGGCAGGAGGAGCTTTAGACAGACAGACAGACATTGGTTTGTGTCTTCTGCTCTGAAAGTCTTACCTGTTTTTCATGAAGTACACAGTTTGCAACCAGACTCTGCACTGAACAGACCCAGAAAGAGCAAAGGCAGAGCAAGGACCTGCTAGTCTCAGCAGGCTCCAGGGTGTATTTTCTTTCTCTGGGTATCACAACATAGTATCACCATAGCAACCTGGAAGCACAGATGACTTCAAGCTGTTTGATCCTCCCAAAACCAAGAGAAAACCAGAGTAACGAGGTGCTACCTCTGAGTCTCTCTACCTTTTCTCTATGCTTTATCTAAATTATGCATTATTTTTTTCCATTTATCTACCTCCATGTTTTGATCGTGTGGTCCACAATTTGCTCGCTTTTGCCACCTGCCTTCTGCTCCTTGGAGTTGGGGAGGAAGGAGAGGCCAGAGCACGGCTACTCAGAAGACGATCTCTTACCGTCTTCCTGAAGCACCAGTAGCATCTCTAGCCTGCACGCCCTCTTGTTACAAAAACAAAGCATCACTTAGTCAGTAGCACGGATAAACAGCTGTAAACAGGCTCCTTCAGGCTGCTTGAACTAGGTCAGTGGGTTGCTGATCTTAAAAAAAACCAAAACTCAACACTTCTGCCTGCTCCAAGGTAATATATTTGGCATCTTCCCAGGAGAGGACTAAAACTGTTGGAGAAGCAACTATCACAGAGTTAGATAAATATCAGACAAGTATCACTAGAGGATGAGGAAAAAAAGTGAGAACTTTTGAAGTCCTGACTTTTCTTTATGGTCCGCTGGCAGGCCGACTTACAGGATATAATTTTCTTATTATTTATGACCCTCTTATCAATTCATGCAGAGAACTTATTTTCTGCTTGCGGTTTCACTGGAATTATCGGTGAAACAAAACACATGGTTCTGTCCTGTAACATCCCCTATTGCCAAAAAAAAAAAAATCAAAATGTTCCTGCAGGAACAATCACTCATGTTGTTCTTTTATAAATTGCAGGTCTCTTCTTGAGTGTTTCCACCTACTGGCATTGAACAACAGCGCATTCTGGGAGCATAAAAAGTAATTCTTGTGCTGGAAGCAAATTTCATTTTATCGAGTCTCCTTTGACTTTTTCCAGGAAGTCACACTGGCTTGGAGCTGATTGCAAACTATGGGGAGATCACAGAGCTATTGGAAGATAATATTAGCTGACAAGATGTTCTGACAAACCATAATGCAGAAAAAAGTATTCTGCTAAGTTATTCATATAAAGCATGGGATATCTTTACTAAAAATAAGAAAAAGCCATGAAGCTGTGTTTGATAGATGTGCAGGATTATAGTGTTGTACTAATTTTTTGTGTGAATGCAAAACAGAGAAAATTGGTCGTAGAATATCAGTGTAAGAAATGTGCTTGCAAAAAAGCCTCATGCTTGGTGAGCTGGTGTGGCAGAACTGCCCCTGCACTGGATGTGCTGCTGCTCTGGTTGTACAACGCGCAGTCTTGACTGGTTTCCTCTTTTCTTCTCTATCTAGAGTTTTGGTCACTTAGTTGTTATTGTATGGCAGGGTGGCTAACCAGAACAATGTGGATCAAAGCTGTAAATGCAGGAGGAGAAAGAGAAGCTTTTCAAACAGTTTTCTTGCACTCTCTCAATTGTTGCTTGAAATATGTAAGCCTTGTAGAAAAAACAGTCTCCACCCAAAAACAGAGACCATAGAGCTTATGAATTACGTCTTGAAATTAAAAGGGATGAAAGAAGAATGTCTGTTAGATTCAGGAACCTCTCTCTAATTCCACAAGACTGCACTAGTTAGTCAGGAGCTTATTTGCCTTCTCAAACCACCGAGATAGTCTAAGAATTCTCATCTGGGCAGTGGGAGGTGAACATCAGTTATCTCAGTCTTCAGGAGCCATTTTCACAAGGATCAGACTCTGGGTACAAAAACTAAACAGCTTTATTTAAGGGCATGGACTTGCCATGGTGAATACTGGCTAACTGGCAGTGCAGGGTACACAGTGCTCCCTGTAATGGATTTCTAATAACGGTTGGTACTTTGGCTGACCAGAAGTCCTATTTTATTTCCTTCTCATCTTTCATCCTTTCTTAATAGTCAGATTTTCCTGCAGTCCTAGCCGTGACTTTTAAAAATATGTTTGGATTCCTTCTTAAACCTATTGTTTTGTAAGCTAAGAATGAATCTAAGTTCCATCAGCCTAAACATTCTATACTACAATGTTTGGCATGACTCAGGTGCCTGAAAGAAACCCTGGCTAAGTCAGTTGCCAGCTCATGACAGACATCACTTGGCATCCAAGTGACTGGAAAGCTTGGACCACTCAAGGCCTCACACTTTAAATAAAACACAGCAGAACACAGACTAGGTATTTTGTGAGAAAGTTATTACGAAAAGGGTGATTTTGTCTTTGGTAAGTGTAATAAAATAAACCTGTAGCAGAAGTGTGCTGGTTAGTCATGGGTGCCTGTACCACATCTGCAATGATAACCCAGACAGAAGCTGTGTGAAACAAAGCGTAAATCCCTTAGAATGCTGTGCTAGACTGCACTGGG
This sequence comes from Patagioenas fasciata, assembly GCF_037038585.1. Classification (NCBI taxonomy): domain Eukaryota; kingdom Metazoa; phylum Chordata; class Aves; order Columbiformes; family Columbidae; genus Patagioenas; species Patagioenas fasciata. The sequence continues at coordinate 11,577,309 of NC_092533.1, read as the reverse complement.
GAAAGAGGATTTCCTCCTGATCCCAGCTGGAGATGAGTCCTGAATCTTTGTGAAATCTTTGACACGTGCAATCTTTCAGAAATTTAATCCAATTAGGGGACATTTATGGGAACCAGATGATTTTCAGTGCTTGTGTTTTGCATTGGCTGACTGTTAGCCTGCTTAGCCCAGCAGGGGAACAGCCGCGATAGCTGAAGGTGATGGGAGATGGCTATGTGGCTTCTTGGCCAGAGCAGAGTGTGTGAGGAGAAGTATGAGTGGAGTGAGACAGATCTGTCCATGCCTGCCCAGAAGCCACCATGTTAAATGCCATCATAAAGTATTTAGGAAGTTGCCATGCTTTATTTGAACTGTTCTGCAAGGCTCTCAGCACCTTCACCTCTCATTAGATCCTACTGGTGAACACAAGGTCTTGTTGGATGCTCACCTGGGCTTCCATGGTAAAGCAGTTGAATTGTGGTGGTGAGGCAGGAGGGGGATACCAGGCTCTCCTGAAAGAATCCTTTCTTTTCCTATGCATTTAAACTATCTCATAACTTGGCTCTTTTAGAATAGAATTACAATGAAATGAACTTGAGATTTTAATCTCCATATTATAGTCTGTCCTAGATCATAAAAATTAAAATTAATACAGATTGCACAGTTTTCTTCAAATAAGGTATTTAGATTAAATAAATTAGTCTTAATTTCAAATATTTAATGTGACATTCAAAGGACAGTAATTAAACGTTGGAAAAAAAAGCATTTTAAACACGTAACTCATGTAACTCACTGTCATAAAGTAACATTGTGCCAAGAGCTGTGCAAGATAAGACGTAGATTAGACATTTATGTGGCTAACAAAACAATCACTGATAAACTAGCTAAGCTGACCGCAGTGTTATAAATATCCATGCCTTGAGAAATAAACTTCAAGGTAAACTCAGGCTGGATAGAAGCTCCTCATACTAGCAGATTATAAGTAATTAGTCTCATTTTTGTGCCTTCTTCTGAGACATTTCTTCATTCTAATAGTTGGGTGCTGACCCTAGAGTAATATTTTTAACAGAGCAGAAATGTGGCTGGATAAGAGACTTTTTTAAAGGTATCTGTAGTTGCACCGAGTGGGAATTGTGCTGTCTGGACATGTTTGACCTTTGTCTTTAAGCACCAGAATGCGTTATTGGCCCTTAGAAACTTCTGAAAACTTCCCCCCAGTCTGTGTGTGAGAGCCAGGATTATTTCTGAGCCTGATGATCACCCTCCCTTTGTTTTTAAATATCCGGATGGTTTATTCTGCCTCTAGCAGGTCATAGCAATTTGGGTCCCAAAGTGCTGATGCATATGAAACCTAAACTTGAATTTTACAGGTTGATACATTTTTGCAAAAGACCAATACTTCATTTAGAAAAAAGAAAAATAACAACTCCTTTTTCATCTCTTTCCATTTCATTAAGTTCTGATCATGGTGTGCACAGTACTTCCTTACATCTTTATGACATTCAGAATTTGCAATTGCAGCATAAATATCTCATTGCCAATAAGTGGATGGGGACTCACTGCTGATAAACACTGAAATTCATCTTGCTGTGGTGATATACCAACACATTCTGAAGTTTTGCCTTGATGAAAATGCCTGGGAGAGTCCCTGACTGAGTTTTATGTCTGCAATAATACAGGCCTTAAAATATAGACCCTAGATCTTCATTCAAAGAAATCAATGTCAATTTATAATCTAATTTGATCTGTTCCTTTCCATAAATTGGTATTTAGATGTATTCCGGGATATCTTTATTGGAATTAAGCCATTTTTTATTATTCTTGAAGCATTTTTGACTTCTAGTTTTGTTAAAATACGGATATATCTGAGAAAAAAAAAAGACAGTCTAGTCTTTCTTTCTTATTGGTTCCTGGTTCCAGCTAAAAATCCTGGAGAAGCTGGAAACTTGCATTTCTCCTCCATATCTCAATAATTGTCCCATCTTTCCTTTGCTGAACTTGTCATAGTAAAAATTGCAATGTTAAATGGCAGAATTGCTTGGAGAAGGATTGCAAATGGATAGAAAGCTTTTTTAGCTCAGTGTTGAAACATTACGATAATAAAGAAGTAAAGGACAAAGTGGACCTCTATACTATACAAGGAGGGCATGAAAGAAAGAGAACTTTTTGGCAAACATAGTAAAAAGAACTGGAACAGTGATTTCTTTTGTACATTCAAATGTGCCACTTCAAATAGTCTGTTAATCTAAGCAGGAGCAAGAAAATGTTGCACCTTCCTGTAGGCTCGAACTTGCTGAGAGAATTTGTCTCTTTTGTGTCTTTTCTTGCAAGGACAACCAGAGACTCCCATATAAGTGCTGAATCAAGGTATTCCCTCTTCCGTAGTACTTTATTAAGACTCAGTTTGAGAGCCAGGTATTTAAGTGCTAACGATTCTCCTCCTTTACAATAGTATTTTGAATGCATATATACATATCATAATACTTTGAAATACACACTAGTCATTTCACACCACTCAGAGTAAATAGAAGTATGTGCTACTATGTCTTTTAAAGATGAGTGTAAGAGGAGAAATAAATGAATTTTTTCAGTATTAGCCAGTGCATCAGTGACAGTTCAGTGCTCAATAGCTAGAGCATGTACTTACAGGTGGAACTGCGAGAAATTCAAAGACAAGAATTAGAGTTGGGCTTCTATTTTCTGCTAAAATTAATACTGAACTGTTCTTTGAATTCATGTTAAATATTCATGAATCTGATATTTTTTCCATATTTTGTTCTTGCGAGAAGCCATAAAAATTTATAACTACTCCTTATTTCTCCAGAGAAAAATTACGTGAAAGGAAACAACTGTTTCTTGTCTTATTCCTGTCAAGATTTGGAATAATGATATCTACTATTAAAGCAGCTGGGAAAGACCTAATTCTATTTAATACTAATTTATTGTACATTAGATATAAAAGTGAACTGCATTGTGTGTTGTCTGATAGTTTGTGGTAGCGTAAGAGAACAATGAGAACAGCTTTATTTTGTAGAACTAAAATAACCTCTTCTACTTTCATATTGCTGTGGCTTAACAGAGGGACATGTGAGATCTGGCTGATGCTTATCCACACACATCCCATGCCAGTGCAAATCAGGAGAGTGCAGATGAGTTTAGAATCATTGCATAAATGGGTTCAAGCCAGGGAAATCACCTGATCCCTCCATATTGCAAAGGAGAGAATGAAGAAAACCTACAGACCACCCTGGCAGGTCTCGCTTTGGTTATTTCACTACTTCTACAGGTGCCCAAGTGGTCTAGATGTTTATTATGAATTGCATAGGTACATGGTACCTACCAGTGCCGCGCCCAGATTTGCTACACATAAAAAAATTTAGAAAGTCAGAAAAATTTATCATTACATGTAGTTTATGCTCTATAATCCTTTTTAGCATCAGCAACTAAGACCAGACAGCAACAAGAAATACTGTCGAACAGGAGAAAAATGATCTAATCATTGTCAAGGAGCGTGAACAGTGCTCTGGTTGCCTCCCCTGGCAGGAGGGCTGATGGCTCCCATGAGCAGCCTGACCCTGTGTCCCAGACCCTCTGGAGTCTCATCACTGGGACCACTGCCTGAAGCATTCTGATGCTCAATGGAGACTGTACAGCAGGACGGAGAAGGAGAGCTGATGGAATTCAAGCTATTAAGAAATTTATAGTCTGTAACCGGGACCTTGACTATAACCTGAGGGTTTACTGGCAGTGTTGTAGAGCTTAGTGTAGAGCAGAGATTGCATAGTTCAGTAGTACTCTACTTTAGATTCCTCACAGAGCTATCAATAATTTATTAAAGGTAAGCACAGTTACCGATTTGTCATCTTCTTACACAAACAATACAGCTGTAACACTAGGCATACAAGATAAGAACCTTTCCCCGAAAAGGCCTATAAATGCACAAATGTCGACTCTTGGATTCATTTGCCAAAAGCAAAGCAGTGTGGTGCTGCAGAATGCAGCTGCTTCAAGCTATTGCTTAACTGAGGCACTAAGTTGAATTTTGATGGAATTCCCATTTTTTACATGCTCATTGCAAGAGATATTCTTGAAAGTTTCAGAAGTCACTGATTCAGAAATGAAAGTGAGCTGAAGGTAGCAGTTTTGATCCATCAGGAATAGTCTCAGAGAGTTTTTGCAAGCTCATTCTATAAGCTGTCCCTCACTAGCATCAGGCAATGCATGATCATGCAGTCATAACCACCTATCCTGGACAATATCTCATTAGCTCGCTAGTATTTGGTGAAAATAACCAATTGAGGAGGACTATGAGTAACTGTGTCCAGAGAAAGATCAGAGAGATACCTGAGAGCTCTGTGAGTGAAACTGTCTGCACGAATCTGTCAGAAGTGTGTGGAGGGACATACAATGGGAGTCTTGTGGAACAGCTGAAGGCACCAATGGATATGGTACATTGCAGCATATGAAAAAGGACCAGGCCCTTGACAACATCCTCACAAATTAGTTTTTTGAGATCTTGCCAATGATGTCTCATCCCTGAGTTTTTTAATTATACAAAATACATGTTTCAAACAAATAGGAAGTTATCCTTTAGAAATAATCTGTGGATGAGCTGATATATGGGGAGTCGTTTGGATAATTTATGTCCCCAGCAGGCAGGGCTTTTGCAGACTTTGTCCATTCCAAGTCTATTACTCAGGTTAATATTTGTTGTAATTAAGAATGACATCCCTGACTCCGACCCCATACATATCCACTAGAAAAAAAACAATTCAATAAGGCGTCGACTAGCTTACAAGTTAGCGATGCCAAATGAAGTCATTAGACTTGTCAGTCAGTCTGGCACCACTCTTCTGATTAGCAACTTTCCTTTTTTGGGTAAGAATTACCCAACATCTTGGTGGCTTAAGGAGATTTAGTTATAACAAGGAACTACTCCAACAGTTTCTGGTTAAAAAAATTACTCACCTTTGTTTAAGGACATCTAAGGAAAGAGCATTCTGACCTACTTCTGAGAGGAAGCTAGTCACGACTTCTTTCCTTCTGACCTTTTGGAATGAGCATGAGCGTTTGCCCGTGATGAAGATAATGGAAGAAAATATGTATGAGAATGAGTCACTGAAATTTTTGTTCAGAAGGCAAGATCCAGGATCCCAAGAGATCTCTATTTATAGTGTAAGGAAACTCAATTGAGAGTTTCAGGAGGACAAATGAAATTGTAGAAGAAGCTGAAGTAATGAATAATGATAATTCAAACATGCTATTTCCATCACAAATTAAATGAACAAATCATGGTAGTAAAACTACAAAAGAGCTAAGACAGCTTTAATTCTGTGGAGTCCTGCAAGACTTTTTGGCATATACATTGGATAAAAGGTTGCATTTCACTTGTTGCTTTTATCTCCATCTAGCACAGTAGATGTCTAGAATAGAAACAGCTACAAATCTGGAGAATATTCAGAATAATACTATGGTCTGCATCTCATCTTTGTGTCTGTCTGTCTTCAGTCCTATCACCTCAGTGTGATATTACCATAAATGTATTGAAATATATTCAGGGGGAAAAAGTATTTGCAGTTGCAAGGATAAAATTGGAACGCTTCACTGTCACCTATCTGTCACTCTCATCTTGACTGTGATCATAAAGTAACTGCAGCTAGAAAATAGGTACTGGACTTCTCCAGAGCTGATGGAGGAGACAAAAGTTCCTGCCATGCATGTTATTTAGTGAAAATAAAGACTTGGATGATTTTACATTAATGATTTGCCTGTGTATATATGTAAGAGAAAGGCACTATCAAGCTAACCTCAGTACGATGTACATTAAGAATATCACGAATGTCACAACACTGTTCATCAGCCTGTGGGCTGCAGTCTCTTCTGATCGGACTAACTCTCTGCTACATCCCACACGTGGGGTCTGGTGTGCGGAAGCAGTGCTGCTGCTGTGTGGGACACTGGCCTGAGCATGAGGACATGGTGATTGTAGTCTGAGCTCTTCTAGTGGGTTGCTGCGTGAATTTAAACAAGTCATGCTCTCTCCCAGTACCTCAGTTTCTTTATCTTTCACAAGGAAATGATGATTTTAAGTAAAATACCTTCAGACACTTAGCTGGAAAAAGTAATAAATTAGAAATGTATTATTCCTAGCTGCAATAAAATTATAATTCTGTGAACACCCAAGCTTTCCCCCTTCCCACATGCATATATATATATACATATATATATATTCATTCCCACTTTAGCACAAGAGTGGTTTTCTTCTGTTTCTACTTACAATCATGATTCCTGTGTCTCTGCTTCTGCTACAGTGAATTTTTCACAGAGCCTCTGTAGCCTTTTACGCATACTAACAGGGTGAGTGCCTGCTCGTCTGTCGTGTGACTCTGAGGCTATTACAGAGAAAAATAACATCAATGTTTAAAAACAAACGAGCAACTGAGAACTTTAGTGATGTACCTGTCTCTGTGATGTCCTTCAGTCTTGGGAAAATGGAGCAGTTGGAAATACAACTTGGGTCTTTTTGGTGGTGGATGGATCGGCTGCAGCGCGTACTCCTGCTGGCTGTAACAGGAGTATTTTTGGAATGGATGAAGGGGTGATTCTCTTGCCTTGCCTTGCACGTCACTGTGATCTCAGTGCTGCCGAATATATGATGCGTCTCAAACTGCAAGGCTCGCTTGCAGCAGCTGCATGATGAATGTAAACTACTACTCACAGAAACGAAGGTAACTCCCAAGAAGAGGATAATAGCTGTTTTTTTCCACTGTTTATTGCTGGATTGTACTATAAGAGGTTCCCATCTGTCTGAAACTAAACATTTTAGAGATACTGATCAGAATATTCCAGCGAAACATTTTCATCACAAATTACTTGAACTCTTTACAAATGCTTTTAAATTCTTTGTAATCAAAACTTTCCATAGGAACACGGAGATTTTGATAAACTTTCACTTTCTATTATGTGACAGAGTGGAAGTTCTGATCAGTATCAGAGAGATAAAGGCCCATCATGAGACAGCTCCATGACAGTTATTTATCTGGCTTATGGGTAAACCAGCATTCAAATTCCTCTTTTACCTGTCTTGAAGTGAGACATCCAACTGCTCACCCATATGGCTCTCATATTTCATTTCTTTCCCATGGTTGTCAAGAGATTTTCCTTCCATCAGTTTTCTCCTTTTTGCCTGCCTGTTCCTGGCTGGCTCTGTTCTTTGAATGCTTTCATCTGGGTACCTGGCTAGTAGATGTACCCTCCAGCAGCTTGCAGAAGGGTTGGGTAAACGTTGGAGTGGCAAGTAGATAAGGGCTGGCTCAGCATTTAGCTGTATCTGGAGCAGGATGAAAACCAGGATGCCTTTTTTTTTTTTTCCCTTTTAGACTGGAGAAATTGTAAAGCTTGGTTGACAGCTACATGTCCCCAGGAAGGTGTGCACTGGGAGGGAGCTGTTGGAGGCTTCCAGAGATGGTGGAAGCTGCTGATGTGTGATCGTGGCAAGGGTTGGAGTGGAAGGTCGTTGCTGGCACACTGTTGGGTTTGCTGTAAGATTGCCAGGATTGTCCTGATGTGTTTGAGAAGGAGCTGCTACCTACAAAGTGAGGAAAAGCCGTGGGCTGTGGAGGACACTGAGGGAAAGCAACAGGGTGAAGGGGACTGCAGTGGGTGAAGGCCACTGCAGGGTGGTGTTTGACAGCAATCCTTACTCCTCATGTGCAAAAATTCAGGGGGACAGTTAATGTGTTTTGCTGTTGCTTTATTCCTTTATTCTTTATTGCCACCTATGTGAGTGAAATTGGCTGGCTGGAATAGTGTTTATTACATGTAGCAGGTACAGGTCCTTCCAATAAAATAGTAACAAAAAACTGTATTAGAAAAATTAAAGAGCATAATGGTATAATTTTTGCTATATGCAAACCTCATATTTTGACTAGAGTTACTTTCTCTACAGCTTCCAAAATAGGAAGGATTCTTAATGGTTGTGGAACTTGGATTGTTCATCTCTCTGCCCATCAATAAGCAGATGCAGTGTTTGATTTGTATATGATGATTTCAATATTGCTTCTAAATACCACTTAGGTTACAAGCAAAAAAGAATCTGTGAATAAAACACCAGTGCTCCTCAGTGCTTCTGTTCTTACAGATGTATAGAATGCATGTACATATATAGGTGCAAGCATATATGATAAGAAGTGTAAAGAATTGCAAGCAACATTCAGATGTATCATTATACTACACCGTATACATGGTGGCTTCTTTGCTCTATCTCAAAAGGCTTTCAGGTTAATTTTGCAGTGCAGCATTTAATGAATACTAAAAGTCTATTCGCTACCCTGTCACTCTGTTCTATCAGCCCTGCTAAGGTTTTGTTTACTGAGTTTATCCTTTCATCCTCTAACAAATATACATACATATTTCCTGCCTTGTAGACTTGGATGAATATATGCAAAGCATTATTAATGTTCTCAGATAAGGAGCAACATTAGCATTTCATGTCATAATATTTATTTTTGTTAAGTATTATGCCAGCTGTCCCATGTTTTATGAAGGTTTAAGCAATGATAACATGCTGTGTCATCTGTAGACATGCCATTGACCTACTTGGTTTGACAGAAACAGAAATTATATTAGATCGGATATCTCCAAAATGGACTGCTTCAGTTGTGTTCCTCCAAATGATATGATGCAGACTGCTTTTTGTTTATTTTGTTTATTTTATCCCACATTTCAGATGTTTTTGCTAAACATGCTGCTTGAATCTAGCTGGGGATTTCAGCTGATTGACCCATAGAGTTGCTGAGAAAGGCCAGCCAAAAATTATACGTATTTTCAAGAGGTTTGCCATCGCTGCTGGAAGAGGTGCCCTGCAAAGGCGTTTGGATTTCTGATTCACAGACTTGTAAGATATAAATGTAACACTTCTGATATAGAACATCTGGATGGAGAAGAGCTTGTAATCTCCATAGGTCAGAGCCCTGAAGGACATGATCCTCTGAAAACGTCACCTATGCCTCATACTGAGTAGCACCCATTCCTATGAACTGCATGGATATGTCCAGACCAGATCAGGGTGTGCCAAACTTTGCAGCTACTAGGAAAAAATACAAGTCCTGAGCCTCTTGGTCTGAGTCTGTGAGCACACTGATGTGGCAGCCAACAAAATCAGGTGCACTTTGAGTGAAATCATCAAAGAGACTCAACATATTCTAGAACTAGGGGAGCTGTAAGTGTTGGTATTAGAGTATGGAGTCATGAGGCCATGACAGCTTTCTGAGCTCATGGGGTAAGGTTGACAGAAACTGAGGTTATTTGAGAACTGGTGCCAGAAAAAATCCTGACAGTGTCATTTCAACCTTCTGTTCTTTTCTTGTAACTTATAAACTGTCTCTTGTTTCCTTTCCTAAACCTTCAAGCTCTTTTTAATGAAATTAGTTCAAGTTTATTACCCCCCTGAGGTTGAACTGCTCCAGACATTGTTTCATTTGTGTGTTTTACCCGTTCTGTGCTGTAATGACTACTGTTTTCTTTGCTGTTACTTCAGTCAAGTCATGGCTCCATCAAGCTGGTTTAACACAGCAGTGATGAGGAGGCTGCTGGTGCAACTCACAGCTTGAGCACTGCTGTTTCTACAGACTTCTGTCTTTGATTCATCATTCTCCTCCACTTTTTATTCAGACATTTATGGATTGAATAAAGAGTATGATGGGTTTTTACTTAGATGAGTTTTCAGCAGACTTAATGGCAGAAATGTTGACAGCAGCATGGATGTTGTGGATTATATCTAATAGCATTTTAATGAACATTTTATTAAAATAAACTTAGTTAATGTGTTGCGGTTGCATGGAGCAGTATCGGTCTACAATTTTCGGTCAGGAAAGCTTCAAGTTCATTGCAAATTTCCTCTTCCTAGAACAGGATCTTCTTTCTCAACAGCATGACATAAGGTCAGAAGGATACAAATGCAGTTAAATGCTTGGTTTACAAGTGAGAACATAGTGCAGAATTTTAGCCAGTTGTGAGGAATAACATTTGGTATCTATTGTTGATCAGTTACGAATGATAAATGAAATTTCAGCACGCTGAAATCTTGTGCCGGTGCCAAGACAGTATCTGGGAAAAGTGAAAAAGATCCCAAGACTTTGGGACTTCTAGAAAATGGCACAAGTAAGAGTCAGTGTTACAGGCAGACAGTACAGTACAGTTTGGGGGAGAGGGTAAGTTTTTCTCTCTTTAAACAGAGGTGCCCAGGTTATACTCAGACTGCCCAGTATCTGAGCTGGACCGGGTCTCCCATCGAAACTGAGCCAAGTGAGAGCGATGCTTCTGGCTGCCCTTCATCTTGAGTGCTCTCCAGAGCAGGCTTGCAAGGGGGGCATGCAAAAGCGTAACCCATGGAAACTCCTTCGGTGTCCCACAAGCTTTTAGTGCTGGCTTCTTTGCTGAGGTCCCAAGGTGCTGCTTCTAGCACATAACTAGATCTGTGTCTCAGTGGAGTGGTTTACTCTGTTCTATGTGTGCATGTGCATCCCCAGGTACCTTCAGGGTGGGCTTGGTGGCCAGTCCTTGCTGTACGATGGCTCACCAGTGCTCTCCAGCTGTCTTCCTGGGCCGGTGCTGCAGCGTGCTCTCAGCATCTAGGTGTCTGGCAGTCTTGACTGTAGAAGTATTATCGCAAAGTGATTTATTTAAAAAATGTTTTCTAACATCTCCATTGCTTGTAGACGAGGGTTGACATTCTTCAGGGTGAAAAGCCCTTGCATCTTTCCACCTTCTATGTAGTGCTGGTTTGGCTGTGCTACTGACGGTAAAAAAAACCCACAAATTTTCTCACGATTTCCAGGACAATATGGACAGACTGATAACTATAAACACTGCAGCTAGGCACAGGCTTGGGTCAGTAGCAATACGAATTGCAGTGAGGGGTACAAGGACAGAGAAAGCCCAGCCCTGACGCAGACGTCTTACAGGAGCATACACCCACTATGTTCCCAGCCTCCCACTTTGGTACAACACCTGAAGCAGGGTTCCTAGGAGGAACAAATTAAAGAGGGTGAGGTGGGATGATTTTCCTTTGAGTGTGTCTCTATCACACATGCAGTTCCAGCAGTCATAGTAGGAGTTATTGGTCTATCATAATTGTGTGGCAGCAATTAAATTTAATTTTAGTATATACCCTTGTCTCCTTCAATTTTCAAAATGAATGAACAAAGAAGGAAAAAGCTCCAGCTTCAGTACATATGGTGTTTTTAACCTTTAGAAATTTGACTTTCAATTGAAATTAATTTAATTTAAATTTGATTTTCAGTGTACATGTGAGGAAAAGTAGACTACTAATTATCATTGAGGACTTGGAATCAGGCCTGGGATCAAACCTGTAGCCTAAATGATGAAGCTGTTTCCAGCTGTGAGAAAAGTCATCACACTTCTCTGTACTTCAATTTAGCAGATGTTAAGCTTTTCATAGTGGTATAAGAGCATCCATGTCAAAGGATGTGAAATTAAGCTCCCAGAGTTTGAGAACATCTTCGTGTTTTGTGCTGATGCTGCTGCCAACCTAAATAAGGAGCTGGGAGTGACAGCAAGAAGTGGGATTCTTTTCTACATGGAACAAGAAATTGAGGAGAGGGCTGAGAGCAAGCACTTCACTGTTGTTCCCACATGCAGTTTTCCCATCTTTAAAATGCATAAAAGCAGCATGGATGAGACTCTAGCCAATGTTTGTAAATGGAGTATAATGAAAATGGGAAATGAGAAAGTGATAGTAAACACCAAAAGGAAAAAACAAAGATTTGAAAGGCTTCAAACCCTCCTCACTCACAGCCCAGCGATCAGGAATTAGGAAAGATTTTCCTCAAATTCACTCCACCTGTGGAGTTATTTAGCAGCCTGGCACCTGAGGTGGCGTTGGCTGTTGTCAGCCTGAATTTGGAGTTGCGTGGATGTGCTGTCTCATGAGGTGAGTCTTGTCTCCTTTTTATATTCTGATTTAAGAGTACTCTGTGTTTTCAAAGTATCTTCCATGTTACAGATGCAGGTCTTACAAAGTTCATCTCACTTGATCTAGGTGCTGGGTACAGAAGGACTCTTCCCTGGGATAATGGATGCTGGAGATGATGATTAGGGGCTCTGTAACATTTACTGTGGGCAGCAGAGAGGCTTTGGTGGGCCTGAGCTACTACGGACAGGACGAGTTTGCTGCAGAAAGCTTGCGAGTTCTCAAAGCTATCAAAGAATATGTTTTCGAACTTATTAAGGAATGCAGCCAGTTGTTTTTGTTTGGTTGGTTTGGTTTTGACTGATGTGTTGCTGCTCTACTAGGACCTTTGATGTAGTTTCTGTCTTCCCTCTGTGTGTTTGCCGTGAGTCTCAAAAACTATACCTAAATCTCAAAATTATGCCAAAATCCCAGGGGCCAGCAGTGCCCAGGCTTTGGAAAGAAATCTAAGTGGAACAAAGTAAAACTCCCAACTGTTCCTACTTGTGGCTAAGTGTTACTGAATGTTTCTTTCACATCCAGCTGAGCTGTTTCCCCTCAGACTGGCTTTGAATGAATTAAATCCTTAGAGATTAAAATACTATAACAGGCTGTATGAAATTCAGAGGTTATGTGGGAGAAAGGATACAAGTAGAGGTGGATTAACAGTCCAAGTACATAGCTCCAGGGAACACATGTCAGTCATTTCCTCTGGGATCTGCTTGACCCTTGTTGAATAGGAAGAGAAGCTGGCTTTGGCCTGGAAACCCACAGATATCTCATGACCTTCGTGGAAGTTCATTGACTAAATGCTATTTCTTGGACCCAGTGGCATCAAGGGACCTGGGGAAGCTTTACTGATGATGTGTGTCTAGGGACTGCTGCTTCCAAACCTTCACCTCTTGGCAGAGAGAGGGCTCACTGCTTATAATAGGGGGCATAATTTCATTTCATTTTTCATGTCATTGTGCTTTTGACAGAGCTGAACAAGGAAATAATCTGTTACCTTGGTAAAACACTCAGCTTCAGTGCAAAATGTGGTTTTACCATATGCAAGGTATTTTATCTAACAAATAAGCCAAAGAGTAAAATACCTGCTTTTAAAGCTCAGCTGTATTTGAAACACTTCTGGTTGTTGCAAGGGAATAGAAAACAATCTTAACCATTTCTTTACCCAAGCTGGAATAAGGTATCAGAGCGTTAGCTGCCAAAAATAATTCTGGGAATGTAAGGAAGTCACCTGAAGAGTCAAGAGCTTTTTTTAAACCATCGTTTCACTAGGTTTTCCCTATTGCAATATGTGTTGCTATAGTTAACCAAAGGTATGAGTTTGTCTTTGTTCTTCCAGCAGCTGAAAATAGCTCGATTGTCTTTGCTTTGTTTTAGTGATCTGTGCAAACTTCTGCTGGAGTGCATGTCTGAAGTGAGGTATAGTCACTGAAATGGTTTCAACTTGCATCTGTGGAAATACATTTATTTTTGTATCCCCTGACCTGTGGGAAAATATTTGAATATCAGGATGAGGTCATGGGACTGGATGGGGGAAAACATCACAGAAAGAGCTAGTTTGATCTTTAAACTAATCAAGATGCATTATTCAATATTCTGAGTCAGATGTATTATGACTATGCTAGATTTTCTGAACAAGCTACTTACAGAAATACAGAATCTAGTGTAAAAGACTGGCTGGCAAAGTACCACGTGAATGTTTATTTGCTTTTGTCTTCATAGACGTTAATTTATCATCTCCAAAGAATGAAGGCGTTTAAGCCAATAGGAACAACGTAATGGGCTCCTAACATGAGAGTTTATTATGACATATTACTAAAAAGACTGCTTTTTAAATGCCTTTGTTACATCAGATTTAGAGTCCTTAGTCTTCGGTTCAAGTACATTATCACTCAGACATATATTCTTTCAAGCAAGGATGCTTCTACACCTATAGGAGTCACTGAGTTTTCCTGAAGATCTTTTCCATAAACTAACTGCACTACACATAGTTTTTCAAAAGGGAAGAATATAAGGTAATCAACAACATAGCTAATAGAATCTTTCTTCTCCCGGGAGAGAAAGGATCCTACTGAAGTGTTTGTAATAGCACTAGAAATCATTTGGTTCCTGTAGCTAAGCTGTTTTTATATCTTACTATAGGAAATCCATCTTTAACAATGATGAAGCAGTTTTCCATAATACTTCAGAATTAAGGATGGAATTGTCATCTGCCACTGAAACCATTAAATATGTCTTACTGACTTTAAAGCAAAAACACTGAAGTTGCAACATATGCCAGTTACAGTAAAAGCTTTTCTGAAGTCTGCTGAGTGCATGTAGCTGTCAAATAAAATCAGCTCTTCTCCACAGCCTAACGTTTAGCAGGGACTACACTGCAAAGTGCTCAGAATGCAGTTTCAGTAAGGGAGTATGAGAGCAATCTCTGTCTTCCAAAGCAATAAGATGACAGCTGAGCTTCCAAAGGGTTTGCATGAGCATCCAGAAGCCAAGAAAACTCACCATGTTTTGTTCTTTGAGCTGATATTCCGGGGAAAGGTAACCAGCAACAGCCTATTGTGTCTGACATTGTTGTAAGGGGCAAATAACATGTTTTACTTCTATGTATACTCCTCTTTCTTCTCAGAGGTTTGAACTGGAGTGCTGAATTCTCTGATGGCTAGCATTAACTTGTCAGTTGGAAAAATAAACAAGGATGCACTTGTGTTTTATGAAAGTAGTGAACTAAAATTCCTTCTCATATATATGAGACTTAATCTTCCATTGAGCAGATTCAGTCTGAAAATGCATGTTTCCTGGAAGAACATTCAGGAGAGGAAAAGGTGCCCGACATGAAGGAGAAAGTGAGAGATCTACCTCAGTTACCTGAGGTTATTTACTAAAAGCCAGCAAATTTTAGGTTACTTTCTCAGCAAAGCAGAGAATTCTAGCTCAGGCTGCCCTTGGATTTCCTCCCATCACAATTGCCTGCCCTTCCTTCCCTTTACCCTGCAAAGGCACTCGGGCCGCTGCTGCAGCTTTTGTGTGCCACAAGAAAACACCCTCAGACACATGGTGTGAACAGTGGGGTTGTCATGTGCAGGGACAGGAGTTGGACTCCATGGGTCCCTTCCTGCTCAGGACATTCTATGATTCTATGAAAACTTATTTACTGAACCAGAGGGAGACTGGCAAACAGAGCCTGTTACCATGAGTGCTTACTGGAGGAATGGAAACAGGTCTTTGCTGCAGTAAATGTGATGAGATGAAGCTACTGAAGAATATTAGTCATTACCACTTACATTTGAAAAAAGGAGTAGTTCACTGAGAAGTTTCTTTGCTTTTGGCATTAGCTCTACCACCATGTTGTTATTTTTGCTGGCAGTGGTAAGACCGTGTAGTTTTATCAGGGCTCTTAATGCAGTGGTCTCTCTTGTAAGTGAAAGACTTGAACAACATGCGTTTCACAGAAAAAATAGGAGGATAATCATCTTAGAAAAATTTCATTGAGTAAATAATTTTATTCAAGTATTTTTAGTAAAGAAAAAATATCTCACCATAAAAGTTAGCTTAAATTTTCAATAACTATAAGGAAAGAAATGCCATTAACATTCTTCTTTCTGGAGGAGGCGTCTGTATTATTTAATTTCAGAGCAGTTTTACATTCCAGCAGCTGGGATTTAATTACTAACTCCTTTTCTAGTTCATTTAAATAACTTTAATTATAATTTCCTTCAATGGTCAATGCTTTGGACACTTCATATAATTATAAGGAATTGCTATGCAATTTTGAATTAATGAATATTCACTGATTATAGGAATCTCAATATCTTTTATTATTAAAATGTTCTAACTAGAATAACACTCAACGATATCTTAAAGACAGAGTGCAGGGCCATCATTTTAGGGGTGTTTGAATAAATACAAATATAATCTTGTTTTTCAGTTTCCTATCTGTATCAGGAAGAAGATGGACACATGAGGAGTCTGTTTTGCTCAATGAAATGGAAAACATGAAAACAGTAAAACAGATATTAATTAGGAATAGACTGAGACACAAGAGTGAAACTTGAATTTTGAACATATTGAATTTTAGGGAAATGAATAGCTTTTATTAATCTCCTAGATTCAGATAACGAGGGGGAGGAAAAAGGAGAGTGAGGAAATTGAGCCTGAATATGGATCAGCGGTACTTGGCAAGAAGAGCTTGGCTCAGCCCCCCTGTGTTTATTTCTGAATAGAAACAATAATTAGTGTTTTTCCAGTTGCACAACTGTTCTGTGTGAATTGGGGTAGCATAACACAGCTATATGTACTTGAGTGTACATAAGTAAGCGTACCTAAGTTCACTTAAGATAATTCTTGGTGTACCTTCATTACTGCTTTTCATTTTGGTACTATGAAGTGACCTAAAGCTATCTTTAGAAAGAACTGTGAAATGGCAAAGTAAGCCTCTATCAAAGTCTCTGGAATCTGCTGGGGTTGGTTTTGGTTTGTGTGTTTCTTTTTATTATTGTTATTATTATTATTTTTAATGTATGAGAGGTCAGGAATGATGTATTTGCTTATCTTAATCACAAGCCTCAATTGGGCTCATGGGTATTGCCTATTGCATGGGTGATGTTTTGTTTGTCTAAAATCCATAAATAAGTAAAGAGAGTCTATGTTCGTAAAACTGTAAAGAGAAGAACCAACAGCATTGGGAAGGGCAGTGAAAACTGAAGTTGTCAGAGATTCCTTCTTAGTGTTTGGCCTTGGGAGTGTTGAAAATGGTGCTTTTCATACTAACTGAAGAGCTCAGCGTTTGTGAAGCAGATGTTCTAGATGGTATAAATTGTGAATGTAAGTGTATCTGTTCTAAGCTACAAACATGAGTTTACCTGGTTATTGCATTTTGTAAATATGGAAGGTCTGCACTCTTGTTTTCCTGTCCAAATATTGAAGTTTTTCTGATAACAGTTAATGTATGCTGTGTGTGTGTGTGTGTGTGTGTGTGTGTGTGTTAGAGTTTCATCACTGGTTGTTTTTCAAGTGGTCGGAAGCTCAGCTAACTTTGTAACAGATCCTACAGATAACTTGTTGGCATTGTGATCATCTTGTGCTAAAGTTTACGTCTCCTTCATGTCATTCAGTAGCTCCTTCTTCCAAGTTGTAGTGGAATACCAACAGAATGAAAAACGTCGGAAACAGTTTGGCATCAACTGTGAAAGGGTGTGAGAACAGAGTTATGTTTCATGAGAACAAGTGTTCTGTTATGAAATGAAGATAAATAATGAGAATAAACATTGCATTAAAAAAATAATGAGAATTTAATGAGCTGGAATTGTGGTCAGTCCCAGGGAAAGCTTCCCTGCCCCTCCCTTCCCTCCCCCCATTTTTTTATGTTCTGGTCATTCTTAGTAAATGACTACTGGAAAGCGCTACCCAAATTTATATCTGGCTTCTTGCGAGCATACACAAATTGACATTTCTTAGATCACATTCTGTACTTTGCTTAAAATAGATTTCAGGTTTGTGTGGAAATTTACAGCTAATTTCCAGCCAGAATGGTTGTTCTTTTTTATAAAGCATTATGATTATAATTACAGACATGTATTTATAAAGTCATGATCCACATTCTTTCTGATGAGCAAGGAGGTTAACATTCCATTAATGGAAACTCAATTATATCAACTTTTCCCATTCCATTCTCGAGTGTAATCCAGTTTGCTCACCAGAGTTTTGAGGGAGGAGACCACCATTTCTGGTGGGACCCCACTTTCTGGGACAGCGAGTGTTAGATGTTCTTGAGGAAGGCTCATTTTGTAATGCTTCTGGGTCCCTGCTAACCTGGGAGCATCTACCATTTAGGATGAATTACTGCAATGAACCTCGTTGCAATTTGGTTTTCATTAACAGCAAACACTATTGTTATGCTATAATTTAAAACAAAACTAGAGAAAATTAGAGTCCAGTTCTGGTATCTCTGAAATGCAGAGGAGTCAGCTCTAGACCCTTCTTCACCCAGGGAGATGTTTGGGATGCAGGATATAAGGTGGTCTCTTGTCCCTTATGTTTGTTTGATCTCTTCGGAGGAGGGCCCTTTACAGCTGTTCTAAACAGCAGCTGTTTAGCTCCGTTTCTTTGAAAAAACATACTGTGTTTCATAGAGTCATAGTTTTAGTGGGCAGATGGACAATTAGATCATTGAGTCCTATCTCCAGCCTAACACTGGCCATAGAAACTCATTCAGTTTCAGATCATCAGTCCCCTGAACAATAAAATGATTGTTTTACAACTTGGAGAAGGAAACAAAACATACTTTGCTTTAGTGCAAGCATCTGTGTGACTGGGTAATTTGTGAGGCTGGTTTATGGAGCCTATTCACACTTGCCATCGTCCCCCAGACACCAGGCTCCTTCTAGCTCACAATACTATGGTGAGACATAAATTTGGCATCAATCATCTCGATCCACTGAAAAACCACCACTTTGGGCATGAAGCTTGCTTTCATCTCAGCTGGTGAGAGCGTGCTTGGCTGTTAGATGAAAACCTGTCAGTAAGAAGTTTCAGGGGAGCTCTGCTGGCCCCCGAGCTGCAGGGCAGGGCAACCTGCCCACCGCCAGCACCCAGCTCTCCCTGCAGGACCATAAGAACAGTTGCTCACAAGCTGAAGCAACAGAAAGCCTGGAAATTTAACGCTAGAAGGAATATTTGAAGCCATTAAGAAAGTCTGCTTCAGCCAAACTGAAATCCTTTATTGTACTAACAAACACTGTCTGCTACAAATTGGAGCCCTAGCACAGGGAGAGAGCGTGGTGTGATTGCATACCGCTAGTCACTGAAAGACTATCTCAGCATTGAAGCAAGCTGATAATTTTCTTTTTCAGATAAATATAAATATTTCTGCCAAAGTAAGACTTTTACTCATCATTCATGAATTTACAGTATCTTTGCAAAAGGACGGAATGTACTGCAGTGGCTGAGAAACAAATAGTTTCATAAATAACCCTCTTGAAATGTGTAAGATGTTAACATTTTTTTGAGTTTTAGGCAGGGTTTGGGGTAGCGGAGAATTTATTTGCTTGTTTCAGTTTTAAGGCAACTGCGTCCTTTACATCTACCAATGGGTAGAATATTTCTCTTGGCTTCTCTGATCTTTCCCCCTTCCAAGCAAGCATTCCACAACGACTGATGTTGGCTACAGGTGAGACTTTACAAAAACATGTATTATTTAATTTCAGTAAGACAGATATTATTTGATTGGTAATGTGATGTCATTATGAAACAGGGAATGAACCATGAGTTGTAATTCATATTTAGTGTTGTTCAGTATATTTATGCCATAAATCTATGTGTACATTATGCACATAAAAATCTACAATGGATGGAGTAAGAATGCTCTTCAACAAGAAAA
Source organism: Patagioenas fasciata (assembly GCF_037038585.1). Taxonomy (NCBI): domain Eukaryota; kingdom Metazoa; phylum Chordata; class Aves; order Columbiformes; family Columbidae; genus Patagioenas; species Patagioenas fasciata. The sequence goes on along the minus strand of NC_092533.1, from coordinate 11,557,975 downwards.
AAAAATGAGTGAGTCCCTGTGCTAAAAAGCTTACTATCTAAGAGGCATGGGGGCAAAACAAATATTTGTAATAGGAGACCTGGAGTGAACTGTCGAGAAAATGCCTGTAGCAAAAGATTAATAAAACAAGGTATATGGGAATGAAGCAGCATCCTCAGTGAGAGAAGAAGCTTAAGGTTATTCCAAGGGCTCTATCTAAAAAAGAAGCCAGAAGTGTGATACACATTGTCTTGGATGCAGTTGAGTATCTCCCCGTGCTGCCCTGGCTGGGTCCCTGGGGCAGCCTGCAGTATGACCTACAGCTCCCAGGGCACCCAGGAGGAAAGCCTGGCTCTGCGGGACGGAGGGCTGCACGCTGCCGATGGACATGAGTGAAAACTACTGATTTGTTTTACAAACTAACCTTTCAGGAGAAAATTATTTGCTTTTCAGGCAGTTTTTCAATGGCGATAAAAGCCAAATTTTTCATATAGAGTAGATGCTTTTGGAGAAGAATTCTTTGGTCTGTGAATATCCAAGAATATAATTTCCCTTGAGACCCAATTTTTAAATTGTCTCTGTTAAAGCTTCAACAGACTTTCAAAAGTTTGCCTTCCACCTTTTTTCTTTAACAGACAGATGAGACTATGAGCTCCTTCTAATCATTATTTCTTATACAGAAATGCCTATTAATGATCTCTTTCTTTAGGGCAGTGACTATTTCTTTCATTGAACTGTCTTTGTTATACAATTCTTCAATGAAGCAGTAGTGGTATGTCCAGCAATGCCAGGGAAAATCACACCTATCTGATAGTTTTAAAAGAAATATTTGAACATCTGTTGCAGACTCAGTGCCACAAGGTACAGGAATTGCAGGGAGGGAGTTGGCTTTAAGTGGTGCCTCTGTATCCACAGCGGATACACATGTGAGTATGGTCTCCCCAGCCAGATTTCCCCACCAGCTACTCTGAAGGCAGCTGAAGATGTTATTCTGCTCGTGTTGCTGTGCATTTCTGACTTCACCATCCCTTGCGCCTCCCTCCAGTGACACTTTACAACTCTTTCTCTCTTTCCAGTCTTTGCTAGGTTGTTTTATTGTTTGGGAGTTTATTTTTTTTGGCATGTGTTGCTTTTGCTTCTGGACTAGGTTTATCTATTGTTTACTTTTTTGGCTTTTAATAAGCTGTTGTTTTCTCCTCAGCTATTTTTAGAATGTCTGTTGTAGTCTGACTCAGAAGAAATAATCTGTGTATGTGTATTAAGAGCTTTCTCATCTCATTTTAATGACAGAATAGTGCATATCAACAATTTTTGAATGACCACGTGATCATCCCAGGAGAACTGGAATAGAACAACATGTCTTAGTGAAATGAATTCTTTGGTATTTAATCGCCAGCTGCATACTGTAGATCAGTAAGGGTGCATGTTCTTTTAAGCTACAAAAGTTAATTACACTAGTAAGAGTGGCTTTGCTCCCAACTGCAGGAATCAATTCAGCTGACAGTGGCTGTTTGGCCAGTTGTACTGCTGTTTGTACCAGAGGGAATGTTCATCAAAAGTCACAGCATAGTTCAGAGACAGTGTACTAAACAACATAAATAAGAAACAGGAAATGAAATTACAAGTTCAGAAGCATAAGGCCACAATGCAGGAACCAAAGAGACAAGGCTTTTTTTAAGGGAGCATGTTACACTTACTAGACAACTGCACCCTTGCAGAGTGAAAATAGAGAGAATAGTCTAGTTAGGAAAAACAAGAAGCTATTAACTTTTTAAAGCTAAAACCAGACAGTGGTTATTAGACAGAGCAGGAAAAACTTTGTTCTGATGTGTGATGTGTATGGTATGGTACGTGTGGGCACAGTGACAAGAGGTATTTATTCCATCCAGTGTTGATGAGACAAGAGAACCTCCCGCAGCTCAATTCCTATCCATGTGTGCCGATGCAAGTAGTAACAGTTCCTTGGGGCTGCGGTCAGGCAGGAGACAGAGCCAAACTGGGAGCAGATGGAGGTTTTACCCTGAACTCTGCCGTTCTCTCTGCACGCAGTGCTGCCCGTGCACTGGTCTATAATGAAGGTGATTTTGCTGGTTGCTTGCCCAGTCCGCAGGCTGCTGGAGGAGTCTCTGCAAGAGAAAGCCTTGTTCAGCTCCAGCTCTTGTGCTGCTTTTCTTCGGTGAGTGTGTGCACAGAGTTCTTCTGCTGTGCGGGTCCCCACGGGGACAGCAACAGCAACTCCTCTGCCAAAGGCCTGAGCAGAAGAGGGGTGTCATACTTGTCCTGTCTCGTGTTCTCCCAAAACACACATAAGGGCCTCAATCATTGGACCTGTCTCTTGTCTGTCTCTGTAAACATCCTGAGATTTGATCTGTGCAATTGATAAGTAAGTTACTCTTTGAGAATGGTAGCTGTATTTATGAAGCAACTTTCACTAGAACACAATGTTCATGATGTAATAAAAAGCCACCTTGTCACAATTTGTTTCTGATCCAAATTGTACTAAATGAAAATAAGGACATGTGTAGCTGCACTTGAGCTAAAGATGTGCTGATAGTGCTGCTGGGACTGCGAAGAGTCTTCCTCTGACCATCCCGGTACTGATATTCCTTTCCTAAGCATCTGCTATGGGCTGTGGTTGGGACACGCTGAATGTACCGGACCTTTGTTGTCACTCATTATGGCAGTCCTCTGGAGAACTCATCTATGTCCCTGCTACAGATCTATTTTGTGGTCCCGGACAAGCGTCCCAATAGCAGGGTGAATGATGAGGCCTACGAAGGACAGAGGAGAGGGATGGAGTTAGGAGCTGTGGGTGAAGATCAAAGCAAATTGATAGACCTGCTGTGAGGCAGAGCAGGATAGCACAGGGGTCGGGGCCTCAACAAGGAACCATATGGCCACTTGCCCACCACCTTCAACACTGGCCAGTCTGTCAACTACCGAGAAGAAAATTCTAAGAAAAAAGGAGCAAAACAAGAAATCTCTTCAAGTCACTCTAAATAAGCATGGTTAATAAAATGTGCATGATATCTTACTGTTTCTTCAGATAAATTCTTAGGTTTCAGAGTTTATATTTAAAGTCATGAGGTCACCAATTATATGCAGTTCCAAGAACACATATTTTCCAAACCAAATACCTTTTTTGGTATTGCCCTTCTAAAACCTTGACAACTAGAATAACAACAATGTCATTTGAATTGAGTGACAGCTGGACATAGGGAAGAAGGGAGGGTGCATTAGAGTGGAGGACTCTTAGAAATTAGTGGAATATTTTGCTGTCATTGGCATACAGCAGGGAGATGATGTACTCCTGTGAGTGAAAAAACTTTAGAGAAACTGTCTTGAGTCTGTCTGCTTGTATGCACCACCTCCTGTAATGCAGGAAAAAGCTCTGTTTGCAACAACATAAATTGGCTTCTTTAAGTGATGCAAATTGCTTTGAAACTGCTGAGTGCTGTTATGCCACACTGTGCAAAAGACCTTCAGCAACGCTTCCTGACAGCTTATTGTTTTGCCTTTCAGCAAAACACATCTTGTCTTGGAATTACCTAGTGCCTTGTAAATACTGTTAATATGCAGAGGGTTACTTTTTGGTTTTGGATGACTGTCAGCGTCACAATTTCATCAAGAAGCAGAGGACAGCAAGTAGCACGCTTTCATACGCTTGGATGGGTGCACATTTTCCGTTCTATAAATTCTAGGGAGCCAGGCAAGAAATTGCCGGCAATAAAGGTAGAGAACTGAAGCCTCGCTGTTCATATATACACACCATGAATAATAATAAGTTTTTTCTATAAGTTCCTATATTTATAGATTCTGTAAAGTGCCTTGTAATGATAGAATAAAAGATATTCCTCTTGGCACACTGACTGCCCACGCCTGAGTTCAGTACGCCTGGGTGAACTTACATCTCTGTGCATTCCTGCGTTCTGCAATGAACGTGACTCTGAACTCTAGTGCTGTGGCTGCATCGGCACTAGCGTGTTGAAATGTCCAGAAGAGATACCTGTGCCCTCAGCTGAGACAATTTGTCCTGCTTTTTGTCATCCTGCCCAGGCCTCCGTCTGGACTGTGTGAGCTGGCATGTCTTGGTGAAAGGTACCTGAAGTGTGGATTAGCTGATGAACGTGTAATAGGATGTTAAGTGTATTAAGTGTCATCAATCCTGTGAAAGCAAAGGAATCTTTTTATCACATTCCAGTTGCAGCTCGTAATTCAACTTGATGTCTTTAGAAGCACAGTGATTTCAGTATGAAGTGCTATACTGAACCCAAATTACTGTCTCAGTTGAAATGCACGGTATTTGTTCTTCTCACTTACAATGCCTTTTTCATTCTTTAAGTGCAAGAAATTGTCATTATCACAAAATTAATATTTCTGGGTTTATTTTTTTTTTTTAAGTGAACAGGATTAAACTAAGTCAGAGTGACCTCTCAGTGTGGCTGAAGTCAGGCACATGCAATCCATAGCATTTGTCTTGGGAACAGTCCCAGCAAAGAGCCACACTTGGAGACCAGGCACTGGGGTGAGAGTCACCCCATCCTGACCTGCTGGAGTAGATGTGTCCTTTGCAGTGTGTCTCCTCATTGCTTGTAAAATGAAATGAACAGAAAATGAACATATCGCATAACTCGAGACAGCCAACATTAAATGGATAAACCTGACTTCCTAAGTATAAAGCTGTAGGCTCATCTTTAACCATGCCTGTTTTCTGTGGTTGGTCAGTCATGTTGCAGGAGTCACCCGGAATTTGAACATAATGATCAATTTTCTTGGAAGGCCTGTATCACAGCCGTAACTAGCTGTATCTTACGGTAGAAATGGTAAACAAATCAATAATTAGTTAAGGCAGTAGTTGCTAAAATCTGTTATTGTTAAGTGCAACTTGATTAACATCTCCTGGACATCACCACGATGCGCTGTGCATAGAAAGGTGACACACTTCTTGGGTGCTGTGTGGCAATTTGTAGGGACAAATGAATTCAACCAGTGTCTTCAACCTGCTCCAATGTGTCACGTTGTGTTTTGATGTGGTAACTTGCAAGCTGTGTTTAACCTTCTTGGTCTTCTGTGATTTAAGAAACATGCAATTAACATTCGAGCAGGCCAGAGCATTAATTTTTCATGTCATTCAAATGCATGTTTGTGGGGTCTCACTTGCCATTGTGGATTATGGTTCAGAGTCCCTGGCTAGAAAGGGTCCATGTACTGACAGTGCTCAGTGTTCTTCCATCTCCAGCTGTGCTGAAGCACAACGTTCAGTGCTACAGGAATGGTGGCTGGGTACATGGAAGCTGAGAGAATTACATGCAACAAAGCAGATTCAGTTTTGGAAACTAGGTGCCCAGTCAGTGCAGTGTTCACCAACTGGAGGGAAACTTCTAGACATAAATATGCACATAGGGTTGACTTTTTGCACAAATATATATATATATATATATACACACAAAATTATGTACCCAGCACCAAAGGCCAGCCTCAAAGTTTTTATGTGAATTATTATGCATCTTTCAGGATAATTCCAGAAAGGGTAATGTTGGTAGATGTGAGATAATGTGGAGTATAAATTGAGAGGAGAAATTTCTCTCCAAGGCTTCACTCATATGATATCGGCTAGTAGGCAGAAGAGGAGAGAATGATTAAAAAGCTGTGTGTTGCTAGATAACTGCCGATGTATTTGTCCTACCATGCAGAGCAGATAAGGTAGAAAACCACCTTTTCCAGCTTGAAAAAGACCAGCCTAAGTGAAATCAGTTCAATTATTTCAGCTCAGTCTACAGTAAAAAGCAGTTCATATATTAGAATTACAATTACATGCTAATGTGAATTGCAATTTCTCTCCTTATTAATGCAATATAACAAACAAAATATGAAAAATGACAGTGCGTCAGTGTTTGATACTAGTTTTTAGGAATTTGAAAAAAAAACACTGAGCCACAATGGGTCTTTAAACACTACTTGACTTGACTTCATTATTATATACAGTGGCTTGAACTGAAAATGTATAAGATTGATCTTGTTGTTTGAGAGCCTGCAATACTGCATCTAGTGCACTGTATCTATACTCATGAAGACTCACATTGGGAAATACTTCTCGTAACTGACTTACTGCATTCCAAAATAAAGGGACACTTTGTGCTAATTACTAATATTTACATTAGCAATGCCAAACCCATGCACTGAGAAGTCAGTTCAGAGCCCAGAAAATTCACGAAATGAACTTCTAAGCCATGAAGAAAAAAGAAAACGACGGAAGATCATTTTTGCTTTGCCTTTTTTGGAGCCCTAGGGAATGAGGCTCCTTTTGTTTTCAAACCTGTCGCCACAAACATGTAGCCTAGAAACTTTCTTTTCAACTGCTGCTGGCTTTCTCGCATGATTACACAACTGGGGCCTTAAGGACATACTATGCAACTTGCAAGAAAATAACCGCATTTGGCAGCCTAGTCAAGGCAGACGCGTACATCATTGAGCCAAGGAAGCTGGTAGGACTTTTGGAATCTGTTAATACACAGAACTTCCTACTTTAATTGCATGTTGTTGCATCCTTGGGTTCCTCTGAGCTTGCATACCACACAGGACTCTGCTAGGAAGTTGGACATTATGTGTTTTTACACATGGTTGGTAGAGATGTACATGAGCACCAGGCATTTTGCAGGAGCAGAATTTTAAGTACATTGCCCTTTTCCAGAGAGTAATTACTGACTTCTGGTCATTACAGCTTAGCGGTTTATTTCAAGCACATTTATTATCAAACATTTGCAGGGAATCTAGAAAATGCAGTTCTATCATGAGTATTAAATATATATATTTGTATGTCAAGGTACAATATATTTAGGTCAGATATGTAAGATGCTAATAACAGCAAAATCAGTCTATGTTTAAAATGAAATTGGGGTGGTCCTTTTACAACTGCAAATATTGGCATGTGCACTGACCCTTCAGTCTGGACCTGATGGCGCTATGGAAGCTACAGACTCAGGCATGAAAAAGAATTTTCTTGCCTCAGAAAGGCATCAGTTAAGTTATTGAGGTCAGCAGCTATTAGAAAAAAATTGAATCAAGGACTGAAAGGTATTGGAAAGAAACAAAATTGAGGTTCATCTTCTAAACATGTTTGATAATGAATCACTTTTCCTTAGGTTTACAAGGCTGTCAAGTAAATCCATAGCTATTATTCCCTGCATGTGTCTCCTATAATGCAAGTGAAATACCATTTCCTGATAATATATGACTCTGCTTTCCTGATTTTTGGCTGGTTTAAACATGTCTCCTCTGCCTGCCAAATCTGCCTGTGCCTCTTTCTCCTGGGGAGCAACCCAGCATTTCAAAGCCATTTCTGTGTATCCAGCATTTCTTCTTGTGGGTTCTTGTGTCCATCCTTTCTGCTCTGGCTGTCTGAGCAAACAAGGGGTAGGATTTTGTCCTGCGGGGGGGTTAGTCTGGATTTCTGGAAGAAACTTGATTTCCTTAATCCTAAATTTTCTAAAGAGAATGGGTGGATCCAATTCCCTGCACAGTTCTGCAGCTGTCTTGGCCCTTGCACTGGGTTTAGATTCAGGCCCTTTCATTTGAAAGGCATGTAAAGTGATCTGCTGTGAAGTGATGTCAAAGCTGCATGTGCACAACTAAGGTGAAGGAGAGGAGGAGTGAAATGTGTATCTAGTTTTGCTTAGGGATCATTCATGGGAAAAAGAAATGAGAAAAGTAAGAGACATTGCATTCACAGCCAATATGCGTCTTTAAAGGATTTTGTCCCAGGAGAATTGCATTTCAACCTATGCAAACTTCTGGCACCTGCAGCATCCCACGGCAAGGAGGTCAAGCCCATGCTATGAAGAAGTATAGGTATTTTGAATCTGCTCTCTGCTAGTTTTGCTAGATGCTCCCTCATTCCTGTTGTGGAAGATCCAATATGTAGTCACTCCTGCTCTGCTCCCTCCATGCCACTCGTGGTGACCAGCTCCTTGTAGCAGCTTCCTTGAGCTTTTCCAGGCTGAGGGGTCCGAGTCTGTGTAAGTGTTCCTTCTACAGAAGATCCATAGCATCCAGCAGCTAAAAGGGCAAGGTCTTGCTAAAGGGGCAAGAAGGAGCCCTAGGTTGTGGGCTAAATCTTCTTGATTTAGCCCATAACAAAATCCTAGCCAAGGGGTGGGGTTTGAGTTTCTGTGCACAAATGTTTACACTTGACTCTTCAATCCAGACACTCACCAAAACTTCAGTTTAAAGCTGACCCAGTTCAGAGTGATTATTCTTATTTTTTGGTTGAGAAATAACTGGCAAAAGTGACATAGTCTATCAGAAAATACAAGTCTGTTAAAATGCATCATTCTCAAAATGTTTTAAAAAAATCAACTTTGGTGGAAAATTTGCAGGAAAATTAAGTCAATCCAGATGTAATGACTTCATAAAGTTAAACACCCTGAGGATTTCCTATGCTAGAGCCAATTGAGCCTTAGCTACAGCTATGCACTCATACTGTTAGCAAAAACTATTGAGGATAAAAATATTGCTGCAACTTATTAATATTTTCATATATCTACAGCTTAACCTAACAGTTTACCCAGATTCACAATCTAATTTTGCAAAGTAAAGCTGTATTTTGTAAGGCTAGAAGTGTGGGGGGTTTGTTTGTTTGGTTGTTGTTTTTTCCATTAAAATTAGTGTCAGTAGGCATCTTGGCTATTAAGGTGACTTTGGAAATTTTAGATGTCTTATTCTAATAATAAATTATTAATAAAGCTTAGCTGAAAAATATTTCAATCTCAAGGTGTCTACACTAATGTAAATAAACTATATTTAAAAAGATGCAAAACTTGAACTATAAAAATGGAATAACACCACTGCTAAACATTACATTTATTGATTTCATGGCAAATTAACAGCTCTTTAAATTACCAAATTTTTATGTTAACAAGTGCTTTTTCATCTCTGATTCAAGTGTACTGGGTATTTAAATTTATAGTGTAATAATATATTTTTAAATAGTTATCCCTTTGCTTTATTTTCATCCTTCCATGACCCAGTCCCAGCACGTTGTCTAGTGCTGAAATACTGATGAATGAGTTCTTTCCTTTTAAAACAAGGTCGTTCGCAATTAAATGCTCAGGCAAAAAAGGGTTAAATATTTCTGTGAATCTTTGTGGTTTTTTTTCCCACTGATGTTTTCAGACAAATCTGTGCAGGAGCAGTAAGAGCAGGATCTTGAGTGACCGTGTATGGCAGAACAGCAGGGCCCATCTGCTGCCCTCCGCCTGGGTGAGCCCTTCACGTGCTGGTGCGGGAGCTCCCTGGCAGCCTGTGGACACGCAGTACCAAACTCTACTTTTTGCTTCATAATTGATTGCTTTCAACACCTCTTCAGTCAGTTTTATATCGCTAGAGAACATAGACTGCTTGGCAAATCATGTCGTTCAATGCTTTACCAACATGCTTCAAGTATAATTTGGTGATTTATGAAACAATCCTCTATTTAAAGTTGAGTGAGTGACCCAAATATAAAACAGAAAGCATCTCAGTGATGCAAGCAGTTGATATGGAAACTTGCTCAGGCCAACAACTGTTATTTTCCACAAAATCTTTCAAAAATCATAAATATTTAGTGTCATGAACAGCAAATACTCAAGTGCTGTGCTTGAGAAAGCATCTGGCATTTTTATTTGCTATGAAGAGATTTTTGAGTATTTGGAGTTCAGTCCTCTGCTGGTGACAGGGAAGGGGTTTTCTGCCATTAGAATCCACTTTGTCTTTATGAAGCCCTAACGCTTGAGTCCATCTTCTGCTACAGTCACAGAACTACGTAAAACTTGCTAACTGCAGCCTACCTGTTTTCTAAGGTAAATTAGGTGTACCAACTTTTGTGGCATCTATGGCAAACTAAACACTGTATACTTCATAGACACTGTACTTCAAATTAAAAAGCAACAAGAGAAGGCAAGTGTTATGAAGGTTCTGACAGTATCCATCCATCAAAATTTACTGTAAATGTAAATGTTACAGAGAGACAGAAATCTGATAGTTCAGAACAGCTTGTGTTAAACATGCCTCTGTGTGCAGGTAGGGCCCTGGTATTTACTGGCTGTTTACAAGGGTGCTGGTAAACATAGTTTTCCCAACTCTGTGCTCAAAACACGCCAGTGACCCTTCCCACATAATGAAAGTGGTGACCTCTAACACATATTTTAGCACATTTCTAAGCCATTTTGAAGTGCAATTTGCTAATGTGAGCTGCAGCACAGAAGATCCCATGACTGGGGATTCTGTTTGCTGGCAGCATGGAGGGGCAGTCAGATTCCTGCACCCCCTGTTTTTGAAGATACCTGAACTCACAAACCTGTTTCTGTCCGGTCCCATGTGGACATGTCTTGTGAAATACCGGCCTCACCTGAGCTTGAGTGTTTTGTCTAATAGAAATATTCTGTATTTAAATATTGGATGCTGGCACTAATTATATCCTAGTCTAATTCTTCCTGTTTTTACTTCTTTTATTTCCCAGCCACTCGTATAAGACAATACTTACCAGAACACTTTTTAAATATGGTGCTTTGTTCAGCATGATTGCCAGTGTGCACGCTCGGCACTGGCCTAGCGTCATTGTTCCAGTGCGCACTGGATACGAACAAGTGATTTTCTGATCAGAAGCACAAAACAAACACAGAAAAATGATCTACAGAAGTACATAAAAGGTGGAAGAATAAATCAGCTTCTAGTAAAGACTGCTTCCTGGCAAAGACAGACTCTCAGAATATTCCAGATTGCTGCCCTAAAACAATTGATGAGAGAGAAAGAACAGATATATTTCAAGGCAAAAAAGTTGCTGTGTAGGCACAAACTGAATGATACACATCCTACCGAGTTAATCTGATTGTACCTTGAACTGTTTGCAATGGAAGATACTCAAATATAACCACTTTCCATGAAAATGCCTTTGTAAATTAAGCATGATGAAATATTTATTGTGGTTCTCGTCAATTTTTAGAGATACTAAGTGGTAACAGCAGGTGTTATGGAAACATCTGTCACATCATCTAATAAAAAATATTTTGAAGAGCAGTTCCACCTCTTCTGAGTCCTGCGTTTCCTCAGGACTGAGGAGCTCATTTTGGGTCGCTATGCTGAATTACTTTTCTTGCATGTCACACAGAAAAACTGCCAGACCAGGGTTAAGAGAAATGGGTGTATCTCATGGCTGAAGGGTACAGTTCCCAGGCATATTTCTGATGTATCTTACATACGTAGCTGCATTGGTGGCTCATTCAGAAGTTGTTTTCAGGATAAATCTGAAAACCAGGGAGTGATAACTCTTCTTAATTTAAACTGAAACTCCATGAATCTTTATTAGGAGAACCTGTTGGGAGGTACTGCTGTGTTTTACAAGCTAGTAAAACCAAAATAAGCTACTTTCCGGTAAACACCTGCGTTCTGGGAATTTCAGGACGTCTGATGATGTTTGTATCTTTTTTACCCCTGGGATGGCATCACTCAATTAGATACAAAGCTGAGCTCATAGAAGGGAACATAAAGGGTTTTCCATATCGTGCTGTATTTTGTGCTCACATCTGGGTCAGCGCAGAATTAAAAACAAGTTTATCATGCCGTCATTTTTGACAAAGGAAGCATATTGTGCACATGTTATTCTGGTTATCTCATGGAAAAGATCTGGAGTTGATGAGTTGTTTTATTCCCCACAGCCCATACAGCTGTCTCAGAATTTTAGCACTATCAGATACAACCTCCAAGGCTTTGACTTATTAATATATTTGATATGAAGAATGATATCATCATACTAAAACAAATTAATACAAGTTCGAAGAAGCAGTTCACTTTCATGCTATATAGTATAAATTATGTCTTGGGAAGAAGATAATTGTCCGTGTTAAGATTTCTTGCACTTTTCTCTATAGTAGCATGAGAGTTTTATAAGCTTACATAATGTAAAAAAAGTACTTTTAGAACGAAGCATTCTTCCTCACCATTTCTTGGATTGCTCCATCAGATAGTGAATATTATCTTGAAAGTAAAAGCTGACTGAAGGGTTGCCAGTCATGATTCACTCTCTACAAGTGTGGCAGAGTTGAGATCTAACTTCACCAGTGATTTCAGAACTTGTGTAACCTTTGGCTCAAATAAAATGTTGTTTTTCCTCCCTCAATTGTGTAATAAATAAATGGTCAAGAAATTAAGAAATGCAAATAGTGTTATCAGTAAGAGTAATGAGACCCTGAAACAACTTCTGAGAGATATGGTAGTTTCTTCATCTTAAAGGCCTATTCATTACTAACTGCTACCTGTCTGTAGTCTTAAATCCAACTTCAGTCTCTTGAGCTCTGTTCAGGAGTTACTGGATAAAGCACACTGAACTTGACTGGGCTGGAGTATGACTGTATGATCTGAATAGTATTACCTATTTTCTAAAATTTCTGAGGCAACATGTACCCAAAGGAGCATTACATGTTAACAAAATTACCGATGGAGATGTTTCACAACCTGTGAGAGGTAACCCTCAAAGGGCGGAATGAAAGGTAATTGGCACCAGAAGAAGGAGTCACCATAAATTGTATTTCACTCTAAAGCAGAAAAAATCCCACCCTCCTTCAACCTCCTACCATCTGTCTCAAGGTTAACTATTTTCTGTTAACTTCTAAAGTAAAGCACAGAAATAAATGTTGCAGCTTTATCATTTTTATCAGTTGCACATGAGCTTATTCTTTCTTTTATTGTAAATGTTAGGGCATAGGGTCACCAGAAAACTTGACTTTGAATGAGTTCAGTTATCAGAAAAGATACACAAATATTACCCTAGAGGAAGGCCCCCAAGAAAATAACTGGGACAGAAGCCAAACTCTCTACATTCTTCCTGGCTGATTTGTTCACAATCTTAATTAAATCTAATGGGATTCATGAATGATCCCAGTGCTTTTGTCTCTGCTATCTCAAACAGATAAACCTCCATATACCTATAGCCCCATTTGAGAGTGATTCTTGTAATTAATTTTCTAAAATAAGTGTATTTAATTAACATACCATTTACTCTGCTTCTTATTGTCTAATGAAGTAAAAAAAAAAACCAAAAAAAACCCTTGAGTTAAAATGATCTTGCCAGTCATTGTATTTTTTATTTGACTTGTCTTCATAAATCTTCCCATTTGCTCTTTGGTTTAACTGTGCTGGTTTTCAGCACAGTGGGAGCATAAAGTAACAACCAGTCTGTTGCACCTGTCAGTATGCAGGTACTGCAGAGAGCTTTCTTTAACATGAGCCTTCAAGGACTGAGCAGACTATGTAATATGAAACGATTTATACACACAAGCCAACTAAGTTTATTTGGATTTTCTTCCATCAAGCATTTCACTCATTTGCATATTAACATTACATGAATTAAAAGAAGGTTGCTGCCCACCAAACCCCTCATTAAATGCTAAGTTTGCTCAACTCATAGATGTCTATTTTTTCCAGGTCTCCTAACACAGATATATCTGGAACATACAGCGCTCTTGGGAAAGGCAAAGGAGTGAATAAAGCTACAGACTTCCATTGCCAAGGTGAGCCACAGCTGGGAATTCAGCTTCCTATAGATGCCTGCCAAGGCATCCCAGCACCTGAGCTTCTCCCTCTTAACAGTTAGAACCATGGTATTGCTCCACTCCTCCAGAAGCGTTGTATTTTCTCCTTTGCTGAGATGTGCACACACATAAAACTCCACAAGATCTATTTGCCCGGAGAGGAAGGAGAATCTCCATCCTTGGTGACATTCACACCTGAAACAGGCATGGCCCTTCTGACCTTGAGCCAGATCTAACATTAAGGCTGGTCCTGCTTTGACTGAGGGCTTGGACCAGAGACATCCAGAGCTTCTTTCCAACCAAAATTATGCTGTGATTCTCTAAGAGTGACATTTCTGTATTTGTTCTGGGCAGAGAGACTTTGCTTCTATGATAGGAACCACTGTTGCTTTCCTCTGGTTTTCCTCTGGTGTTTTCCTCTGGTTAGTCTCATTTGTCTTATATGTATTCTGGAAGAATGGCCTTTTATAGGTTTTTAGGAGCCCGGATGCACTGCACGCAATGCCATGTGCTACATTTTAGAAAATCTATCACTGGCACAGAATTCAGTTGATTGTATTTGCCAAACATTGGATGAACTCTGTATCTGAATACTGAAGAGTTTTTTCCACTGTCTCCAAGTTTGTGATTTCTGTGATTTTAGTTATTAGTAGACATAGCTTGTTTATCGAAGTTGTTTTCTAGGAAATGTACAACAAACAGCCCCCTGCTCTCCGTTGCCCTTGTCCTCAGATGCCTTAGTTCATATCAGAACTATTTCCTTTCCCCTAGCACACACGTTCTTCATCCACTACAGCCACTGGAAGAATTTCCCTCTCCCACTCGCAGAGTGATTCAGAGTATTTGTAAATGACAGCTATGAAATGGTTTGGATAAAAGCAAAATATGTCCTGCTATTCTTTAGAAGCTTCAAATGTTTCTGCAGAAATTATGTATTAATCTGCGTATGGACAAAGGCTGAAAATAATTTTAAGTTGGAATTGTGTGTGTCTGCATGTGCATTTAGCATAAAATAATCTATTATGACAGAAGCACCCTACTTTAAATTTTATGAAGGCAATCTATGATAATTAAGAAAGGATTTTTATTTGCCAAAATTATTTTCAGAACCTCTTCTTAGAGATATTGCATTTTTCTTAATTTATGTTGTTAAAATTAAGTACTCTACAATAATTTAGTTTCATCATTTAACACAACACTTAATCAGAAGCATTATTAATGATGACTTTTAGATATGAAAAGTTACATTGTCAAAATATGCAAACATATATTTTCTAGCTATGTTCAGAGAAATTTACTAGTTAAGTAGTTAGAGATTGTTTTAAGGGACTAGGAAATAAAATAATTCCATGAATACTATAGGGATCTAACTCCACTTTACTAGTGTTAGTGTCTCTGAGGCAACAGGAGTTGCTATGAAAAATGCTTTGGCCACAGTCCTATTACATTGGGATGAATGTTAAAAATATATACAATGTTTTCAGAAAGGATTATTTTTTTTTTTCCGTTTTATTTTTGTTGCTGAAATCTGATTAATATTCTGCATTGAATTTTCCACCTTAAAGTTTTCCTGTTCTTTAATTTCATGATGGGCAGTGCTACTCCAGACTTCATTAGGTAAAAAATGACACCACTCAAAGATTTGCTATCAGAAAACTTACTTTCATCTTCCAAGCAGTGAGATGAGATGAAATGTAAATAGAACATGTCCTTTTACAACAGTATGGAATACTCTGCCTCTTGGTTGTGGTGTTCAGCTCCCCGCTTGCACAGTCCTTTGGAGCACGACTTGTGCAGCCTCTGGAGGGAAAATCGAGTGCTGTGCTCTTGCAGAGGAAAGCTCCTCCGCTCCTCACGAACGTGTTCCCTCTGCTTGGTGGAGATCGTGCTCAGCATCGAGAGCTGGAGTCACGGCTTTTGGCTTTTCTTCTGTCATCTGTCACGAGTTCCTGGGTGGTCCAGCTCAGTGAGTGCATCCATCTGTAACACAAGCATTCTGGTAGAAACAAACCGCAACACAGGGAAAAGTGTCATTTTCCATACAGATTGCTTCAAAATCAACAGCTTTAGTATTTTCCGCTGCCTTCCTATGTTACTTTTTTTCTGCTGGATGAGTGTGTTGCAAAGTCAAAGAGTATAAGAGGGCTTGTACTACGCTCAGCCCTTGTACTTTAAGTGAGATTTATGAAGATCTCAGGTCTTCGGCTGTGTTCACGAAGCAGGGCTTTACTAAGGAGAAACTAAGGGACCATCCATTATTTTATTTGCATTTTCTAGAGCAGTATGAATTCTCTCCTCACACCGCAGGACACTGGCCACATGATTGCACGGATACTTTATATTCAGTTTACTGTTGCCTATATCCCATATTCACAAATAAGCAAAGCACTGGCTGATGCCTGCTTGCTGAAAGTATGTGAGGCAAAGTTGAAGCTGAGATGTGGGACCTCCCTTTTCTCCAGCCTGATTTGTCTGTCACCCTTATTCTGAATTTAAGATATGGGTTTACAGAATGCAAAAGGAAGAATCACAAATGCTGGCAGTTAAATTAAGGAGTGGAACATCTTGTGTTTATTTTTAGTTTGAAAACGTGGATTTTCTTTTCCGTATGCTGAATTTCTGCTGTCAGAGCCTGGCTGGTAATGTGCATGTTTTCAAAAACTTTGTGAACAAGTAAATGTTAGCCATGCTTAGACGGACCTTAGGCTTAGCTTCTGACCCTTTCATGGTTATTTCTGGCAAGAAAGTTCCATAGAATAATAAGCAGTGGGACTGAGACGCAGAGAAGAGCCATTCTGTGTTGATGAAAGCTCTCTCTGAAGGCTGCTCCCAAAGGACGCCTTTCTCTTCTTAAGCCGTGCTTCACTGTCAGTCACCTCCTATAAGCTGAACCCAAGCGGCAACTCCACCGCACCTGTGAACCTCTGCCTGTCAAAGCCAGCAAGGTCTCAGCATTTCTTTATCTTCCTTCACGAGTGACACCTGCCAGGTTCAGAAGGCAATGACATGCTGCTTTTCAGCATCCCGGAACGCTGGTGCCTCTGAGCCAAAGCATATATTTGCTCAGAATCAGAGATGCCTCTTCTCTTTATTGAGCAGCCATTTCAGCCCCAAATGGAGACTGGAGTCCCAAAAGACCTTGAAAGAAGTTGTGTGAAATGTTAGATAGGAATAGCACAGCACGACGAAATGTGTAAGGCACATAGCTGGTCTTGCCCTGCTTGCTTTTCTCTCTCTGGGAGAATAATATCTGTACATAAACACTGTGTGTTGGACTCCTTGCCAGCTGCAAATGTCTCCCTTAAGAACATGAGCCTCCTGTACTAGGGAGATGTTGGACATAGAGGCTTGTGGTGGAATTAATCTCCTCTGACTTGAGATATCTGTTATGTCTACATCAGCTCTGAGCTCTTTGTCCAGGTTATCCTCACTGCCAAAGCAGCACCTTTATGGGATGATTCCTCTCCTCCTAAAATAGAAGTCTAAAATATTGAATGATTTGCCCTTTAGGAATGCCAGTTTCTCCCCTCTGATAACGAAAGGAGTCTAGATAACTAACACAGATGTTGACATCTGCTTGTTAACTTCTAAATGTGGACCAGATGAATGGGCTTTCAGCAGGGAGATATATCAGCTGTTACTGGCAGAACTAAAGACACACAGGAATTTAACCTTCCTTTAAATGTAGAGGTCTGTTACAGCCCTGCAGGCTGTGTATTTTAAAAATCATGTCAGAAAAAGCATTATCACACGTGGACATGGAATGTTCATTACCTGAGTGGCTGAAAAAAAAATAATCCAGTATCTGTTTTTGTGATATATTCCCAGCACGATCAAACATATTTGATATCTGTTACATCTCATTTTTAGAGGGTAAGTGACGAGCTGAACACACTGTATTTCAATGAGAAATAGATGCCAATCTAGTAATTAGTGATTAGTTATTTGGTATTCTTCTTTCTACCTGAAACCCCCTGAAATACAGATTTTTTTTTTTTCTTTTAAATTTTAAAAAAAGCAACTCTTCCATTACTGCTCCTGTTTAATGGTGTATCTTCAAAATTTATCTGCCTTGCATTAGTAAGATACTTTTTCATACAATAGCAGTGTATTTTGGTTCTCCTGTTTCCTTCATTGTAATTTTTGTTCAGCTCAATTTTTGATGTCAGCCTGGTAACACCTCTGACAATATAAAGCCTGATCTACAGCTTTTTCAGTTCTTTACTATTTTAGTAGTATGTGAAACCACCCATTTTCTCTCTTTCAATACAAAAGACACTTGTAGATTGGCTAACAAAGCCCCTGGACTGCAGAGAAATCGCCATGTAGTTGCTGAGAATGCGATTAGAGGAAATTAATTCTGGATAAAATGCAGATTTAAGTTCTGAGATGTTAAATTCTCTCTATCTTATGTGTTCCAGCACTGTGCAAATATCATTTATATCACATGGCTTTGAATTTTTGCACTGTTTCCATCATTTTATATCTTGGGACTCAATCACATTTGTATTGTGATTTTATTAGAAAAGGCCAATGTCCAGATCTTGTTAAAGGAATGAAGGTGATAAATATTCTTCCTTGTTTATTGTATCTGCTTCTGATGCATTTATAGAAGAGGTGAAAGGAAAGTAGAATAAAGCCATCCAGATAAATTTTTAATATATAGTTTTATGATTCTGCAATAACAACTGTTCATTGAGGCTTGTGAAATAGTCTCTGTTATGTTCCTGTCCTGTAACTCCCTGATCCTACATGTTTACACCCAAGAACAACATTTTTGCCCCTTGAAAGTTATCTACCTTCAGGTCACACCATTTATTAAGCAGAATCCAAACCCACAAACAGTTTTGTAGATTTCAGCAGAGTAACTTCTGTTGTGGGATGCTATTGAAATGATTAAGAAAGGTTTCATACAGCCAACTACTCACAGTAATTTCTTTGGGAAAAAAGAAAGGAAGAGAACAGTGAACTTTTCTGTGTAATTTCCACTTGCAGGCCATACTATAGTACAAATGTTTCCATTTGAATTAAAATGTTGAATCTGAACTTTGGTCCTTAACCGAAGGAAATCCACAGGTTTTTCTGCATATGCCTGTGTGAAAGACAAATATTTTGGGACTGATGGCAATGGAGCAGCACAGACTCATGTGCTCTTCACTTTGACACTGACTAGGAGAGCTTTCCATGGAGAGCATGTGTTTTGCCCTTTCCATGCTACACATCCTACAGCCATGACCCATAGCACACCACAGGTGATATAGTGTTTTCCTCTTTCTGCCAACCTCAGTATTTCCCGTGGCATGAGCAAGCCTGGGGGGTCTCCAAGGATGCTCCCTGCAAACTCTGTGCTAGTAGTTACTGCCAAAAGTGGTGTGAAGGCAGCACAACCTGCTGAGGAACAGGCTACGTGCAGCAGATCTCCAACCAGCAACCTGCATCTGTCTCAAGTGTAATGCTTGTGATAGGGGACATGGCTGTATCTTATGGCTTGCAGCTGTTGATTTATTCTGTCTAACTAGAGATTTAGAGGAAATAATCCTCTCTGTTTGACTAGTACCAAATCATACTGGTGTGAGAAGTGGGGAAGAGAATAAGAAAAGTGTTTGATCCTTGTTTAATTATATTCCTGCTTTTATCTGATTTTCATTCATTGGTCTCCAAGCAATTCACAAAATAGGCCAGTAATATTGCAACTTCCATGTGTTTCAGTGGCAAAACAATGATACGTGCAAAATATAGAATCTCTGAGTCCCAGGCAACAACCCTATCTGTGACAGTATTTTGAGAAGGTCGTGTAAGTCAGCATTTTTTCTATTTTCTCAGTGGTTGGGAGTACATACAGATTATTTTTTGCTTGTTTGTTTTAAATACAGATGTCACTTTAAATTACAGTAAGAGTAAATAAAAGCAATGCAGTAGAATTCCCATATAAAAGAAAAAATAAACAAAAGGCCATTGTTTTTTCTTTAAAACTGTTTGCTTCTCCCCTCCTTCCTCTCTCCTGAACTTAAAATATCCAGCTATAATTAAATATCCTCCTTTTAAAGTAAGGAGCTGTATCCACAGGATTGGAGAGGCCAAGAGGCAAAGCCAGGATGGGAGAGCAGAGCTTTCTTGGAACCCTGTGGTGGGAACCACAAGGTTGCCTTTGCTCCCGTCTCTTCAGACAGTTTCCCAGCAGGGTACTAAGCTGTTTGTACACACCCTGATGCACAAGTAGAGTCTATATGCGAAATTAATGTTTATGTATTCTACAAACTTAATTTAAAAGCAACTAAATAAGTCTTCACTATCTTGGACCATCTTTATAACCCATATCTGCTGTCCACCTTCTTCTTGGTTTCCCATAAAACCCCTGCTCTTTTTCTTGCAGCTGTTTCATAAAGAGGAAGGGTTAAATGATGAGTATCTCCTGTGCCTCCTATACATGAAGGATTCTGACAGGGCTGGTGCCTTTTACCCTGTGGAGGAAGGTGATGGTTTCTGCAGAGATCTCTGCTCCCTCATGCTTTCCAGTGGGCACCCCAGAATTCCTCCTTTGGCCGGCACCCTGCACAGGGGGATTTCCCTGCAGGTGGGCACTGCTGCTCTCTGACAGCCCTCATGCAGCAAATCTTCACCATTTGATTTGTTGAAGCATGAAGGCTCTTGCAATGGGACCCTGAGCCAGGCTGATGCTTCAGGTCTGTTATGTGGATGTCAGGCTCCCTCTCAAGAACTTGACAAGCATCCCGGTGAGAAGAATAATATCTGTTAGAAATGTATAGTTCAGATACCACTCTCTTTTCTCTTCTCTGACTGTACAGGTCTTATTGTTCTTACAGCTTTAGATCCCATAGTGGCACCTAAATTGGATGTGAATCGTAAGAGATCTAACTACAGCTCATAACCTCTTACCCCTTTCAGAGGCCGTCAGAGTCTGGAAAAGAGCAGGACAGCCTGGGTAAATGCATGATTAAAGCACCCTGGCAAGGCCTCTACCTGCTCGGTACCAGGTGCCCAAGCAGACCGAAGGCAGGCTGGGCGATTGGGTACATCGCAGGCTGTTTGGGACAGGAATGCCAGCCTGCCACCCAGGACACGGGCTGCTCCAGAGTGAGCGGAGGTGAGAGCAGGCAGGTCAGCCTGCTGTGCTTGTCCTGCCGGGTCCCAGCCTCACCCTCTGCCTTTCTCAAGAACAGGGAACTAAGCAGAATTAACAGTAAATGATGGTGGGATTCAGAAATCCCTCTGATGTGTTGACAGAAGCAGCAGCTGCCTCCAGGTCTCCTCTCTCCCCTCCCACATGTGTATAAAGGAGGGTCTGCACAGTGGCACTGCAGCAGTGGAACTTCTGCTCTTCCAGCTCTGTATTTTGCAGCTGCCTCACAGCATAATAACAATCAGGCTTTGGTGCTTTTTGGCTATGGTTGTTTTTCTGTAAGACATGAAAAACAGCCTGTGAAATATTTGTAAATCACAGAGTCATAGAATACCAGGTTGGTGCAACTACAATGGCACACATGCATTCTTACGCATTCGACCAGCAAATAAACAGGATAGGTCAAAATAAACCTGATACATTAGAACAGAAGAATTATTTTTCCTTGTTTATGAATGAGTAACCTGATGCTGATGCTGCACAGGACAAGTGATTTTTGTTTGTTTTCATGGAGGGTTTTTTATAGGAAGATGTTGAGAAACATCCTCTTTTGACAGGTTTTAAAAAATTCCACCTCCAGGTTCTGAGGCAGACCCAGGAGTCCTGTTAATACTTCGTTATACAGCCTTTGTTTGAGAAAGTATCCTAATTTCAGAGCACACAGAGAAAATGGAATCATTAATAAAATAAATAAGTGGATATATTCTTGGGGCACTCAGCCAGTATAGTATAGTTGTCCTAAAAGGATACAAACAACAATCTGAAAATGAATACCTGCTGCTACTTTTTATTAATTCTGGATCTTCTCTATTTTTCCTTTTTATTTGTATCTTCAAAAAGCTGGTAATGTAGGGGCAGCAACATCAATTAACAGTTTAGTAGGAGTTGCAAAAATTGTCTAATTGGAAAGGCTGTATCCAATGATATGCAAATTAATAAATTCCATTTCAAATGAATTCCAACCCCAGGAAGTTGTGTGTAAGATTTATTTTTCAGCATGACAAAATCTCTAAATATGAAACGTGTACATATCTCTCTGATGGAAGAGGAAAATGAAGAGCCAGATAGTTATGCTGGTGTAGAAATCAGAGTAATTGCAATGAAATCAAAAGAGTTACTGCTCATTTACAAAATGTAGCTCAGAACAGACTTTGCCCTGAAGTGTTTTCCTCCTTGGCCATTTATCATCTCCTTTGAAGCCATCTGATGGAATTTGGAGTGGGCTGAAGTGGCAGTTCAAAAAACATATGGTATGGCAACAAGATAAAATTGAAGCAGCATGTTGTGGAGACCTGCATGAATCAATCAGGCTTATAAGAACTATATATAGAGACAAGTCTTCCAGGGAGATTTCTGTGAGGACCATACAAAGTGCTTAACAGACTGTCTGAAAATAAATCCTGACACTATAACCTCAGAAAGAAAGAGGCTTTGATTCAGGTTCCTTGAGCCAAAATAATTCTGTAGATTCCAACACAGAGTGAGCTGGATGGTTTTCCTCTGGTTGAGATACTTCATACATCCAGGTGCTGGTTGATATCCCAGATTCCTATGTTTATTCTTTAATTGTGATGCTGCTTATTTTCTAGACTTCCATATTTTGAAATATAAAATACTGTGGAATGTTGAAGAGAGAGTAATTGTTATTACACATTTCAGCTTATAAGACACAATATTGCCAAGCCACAGAGACCAAACTGAACACATAATTTGTGTATATTAACACTGTTAGCTGAAGGACATTGAATAGAGCAGACTGATAAGAGAAACAAGATTCAAACAAGGTTCCTCCTCTGGAAAAGTGTCCTCCATATGTACTGGAAAACTGAACTGCAGGTGCAGAAGGAGGGTGGTCTCAGCTGGTGTCCTGTGCTGCCTAGATCCTCAGTGGTGCTATATATGCTATTGATTTTGTTAACACCTTAAACCCTACCTGGAAAAAACACTGAGTAAAAGTTCAGGTTTGTGTTTCCAAGCTATGTTGTGAGGGGGCTGACTACACAAAAATGGATGGTGGTATCAATTCTTTAGTCAGCTGGTGAATTTAAGGGATAACTGAATGAATACAAAAGCTTCTCAAACACCAGCAAATGTCTTAATTTCTTCATATGAAAATGCTTTAAAAGATGTGATATTTTATCATGAAAGCATGCTATTTTGGTTACCTTTGGGCATACGTATTGCATTTGTATATGAAATCATAGTCCAATATGATGATACTTAAGTTGATCTCTGGGAAGGATTTCAGAGTATTAAAGAAGATTGATCAAAACCTTCAATATGCCCCACTAAGAGATAAGAGAGACAGGAGCTACCGCTGTAAAAAAGGTGTCCATTGTTACCCTCTGTGCTGAAGGCAGGGACAGGCTGGCTCTTCCAGCTGTCCGTAGTCCAGGAGATCTTTAGCTGAACATTAGGGCTGGGAGGCAGCAGAGAACCCCTGAGGTACAGACCTGATAAAAGTGTCTGAAATTGGCCTCAGTATTGCCTTGGTCTGTATGGGTTGGAAGAGTGAACCAACAACCCCCTGGGGAAAATCTGAACAGAAACAGAAGGGCAATCGCAGCTCTCTGCTTTCCGCTCTGTGGGGCTTATTGTGGTGCCTCTCCTCAAGCTTGCATCAGATGTCTGCTCTTGGCTGAACACCCATTTATCATTTTATTACTCTGTGAAATCAATGAATCTCAATATAAAGCCTGATGAGCTTTAAATGGTCCAAAACTAGTATGTGTAGCGGACAGAGGCCAATCAATCAATCGACAAAAATTAATCTGTCTTGTAGAGAGTGGCCTACAGATCAATTCCTTGTGTGAGCTGAGCCACGGTATTGACTGAGCTGTGGGAACAGATGATGGACCCCAAAGTTCTGCAAATTAAATGATTTAAATTAGTACTGCAAGTATTAAATCAATGCTAGGCAGAAGAAGAGGTGATCTGCTCTACTGTTTATCCTAAAATTTAATCTGGACAGCTGTTGAACAGTGCTATTTTTTCATACATTTGTCGTTTTCTGGGCCAACATTCTGTTCTGTTCAAGTCCTTGTATTGGTTTTTGTTCACCAGTTTGGAACTGAATTATAATCAGTGTGATTACAGATAGATGGCTCCAAGGATTTTTCTGTAGGTGACAGAGAAAGAAAAGGAGACTTGAGTTGTGCCATTCAATCCACAAAAAATGACCCAAGTTAGTATTTCTTTTGGGAATGTCTGCAGAGAAGCACACAGGGATCTTGAAGGCATCTTCATTAGCATGAACTCACAGACCAGGCTAAAGAATTTTATTCACTCACGGTGCTTATGTGCTCTTGAGTACCATTGCTAGATGTGGAGCTTTTGGGGAACACACAAGGATGTAATTTCCACTGTGGTTGATCTAGATCCTTAAATCTATTCTAAAAATGAGCGGGGGAAAGTTAGTATTGTTATAGAGATATCTTCCTGCTTGGGTAATTTTCCAGGTGCAAAACAGTTGTTTTCAATATCTGGAAGCAATAATTGGAACAACAATTGAAAAAAATGTTACATGACATGAGACTCCTTCACAGCTGTAAGGCTGTCACCAAATGTTAATACATCTGCTTCCCTACCTAATGCCATATTTTCATTCACGTTTCCTATTAAAAAGTTCAGCAGATGAAAAATATTGTTTTCTGGGGTTGTATTCCAGCAGACATTTGATCAAGGCTTGTGTTTGGTGGTGCTGAATGTTTGGGTTGCTCTTAACAGAATTAGTATTTCATAATAGTATTTGTAACTTTCCTAATCTCTCCTTTTCAACAATAACAGTTGCTGATGTATCTGAAGTTGCATAACAAAAAAAGTGTCAGAACAGCTGGAAAACAGTGGCTGGAGGGTGGTGGTCAGGCAGTGAGCAGTGCAGCTGGTTCGGGGACACCGGCTAGGGGAGGGTGATCAGATTGCTGAGGCCATGGCAAGGGCGTGGGCTCCTTCAGATCATGATGGGCAATACGATTTCTCATGCAGATGGTATTTGTAGCCCTCGATAAAACAAGAAGCAGGAAAAACACCCTGGTTGAACAGCACAGTGCTGCATGGAATACTGGCCAGTGGAGACTCTCAGACTCCTCTTTCATCTTTTTCTCTGAGGCCTCATGTACTGGGCTCGGTGGATTCCTGATTCCACCCTGTGCCCTGCTTCCTCATAATTCACTAGGATTTCATGAAAACACATAAAAAGATCAGTGAAAAAGGCCCTAGGTAGTACAATAAACGTATTTTCACCCATTTTTTTTTCTCTCCTAAATAAATGTTCATTTTCTCCAGCAGCTGGAAGTTGACTCTCTCCTTGAAAGAGCCACACTTAATTTACCAGATAACACTGCATATTTTCAGCTGCAAGGATGTTTTCTAAATGCATCCTGAAGTTATGATACTGTTTCATCTCTCCTCTGTTTTATTAAGAGGATACAAAGTAGCTCAGTTGAAGAGCAGCAGTTTAAAAAATGAAAGCTGCTCTGTGTGTGCATTTATACGTATGTATATTTATATCTGCAGTATGGTTCATCTTGATCTAGGTAACCATATATACTGTGGTCATTTTCTGGCACTAGCTGTAGATGCTGGAATCTTTGCTGAATCTTGTTACTGTTATGATAACACTAACTTCAAACCACATGAAAGCTTTTAAGATAAAGAAAACTTCCAGACTCTCTCTTCGGAGCAGTGTATCATGTTTACAGCTGCACGGCTGCTGTAATTCAGGTACTACATTTTCAAGTGTTACTGAAAAACACATCTAATTTTATGACATTTAATCTCAGAGCATTACTGGAAAGGCTCATATAATACAAATATATTTGCAAGCAAGGACGATTAGCTGAGCAGTAGCAGCTAGCTGAGGAAAGCTGTGGACTGAGAGCAGAAAGAGCTGTTATGTTTATTACAATGCCCAATAAATCATTTACAGCAAGAACCAATTACCTGATTACTCTCAGTGTCTGGTCTTCAATTAACAGAGTGTGCACCTTTAAAGAAAAAAAAGATGTAATTTCTCTTGAAGCATTATATTTTTGTTTAATCCTAGAGATAATACGTATAGATTTTACTCTTAGCCATTAGACTAGAGTCCATTGCTGAGAGCCCAGCTAGCTCCGAGGTCTTTCACCCTGCTTTACTGGGGAGCTAGGATTACCTGTAATATGCAACCAGTGACATTTTGGAACATATTTAATATAACATTAAAACTTTAAAGCTTTAAAGCATGAGATGGAAGGGACTACGGGAGCAAACTGGCATAAAACTCGCTCTGGGGAGCTGCACTGCAAGTGTAGCGAGAAAATTGCAGGTATGTGACAATAAACTGTCTTTGTAAAGGAAGCTTGGTCACTCAATCCAATACACTGGGTCAATACAGCAAAAATAATCTGATTCAGCTCCTTATATTGGTTGTTCTGATCTCTTCTTTTCGTTGCCAGTGATCTGCTTACATGTATGAATGCTCACAAAAAGCAAACCTGACAGTAATATTGTTCAAGTTATGAACGATGAGAGCATAGGCACCCAGATGAGCTCTTTTTATTTCATGTGCAGTATGTTTATGTATAAAGTACACAGGGAAAGTAAAAAAAGATGAACATTGGTAAAACTTGGGGCACTCAGTTAGGTAACACAGACCGGACCGGGGGACATCAATGTCCAGCTCTGGTTCTGTGTCAGGGCACTGAGGACCTGGCGTGGGATGTGCTGGGAACACCTGTCCCAGGGTGTCACCTCCCGCTGCCCACACAGGGACTCCTGAGCCAGGATTCTGGGATTGTGAGCACAGTGAATGCTGTGGAAGCTTCTTCATGAAGCAGTGAATCATGAGGAGGCTTGGATGGAGAAAATTGATACAGATCAGTTGTTAATCTCCATGGTGATCTGCAGATGGAGCTTGCTAGGCATTTGCTAAGAATAGCTGGATGAACTGTAACAGGGTTTCTTCTGGAGAATTTCTAGGTAGCATATTGCTCATGCACTGAGTCCATTCGTTTCCTAAAGTGGTGCAATGAAAAAGATGAACTGTGGTGGAGCCACCAAGTCATGAGTTCCCATCCTGAGCTCCAAGGTCAAATATCTAAAAACTGAGAAACCCCAGGGCGTGTATGCTCCTGACAGAAATCTGCAAAGTAAATGAGAGCTGGTTTGCTTTTATTTGAACACGTACATTATTTAGGCATCTTTCTTATGTTATTCCTTTTATTCATATAGAATGCATATGCTTCAACTGGTTCTGCTTTATGATAAATGAAGATAATGTGCAATAGTTTTTTGCTAGTTTTATACTATTTACTTAGTTTACCTTGTTTTTTATTTGATGTGGTATTCAGAATAAAAATATAATAATGACAAAAAAAGCAGAAGTGATATAAAAGTTAAATATTCAGTTTTATAGATCTTTTTATGCCTGGAGCACTACAGAAATGAATGTATAAAATGTGAATTTCAAAAGGTGCTCTCTAATATCAGTACTGACTCCAGGATTTAATCAACTGGACGGTGCAACAGTTCATCAGACACTTGATGCCAATCAGTGTTAACTGTGCTTTAATAGTCAAGATTATAAGTGATCAAATTCTAGATTTTGATTCTTTTGTTAATGAAAATAAAAGGTATTATCTGCTTCAAAAATCAGCAAATAAATTTGTTTTTCATAACTAGAGGGATGGTTTGAATTTCCTAGCTTTGAAATGTTATAATCTTGGGTTTATGAGAACTAATGCTGACTGATCTCATTTACTACAAAAGAGGACAAGTGAATATTAGAATTTTTGCCTTATTTTTGTTATTTTTACATGTGTAAGTGTTCCAAGATGTAACACTTGAGAAAACCCTCTATATGAAAGCTGATTGCAGACTACAAGTATAGTTAATTTCATACTGAGGAAAACCTGCAGAAGTATTAATCCTTAGAAAAACAAGATTAACAGAAAAAAAAATGTTAAACTGCATTTCAGAGCGTTGCCTGAAGCTACTGCAGTGAAACATCATTGTTATTCAACAGCGCGGTGTGGGTAGAGAGCTACGAGCCAAAAGGACCTGTTGATTATTGATTATGCATTTAACTCGAACATAAAAATTTGCTTTCTTCCAGAGCTGTGTAATTACACATCATATGTTACGATGAGCCTTTTCCTTTAGAGTTGCATTTCCAGGGGCCTCTTTTCAGCTGCCGCTGTGTTGCCAGGAGAGCAGTGGGGAGATCTTTGTCTTAGAGGTGAGATGGAACCGAAGTGCACTGGGAGCTGTAAACAATATCCATCAGCAAGTGCCCTGCCAGCTTTCCATCGGGCCCTACCCACCATCTGAGAGCTCTCCTTTGCTCCTTCAATAGAAAGGGATAATATTGGAGATTTTAGCAACATAGCAAAAATAAAGCTGGGCCAAATGTGTAAGGTATGGGTGCACGTCCCAGAGAGCCTTCATCTGTTCAAGGTGGGGTAGGATTAACGTTGTTCTGACCCGATAGAAATGTAGGGAATTGCTGCGTGGTTCAGATTGAGTACAATCTTCTGAAGTTACTGTAGGTCTTCTGATAAAGTTGTGCTCTCTTATTCCTCAGACCGTAAGACTACTGAGGACCTGACCGGTAGAGCTCAGAGCAGTAGCTATTTGGGCCAGGCTGTGTTTTCACCGGGAAGGAAAGCCCTGAAGCTCATTCATGTTTTGAAATGGCTGCAGTAAGATTTTAGCATTTTGTCTAAGTACAATTGTGATCATAGCACAGGGATGACAGGAGAGTAAAAGGTGTGAAAAGGAATAATACATGTGACTTTGTCAGTACTGTTTAGGTGGCTAACAAAATACACCACCATGCTTCTATGGAATCATCTTCACCCACCTTTCTGCTGGAGAACTTACTTTTCCAGCTTTTGTTAGTAAAAGAAGCAGATATTTAAATGCAACAGTAAGAAATAAGCTTCACTGGAATTTTCACAAGCTAGTTTTCTGCCATTTTCTAATTTTCACTTTCTGATAAATATTTCTCCTTCAGTTTTTTTTCCCCCTTCTATTTTAGGTTGGATCACTAAGGATTTCTTGCACACTGAGATTTCCAGTAGAGTGTTAGATTGTTAGCGTCGTAAACAGAAATCAAATAGTCTTTTAAAATGTTTGTTTGTTTTCAGTGTGCAATAAGGAAATCTAATATGTTTACTGCTGATGTGGATGGGGAGAAGCTAGTGGCAAATGGCAAGGGTGATTGCAAGACTGAGAATTTATCAACAAGGCTAAACACGTGCAGCGAAAGCCGGGGGATCTACAGAAATAGTTGCACAGGCTGATATGAAACAATTAAGTGCAAGATTAACTAATAAGTGTCAAGGGCAATTCTACCTTTTAAAGAGTTTTGATATGGCAATTTCTCTCTCAGTTCGCTAGTATGGGCATCTGGATCTGCTTTCTCAGCTACTAAAGAAGGGGTTTTTTTTTTGTTTTGTATTCCTGCTATGGCTACAGGGCTAGTGTGCCTAAGAGGGGATAAACTCCATTTTTTTGTAAATGCTCTGTAGGTGTATCCATAACATGAAGATGATAATGAACCTCAGCAAAGTATAGAAGGTGCTACCAACTTGAAAAGCCAGCTGTGCTGGGACTCTGAGAGGCCTTTATCAGGAGAGCCAGCTTCCACAGGTTTCTTAGAGCTATTGATTAGGAACCATGTGATCTGCAATAACCCCAAAGTGATTAGGGAAGAATCAGTGTTTGTAAAAGAGTTTGATCTCAAGTCACTGGCGGTATCAAGAGAAAAAGAAGGAGAAAAGCCTGCTTGGTATGTTTCTATTTCTAGTATTTGCTATTCTGATTAATGGTTAGTAACACAGACATTTCGACTGAGAATGTGTGAAAATCTTCCCAACAATAGGAGACTTCAGAAATTGTCTGCCAGACTAAGTGCTAGAACTTTGTAATTTACGATGTCTTTGTCTCATTTTGGATAAGATGATAGAAAATACCATGTAGAAAAAAAGTATTGCAAGGGCAAGAGTCTAGATTGATATAAAGAAGTTCAGTGGCTTGAAAGTTCTTTCCAACTCTGATTTCTATGCGCTGAGGAGGGTGACAGATAACACTTCATGAAAACTGCATTTTTATTGTCTTTAGTGACTAAATATTTCTGTTGATCAAAGTAATTCTTATATTCAGTGGATATGCTTAGCTGTACAGTAGAAAAACATTTATAAGCAGTAGAAAATGTGCAACTACTCTGACTTCTATGCTGCATAAAAAACAGAGGGTAAATTCTTCAGGTCATTGATGTTTGTCTTGTAAAACAAGACAAAAATCATAAGGATGAGCCAATATGTGTAATACATTAATCATTCTGCCTTTGGCAGGACTTAGTGCAGTTATGTGATATATTCTGTTCAATAACTGTAATCAATACCTTCCACTGTTGATCAGAAGAATACAATAATTCAGAAAGTTGTTTTTTTTTTTTTTTTTTTGATAAGTGACTGTGGAGTTCTAGTATTTGGGATATGTTTACACTGATAGATGGGCAGCCATATATCGCTACGGCTTGACACGTGAACTAAGTCATGTGCTTCACCCATCCAAATGGCTTTTCTGTGAGAGGTGCCAGTCCCTGAGTACCTGCATCCACACCATACCTCCTAAGAACTGTGTGATGCTCATCTTTCAGAGATTATGCCATTGAAAGCAGACTTTTATGAATTGCTCTCTGATGCATTTTGGGACAGCCTGCCTGTTCACATGTAACTGTGTCAGCTCAAAACACAGACAGCTGTTAACAGCAGCATCATGAGGAAGTTCTGAGGTAGCCAAGAAGAGGTGGAGCCAGAGGCAGTCAAGCTGAGGGTCAGCAGTGATTCAGATTTGGAGACACGCTTGACTCGTGACAGAGTGGAAGAGATGTGTCACAGGCTGCTGGCCACTCCAGAACACGAAAAATGGTCCAATGTGATCCAATTGTAGCCTTCTCCAGCCACCGCATGAGCAATACCGGCTACAGAGCATCTTCACAAGTTAGCTGCCCTGCCTGGACCTGCGTCAGAGGCTTGTTCCCACCTTTTGCTACCAGGGACTACAGTTCCTACATAGAAGTAGCTTTCTTTTTTATGACTGTGTCCCGGAAAAGGAAAGCTATTGATAAGGGGTCACAATTTGAATTGAAATTAGAAACTCAGCTCACCCAGACTGGTGCTGAACCTCTCTGCAGGGAAGGAGTAGGAAATACATTGGACTTTGCAAGGGAGAACTTTGCAGCTTTGCTGCTGTTGAAATTGCAGTCTGCCAGTGCCAGTCCTGCCAAAAGAACCTCTCGTAACATAGGTCCTGTAGCAGAGATCAGCACAGGAATTTGATGAGCTTCCACTTCAGCAAATGTTGCTTTACTCAAAGTTCCAAGTAACTCATAACTAATTAATCATCGCATTCAGACAAATGTATTTATTAGGCTGTAATCCATTAACCAAATGTTTATGTGGAAAATAAACGACTATTAGGAAGAAAAACATGTAAAATCTTAATCTCCTGGGAACTGTTACTGTATACTGTTAGGAATTGCTAAGACAATAGGCAAAACAAATGCTTACTATTTGGCTAAGGCTAAATTTTTCCCTTTTTCCTGCCGTTAATTAACGTGAGTGAGTGGGTTCCTGAGACTGGAGAGGCAGGAGTGAGGGGGAACAACTGGATGCATGAGCCGCTGACATGATGCCTGCCTATAGGAAAAGGTGCTCATTCTATTCTAGAATGTCTCTGTCTGTTTTTTCATTGAGACAGATCTAAAATACACTTTTATATCTGTACTTAGGCAGGCAAGTATAGATTTGCCAGACTAACTTTGCAAAAGCTTTTAGGTTTTAATCACGAAATATATAGGTCAAAATTTTCAATGGTCAGAGCCTACATAGAAATTGTTTTTAAAAGATAAATCAATTCAGATGAATTCTTTGGTCCGACAGATGGAGGCAAATATTTTGGCTTTTAGCCAGATCTGTATTTTCAAAAGATTTTGCCAGATTCATCAGATGGTTCTGGAATTACTCCTCCCACAATGTAAGGCAAAACATCTGTCAATTGTGAAAAAAAATCAGCAACGCTAGGTGAAAGTTGGTTAAATACCTCAAAAATTAGATTTGGATGTGCTGATTCGTTTGATGTTTGTAGTGATAACAGTGACTAGGATTGAGGTGGATGGTAGGGATATGAATGGTACTCTAATGGAAACTGTCTGTTTGCGCTCTAGTTCCCAGCAAAAGTGACACTGAGGTTTGTCCTTTGGCTGGAACAGACGTTTTCTTTTTATCTCCAGATTCTGAGTCATCAAGGATCTGCCTTGAATTAGACAAACCCAGATTGGAGCAGTCCTGTGTAACTTCACCTGTAGTGTTGTGGTAGTTGTTCCACTCTCTCAGCTGTAATCAGTGGGTCCAGTTCCAATTCTGCTTATCTGCATATCACAACTGAATGCAAAAGTTGGTTTGTGCCATGGGGCAAAGAGGGGACCTGGAGGACTGTAGTAGGCTGTTCCCTTCACCTGCTCTGCAGTGCTCTGGTTGTGAGAAGGTTACAGCCGCACTGATACACCAGCAGCAGTTCCATGGCGATGCCATTGCTCGTTTTCTGTGTTGAAATGCAGTGAGGTGTTTTGGAACAGATATAGCCGGACTGCACAAGCTGTACACAATTTGACAATCGTACCTTGGCAGGTCAGTCATTTTGGGCAAGTAGTTTTGCAGTTTCAGCGATATCAGGTAGACCGGCCATAATATTTTTGCTGGAGAGCATGCTAATAACATTCACAAGAAATGCAGATGGACAAGCAAAAAGAGCTATGAGGTTTTCAGTCAGTTTTGGTAGTTTTCAAAGGGGGCAGGATCAGGGAATACAAAGGAACATAACCAACATAACCAACTCACCGAAGGAAAATAATCTTGACTTTTTTACTTCAGTCATTAAGATTATTTTATTTATATCTGTTAAAGGTAGCTTGAAAGAATGAGGTGAAATAAAAAAGATATATCACACCTGGCATTGACATGTGGCACAACCAGAACTGAGCATGGAAAAGTTCTGCTGGTCCTGTCCTGTTGTAACTGCCCTTACCCCACAGGCCATGGACAGAACCACATGCTGGAGCAGTCTCTGTGCACTACAGTTCTTGTGATGCTTTTGAAACACACTAGTAATCACTGTAGAAGTTAATTTGTAATACATTTCATAAGGTAGCACATTTCTCAAGCAGGCTTTCCTAGTGCATTTGTAGTTCATGATTTTGTTCTAGTTTTCTGGCTCTAGGAAAGAAGAAAAGAATATTGGGCAATCAATACTGTCAAAATGTTATCAGAACTCAAAATATCAATGAATATGTTCAGAATTTCCAAATAATAGTTATAAAAATATTGTTCCTCCTCCCTATATCTCATTAGGTCTCACCTATGGACTATGCTGTAGTGGCAAAGTGCTTCACATGCATTTGTAAGTTTGTCCTCACAACATCTTCTGAACAGACATCCTTACACCATCTATTTTTAGAAGACATGATCACAGGGAGCTTAAGCAAGCTGGATGCTTTATATATTGCATACCATTACATACCTAGGATTAGAATTCAGGAATTTCTTGTTCCTAGTTCCAAACACTTAGGACACATAAAATTAAAAACAAACAGTTGCAAAATATTAACTAAGTTTTAATTAAACCTCAGTAGTTTTTGTTCCTGTGTTCCAATGCTTCATGGTTTGTGTAATATTTAACAGCATTTTTGCCTTGCTGAGAATGGAGTTCCATCCCTCATTCTTTATCTCTGTTCCAAGTTGCCTCCTTCTATCAAAACTCTTGGATAAGTTATTGCTGTGGCAAGGAGAGATTGCTACAAATCAGAGTACACTTCAAACTGCTTGGCCATGTGGAGCTGGGGCTCAGTCCAGGTTTTTCTGAGCCAATTGCTGACTCTGGTTGTTTCTTTGGTAATTATGGTTCAGAGGAATCTTAGTGTGATATAAATGAACTCTTACCAGCTGACAGTAGGTTTTGCATTGAGCCCTGTGTTTCTAAATGTTTGTGTTTCTGTTGACTGTCATTATAGCATTCAGGTTCACTGAGAAGCTGAATGAGTAATTTGGCAGAACTGGCAGGAATATATTCTCCTCTATGATCTATCAACTCAATGCAAGTTTGTGTTGAGTATCCCACCAACTCCTGTGGGCTTGCACTGAGAGACGTATGGAGTTTGCCATTGCTGATACTCTTCCCTCGTCTTACTGCTCTAATGTTGACTATTTCTTTTACAATAAATAAAGTTTTCACTGAGCCATCATTTATTGTATCTTGTAAAATTTCACCACATAATATGTTCTGGTCAAGGATCAAATCAGATCTTGAAAAAGCAGGATGTCAAGTGTATCCATTCCAACCACATGTTAAGGTCATAGGTTGTATTAGAAAACCAGGAAAATATGTTTTCCATGAATAGCACAAAGGAAAATCAGCTTTAATTGTTTTGGGGAAATTGCATGATTACACACCAAATACTGTATGAAACCATGATCAGCTTCGTGAACCCCAAAAGAGGGAGAGGCTGAGTGCATCAATGAGAGTGGGTGCAAAAGGCTTTGAGCACGGTTTTAAGATGGATAAGACATTACTGATACTTCTATGTTTCTAATGCTGTGAATAAACGTTAGAGGATTTAGTAAGGAGGTTTTAAAGATGATGAGAGAACACAAGGATGTTACAAATGGATAATCTGCTTTGAAGCCAGAGAAGATGACAGTGAAGAGCCAGCCCTGAATGCGGCATAGTAGAAAGGATGTATTTGGATGTATTTGGATGAAAGAGCTGGTATTAAAGGGCTGTCAAGGGAACTCTAATCTCAGCTACAGTGGTATAAATCATAGAATGGTTTGGGTTGGAAGGAACATTTACAGGTCATCTAGTCCAACACCCTGCAATAAGCAGAGAATCAGAAGCGGTTCTAATCCAGATCTGTTCCAGATCTAACTAGCGCTGCAACAAAGATGAGGTCATGCTTAAAAATTCTGGCAATGAATGGCAAGTATGGGGTGAGAATGGAGTCAGGCTTCCTGGTGAGGTGGCCATTATAGGATCAGCTGAGATTAACGCCAACTGAGAATCTCTTCAATGGGGCACAAAGCAACTCCCCCCAAAGTCAGTCTTTGTACTGCTAGTGGCGAGAGCTGCACTGGTCCAAAAGAGAGGATCCACAATAATCCCATTGAGGATCCGGGATCCACAATAATCCCATTGCAGTTGGTGACAAAACTGTGATTGACATCAAGGCAGATGTGGTCATACACTTAGTTTAAAGGACAAGTGCCAAGGAACATATTCTGGTTGCATTATTCTCAACTCTTTCCTGTTATTTAAGCTGTTAGATCTTTAAACATGCAGGAAAAAAAAAAAAAAAAAAGAGCTAGTTCTAGGAAGTTATTACAAATAAAAGAACTGATGGTACATTTAAAAGAACTGGCATTAAAGACCTTTTGCCTTCAAACATCTTTGGTTCTTTGAGGACAGATGACCTCCCTCAGTAATCCCTGTACTGAACAAATCAACAAATTCACAGTGCTTGAGTTCCTGACTGTGTTCATCTTGCACTGGCATGGAAAGTATGGACAAAGGGCATCTAAGCTCTTGCTAAGTGAAACTGTACTTTTATTTATATAAATATAAGCAGTATAAGCCAGTGGACAGTCCATGATGAATTCAAAGCTCTTCAACATTTCTTCTTTCTGCCATGTGGTAGATCACCCTAAGGGCTACACATTGTCAAAGACATTTGACTCAAGATGTAATAAATTGTTTATGCAGCAGACAAGTTCATAAATATATGTTCTAAGGTGAATTGCAGAACTGCCCTACCAGGAACCTCCACACAGGAACACGAAAAATCAGCAAAGTCAGAAAGTTCAAGAAAACCCATGCAAAAATTAAAAGACCTGAAAAAACCAAACTCTTATCATTCCTAAAAGTGTAAATAAAACCACAGTGTCAAAATGTGACTTTATCATACGCTACAAACAGCAATTTCAAGAAAAAACTATCAACCAGAGATAATAACAACTTTGATATATCCTTTCTGTAGGAAGACAGAGGTATTCCACCATCTCTTGCCTAGAAGCTGAAGCTTGAGAAATTCCAGCTGGAAGTAACAAACATGTCTGTAAAGTGAGGAAAACATTTATGGATGTCTATAGCAGATTTCATATTCTTAACAATTATCAAATCAAGATGGATGTATTTTTCTGAAGAAATATTCCATTCAGAGAAACAAAAATTGATGCACATCGGTGGTATGAATTTTTACTGAGGCCCTATAATGCTGCCTTGGCTTTGGAATGTATGAACACATAAGAAAATTCTGATGGCAGATTTTTCAGATCACTACATGAAGAATGTAAGTGCAAATCCTTGCTTTATATAGTTGCCTGTGCAATGGGTAGGCTTAGCTTAGATCAAAGTCTGCAGGCATTAATAGTATATTTTATTACTTTGAAGAGAAGAATGACATGCACCTTTTCTGAGAAGCAAAAACAAGGAAAAATCTAGCGTCTGGTTTATACCATTTATCCGTCCATTACTTGCTTATTGTTTCAAGGTAGCGAATTTTGTTCATATGTTGCTTTTCACAGGAAGCAGGAAAACATTATTTTCTCAGCCATATGCAGCGCATTGCACTTTGATTTTTGTAGCACACCTGCAATGGCCACCGTCTCACAAAGCTCCAGTCTGCAAACTGCAATCAGACACCAAAGCTACTTCACTTGATGGATATTTTCAAAAGTGATTAGGCAAATAAGAATACCTAGATAAAGTTTATTGTAGTAAAGTCAGCAATTAGTGTTTTCTAAGCAATAGCCTAAAAAAACAGTGGAAAAAAATTATACTGTAGTATCTGACATTTCCCTTCAATTGCAAAAAGACAGCTCTGGCAATGGTGTCCTTGTTGTGCTATTTGTGAACCACACGCTGCCCAGAGTAAGTGACAGAGACATTAACAACAAGACATAAAGGTGTTCCAGGGGTGGAGGACTGAGGGCTCACAGAACTGAAAAAGCAGTTCATTATATAACATTAAGTTTTAAAGAGAAAAAGGGAGCAGACATTGTTGCTAGAAGTGTCTTTAAATGTGTTAATTAGGATCTTCAACTTAATTAAGCTGTTATGCATTATGATTTTTGATAAAATTGGTTTGATTTGTTCTGATGACAGATGCTACTGACAGACTACAACACATTAGCAGACCTTCAGTGGGCTTGATATCTGTAGTCAGAAGCTGTGAATTTTCTCAGCTTAACAAGTATACACTGCAAGGAAAGCTGTTGGACCAGTAAAGCAGATTTTATTTAAAAAAAAAATAATGATTTGTTCTTTTTTTAACATTAAGATAATTTGAAAAAATATTTCTTGAAGATTTTCTTGGTTTACAGTCTTCTAATAGATGAAATGCCTATGGCAGATTTAATTTCTGCAATTTATATTAGTTCTATTTGGTATTTAGAAGAGCAGCTGGGCAGCAGAATTGGCTTTGAACTGCTTTGACATCACCTGCATCCCTAAGATGGCAATATTCAAGTTTATTTTCCAAGGGTATAAGAGAGCAGGCTAGGTCTACCCTGAACACTGTTCTTGCCTGACAATTCCTGAAGGACTCTCTAGCAACCAAAGAGTTGAATAAACTCATACTCAATATTGTAACTGCTGCCTGGGTGGACTGTGCTTCATAGAACTATGAAGGTGGAGACACAGTTGTGACTGCCTTTGAAAATTCAGTCAAAGCATTCCTGCAAACTCTGAGATTTTTATGACTGGAGAAAATCCTTTTGCAGCTCTCGGATCAACTCTGATAATATGTGAGATTTCATTACTAGTGTGGTCACAGCAGGAACTAGAGATGAATTCATGTGACAGCTTCTGCCTTCCAGCTGCTCTGGGGTGAGAAATAAAATCTCAAGCAATTTCAGCAGTTAATAAATGGTACAAAGTTCAGGTTAGGAACCCAGATTCCTGCTCTGATTGCCTGGCATTACCTTTCACTGCTGTGGAAAGGAATATGATAATGGTATGGAATTGACCAAAGCTTCTTAACGGCCTTCAAAATCCAGTTATGGTGGAATGAACTTTCAGGAATTTTACTTTGGAGAAAAACAATCCAGACTGAGAATGAAGAGCATAGTTGCCGCTCTGGGGTATGTTACTATTAAACTAGACACATGAGTGAAGAAACGATCTATTATTTTGGCAGTGTGGCAGGGTGATTGCCAGCTTACTGACCAATAAAACCAGAGGCTTAGTTGAACATCCTCCTGAGTGATGCTTTCTTTCAATAGCACTTTCTATTTATCTTTTGCAGCGCTCTACAAACATTAATGAATTTATAGTCTCACCACCCTCTACGTTTTGCTTATATAACAAGGTATCATAACGCAGAAATACTGCAGACAGTCTTACTTAAAGCTTACAGACCTACAATGAGCCTTTCCTGGAGGGAGCCCTTATAGCGCAGCATCTGTTTCCTCCGTATGACAAAGAGGGCATGAAGGGTCAAGTCCTTGTATTTTTTAATGCCAGATAGAGATACCTTTTTCTTTTCAGAGAAATGAAGCCAATTAGCTTAGACTGGAATTCTAATTCTCTGATGGTTAACACAGGCGAGATGGTTCCCACCCCTAGGAAATGACTTGCAATGGTACTCGTCGATTTTACCCTACATTTCGTGAAACAAAGGGAAAAGATAGCTCAGCACAGACATTTTGGACATTTTTTTTCTTAAGAAACTCTCTCCGGAGAGTCCAGCTCTTCTGACAGAGGTCTGTTCCCTGGCGTCTGATCACAGACCATCCCTCTTCCCATCTTTGAGCTTCACAGCAGTTGGAAGGAGACGACAGAACAAATATCTTTAGGATAATGAATTAAAAATCCTAGAAGTGTATATTTTTACATAAAGTAGTAACATAAGAATGGCCAGACAGTCACAGGTCAGTCAATGGAATTAAATGTTAACTGAATTTAAAATGGAAACATAAAAATAAATACTTGTTGCACAACATGTGATTAACTCTGGGAACTCGTTGCCACAAATATTTATTGGAGTACGTGGCAGGATACAGTTCTATAAATAAAAAAACCCATTATGCATTAATAAGAGAACTATGCTATATATGATAACACAAACTGTAGATTTCATGCCAGAAGAACACAAATAATTAAAAGTAAGGACATGTCTGTCCATCCAAGCTGCTGTTGGTTTTGAAAGACAAAGTCATTTTTATGCCTCTTCAAGCTGCCTGCTGGGACTTATTTAAGCCCTTCTCCCATGAAGGAAGCTGTGGGAGGTTGGTGAGATTCTAGTTATTGGAGGAGCCAGAGCAAAGATGGTCCTGGTTCACTTGCAGCCAGCAATGCCAGTCCACACATGGATGCAGGTCTCATGGGTTCTTTCTCACTGAAGCAGAAGTTCTCCCTGCTAAGGAACCAGGGTGGAATAATGTATGAAATTAATGTGCTTCAACAGCTTGTACTGTCTGGGGTTTTAACTTGTTACTCAAAGTATGCCTTAGTACAAGTGTATCAAATACCAATGGAATGATTCTTCAAGGAACAGAGGAGAAGGCAGGGAAGGCACATGCTAGAAAATGTGTGTCGTCTTCCCCTTTCCAGTGTGTTAGGTAGATATGTTCCTAGATGGGAAACTGTTGTCTTTGCTACATGAAGGAAAAGAAAAAAGCAAAACCCAAGTAAAGTAAAACTGCAAAACAACAAAAAGCACACAAATTACCAGTGGTGAAACACTGAGTCAGAGACTAAAAATCATAGCTTTTAACATTTCCGGTAGATACATAGCTTGAAGATTGTACTTTCAAAACATGACATACTCTGGTGACCTGAGTAATATGACTAGCTAAAACAAACTCCTTGTTCCTGCAACTTGAAGTTTTCTGTGGCATTTTACAAGCAGTAATGGTTGTGTGTGGCCTTTCAAAAAGGAGGACACAAAACCAGAGGCAGGTCAGACATTAGCACTGCACTCAGAGAGCTTATTCATCAAGTATTTGGCTGGGCTGTAAGACCCTTTTCGCTACATATACAGATTAATACTGAGAAGTGATGTGAAGGGTGAGTGCAGGTCTCTGACCTCTAGCCACCACTTATCTGGCCATCTTTCAGTGTGAAAACTAACATCAACATGCTATTCTTTGCTAGAAACTGCAGAAGCTTTATTTTTAATGAAAGTATAAGATGGATCCATATTGAATCAATGACTTGAAGAAGAGTTGAAATGTCTTCCCAGGGGTTAGACACTGCTTATTCTGCCTTGGCTGTTTAGAAAGTGCTTTGAGAACTCTAGATGAAGATGATGTGGAAAGCAAACTGCTGATTTTAAAATCATGGGATATTTTGGAAGTCGAAAGGCCTAAACCATGAATGTAAAGAGTCCAGTAATGTTTGATATGACAGAATTTCCCAGGTGGGAAAAATCTTCATGAAATCATTCCAGAACTCCTCAGCATCTTCAGAGCTGACCATTTGCCTTAGTTTGGTTTCAGTCTGCTACTTGCCAGCTACTAAAGCTAAGGTGAATATAAACCTCATCTGCCCTGATCTCTCACTTCCTCTGTGTTTTGTATCAGCTCCATCATGAAGGACAGGGAAAGGAAAGAGAGTATGCATTTTAAGAGTCTATCATTATAATGTAAATACTATTTAACATTTACAAGACTGTCTATACATGGGAAAGAATATTTACCATTTAAATGTATGATGTTGAATTAGTGGCATCAAGCTATATGAGCTGGCTTACCATGCCTGTGCTGTTCCTGGATATCATTGCTGCTTTCACACTGCAAGTATCACACACACCCAGAGGCCGATGTCTGTGCCTTGCTTTGACTGCAGAGAATATCAGTGTGAGAAAGACGCTGCCAAGATGTGTGATAAAACCACAGGCCACAATTTCTCACACAACACTATTGTTAATTAAGACAACTTGCAAACCTGAATGGGTACCGGTTTTTTTCTGGCTGTGCTCTTATAAAGAAAAAAAATAAAGGCACATGGGAATTTCTGTTTTTCCTAAAACAACAATTTCAAACTGAGCATAATAGTGGTTGATCAGAAGAGTCTGTCAGTTTTCTCTTACTCTTCTTAAAGTAGTTTTTATCATATTCTCCAATTCTGAGGCATGCTGCTATCTTCCCAGATGCAGATTGATTGGTGTGTGCTGTTAAATCTAAGTACATGCTGCTTGAATACTGGCCAAGTTCGCTTCCAAGAGACTGACTTTTCAATCTTGATCAAATTATGACTCAGTGAACTTTTAAGCTGTAACAAATCTGTTTGCTAGCTAAGGACAACAGGACAGCTTGTGTTCAGCTGATCCTCTTATTTGTACCCCATGCACGACTAACAACCTTCAGGGTGATATTGGCTCTGGGTATAGACTGTGGAGACCGAGAAGATGGTCTTTCTCATTTTGTTCTTTAGTGCCAAGAGAGCAGCAGCCTGGGGTGCTTGCGATCTGCTTGCTCCTCTTTGCTCACTGAGTGATGAACGTACGATTGCCCAGTTAGTACCACCTGTAGGAAAGAGAAGAGGAACAAACACAGCAGATAATGTCATTTCTTTTGTTCAGGAAGCAAAATAAAATGGAACTGCGTCCACGGTATTGGTGTGAAGAAACACTGGAAGGAGTACTAGGAAGTGTTAGTTGAACAGCATTGCAGTTTTCAGAGAGCCATATTAGATGGAGAAAAATGTATTATTAGTGAAACCTTTTAATGAAAGAGCTTAAAACAGAATACAGTAGGTTTGGAAAAGGTAAAAATTTAAAGGTTTAAAAATAAAGCATCAATTTCTAAATCTAATTGAAGACCTAACAGGACACATTTTGTTGAACGCTGTGGAATAAAGCTGCGGTACATAATCAGAGAAGAAATTCAGAAGCACTGTTGCTCAGGAACAACCACAGAGCAAGTGAGCACTGCAGGTTAACAGGGGAACTCAACGGAGATTGAAGCCTGCACTGAGAGGGAAGGCATTAGCACAAAAGGCTGTTCTGAGATACTCTGTGAGCAGGGACACCGATCAATAGCCTTACATTTTATATTGGTTTAATAGTTTCAAATTAATGTTAATTTATTATTTCATTGCAGTTCTTTATCCAGCTTACCCCTCCTCCTTTCACTCTGCTTTTTCTGTGAAAGCCTAATAGTTTATGAAGAAGCAGCAGCTATTAACTTATGGAAGGTAATTCCTGCAAAAACTTCAGTATTCTTTCCAGTTCAAGGATGTTTCAAATGCCAGCTGGTGAGTCTTCACTCTTCTGGGGTGCTATTGACCCCTGGATAGGTAAAAGGAAATAAGAAATTTAACTGACCCGTGCAAAGACACCCCGCTCATCCCTTGAACTCCCTCAGGGATTTCTGCCTGAAGTGTCTTAGAGTTGTAGGAGAGCAACTTGTCTGCAAAATCCCAAATGAGTACAAAATGAGGCTTACAAATACCCTTCCAACTTCTCTTCCATTTTTTTGCCTCCAGTATAAATGAAGCTGAGATAGTACTGTGTATCATATACACACTAGAAATGCATTAGTAAATGCTGGTTGTGAAACGACTGCTAAATACAAGTAATACCAATACCAACATTTTCACAGATGAAAACAAAAAGTGTGAAGGGAAAGGTGGATGCAAATTTCCAGTCCCCGTTACTGCAGTTAAAATTCGCATAGTTACTGAAATTTCTCTGCTTTCTTTTTATTTTATGCAAATAAATGGTGATTTGTTTTTTATTTGGCACAGTAATGAACATAAAACCAGGACACACATAAATTCAAGAAATAGGAGACTTTGCAAAAGATTTGAAATAGGAGAAAATGATGAAGAAATGTCAAAGGCAAAAGGGCAAAACAGCTTCCTGCGTGGAGCCAATCCCTGCTTCAAACCATGCTGAAGTCTCAGAGTGTGAGAATACTGACAACTTCTTTAATTTTTTATTTTTGATTTATTGCTCTTTTGTATCCACTGGGATGAAAAACAGAAACATAAAAAAAAATTCTGAGGAACACTTGGCTCAAGAAATTCCACTTTCAAAGAACTGTTTATCTCAGGATTGTCAGTGATAGGAGGCTCATGGCAATGTCTGACTGTCTGAACATTTCTGCGAGTTGGGACCTCGAGTGCATGCTTTGTGAAGACCGTGTCCTCGAAGGGAAAGGTTAGACATTAAAATCAACTTAGCACTTCTTGATATTATTTCTTAATAATGCTACAAGGAAATATAAATTCCAAATTATGGAACCATGTAAATGGTTTCCATATTGCCTGCTGGGCTGCTTAGAAGAAACGCTTTTGCCTTTTTTTTTTTCTTATTTTCCCTCTTTCTATCCCCCCTATTGCAGCTACTGCTGCAAAACCATCAATCTGAATAACTGGCTAACAATCTCATTCACTGACCAGTGAACTGATGGATGTTTCAAGCTAATATATTCTGATTTCAATCCAACATATTCTATACTATAATTGTGATCAGGGAAAAAAAAAATCCCAATCAATCAAATTAAAACAAGGAAATCACTTCTGGCTAGAATAAGTAGATATTTATGTCTGTGTAGTTTCTAGAAATGCTTGTCCCTGACTTGTTTCACTAACCTGTATTTAATGTTCATCTGTTGAGATATTTTTACTGAGTTAGAACAAAAGAAAATGCACACATTTTAAGAAAACTTAAAAATTCTTTTTAGTCTGTTTTGATAGTGGTCAGAAACACCTATAAAAGTTTTATATGCTTTTTTCTGTTTACACAGAACGTTTATTGTTGTTAGAATTAACACATTCTGCAGCATTCTGCTTCACACGGGGTGCTAAGGTTGCTGGGTTTTTAGTGTCGTGTTACATTTCAGCTGGAAAATTACAGCTCAGCACTGCCCAGGCCGGACCTGTTGGTGTTTCTCAGAAGCAGAGAGGGACTGAAGAAGCCGTAGGAAATGAGTTCTTTCCTGTCACTGCCCTCACGTTTGGTTTCACGTGGGGTCAGGCCATGGCGCAACCACAGCCGTACACGAATCGTTCCTTGCAGGGACAGCAGTGACTTTCTCCCGTGAGGGGCCCTGCCCCCCAGCGGGACAGGCAGAGCTGCAGGGACACGCAGCCCCTCCTCACCTGCCTGGGGACACCAGCCTGCCTCTGTCACACAAGCTGCAAATCCTTACTGCTGCATTTTAACAGATAGCTGGAGAAATTCTAGTCATTTGTAATGGGCAAACCCTGGATCCGAACATTTCAATTTCAATTTGCATTCTTCCTTCAACCCACCTATGTTTACACCCAGATTTTGGCACAAACTTCTGTTTCTTTGAGGAGCAGACACTGAACCCTTGAGCTGAGTAAACCTACATTTTCCAGGCCATTCAGTGGTTCCTGTTGGGATTTCACAGCTCAGAGCCCTAATTTTCACACAGCAAAGCACAGAGGGCAAAAGTTGTGTTGCTGGTGTTTAATTTGCTTCTTCTAAAATATTCTTTTTTTAAAAAAAAACTAAAACATCTACTACAACATTTGCTTTGTTAAGCAAAGTTGGAAAATAAAATGATTTTTCGTCTGTATTCTTTTAGAAATAATTCTCAACTGGAA
Organism: Patagioenas fasciata; assembly: GCF_037038585.1. Taxonomy (NCBI): domain Eukaryota; kingdom Metazoa; phylum Chordata; class Aves; order Columbiformes; family Columbidae; genus Patagioenas; species Patagioenas fasciata. The sequence continues at coordinate 11,513,677 of NC_092533.1, read as the reverse complement.
TGGAACAGTTTGTGCTAAAATACTCAATTATAGCAGAATCTCCCCATGAGATCATTTGATGTTGTTTCTTCCTTTTCTAAAAGTGATATGATAGAAACAAAAAGGATGACAAAATTTACATAAATGTGTTGTATTCTTTTCTTGTACAGCAGGGAAATATGTGAGACACTGTTGTCAAGAAGATTTATTATACCTCAAGTGTAGACATTGTAGCACAGATTGTTTTAAAGAGCAAAGAGGTTACTGAGCTGTCATAATGTGCCTGCATTTACCCTACCAGGCTGTTCACTTAATGGGTAAATACTTAGTGGGGAAACTCTTCTCCTGACCCCAGAGTACTCTTTCTGGATTGTTAAATCCTCATTGATTCCACACAAAGAAACATCTTTACTAAATGCAGGAGACCTGAGCTGTGGGTGAACGGCAGTGTAGTGCATTGTAATGGGGCTTTGCTTTGAGCCAACGGGTTTTGTCTCTGTTGACCTCAGTGGCCGTGGATTTAGGATTCATTCTCAGGGCAGACCTCTAGCTTTGAAGAGGCAACAAAGAGTTAAAAAGTAAGGTGAGGGTAGCAATTATGATGTCCTGGGGTAGCCAGAGCCCAGCCCGCACTGGAGAGCAGTGCGGGTGGTGAGCACCTTGGCGGCTGGAGTGCCTGGCCGAGGGAGGTGGGCATGGCATTAAAAACCACAAGAAACAGAGAAGAAAGGAGAGGTGAAAAATGAATTAGACATCCTGTTTTACATCCTGGCCAAAGCGGGCTCCAAAAAGACGTGTTTGTACCTAATCAGTCTTTCCATATCCTGCATTAGCTTGTTCAAAACCAGATGATGACTATGAAGACAGGTAGCAGCATTAATGACTGCTTGTCACCTTGCTCTCTGATTCCCAGGCTGGCCACAGAGGGGGTTCCTGCACGTCTACTTTAAAAGAAGATTTTGGGCAGGGCTGTGGCTCGAAGTAAGGAACTGCCTTTGGCTTCTGCTGAGCGTTGCTATCATCTTGGCAACTTGACTGCAACTTGGCTGCAGGAAGCCGTGCCTTCCAACCTGCTTTCAGAGGGTGGAGAAAGAGCTGTTGTGTCTGAGGTTGTGTTTTCTCTGTGTTATCGTTTACAATTTTAAAGTGTTCTTTCTCAACTAATTTATAGGACAGATAAATTAATCTGAGGGTTGAGTAAATGTGCTGAATTACAGCCTACACTGCACTCATATGAAAACTTATGTTGGTTTATTTTCTTTTATTCTGTTCTCTTGAGAGAAAATAGTCACTTTCACTGAAAGAACACGAGGAGTTTTTTATACAGAAAGGTAATATTTAATGTGTTCATTTTTTTTAGAAAGAGAAGATGAAAAATTCTTTTAGCACTTTTGGGAAATTCTTCTTTTTTTGTCTCTCGTGTGGTCTCAAACCACGGAAAGGTCTTACAGTCTAATATATTTTTTTCCTTTCAGTGCAGTCTGCTAGAAAAAAAGGTGATATTAGAAGAGCAGAAAACAGTGAACTAAATCTACATAACTGACAGAAAATTGCCTTATTCTCTCTGGAGAGGGAGTTTATAACTTTATGATTTACAGCAATTACAATATTTATAAGTGATGGGAATATAAAGTGGATGATATATATATATATATATATATATATATATATATACTTACAGTGTAGCTCAAATATATAATGTTTGGGTACTTACAGCACACCTCTGAGTTAGGGAAATGCTGTTGTGTTGTCCTTAGACAGGGGAACAAACAAATTTAAAGTTGCCTGCTGAAGGTCAGAGAAGGAGCCTTTTACAGCAAGAAATTATGTCTCTAATTAGAGATTAAGGCTCCCATTGTAACCACTACCCTGAGTGGAACAAATTATCTGGAAATTATATTCATTATTTAGTAATTAAAAACTGTAACATTCCAGTCAGTTGGCCTCATCCCTAAGGGACAGACATCGCAGTGGGTAATCTTTCAAAAGTTCTCTATGGTGTTTTCATACCCATGTGTATGAGCTGAAAACACTCTCACCTTTTTCATTAGCAGGGCACGTACTGGGGCAGGCAGGGAGAAGAGGGACTGTGAAGATTTGACAATGTTATTGATCTAGAAATCTCCTACACATAAAAAAAAGGCAGAGGAGAAATGCGGGGAAGAAAGTACATCTGACTCATTCCTCAGTCTTTAATTAGCAACTTCTGAATCAGGGGGGTATTTATCAAGTGCTGCTGGCACTCCCTTTCCTCACTTGTCTTTTCTGGTGCTGGCTGCTGTTGCACACAAAAAGCATTTAGTGGTTTTCCTCCTCTCTCTCACTCGTATCCTGGCTGCTGGTGCCACAAAAGACTCAAAGATCTGATGCCCAGCTCTTCTTTATCTCCCAACATCTGGCACTCATGTTTCTTACTTCTGGTTTTGTTTTGCTTTTTTAATTCTCACTCATGTTTCCATGTGTCAGTAAAGTCCAGTGCAGCTAACAGAAGCAGTAGACTCCTTCCTTCGATCAAACATGATGCAGATATAAGCACTCATGGCTGGGTTATCTCACAGTTTATAATAACAAGACACCCTACTTGATGAAGAAGTGATGTCTGTATTCTGTCTGGAACATGTATAATTGCAGCAACTGACTTCAGTTGTTTGGTGCCATAGATGGAAAGAAGTAAACATCTTCCAGTATAGTGGGAGAAATACTTGCTTTTCTGAGCAAAGCAGCCCTAGAAAATGGGTTCTGTTGAGTAGATATTTTAAATGTAAATTAATTAGCCATTTAAATGTAAATTAATTAGCCGTTTAACTGAGAACTTGGTTCCTTCTCAAACTCTGTCAGCCAAGTCTTGTCTTTGCTTTCTTCATCTCAAACCTGATGTCCCACCTGCTTTACCTGGAAGCCTGGCAGAGTTACGTCCATGGCCAATGGATCAAGCAGGGACTCTGGCCGCTTGGTTTAGCTGCTCTACGGACAGTGAGTGTCAAAGAGGGCATGTAATGTCATCATCCTGGGGTAATAAGAACCAGTTGACACAGATTTTGGGCCAAAAAAACAGATGAGAGGGTAGCAAAAGCAGGTAAAAAAAAGTTGAAATGAAGGACAAGGCTGCGTTAATGTGGATCTACTGTCCTAGAAGAGATCAGTTTATAGGCAGCTTCACTATCATGCCTTAAGCTGTCACTAATCCTGGAAGAATCCTAAATGTTTAGAGCTAAACAGTTACTGTTTATTAGGCTTTAAAGATCTGTTATCATCCAACAAGAGCCTGTTGGAAGCGTGGGGCTGAATACAATTCTCTGCTGATATGTCTGTGGTTTGTGAGTATGATGCTCCTGCAGATGGTTTCATTCATACAAATGGCTTAACACGAATTAAAATCACTTAATAATTTTCTGACTGACCTATGCAATTTTTCTAGTCCTGTGCTGTGACCTAAGGCATCCCAGCCCTACAGTTACGCTGACTTTGAGCAGTTCAGCCCCTTCTGAACAAAATGTGTCTCTTCTAGCTATGTTGAAGAGCCATTCAGGGGGCATGGAGGAATGCGTGCTATTTACAAGCATATGGCCACACATATATATTTTTTAAATTGATGTTGCTTGTGATAAACACAGTATAAAAGAGAGTTCCACACGATAAAAATTGACTATTTGTGAGAATTAGCAGCACACTATCAGTAGAGGAAGCAGGTAAATGGAAGAATAGGGACAAATATAGATCCCTGGGCACTGTTCAGCTCCCCGCGGTGCCTCACATAACTGCAATTCAGTTCTGCTTCGCAGTGACCTCTATGGACAGCAGGGCAGACCAGCCCCTGGGAGCACTGACAGGGAGTGACAGCACATTGTGAATGGAAACTGTCGCTGAGCTGAGGCTGTCACTCCTCACCAGGCTCCCCCAGCCTTCCCCGTGGAAAAGGCAGAGGGTTATTTGGGAAAGTGGATCAAGATTTATAGTCCGTGTGGGCACTTCAGCAGAATGTTTCTTCTATTAGCAGCCACTGTGAAGTGATGCAGCATGAAAGAAGGCAGTAACTGGTGAGGCTCAGAACAGAGATTGTTTATCTGACTGAGAACAAACTTCATTTTTTTTTCTCAAAAAATTATTTCTTTGTCTGAAACTGCCCAGAGCTCTGAATGGATTGGATTCCCAAAGGTCACGGGGCTGTTCTCCTCCTAGGACTTTGGCTAGGGTTAGGAACACGGCAGGACAGCCAGGCTGTAAACACACTCTTTGACCCAGAGTCTGTGACAGCTGCCATGTCATTCTGAGACTTTCGTTTCCTATCCAAGCAGGAGGAGCCAAAGCCTCTGCTCATTCTGGAGAATCATGAAAGACCCATGGCATCTTTCAAGATCTGCATAGTAGAATTGTGGTTGTGCTGAGTGGTTTACACTTAGTTTGTGATCAAACACTCGAGCACATTCTCTGTGAGAGGTTTCAGACAGAGAGGCAAATCATAGCTGCACTATTTCATCTGGCTTTTTTTAATGTCACAATGCATAGTATTTCTGCTATCAATGTATGTTGTAGCAAGGGTCATAAGAAATCAGAGAACTCAGTAGCTATAAGATAGTTCACCAAATTTATTCAGCAACATTCACTTTGTGAAAAGTTTCATCACAACCATAGCTGTGCTGTTCTCAGGATACCTCTGTATGCGACAGGATGTGTTTACATGGATAAATTACTTTGGCAAAAAAGACCCAATTCAATAAAATAAGAGTCAGCTATACAGTAAAAAAAATCCTTTATAAAATCAGTTCCATAACTTTTGGGCTAGATGCCTATTACAGACATACACAGAGAGAACCCAGGAAGAAATTAAAGAAATTGTAGGTAGCAATTGCAGAGCCTCATAAATAAGCAAAGGCTGGTTGAACAGTTCTACTTTTTAGGGGAACTTTTGGAGAAAGGAGCCAGCTCAGAGGGAATATTCAGTTCTCCACCAGTATAACTGAAGGAAAGCAGCCCGAATGAAGCCCAGGGCAGACAGAAAGTCAGGCAAAAAAGGACCAGAAAGATGCAGGTGACAAAACCAAGGATGATCTGCTGGGATAAGTCTGAAGGGAGCAGATTCTCAAGGCCAAAGAGCTTCAGTCTGTGCTTTTGCTATCATCCTGAGTAGTTCCAGTGTTCTGCATTTACTGAGTATCGCTGTCTTCTTCAGAAACCTGTTTTGATGTGAGCAGTGGGGAAACTCAGTATTTCCTGTTGTAGCAGCATTTAAAAACTCAAGTATGTTAATAACCCCAAAGCAAATAACCACTGAGGTCTCTTATTCTGAGATATTTGTGCAACTTTTAAGATAACTGTTTCCCTCTTCGACACCCAAACTGAAGGGTTATAGGCACAACATGCTCTCAGCATTGTTTTTTCCCCAGTAGTAGGATCAGATGATGAAGCAGCTGATGGCCTGATATCCTTCTCTGCCACTTCCAGCTATCTGGAGGAGGTCATGGGGCCAGCCTTGATCCACTGCCAATGCAGCCATAAATCTCTTTGGGGCTTCTTGTCCTTTGTGTTTTCTGATACAGCCTGAATTAGTCTCGGTAAAAATGTGATGAAAACAACCTTTTTTTAAATAGGATTCTGATAAGTTCCTCTTCCAAGTCTAGATGGAACCAAGAAATTTCAGTTTTGCTTTGAGAAAACTACAATAAAGACTGGGATGCTCGACGCTTTCTTTGTGCTAAGGTTGTGTGAGTACCTTCAGAGAGGTTGTTCAAACTAAAACTTTTCTTATACTTGAAGTGTGTAAACCAGACACATTTTTCAGTTGCAGTGTTTCTGCCATCCAGAGATTTGTAGCTGCTTTAAAGATCCTGGATGTAACCAGACGATTTTGCTCTTAAGTTCTCTGTTATTTGTATTTAATTGTTTTTTTCCTGTTTTAGAAGTACTCAGATAAAACTTCTCTGACTCATAGAGGCTGCTGTCTCCATCTGAATTATCACTGTTTAGGGGTAATATATATTGCTGTCAGCCACATGGTGACATGTTTTTCCATCTTCTGTAACTTGTTTTTCATGCATGGCATTTTCTTTTTGCAGTAGTCATGGATGAGGGCAGTTTTAATTTTGCATAGAATCAGATTAATCTACTGCTTTTTTCCAAGGCAACTTTTTGTCCGAATCTTACGTGTTCTTTCAATTCAAAGATTTGTTTGTTTTAAGGTGACTATTTGCATGCTGAAATCACAGCCTTCAGAGCTATCTGACACCAGAGGTAGAGTGAAAGCAGGGGACTATAAAATGTCACTGAGCTGTTGATTGTTATTTGGTTCTGTGCTGATTTTGTCTGGGATAGAGTTAATTTTCTTCCTAGTAGCTGGCAGAGGGCTGTGTTTTGGATTGACAACTAGAATAATGTTGATAATATACTGATGTTTTACTTGTTGCTGAGTAGTCAAGGGCTTTTCATCTTCTCATGCTGCGCCAAGTGCACGAGGAGCTGGGACTGGGCACAGCCAGGACAGCTGACCCAAACTGGCCAAATGTCATTCCATATGACATCATGCTCAGTATGTATTTTGGGGCAAGAAGGAGGAAGGAGAGGGATGTTTGGAATGATGATGTTTATCTTCCCAAATAACTGTTATGCATGATGGAGCCTGGGTTTCCTGGGGATGACTGAACACCTGCCTGCGCAAGGGAAGGAGTGAATTCATTCCTTGTTTTGCTTTGCTTGTGTGCAGACCTTTACTTTACCTTTGTCTTATCTCAACCCACTTTTATTCTGGTGAGGGAGTGGCTGCGTGGGCTTAGTTGCTGGCTGGGGTTAAGCCCAGGCTTAAATAAAGGAAAAGAAAAAAAACCTGGTGAAAGCAAACATAGGAAATGAAATTTTGACTTTCACGTCAGCCTTTATTCTGTGCTATCAATGCCAGTTAATTAAATAGCAATTGTTTCCACTGTGGTTACAGAAAATCCATCTGGGACAAGGGATGTTTCTTTACAAATACCGGGGGAAGTTTGGCTGTGGTTTATGACGGAATTCTTAGGTGAGACTTGGACACAGTTGTAACAAATACTTAATGATGAAAATTATAATTACTACTTCTATAGAGGTGTTACTCAGCTGTGCTTAGCTTGACTCTTGGCAACAGAGTCAACACATAAACTAACCTGAAGGCAGGCAGATAATTTCTTATAGAAGAAATGGCTTAATACTGTAAGACCGAGGCTTAAGTAGAGTTCATGTAAGGATATCAAAACACATCTGGAAACGTCATAAATAGTCATTCTGATAAAGCGTGATTCAAGACTCATTATTACAGGCAGTTTTATGAGACAGCAAGTAAATCTTGTTAGTTTGGAGAAAAAGAGACTGCTCCAGACGTGTGTGCATCTTTTCATAATAACACGGACATCGCTACAAAACAACAGGTACCTGAAAAAGGAAGCTTTCCAATGACACCGTAGGTTTTTGGATCATAAGGACAATGGGCTTTATGTTTCTCATTTGTTCAGGAAGATTGTTTAAGCCACTGGAAAGTTCTTTAAATGGCTTATTTCACTTGTCCTGTTCCTGATGCAGGAGAGAAACCTGACACTGGGGCTTTGCTTGAGCTGTTTTAATTTCACATCCACTTTTTCTGATCACAGGGTCTCACTCAGGTGGCTTTTTGATTAGAGTGGCCTGTGTCTGTCTCGCTAAATTCCTTGCAGAAGCAGCACTGTTCTTTATGGCAGAGGGGTAGGGCTGGAGACCTGAGCCAGGCATCTGGCAGGACGGGATGGACCCTGCAGAGGTCGGATCCTGCCATGGCCCCTCCAAGCATGACCACTCCTTTGGGGACACAACAAAAGAACATTGAGCTGTTCCCTCTGCTCATCTTGCAAGTGTTGGAGAAGCCTGATGCAAAGAGCACTGGGGACCTCGATCAAGCAGTTCTCTGGGTCTGGAGGTGACATGGTGGTTTAAATATCCCTGCTTTCTCCCCATCTTCCCATCCTTGCATGTGTCGTTTTATTACTTTCGGAAATATAGTAGTTGATTCCTCCTGGTTGTACTTATGTCAAATATTTAACGGGGTTGTCTAGCACTCAGCAAAGAGTGCTCTAAAGAGGAAAAGAAAAAGCAAGCCAGGACATGTAGTAGGTTTCCTGGGGAGTGGATGAGAAGAGACAGGCTGTTTGCAATGGCAGAGATCCAGCAGCAGCATAAGGTATTCATCCCTCCCTAACTAACTACAGCTGGAGGTCACTAATAGCTCTGACATGTACAATGTGTGGCAAGTGATGTGAAGCTTTTCCTTTTGGAAGTGCTTGAGAGAAATAAATCTCCATTCACTGTTCATTTGTCTCTGTTAGGTCCATGAAGACTTCCCATCCTGTCAGGATATCAGTGTACCAGTGCAGATACCAGCTGTACCTTGTTGCTGAAAACAGCCTTTCTTTCATTTGGACTCAGTTCAGCTCCTTCTCCTCCTGTTCAAATGATTTTGATTTGAAAGCGGCTTTCTTGACAGTAATAGCCATAAATGCAACCATTATCAGCTCTCGGCAAAAAGTTCTTGAAAATTTGATATAAACCTTCTTTCTGAAAGCTTTTTCTACAAAAATACATGGGCTTTTGCCAGAATATCTCTTGGCTTTGTATTAATCAAGATTACACAAGATATGAACCTATCTCCTCATTTTCCCTGTAAATAACTACTTTGTTTCATCAACTATATAAATACTTGCTGCTACAAAAAGTGGCTATATGGATCCTTCCAGAAATGTACCTTTTTGTTCAATACAGAATTTATTACTTGTTTATTATAATTACTGTAAGGTGCTTACAATTAACATTATTGACAGCCTTTTTGAAACCCTACAGAGTTTCACTGGAAATACGTGAAACCTCATTTACTGGTCATACCTGTTTAAACATGATCTGCATATCTTGCAAGTTGTAAATGAGTATTAAATTTGATACAACTTTAGAAGTGATCTGGGCTTTTGAATCACACTTTTTTCAGTTTCCAAAAACTAAGCCACACCCCAAAGAGTGAAATTAATCTGAGTTTCAAACAAAGTCTCATATTTTTGTACTACCCTGTTGTCAGTGTTCATCTTCAGGCTTGGAAATTTGATAGGAATGCTGTCAGCTCCAAGAGTGGAGAGAGGAAGATGACCCAATGATAGGGGTGTTCACTTGGAACAGGGTGTTGCAGGGTATGGTGGAAAATACATAGACTTAGTGGGTATAACAACTACACTCGCTGACACTGCCTTGAACTCAGTCTTTACCAGCCAGGTCACATGTGGGCTGTGTGTGAAAGAAGTTGGGAGGAGCTCTGGGGGACCTCAGCTCCACCATGACCAGAGCTTTGCTGGCAAAGGAGACCTCCCTGTGGTGAAACTGTCAGCACCAAGTGGCACCACTCCTGGCAGCCCTCGAGCTCATCCGAGAGCTCTGTGAACAAGCAGAGCTTCTACCACTACCAACAATAGCAAGGGCATATCTAATAACTTCCCAAATTAGAAAAGAAAAATCCCATTGCCTTCGAGCTTTCTAAGTAATTTTTTCTATGCATTGTTTTTCTTCTAAAATAGCTGCTGTCAAAGCCTTCACTTAATGCTTATCCTATATTGCAAGTGTAGGGTATCTTTGAAATCAGGAAACAATAATCATGGTGTTTTTCATGGATTGATAGAGAAGGAAGTTATGGAGGACTACAATGAAATAGTTATGGAGAGGAAAAATAAGCAGCCCTTTTCTCATCATACTCAGTGAGGCCACATTCATCTTGAAGACTTTTTGAACTAAGAAGTGACGAAACACATTGACAGTGCCACAGCACTGCAAGTGCTAAGTGTGCCTCTAAAAATGAATTTATTTTTAAGGAAACATCTTTAAAATACGAAAGGCCGGTGTACTGTTCAAGGATTGCAATTACTACAAATGGCTTTGTAAGGTTCATGATTGGATTAAAAAAGATCAAAGTCTCATCTAAGCAAGAGAAGGAATTACTTTCCAGTAAGCCAGCATTCCCTTTTGAAGATACACTCCGCATTAATGGAACCAATGAATATCTTCTCACAGAATTCTGCAACTTCAGAAGTCTTATTACCAGCCTAAAGGACCTTTCACACACTGGATTTACTAATGCAAGTTTTGAATTCTTTTCAGTGATGTAAAGGAAATATGTAAAATTAGAACAGCAGGAGAATCATTAACTCAATTTCAAATATTTCTGGTTAAAAAATGAGAGGTTAATAATGTTCCACTGAATCTACTCACCTCTCTTTCTTCTTTAGCTGAACCACAGATTTTCTTTCCTTGGCAGTATAGTTCTGAACTCAGCTTGGTTTTATCTCCAAGGAATTGAATGCATGGGCAGTGGCTGTTTTTGGGAGTGCATCAGAGTAACTCACATGTAGACAGGCGTTTCTCAGAGTGGAGGGTTTGCTGGCTCACACTGGGAAGTGAGGGATGTGGGTCATGGCTGCTCCCAGTCGCCACTCAGAGAGGGACTTTCTCAACTCTGCGACAGCCAAATGGTGCACGACTCTTCTGGGAAGGGGAAGGTCACTCTTTAGAGCAGTAACTCAGAGCAACAACGGGTGAGTCTGTCCTTCCTGTATCAGAGCGGGGGAACTGTGTGATGAATTAGTACAAACAGAAGGAAGAACTTCATCCATCTGCAGTCTGTGGACCACCATCTGTAAGACAGCGAAAGGTGATGCCTCCAGCTCATGGAGACCTCTCAGCTTTCCCCAAGCCAACTGTGTTTTCTTTGGAATAATTCCTTTTGTCTTATTAGTGCATGAACATTTATCTTGCATGTCTTGATAGATAATATCATAACATCAGATTCTTTACCATGATAATGAATTGTTTCCTATATCATACCTAGGTCATAGAACACCCTGAGAGTCTCTTGTGTTTCAAACATGGGCTATTCTACAGAGGAATACGTGGAAACATGAGAGGGCTAGTGCAACTTTTTGACTATTGAGGGCTAAGCTACCTGAAAGGAAAGAGTGTTCCCTTTGCAGAGGAGCAGGAAAACACAACAGCAAGAGAAAGCGTGAAATGTGCTAAAGAAAAACTAGGGTTCCTCCTTCTCTGCTGCCCCAAAATATGTGTGGGCAGGGGGGAAAACGCTTGTAGCAGCCTACATGGGAAAGCCACTGGTCTCTGTGAGTAGTGGTGGTCATCTTTTAAAATGCATGCCGTAATCACAGATGCTTTTTTCTGTGTCACAGAAGACAATAAAAGAGATTTAGTGTTTTGTTCAAAACTGTAAACACTGAGGTCAGTGCTGCTGGGAAAGTAACTCAGTCTGTAAAAAGGCATATTTGTTCTCCCTGTCTGGATTAGAAATACAAGTGAAAATGACCACCCCATTTCTCCGATGCTGCAGGGTGTGCTCGGCGCACCCGGGCTCACAGCCTGGCCAACCCCCATGGAAAACAGCAGCAGTGGTGCTCAGGACCCGCTGTGGGGCCCAGTTTCACCCAGCACAGTCCCTCCCAGCAGGTCCCAGTGAGGTTCCAGGAGCTCCACAGCACAGCAGCAGTGGCAGCTGCAGTCGTGAGCCTCACAGGTGGACATCAGGGATGAAAGCTGGGACCGAAAATCCCTTCTGGGGCTTTCAGTGAAAGGTAAGACAAAGACTTAGGTGTTGCTGGTTTGAAGGAGAGTAACTGGCTCCACATGCTGAGAAATAAGCAACTTTAAAAGAAGAAAGCTCACTAAACCTAATATTTCTGCCTGTAGTTTCTTTAGGTTCTCCTTTCCTGAATTACTCATTTAATATCTGGCCACATGCTGCTAAGGGCTTCAGGCAGAGATTAGAGAACATAATTACTCTCACTTCTCCAAAGTCCACACATCACATTCCCAGGATTGATTACTCTCTTCATCCTTCAGGTTTTTGTCCCTGTCAGCTTTGAAGGAAAGAAAGACAGCTTTTTAATTTCCAGTCTCGATCCTGTCTCCTGATAACTGATCAGGTTTGCACCCACCTGACATTTATGATGCACACTGGATAGCTCCCTGATAAGAAAAACACCACTGTCTTTAATTTAACATATGAGAAGCTTCATTCAGGCTCTCCAGACACTGTCATTTGGGAAATCCTGACAGTGGCTTCTGCCTGGCGGTTGAGGAAAGAAAAACAGCACTGTGATTGCTCTAGAGCATCTGTGCTCATGCAGAATGAGCCATCCCAAAACAACTGGTTGAACTGACTGGGTACCAAATTGATTAGAAATCATGGTGTTCACCTGGCTGGGGTTAGAAGAAAATGTTATATTCTTCTGATAAGGGAGAAAATTGCAAGTGTGACTGCTTTTCTTGAATTTTCACTCCAAACAGCATCTCTTTTGTATACCAACGAATCTACTGCATTTAAGCTCAACAACTCAGATTTTAAAATGCCTTGTAGGTACTTAATTATTGGACACCAAAGGTGGCTTCCTGGCCCCATTGGAGTCAATGGGAAATGAAAGCGCAGGTGGAGGCAGGGTCTTAACAGTCCTCCTAACTCTCAGTTCCCAAAGAATTCTAAATTATCTCTTAAAATACATATTATAAAAGCTGGTGTTAAATGATTAGTGATAGAAATGGTATTAAAAAAAAAGCACATATGTGGGACAGTGATGTGAAAGAGTGTCTGGCAGGATGAGACAGCTCAATTAGGTAAAAGAGGATGGCAGTAATTTAACCTACCTGGGAGGTGAGCAAGTTGGTTTTACAGTCATTTCATGGGACAGCTCCTGGTTGTCGTAAAAGAAAACAGTAATTTGGTACTGTTTTGTGGATACTGCCTCTGTGGTCAAATGTGGTTTTGCTCCTGTAGACAGGCTCATGATATCGAAAATCTTAGGGAACAGAAATGGCGTCGGAAATTTAAAATCTGCGTTTAGAACAAAAAACTAATCTAAGGCTGATTTATATCCATGGATGTCCTCAGGCCCCTCATTATCTAAAAGGCAAATATCTGAAGTGATTGACTACACACTGTTGCAGGTTTTCTGCCACCGCATGGTAGCCTCAGTGCTGCTGCTTTTGCAACCGTTTTAGCCCGATGACACAAAGAGTTTTGTGGGAACACCCAGTGATATCTCCGACTTTGTTTATGAAGTACTCCTCAAGACTGGGAAGACTTAATCCCTTAACTGGAGCCAAAGGAGCAGATGTTCCTTTTCCTTCCTCAAGGCAAGAGCCTATGGGGAAAAAACCCCTTTAAATGGGTTGCTCATAGGATGGCCTCACTGTGTTTGCTTTCATCTAGGTAAAATGTCAAAACTATTCAATACAAATTTTGAGAACTATATTGGGATCCTCTAAATTCTCAGTGGAGGAGTTGCTACCCATTTTCTCTAGCTTTATTTTTGAAGGCAACCATAAACAGCAAAGATTGTTCATGCCTGATAGCATTAGAGAATCAGGGTGGTGGGAAGGAACCGCACAAAGTCCCAGCTCCAGCCTCCTACTCGTGGTGGGGTCAACATTGACTTTGGATCAGTTTACTCAGGATTTTTCCAGACAAAGAAAAGCATCCTCCAAGGACAGAGACTCTACAGCCTCTCTGGGCTATATGATCCAGTGCTTAATTGTTTGAATGTTTTTTCCCCTTATAATCAGTCATAGTACCCTGTATTTCAATTTATGACTATTGCCAAAGGACAAAATTGCTTTCCTGATGGCTTGTGTCGTATCTTGACTGCCAGGAAGGACTTTAGCTCCACAGAGCTCATTCAGGAATAGCTCTTCTGATGGATTCCATAAAATGGCTACTGTTCCCATTATTTGTTTCAGCTGCATTTTTATCTAAGCTAGTCCATATTTTTATGTGAATAAATAAGAACAGTGGGAATGAAAGGATAAAAAAATGCAACTGTGAATCATATTCTGCCGTAGCATCATCAGTGTACTTTCAGCAGTGTCAAGATGTGGCCCAGTATTTTTTTTTTCCTTAAAATTAAATCAATCAGAATTACATGGTTCATCACATGCAATTTCTAACTCTTTTAATGTCCTCTTGTTCTAGACATGGTAATTTTTAAGAAAAATTTAAATGACTGGTCTTTATAATTTTTCACTGAGTGATAGCATAGGGATATTAGTATTGGAGTAATTATCATGAAAACACATTTTGTCACCTAAGTAAAAAAACATTTTGTGTTTATGAAGCAGCTTCCATCTAAGAATAGGAACGTATTTCAAGCAGTCAGTCTGCTAGTGCTTATGTCAATAAGTAACATATACTTAATTTTATTGGCAAGGAGTGCTGAGGAAGATTAACGCTTTATCCTTCGAAGAGATATTCCTGCACTGGTCCTTGTGTAGGATTTACCAGTAAAAAAGGGTGCTCTGATGTGCAGTCCAGCCTCGTCCCTTGCATGGAGTTTGTCTGTTTGGACAAGCTCTAGAGAGATTTGGAAAAACAAAACCTGCATGAATGTTCCTCTGAAGTGACAGTTTTGAAACACAGGTCCAGATGGCTCAGTCATACAGTGGGGTTTCACAGCTGCTGCATGAAGCACTGATCAGTTATGGGGGGAAAATAAGCACTGGTATCTGCTTGGAAGGATCTGAGTTCATCTGGAGCCACTTACCTCAGCTCCGAATGCCAACAGGAGTAAAACTGCTGTATTAATATACAGAGACTATTAACTGTGACCAGTGCTCTCTTTTTGATCTGCAAATTAGCATATTTTTTTCTCCTTAAGGAATGATGCATGGTGCTGTTTGGCCTACCCAGGGCTGGTGCTATTTAGGTGACTAGTTTCCTGAGCAGCGCATCTTGTGGGAAAGCAGAATTGCTTCATGAGAGGGGAAGTATGTACATAGCTGGTACAGTGTGACTAAAATGAAAAGAGATCATCCTAGCGCACAGTTAACAATAACTTTGCAGCTCTGCACAAAGGGTTTTGGATGATGGATAGCTCAGAATGTGCCTGCTCAAATAATTTGGCCCATAACTCTAACATCCATCTCAGTGACCATGAAGTGATTGATACCTATGTCAAACCAAACAGCAAACAAGTATCTTTTCCCGTGGAGTATCAAGGGGCCAGAATCTTAGCTGGTATAAACTGGTGTTTAGAGTAGCCAGGGATGTGCTCTGTATTGTTGGCTTTTCTTCTTTACATTACACTCGCTAATTAGCAAATGAAAGTGCACTGAATTAGCAAATTCACTAACCAGGGCTTCCTCTCACAGCCTGTGTGAGTCCTTCCTTGCTCCTGCTGGGCTTGCACCGGCTCCTCACTCCAGTTACAGGTATTTTCATGAGAACAGATTCTTTTTGTCATTGGCCACAGCTGTGGCTCTGAGAAGACTGAGAAGAAGAGACTGAAAACTTCTTCAGTCACAGCAGAGCAGCAGCAGAGGAAACAAAGAAATAATACTGTTGAAAATGGCTTTTGTTTTGTTTTGTTTTGTTTTGTTTGCTTCGAGTCTATGATAAATTGAAAACCGTTTCAACAACTGCCTCGGTCTTCGGTCCCTGTCTCTTCTGAGCCCTATCTGTTAAAATCTTCTCCAAAACATTTTGGAGATCCGTATTTTTTTTTCTACTGAAGCAGAAAAAAATGTCTTTAAGATCTTGGCTGCTTCCTCCTGTATCTCGTCTCTAATACTTATGTTGCCTACTTCCCCTCTATCCATGTGAAATTCCACTGATCTGACTGTTTTCCTTCCTACCTTTTCCTTTATATACTTTCCCAGCTTCCTAACACAGTGCTTAAATGTGCAGCTTTAAGAAACGTGAGCATCAAGGTGTATAAGTAAACTCAGTGCACAGATCGGAATCTGAAGCCTCCTCATCAACACAGTGTTTTGTTCCTGGGTCCAGCATTCTAGAAAAGTTTTACATTTAATTATCAGGAAATTGAAGATGCTGCGTAATGTTTTATTTATGCTGAACAAAAGGTTCTCCGGGAAAAATATGATACCAGTTTTGCAAGTCCCAACTTCAAACACCACAGGAAATTAAATACAGGCGTAAACATTCATAAATAGCATTAAGTAAGCATCAAGGCTGGGAAATTCACAGTGTAGATTAGCGTGGTGGTTTGAAGTCCATAGTTCTGAGCTTTAGTGCTGCAGCACTGTACTAGGAGGGTAAATGCTATTATTCCCATGGCATAGATAGAGAAGCTGTGGGTATGGACATGCCAATGATTTCTTGTGCATGAACAAAAGGTATCCCCACAGAGCAGCTGTAATTGCCAAAATTCAGGATCGTGTCCCATACTATCGCACAATAAGCATAAGGTAGCTAAGCCTCTCAATAAGAAAACTAGATGAAGGTTTGAAGAAGCACAGTGATGAGACAGGAGATTACTGAGTATTCCCTAAATAAGGTGTATGCAGCTGATTAAATTATGTGAAATAGGCATAAAATCTTGGGGGTATCCCTTCCAAATTCCTCACCAAAATTTCACAGCATTCAAAGACTGTCCACAGCTAATGTGTTTTCCAGCAAACCAGGATGTGCTGGAGATGAGCCAGTGATCAATATATACTCACGATGCAGTGATATGACATACCCACACATTTTCCAGGTCACATGCCCAGAGTCTTTTGCTCAATATAGGCTTCTCTCCATCTTTGCATAAGAGCAGGAGCTCTGTTAACGTTGGGGCTGATGTGCTAGCCTCATTTTGCAAGGTGAGCTTTACATTTCTCCGAGTATTTCGCAGCCTTGTTGTCTTCAGAGAAACCACAGAATGGATGTCTGGCTGGGCTCTATGACAGCTGCTGCAACAGCCTTTGCTATTTGGTAAACTTTCCCAGTTTCATGGCTCAGATAGAAAAAAAGAGAAATGTTTCTCTTTTGACTTAATGCAGAGGCATTTGAGGATAATAGGGAGCTTGAATTTCCTGCATTTATCCTCTGATGGCGGTAGATTTTAAGGTAATATATGATGGTAGCAATCATTTGACTAAAACAGTAAGATATGGCTTACTAGCTGCAAAAGTGACTTGGACTGCGTTAGAAAAAATGTTACGTTGATCAACTCATCTTATTTTCCTTTTGACTTTTTCAGTTGTTACATTGCTTCTGGAGATGCCAGGCCACACAGCGAACTATCAGCCCAGCAGGCAGTTGAACTAAGACTGGCAGCTGAGGCTTGTCCTGCGCCCTGAGCAGCAGCTGCTGGCGGTGCAAGGGAAGCTCTTGGTGCCGCACTGCAGAGCGGCTGTGCTGCTAAGGTCAGCTGCTTTCCTGTTTTGCTTAACACAGATGTTACCGAAAATCTCTGACTCTTTAAGGCCTTTTCTTGCAGCCTTTGCTAAGGCCAAGCACTACATCAAGGCCAGTCCAAGTGTAGGTCCTGTTGGGAGTAAGCAACTATTCTTCATGAATAACAATAGCACCATCAGGCGCTAAGTGAGATATTAATTCAACCTTTCTCATTTTTCTTCTATAAATCACCTTTCTGTGTTGGCATCTCTTCTCCCTAGAGGAAAGAACTGATTAGCAGCATTTTTATTATAGTGAGCAGAAGACAATAATAGGAGTAAAGAGTCAGGATGGCTTAATGTTGTATTTCAGACATATCAGTGAGAATGGTCGTTTATAGCCCTGTTTTGTACATCACAGCAGGGAGTCAGCAAGTGACCTTCAAACAGGGCTAATGGTCAGTGCATTGCAAATACAGACAGTTCCTAAGGTAAATAGGGGTGATTAAGTATCTCACTGCTCCAAATGAAGTTCCCTACTCTCAAAGGGTGATCTGCAACCTCTAAGCAGAAGGCAAAGTGTAAAGATGAACTTGCAGATTTATTGTATTCTTTTCTCTAGGTGTTCGGGATTTTCCATCGCTGAGGCAAGACACTGAGCTGGTGGAATGATACAGCTGTTCTTTCACTCCTGTGAGATTATCACGATGCCACTGCTTTGAGATGTGCCTTCCTCTGCTGGCGGTGTGTCAGCGACACAGGCTGAGGGCAAGTAGCTGGGAACCTATGTGATAGACTTGGGAGGACACCACAGGAGGGCTGAATAGCATCATAACCCTTTTCTAATAGCTGATCATGTTTTTCCTCTTTAATGATTTTTTATTTTATTTTTGAGTTACCTCTGGTTCAGTTTCTTGGAGTGCCATTGCAAGTAAGCTACTCAGTAATCTCTAAATTCAGATGCTCAGATTTTTCGGTACCTCACTGATTGACTTGTATTAGTGAAGAATTGAGAAGTTTGGTATTAACACTATCTCCTGGTGATTTTTCAAAAGCTGGCAAAAGATATTCTTGTACTTCCCATGCATTTCCATTAGACACGAGTTCTTTTCCAATGTCCTCTCCCTCGGAAGCACATTTTTTCTGTGTTAAAATAACGTGACTGAAGTATTCTCTGGAGACTGCCTTTGACAAAATTGCCACCTGCAAACAGGCAAAGCTAATGGAAGGGGCAATGCCACCAAATAATTTTTTAACTCACAGCATGAAGAGGAGGCGGACAAGAATTCCTCTGGCATTTTCTCAAGTCACACTGTTTCTAATGATGCAGTTCCCTACTTTATATTACAAACACTTCAGAGCTATTTCTAATTTCCAGTCTAGTGCATACGCCATTTCAAACATCTTCAGATGTAATCTTTTTTGTAGCCAGACCTCTGTGAAATTACTATCTATTTTAAAATGAGAAACAACAAGTGTTTTCTTTGCAGAAATTATGAATGCTGTCAATCAAGCCAGAAAAAAGAGGTGAAGCAGAGATAAATTTGGTTTTTGCATATGTGAAAATATGTTTCGCCTGTAAAGAAAAGGTTCCCTTGTGGTTTTACATGTTGTCATATTGTCTTATTTTGGAGTTTTTTAAATAAGTGTGTTTATTTGTCATGACAAAGCTTCATTTGCCATTTACTGACGTGTTTAATAGCAGCATTAATTAGGCCCAGAACTGGAAGTGACAAAGCTGTGGAAGATCAGGGCATTTGGCTGTGGGCTCGTATCATTACCCCAACCATAACATCATGTGGCAATGATGGTTTTGGGATCCAATCTGCTATCTCTACATGGATGGTGTTCTATACAAACATTGAAAGGGTCTCTGAGTGGATGTTGAACTGCATGGGAGGGTAAGTCCTGCCATAGTTTAGCCAAAATGCCTAGTGGATGGACCTATTAATAGATCTTCCAAGCCTCAACGTCTTGAGTTTTCTCCCAGACAAATCTGTAAAGACAAGTCTAGTGCTTGCTCATTATTTTGATAATTCATTTTTTGTTTTCAAGTATGCTGAGAACAGACTCCTGGGGCAAGGACAGGTTGTGTTTTTCAGAAACACTTTTGAAATGGTAAGTCCCTCACAGAAGTGGTCTCCATCACAGCTGTCAGGCATACGCCCCATGCTGGCACAAAAGGCCACTTGCCAGCAAATCATCACTGCACACCCTTCACTGTCTGGTGAAATCCTTGAGAACACAAAGTTTTGTGATGCAGCTGAAGTCCTAACTCCTGGGCTGTTTGAGAGGATGGATTCCAGAGTTCAAAATGCCTCTAATGAGCATGATTTCATCTCAGTCTTTAGAGCACTACATTTATACAGTCCTAAAATTACACTCGGCCCTTTGAAGGCGACCGCGAGGCTGATGTGGCCCCTTGGTGAAAATGAGTTTGATACCTCTGCTTTAGAGCAATTTTATCAACTATATAGCGAACCATCCTCACACCCCTGCTAACCCTGAGGGAGGGTATTAGAGAATACAGAGTAAAACTCTCCTCAAAGGTCCACAGTGAAAGAACAAGAGCCAACAGACACACGTTGCAGCAAGGTGTAGCGCAGATACGCATAAGGGCAACATTCTTTACAGGATGGTTAAACACTGGAACAGGTTCCCTGCAGAGACAGTGTAATCTCTGCTTGAAGATATTCAAAACTCAACTGGATGAATCCAAAACCATCCTGATCTAGCTTGGAAGTTGTCCTTCTCTCAGCAGAGGTTGGGCCCTATGACCTCTATGAAAGTCCCTTCAGCCTCAGTTGTTTCATGATTATACAATTCTAAATGAGCTATGTGCATTGAGGCAGACAGTGATGGTTACCAGGTGAATGTGAATGGACGCTGAAGGAGAACCTCTGCCTACCCGCAAGACTGTTACAAGTGAGCAGGGCAAGATTTGCAAGCTTATCAAATCCATTTTGTAGTTATGCTGGTTGTACTGAAATCCCCAGGTCTGTCAGCCAGCAACACTCTCTTTTAATACATCCACTTCTCAAAAATTTTAGCTTTTTGTGAAAAGTAAGCTGTAGATGATTGGCTGAATGCCCCAACATAGGCAAAGCAATAAAGCTTTTCCTCCCAGGTTAGCGTTTTGTACTTCTCATTTTAGTAGAAAAAAGTTACAATGCCCCTAGCTGCAATGCAGTTCTCATTTGTATTTAAGGACCATACATCAATGCCACAGAAGCCATGTGCATTTACTTATTGATTTTTCTTTCTTTTCTTTCCTCCTTCTTCTTCTTCTTTTTTTTTTTTTTTCACTGTTATTTTTAGCTATAGTGAACTATTGCCAAATTGTGAGAACAGGAATCTGTCATAGAGGCCAATATTTTGCTCTTGATTTTACAGTGAGCTGCAGGCACCAGCTGCCCAGTTGTGAGACTAGAGAGTAGTTGGCCTCTCTTATCTGGGTTTCTCTGGATTATGGAAGCATGATCCAGAGCAGATACAGGACTAAGAAAGTGGCTTTCCAAGGTGACAGTGGAAAAGATGGAGGGAAACCAGATTTTCCTGCCAGCAGGCATTACTTTGGTGTGCTAGGGCCACATGCCCTGTGTGAACTGCTGTGTCCTGGGCAGTGGTTAAGTGCTCTTCATTTCAGTGTCCCACTAGCAATCAGTAAACAGCCCTGAGGGACAGTCCAGTGGGTAGAGATGGGGGAATACCATCCTGATTTAATCGCACACCGAGTCACATATATTTTGAAAGTTTGTCAGACTCTCTGATTTTGATATTCTGATTTTCCATACAAAATAATGCATTGAAAGGAGAAATTATTCAATTATACTTAAAAGCTGATTCACAAAATTGAAGTCGTTGTATAACAAGGAGGAACAGCAGCTGAAGACTGACGTTTCAGTGGATGGTGTGAGCTTTTGCAGGGATTATGAATATTAGTTCCATTAAGTGCAACTGAGTGAAATAGTTTAACCACAAGACTAAACACTCTCCTGAGATACACCTTGATCTAGAAAGCATTTAAGCACAGACTTAAATCAAACATCATTGAGCTTGATACATGAACACACTGAATTTGGTACTCTTGTTTACATGTTTAAGAATGATTAAAATGGGTCGAAATTGGGAATTTCCATTCCACTGTCAATTATAGGCTTTCAACCTTTTTTGTTTGTTTGTTTCTGAATTGAAAGACAGGCTAGAAGAAACAAAGGGAAGGTAAATGGCTTAATTTTCAGACTATCTTAATTTTCTCTTAATTCAATTGTGAGTATGAGACATCAGCATTCGGCAGATTTTAAGAAAAAAGTTCAAAATGCTTAGCATGTTTCAGTTTTTAAAGCATTTTTCATCTCCTCAACACTTTGTGAATAATTGAATATTTCATGAGACATGGAAAAAAAGAACAACGCAATTTAAATAAAGAGGGAAGTGCCACTTTCACTCTAGGAAGTTCCATCTCATAAAAATAACATTGGGCTTGACAAGATGCTTCACAGTGGAAAAAATGCAGATGATTTCCCTACTTTTTACTTTGAAACTCAGATTACACAGTGGAACACTTGCATATATCCCAGTCAGAGCGCAAATTTAATATCCACTATTAGGCAGATGAAAAGAATACAGCATCCACTGAAAAGTATTTGTTGGTGAACTTATAGCAGAGAAGCTCAATTTAGTGTTTTGTACCTTGCTAACTGTCATCGAGAAAGAAGTACTACAGTACTACGGTGAGCTACAGAAATGTACATTTGCAGAGCATTCTGTTCTAAACTACGTGGCTTGCATCTAAGTGTGCAAAGATAACACACTGGTTTAAAAATCCTTTTATTTCTTTCAATAACTGCAGCTGACTTTATCAGAACACTGAAAGGCAGACCCCAGTGAAGGTGCTGGTTCAGTGAGCTGCTGAATGAGGAGCACAGGACTTGCCAGACTGCACCAGATTGCTCAGCCAGCACTTTTAAGCGTGTCCTTCAGTCTGCCAGTTCTGCATCCATGCAGGATGGAGTAATGAAGCATGGGATTATTCCCCACACAATGTAATGCCAGCAGACAGCGGCAGGACATTATTCACTGCCTCCAACCTTCAGATCAGCAGAGGGCAGTGACAGCAGAGCTCCAGCTTGTGTTTCAGCACAGACAACTCTTACACGTGACTGAAACAATATATTGCATCCACACTGGCTTCTAATCTCAGTGTGTTTTACCAGATCTGAGCAGTGCTTTCATGGTGGTCACAGTAACAGCATTCAGGCAGCATGAGCAGAATTATAATCCTGCTGGTTTAAGTGCATATATATTTATTTAAATGCATATTTGCTTGATTGTTGCTTCTAATTCTGTTTTGGGGAAAACAAAAGCAGGGTTTAGGGGTGAAGGATGGCATTCCCTCTGCCGAAGTGAAGAGGCATTACCTCTGGTGTGGGAAGACAGGCGAGAGAGTGGCCAGGCGCTCTGAGATAGGGCTGTCCCTGCCCTTGCGAGGGTGGCTGTGCTGAGCTGACCCACTGCTCTGCAAGCTGCTTTTGCAGCTGTGTGGGAGTGTGCTACGCTGAGGAGGAACCCAGCAACATTTCTGGCAGCAAGAACAAACACTGCGGGTTTTATCAACGTATCCCATTATTTTTGAGCTCCTGTAGAGAAATCGATCTTCTTTGTGAGGAAAATGTTAGGCAAAATCTTCCTTTTTCTTTACTCTTTTGTAAAAACTTTGAGCGTGATGATTACTCCTCATTTTCTGAGTGTCTCTGAATATGACTCATGGCCCACAGGAATCATTCAATAAAGAAAAACTGCTAAGCAGGCCTAACCATGACCCTCTGATGTAGATAGATGGTCTGTGTTTATACCGAACCATGGTCTCTGTCCCAGTTGGTACAATCCCAGCCATTCCAGTCTTATGGCAGGAGGAACTGTAATAATACTAGTAGAGCCATGTCACTTGGGCCAGAGCCCTGGGTACAGCTCTTTTTATTTATAGCACATTAATGATCAACATAAATTATTTTATCATCATTTGTACGCAGTTTTATTTAGTAGAAAAAAATGTTTTAGTTCTGAGTAAGCCTGGAAAAACTACAGTTCTGTCTCATTTCTTGACAGAAAATCACTCATTAGGTATTACCAAACTGTGGTCCTTTGCATGTGGAGGTGATGACACAAGAAAGCCGTGTGGAATTCCACTGAGCAGCAAGTTCCCCGAATACAAAGCATTTAGTAACCTGTGGTTGATTAGTGAGAGAGTCAACAGATACCTTGCAAAAGCATCTCTTGTAGAGAGGCAAGCACTACATGTGTTTACTGCAAATGAACGGAGCAAATAAATCATATTGTCAGATCAAAGCAGCATTTGCTTCATAAAACTTCACAGCAAGATATTAGCTAACAGCAGGAGAGGAGAGGTTCTGGCAAAGAGGAAGAGTTATTAATGGACTTAACCAATGTGACTGCAAATTCTTGTTGAAGCTGTGAAGAAAGCCATCGTTCAAAACCATGCCTGTGTCTAACTATATATGTCTGTCCAAAGATATCTAGCTCTATACCCTGCTCCTGCTGCAAAGATGGCAGATGATGATAGGCAGGTGAATGCTTCCAGTAATGGTTGTTGCTAGTAAATACGCTCTCTCCCGTCCTTGTCCTCCTTGCATGCCCTTCCTGCCAGTTTATACTGGTGTAGCCAACTGCTGCCAATTCCTTCTTCACCTTCAGGCATTGATCAGAGTTTCAATTTCCATCTCTGCCTTCCCTTGGTGCTTCTGTCCACCTGTGCCAGGAAGAGTGAGCACTGCCCTGGATCCCGGGATTCTGCATTTTTTAAAACTTCATATCTGCTGCTTTGATGCAATTTGTTTTCCTTGCAGGGTGAGAGCTCTGGAGATTTGTAGTTACTGAGGAGTATGTGTTGAATAAATGAAACTAAGAGACAGTGAGGCCGCATAGAAAGATGTAGCAGGTTGCATATTTTGTCAAGATCTCTGCTAGAACTGTTTCACTGGGATCTAATATGGAAGTAATCTTTCTAGGTTGAAGTCACAAGGATAGATAAAATCCCGCTTATCACCCCAAGCCTTTATCTGGGATATTTCTTGGCAATGACAAGACACGTGCTCCTCTCCTTTATCATACACAAAAGCCCAGTAGGTTTCAGTTTCATGATCCTCCTCATGCAAACATGTATAAAACTTTCTGAGTAGAGAATCAGCACTCACTAAGCCACGGCTGCACAAAGGCTGTAAGGCAGCAGATCTGTACAAGTATCACTGGGTCTGTGGCAGGTCAGCCCAAGATCTGCCACTAGGGAAGCATCATGCGTTAGTTATGCTCTCCAAGTGGTATCACCAGCCTTCACTGAAATAGCAACTTCAGACTGTCCAATAAACAGCAGAGGAAGAAAGGACAGAGCCAACAATCCTTGTATGACCCTAAGATGAGGGTATGGGTTAATGAAGAGATGGAAAATGTCGATCACTTTTTACTCCAATGCCCAAAATACACAGACAACTATTTTCTCAAGTGACTAGGAATAGTATAAAGACTTTCCAATAAAATAGGATGAAGAAAAATAGTCTGCATGAGATGATGAAGAATAAGGGAACTAATAAGGAGAATGCTACAGCATGTGATAGCCCCCCCCAATGAGAAACAGGTCACCAGAGAGATGGTGCGGAAGCAGAACCCCACAATGTGTTAGGGCTCTGCCAAGCTATGCTAACTATATCCAAGCAAAAAGCCAGTTTCTGCCATTTTCAGTTCATTGCAATTTCCATCACTAAAATCCAAGCTGCTCTTTACTGCTTTTGGAAAGGAACGTGAGTCTGTATGCCTGTGCATACATGTGAGGGAATTAAAAAAGGACAATACATTGCTGCTTTTGAGGCTGACACAAGCTGAGTAAAATGAGCCCAAGCAGAAGGAGTGCAGAGGAATGGTTTGTCACCACCTCCAATTCCTGTAATTTTGCCTTAAAGTAAAATGCAGCTTTTGAGGAAAAAAGATGAAAAACAGAACCAAATCAACTGGAATAAGCAGAAACAGCTTTCCACTGTTTCCTTGGGGGGATTCAGCAGCTCCAAGTGGGTTTTAGATCTTTTGACATTATCATTCATCTTTGGCCTTCCCTCACTCTACACTGTCAGTTTTGTTGAACTGCAATGCATGAAAAGTATTTTTCTTCCTTGGCATGGGACCAGCAGGCAAGAGACATTTCAGCAGTTCTGTCCTGTGGGGATAGCAACTGCTGGATGTTACTAATCCATCTGAGATTATTGCTCTACTTCAGATAATGGAAAGCACTTCTCTCCTACTGTAGGTCCCTCCCTTTCCTACGAAGCTAGCTACCAATTCTAAACTAGTTCTTTATTTTCAAGACAAGAGAATACCCAAATCATGGGGAGCTATTTGACAAGATAAGGACTTTCTCTGGGGCTTGTAATGCTTCCTAGGGAAATGGACCATTGCTTCTTTCTGACAGAGGAATTAATCACTGAGCATTATTAGCAAGTGAGAAAACATACACACTTTCAGATGTCATCTTCATAGCTCTGTGCGTTTATCAAAAGACTAATGAGGAAACATTATAGAACTCTGATTTCCTTATGCCACTTCATTTGCATGAAAAAGACATCTAACCTGGTGGAAATTACTCCCAGGGAATGCCCCAGTACAAGACAACTTTCTGTTCATCACAGTAATGCCAGAAAATCTTTCCTGTGGCATTTTTGCTACCCCAGGCCATATTTTGTCTGTTCTTGGCCAGCTTTGTGCTAATCAGAACAGCCTTGAGGCTGCTCTGTCTTACACAGGGAGCCACATGAAGAAGCATCCTCACTCTCATCTCTTTCTTGAATGAAGCAGGGCAGCAAGGACACGGAGAAACATAATCATGCTTTTGTTTCTACCTTTCTGGAGAGAAACAGAAAGGAAAATGAGACAAGCTACCCCTGAAAAAATTGTCAGGTGATGCCAAAATATAGTGTCCTTAAGTGAGAGAAC
The DNA here is from genome assembly GCF_037038585.1 of Patagioenas fasciata. Lineage (NCBI taxonomy): Eukaryota > Metazoa > Chordata > Aves > Columbiformes > Columbidae > Patagioenas > Patagioenas fasciata. Next base: position 11,487,565 of record NC_092533.1, on the reverse strand, counting down.
CAGTTCTGCATTATCCAAGCCTGACGTTTTAATTGTATCCAAGGGAATTTTATATTTATTCCCTCTGAGATTCAGACAGGTGGAGCACCATGGGATTCCTTGGCATTCCCAGTGACACCATTGAAGACAGCTGAGCTTGTAACAATTCACCCCACTCCTGAGCCTTCAAAAAATACAGCATCAGATGTACAGACAAAATAGATGGCTATGAGATTTTGGCAGAAACTGTTCCTCCTTTTCCGGACCCAAGACAACTGCCTTCACTGTCAAGCTTATCTTTCCTTTCATGAGAACTCTTTAACAACCTAACTCAATTCCAAGGCTTCCAACACATCATTTTGAAGATTTGGGGGAAAAATGGCTATTGAGATCACATTTTATAAACACGTGATCAAAATTTCTCCCCAGCTAACTGGTTCCCTTCTAGTGGTTATTATATTTTAGAAATTTAGTGTATAAAGTGCAAATTATTACAGCTTGGCTAATGAAGGGATGGGGATGGGGAGCAGTCTGCAGAGTTTGAGGGGCTTGTTTGTACTTTACCAGTTGCAGCCATTTGAGCTGGAACAGTCTTTGCTGTTAGTCAGGAAGTTAATTGCTGGAACATGAAACTGAGGTAGCATGTCTCACTGCAGCTCTCCTCTGAGATTACTGAGAAACAACTGAGCAGAAGAGAATCTTAATAGCAATCCAGCATGGACCATTTCCCAAGACTTCCAATTTCTTGCTAGAAGATTTATATTTTTAATTATTTAATGAAGGTTGCCCCAGAGGTCAAGAAATTCCTAATTGATGCTGGCAAGCAGGATTAGACATTAAATGGTACGTTCAGCTATGTGCTGGCACAGAGGCTTCTGGGGCAGAAGTTCTGGGGGATCTCACTCATTGCAAACCCCCTGCAACGCTTTGAGGTCAGGTTTTGTAGAAAGAGGCAACAAGCTCAATAAAGTTGTCAGTTACAGTACCCAATTTCATCTTCCGATTGAACTTGTTTGAGGAAATAAATAATATTTTTAGTCTTATTAAGTTTAATTTTCTGCCAGCAGCACTGCATGACTGGATTGCACACATATGGAAATGAGTTCTTATCTGTCCCAGCACACTCCTGATGAAGTTAGCTCTGAAGGACCTAACGGAGACAGTGCTGGTGTCTGGACAGTTTTCTTCATAGCTGACTAAAGTTCTGTTGGTGAAATGTGTGCAGTATGTCTAGAGCAGATAGATGCAATATCGGTTCCAACACATATCACCCCCAGCCCAGGTCCACAGGAGGATAGTTTCCTTGATGTATCACTGTATGAAGTCTCACCTGCTTTTGGTCCCACCTCGCTGCCATTCCAAGGGGGAAGGAGGCTGTGGCAAGGAAAGGCTGTATTTTGTGCAGATTAGAGACATTATTTTTCTGCATAGGTCCTGAAGCCTCCTCTTCCAACCTTAAGCATGTGGTAGTGAAGAGAGACTTCTAGAAAAGCACCTAATCTCCAGCACACTCCTCTTTCTGCTCCAGCAGCCATTGCCACCTGAGATGCTTCGCCCAGCCCAGGACTGCATACCTTGGGGAGTGAATGAAGCATTTTGAGTAAAAGCTCAGGCCCTGATGGAGGTGGCTGGAGCTGATGAAGGAGTTCCTGCTGCCCCTGCACAGCTGTAACCTCTGGCGCTGGTGGGCACCCCCACCGGGGGCTGCAGAAGCTGACCGCGGCGAGGCCACGGGCAGCAGCGGCTGTGCCTGCCCTGCGCTGGCGGAGAAGCCATTTCTGTGGGGTGAAGCTTCGTGACCCACTCGCAGCTTTAGTGCCACCAACATTTCTCTTGTTTTTATTCTAAAATGATTAAGTGATCCTAAAAATAGATTACTGTTTGAAACCATTTCTGAGCATTTAATTTGTCCAGACTTCTATGCCGCAGGCTATTATTTTGTTTGAATAAACAGAGTCTGTCTGCCAGCAAACCTGACTAGTAGAGATTTTTTATGAGCAAGAATATAGCACAGAGCATCTGCAGGCACTGACATAAATTTTATTAAGTGTGAATATGTGCAAGGTACTCACAACTTACTTATTTTTACCTGCTGAGGACTAAACTACACAGAATGTGACATGGGATGAAACTACATTGGTGGGAACACTGAAACTTATTGACTGGAAAGCAGACATTTGGGAAAATACTGACCTTAAGCAGCTGTTCACATGGATATTTGGAGCTTTGAAGAAATCACGTCTTTACTACCTTAGTAGCAGTGTATGTTCTATAAAGAGAGATGAGAGCTGTCCAGAGAGAAGCGCCCTCCAGAGTATCACACCATCCGTTCACTGCCTGTGGGAGACCAGCTTTTGTAAAAGGGCACCATGTGAGCGTTTCCTGGTACCTGATGAATCTTGATCTTTTCAACGTCTTTAAAACTTTCTGGTTATTCTGAGCAAGCAGAAATTGCTTATTTTAGTTTAAAAGTCTAAAAATACCAGTTTCCTTCCCCTTCTGATGGTGTTAGCGATGGTGTGAGCTGCAGCAGCTGGCTTTGGGGCGGGCTGCGATGGGATCCGACAGGGTCTGAAGTTCTGATATGGCTCAATATGGTACTAAGCATCATACACAGCACCAAGATCAGAGTCTTCGTGGGAGCTTTGTCCTTGCTGAGACTAGGGGAAAGCTGAAATGGTGGGTTTCCCATTCTGGAATACTTACATGGTAAGGTTGAGGGCTGAGACAGCTCAGGAAGAGGATGCCTATGTAGGGTTCTAATTAATACAGTGTTAAAGATGAGCTTCGATTGTGTTTTGGTTGCACACACTAATTAGGTAAATAGAAAATCTGTAATTTGCTGTAGGGATTTTGCTGGTGCTTCTTTTATGGATGGTAAGTCCAGAGCCGTCTTCCTGAGGAGACGCCACCTGGAGAATCCTGGCATCGCACTTTCTTCAGTGATCACTGCAAACACTCTCTGGGGTAGAACTTGCCCTCAGATTTTTTTTGCAACCGTCCAGGAGATAAGCTAGATTTAATGAACAATACAACGCAATTCTGAGTAGGAATGTTATTCCAAAAAAGAAGAACAGCTGGAAACTGTGCCAATCAGTAGGGACTTCACTATATTGATTTTATGTGGATGGTACTTTGAGGTGTTAAATGCTCGAAACGGTCAAGTGATGGTGACTAGCTTCCATAGGTCCCTCCACAGGCTGTGCTAGAAGAAAGGTCCTCTGAAAGACAACTTGGAGAGCCGGAGCTGGCCTCTTGCTCCCCATTTCTTACACCCACCATTTCTGTTGGCTTGTCTGTTGCTGAGGAAGAGCAGCTCTGGAGGTTCTATGGGTGAAAAGCCACATCAGAGCTACCCCCAATGTGTCCCCCAGCCCCTGTGGCCACTGCAGTGACTGGAGACACCAGCTCTGCCCTCCCCTGCTGAGTGCAAAACCGCTCACCATTTCAGGGATCATTTTTCTAACAAGGCTTGGAAAGATGGTAGTGTAAGAAGAAGGCACTTCAGAAGTGGACGGTGTTAGTGGTAATTACATTAAGCCACCAAACTCAAATTTTCATAACCCAAGAGCAAAATAGTAGGAATAACATCTCAAAAAGGCTTAATCGTGCAGAAATGGCACACAGATTGACATAATGAAAAAGGGAGAACTGACAAAGCTACATATTTCAAGATAGTGAAAAATGTCACATATTTAATTCAGCACAATTGAACAATCACTGATTTACAGACTTCCAGAGCGAAATAAATGTCAAAGCAAAAGCAAGATGATACGCTGCAAGAGAGAACACCTCCCAGTCAAAACATTCAGTTTCACTGATGATATTGCTATTAACTTAGCAGTATATTGCCTTTTCTAAATTACATGAAGTGTAAATGAAAGTTGCATACCAATGGAAGCTTGTGTTTACTGGGTGGATATGCTGTGTTTCAATTATGTCTTTGTAAATCATGGCTAGAGGCATTACCTAAATAAGGTGGCATTATCTCCTCCTTAACTGAATGGCTGGCAAATACATTTATCCGAAGGAAACTGAAGCAGAACAAGTGCAAGATGCCTGAATAGTTCCCACTAAAGTTTCTAGGGGGACTAGCCCCACCACTCACATTAAGCTTCCCTCTCCTTTTTTCTATTAAAATTTGTTGAACAGAGGTACAAGTGAGAAATAACTGCAGTAACGGAAGATACCTCTGGAATGAGTTAAGCAATTTCTGTTTGATATCATTTCTTACAAATTCAAATATTCAAAGAAAAGCCATGGAGATGCTGTGTCAGTTGATATCAGGCCAGACCCACCACAGCTAACAGCTGAAAGGAGTCAAAGAGAGCACTGAGATAGCAATGATGGCAAGGTTGTTGCTGCATATGAATGCCTACAAGAATAATTCTTGCTTCCTCTTGTCTGAGGAACACTGCTAGGCCATCTTCTGAGGTACAGTAGGGGAACAAATATGGTGGAAAGGCTGAAGGATAGTAGGGATCAGGCAGAAATCCAGGCTGGATGTAGTCACATCTTGTATATTGGATTGGCAATATGTGCACTTGGCAGGAAAATATACCCAATCTGCAGATGGATATGTGGTACCATTTAATGAACATACATGCTTCCTTTCTTAGTCTGTAGGTAGTGAAACCACTTTGCTAATTGCCATGAAAAGACTAAGAAGGTAAGAACTACAGGAAAGAAGACTGATGATCCATCTGCTAGGCAGAGCTGTTCCAGGTGCAACAAAAGGACATTGCAGGCTCATGAGGGAATTTCTTGTCTTGCTCCAAGCCATTATGCCTTGTCCAGTCAAGAATGAAGAGCTGGAGTTGCTTTTGTCCTGGGAAGAAGATAAACATACTTAAGTGTCAGAAATGGGAGAGAGAAGTGGGGGAGACATGAATGCATGGGAGACATGGTTTGGGGAAAATGTGACTTTATGGGCAAAATTAGGCAGTAAAACATCACTTATCATTAGATAAGACAGCCTGCAAACTGCATTTTCTTACAAACCCTTCACTGTCAAAAGCAGCTTGCTGGGGTAAGAGGCTGAATCACTGCTGTTGTTGACAAAGAAAGGAGGGGCTCCCCATATGCTCACTTTATATTATTAGCTCCACCATATGAATGTGGCAGATCTAGGAGGGAATAGAGAAAACACAATGAACTTCAAAGCTCCTGGCATTATGGCATTTAGGGACTATAGCAGCCAGCATAAAACTGATGTTCTTCTGTGGCTGATACATATTGGATTCCAAATTCAACCCAAACCAGTTCTCTGATAAGGGATGCTGGAAGAATAGCTAATAGCTTCCCCTCAGGAACCATAATAAACATATACAGGAGATATAATCCTGAATAAACATAAAATTTTTTGTGTGTCTTTTAAAACACGTCTTTTGCAATCTCCTGACACAGGACTGGTGAATCATCATGTCATCCTACTCTTTTTGGAAGTGCAACAGATGGAGGAGCAGTCATTGATGATCCATCTGGAACCATCTCAGGCCTGAAAGTGGTGTCATGGGGCACCCTCAGAGAGGGAGTTGTGGTGGAATACAGCTTCTGGAGATGGTCTACAGGAACTCTGGATGACACGATCTGTGATGGGTATGCACATTTTATAACGAACTACTGGAAGCAATGCTACCAGATCATTCATAAAGGTGCCATGTGATTTTCTAATGTATTCAGTGTATGGCATAAGGACATGTTTTGTAATGGTACTGGAAAAGTACAACTACTGCGAGTGCTGATTAGCGTTATGGTGTGATCAAATTATGTGTTATTGATACAGTGGTGGGCCTGGGAGAAAACAGTGCAGAGGGCATCCCAAAAATGTGAAAATGTGCATCCTGATCAGCACAAACTTTGTTCTGTTTTGTGGGTTTTTAAAAATATTTTTTTGTTTGGTTCGTTGGTTGTTTGTTGTTGTTGGTTTTGTTTGATTGGTTTTTTGCCTGAGGAATAGGAATTGTGCCAAATTCAGTTGGAAGGCTGTTCTGCAAATAAACACCAGTGTCATGATGCTCCCAGATTATTATCATTAGTGATGTTAAGAAAAAGTTATTAAAAGCTATATGTTATATTTATTGAGTCATACCACAGAGAAAAAAGTCCCTTAGAGTTTGATTTAGTGTTGTCCCTCCCATGTGAATAGCTGGGTATTGTTGTTGTTGTTGTTGTTATTATTATTATTATTCCATACAGAAGAGGTATTACATTTCTTTGCCATCTTCAGGGAACCAAACCAATAGGGTAATTTGGGCCCCAGCCTGTCTAGTTGCTCCCTCTGCTCCACATGCTGGTATCATGGAATGGGGTTATCCCATGCCTCTAAGCTCAACTGTGCTGACCCTGCTAAGCACAGGGCTCAATCCAGTCCTTGTGGTTCTCCAGCCCTGTATGCCCCGCTTCCATTCTCCAATGTGATCTCCATCTTGCTGAGTCTAGGTGCCTTGCGGAGGGTTCTAGATAGACTGGAGCATTGGGTGATGCTTAATGGGGTGAAATTTAACAAGTCCAAATGCCAGATTCTGCACCTGGGACTGAGTAATACCAGGTACAAGTGTAGACTGGGAGAGGAGTGGCTGTAGAGCAGCTCTGCAGAAAGGGATTTCTGAGTGCTGGTTGGCAGCAAGTTCGTATCAGTTGGCAGTGTGCCCTGGCACCAAGAGGGCAAACCCCATCCTGGGGTGCATCAAGCACAGTACAGCCAGCCAGCCAAAGGAGGTGATTATTGCCTTGTATCCAGCCTTGGTGCAGCCTTACCTTGAGCGCTGTATGGAGTTCTGGGCCCCACCATTCCAGAAGGATGTGAAGGTCCTTGAATGCTTCCAGAGGACAACAACAAAGCTGGTGAGAGGGCTAGAAGGAGCATCCTACAAGGAGCAGCTGAGGACTCTGGGCTTCTCTAGTTTGGAGAAAAGTAGGATGAGGGTGATCTCATTGTTTTCTACAGCTTCCTGAGGAAGGGATGTGGAGAGGGAGGTGCTGAACTCTTCTCCCTGGGATCCAGTGGTAGGACACATGGGAATGGCTCAAAACTGCACCAAGGGAGGTTTAGACTGAACATTAGGAAGTGTTGCTTTACTGAGAGGGTGGTCAAACCCTGGAACAGGCTTTGTAGAGCGGCGGTTGATGCCCCAAGCCTGTCAGTGTTAGAGAAGCACTTGGACAATGCCCTTAATAACATGCTTTAGCTGCTGGTCAGACCTGGATTGGTCAGGCAGTTGGACTAGATGATCATTGTACATCCCTTCCAACTGAAAATGTTCTATTCTCTATTCTATTCTAAATAAGAGTTCTCTGATTTTCAAATGCAGAAGTGTTTTGGTATGTCAGCTCTCTTATGACTAAAGATCCTCCTTCTCTTTTTTAAATTTTTAATTTTTAAGCATTCATGAGGGTCTGCAGTTCTAGCTGTCAAGAGCACATTGCATGTTTGATTTCGTTCTTATTATGATTTCCCCTAAAAAAACAGTGCAGCTATAAGAGGACTCCCCTAAATTTGTAAAATGAATGGCAGGGTGATCCCTTCAATTTGCAGATACTAGAAAAATCAGGACAAGACAGACTTGAAAAAGCCAGTTCAGAACTGGAAATAGGGAAGCAAGGAAAAGCTAGAATGAAAAAGGTAGTATAGTGAGAGCAATTTATCTTTAAATTTTGGGATTTTTTTTAAGTGGAGAAAGTACTTGTGTTACGTTTATCTTGCCAAATCCTGATAAGACTTAAAATAGTTGCGGAGTTGGTTATACTGGTGAAAGCAAAACCCTTTAGAGCATCTAATAAGTTAATTTTCTTGGCAGAATTGGGAAATAATCACCTGAAGAGAATCAGTGGAGACAGACAGTCACAGCAGAGAAGGGGGGAAAATCTGTTCAGTGACATGTCTGGTTCACAATTTTGGAATTAATCTAAAGGGACAAGTAGTGTAGTTTCTGGGGTCTCAGTTTAACAAGGTGCTTAAGTATATGTTTAAATTTAGGTATGTAAACTGACTCATTAATCTAGTGGATGACCTCAGCAGAGCCTTTCTGAGTTATGCTATGATTATTCTCAGCAATATTAACTTGTTGATGTTTAAGGACACATTAATGCCAACTATGTAACTAAATTTGGATTCTAGGGTCCACAGCAGCAGACAACTCTTTAATTTTCAGTGTTTATGAGAGAGAAATGGCCAGACCCTGAAGAGTTAGCACATTTATTTTGCTTCTTGCTTGCTCTGAAAAGGAGATCAGCAGTGTGTTTATTACACTCCCTGAATCACCCCCGGCAGACAGCAACAACCTTTTGTAGGAAGTGCCCCAGCTGGCTGCTGGGGACCAGTTAACACCTACTGCAACCCCCTTACCTTTGAGGATGTTTTCCCCACAATGAAACTGATGTTTAGTGGATGAAGTGGAATCAGGAGAAAAAAATATTCATTTGACTTGCACTGCTTGCTCCTGTGATAAAATGTAGCTTATTTTTAATGTATTCTGGGAAGATCCATCCAATTTAACAATTCGAAACTATGAAGTTACCTCAGCTTCCCTGTAGCAAGAAGACAGGATATTCAGCCTATCCCAAAATAGACCTCAAGTGTTGAATAAATATATACATACTTTGAGCACACTTTTCTTACAAAGTGTAATTCCACACGTTTTCGAAGTGTCTCTTACATATGGTCTATCAGCCCATAATTCTCTTCAAAGAGGAACAGCTTCTTACTAATTTGTGTCTGTTTTCTCACAGGAAATCTTTTAGGATTTCACCACAAAAGGAACCATATGACCGATGGACTAAAGTGTCAGGAGCTGTTACACAAAATGACACTGGCTGTATGTAGTAGCTTTATGGCGAAACCTTGGACACCTTTCACATACCAGAGTCTGGGGGCCCAAACTGTGGATTTTTCCTTGAATCTCAGGGAACGACAAGGTAAGACAGCACATGCACAACTTGAGGTGTGGAGGCCATTAGTGGGATCTGGCAGATGCCTTCCAGTCTGGAATATGAACCTGTGTGCCAAATTTCAGGGTACAAATGGAGACAGAACATAAGGGAAGGTTCAAAGCAGGCATCACATTTGGCTGCACCTGGGGCAGGCTCTCTCCCACTCTCACTACCAAGATTAAGCTGTTAGGGTTCTAGAAACAGGCAGTATGATATATCTTCTTCCTCTCCCTGTGTTCACACCTCTTCCCGTCCTCACCAAAAAGCCATCACCAGATAGTCCACAGACCTTTCTTGGGCATGAGAAGTAGTTCATGGATTCACAGGAATGAAAAGCGAACCAATTGCTGACAAGCTGTGATTTGTATGGGACTACAGGTCTGCTTTCTCCAGACCCAAGCCTACCCATGCACACGGCAAAGTTCACTGTATATGCTCTCTCAATTACTTTATTTCTGAAAAAACAGCAAAAGTAACTTATCTGTAGTTATGATCACAGCATTTGTTTTCATAATGTCTTAAAGTATTGCTACAATACATCTCTTTTCTTGCCAGTGCCTTTGATCTGAATCCAATACAGGTCAGTTGGGTATGGTATTCGTAGATATTTTGGTCAGCTCACAGCTGTCAGTACTGACACTATTGACATAAGCCATATCTGTAAATTCATTTGCACTGTTCAAATGAAAAGGAGGAAAAGCTGGGGAAATCAAATCCCAGCAAAATCAAACAGCTTGCACAGTATAGGGCCTAGAACATTTTGTATTGGCCATGTGCAGATAGATTTGAGAATGCAGCAGCTATTACCTGTCATTCAGCAATTTCCTGTGTGACTCAGTGCAGAATTGTTTATCATCAAGGAACGTGCAGAAGTAAGTCACTTGGAAGTAGGGAGGACAAGGCATTTCAGATTATAAACTCTGTAAGTAAGCTCTATACTGAGGCCTGTAGCCCTGACCTAGTCTTTGGTGTCTGGGAAGCATTCAGTGGCCCTTCCATCCATCCTGTAAAGTCACTGAAAAATGCACAGGGCTTTTGTTTGCCTTTGTTTAGGCCCAAATAGAATGGTGTTTTCTAATTTTACTTGATGTGATTCCATTAGAAAACCTCATTTCTCATTCATAAGACCAAACTTCCATTAGGCCAAATTTCACTTTCACTTTGGAAAAATAGCGGTTTCAGGGAGATTTGGTGTCAACTGCCTGAGAGCAACATTGAAATTCACTTTCAGAAGTTTTCTTCAAGGCTTCCACATTTGTAAGCGTTTACAAAGCATTTCCTTTGTCAATTTAGCTTTTTAAGTAGAGAAACTGCAAGATCGTACTCCTCCCAAGTACACCTCCCTTTATGCAAGTGTGTCTTTGTCCATAGCTGTGACTCCTCCGTGTCACTGTAGTGTAGACAGCAGCAGCTCTTTACTGTGATCAAACAGTCTCTGAAAATACCTAAAAAAACGTTGTCACTAAGATCTGGAACTTTTCTAAGTTGTGGAAACAAGCCGTAGCTCAAGTTGGAGTGCATCAAGTTCCCTCTTCCCTTATCTTTTATTACCCTCTAGTGGCTGAGTCCTTGAGCATCAGCATCTGAAGACAAGAAGTTAACAGAAGGTTTACATGCATTGTTCTTAGACCAGACAAGACCTCTACATTTCCAAAATGTTTTACCTTTTTTTTAAAAAAAAATTCTTCAAAATAATAGAAAAATTGCTGAACCAATCCCAAATCAGTTTATCTTTGAAGGAAATCAATCTGAGAAACATCAGCTTCTTGCCAAAGCAGAAGAAACAGTCTTCAACACTGAAAAATAAAGAACCACAGTAGGAAGATAAAAATAGAGCCTAAAAATAGATAAAGGTCTATTTTTTTCCTCTCTAACGTCTTTCCAGACTACGTAAGGAATAGGAAAGGCAAAAAGGAAGTGAGCTTAAATATTAAATACCTAGGAAAGGAGGAGTATATTTAAAACTTCCATTTTTACTTGTGGTTGTCATGGAAGAACAATCATTCAAGGTTCCTAGGGAATAAAACTGTTTTACATTTCAGCTTCTGTTTCTAATTTCAAATTCTTTTACAGGCTTGGATGGATTTATATAACCTAAATTGTTCAATATGTTTATCTCAAGGGATTAGCTAATGTAATCACTAAAATGTCTTGCATTGTTCAGTTTGCTCCTTCTCAATTATTTCAAATTTATCAAAAAGTCAGATCAGTGTGTCTATTTTTATTAATAAAGTAAGAGACTCTCATTAACTTAATTCCAGTTAAAACAACAAAATAAAACTCAGGGCAGTCAGGTAACTTTTCACATGTTATTTACAAAGGAATAGAGAGATTCAGATGCATATTTCCTTCAGGACAATTACATTAAAGTTCATATTTCTCTGACTTTGGTTACATTAGAAATGTTCACTGTCACAGTAATGACTTACGTGATGTTAGTTCTGTTCTGGCAGAATGACTTACGTAAATAACCAATGCGATTCTAGTTATAGGAACAGAACATTAATTTTGAAATTGTATTGTTTCAGTGTGATTTTATTGTTTATTGTACCTAACAGAAGCAATTAAATCAAATTTGGATTACTGCCCACTAGTTAGACATTTCATGTGATATATTTAATGACACTGTTTTCCTCTAGCAAACCTTTCAATAAGGATTACATAGCAAAGCAAACTCAGCAGGCATTCTTGATGAAGACTTTTCAAATAATGCAACCAGGTTTGGGCAAATTAACAGAAGTGATCTAGTAAATGGACCAAGGGTTGGACGTGATGATCTCTGAGGTCTTTTCCAACCCAGTCGATTCTGTGATTCTGTGATGGATATAATTTGAAATTTGAGTGCTTTGTTTGTGAAAGGCACAATCTCAGGCATCCCAGACAGGGTGACATGGTCTGCCGGTGCAAATGTGTAGCGTCATTGCTGTCCTTATCCAGCCTCTAAAAAGCTAAAGAATGGGGAGTGGTAAAAATACATGATTCAGGGTACTTTGTAAAAAGAATGCCAGTCAAAGCATATTTTTTGCCAGCTGTGATCATGGCTGTTCTAGTGTACGCATTTAATACGTCAGAGTAAGATTGCAAGCAGTTATTTCAGCCTGCGGGGCTGTGGGCTGAGCTACAGCTCTGGAGATGTTTCCTTGGCCACTTGCCCATGTATGTGGGGTGATTAGGCACCCTGCTCTTGCAAGGAACTTTTTGCATGGGAGCTTGTGATGGGCTCTTGGTGATGACTTTTGGTCACTTCTAATCAACACTATCCCAGAGAAAAGCAGAAGAGTTTCGTCACTTCTATGTTGAGCTGCCTTTTTAGAGGCCAAGAACTGGATTACGCTCATGTAAACTGACTTGGCTTCAGTGGAGCTTTCTCAAGCTATACAGCAGTGGAGCTGGAAGCAGAAATTGTCAGCATCATTTGTCACTCATCTTGTGTGTGTGTGTTCATATGAGGCTGATTTAGACTTGGTTAATGGCCTAATTTAATATTGTTGGGAAAGTCTACTGTAGCAGACTAAGGGTCCAGCCCATGGAGTCACTTCAAGGGTAAGATCTGTGGGTGAATATTTCTTCAAATGGCTTATTCTTCCAGCTTGGACCAGTATCATGCTCCAGCACCCTATCAGGTAGTGGTGAGTAGGTGGGCAGCTGAAGCACTATCCTGCCGAGGAAGACCCATCACATCACCTCCACTCTTTTCACTTCTTAGTATGAATGCAGCAAGATTAACAACACTGATGTGGTGTCCATCCTTCAAAATGAAAAAAAAAATAAATCAGATTAAATCAGATTGTTGAAAGGAGAAGCAAAATTTAAGTAAGGTTTGCTTTGGAGGCTCATAGGGAGAGTATCAGAAAATAATCTAGGGAACCGCTGGGCTAGCTGACAGCTCAGCTGTTGCCAGGCAGAAAAGAGTTTATATTGGTGCAGCATTATTTGTATTGGTGTAACTGTGTCCATACTGGGAGGCTGTGATGTGCCAGCCCTACAGCTGCTTCTGCACACAAGGGCCTCATTCTGACACCATCTTGCTCAGATCTTATTTCTATGGGCAGCTATCAACAACCTGCTTTAAACACAAAATACGATGTCGGCTTTGTAGGTCTTCTGCTTTGCTAAATGCAACATAGAAATTGGTGGTGGATGTTAAGCCAGCCAAGAAAGGTAAGCTGGAACTTGGGTCAGGAATGGAAAGATTATTTCTCACATAGGAGAGACGGAACCTTAATTTTAGAAGGTGAGTACTGCATGAGTAATTATTTTTTCTCTTTGGGCACAAAGGCATTTACCTGACGGAATGTGAATGATTTTCTTGATGCTTGGTAGCTTCAGAAACAACACGAGGGAATCGGGAAGTCAGTTTCAAGCATCCATGCCTGCCTGACACCTTGATCAAAATTCAGTGCTTGTACAAGCTGCAGAGAGTTTCTTGGGTGCCAGCTGCTGTGTCTGAGTGCCTGATGAAATACAACAATAGTACAAATCCTTCTAGAGTTGAGTCCTTAGTGACATTTTAATAAGTTAGAAAATATTTCGAACCTTTTAGCTCAGGTAGTGGTTGGGCAGATTTGGAGTTACCTTATAATAATGATGAACAAGATACTCTGATTTCTGCTTAAGACAATCTTGGACTAAATTGTTAGTGCTTCTGTGAAAAATGCAGGAAAACAAGCTATTGCCTAGAGGTGGGAATATCCCTCAACCCTTTGAGAAATCCTTAACAAACAGAGGCAATATTAGGGCTTGTTTCTTTTGTGGTTTTGTTCAGCCCTTGGAAAGAATGTAGCAGTTTGATTTTTAGGCTGTACTTCCAAACCAGGTATGTGCAAACAGGTAAGCCTGGCTGAATTTAAACATGGAGATTTAAGGGAGCGGATCTACACACCAGCTGTGCTTTCTTGCCACTCTTCATGGCAAGATAGCCATGCCAACAATCTGAAGTAAATTAGACTTTAACTAAATACCCAGTTAAATAAACAATTCTGATCTTTTAAAGCTGTCTTGGATCATTATACTTACTAATAAAAGGATGCTAGGAGCAGGGAGGATGTGTAATGCCAATGGTTGAACCCTGTGGGACTCCCAAAGAAAGCAATATTGAGACTGAAGACTCCAGTTCAGGACACACTGTGCATTAGAGAATCACCTCTAGGCTGGGAAATTTTATGGCACAAAAACTGACTTCTGAGAGCTTATTTCAGTATTTGTATTCAAAACAAGTCTCCACAAAAATGAAGAAGCCTTCTTCAATGAAAAGGGTACCTTTCTCATAATAGTTAAAAGAAAATATGGAATTTTTGTTCACCTCAGAAAGATGATACCGTTCCTCAGTACAAAATATGGGTTTGCATTTGTGTGTTTGTTCCAATTTTTTTTCCCCCTGAAACCACACAGCTGTTTCAAAACTGTCTGACTCTAAAAGACTGCGGAGAAAATATTGCAGAACTGAGAACTGATTTGGGAATACTGTGTCAGTGGTGTTCTGACAGTGTTTTAACAAGGGGATCCACAAAACAGCTCCTTTCTAGCAGCAGTGAAACCTCTAGGGAAACTTGTGGGTATGTGTTTGGCAAGATGAGAGATAAACGTTGAGATTTATAGTAAGAAGATTGTAGAGTTTATAATACAATTGTGGTATGTTTGTTTGCAATATATTGCTATTGTTCCTGTGTGACTAAAAGCATCAAATAATTTCTAACGCAGTGCAACATAGTGGTTTGGAAAGCAAATGTTTGGGGGCTTTTGTGTTGTGTTTTCTTTTTTTTTTTTAACTAAAAGGATGTGAATTGGCAGCAAAGATGTAGACAGACCTCCCCTGCTATGCAGTACTTGAGTAATTTTGGAATCAGCCCTTGCAGATGAAAAAATAACCAAATCAAAGATTACAGGAAGGCTCTGTACTGATGGGGTGTGATTTAATGTCTGGGTTGGCACCACTGGGATGGGACTCTGAGGCCTGAGGCTGCAATTCCTTCATCCAGGAGCTGAGCTGCATGGGGGCACATCCGATGTGCTGGGGGAGCCACAGATGGCAACCAGCACACAGCGTGTCCCAACCAGTTTACTACTGACCTCACAATGTCTATCCTGGTTTCAACTACTCTACCCCTCCAGGCCTCTGTTTTGGACAAATATAGTATTTGTTCTGACCCTGCATCATCCGAGTTGATGAGGAAAGTCTCGGGAAGTATTAGGAGATGCTGGTTTTTCCAAACTTTTTTATTTACTTTTTTGTTTACTTTTTTTCCCCCTACAAAGTACAACTTAGAGAAACTAAGTTAAGAATATATTTTGCTGGCATATTTGGTGTTAAGCCAATTAATGGCATGAGAATCAGGACTTTACAGTGAGATTCAGTAAAGGACTTTGGGAGATTCTTTTGCCTTTTTTTGGCAGCAAGAGAGATGGTCCCTTTTTTCATGTGTTTCGCCTCAGAAATTCCCTGGAAATGGAGTGACTCCTCATGCTTATTCCAGTGAATATGGTGCCTTTGCTCTTTCCTGCTGTACTACTGTGAAATGCTAGTTTTGTAACCTTCAATTTTAAAGGTATTTAAAGGAGCATTTGATGGTTTGGGAATGGCTGTTGAGGGGACACTTTGGAGTAAACGTATCTTGTGTAGCTGGAGAATCTATGCTGGTGATCCAGGCATTTCTTCGATTTTTTGTGAGGTGTGTGTTGGTTTTTATGAGTGTGTTGGGGGCTGTGTTTTGTTTTGACTCTGGGCTATTGTCTGGGCTGTGGAGGAGCCCCAGGGTGGCAGCTCAGTGCTGCCCTGGGGACGTGTGCCTTGGGAATTGGTGTCTGATTCAGCTAAAAACATGAACTGGCTATAGGAAGAAATAACAAAAGGGAAGTAGGAAAGTATCAACTGAAATTTTTTTTTTTTTTAGGAATCCTTTTGGAGTTTGTTAATTCTGAGATGAACCAGGAGCATTAGTCTTACAAGTGAGATCATCCTTGATATGAGTCTTTATTGGGGATTTAACTATCAGAAAGTGGACTGAAACTACTCAAAATTTCTATGAAGCTGCCCATTAAAGATCAGTGGCTTTCAGTCACTGTAGATTAATGTTGGAAGGGATTTTCTGATTCATAGGTAGAAAACTCATTGTCATCCTCTATGTTGAAAATTCTTTAAGCAATTTCTTTCCCATTTTTAAGTAATTCACCTAAACAGAGAAGAGGACAGACTTTGTAATTAAAGCATATGGCAGAAACAAACCACGTGCATTTATGTTACTTCACTCAGGTAACTTAACCTTTCAGTATATTAATTTCTCAATATCAAACAGTATGGTAATCCACACTGTGATGCAGAGACCAGTGTAACTCCTACTATATTGTGCACCCTTTGCAGGGTTGTTCAAAGCTAATTCACTCAGGAGCAGGTTCCTGATTTTTCTTATACCAGTTCAATTTGCATTAGCTCTCTTATTCTAAGCTTTCAGCTTGAACAATTCTTTACTTCCCATAATCAGATTTTTCTGTAAAAAACATTGGCAAGATTTGGTTTTGATATTATCATATGTCACTGCATACTTGCATTGCTCATATGGACTTCATTGGCACACCAGAACTGAGACTTGTAGTCAAAATGGAAAACACGTTAGTTGCCCAATCTGAATGTCACCAGTACCTTCGAAGTTTCTGATGCCAGCAACAGTCTCAAAATGTTAATGAGGTCTGGGTTTAGTGAAAATGTTCACAAAATTCAAATAAACTGTAGTTTCTGTTGGGGCTTTTTGGAAAATCCCTGAGCTTTGAAAATTCAGGATCTGGTTTAAACACTGCAAAGGACTCCTTGATTAAAAAAAGGCATGAATCAAAGCCTAGAAATAAACACAAGGAAAGGTTAAAGTTGGGTATAAAATGCAAACTAGAATGTATAAACTTATATTAAAATCAAATCAAATATTTAATGCAACTTTATTTTTATTACATTCAGAGCAGACAAGGCTCTGATGAAATGCACTTGAGGAAAATAAGCATGAAGGGAATTAAATGGGATATAGACTTGGTGTGATGGGGAATTTCAGAAATTCAGCAGTAAGTCTGGAGAATCAGCTTGTCCGTGATAAAAGGATGTGAAGGGAAGTGAGTGGTAGGAGCAAGCAGATAAAGGAGGCAGCTGGGACACTGTGCTGGAGAGATGATGGGGACAGGATGGAGAGTGCGGGGCACAAGGGTGAGAGGGAACGGTGCCCACTGTGGTCCACAGCTGTTAGAGCAGGTTCTTGGCAGAAATAAATGAGGGACCTGGGGTCCTGATGGCCAGTGTGACTCCACTGCCAGGAAACAAAGACAAAACCTGTTACTCAAGCTATGTGCCTTGTCCCATCCGACCTGCACAGCCAATGCCCCCCCAGCTCTCACCATGTTGATCTTTACCTCGTTTGTGGGTGTCCAAAGGCATCTGATGAGAGACAGTGGCAACGTGACATGACACAATGGGACTTCTGTATTTCCAGTTTGGTTTTCATTTTTTGTAAAGTACTGAAAGAATAACCACAAAAAGAATTACTGAAATCACAACTCAGTTACTAAGGTGTGTAAAAGCCCAAGAGAATAACTTCCATTAGAAGGGTGGTGGTGTGGGTATGGGAGTGGATGAAAATCACAGCTGATGTAAATGCTGCATAAGAAACTTGTATCAGAGTATCTGTGCCCTTCTGTCAAAGCAGAAGTTCTGTTGAAAAAAAGAAAATCTCCATAGTTTAGTCCAATGTTTTATTTTGCCAGCAGCTGAGCACTGATCGGTATTTTCGAGATGTATTAATTTGGCTCTTCTTCTTACTTAGCAGCACCTGAAATTATGATGAAATCCTACTTGTTTGTACTTGAACTCCACTGAGCAATGAGAAGTTCTTAAATTCCTGCTGCCATTTCACAAATCACATCTGTAAATACCAGGAGTAAAATCCTGACCCAGTGAAACAGCAACAAGGTTTTTCAGCGTGAATTAAACATTCTGTTATTTAGATGGAACAGAGATACAATGTGTAGTTCTGAAGCACTTAGAAACCCTCATTCAAAACCTAACTCCAAAGAAAGGGTAAAGTCACCGCTCAGAGTTAAAGGACTGTGTATTGATGTGAAAAATAGGTGACACAAGAATTGATTACTAGATGTCCAATATTACGTGGTAGGATTTTATGTCAAAGAACAGCATTAGAAATGGATATTTCTAAAGATGTCATCAGAAAATGAAGAAAATCACCTCTCTATTGTTATTCTTAATGACGACACTGATTTTTCACAATGTGAAAGATTTTTCTATGTAGAATGTGATAATTAAAACTCTAAAGAGCAACTGATAACTGATCAGCAGGATGAGATATGTACAAAATACTGGTATAGTTAAAGAGAATTAGCGCATGTTCTGTGTTCTAAGGATACCACGTCTTTAGATCCATTTGCATTGCCACAAAGGTGCTTGGGTTTCAGTGTTGCTTTAAAATAAGACATATGGCTCTTTTTCTTACGCAATGTTTAGGTTTTCCGCTGAATTTTGAGTTTGGCCTTCAGACCCACTATGAAGATACAGGTCAGATACCACACAATCCTGTTTCACTGGCAGGAGATAATGACAGCACGGTACCACTGTTGAGTTCCAGCACGAGTTTACATCTGAGCTTACAGGTTCTTTCCCTGACACACAGGGAAATGAAGCTGGCCGAGCTGTGCTTACAGAGACAGGTAAAACCCTTCACCACCAACTTGTGTGCAGGCACACTTTCCCTGCCTGATAACTTTTGAAGACATTAATCACTGAAATCACAGGATTTCTGGTCTTTATATTTCACTGGATCAAATTACCCTCCTGTGTCCAGATATGCGTTTTCTTCCCATTATTCACTGGATCTAAAGGTCTTCAAATGTCTGTCTCTCCATCCTCCAGCTGGCAGCCACATGGAGATGCCCTTCAATCCATCAGCTGACACACTGTGCCAGCAGGGTCCATGGCTCAGTTTTCATGCTCCTCGGATATGATCTTCTGCAGACCTGTTATTTCTGGCTCTGAAGATGACTTGGAAGTCAAAATGCAGTTGACTCAAGTAAGAAAACCTGCCAAATTTCTCATACTTTTTCCCATACAACAAAATTTCTGTCTGTCTGAGAGACAGAGCTGGCAGGTAGAGCAGGTGAGAATTTCCAAGCTTCTCTGAGTTCTTCCTTTAGTTTGGGAGTTGTGTTGCATTTGACTTTATCAGAGATACTGAAGGGGAGAGGAAACTTTGTGTGCACATGTCCGTGTGTCTGTGTGTGCATTTGTGAACCCACCACTGTGCTGGTCCATGTAACAACTGTGCTGCTCTGGATATTCATATGGTGTCTACGACAGCTCACTTTCCTGTGACAATAAGGAGCCAGTTTTAGGCTTCTGGGTTTTGAGGTCAAGTTAGGTCTCAGACAGTTCTGGGGGAAGTACTACAATGAACAAAGACTTACGTATTCTTTGAAAGCCTTACTATTTTATTACATAATAAAGAGAGCTCCAGTTCTGACTCATCATGTTGTTTTATTTACCCTAATACGTAAATGAAAGCACAGAGTTGTTTTGACTGGAGCTGGTTATTCCATCCCTAGATAACTGGTCAGCAAGTGGAAGCTTTACTGAAGCCGAGGGCGCTATGCAAATCAGTGACTGCGTACTCCACCTCTGGTTGCTCTCAGGAAACAGCAAAGTTTTTAACATAACGAAACTGCCTTAGTATTTCCAAACCGAAAATTAGAACTGTTTTGGGGAATCAATTGCGACCGCATGAGAAAAAAGTCACTATTTTGAAATAATGTTCAGTACATTGCAGTGACTGCAAATAACACACAGGTAGTCCTGAACAGCCAGGTTTAATCTGAAGCTCGTTTATCTTGTGGCAAGTGAGGAGGTGGACATGAACAGCACAAACCTACACTGTGCTCTGGAGGAGATGGCAGTGAATACTCAAGGTAGTCTCAGGGGGCAGAGAGGCAACGTACTGAATGTTATTTCAAAATAGCGACTTTTTTTTCCTCACGCTGTGAGGGAAAATGCTGTGGCCCCCACATTATTTGGACCGTATGAAGGATGCCACCGTTGTGGTGGGGCTGTCCTGCACCCTGCAATGAGCGCCTGTGGGACACCCACATCCAGCCAGCGCTGCTGTCTGCTGCTGCCCTGAGCCCCTCCCTACACTTGTGCTCTCTGGGGTTTTTGGGTTGTTGTGGTGGGATTTTTGTGGTTGTTTTTTTGTTTTGTTTTTCCTTTGACATACTTCAGCTTTGGGTTTGATACAACTCTTTGTAAGGAAAATATTTCCTTTACTTTCTGAGGCAGACAAATCAGCCTCAGTGAAAATGGCCAAATTCTTGGGGGGGTGGTAGCAAGGGAGGGGAGCACCAAAGGAGTATTCCAAACAATCTTTTACTAAACAAAAGGTTTTAATCTCAGACACAGAAAATGTTGCTTAAACTTGAAGTGATTTCTTTTCAGTGAAATTGTGAAGAAAAATGGAATTGTCTTTTTTTACCAAATATTCCATCACCTCGAAAAGGCATCAGTATGGAGAAAAGGGATCCAAAAACCTGAGAAGAATGTTTAATCAAATTAATTAAGAAAAGCCCTTACCACAGGCAAAATGGATTTAGAGAGCCTTTTATTAGTATGTTTTCTAAAAAGTTCCTGACACTAAGATTCCTCAAAACTAGATTTTGAAATTTTACTTTGAATGTTTCTACTTTTCTTTTGTTCTATTTCCTTCTTTGTTTCTCTGAATTCCTTTCTTTGTTTCTTATTCTCTCCCCCTTGCAACCTGCGTTCTGCTGGATTTCAACACTGGTAGTGCCTTTTCTAATTTAAAATGAAAAAAAAAAAAAAGGAGGTAAAGAGTCTCTAGGATAAATCCTTATTTGAACATTGAATAGTGATAACAGACATACCCTATACACAGATACACACAAAGTTATCTACTGATGCCCAGTCAACATCATATTGTTTTTCATGCACCATTAATGGAAATGTACCTATGTGTTTTCTACAGCACTTCTGCTGCTTGTTTGGAATTCTGAATCAACCTGTAGCAAAAATCTGAGCGCTACTGAACACGTCAAATGGGACCTTTCTCAACAAAGATGTCTCTGGCTCCCCTGTGAATGCAGACACAATGTACAACAGAAGTGCCACATGAGGTCATGTAGCCTTCCCTATCTTGACAAAAATCAAGGCTATTTAGTAGAATCTGTGGTCCTCTCCCCATCTTTTCCATAGAT
This sequence comes from Patagioenas fasciata, assembly GCF_037038585.1. NCBI lineage: Eukaryota > Metazoa > Chordata > Aves > Columbiformes > Columbidae > Patagioenas > Patagioenas fasciata. The sequence goes on along the minus strand of NC_092533.1, from coordinate 11,466,409 downwards.
TTGTTATGTGTAAATAAAGCTGCAGCACAAGTGAATTAATTTCTATCTCACCTGCTCAGTCACAGGCATTCAAAGAGACATTTGTGCCTAAGATAGTGTAATGTTTCTGGGGTTATTTTCTCCTCACTTCTATTTATTCCTTTTCATGAAAAATTAGCTGTAAGGGAGGGGCAGTGTAGATGTAGTCCCCTATAGTGAAATGGTAATGGTAGTATTGTCACAATGGAAATTCAGGACTGCTAGGGATTTTAGCTCTGATTGTGTTGTCAAGCCCAGGGCTGTGCCCAGTCACCTCCCATTTAGCAGTTGTGAATAAACTTTGCCCTCGGTTATTTATAACTCTGCTGCAGATTGCAAAGTTCCTGTTTTCTTAAAATGACACACTTTGTTGCAGAGTTGACTTCTGTGGAAAGCTGTGCGGTGACTGCAGGGCTGTGTTCCTGCCACATCCCCTGTCTGTGGCGTTTGTGCCAGCCGGCCCATGGAGCAGTGCCAGGCTCGTGATGCTGCCCACAGCCTGCGACGTGACCGGCCCCTTCGGACAGCATGGACTTCCCTGCAGAGCTGGGTGCAAGTCTCCTTCCATGAGACTGCTCACAGTAGCCAAGTACCATGTTCATTAAATTCAGCTGGTTGGGGGAAAAAAAAAAGGCATAAGGTAGCAGTTCACATATGAAGGTTACAATTTGATATATATGGTTTTACTGCAAAATTTCTCTTCCACCCAATCTATCTACAACATTAAGCTACCTATACTGGACTGCATTATGTGATAAAAGCGGTTTTCTGCTGAACTCTATAAATATGAGTGACATCTTGTTTGCTTTGAGCAAACAACAGGTTCCTTTGGCAAAGGGATTTATTGTTATGATTGTCAGACCAAAGCTTTCTGAAGTGGTTCTTGCTCTCAGATGTTAATTATAGGTGGAGGGGATTGAAACAGAACATCTAAAACTGATATTATTATTACATATGCAAACAAGCATTGCAAAGGAATACTAATATTTAACTTCTGAGGTAGTCAGACATGCTTACGGATGAGGTTCTGCAATTCAGGGCGTTTTCCTCCTGTTTCTCACTTGCCTTAGAAATTCCATAACTAGTTGGAAGATAGTTCAGCTTTGCCTCACAATATTAAAGGAATTTACATTGTGGGAAGTCACAAATGTAAGCAACCTCTTTGCTCAGTCAACAGTAGTCAGAGAAATAAACAGTGAATATTAGGTGTACGGTTTTCATATGGTGTTGCTTGCAGTAGCTATTACCACGGAAAGGAAGTAATGTCATTTGTGGCTGAAACCCACGTTTGATTGACTTTCTAGTGTAGGGGAAAGGTTTGGTGGAGGTACCAAGAAACCCCATGGTGCGATCACTATGTCAACACCTATTGTGTAACTTCATTTAGCTTTGCACAAAGGAATTGAATTTTTGTTTTGAGTACTCTGAGGAGTGTCTGAGGGGATTTTTCCTATGGAAAGAAGCAACAGAAAAAGCCAATTAAAGGTGTAAATTTAAAAATGGAGTTATCATTTTTGGCCGTAATAGCTTATGAAGTCAAATGGAATTTGAGGGCCAATGAATCTTTATGCTCTGCATCTCTGCACCGTGGGGCCGGAGGCTGAGTTTGATTTCCGTCCTGTTCATTCGTTCTCCAGCAAGACAGAGTGAGGAATGCCCACCCCAAAACACGGTTAAGCTTCAGGGAAGAGTAGATTTAGGAAGCGACAGAGGAGAGTCAACAGTCACTATGTGATAGCTGCAGGGCTTATTTATTTACTTAACAGGAGAGCATCCTCTTTCCCGTGTAAACTGGAAGGCCTTGGTTTCATTACCTTCGTACTTTCTGCCCATAATGAGCGCAGAACCCATTAGAAGCTCTCCTGGCACAGGATCTAATGTTCAAAAAGCAGTCAACTCTGAAGAGCCCTGTGTATAGGGTCAACAAAAAAAAAGGCACTGGGTTACATTTTTCACCAAAAAAAGCCCCAAAGAACAAGTCCACGAACATTTTAAATGTGAAACATTCCCTTGTCTTTTTTTTTCCCTAGGTCTCCTCAGACAAATTAGAAAGAGATCTCATTCCTGCTCAAGTCCAGGAATTTACTGATATTGGTCAACAATTTCATCTGTGTGACAGTTGCTTCTTCTGCAGACCTGTTGTGGTGCGTTTACTCAGGATGATGTCAGAGCCAAGGGAGGAGCAAGAAGAGCACAATTCCAAATATGAGCAACTCCAGACATATCCTCATACTCCATGGCGTGATGGTAAGCAGAAACAAATGTGCTCACACCATACAAGCAGTTTCATCATTCTTTTGGGAAAGTACTTAGTGGAAGTTCCCTCATGCAAGGCTTTCTCCTCACTTTGACACCTAAATTGTTTGCTGAATGACAGCTATTGGCCAACCAGTAACCTCCCTTGAATAAGGAACAGCGAGTAGGTTCACACCCAAAATCTAAAAAAGACACCCCAGAATGACATGAAAAGCTGTGTGTCTGCTTCTGCCTTGCTCAAAAAGAAATGTGAACTGTCACCTCCTTTCCTGTTTTGCTTCCTCTGTGCCCCAGTCCAGTGATGCTGTGAGCAGTCAGTACGAACTGAAGGGCAGGACAGTGATCACCCTCTCTTCTCCCCATTTGCATCTGTGCAGCTCAGCCAGTAGAGGCCTGCTCCTTGTATGAAGCAGCTTGATCTTAACATCTTCACCCTCCTACTCTCTTCCTGGCATCTGAACACAGGGGCCATACAACCTGGTTCAGTGTTTACTTCTTAGCTGGTTGCTTGATGTTTTATCCCCTAAAAGTAGCTGATTTAAGAAACAGCAGAACAATCGCAATAACAACAACACTGGAGTATGTGACAATGTCTGTTATTCCAATTGCTTGTTAAGTCTTGAGAGGCGTTACAATGTTCTTTGATGTGTCTTGTGCCATACCTAGTCACGAAGACACAGGATGCTGCACTGAAACTGTCCTCTTGTTTTTCCCTCTGCCATAGGTTAGGTAGATGTTCAAAGCTTTCAAGGTTAAAACCAGAAATACACCTCAGGATTTCTCAGAATTTTTAGAAATACATTAGAATACATTAAAAAAAAAAATGTATTATTTTGTTTCTTTATTTCCGGTCACATTTCTATCATTCCAGCATCTGTGTATGTAACACTGTTGAGTAGTATTCTGGCCAGCGTATGGATCATTTGGCAGCTGAAAATGAATGAAAATCTCTCTTTAGGTACAAGTGTGTGCTTGGTCCTAACTAACCTGAAAGTGCTCCCTGTGTTTTCTCCTACTGTTTGAGACGGAATATTGAGCTCAGCTGGCCTTTGGCTTGATCCAGGCCATACATTCTTATTCTTTGCTTCCTATTTTACTTCTTTTTTTCTTAATAAGAAACCTAAGGGGAGATCAGAACTGTTAAACCATAGTTATAAAGACGTTGCACGATAGAATAAAGTGTACCAGCAAAACAGTCACTTCTAGAGGATCTGAAACTGAGTCACAGATGGAGACTCCGTGTGTGTCCATGTGGGCTCAGACAGCTGCTGGCGCTGCATCCTCGTGACCACAGATTGTCCGTGTGGCCGCCCTCTGCAGTTAGTGTAACTGTGCAAATGAGGTGGTGAATCTTTGGGGCACAAAATGAAATGAAAGCCACGGGCCACAAAGCACGTAAGAGGGAAAAGAGTCAGAGCAGTGGTCTACAACCAGCAACTGAGTCACTTGTACCCAGTCCAAAACTGCCCTTCAGCTGGCATGAGCAGAAATATCCTGTTTCTGGGTAGGAAGGGAGGAGGCAAACGCTGGGAAAGCTCAGGGCAGAGGACACACAGAGTTGCCACTTCAGGTTGTCAGTATTATTCTATTCTGACATATCAGCACCCACACCTGTATCTTGAACAAGAAGCCTTCTGCACCAGTTTCATTCAGAAATGTGTGGTGGTGAGAAGTGGAGTTGCTGTGGTTAAGTCTGAAGCAATCTAATTCCCATTAATCTTGTAACAGTCTGTGTATCAGTGCAGCTGGGAATGAGACAGACAAAATATAGTTTAAAAAAAGACATATGTCTCTTTCCACTGCCTGTTTAATTACGTTTGGCTGCAGAGACGTCAGATTAGTGGTAAAAGGACTTTTTAAAAGATTTCTCCATTTCAAATAAAAACAAGATCAATTCAGTTAACTGATTCATGTAATAAACATTGTAACAATAAGAACTGTTCAGCAGTTTAAAAATTGATGAAGAAAGCTGATACTATTGAGCAGAGAAAAAAAATATATATACAGTTCTCTTGTTTTATGGCTACAATTAACGACTCTGTAATAAAGAACAAATGAGTCACCATCCCTGGAGGTGTTTAAAAGATGTGTGGATAAGGTTCTTAGGGACATGGTTTGGAGGTGGACTTGCCAGTGCGAGGTTAATGGTTTGACTCAGTGATCTTAAAGGTCTTTTCCAACCAAAACAATTCTGTGATTCTATGAATTTTTCAGGGATGATAATTTTTAAAAGTAGAAAAATGTAATACAAGATCACAGCAGAATGCAGCACTACAGAAAGTTTGTTTCTGCACCGAGAGAAGTGACACTGTAAAAATAAATTTTTGTGCTTCCGTTTTTTTAATTTATGAAGAAACACATCAAGAAATGATTGAAATATCTGTACTCTCCCTTTTAGAGTTCAGGTCTACTCTGAACACCTCTTTAATGAACAAAGTTAAGGAATGTGAATTCTATTACACACTTCCATCATAAGCTCCTGTGTTGCTGGCCTCCGTATGCTTTGCTGCATGAAGAACTATCTGAAACTAACTACCTAGAGAAAACAGAATATATTAGTTTTCTGTCCTTGAAACTCTGTGATATATGACTCAAGTAGGTATTGAAAACCTGAGTTTCATATTTCTTCAAATTTTCCAGTGGAATTTCAAATGTCTGTTGAGAATTTCAGACCACTGCGGTGATCTTACTCTTTCAAAAGCTCATTTATAGCCATCTTAGAACAGGCTGCAGGCCAGTTTGCAAACCTCTGTTGCAAAGAATATATTAAAAAAGCCTAATGTGCATTCATTCCCTAAAAAAGCCAGAGGACAGACCTAGGTCTCCTGATCCACTCTTTGAGAAGGCAGGTAGGACGCTTCATGCCTGACCAGGATCCATTTATAATAAAAAGAGTGGGAGCTTTTCCTGTCCTCGAGCCCAGCGGTTCCAGGGTGTTTCAGCCACAGCCTCGCTGCAGGCACCTTGCTCAGTTCAGGGAGGCATGAAACAAGTTATCTTGGCCAAGCATTGTAGTTTTAGCACTCAAGAAGCTTTTTTTTGTGAACAATGGCACAAAGGCTGTTTTCACTGACATCTACACTGCAACACCCATTAGATCAAAGGGAGAAGGATTAAGCCTGTACTGTTTTCTAATTAAACATGGAACACACCTTTTTCCACTGTACAAACTCTGTATAAATTCTCATTAATCCAGATTTGTCTTCTATCAGGAGTAGAATACAAAAGACAAAAAAGAAGGCTCTTCTTTTAACTTTCTTTTTAAAGTCTTGCAAAGTTCCAGGAACTGCTCACAAGTTACCTTACCTTTTGCAGTTTATTAACATAAAAAGTGTGTAAAGTTTTGAAGGACATAGTTTTAATTAGCCCTAGGCTAGTACAAAGCAACCTTGTTATTTCTCTAATTATAGTATTACTAACTCTCACAATTTTACAGGGACTCATATTTTCTGAACATGGCAGTTAAGGCTTAGTTTTACTTGCTAACACAAGGTTGAATTCTCAGCTTACATTTTTCACTAAAATCAGCATCTAACTATTGTGGTTGCAAAGAATGGCTGACCAGTGTAACTTGGCTCCACCCTGAATCCTAAATACAATATGAGCAGAAGACAGAAGATACTGTTCAAAAAATAGCTCCCTGAGGTAGATAATATCTGGGTGCTGTGGAAGGCAGGCAGGGCTGGAGCCCCTCCTGGGCACATTCATTCCAAACATTATCTGGTGGATAACAGCAGGGAGGACTTGCCAGTCCACAGTTCCTTGCCTTTCCCCATTCTACTGTGGTTGCTAGAAACCATCACATGTCAGAGCTCCTGAATTTTCAGCACTCAGGGTTGGTAATACTGTATTCCCACTTATTACAACACGACTTTGGCCAAGCTAACATTCACAGAAGTTACAGCAGCAAATGTCGTATCACAAAGCAACCACTGGGGTCATTTCAGAAATTTCCTTTGGCTTTCAGGAGTTGAGGGATGCTTCAGTGGTTCGTTTGTGAAACATCCTTGCTTTCCAAACAGGCCTTGTATGACCTCATTCATTAACAGTCATAAGTGGTGGTAAAGCTCCTATTACATGATTTAAAATGTCTTTTCACGGCCTCCAGAACCTGGAATTTTTTGACAGGTAACAAATGACGCAACAAGCTTCCTAGATCATGACTGGGCACTGAATCTTAATAAGAACTCCGAGTATCCCTTATAAGACGCGGTCCCATTCTCAGTTTGAGTCTCTAGCATAAAGTAAATATATACACATTAATAATTACATAGCAAAACAGCAAGTTGTCAGGACTTCCCTTTTCTTCCAGGTATGTCTCTGAGTACTTCAATTTCTGTCCGTGTTCCCCTTCAAAATAGCAATAAAAGCAGATAGAAGAAGTATTTTTCATAATGATAACGTTTCGTGCTGACATACGTGCACTAAGAGTACGATTGAAATGCAGTCAATCCAGTGTTTCACACACAGCCGGCAGCTTGCTCTGCTCCAGCAGAAGCTGCGTGGCAGGAGCTGGCACTGTGCCAAGCCTGAACTGCATACTGTGTCAAGAAAATTCAAATCTGCTTGTGAAATACTGTGTGAATATAGGCTTAGTCAGTGGAACTACTGTCAAGAATAATGCGTAATAACTACTGTAATAGTAATAGTAATTAGTAATATTTAATAATTTAATAATTAATAGTAATAGTAACTAGTAATAACTACTGCCAAGAATAACAAACCCTCTACTCACCTCTCATTAATGCCGTGATAAGAGCCTGGTAACCTGAGCAATGTGCATGTATGTAGCACAGATCATTTGTTCTCCCCAGAGGAGGAAGGGTGTGCAGATTAGAATGGCAAGAAGAGGGTTTGTTTGTTCTTTATAGACACATTGCAGGTTGCAGCTGGAGAAAAAATAAATAAATAAATAAAAAGGTGCATTTGGAGCAGAAAGCAATGATGTTTTCTGACTTCCTGTAGCACTTCATTCGGAAGTCTTGGACTATTTCTGGAGAAAGACCTGTTTTCCTCCCTTATTTTCCCCTAAAGAAGCATTAGCTTTACATGCAGATTTCTTACTATTAAGAAGCTGAAAAATTTTAACCACTATCATCCTCCCAACACTCCAGGTCTTATTTTATATTTCCAGAGCTCAGCTCTGGTGCACCTGGAAAATAATGGCCATGAGGGTTCCAGATAAAGCTGGAAACTTATGTGAGTTCTGAAAGGCTGAAATGGCTCAAAATGCATTTCAGTGCCTTTGAAAATTTTCCCTTTCCCCAAAAGTGGCAGGAAATGAACAGCACTTTTTTTTCCCCAGCTCTTCCTTTCACTAAAGCTGCAGATCGCTCAGCATGGGCTGCATTAGCCAGTGCAAAAGCAGCAGGTCCTCATGTCCGCTTCATGAGCCACCTGTTCCCCATAAGGTCCTTGACATTGCATGTGGCCACAGGGATGTAACAAGCTCATGCTGCATTAAAAGAGAACGATGTCTCGTGTTGCCAACAGCTTATTATTTGTTCCATCTCTGAGATGTCAAAGGCAACTCTGAGACTGCAAATTCAAGTGCCAAAATGAATTCTTATTGTCGCTGAAACGCAATAATGAAAAAAATAAGTAAACTGTCCTTCAAATACTGTGCTATTAAGTGATAGGTTGATAGGTGAGTGGTTAAAAATAGAATATTCCACAGAGTTGCACGAAAATTACAACATAATGACTCCTGAAATATGAAAGAACTGCAAAAGATGTTATAAACAGTTTCTGTCTCTCCGTGGCATGCTTAACCTTTGCAATTCTTTTCTACTCCACTTCTTTTGCTTAAAGTCACATATGGAACACTGTGTCTTAAATGTGTGCACTAAAAGCATGTCACTTGCTGTACAAAACTGACATGTATCACAAAGTTAATTCCCACCTATCAACAAATCTATTTTGTAACGATATCTAATAAAATATATGTATTTCATATGAGAAAATCAACTAATGTCTGAGAAAGGTATTTGATGAATTTTCGATTATTAATACAAATCCAAAACCTGAAAGTAATTTCCGAGTAACCTCTTCTCTAACTGAATGTTAGTGTAGATGGTTTTTCCTCCCTTCAATGTCCTGCTATGTTTCTCCATTTTATCTTTCTCCTGCATTGATCTTTCTTCAGCTGTGGCCAAGGAATAACTGAAGAGCAGTATGAGAGCATCAAAGCCTTTTCCAGACTGTACAATAGATGCTCTCTAGTAATTGTCTGCATTGGAATGATTTTTCTACATTGCCTGATCCTAACACCAACAGAGAGGTCTTATGTATTAACTGGCTTTTGGTAAAAAAAATACAAACTTTTCCAGGGATGTTCTTATGGCTTAAGGTACTGTGAGGGACTACATTGGTTGTGGCCTCCTTTGTCACCTTCAGGTTTATGTAGCAAAGCTACTGTTGTTTTCTGTAGAGTTGTTCATCCCAGTCCAACAGTGTGATTCTGGGTTTTAAAAGACTATCTGACCCCATAACACAACCATCGCTAATAATCGCTGGCTCTGAAAACTGTGAGCAATCCATCTACCTACATATCTACCTACCTGCCTATGTACCTTCCCTGTCATGTCTTAAATCAGCTGAAATTTCCATTACTGTCATAGAGATCACAAATACATCCTGAGGTTCTCTGCACAGAATACTCAGCTACTGAATTTGTTGTCCAAGGGTTTTACCCTTGCTTGTTGCTAATGTGTTGTGAATACCTGAAGAAATGCTCTATGCAGTTTTTGAATTGCAAAGATATCAAGTGTCCAGCCTCCTTTGTATACAAGTTGCCTGACAAACAAGAAAATGCGGCTTTAATTTAAGTCAATAAGTTACTGCCGGGTTTTTCCCTTTGCTTTCAGTTTGATATGTTATTTCCCCCACCCCAACACTATATCCCAGCCTAAGCAATGGTGACAGTGGATTTCAAATAGTTGCAACATCACACTCAAGAAATGAGTGAACTTGACGTAAAGAGAGCAACTTCCATCTAGGTCCTGCAGTTGAGTGTAGCACATCAGATCTATCAGATGTAAAGAACAGATTTATGATGGAAAGGGCAAACTGATGCAGTAGGAAGCATCACATTGCGCTGTACTTGAAAAATGCAATGAACCATCTTCATATGTGTGCTCTGGGGGAGGAACTCCTGTGCTTTCCTGTGTTAAAGAGTACCGGTATCTCTACAGTTCTGCAGTGAGTCCCAGACATATGAGATTCTTTTGTATTTCTGCCCCATATTTTTGGAATTACTATAAAGATTTGCAGAAGTGTATCGTAGACTTAGGTACCCAAGTCCCATTGACTCTGTGAAGTAATTTGCTGTAGAAATTTACTTGGTTCTTAAAACCCTTCTGAAATGTCATACCTCTTTTTGCTATTTTTTAGCTTTATGCAGGACAGTACTGTCTTAGTCCTCACATTCTTTTTTACTTCTAAGATTGTCTCTAAATGCAGGCTGTATTTATAATGTGGAAACACCCAGTGTGACGTGAGTTATAAGTTGACTGAGCAGATGTTTCCAGGGCAAGAAGGGAGCAGGACTAAGAGATGACAACCCCTTCTTTCCATTTCTCTTATTTAGCACCAGCTTGTGCTCTGTGTCTACGTGTGTTTTATATCCCCATTCAGCCCCACACTGAACAAGAGAGCTCTAATCTGAAAGCTGATTAGCCACATTAGCATGATAATGGCCAATTAATTAGATCAAGCCACAATAATCTATGGTGCAAATTCTACTCTGGAGGTAGTAGATGGCCTACCAGCTTGGAGCACAAATGAGGTGAAATTGTTGTTGTCCTCTGCATCTAAGGAGAAATACCCAAATTCCTTGTCTTGGGTGGCTGCTCTAGTTGTGTAACAATGCAAATGAATCACTGTTGTATAAAGCTTAGATGATATTATCATTATTATTATTATTATTATTATTATTATTATTATTATTATTATATACTTTTAATAAAAGTGGGATGTAGTTTTCCCCTCTGTTGTTTCACATTTCTCTCAAGGTTTGATCTTGGTTTAGTGATTCCACATAGTGCTTGCAACTAGATTTTTTTAGGCAAGATCATTGATATGTCAATATTGCACCATATTTCCTGATGAAGTCACATAAATCACAGTTTAGTGAATGATACATAAAGAACAGAGTTCCCTACTCACTGCTACTACATTAATAATAACAGTAATAAAACTTGATCTTTGGCATTAATCTTCAACATCCATGCAAAACCAGACAGATGCTGAAGGAAATTCCATATAGACAAATCATGCTAATTATACAGTTTATATAAACCTTCCTTTTACTAATGTTATACAGTTTTTTCCTGGATTGTGCTGTAAAAACGATGTCATTCCACAAAGCAAAAATCATCTGTCCTTCAAAAGAATGGAAAAGCATTTTGAAATGGGCCATTTCTACCAAAAAGTAGTGTTTCCATTGCATTAGAGGAAAGCAAAACATGGACATAGAGTTTCCACCATTCTCTTTCACTGTCATAGGGGAAGTAGGATAAAACAATGGGAGAGAAGCTGCTCTCCTCCAAATTTCCCCTTAAGAATGTATGAGCTCATAATGGAAAATCAGACTGTCATCAAAAGATATTTTCACAATCTCTATGTTTTAATATATAAAAATTCCTCTGATGGATCATAGCAAACTATCCCACCATGGAAGTTCCACAGAGTTGTGTCTGTGTTCCGTATCTGGCATCTAGGGCCCTTGATGTAAAGCTTGGATACTGTATTTCTCTGTTTGTCCTGTAAGAAATGAGCTAAGGCAATTACGTAGGCTTTGTGCCTGCATGTGCAAGCATACACTCTGAACATGTGTATTTATTTATATTAATCATTAACTATTCATGTTTCAGCACTGAACAGGCATTTAAAGACTACTGTCAAGTTGAGCAGATGTTTAAGCTATGCATTAGTGACACTACAGTCAAAAAAGAAAAGCCATAATAGATATTTGACATATGCAAACAGGCAAGCTAAGATGGGTTGAAAAAGAAGTAGGCAACATGTATGTAAAGTTACTTGTGCCCTTATTTATCTGCTCAGTGACTGAATGCAGCTCTCAAGTTTTCCTGTTCATTACTGGCTTTCTGTTAAACGTGTGTTATTACAAAAGTGAATTTTGGAAACTGGAAATCGTTTTAAATGGGAACAAGGTGTTGCCCAACCTTGATTCAGCCTGGGCTCTTTCCTGTTTAAGAAAGGGGAGCTGCCCTAAGTGCTTCCCAGAGGCTGCAGCTGGAACAGGCTGGGACTGCAAAGGGAGAGGTGTGTCGGTGTTCACTGCGGCTTCCTCGCCGCTCTCATTGCAAGGTGTCCCCTGGGAGGAGACGCAGATGAATGGGAATATGGTGCACAGCCCAGCCTCCATCTGACATGCATTTCAAAGGTAGTCAGGGACCAGGATCAGAAGGAGACAATTTTCTCACCTGGAACAGCTGAATACCTTTCCCTTGCCTGTGCCCCACCTGCTTCTGCTGCATCCTTCTCAACATGCTTTCTCAGACTGCTATTTTCTCTTTCTGAACAGGGAAACCGCAGCAGAAGTGTCAGTGTTGGCATAGGCCACCTTGGGCAAAATGACCTGGGTCACAACAGCTGTGAAGATAGGAGTGGGAATATAAACAGTGCATGGGAATGGAGGACCCAAGACTGCCTGAATAGGCATTTGTCCTGAATGATCATGTAAGAGGGGAAGACAGGCATCAGCCAGACGCGAAGAGGGTATGTGTGCTTGTAACTCAGATGTCCTCAATGTGTGGGTATAACACCATGTGTATGCGTGGGAGGGGGAGATTAGAGCTTTTGGGGATAAATGGAGGGTAGAGAAGTGTAGGTATTCGTTAACAGTATAGATACTAAGTAACAGTTCACTGGTTGCTGGTCAGTTCCATGCCACGAATAAATCAATAAACCACTTTGATCCAGTACGGAGTATGGGAAGGGAGCAGCTTTCCCTCTGACAGACCTGCCTTTTCAAACCCTCTTCAGAAGCTGCGCTCGCAGCCACAGCCGTGGCGCTCTGCTCCTGTCCAGCTCTGGCAAAGGGGAGTCTGGACCTGACGTCTGACCAACAGGTTGGGTACACTGGGCTCAGCAGGGAAGTTAGGCCTGTCTGAGATTGCGATGCTCTAGTTTTGTGTTTTGTCAGGTGCGAGGGAGCTAAACCTCCCCTGCCACAGGTATATGTGGTCCCCCTTAAGCAGTGTTTCTTTGAAGAGGATGGCTAGGAGAGAAAAAGATTCCACTGGTGATGCTGTAATACATTTGTGTAAGGCTTTCAGCATGGTTAATCCAGAGCCCTCAAACTACCCTCCTTCAAATGAGCATGCCACCCTCCCTGTTGTTGTGCCTCCCATATGTGTGACAATAAACAGGAACCCCACTCACTGGGAACTGCTGGGGTTCATAATAAGTTTGTCTCACTGCTAATTTGGGTTGTTCCTCCTTTCGTTTTATGTTCTTGCCGTATTTGTGGGCACCAAATATGTAGCATACTGTGAATTCTTGTGTTCTTTTCTATGTGTGAAGGACTTCTAAAAGACTTAGGCAGAAGGGACAGGCACTGTCTTTTCGCTGCTGGATTACATTACAGCCGTGATCTCCAGGCTGTGGCAATCCTCCTGTCACTAGACAGCAGTGTGTAGAGTTGCGTCTCTTTATGAATTCCTAAAGCATATCTGGTTGAATTTAAAACTTTTTTTTTTTTTCTTTCTAAGCAATGTTTTTCTTCTTGCTTGTAACTTTTCAGTCATCTTATTCAGGTTTGGAACAGGGTTAGAACAACTGCTGTTTTGGTTCGCCTGACAAAGTGAATTGTTTTCTATTTCACAAATAATTGAAAAACCAATAGAAACCTTTTCGTCATTTTCAAAGTATAAGCTATGAATGGGGCTTTTCTTATGCTTAAGTACGTGTCTAAAAGGGACATCAGTTCATAAAGAAAAAACAATAAGTTATTTTTAAAACCGCAACATAAAATAATGTTACAATCTCAGGATTTTTTCTCTAAGCCAGAACTAATTATTTATTTTCTTTTGTTGACCTAAGTCTTTATTTTTAGAATAAATACAATCCTAAAACAACAATTAAAAATTAATTTTATCTTAGCAGTACTTCTGATGGATGTGATAGCTGCAATTTTATGTCATGTAATTACCTCTTTCATGGTTACCTTATAGAAACAGATTTAGTTAATTTAACTTTCTCTTTCTGTCTTCATAATATATTTCCCATCAGACAGTTTTGGAAGTTTATTTAGTGTGTATTTACTCTTCCTCAGATGATGAATGGGCATTATGAGAAAGAAAATCAGGCAGGAAAGGAAATGCCTCGGGCATATCATAAAGGTCATTGTAACAGTCTCATAATCTCATTTCCTCATTAAAGTTTACCTGAGAGTCCCAAACTTTTTTTTTTTTGCTTTAGCTCTACCACTATGTAAAAAAGGAACTCAAGCCATGTGTTGCAATTCTGTGGTATTGCGGTGAAACGGAGCATCCCTTTCCTTTCAGAGTTTACAAGTATTTATAAGGGAGCCAGCTTCCTTCAGATCACAAACCCAACCTGCCTGGCAACTTCAGCTGACAGCCAGCACAGGAAAAGGTGAGAATTCCCTTCTTCTCTAACACTGGGGTGACACAAGTCTGGCACCAGCTGCTTCAGGTGAAACTATCTAAAACTTATTTATTTAAAAGTGTATTTAAATAGTTGTCGTGACATTTTAATCAGAAGGGTATTTATATCCCTATGTGCCTGAAGTTAAGCACAGTGTATATATTATATAGCTCATAGAATTGTTATCTAGCTAACAGACTAGCTAATGTTATAAAGATAAATCTTTTGTATCTTACCAATGTTCATGTTGCTGGGGTGTGTGCATTGGCAAATATGTATTTACATTCAGACTGTTCTCTGATTTAAAAAGGAAAAAATGTATTATGGTTGACTTGACCCTGGCTCGAGCTGGGGCTGGTCCAGACATCATCCATAGCTCCTTTCTGACATGAGTTATCCTGTGACTCTCAGTGAAGGGGTCTGTGCTGGTCTAGAGCAGCTCCTGCTCTGGGTCACAGGCAGTGTATGATGTGGGTACACTCTCCTTGTCTGTGAAATGCTTGGGCAACTGGACTGATTAGTGATGTTCAGAAACTGAGTTTATTTCTGATTAGGTTTTTGGTACCGTTTTGAGATGGGGGAAAGGGAGTGTTCTACCCCGTCTCAAAATGGAATAGTTTTCCATGAAAGTTGTTAACATTTTCATCAAAACATGAATTGTAAAACTTCTCCCTAAAAACAGGAGAAATTTTTCTGTTTTCAAGGTTTTAGTTTTGATGAAAGGCTGATATGGAAAAGAAGGCGTGTTTTAGACCCTTGTCCTTCTCCAATTTTTATTTGATATTTCAGATATTGATTTTATGAGGCATCGTAATGAATGCCTTGTTACAATGAAAGAAAGTAGTATCTTTCAGAAAGTTGGAAAATGCATTTTTCTTTCACAAATTACAGATAATCCTGCCTGCAGTAGGAAATCATCAGGAGCTAAGAATGTTTGCCTTTTAGTGAAGCAATATGCTGCTGATAGGCTGCCTGATGGAATCTGGCTTTTCACTGAGGCTCCTGCCTCTCTGAGTGCAGATGCACCGTGAGCTGGTTCCTCTCCTACATACTCTCTCTGTTACTGTACTTGTAGCTTCTGGTCCCACTAACAGCTGTGCTGTGTGGAGTACCAAGTCAGACGGCACGTTTTCTTGGCATTGGTTCAGAGACAGCTGGCTTCCGATCAAGATTAAGGACTGCTAATAATAGCATGCGCTGCCAGTGAGCAACCGATTTGGCACACGTAGAAATACAGACATATTCTTCCTCCATGAACCCACAGGAAAATGTTTCATATCACATGAGAAGAAATCAGGAGGATTACTCTCCTTTCACTGAAAAAGACTGTTTTGAGAAGGAAAAACAAACAAAACAAACAACAAACACAAAACCACAACACTTAATTTTGTGTTTTTCGTGTGCATTCAGACTCTCACTGTAGTCAGAACAGACTTTGAAAGATATATTCACCAGTCTCTTTTTCTAAGTCATATTCCTGTTAATTTGTTTTACTCTCCAGCTGAAAAAGGTCTGAAAGTGTATCTAAATAACTGTCATTAAAATTTTTACGTGCCTAGTGGTTACTACAATACTTGGCAACTACATTTTGCATTTCATTTTTGCTCTAGCTGTATTTTGAATTCAGGACAGATATACATGTATATATTGTATATACAGCTATATACTTATATATTCTCAAGTGAGATATGCATACATGTCTCAAATGAACACAGCAACAATGATATGCATATCCAGCCATTTCTGCAAATACAGCTGTGGCACTGAATCCAGTAGGAATTTTGACTGAAATTGCTTGCAAAGTTAATTAGCCCAGGCAACCTCAGGTGGATACTAGAACTAGTACCAGTCAGGCAAGTGTCAGTATTGATGCCAGTTCGACACTCCATTATTGACACTGCTGTCACTTGTTCTCACAGAGATGGTGAGGACTACAGTCCAGCAAAACACTTCAGCAGGTCCTGAATTTTATTTGCAATCCTTTGTTTTAACAGGACTACTGATACACTTAAGCCAAGGAACATACTTATAACCTTTGTATTACTGGAACTTAATGTCCATTGATCCTTAAGTCCAATGCCTTGTTCATTGAACCAGCCTCATTGGCATCAGCAGGACATTTCTTGCATGAGGAATATTTAACTGAGGGACTTGGGAGCAGTTCTGTGCTCCTGATCTTGTAAGACCTATGCACACAACAATTTTCCTCTAAGTTCTGTGATTTCTTCTCTGAACTGGTTTGTAGTGTGAATAACAAGCGGATCAAAATCATGGCTTGAGCTCCAGTACAAATCTGATATTCAATTTTTGTGTAGTCCAAGAGTTCTTAGAATGGGAGAATGTTTCTTAGCTCACTGGACTTGACTCTGTCTTCATATTGTCCTGTCTAGTGTTGAGCTCGATTTCAGTACACACTCAAAAATACTCAATGTACTTTAGTAATGTATTTTTTTCCTTACAGATGTCTCATATCCTATTTGCCTTACTTTCATTATTTTCCTTTCCTGCCCTTCTGGAAGCACAGTGGAAACTGAGGGAAAACGGTAAGCAGTCTTCACTTACTGAGACCTACAGCTGACTGTAGAACACAAGGGTATATATTTCAGAATTACACTTGTGTCCACAAGCAAAGAATTTGTTGACTATAGTACCTTAGGCCAAGGTTCTTCCTACTGTCTTGTGAATAACTAGCCAACTAATTGGTATTAATGGAAGAAATAGTTAGAAGTCCTGAAACATCATACAACAGCCATTCTAAATATTTGCATTATAAACTATCTTATTTCCTATTCCTTCTTCTCTTGTTTCAAAAGTTTCAGTCATGCAGTCTGGAAGCAGAAACAGTATCTTGTGACCTAGATAACAGTCCACAAACGAACAAGTGAAGAACTAATTGTCATACAGAATATTTCACAGTAAAACCTAGAAATAGTTTTCCCAGCTTTTCTGGTAAATAAATGCAAATACACTTGTAAAAACACAGAGTCAGTAATAAGCAAACAAATCTTTTAAATAACTTACCAGAAATTGGGCTAAATTCAGATAATCAAATTTGCTGTTCTTATTCACCCAGTGTAGCTCTATAATCTAGGCTGTCATCAATGAAATGATCTAAAAAGAAGGACCTTAGTCAACATGAGAAAAGCATTCTCAATCTGATTGTGTTTTATTTGTGAAAAGTAATTCAACTACAGTTCCCCATATTTTTACATTAAAAAATGGTTTATCCTGTGGGTTCCCTGAGATATACCATGGTGCTGAAAACCGGAAGTATGTTTGTCAGTACCAAGAATAATCTCTGTATTTGAAGTCTGTAAGATTTACCTTGCCTGTGTTTCCAATATCCATGAGCAGTTTGGTAAACTTCCAAGCTTCCTAGAACTGCATATTTTCTGCCATTTTGTATTCAGCTTTTGATATGTATTTCTTAGTGTTTCTTCTCTGTGATAAAGTCTTAAAGCTCTTGTTCTGGTAGTGAAACGCTTTGGTGAAAAGGTCTTGGAGCTCACTGGAACTCTGATTTCCTGAGTTGAGCACTTGCTGTGGTGTTGACACACTAAGAAACAAATTTTTGCCACTTCTTGCATGTAGGAAAGTCTCTAAGGGAACTGAACATGGCTGAGGAGCCTGTGACAGCGGTAGCATATCTGAGCAATGACAGTTAAATTGGAGAACTGTTGCCACACGGAAGTGTAGATGAAATTCTTCAGCCAACCACAGAAAAGAGACAAGAGAAAAGAATGTTTCTTTAATTGAATTGTTCCCAGTTATTTTGTGATGTGGTGTGTCTTCTAATTTGAAAAGGCCAGTAGGGCATTTCCGAGTTACAAGATGGCATTTAGAAGACCACATCTCCCTGCTGCATTCCACTTACCTCTGCTGTAGCTCAGAGATCCTCCATCTCCTAGTAATCACTCCACTAGGACCAGGGTGATAGGAGTACAGATTGTTCCCAGCAGAAAATGAAAAATAACATCAGATACAGGCAAATATAAACCACTTCCTCAGAGCTCCCCTCCTTCCCGTTGCTCACTCGTGGACCTTTGACATTGAAGAGGGCAAAGCATCACAGCTTTGCACCATAGCAAACACCAGAGTATGGAGTGATAGGACAAGGGGAAATGGCCTCAAGTTGCACCAGGAACGTTCAGAATGGATATTAGGAAAAAATTATTCATGGAAAGGGTTGTCAGGCATTGAAACAAGCTGCGCAGGGCAGTGGTGGAGTCACCATCCCTGGAGGGGTTTAAAAGGCATTTAGACGAGGTTCTTTGGGACATGGTTTAATACTAGAGATAGGTTGTGGTTGGACTTGATGATCCTGAGGGTCTCTTCCAACTGAAATGATTCCATGATTCTATGATTTTACCTGCCTTTCTGGGAGCCAAAGCCATAGCCCACATGCAGGAGGAATACTTGCGCTCAGTGTGTCCTGGAATCCTCACCTTTAAAACAAAGATACCTGTCTACTTCCCACAGTTATGAACCACTATAAGATTATCTGGGAACATGGAAAAAAAATCACTTCCTCCATTAAAATGTCATGCCTATTGATCAGCAGGTTCTAGATATGCTGCAAACTTCGAAGTTGAACCTTTTCTTGTAAAGATTTCCAGGTGATGGTGAGGCCTTGGGCAAGAAAGCCAGAGACTGGTTAGCAGTTTTTCTGGAGAGCAGAGCTGAAAAAAAGGGGCTTGGTTCAATCTTCGCACTGTTAAGTATGAGTAGCTGCTAACGTGTCTTTCTCTGCCATATTCAGTGTACGTCATAGAATCAGAGTGGAACGATGTGACACCAGCTAAAAGAGTGAAGCTCACCTGTAACACACCTGATGAAGCGCTGCCAGTTTACTGGAAAAAGGGCACAGAACTGAAGGGAACTGGAAAGACTTTTATTGCCGAAGTGAAAGAATTCCCAGATGCTGGCAACTACACCTGTCTGAGAGCTGATACCCATGAAATCATCAGCTATGAGTTCTTCCTCATAACTAAAGTAGACTCTAATGGGCAAATGATAAGGTCAATGCTGAGAAGCTTTGAAGGTATGGTCATAATACGATGTGCTGTATCTTGCTCAACTTTGTGCATTGAAGCTTTGTGAGGACCAGAGGGAGCTCTCTGGAGATATGCATGAGAAATATCCCCTTTAAAATGGGTCCACCTCAAATGCTTTACTGACAGTGAAAGGTAAATTACTACTTTTGTGGGTGTGTATATATATGACACAACTGATGAGCAGAATTGGTTACCAGGGCATTAATTTGGGACTCTATAGACCTATAGGAGAGATTGATGGTAGGAATGATTAAATACAGGATTCAATCAATAATATATCACTGCTTTTCTGATGAGAGAGCAATTTACTTGCTTTGCCTCCATCTCACAGACTCAGCATTCAGGAGAGGGTCTGCAAAACCAGGGCTACACAATTTGACAGAACCAGGGACTGACCTAGATTTTAAGTGCTGTCATTTGGGCTTCTCCATTCACGATTAACCCACTGGGACAAACCTGTGAGGTTTTGCATTTTCTGCATGAACCTCCCTCATCTATGTCTCATATTGCAGTCCCGTGTTGTAGTGCTAGGAACTTAGGACTTTCCAAGGCTTTTTGCCTGGCTCCTGGAGCCACATATCAGATGCAGTGGGCTGGTCTGCCAGTCAGCTACGTCCAGGGTACAATATAGAGTTGTTGGGAGTCTACAGTGCTGGGCACCTATACTGAGGCCTCATTCACTTCTCACACTGGAAACATACCCATCAAGTGCCCTAGTGTGTGAAGACCTTGAATTATCCACTGCCTGGGGTAACAAATGCAGAGGTTTGCCAACTGAATAGCTGCAATGTTTCTTTGTGAAAGGAACAATGGATTGTTCTGTATTGCTGCCTACAGCAACTGGGATATGTTCTAGCTCCTCTCAATGGCCATGTAGATGTCGTTAATGTGGTGTTGTGTAAACCAGCCTTCGGCCACTAATGATGTTTATACGGCTTTTTAACTAGAGGTGGCTGCCCAAGGGGCAGCATGAGGCTGTGTCTGTCTGTGTACCCACCTGCCCAAGTAGGTGGGAGTCTCTTGAATTACTGTTTTCTCTCTGCTTTCAACATTTTGGCAAAATGTGTAAATAAATCATGTTTTCTTTCTTTTGCCATCTAGAGCCAAACAGGACATTTTTAAAATGTGAGGCAAAGAACTACTCTGGAATTTTCAAATGTTCATGGATGACAGAAAATGAGAGTCCAAATGTGAAGTTCACAATCAGAAGTCTAAAAGGGTAAAAGCTTGTACTTTCCTTAACAACCTCAGAGTAAGGCCAGAACAGCCCTTTATGTCACTCTGTGTAGAAAACCTTGGATTTTAGGCTATTGAGGACATCCCACTGTCTGACGAATCCCACTTCCAGAGCCTGAACATCTGCCAAATGTTTTAAGCCATGACCGAGACTAACTTAACTAGTAAGGGTGTGGAAATTGCTCAGAAACTAATAAAGACTTGCAAATAGACCAGTCCCCCACTGGCCTGTTAGAGCTGCTGCAGTGCAGCCACAGAATAATTTAAGCAATAGCAAAAACAGTTTGTGCAGGGGAGAGAGGGGAAGTTGGGCCAAAAGCAGAAACAATCACAGCACTGAGTCCCTTGGCAACAGATCCAGTGGAATCAAGGGAGTGGGAGGCTGCACCCACGGCAAAAGCCACATGTCCACTGACAAGTCTCTGTTGAGGAACGCTGCAGAAACCTGCGAGGGAAATATGTGAGGGGAACCTCGTGGGGATTTCCTACCTCCCACCACTCTTGGGGCTTTCTCCAAAACATGGAGCGCTTAAGCGAAGGTCACTTCAGTTTGTTAAAGAAGAAACAACTGCAAAGAGTTTTATTTTGCTGAATGCAAAAATAGAACCAGATTCAGGTAGTACTTTATAGATGGCTTTTGTTATTTTTTTCTCAATGGATACATTTTAACATTTCCTTATTTCTTCCATCAAGGTTAGGAAAGGACTAAGGAACAAAGTAAGATACCAGAGCTTGTCATGGGACAGTGGCGTGATAATAGAAGAGATATCCTCATTTAGGTTTAAACACTAATTCCTTCTGCTAAGGAAGGAGGGCTTTTGCGATTTTACATTAATATGTAATACAGCACTAGAAACATAAGAACTCCCACTGAACTGTTTCTGCATCTGTTGAACTGTAGCCATAAAATCATACAGGCAACAGTAAATCATTACCTTACATGTTATTGTTGTTTTAACAAATTCTCAGAACAAACCAGCATTTCCATTACTTTCCTCTGTTCTGTATTCAGGTCTCAGGGAGATGTAACCTGCAGCAGCCCTGTAGCTCACACTGATGAATCAGTGACTGAATACACAGCTCAGTGCCAGAAAGAAAACTATTGTCCATTTGCTGAAGAGCACCAGCCGATTGAGATGTTCCTGGAGGTCATTGATGAGGTGGAGTATGAGAACTACACCAGCAGCTTCTTCATCAGAGATATCAGTGAGTAGATCAGGAATCATGATTAATTCTTAGCTTTATTCTTGCTGCTGACAGTGGAACTAACAGTGGCTTGGGAATCCCTGCCCTATTCTACTGTAAATCTCTATCAAGCCCCCAGTTACAGGAACAGGGGAAAACAAATCATAGCAGCAGCCCAGGAGAAGATGAGGAACTGAAGAAGCAACATGTCCCTAGCTTGTGACCTCCAACCCCCTCACCCGACGTCTCAGAGAAGTTCCTGTAGCCCTCCCTGCTATCACATGGACATGTTTTGGAAGGGGTATGTGGGAGAAGTCAGGCAATAACCAATAAGCCAACTGGTTCTTCTCTGAGAACTGTAGATTTACTCTGAGAATGGTTGGTGCTGTGTATGCTTCCCTTCTGACCCATTCTTACAGATGGGCATCCAGGGCAGTTTAATAGGAACTGGCGGGAAGTAAGAAGACCATTTGTGACCATGATGCCACAGGGCACAGGAAAATGAAGCAACATCCTAAAGAAACAGATGTTTTGCCAAATGCCTTAACGGTTAGCAGGGGTTGAAGTTATTCCTCTGTGTCTAACAGAGCCCTCTGCAGCCCTCCAGGAAAAAAATAAAGGATCTTACCCAGAGAGATTCTGGGACTGTGCTTAATTTTCCATAAGAAGCACACAAGGCAGTTCCTAGACATTGTGCCTACTCCTCTCTGAATTTCGTTGAGGCTCCCAAAGCTGATCCCTATAAAACTATCAGCAGCAGTACACCAACTTCTGATATTAGGCTGCTAATGTGAACTCCTTCTGTATTTTCTCCTGCAGTAAAACCAGACCCACCCCAATGTCAGTATGTGGCCACAAATGGAACAGTGACCTGGACGTATCCGAGAACATGGAGCACACCAAAGTCCTACTTCCCTTTGACTTTCAGGGTCAAAGCTGAAAGTACAGAGGAACATAAAATCCAGGTAGAGGTACATTTGAAACATGATTTTCTTGCTTGAACAGACAGTATAAAAAATATAAGCTTAGTATGCAAGAACTGTGGACTAGAATTAAATACATATATATATATGTTGAGACTTAAATGTGAAAAGGGTTTATTTTCGTGGAAAAAGTCCTCCTCTCCAGTTCCATGAGCAGTAAGATCCAGACAACACACTCTGTGGTGGATGTAACCTTGATGTAACTGGGGAGATAAAGTCATGCCCAGCATTGCATAGCTGTGCCAGCGTGAGAAATGTATTTACTAATTCATTAGTAGGCTGTGTGGGTCCTAATGCAGGAAAATCCCAGTTTCCAAATCAAGGAGTCTAGAATCTGTTGCATTGATTTCCTTGTATGTTGCTTGTACCTGGGTAGCTCAGACTTTCTTTAGAGCTGAATTGGAAAATAAGGAATCCATGACTCATTTGGCAGCATTTCCTTGGAGACTGGTGAAAGCTACAGTCTTTGCCACTTACTTTCCACTTATTAGTTCATTGTTAATTAAACATTGCTGCTCTGTATTAGCTTTAAATCACAAAATGGTTTCGCTTCCTGTACTAGTGCTCATGGATACACTAAAGGGTACACAGCAGCAGTATGGCGATTTGCCTAGGTTGGCAAAAAAATCAGCAGTGGAAGTGGAAATAAATACACAAACCAGTTGATCGCAGTGCAGGTCCTTGACTGCAGTGCTGCTCTTCCTTGGTCCAGCAATCAGACAAGGAAACAAATGCAATGATCATTCCAGTTTGTCGACAGATTAAACCAAATACACTAGCCGATGTCTTTTTAATATGAAAAAAATAAGCAAGCCTGTACCAGCAGATGGGGCCATTCCCGTAGTGCTGACTCCTTGATTTGAGTAGGGTTGTCTTGTACAGTCCCTTCGGTGGAGAAACTGGCCAGCTGCGCAGCGTTTCTTGTAGCACCCACAGGTCTTCAGTGGAAATTTCAATGATACTGAAAAGCAGCAACTTCTGTCATTTAGGGTTCCTGTTCCAGGAGAAGAACGAAAAAAGAGAAAAACCCAGATAAACAAATAAACCCTTTGTTTTAATGACTGTTTTGGTTTGGGGTTTGGGTCACTTTACAACACTAATTTCAGTGGAAAGTGGGGTTTTTAGTTTGTTTCTACTGAGGCTCAAGTTCTCACAAGTCCTCACGACTTTGGTATCCATGGGTGAAGACTGGTGCCTTTGAAACACCAGACTACCAATGGGGTTTTTTGAGTTACATGTTCTTCTTGCAATCCATCTGGCATGTTATTGTATGTTCTGCTTGACCTTTACAACCTGCTGACGGAGAGATGTCCATAGGTCTATGAGGCTGAGGAGCAATCATTTCAGATTCCAATAGCTGGGCCAAAAACCAGGATCTCTGTGCAGGCCAGGGATCGCTATTACAACTCATCCTGGAGTGAGTGGTCTTCGCTTTGCAGGTAAGACTTAAAGAACCTTCTACCAGGGGAGCAGGGATGATTCCTTACCCAGAAGAGTAAGGACTCTGTCCACTTCTTCTGCTTCTTAAATATTAATCTATTTCACATTTCCTCTCAATCATTTTTGTCTCCTGAATATTTTTTCATGAAATATCTGTAAGAGGATAAACATGTAAATGTATTGGGCTGCCTAAATGATTATTCTTGTAAAAAAAAATAATGAGGAAACAATTATAATCCATTTAAATCGGAGTGGAAACAATGGATGTAGGTTCATAGACATGGGTAGCGTTCTACCTAACTAAGCAATTATAAAATATTCTTCAACTAATACATGAGCATTTTGCTATTGATAGTGTAACTCGTGCTGATTTTAACCCTTTCTGTCCATTGATAGCTTATGAATGTATGTTGAGCATCCAAATACAGTAGACAATCTATACACAGCCATGCATCACCAGTAAAATGACAAACAGAATGAGAGGGAGAAAGAGGAGATATTTGCTATTAGAAAGAAAAGTTAGTAGCAGCTTCTGCTAGTGCTAAGAATGGATGTTTTCTTATTCTGTGAAGTGATCAGTGTTCTCTGACAGCTCTATACTCTCAGCCCAGCTTTCCAGGTCAGAGCATATTTCTAAATACGGAAATAGCCTCCTTTAGATCAACACCAAAAATAATTATGCAGATTTTTAAATCTTCTTCTTTTTCGTAATTTTGGGGTGGTGTTTTTTTTTCCAGTCACATGTAGATGCAAACCTCTCTGACCTCCAAGCTTCCTGAGTCACACCCTTGAAAACTTGTAAACTTGTAGCCCTGTTGAAACACTTGAAATGAGATCACACTGTTCTGTGGATCCATACTTCATTGCTACAGGGCCATTTATAGATTCCAATGAGAACTGAAAGGAATTTCCCAAAGGGCCATAGCTGAAGGGGTACTTGACTCTTATCAGCTGAAATTGAATCCCTCACACCCATCAGACACAGGAACTCCTGAGCCTTGCGTTCCCCGGGCCTGAGTCCTGTAGAGAAACTGAGTGCTCGTGTTTCACTGGATGGCTCAGGCCAGCAAAGCTTTATTGAGAAACGGACTAAAAATCCAGGTCTGAGGAAAATAAAGATAATTCTATGTAAATTTCCTTTCTCTTATTTTACAGATAACCAGTAAGAGATCCTAGGAGAACGGCACAAGGCTCCTAAAGAAAGCAAAGAGTGAATTACCACAAG
The DNA here is from genome assembly GCF_037038585.1 of Patagioenas fasciata. Taxonomy (NCBI): domain Eukaryota; kingdom Metazoa; phylum Chordata; class Aves; order Columbiformes; family Columbidae; genus Patagioenas; species Patagioenas fasciata. Next base: position 11,441,378 of record NC_092533.1, on the reverse strand, counting down.
AACATAAGCATAGTTAGAAGAAAAAACTGCATTTGAGATTATTAAGAAGCCATAACATATCTTTTTTGTAAGAGATTAATACAGTCCTGATTTTGGCAGCTCTTTTAAGTTCCCCAGATTTGAGTGACGCCTTTAGCATACACCATGTTATATTAACATGTATTTTGATACAATGCTGTCATCTATTATTGTAGGTTCTGCTTATTCTTGGAGTGCATCCATCTATCTATCTATCTATCTATCTATCTATCTATCTATCTATCTATCTATTATTTATTTGATATGAATTGCAATGTCAGATGATGGTAGTTGCTGTTTCATATTGTAATTTATTTGCAAAGTAACTTATTGAAAGAACTGGTTTAGTATTTCATTATTTAATAGTTTATTTATTTGATTATTTAATTATTTATTTGTATTTATTTTGTGGCAATCTATCAACACAGAAAGCCTTGGCTGCATGAGGCAGCTATGCACCTCTCAGTTCCTCTCTGATGACAGATGTTTCTAGTAAAAGAAGGGATTGCAAGTCCAGAGTCCTAGAGATGCCAGCTGTCTGTGCTCACACGTGGTGATGCCCGGCCAGGGAACACTGCAAGCAGCTGTTGCACCATGGATGAGCCACTCTCTAAGCCCCACACCTGCACCTGCACCCAGGCTGCAGCGGCAGCACTGGCGTGGAGGCAGTTGGGGCTGCTGTGGTTGACAGAGTCCTGTTGCCACCTCTGACGAACATGAAAGGACATGGGAGCCAGGAGCTGCAGACAGCACCTGCTCCACAAAACTCCCTTTCTTTCATGCCTGTGATCATCAGAGGCCTTTCATTCAGTGCACTTGGCGCAGCTCTTGCAGTGGAGTTTTCTGACAATAAAATTGATTTGGACCTGCTATGCCGCAGGCAGAACCACAGGGCACAAGCTCTCAGGGATCTGCAAATGAAACCAAGGCAGCTTAAACTATTTAGAAGTTTAACTGCAGTGTATCTGATATTTCAGAGAGCGATCGGTGACTGGTTTTATAAGTGGATGTTAAGCATCTAATTAGAGTTTTAGACTACAGATTTTTATAGTTCATTTTGAAAGTATTTCCCTAGTACTATAAGATGTGCTAGATGTTGTCACAAAACCTTAGGAAACAAAACTAGTCCTAGTTCTGGAGTGCTTACAGTGTAAGTCCCCGGGTCTGGAAAGAAGCAGAAGCATGTGTTGAAGCCTGTACATTTTTGTCAAACCACCTAAGTCCTGACTTTCAGGAGAGCAAAATCCATTAAAACATCTTTGAGGATTTAGGCCTTAATTCCTGATAGAAGTTCACTGAAATTAAAGACTTCCATTGTGACCATGCTTCCTTTTTCCCCAGTCCTAGAAATGGGTGGTGATTTAAGATATTTAAACATTGAAGTATCTGATATTTCAGAAAACTCTCAAAAATCTAGCTACAAGTGCTGTTACTATTTATTAATATTAAGTGTACGCATCTTATTTCTGCTATAAATGCAATTTATTGTGCTTATTTTATAAAGGAGTTGATAATAAAACACATCTGAAAACAAGAAAATTTGCTTTACTTGTGATCTTTTAAGAAGAATGGTTAATATCACTCTTCACTTTCCTATAAGCATATTATACACTACTTCTAAGGCAATGTCTGTAGAGAGAAGTAATATTACTGAATAACGCTACCAAATTAATGGCCTGTAAAACTGCACAGAACCACACGGAAAAGTGACATTTGTTAGTCAACAGTTTCTTCTAAACCCTCTTCTGCAGGCTGTGAACTGGCTGTTTCTTTTTCAGTCTAAGAGTACATTGAAGTTCACTGGGGTCTGTGGTCGGGAGGTTTGCAACTGAAACCAGGCTGACATAGATCCTGAGGTCTTTGAGGTTTCTCTCTAATGCTGCTGGTACCATATTCAGAATTAGTAGGACCTTCCTGTTCTTCAGATATCTGGGTTGAAACCCTGGCACCATTGAAAACACTCGTTGAAACTTCTCATTGACTTTGATTCAGCCGAGTTTCCACTCTTAGAAATACTGAGGCTAAATTTACAAATATCATGACAAAGATTATATTGATCTACTATCTTTAGAGTAATATGCCTTTCTGTGCCATGATCCCATAAGTTTAGACCTCCCTGCAGGAACCTTTTCTGGCATAGATCACAAGGTAATTAGGAGATGGTAATGATGAAAGTAATCATCTAAGACTCTTCGGAAAACTAACAAAGCACAGTTTGAAACTGTCCTTTTTTCTGTAGAAAAGGAGTTAATTGTAAGATGGTTGGTCTCCATGACCTAAAGTTGGATTCGGTCTTTGATTATCCATTTCCTGGGCCTTACATGGATCCAGTGCCCCCGAGTATCTGCTCTAGAAATTGCCAGTCCCCCATTTCTGAGGAACTCTCTAGATTTTACCAAAAGGTGTTACTATTACAGCACAAATATTCACCAGAGTGGCTCCATACACTGGAGACAATTTCCTGACATACTTTGTCCAGCCAAGAAAATAATTCATGTGTCAACTAATCCTTATACTTTACTTTCTTAACTCCTCTCCTAGTTGCACTGCAAATAAACTGGAAACCTTCTTATGTCACAATGTATAGACTCAACCAGGCTGCACAATGTACAAAATTGCCCTTCTAAAAACTTATGATTGCAAAATCAAGGCTTCTGAAAAAAATAATGGTAGATTGAAGTTTATTCCTGAGGCTCCCATTGTATGACAGCTGTTAATTAAACAGTCACAAAACAGGTCTTCTGCTGGACCCCTGTCTTACTCGGTGACCCACCATTCTATGGGAAGGGGCAGCTCCTCCAGCTTTCTGTTCATCCTCATCATTCAGCATGTGGCTTTAGGTTTTGCGTAGCACACCTCCCTAAATCTGCACTGAGCAGACTGACTAATTCCCTCCAGGGCTTTTTGTGGGTGATCTGCATCCTAAAGAATGCTTTACAAATAGTCGGTATGCTTTATGAGGCTGCAGTAGGAGTTTGCTGTCCTCTAAGTGCTTCAGCCATTGGAGCTGGGTAAGCAGGTACTTGCTAACAGCAAAACAACAACAACAACAAAAAAGACATATGTCTAATTAGGGGTTTTGTAAGAGAACACATTAGCTTTCAGGTCCAAATGCTTCACATACACCCCTCTTTCCATGGTGACCTTCATTCTTTCCTACTTTTTCATAAGTCGTGGCTTCTCTTTTATAAAAGTTATAATATTTTGGAGGCAAAACCACTGTATGTCCACTAAACTTGTTTTGAGACATTAAAAAAGAACTTTGTTTCCTCAGATGTTTCAGTTTAAATGACTTCAGTGTGACGGAACTTTAAAGTGCTGAACACCTGGAAATTACATCTTAAAATACAAAATATGAGGCAATTTAAAATAAGTCCTATTCAGTGCTAATTGTCCAATTTATTGAGTGCTAAGCATTAAGCTGTTAATGCCTGCTTTGCATATGTCTTTCAAGAATCAAGTCATTCAGAAACATCAATGGTATGACACTAAGTAACTAAAACGATTCACAAGCTGCTTGCACAATAGGAGGTATCACAGCCTTGTAATTTATCTTAAAGAGATCAGAAGATACAAACAAAAGGAATAAAAATAAGCTCCAGCCTTGGCAGAGAGTCATGGTGTTGCTTTGTTTTGTTTGTTTTGGTTTTTTCTTTCATTCTTTCTAAAATAATATATGAACACTTCACCTGGGATCTGTCCCAGCTTGATAAGCGCAATTTTGAAGAAAAGCTCCTTTGATCTTTCTTAAGACGTGGAAAATGGGAAACTCACCTTCCTTCAGGCAAATACCCAAATGTTTTGGCACAGTTTGATGCCTTAAGAAATACTTCACTTGGTTCTCAAATCTTCTGTTGCGCAAGGCTTAAAGCCTGATATGTTAATTGCACATGGGTGGACAACCCTAACCACCCACACACAATAAAATTGAAGGAGCCCGTGTGCTGTGTTGCATATAAACATGCACTAGAATCACTATAAGGTCAGAATTCCCACTCTTGAGAATATCAATACCCATCCTGGCTTGTACTTTCTTCCCAGGTATACATGGTATGTGACAATATGTGAGTTTCAGCTGTTCCATGTGCCACTTTTTCAGCACTGTTGAAGTCCTCAGTGTGAGGCACTCCATCATATAAATGGGAACAAGCTGCTGAGCATCAACACTTTTTGGAATGCAGCAAGGTAACATCCTCACATGCAGAATAAAGCAGGCACTTAACTATGGACATTCTGCAGCAGCATATTTGGCATCACAGTTGTGCTCCATCCAGGGCTCCAAAAATAAAACCAATATATCAATAACTGCAACAAATGCCCTCACCCTCAGAAAAATATGCAGTAATATTTTATCAGATATAACAGACCTATTAAACTGAATAAACATTTGTTCACCAAGTAATTGCTTTTTCTTCTCCAAATTAACAACTTGGAGAGGTGAGAAGTTGGGAAAAGACAATACACAATGACGAAAGTAGAAAACTATCAGAGGCCCACAGTTAACATACATATATTCAAACAGGGTGTCCCAGCTCAATGGAAATCAGTATGACTTTGCTAATGAGGCCAAGATTTCACTCATAATTTTTCAATCCAGAGTATTTACCATGAATTTCAGAATTAGTTTTAGGTATGGTCAAGAGGCCTACCTATCCAACTCTGGGAAGCTGTTATTACTAAACAGATCTGAACACTTGTTTTCCAAAAAGCAACTATTTTTTTTGAGTAGCTAAAATCAATCCAACTACCCTATCTTCTGTGTCTGCCTGGAGATGCTAACATTTAATGACAAACATAATATGCCACAACGTCCCTAAGCCGCTGACTGCCAGCATCAGTTAGCATTCACCTATGAGAATCACGGAATCAGTTCAGGTTGGAATAGACCATGGAGATTGCCTGGTTCCCCACATCCTTGCCCCACCACCAGACCATGGGCAGTTTAGAAGACATTAATTTTTTAATATCTCCAAGCATGGAGCTTCCATAATCTCTCTGGTCAACCCGTTCCATTGCTTGACTTCTCTCACTCCAAAATTTGTTTTCCTCACATCTAACTGGAATTTCTCTTGCTACAATTTGCACTATTCTCTCTCTTCCCTTCACTGTGCACCTCATCAAAGGGTCTGGCTCTTGTCTTCTCTGTATACCCCTATAAAGTGGCTGAAGACAACAATGAGATTTTGTCTTCTTTCGTTAAACTGAACAAACCACTTGTCTCAGTCTTTGCTAGTATGACATGAGCTTCATCCCTCTTAACACCTTGGTGATTCTTCACTAGATTTACTCCAGTATTTCAGTGTCCTTCTTGTGCTGGGGAGCCCAGAACTGTGCACAGAAATCTAGATGCAGCCTCATAAGTGCTGAACAGGGAGCAACAACAAATTTTTTGACGTGATAATTACATTCTTACTAATAGAGCTTAGCATGCAGAGTTGGACTTGTTCACTACAGGGACAAACTATTGACTTATGTTGAACTTGTCCACCAAGAGAAGAACCGCTTCATTCTCCTCTCAATTGGCCAGCGAATGTTCTCGAAGACAGCACTGTGGCCTAGATGAACCTTTGGCCTATCTGAGCGTGACAGGTCTCAGGTTGTCAGACCAGCTCCGTATGAAGACTACCAGGGCAAACAAGTCTCTGCAAGTCTGGACAGAAAGATGCCTCAGATGAAGCATCATTTTTTCAGTCAAACAGTGACTATTTTCTCCAGTTGACTAACAAGTATTCTGCCCATTATTAAAGTTAGGCATACAGCCACTGAGATATTTTGGTATCCTTTTAAACTGACGTTGCAATAAATGCTTTGTGGTATTACTTTTTTACCAAATTTCATTTTGAGATTTTGCATATGAGTGTTAACTCACTGCAGAAAGTGAAACTGACTCTTTTTTTCTGTAAGTGGCATTTTCTTCTCAGACCTTCAAGACAGCTTTGATATTTCAATACACAAAAACCTTCAGAGCTTCAGCTGACCCCCTGTTGTGTCCCGCTTGTAGTGAGATGCTATTTGCACACCGTACAATATGTCACAGCATCTCATCAGAACTATATCCCTCCTACCCGAGTGGTCTGGGCAAGCCCTACAAAGCTTAAGGTCTGCTGCTCAGACAATTTGATTCAAAAGTCCTAATCAAAACGCCTAAACATTACCAGAAAGAAAACATTGACACCATGGTTTTCCTGCTATGGGGCATAGAATAAGCATCAGGAATCCTTTCAATAGCAATGTAATTTTCAAATGCTAAGAAAAATCTGATGCAAAATCCACCTCTCATTAACCCCCTCCAATGTCCAAAAGTTCTCTCTTCCTTACTACACCAGTCCTCAGAAAATCTTCCTACGTCAACTCAGAGGACTGGACACAGATGTCTATATTCTTCCACTAGGAGGATAGGATTGATCCCGAGGTTGCGTCAGACTCTATAGAACCGTATTAGGCAAGACAATGAAACTAAAGTGGCAGATTTCCTCATACCAGTGTCAAAGAACTTGCGTGTTCTGTCAAGCTGCAGTTCTATAGTTTCAAGATATTCTCAAGCACCTTGCTTGCTCAAAACTATTCAGACTATGAGTACCTTCTGGGTTGTTTTGGGTTTTGATCTTGTTGCCTAGTGTTGGTAATTGTCCATCAATCAATGAACATATCCTGAATATTCTCTGTGAGTTCATACATGTTCTATGTCAGGTTCTTCAGAAAAGTTTTTTGCTTTCCAAAACAAAAATTTCACTGACACCCTAAAGCAGCAGAATCAAGACCAACCTCAATTTAAATCACAGCCTGTCTGATGTGTTCTTCATCTCACAGGAATATGCATAGATGTCCAAGTTAAGAACAAATACAAATTTAAAATGAAATCACTAAAGTAAGAGCATTTAAAAAAAGAATCTAGAAGCCTCCACCTCAAATAAGATCTTTACATAGCACGGAACTGGAATTTGATAGCCTCTATTTTTTTTTTTTGTCTTATTAAGTGATGAGAAATTAACCATTTATTTACTACCTACATTCTTTAAAGACAAGATGATCTGTATCCTTCTTGGTTTCAACATGAGTTAGTGGGGCCCAAGGTCTACTTGGCCTATTATAACCTTTACTGTAAGAACTTAGTCCCTGTGAAATTAGTAAATATGAGCTGAAGTCTTGCATGGGGAAAAAGCCCTTGGCTATTTTGCAAGGTGATCACTGAAATACTGCGAATTGTAATGGTGCACAGGGATTTTTCATATTGAGAGAATTTGCACATCTATGTTGTAAATCACTAAAGAGAAGGCAATTCTGGAATGATGGGTTCAAACAAAAGTTTAGGTTCAAAAATTCACATGATTTGGACTTTATGAAAATTAAGACTCAGATCTGAGTTTCCCATTGGGACTCTATCCCTGGTCTGTACCATAAAAGCCAGAAAATTATGGCCATTGATTAAGTCATTAACACACTGCTATGTTGGATTTGTTTAAAGAATGCCACATGGTAAGACATCTGCTTTGCTGGAAATAGCAATAAAGGATATGGGCAAGCAGAGGATCTTCTCCATATCCTCATGACAGCAAACCAGGCAGTAACTCAGCAGGATGCACAATGGCCACCCTCTTTGCTAGGCAGTGACATGTAGTGTCTTTGCTCATTCTGTCACAAAACATTGCTTCTGATCTCTAAACTGGTGGAACTTCAAAGCCAGAAGAACACCGAAAGATCGGGACATCTTCTGGGCTGTGTGTGAAGGTGAGGGTATTCACATGAAACAGACTTTTGCAAGCAGCAGCTGCTTTCACAAAGCAGTCTGAAAGGGCTCAGTGCATGGCCATACTAACCAGCATCACTTCTATCCACAGTCAGTGACAAGGGTCTCCAAAATTTCAACAGAATAGGACTTATGCATTTCAGCTCTACTGGTATGAATATTTTGGAACACACCCAGTAAAAATTATTTTTTGCTCTGGGAATTATATTAATCTCTAAGGGTCAAGATGACAGTGACAGAACAGCAATACATAATCACCTTATTGAGTCACTCCTTGAACTTGCTACTTGAGATGGAACAGTTAATTAAGCTGCGGATTAGCCAAAGTACAATACATCTCCTTTTATCAACACAGTGCATGCCGTGACGCTCATCTTCGCCCTTCGTGTTGTACAGAAGACATTCTTATTGCCACTACCCATGGGCAACACCTTCTTCTAATTATCTTCTCTACAAGGCGGATTTCGTCATCAGGGTTCCTGCTCTTTGTGCGTGCATGTATACATATATATATATCTGCCCTCACAGACACACAAATCCGCATTTAAGCTGAGTGTACTGGAATACTCAGAGCACAGATTGGCTGTGAAACAGATCAAGAACGCATGTCTGCCATGAAGATAACAGGTGCCTTTGTGCTTCTCGCCCTGGCAGTTCTGTGCTCAGCAAGTGAGTAACCTTTTTTAATTTCTGATATATTATAGTTCTAATGTTCAAACAACAGAAGCTTCTCAGTCTACTGGGACAGTAAGCGATGGTTGCTGGACTTGGGTGGCAGAAAGTGAAATTTTATGCTTGTGCACTATTTAGCAAGCAATATTGCAGCAGCTTTACAGTCTCCAACTTGTGTAAGTTAAATCCATATTTTGCTAGTGGTGTGAATCAGAGCTGCATTCTGTGTTGTAACTAAAATTGAACTGTAAAGCCTCAGAACTACAGCAGGTTTTTAGCTTTTTATTTGAACTATCTGAGCAGGGAGCTTGGAGCTGGTGAGGTCCTTCTCCTGCCAAACTGAGCAAGCAGGACACATCATGCATAGGACACATCATATGCCTGCGAATGACCTCTTTATGATGTTAGGTTGCCAGACGGGAGAGAGCTCTGAGCGCAGGTTACTCTGTGGTAAAATAAGGAGCTGGGAGAAATTTCTTGAGCATTCACTTGGTAGGGTTTTTTTTAAACAAAAACTTGCAATAAAAATAAAGATCTAGAAAAATAAGTAGAATAACTGAAAGAGGAGAGTCCAAGTCTTCTTTGCTAGTAGTATAGCAGTTCAACAGCAGTATGAATGGTAAAGAAGCAAAACAATGAAAATGTTATAACAAAACCAAAGTTATGAAACAAAACAGTGTTTCCATTTTAAATAGCTCTGAAAATTTTGCTTTGAAAATTTTCTCAGAATGCCCATTTCAATGAAATAGCAGGCTTCTGATGGAAACTTCTTTCAGACAGTGTTTCATTTACTGTAGATAAATAAATATTGCTTTCAGAAGAATTCAAGCAAATCACTTCCTTGAACTTTCTAGTTTCTCCTGTCTGCATCAAAACATTATGGGGCAATACTTTTTGAACACATCTTTTTTTTGGCATTCACTCCCAAATATATAGTGAATACTAAAAGGTTACCAGAGAAAAAAATCATATCTTTTTTTTTTTTGTTTTTGTGGGAGTGGGTTAAATCTGATCCAATTCCAGAATAATGAAAGCTCAATCAAACTACGTCTGGTGACATAGCCTGAAACTTGACATGGAGCATTATTTATGTTAGTTTTCTTTACCCTGGACAGCTTTATTTGATGAGAAGATATAAGCAGCTCCATGAAAGGAAGTTTCAGTGGAAAGCTTAATGGATTTATAGATCAAAAAAGCTATAATTAGTCATTAAGACAAATGCTAAAGCCTTATTGCCTTTCAGATAATAAACATTTTCTTCCTGCTCCTTCTGCACAAAAGCCTCTGCCTGATAACTTTTATCCCTTGGAAGCCACAGAATGACGATTACAGGACAGGAGGAGAACAAAATACATTCCTTAAAACAGTAACAAATGTGTCACCATAATGGAGGCATGCCAATATTACTTTATTACTTTCTGGGAGATATAATTATAATTGTTTTGAAGTAGCTTTATGAAGCCCCACCTGAGGACAGGGTTTCATTACATTAGATGCCATATGTATGCAAGACAGGAGCCAATCCTTCTGCCAAATAGTTTTGAAACCATATCAACTGGCAAGGGAAACCACTTCTTAAAGTGGTATTATGATCCAAATTGCATTATTGTCATTATATTTATTATTACATTTTAATGAAGATATTATCCTCATTATTGACAGAAAATAAAAGTATAAAAGGACCGTGTGATTTGCTTACAGCCTCAGTCATGCTCAACAAATTTCATCCTAAACAGACCTGCCATTGAACATAAAATTGACTCCTGGGTCTTCAATCTTTCTCTGGTGAAAAGCGGAAATTACCTCTAACAACAAAGGCTGTTCTAATTGCTGACACAGATTTCTAAGGCTAACGATACAATAAGGTCCACTTGTTTAATAGGTCCTGACACCTGTATCTTATTAAACACTGAAAAACTCTGTCAGTTATTTTCAAGGAGGTAGGAGAGTTGGTGTTGCTGGAGGGACTGTTGTTAGTGAAAGCACCCCAGTTGCAAGCTGAATGTTCAAAAGCATTTTTTATTTTATCTTTTGTGATTCTGCTTATATTGCAGATGCTGCCAAACAGAATGAGGTGAGTAATTTTCTCCTTTATTTCTGGATAAAAATATATAGTTTGTAACATGAGATCAGGAAAAAAAAATATCATATTAAACATTAATTAAATGCTGCCAAAGTATTGAGATTTCAGAGAGCAATCCCTGAGTTTGAGATATGTGGTTTCTGAACAGTTGCCCTGGAAACTTCCAGATGTTTTTACCTGTAATGTAGTCTGGGCAAGAAATGGGGCAAGGCCAGATTTTAAGTTGGATAAATAAAGATTTTAAAAATGTTTATCTAGTGATGACACCATAAGACTTTCTTGGTGTCTTTCAGATTCCAAGCCATGTACCTAGAGATTTTAATTTCTCTCTGGCTATGTTGGAGTGTCTGTCCTGGAGTCAACCTCTGAAAGAAACGAGGCATCAAGCAATAGAAATCCTTACTCAGCCAAGCAGAGACAAGCTGTGCGGTGGTCCAGTGGACAGTAATAGGGAGTGGAAAACACACAGAGAGCTGCTCCCATACCAGCACAACATCTACAGCCTCTGACACCTAAAACTACACCGGGACATACACACTCTTCCAGGAATAGCCTGTTCCACTCTCCACACCAAACCAAATATCTTACCCATTTTTCCAGCTACTACATATATATATATATATATATATATATATATATATATATATGGGGCAAGTTAACCTATTTTATAGGTTTTTTTTATTAGCTGGGTCTTGCCTCTCACAAGTTGGTGGTTGAACAGTTTTTAAATAGTATAAATTACAAGCCACAGAAATTCCCTCCCATGCTGCTGCCTCTGCTGAGTTATGTTGTGGAAACCTGGCAACTCTGTCAGGTTTCTGACCTGCTTTGGCAATTGGGGCTCAGTGTGCTGTCTCAGAAAAACCTAGGGAAACTAACATCCCATATTCTCTCTCCTTTTTTAAGTGGGACACTGGGTTTAAGCCCATAATACCCAAGAGAGTTGTTGGCTAGTGCCTCTCTTTGCCACTGGAGACATCCCGGTCTGTGCTGAGCCCTGGCACAGGGATGGCCACACACAGCTCCTCACTCTTCACCCGCCTACAGACCCCAAGCAATGTTTAGTGTAAAACTAATCATATCATCTGTAATAAATTCCAGGGTCTGGATGAAGTAACACTCCTGTCCTTCACTAAGAGCTGGAGTGAAGGGGGAAAAAAAATCAGGTCATAACAAGAGAACAGCAAGGCTGGGTTCTGTTTTAAATCCTTTCACCAGTGTAAAATGCAGCAAGAGTTGATACTTGTGCAATAAGGAGGCACAAACCCTTCCCAGCCTTGAAAACTAATCTCACCTGAATTTACTGAAAAATTGCAATTGGGCAGAAAAACATATGAAGACTCACCTTTCCTGTAGTTGGAAAAAGGGCTGTATTTTTTTCCAGTGACTGAATTCTCATACAGCGAAGTCCATGAAGGTGCTCAGTCCTGACACGGGTAGTGTCACATACATCTCTGTCAGAGGAATGGGGTTTTTTTTGAGATTTAGGCTCAGCTAGTATAGATGGTGGAGCCCCATTGACTGCTGATGTAGAGCAGCTGACAAATTTGTCCAAATATTTCATGTATTATTTGTGTAGGTGAATGGAGAATGTGACAGATTCAAAGCAAATTGATACTGTATTTGCAGGTAGACTGCAGTGAATACAGGAGTTTAGAGAGAGGAAAACCTATTTACTGTGAAAGACTCTATCAACCTTTCTGTGGCTCTGACGGGAAAACATATAACAACAAATGCTCTTTCTGCAAAGCAATCCTGTAAGTACAATACTACATAGTTACTCCTGAATAAGCCAGAATCTGAGTTTAGCTGAGTTATCTGGTATTTCCGCTCCACCTAAGCACTATCATTTTTTTCAGCATAGCTACTCTTCTGCTTCTTTGCTCAATCTTTACAGAATAATGGTTTCTCCCATCAAGAAGGTCCAATTGTTCTAAACAAATGACTTTGTGTGAATACCTTCCTATTCTAGCAGAAAGCGTAGAGGTCAGAGAGTAAAGAGTCCAGTGAGCAACACAGGGCTAACAAGACACCTGTACACAAAATATCTTGCTTTTTATGGACAAAATAAGTAATTTTGAAAAGAAAAATGTTTACAGATCAGTGTCTTCCTGTCTGCTACAAATGTTGATAGTGTCTTCTCTGTTAGCAAGCTGTTGGCTCAGGACTTCAGAGAGGTTTTAGTTTACAACACTAAGCTTACTGTCTGCAACGTCTATATCCTTCCTTTCCTTTGCAGGAGAAGCAGAGGTGCCTTACATTTGAAGCAAGCAGGGGCATGCTGAATGAATTCTGCATGACAGAGAAGAGTGCTGCGAACAGCTTTACACTGCCTTATCACAATCTCTTAATTTAATTTTATTCATCCCACATGTTCTGATGACAGCGAACAAAGCACAAAGTAGGCTATTGAACTGTGCTCTGTCATTTGCTGCTTCTCTCTGCTCCAGAGTGTTGGGATCGACACTCCTGTCCTCCCTGCAAACCATTTCCTCAGGATTTTCAGGAGCATTCTTATTTCTGTAGCAAGCTGGTTTCCACGTGAGCTCTTCCTTATACTTTTGTCTCCATGGTTAAAGTTCAAATCTTCTAAAAATGCCATCTGATTTTAATGGACTCAAGTCAGTGCAGTCATTGCCTCTGCTTTCCTTGTTGGCAAAGTGTTTTCTTTCATTAACCCAGAACCTTTTGCAGATGTTTCTTTCCAAAGGTTTCAGCTTTCCTAGGCAGTACTTTAACTCTTTCAGTTTTGTAGATACATTTTAAATTTTCATTTTTCTTCCAATGTTGTACAATTCTGATTCATGTATGTTGTTTAGCTACTTAGATTGCATAGTTATTAAAATAAACATTAACTCTTTTTTCTTTCGTCCATCGTGACCTTTCTGTAGAATATGTTTATTGCATCCATTATTCACAAATAGTGTATTTCCCAAGTTACAGAAGATAATCACAGAGCAGGAGCTAGGGCCAGATATTAAAAAAACAAAGCCTGGAAGACAGAAGTGGTAACACTGACAATATGCACTAGATGGCCTCATCTTACTGGAATTTATCCTGTGACCTGGCTCTTTTTTCCTTCATATGAAACAAATCTGGTAAACTGTGGGACTGTAAAAGCTTTAAGTCTTGTCATTTAAATGTGATCATCAGTGATTCTGTTCACCTTTTGGTAAATTGGGTGCTTTCAGACCTGAAGATGTTTCTGTTCTGCTTTTACATCTGTATTTTCTTCATTATTAAACTAGTTTGTCTTTTATGCTTGAATCATCAGCCAAGGGAATACATTTTCCCAGAGTTAAAATTTATTACTTTACTGAGCTTACACATGAAGAAAATTTTGGAACTGGAATGTGGGTATCATTTCTGCCTGGTACTCCAATTGGGCTGGAGTGGGACTCGCACTTCAGAAGAACATGAAGTGAGGAAAGGAGCCCTTGTCCTTATCTTTGAAGGCAAGACACCAAAAAGCTCAGCCACGCCACTGCTGGCTGCACATCCCTGTAGCGTCAGGCAGACTGTCTTCTGCAATGCAAGGACTAAGGGGGTTTGTTGGTCTGTGGTGTCAGTATGTGCTCGTTCTCCTGGCAGAGCTGAGAACATCACTCTCACTCTCTGTAGAAGAAAAAGGGCTGTTGAGCTTTATATTGGGAAGCTAGGGACCATTCCCAAGTAGGAAAGTGGATGAAGGCACCCTGTTTTGGAATCTAAAATAATTTAATAGCAGAGATGTGACTAGACTCAACTAGCTGACTTCTGGATGAGAGGGGCTCTGTTTGATTTGCCAGTACACACTGATGTGACCTTAGTCCCTAGTTGGATTTATAACAGGAACTGGCTGAACTATTTTTATGCTGGTTGCCTATTACACTCAGTGCATCTGGAACATCTGGTAGAATGATAAGATTGAAAGCAAGAATTAAAGGAAAAATTCAGGACTAATTAAATGCTAGATTAAGTATGTAAATGGACTGTTATTTTCCAACCAAGTAAACAACATAAAACATTAATACTCCACATTTCTACGTCAAATACTACTAAATAATGAGTGTATTTAACAAGGAACTTCTTTTTCCTGATTGTACAGTTCCCTAAAGCATTGCATTTCTGGGCAAAATAGCAGTACTTGCAAATGTTACATAATCTTTGCCAGATGGATTTCTTAAGATTATTATATGCTGCTACAAGTCACTGGTGTGTCCCGTGAAACCACAGGTAGCAGAACAGGAGACTAAGGACTGGTTTAGGGGTGGAGTGGGGTTTATTCCCCACTGTGGGAGAATTCAGACTCCTTTCTAAGGGACAGTGGTGCTCTTAGTACATTAAAAACTTAATGTTTAAGATCACTCAAGGACAACTTGAACTGATGGGAGGCTACCTGTGACCTTGGCTTTAACTCTTATCTTTCAGAAAGGGGAAAATGGGCATTTTATTTTCTAGCCAATGCATAAGCAGAAGATATTTGCTTTGATGCTCTATTGAGGTTATCAGTTTAGAACAACAGTATTAGCCAAGTGCCAGGACATAAAGAGGATTTTTTTTTAATGAAAGTTGAAATATATTATCAAAACAAGGTGATATGTAACAAATGCTACAAATGTCATAGAAAAAAACCAACCAACCAAACAGGAAGGTGGAGAGCCATGTGTCCATTCCCTCTCCTTGTTATCTCCTCAGGCTTACTTTAGTGTACAAACCAGAGCAATAGAATCTTTGCTGATTCCTAAGGATTCATCTGTTAGCTGAAAAAATCTGTAGTGAAACACACATTGACCATATTGCCGCCTTTCTTTTCCCATGATTGCTTAGTGGAGAAGACTAAGCAGCCAGTACTCAGCTAAGCCATGTGCGTAAGAATCACGCAGGCTGAAATACCAATAAAGGGTTAGTTGCAGAAGGCATCTTTTTATCTTTTCTATGAAATAAAGGGGCTGGAAATCCTTGTAATTCTAACACAAGCAAAGTCACATGGACTTTTTTGTGATTTATATGGTTATCTTCACACTCTTTCAACCCAGCATGAACTTCTGTGTTGGAGTACACTAGAATGGTGGCATATATTATGAAAATGATGCTGTACACTGGCATTAGAGGTTTTGTCCATTTTTCTCTGGTCAAAGATAGGGACACTACATATAATTGAAATATTTTCTAAAAATCTTCAAGAATCTGGCGAAGTTGCAATGTCTTGAAGTTGCAGGTAAGATACCTGACTAGAAAAGCAATGCAATAAAAATCATCCATTGGGTCACCAGACTATTCAGGTACTTTCAATACATTATTTATTTCTTCTTTAGCTAGATTCCTCATGCTAGTACCTCCAGCATGAATTAGATATGTTGCTGGTAAAGAGGTATATGCAAATCTGTGCTAAAATAGTAAGAAACTGTTGGTTAGTCAAAAGTGCTCATGACCTCTAGCACAAGAACAGCAAGTCTTAGGGCTGTGTGCATAGATTAGTAAAACGGGCAAGTCAGATGGCTCTGACTACTCTCTTTGGGATTAGGACATTAATAGAACATGAGGATATAGGCTGGTATTGAAACTGAAGATAAATCAGTGGCAGCAAAAAAATCTGCAGGTATGAAATATTATTGTTCACCAGCTGGAGCTGTTTCCTGTTGAAACAGATAAGCTGAGAAAGATAAGGAACCTAATTCTCTTAGTATTGAATCAGAGGAATTAATGGGGGGTGTTGGAAGAAAATTCTTCTGTCTGTCCTAGGACACAGACTAAAGCGACCACTATCATGAATTCTGTTTATCTGGAAACCAGGTCCTGGCAATTAGGCAGTAAGAATGCAAATGAGCAAGATAATATTGTAAAAGCTTCTCATAGCTCAAAGGCTTGTGGCTCTGGACAGTCAACCTAAAAACATTCTCACTGCATGTCAACTTGCCCTGAATGCATTTTGACTGACAAAGATCAAAATGAGAAAACAAAGATCAACTTAAGAAAACAAAGTCAGACTCTGATGTTTCATCATGATGGCAGAAAATCCAACAGATAATTTGGGGATATTTTCTGCCTCCCAGCTTGGCTTGTTAGAGCCTTATTGGATACTCATACCATCTGCTTTAGTATATTGAGATATTTAACTGACTGTGTTTGTGGACCATTGCTAAGATACCAAGTTTCTTATGCAGGCAAAGCATGTCCACATGGGTGACTAAGAGTCCTGTAAGTCAGAGGTCTGAAATAGACGACCACAGATCCCTGGGACTCTAAAATGTTTCTGACAATTTTGGACATGAAACAATGAATGAGAGCAGCTGGAGAGCAATACTTTTCAACATGAAGTGCTTGTACTTTTTATCAGCTCCTGGTAGCATCGTGTGCTGGCCCATAGCTGCAGGTAATGTGAGAAGCATATCAGCTTTTGGCACATACCAGAGTAAAGAGCATGTTTGCAAATTGCTGTAAATGACATCTGAAGAAAATGCTGCAGTGGCCGGCCAATCTAGACAGTCAAGTTTGTGTGATGGAGCAATGACATAGAAATACGGGGAAGAAAAAATGTACGTAGCTTGCGTAAGCTGATGAGACATGCTCAGATTCTGTTTGCTAGAAAATAAAATAGAAATAGTCAGATATTGGCATTGAATGGAAAATAGAACAGATCTTGCACTCATTGAGGATTAGAGTTTTCAAAACTCAGTGCTGAAAAGTTTTGGATGTACTTATTTATATTTGGAGCAGAAGGAAGGGCTTTCACAGTAAGGTCTTCCGACATTTTCTTTTTCTCTTCTATGCTAAGAAGTAATGAAATACAAGCCTGAAAATCAGATGGGTTGGATTCCCAAAAAAGAAAATGCCAGTGCTATAGTTAAGCTACTTTACTTGTCCATAAAGCCCGCGCTGTATTTTCTGATATTGTTGTTACTATCATTTTCTGATACTGCTGTCACTGTCATTGTTCTAGCGTGTAAGTACAGCTGATGAAGAGCACTGGTGCTCCCTGTGCTCAATATACGAGGTGGACCCTGGCCCTAAGACCTCAGAGATTTTCCTGGAAAGCAAACTGTTAAGGGGGTACAGAGCCACTTTGATCAAAGCCTCTTATGTATCAGAGATGTATGGGTGAGGCAGAGCCAACAGTCAGCTCTCCTGACTCTTACATTAGCAATTACCTTCTTGAAGACATCAAGGGCAAGAGGAAAAATTGCCAGCTGTGCTCTGCAGTTGCTATTGCATCAATCATTCTTTAGATCAGACCAGAATCCCATGTCTCTGGATTGAAGATAATACCAGGTGTCTGACTAGTGAAGTATAATTGAATATAATTCACATTCAACTGGCTTCATTATGGTGTATTGGTGTCTGGTCAGACTAGAGAGGTACGTTCTAACTCTGCCCTAAAACCAGTGCAATACTGCTCAGGCTGTTTACACTAAACAGCTCAAAATGTTATCTCATGCTTGTGGAGTGTTTTCTAGTTACTACAGTTATTTGGTGTTTCTAGGTCTTGTAATGATACAGAGTATTTGGAAAAAAACAGGCCCTTAGAGTCATGACTTAGAGAATGTAAGCAGAAGACATTTTCAACTATTTGATCTTAAGACCATAAGATCTTACTCCAAAGATTCTACAACTTGTGGCTGCTAAGAGAGCTGGTAAAAAAACCTGTCAGCATCAAAATACCAGTGAAGTTCTCAACCCCCAGCACTTGAGTTCAGCCACGTGTCAAGAGGAGACATCTTAAAAATTCAAGATTTAATTTGCATTTTTAAGGTAATCGCTTGCTTTGGAACATTCTTCAGATGGCTCCAATATTTAAAAAAAAAATACATGGGAGAGAATTAAAAGCAAGTCTTGAGCTAAGGGAATGAGTAAAAAAATAGGGTACGGTGCTAAATTAGCATTTAATTAGTATATAAGTATGTATTTACACTAATATGAAAGCATAGCAAAAGATTGAAAAAATAACTTTTCCTATGAAATTTGACATCTTTAACAGTAAAGGTGTTTGGAATGCTATCCCATCACTTTTATACAAAACGTGTAGACTGCCACATGCTCTGTTTAAACAGATATGTTACCCTCTCTCCCCCAAGCTTTAAAAATTACAATTCAGAAAATCAGAATACCAAAGGTATGTATTTCAGTAACGACCAACAATCAAAGAAACTGGAAAGGAAACGGGCGACTGAGGAAATCCAGGTTTTTTTTTAAGAAAAATTTGGAATGTTGATAAGTTTTTGCTAGCCACTGCATATGTAGCTAGTGTTTAACTTTGTTATGGTTTGGGATGGAGAGCATTCATTGTTTCAGAAGATTAAAGCTTAGAAACATCTCTTTAGGAGCCTGGTTAGGATTGTGAGTTTGTGGGTTGTAGAACTTTTTCTCTAAAGCACAAATGAACGCATTAATTCCCTCAGGTCTTTTATCATTGATTCAATAATACTTTTATTGCAGAAATAAGATTGTAAAACCTCCCTAAAATATAAACTTGTAGTATGTATGGCCAAATAACTTCCACCAGCTCTAAATGAGCGGTCTCAACACCCTGGGTAAAAGGAAGCAAAGCCAATGCTCTAATGTTAGTTAAAGAAACAATAGCCTCTTAACATTGCAAACTTCTCAGTAGTGCACTACATTTAACGCAGCGTGCTCTTTCATTTCGGATTTGATTAAGACTAGAACTGTATATTTATTGATGACTGGTCAGCATCTCTAGTTTCTAATTGTTTTGCTTTGAGTTTTAGTTTGGATATCCTTGAGTGACCCAAACTCTAAGCGTTCTTATATGTAGCAGTGGAGAGAGAAAGAAATAGAACCAATAAACTGCCTTCTAAGATCCACGTGTAACTGATCTACGTGATAAGTTACTATTCTTCTGTTAAGGAAAAAGGATGTTTTTGTTTTGTGTTACCTGTCTTGTAACCACCTAACTGTTCCTACACTATTCTGTTTATATGTAAGTTTAAGTGACAGCAAAACCAAACTACCCTGCCCAAATTCCTTAATTCAGTTTAATCTCTCGTGTTTTTTCTGCAGTCTCATTGCTACTAAATTCTACCCCCGCCTTTGGGTGAGGAGGGCAGGAACAAGCATTGCTAAACTGCTATTGAATGAACTACTGTTTCCCTTCTCATTTTCTTTTCAGAGGAGGCCTCACTTGTCTACCTGCCTCATATTTTGGGGTCTAAATTTTTGGGCGTTGCTGTTGACACGTCTAAAATCCACACTGATTGCCGACGAGAGGGTCTGTCGCTACTTTGCACAACTGTTACC
This sequence comes from Patagioenas fasciata, assembly GCF_037038585.1. NCBI lineage: Eukaryota > Metazoa > Chordata > Aves > Columbiformes > Columbidae > Patagioenas > Patagioenas fasciata. Next base: position 11,421,624 of record NC_092533.1, on the reverse strand, counting down.
AACTGTTCTGTGTTCAGCAATAGCACCAGTGGTACCAGTTCCTCTCATTCAGCAGCCCAGTGTAAATTTGGTCTACCCTAGAGATAAGAGGAACAAAAGTCTTTTAGAAACCTTTAGGCCTGATGTAACAAGACTAGACTAAATGTAACAGGAACTTAATAGAGAAACAATAGCTATAGAGAGACTGGACATGAAGCAAAGTGTGATGGCCTTGGTTTGCAAGCTGGGAAAGCAGAATGTTCTGCTAAATGAAGAAAGAGCTATGTGACTTTTACTGTGTAGTAGCACAAAACAACAATGTGCATGCTCCAGAAATTAGGTCAAGAAGCTGAGACTGGGGAGGTCACCAGAGACCCCCAATGAAGATCCTTGAATACGAGAGATGGACTTCTGGCAAAGAGCGGGATTATATAAATAATTTATGTTTAATGCATGAACTAAACAATAGAAACAAATGAATATGAAATTGGTATGTATAATAAATACCAAGAAGTGTGAGTTACCCACACCCTCAATTAGAGGAATGATCCTCTGGGCGTCTGGGGTGCTGCAATCCAACTGTTGGCTTTCTAACACTTTCAATACAGTGCTAAGGAGTTTTTTTGCTGACTTTTCTGTATCATCTTATTTGTGGAAGAGCTTATTTTAGGATTTTATTTTCACACTTTATCCATGCTAAATACATTGTAAATTACTTCTTTAAACGTCTTTGCACAAAGCATTAAAGTTAGGAGATTTTATTTTTCAATTACAGACCACATGGGAAGCAGGTCACACAATGCTAGCGCCCATTTTTATTACAATGAAGACAGAAGTTAATGAGTGACAGTTACTACAGTTTTGTATATGCTTTAGCAGGTCAAATAGACCAACTGAGGATCAAAGGTTGCACAGAGAGACCCAAGGTAAGACGACTGAGGTGGCACAGTGGGAGCGATCCAGGCCATGCTTCCCTCCCATCCCCAGGTCAGAGCCTTCCAGGTACCCCCAGCTGCACACATGGACCCCACCAAGCATCTGACACACAGAAAACTCACTGATGGTTGCTGTGAGAGCCTTAAATAGCTCACTAGCAATGCTTTTAATTTCTGCCAATAGCTACTAAGCCAGGGCTGTTTTCTTCAAACAGTAACTCTACAGACACCAGCACTCAGATTCATTCCTGTTTGATTCTTCCACAGACTATTGCTGTTTGGGTTTCTTCAGACATCCCCATGCGAGCCTGGGAAAGATACTGGCAGAGGACAGAAATTCTCCTTGCAAATGCTTCATCAGCTGAAACAATCTCCTTTTCCTGTTTTTACTATGCTCAGACACTGTGAGGCCTTTTAACAACATCACATACTTTTCAGAAAGGCATTCCACTCTTGTGAAAGATTTTGGCTTAAATCTGCCATTAAAAATACTAAAATGGGACACTAGCTTGAGATCAATGGTATAAGTAAGAAAAATAAGACTGATTAAAACAAGGTATTTAAAAAAAAAAAACCACAACCCTCAAAAAAGGAAAACTAGGTTTTAAGATACTACAAAGTTCAAGAGTACAAAAATATTTAACTTTTAGAAATACCCAGGCCTACAATCACATAAAATAAGTATCAACTTACTTAATATAAAATCTCCATAAAAATATGGCCACCCATATTTAACCAAGTCCTCAAACCTGCCCTACACTGATATAAAGGCTTTGTTGAAAAATTTAGTTATGTCTAAACAGCTATTCTATAGATTAACTTTTTAATAAGTAAAACCAAGATTAAATACTGCTGTTCTTAGAGAAATTCCAGCTTGAGAAGGGATGAGAACACCCAGAGTCACAGGATAATGTTTTCCTCATGCCACACCACATTTATGGCAAAAGCAAAACTGCAGAAAATTAACATGAAGGTAAATAGTATTTCCACATCCCAAAGAGCAGCTTGAAATAATTGCACAAGTTCCTTGCATTTAAATGTTACAAAGCTTTATATTTGTGCTTGAAGTTACAGGGAGAACCTCATTCCTGTGCCTAGTGCCAGCACAGAACTACTTGCTATGAACTCTCACACTGGAGATGAGACATTGTGCTTTTGTTGGCTGTTATTCACAGAGGATAAAAATCAGTCTACCAGGTCTGACAGATTTTGTGGCTAAGAAGTGCATGCATAGCTAATAAATAGAAAAATAAAAGTTATTATACTTTTTTCAAACTATGTAGTGTCCATAAAACAGTAGTAGCACAACTCTCAGCTCTACATTTGTTTTCATCCAATCTAGATTTGCTGAACTTTTTTTTTCATTTAAAAAAAATGCATGTATAACCTGTAGGATTTGAAAAACTAGATACCAGTTTTGTTGGCATTTTGTTTTGAAAAACTGTGGTCCCAAATTAGTCCTTTTGCATTTTTAACAGCTGCAGGTGGACATCTCCATTACAGAACAGTAGCTTTTCGCAAGCATCAAATGCCCTTTGAATTTGTAAATGGTACAAAGGTTTTGCAGAGGCTTTTGAAATGGCAGTGATCTTTCTCTAAAGGTACAGAACAATGTGGTCTGTATCCAAGGGAGAAATTAAATGCTTTGGAAAAAAAGCCCACAAAATATCTAAAAAACTGCTTATGCCAATATACCATGAAAAACCTGAAAGCCAAAGCTGCACGGCATGTTTTGACAGGATCATTGACTCACTAAAGCCCATGTTTCTTTGGAAAGCAGGCACGGCCCATCAGAAGGTCAGCAAGCCACAGTCCTTACTCTGTTTTGGAGATTTCTCCCCAGCCCCAAAGACACTGAACATTCACGAAGCCCAGTGATTTCAGTGGGCTCGGGCTTTATGAAAAAAGCATCAGCAGGGACAAGTGGATCCCAGGTCCTGGGACAAACAAGCAACATCAAAGGATAAGCCGATATCTTGTTTTAAAAACATGTCCTTGCAGTGAAGTCTATGTCTGCTTTGGTACAATTAAATTCGGATCCTACTTAGTCTATCAGGCTTTGGTCACAGCTCTTTCCTTTAAGGGCACATGCTGAGATTTTTCAAAGACAGATGCCCAGCTCCCCTTCATCCAGTAAACACGTACAGCAAGAAAAACACCAGCGTTATGTTTGCTAGCTTTTTCTTCTTTCCTTTAAGCAGCTTTCACTGAATATCTGACCGACTGGAGTAACTGTTGCTACTACTCCTAAGGCTAATTTCTAGCTTATTCCTCAAATCAGGTTTTAGCACAGGTAGGCCCCCATTTCTCAACAGGGACAAATCTGTATCTGCTCTCACATCCCAGGTATCAGGACACTGAATCACAGACTAAGAGGCCTACCAGACAGCATCTGTGCAGTAAACTTGGTATTTGGGTACAGTAGCACAGGGGACAACAACTATGGTGCAGTTGCACTGATTGTTGGATTTTGTTTGTTTTCCTCTGGCAGAAAATGCATTTTGAGAAGATCTTGTTCTTCTTTAGGCCCCTCTGAGAGTGTGTGTCCTTCTTCACAAAGGCGTTATCAGAATTTTAGGACTCTCCTTTGAATTCCTAATGTCAGTGGTTTGTTGGCCATTTCTGAAACTGAAAATAAGTAGAAGATTTAGAAGCTAGAGAACATTCTACAGGGTGTTATCAGACACTTCCTCCTCCTCATTAGCACTGCTAAAAACCACGTTACACCACTAATATAAATATTAGGAAAACCCCAAGTGCTCTGCCAAGTCTGCCTTTCCAGAATGCAGAAGCAGTGCAGCAAACAACACTTGGAACTCGAACATAATTCAGTGATTGTAATTCAGTTACTTCAGTCTGTTTATACAAGAAACTCGTAAAGGTAATCTGGTTTGACTCTAGGATTTCTAGCTATAGGTGGTTAACCACAAAGCTGAAAAGCTTTAAGTCAAACATATGAGACATCCCTAATTGTGATAAAGAGCAGCATATGCTACTCGAGCATTCTTGCCCCAGAATTGTTCGAACTCTGGAAGCATAATGACAGCTTCTTATACGACTAGGGATTTTTTTCAAGCTATTATTGCTTATAAGGGCAGATTCTGTTCCAGAACAAGTTCTCACTAAGCTGGATGAGAGCTGTGAAGCTGCACTTGGGCTAATTCAGTTTTTCTCTGCTACTCCCAAGAATTTTCTTCCCATTATGGTAACTGGCAAACACTGGCCATCTCCACTGCTCCCGCACTATAATGTCATCCTACTAAACAGATAGTTTAAATGAAGAGTTAAGGAGAGCGAATGATATAAAAGGATGGGAAGTATTGGGAGATACGAAGTTACAGCCTCAAGGTGATGCAAAGGCCATCCTAGATCTGCAAGTCCCTGCTTTCAAGCAATCAGCTCTCAGATTCAGAGATTCTGGAGAAACTGCATAATGTCAATGGCTGTCCAATTAACAACCCAATAAAAATAATCTAAAGGGCACTTTGAAAGCTTTGATGGTTTGCAGTGGATCTGATGAAACATGGTGAAAAGGGTCTACGTAAAAAGAGGTCCTGAATTCATGTGAAGCACGGGACGGATGCAAGCTGCCTTACCATTTCACCTTCAGCATCTGCTCGAAGCTCTCAGGCAGGGGGTTGCCGTAGCTCTCCGGGAGAAACAGGGTAAGGATCCCGATCAGTACAGTCAGGCTTCCCATCAGGATATAGGGTAGGAATCTGTCATAGGCACCTGGCAGAACACAGGACATCACAACAGCATTGATATGTCCACAATCAACAAACTCATGTGTAAAGTGTATACTACAGACATTATGGTAATGCAGAATTAATTTAGAACAATTAGCTTGAATCTTGGCAAATATCAAAGGTGAATCCAAAACTGAATTACATCTGTTATCTGCTAGTAAACAAAGGGGTTTTTCAATTTTAAAACTACAACATATGCTCTGGTATAGTCACCACCTACCATCAGTTTCATGCCATCCCCTGTGTTTGTATAACAGTTAATAGGTTTCCTGTACATTTTCACAGTATCACAGTATCACAGTATGTTTGGGATTGGAAGGGACCTCAAAAGATCATCTAGTCCAATCCCCCTGCTGGAGCAATGGGGGTAGCCAACATCTTTGTGATGTAACAGCTCTGCTGGGGTCACTTCTGGAGTTCTCAGTACTACACTGCCATCTGGAACCAAATCCTCAGGTAAATAATTCAATACGAGGGAATAAAAGCACTCATAAGCAACGAAGCACTCATCAGCTGCCTGGGATTGTGCATCCTACTGGTCTTGTACAAAAGAAGAGAAGAGACTGATGGCAGCTGAACAGGTCAGCTTCAGACTAATTGGCCATTAATGGGGGAATCCTAAAATACCTTCTTTATTGCAAGGGGCGGAAGCACCGGGCCTCCTGTGACGGACAAGAGGCTCTGACCTTGGTCTACTCGGAATTCTATTTTGGACTAGAAGGCAGCAGCCCCTGCCGGTAGCCTGAAGCCATTGCACAAGTGTTTGGGCAGGATGCAAGATCTGCGAGTCACATTAGCACAGCAATTAAAACGTCTTTCGGTAAAGGCAATAGCTAGGAGTTAAAGTATCTAAGGGAGAGAAAGTCCTAAACTGGACCTGACAGCTTTATTTTTTAGTTGGGATAGAACAGTATGCTTTATAGCATATGAAATAAACGAGGATTACAGTGAAGGCCCCTGGGTATTTCACATAGAGCCAAAGTTTGTGATTTGATCTCTTCTGTGTGCACAAGTAGGACGAACTGCAAGGTCCTAATTTAGCTGTAGCAAATAGCAGCAGCTGACAAGTTTCTCCTAAAACCTCCTAAAGTTTAGGAAACTATTCTGATGACCGGAACAAGATTTTTTGAAGGCTGAGCCTATGGAAACCTGGGAGGAAAAAAGGAAAGAAAGAAACAAAACGAAACAAAACCAACCAAACAAAAAAACCCAGCCAAACAAAAAACCAAAACACTAAAAACTTTATCCTTTCTACATCTCTCTGTTACTGGTACTTGTGCTGCAATGGAGACTAAGAAGCATCACAGTCCCGCTGTCCCTTTTACTTTACATTTGTGCTGAACAAGTATGAAATAAAGATAATGTATTTTCATTATTGTTGGTACAGTGCATTATAGCCACACTGGAATGTAGAGGTGAGACAGCACAGGTGAGCTGCAGATAGTCTCTCCCCTTTCCTGGCACAGTGAACAGGCACTAACCCCTCAGCAGCACACCAGCAGCGTTCTGCCAGAGCTGGCAAAGTCACGCTCAGTTCGTATTAAAGGTTTCAGCAAGAAGCAAAACTCTTCAGGCACAGGGCACAGCTGCATTGGGTCCAGTGGTGGTAGAAGGAAACAAACAATGTGTGAGCGAAAGAAACAGGTTATTGAGCACCCTGTATTGAGCAGCCAGCCAATATTCACAGATATTTCCATCCTTAATCCCCTTATCTCTCTTACCCTTTCCTATCTGCAACAAGAGGATCCTATTAAAAAACAAACAAACAACAGTTAATATTTGTGCAGCATTCAGAATGTGATGGTAATGATTATCAAAATAAAAAAAAGCCTCTGAGGAAATCAGTAACTCTGCTTAGAGACCAAGGTATGAACTATAATCAAAACCAAAATGAGTGCTGAGGTGCCTGGGTTAGTAATGGAATAAAGAAATCACTTAATGAAGGTCACAATTAAACAGCCTCTTGTGCTTCTTAGTCTGCATATTTCCCATCGATTGCTCTGGAAAGCACAGATTTGGGGGATGTTTGGATTCCCTCCTGGTTTACCTGCTCCCGACATACCCATCTCGGGACATGCAGGAAGAGCATAAGGCAATGAACCTACCACTACATTTCCTTTACTTGCAAGATCATTTCTTGTCGCACTCTCTTGGGAAACTATCTGGTGTCCCAGGGGTAACATCCATTGTCAAAATGTGACCAGTTCTAAACCCAGTCACTCTTTTTGCACAGTTTATAAACACCATAAGTGCCTTGGACCAGCTCAGACCCATTCCAGCCTCAATAAAGGAAAAAAGGTGCCTGATTCTCTGCAAGACCCAAGGAGCTCCACTTAATTCCTGCAGTGTACGGCTGTGAACTCAGACGCAAGGTGAGAGATGGGACTTATAAGACAAAACTGAAGGGACTTAAAGCTGAGCCTGTGCTCTAGAAGCTCCAATAACTTCTCTGAGCAGTTGTGCAGCAAAAGGCAAGAAATGCCAGGTGTCTCACCCAGGTAAACAAAGTAAGGAGCAAGGATGCTGCCCAGCCTGGAAGCCATGGAAGTAGCTCCAACTGCCATATTTCGCACTAGCGTTGGGTATAGCTCCACGTTGTAGACATAAAGCATTGAAAAGGCAGCTGTTATGCCAAATTTTCCAAGCATCACCAGAGCAATAGACAGGACATTAAAATCTGCAGGAGAAAAAATAAAATCAAGGTGAATAACTTTTTTAAATTATACAATGTACTAGCCCGAACTTCAGATGACTTGGTTCCACACTTCCCGCTGAGCCTAATGTAGATGCTCAGGTTATTTTGTACTTTTCAGATTTTGGGTTTTCCCCAGTAAAACAGCATTATTGAAATGGAACAAAATCCTGGATTACACAGCAACAAAGCACAATCTTAAATCCATATCTTTTTCGCAAAAACCTGTGGAGATTTACCCACAGTGAAATCTGGAAGACTTACAGGTTCTTTTAGCCTCGACACACAACCAGATAAATCACAGTACACTCTTGGCTCTCATTTTACAAGCTGGTTCCCCTGGACTATAAAAAGCTTAGTAATTTGACACAATAAATGATGTCTGTCCGTGACTCGGCATCTACACTTAAAAAAGAAATCACAGCTGCAAGTGATCAGCATAAACTTAACCTCAAATTCTAAATTTGATCATGGCTTCCAGTAATTTTACAGAACTATCAGATAGCACCATGCAATATTTCTAACATTTTATACAATTAAGTCACAAATTGAACGTTGTACCTGCAGGCACGAGCTGAATGAAGAGGACAACACCTCCCCCTAAAACCAAGGTGCCAGATAAGGAGTAGCGCCGCGGGAGGGAGCGGAGGAGGAGCCAGGCGATGACATAGGCTGGAACCTCAATAACAGCCGCCAAGAAGCAGTTGATGTAGGCATTGCCATGCCAGTTTGGAGTGCTGAGGGACAGGCCAAAGTAACCAACTGATGTGAAAAACCTGAGAAAAGCAATAAAACCAAATGATTCCAGAAACACCAGGCTCTGAATGCTTCCAGTGTTGCTTCAGATGTCGTTACAAAAACAGGATGTGGCAACGCACTGCCACAGACATTGTGGCTTAAAAAAAACCAATCTCAGTGGAAACCCCACCTTTCTAATTCTGTCATCCCTTCCAGTGATCATATCCACAGCAGCTTGAAGAGACCTCTGATTCCTCTGCCCTTCCTGCATACGCTACACCAAGTAAAAGGCTTTGTGGAGGTTGTTCACAAAGGCTTTTCACTGCAATGGACTCATTGACACAATGTAATAGCTCCTGAAAACTTCCCATGCCAACTATGTTCCTTCTTGTAGCAAACTCCAGCAACAGGATCTCCTCCCACCCTCAGCAGTTCTGTTACATCTAATGTAATCTTCACAAGAGAGCTGGATGTTTGGGTTTCAAATCTCAAAACTGTATTACTATGGCATGCCAAGTGTGCCAGTTCCTTTCTGATGGGGGAAATAGGTACAGGAAAGTGTGCTGGTTTGTCTGAATGGTATTATTGGGTCCTCATTCCTCGTGGCTGCAAGACGGGCACAGAGAAACAGAACAAAATCGCTGGCCATGAGTCTAGTTCTTGCTATGCTACTGAGTTGCTGCCTCCGCTTCAAGAACATTTCAAATAAAGATTATAGACATGGGAGCTTCCTTTAAAATGAAAAAAAAAAGGCAACAGAATTTAAAATACACAAGCTGTTATGTATAGTTTCCTATTTTACATCTGAGTCAAGGCTACTGTCTCCATACTCTTGTGTGTTAATGCATCGAGGGTGCAAGGACACTGAGAGCCATTTACCCACCATGGACCATGAACAGACAAGCTCCGAGCCTGAGACTTTTTATCTAAACCTGTGGTATGTGCCCTCAAATTAGAAATTGTTCTATTGTCTGGATACTTTAGGAATACACATTTCCTTACCACAAAAGTATTGACATAATAGTAATAGTTGCAATGTTTCGGTTTCGAAATAGGTCCAGAAGGATAGCCTTCTGCTGCTGCTGAGGCTTCGAATCCTGCATCTGAAGGAAAAAGGAAAACAAAACCAAAAAAATTCCCACACACCTAAGAGCAAAACAACCTCTGCACACCCACAAGCTGGGCAGTTATGAAGTTACGACTCTATCAAGGGATAACTGGCCAGCCCATGACCACTTCTGCAGCCCGGAGGTAGAGCTCGTCTCTGCACCCAGCTGTACTCCACAGTAGTTTCCATTTTTTGGTTAAAAATAAGGTGGCACTGAGACACAACACCATGCCGACTGATTACAAAGAAGTATTGGCTGACAAGAAAAAATCATTAACACATCCTTAATGATCTAACACATCCTTAATGATCTAACACAGTGTACTTCCACGAGTAACCTCATTGCTAAAGGCATTTTTCTGTGCACTGTCCACTCAACTCTCTTCTGTTCAACCTTCGCAAACAGTGTGAAATAAATGCTGCCTGGTGGTTGGCACCCTGCTGGAGACAGGGACAGGTGCCAGGGTTTATGTGGAAGCCAGGAAGCATCATGGGAGTAGCCACCACCTCAGATCAGAGACCGAGGGTCCAGTCTGAGGCTCGAAGCTGGGACATGGGTGGCATGAGGGTGGCACGAGGGTGCCCTTCTGCCAGCCTGGTGAGCCCTGGCTGGGCCGAAGCTGCTGTTCATGCCCAGGCTTTCCCCCAAGCCCAAAGAATGAACCACCCTGTCAATCCCTGTGGGGCTGCCCAGGAGATTTCCCATCCTAGGAAGAGAGGATGGTTTCTGAGGAATCTCTGTCTAGCATTCCAAGGAATATCTTCCTACTTCAGTCAAGAACTTAAAGTGCAAACATCATCCTCAGGCTTTTGTGGACAGATGCTTTCGCACACAAGATTCCTGTGAAGTAAAGGACAGCTGAGCTGCTGCTTGATCTCAAAAATACGCAGGATTGATGAAAACTCATGGTGGAGCCTGAAAAAGTCACATCCAGTATGAAAGGTGACTGAACACTTGCTGTGAAGCAAAGGAAATGCTTTTCTATGGTTTCTGTAGGATGAGCTTCTCACAGCTGGAACATGTACTTGAATTTACACTGTAACAGACACTTGGAAAAGAGGTCTTCAGCAGCTCAGCCAAAATGTAAGCATGATGCTCAAGAGCTGGATCCTGCCACAGGAGGTGCAGCACGCAACAGCTCTCTCCTGCGGACACTGCAGAAGACCACACGGTGCTTTGTTTTCTGCTCTACCAGGAGACATAAACTGCAGGTGCCAATATAATGAAGCAAAGCAAGATCTGACATACAGACACGTGGTTATTGCAGGAAGCGTCGCTGGTTTCTTTGCATAAGAAAAATGTCCGTGAGTCTCCAGCAGGAGCTCTGGAGAGGGAAAAGCCACGCGACGGGGTGAGGAGCACAAGGACCAGCTGTGCTGCTCCCAGCTTGCTGTGGTGCTAGGTTTGTTCTAGGCATTCTGCTTTTAACCAATAAATATGATATGCAAGAAAAAACCAACCAGGCCTGAAGAAAAGATTAATGTTCTTCACTGCCTTTGCTATCATCACACTTTTCAAGTGCCCATGTAGCACTCGGGTGATTTCGCTGGTTTGTGCACCCACAGGGGTCCCTCCACGCAGCCCCTGCACGTGTGGGTGACAATTGAGGGTCCCCAGCACAGCCCACTGCCAAGGGCTGATGTTAAACTGCAAACTGCTAAAACCACACCAATCTGAAATGGGGACAAACGTGTCTTCCTCTGGTCTTCTCAGGGCACAAAGGATGAAGCAATCTGGGTCACCCTTGCTCTGAAAACCACAACAACCACCACTGAGGAAGAGAATTCTACTGTAAAAAAAAAAAAAAAAACAAACAAATAAAAAACCCCTCTGGCTTCTCATTTTGAACTTGCTAACCCAGCACTTACCTCACACCACCAGTCACTGCCAGCCTCTAAGAGCTGCTGGTCCAAAACATTTCTCTGCTGGCATTTCCCAACAAGTCAATGGGCCAAAGGGGAAACTGCCACCGAGGTAAAACACCAGAACATATGAAACATACCTCTGCGGTGTCAAAAAGCACGGCTGGGGCTGGAACACCATTTAATTTTGCGGCCTTTCGGATAATAACTTCTGCCTCCTTATACCTTCCCTGGGAGATCAGCCACCGTGGGGATTCAGGAATGATCCTGCAATCAGTTTCAGAATAAATGACTCAATGTTTTCACAAAAGTAAGAAGTTATTAAAAACACATGTATCGTTTTTATGAGTTACGCTCTCATCTCACAGATTGCTTGCAGCAGAAGACAGTCAGCACAAAAGCATGTGGGCAATGTAATGAGTGGATTTGTCCCACTGGGATCAGTGGGAGAATTCAAATATATGAGATGTGTTTATTCTCATGCTGAAGTAGGTACACAACTGGGCCCTTGTCCTGGGTGGTTGTTTTTCAAGGAATAGAATCATAAAATAATTTTGGTTGGAAAAGACCCTCAAGATCATTGAGTCCAACCATTAACCCAACACTGTCACTAGCCCATGTCCCTCAGAACCTCATCTCCGTGTCTGTTTAACCCCTCCAGTGATGGGCAGCCTGATCCAATGCCTGACAACCCTTTCTGGGAATAAGTTTGTCCTAATATCTAATCTAAACCTCCCCTGGTGAAACTTGAGGCTGTTTCCTCTCATCTTATTAAAAAATAAAAGAAAGAAGCAAAGTTAGAATGAATCACTCCCTAGTACTATAGGGGTAAATCTCAAGGTGGTTAACAGTGGCCAGAGTTAGGATTCAAATACAGAATTCCCAAGCTGCTCTGCAAAGCTGATGAAAAAGTGGCTTCAAGCACCCGGCCAGCACCAGTGAGGCTCCGCAGGTAGTTAACTAGACTTGACACGCCAAACAAAAAATCCCCCCAACTCCCACCTCAAGGTAAAGCCTCCTCACATGGCAAACAGGGAGAAAAACTAAATAAAAAAGAGGAGAAATGAGGAAATGAGACACCCCAACACCTTGTCATTACCCAGCACCTGGTAGGGAGGGGACATGGGGAGCGTGGCCTTGTGGCGTGGGGACACTCACCACCAGAGCGGGATGCAGAACAGCCCCGGGACAGTGAGCGCCAGCAGCAGCATCTGCCAGTCTCTGATGAAGTAAGCAAACAGCGGCAGCAACATGTAGCCAATTGCAAAAAATATGCAAACTCCTAATGTAGAGAATATAATACGAACTGATTTGCCAAGAATTTCTGTTCCTGTTTAAAACAAGGGAGGTTGGATTAGCATTTTAACTCTTTCTATTCAATCATGACTAAATACTTTACTGCATTCACAAAAAAATAAGCTAAACAATCTTAGCAAAGAGTGGTTTCTCTTATAATACTTAAAGGAACACTGTCAAGGAGTAATGGTCCAAGAGATTATGATTATCACAGTGTTATTAATCTGGTGGGAGGTTCCTCCAGATGCCTGTTGTGCATTTCCCCTGGAGCTGCCATTGGAGCACCCATGAGACCAGCACCAACAGTCTGGCAGAGTCTGATACAAAACCATTTTCAATACCAAACTTACCCTGTTTCCCCAAAAATAAGACCTACCCCAAAAATCAGCCCTAGTTACAGTTCATAAAAAAGTCAATTTAAATAGTGTCCAGGCATACATGTAAAAAAGTAAAAGGTTTTGGAGCAAAAGTTAATATAAGAACCTGTCTTATTTTCAGGGAAACCGGGTAGTTACCAATCAGTATTTGCTCACAGATCTAGCAGAGGATTTAGAGACCTGATGTTCAGTGAGTTCTTCTCTATTGTGAAGGTTGGCGAAATAAAAGTGAAACAGCTGACAGTGGAGTTTACATGTTTCACATCTGCCAGGAGTTTACATGAGTTTTGAAAAGAAAATGAAGGCCACCATGTGGAACCACACAGCAAAACGTGAACCCTCTGTGGTGTGCCCCAAGGACGTGGAGGTGAAGGGATCCCAGTGCTGTTGATGGAGCATCAGAGGCAGACCCAAAAGCATGAAGCTGCTGTGGTACCTTAGGGACAAGACTGAGACCACTGGCCAGCTACTGTGTGCTTGCAAACAGGCTGAGCTTGGAGTGAAAGAGTTTATGTCACATTTTTTGTCCTTTGTGTCAGCCCAGGAATGTGCACCCACACAGCTAAACCAGCTCAGCTGATGGGCAGGAACTTGAATGCGTGTTAAAAGCCTAAACGCTGCTTGGCACCGCAGAACTTCTCCACAGCAGTGAGTCCTGTTCCTTCCAGCTGCATGAAACAGCTCATCACATCCTCTCCTCATGGGAAGGACTGAGCAGAGAGGATTTCAGTTATCTCCATTAGCCTCATTTCCAAACTACTAAGCTCCACAACTACGTACACTAATTCAAACTATTGGGTGAACTGAAAGAGCTGTGAGGAACTGAAGGAGCTTCACTCCTCCCTGGTCCCATTCCCTGCCTGGAAAATCTGCTTTTGTCCTTTCCAGCGGTTTGTGGGATGGCAGGGAAGAGCTGTCAGGGACAGAGTGGTCACTGCAGCACTATACGGACTCACCCAGTACAGAAATTATCAGGGATCATCAGGAACCTTCAGATGAAGGAGCAACTTCTGTTTGCTTTGATTAATGCATTGTCTGAGACAGATACGGGCAGGCACGGGGAATGACCGGCAGACTCTCAGGAGCCTACCTAACACACTTGGCTGATTCACAACCTGCTCCCCCACTTGACCCGTCTGGGATTTAAGGTGCAGGTCATCTCTGAGCGCTTCTGGGGCTGGCAGACTGACACAAGTGCTTCGGGATGAAAGGATGTGCCGCACACCAAGGCAGCATGCCGACCTGCATCCTGCACTGCCTGTGTTCCTGGGCCAGCTGTGGAGCTACGTCTCTGCCCGATCAGATCCCACACCCCCTTTAGAGAGACTCGTACAACACTAATTTCACCTGCCTACAAGAGGATTTTCAGTCGAGCCCCGCACCTCCCAGCCTTCCTAGGGCTGGTGTTTGCTCCAGATTCATCAGCTCCACACAAGAGTTAACTCCCAGGATGGAGGGAGCAGTGGCGATGGCAATGGCAAGGGATCTCCCCCGTGACAGTCTGACCTATTTAATCCTCGCAGTGGTGACTCACGGCTGCCTGGGGACACAACGCCATATCCCTTCCATAACACTGATTTCGTATCATGCTCTTCTGCTCTATTTTTTCCCCATTAAAGCCTCATGGGGTTGGAAAGAGCAGCATTAACTATTAGTATATGGTTTTAATTTAGACTAGCTCACATTCCAATCTACAAGTTTTAAATTTGACACCATTGGTTTAAAAGCTGACAGAGAAGTATACACCCCTATCTTAAAGACAGCTCTTGCAAATCCCGGTTTCTCCCTGAGGCTGCATCTGTCACCCCAGTAATTCACCAGCGCAGTTGCCTTTCCTGAAAACCCTGAGACGCTGGGGGTCCCCCCTTCCCCACAGGGTCCCTGGGCAGTGACTGTGGCCATGCAGCGTCCCCACAGCCACTGGCTCTTTCTTTCTATGCTCCCCATAGAAAACAAAACAAACCTTGCCCTCTAAAATCAGGGACTTCATCACTAGCCTCAGCACCAAGACCAGTGACTTCATGGCTAATGGGGTCTCTAACACCCACCTGGCTCCTCTGCTCCCATCTTCCCACTGTGCCTGGAAATGCTGGTTTGCTCCAGGGGTTTGCAGCCAGGTATGTACCAACCACTCTGCAAAGGCACAGAGAGGCAGGGAGGAACCCAAATGCCTTCTCTATCTCAGATCTGCTTTTTCTGCTAACAAACTCCAAATGCTTCCTGGAACATCTTCTCCAAAAAGGAGGGAAATTGATGCGTATTTAGAGGTTTCTTGCTCTCATCTTTTTCTCTAACCTGTAGGAAGTATAGGCTTGACGTATCCAAGAGCAAAAGAAAGAAATCATACTAGCCTAAATGAGGAATTGTACCAGTGAGGATCTGCTGCTAACTAAATGATGCAGGTTCAGAGGAAAAAACAAACAAGCAGAAACAAACAAAACCCAATCCAACCCAAAACCAAAAAACCAAACAGTACATTCATTGAGCATTTAATCTAATGCAGACATACCCAGTATGAAAGCCACCACGTAGTTAGAGATCTGTCCCATCCCCACTATGAGAAAGAGCACTGTGAACATCTCCCAGCTGGTAGAGAAGATCTGCAGGAAGCTGAAGCCAGTCTGCACCGCCATCGTCAAAAAAAGGATGTTCTTCCTGCCAAACCTTTCAAAAAAGGTAAAGGAGATCATCATTGAAACAGTATTTATTTATGGAGCAGGGCTATATAGAAGAGCATGAGGGAATACAAATATTGAAGCTCAAGAGATACAGCTCAGAACAAAATGAAGTTTCATTAATTTTAAAGAATTTTGTTTCTCATTTTCATGTGCACTAAAAAAAAAAAAAAAATTACAATTTCCAAGATGCAGAAAATAAACCAAGAAGAAAAATGAAGAGTAGAAACTTCAGAGAGCCACTAGAAAGCAACTAGAGAGACTAGAAAACAGCATAGAAGAGACACCTGAAGATTGCAAGCCACACAGCCAAAAGTTAAGAAATTACGACTTTTAGTCTACTGGCATCTATACATTGCAACACCGTTATGCTTTGAATCTGCTGAATAGCTCTATCAGCTAGTGTCAGTCTCTCTGAGCTGCCCTGCATATTGCACCCTTTCTCTCACCCACTTGTCTGCATGAGAAGTCTGTAGCATTTTCTCATGGAAATGTTAAGAGCGAGCACACGCAGGGGTTTGCACCAGCAAGATTTAGTTATTATCTCATCTCCTTTTCAAACAGTAACACTGACTGACTTCTGCACCCAGGGCAGGAGTTGGGAGATTAAATTCAGATCACATGGAATTTAATGCTGGAGGCTTTAGGATTAAGGCTCCCATTGAGTTTTGAAACCCCTCTGCTAAACCCAGCACTGCTGCCCTTATGAATTCCTCACTAACCGGGAGCAGTCAAAACAGTATCAGAGACCCCACCATGACAATATGGAAACAAGGTTAATGCTCTTTGAAGCAGAGACTTGCAGAAAGAACATATATACTGCATTCAACACTTGCAAGGCCAAAACTTCAATAGTGCTGAGATAATTATCAAATGCCTGTAATGATTTTTTTTACTATTTCACATCTACTTAGAGGCTATGATGATTGCTATCCATTTACAGGTTATCTTTTTTTTTTCTTCCTCTTGGATATGCTTATTTTATTGCCAGCAAACCAACTCTTCAAGGCAGAGCTTCCATTCAAAGGACATTTCTATCCTGCAGCTCCATGAATGGATTGACAGTGACAAAAAACATTTCTTGAACTACTAAAAAGGTCAGATACAGAAATGAGTGTGGTCACAAAGTGAAAACCATGACATCAATCTGCAAAGCAGCCACACTGGCTCCTTGCAGAGACTGGCTCTTGATCTCCTGAAGCACCCAAAAGGCAGTAATCCTGCACCTGGAGTAGACTGAGGGTGGGATTTTCTAAGAAATCAGGCCAGTTACCTAATTTTAATTAAAACTCAGAGGACTGGACTTTTAACTCCCTTACAAACACAGCAGCCATGGCAGCAGCTCAGCCCAGCTCTGCCCACGAGCAGACCGGGAGCAGCAGCGTTACCTGTCCGAGAGCTGCCCCGAGATGAAGGAGCCGATGAGGACCCCCACGAAGAACAGGGACGTGGTCAGCGGCGCTTTCCAATCGTTCTCGCACACCAGGTTCCACTGCAAGAGAAAGGTCCATGCTCAGACACAGCCACATCGAGCCTCACCCAGGGGGTTATTGGCTGGAGACACACACATTTCCACAGCATTTAATTTAGTTTCCCCACACCTGCATTTCCACCCATCACTGGCACCAGCGCTGTTTTCACAGCATAGGTCGCTACCAGCATGTCCTGATTAAAGCACAACAAAAAGGGAAAGTCGTTGCTTCAAGTCCCATCAGGCTGAAACACCAGCAGCCATCTGATGGGACCCCATCACCTCGGAAGTGGGTGAGCAGCCAGCAATGCCAGCCCCATGGGCAGTTGGTATGTGCAGCCTCATTTCCAGCACAAGCTCCATCCCACATACCCATCAGGCCCTCCCGACACCCAGGACCTGCCTCCCCATGGCCTGAGATGCTTCTCACCAGAAAAACAGAGTGATGGTGATGGGCAGAAGACGGCCCCATCCCTGCCTAGCGATGGTTTCCAGTTTACCTGACCCCTGCCATCACAAAAACTGTTGTTTCTCCAATTTCTGGGTTCAACAAGAAATACACAACAAGATACACAGAATAAAATCTCTTTTCCCATGCTGATACATTCACAAAAGCCTTTCTATCATCACAAGCTGTATGGCTGACTCACTGCCCATCGCTCAGCCTCGCGACCAGACGCAGCTCGAGCTGGAGGCTTAGGACAGGAGCCAGTGTGGAAACTTCCACCAAAAGCTGCTCATAACCCCAGACAGGGTTTAAAAAAACAAAACCAGCATCGTGAGCCTCTGTCCACTGAAGTTACAGCTGAATGTGTTTCTGCTGCGGCTTACTCCTGTCCCAGTGACTAACCTCTCAGTCAAGACATGCCTGCCAGGAGCGGCTATGGATTGACTTCAAAACCGTCTGTCTCAGATTAGATAATTCTACCACAACGGTAAGAGAATTAGCTCACAGATCAAAGTATAGCATAATTTTCATAATTAGCTGTGCTATCAGAGAGCAGCGACATTGCCCTGGCCGTGCCCAGGGAACGAAGAGGCCAAGCCCAGGCAGAGGCAGTGGAGCGGAAAACTCTGTTCTGGGCTGCCCAGGCTCCTCCACTCAGCTGCCGGCAACTAAAAGGAGCAACTTTTGCATTACAAAGAGACACCAGTGCCACCTGACAGCACCGAGAGTCCTGACAAAACCAAAGCAAACAGCCGATGGGTGGTCGGCTGGGCTTCACTTCTGCTGCAGAAGAACAAGCAGAAATAAACCCCAAAGCAGGGGGGATGTGTCGTGGTTTGATGGATTTTGCTCTGGACTATAATTCAGGAAAGTGACGCAATCAATGCCTGTGTTCAGGTGGAATGAAGGTATGTTGCCATGGGTACTTTTGTGCCTCTGCCCAGCTTGCAAAGTAGCACCAGCTATGGACAAAAAGAGATGAATTGAGCCTTAAAATGCAGCCCGTGCCTCTTTGAGAAACACACCGAGTCTTTAAGATGGGAACATGGAGATTTGAAGACTGAAACGTGCCTCCAATACTTAAATTTGATAAATAATTAAAAAAAAAAACCTACGGTGGCCATTTCTGTAAGAGATTTTCTGGTCCCTGCTGGGAAGGGAGAGGTGGTGAGGTGTGGGCTGGCACCTGCACTTCTCTTTGCTGTGTTTGGTGTGAGCACGTGGGTCAGTAGGGCTCCCATATGTTCAGGGATGTTAATTGTGAAAAATATATGCAGGGATCTGTTTCACATCAAATACAACTCACATTTCTGTGAAGCAGCTTGGTGGAAATCAAGCCCTATATTTAAAACACAAATGCAGCTTCAGGAAGCACAGCACTAAAAGGAAGAGTTTCAGCAGTTCTGTGCCAGCCGGGCTCACCTGGTCCCTGCCGTACAGAGACATTTCATCACATCCCCTGCAGCTCCCTTTCCCCGCTCTGGGAAAGCCAGTGACTAATGAGGTGGCAGCATTTGCAGCCAGTACAAACTATTATTAATGATCTGGGCACTGAGCATCCTGCTCTGGGGCTGCTGCTGCAGCGCCTGCTCCCAGACCTTCAGACTTCAGTCACTCGAGGTTAAGGGTCGGTGTTGGTTTGGTTGCAGAATAAATCCAGCTAAATAATAACTTGTTCATGACACTGAGTTGCTTCCCGTGTTTCCTTGGTGCCAAATGCCTCCTATGCAGCTGCTCACTCTACGTTTTCTAATGACATATGCACAGATGATAGCAAAAATTCACTATACAGGGTCACATCTTTAAGATGTGTGGGATGTGGTAAACAGCCAGCTGGCTGGAGAGGGGGTGCTGGCTACAGGAACTTGCTGTATTTAACCAGAAAACACAAACACACAAAATCCATCTGACTCCAAGCATACCTGAAGCTGCTGAGTGAAATAAACACAGCACCTGTTTTAAGTCCAATACCACACACAGCACATGGGATCTGGGAGAAGATCTGTACAACCCTACTCTATAGGCAGACCTCATCTCCTCCCAACACACGAGGCTCCCCTCTACAAAGGCTCTCGCTCTGACGGGGGCTCGTGCCCTGGCACTGCACAGTGATGGAGCACCTGTTGACAGGCTAAGATTTCAGTTGTGCTTGAATACATAGGGCTTTAAGGTGTTCTCTGTATGCTGATGCCATGCAAGTAGTACTTGGAAAAAAAACTAAATTAAGTTATTTGAGTTTTTCCTTAGAGCCTGCATCCATTGCAACCAGCACCAAGCACACCATGGAGCTGCAACCCAGCCGCAGCAAAACTACCCACAGCTACGACTTCCAAACCATCTGTGCTGGACTAATTATTCATTAACCAGAAAATAAGTAATTCTGTAATGTCCCTGGCAAAGCATACTGGAAAGCAAAGTTCACATAAGCTTCTAAGCATGTGCTTTGAACACTAGGAATAAGAGCTCCTCAAGAACACTTAAATCACTTTATTGCCATCAAATCCATCCAACTCTTCCCCACAAGCTCCCAGCTACTAGAAGAGCAAGTTCTGCTGGGTGCTGCCAGCAGGAATGTTATGGATGGACAAGGTTTCTGAAAAAGTGAAACTGCTGGAGAAGGTACCCTGATTGCCCAGCGAACAGGGAAAAGGTGCTGGGAGACAGCCTGGCTCAAGGGAATTAACTGTATGCTAATGCATCCCTCCAGAGAGCAAAACTGGTGCATGTGCTTCAACCTTTAATTATGGTCAGAGCTCAGCACTGTTGTCTGGAATTAAAGCAGAAGTAGGTTAAGTTTCAGACAGAAAACCCCAACAAAACAAAAATACTTATGTTAAAATGTAGATTAATTTCAAAGCACAGATGACAGAAAGCAGAAGGGGTGGTGACAGAGTAGCAGAGGAGCAGTCCTGGTGATCCCAAACCAGGACCTTCTAGATCAGCTGAACCCCTCATGCAAGTGCAGGTGGCACTGACCCAGTGCAGCAGCCACCTGCTTAGGTGAGAAATGGTGATTTTGTGTCGGAACAACCGGAGGAGCTGCAGCAGACAGGAACTGCTCTGGAAACAGGGGGAGGTGGCTGGGCCAAGGGGAACCTGCCAAGGTGCCCAGCTGAGCCCTGCAAAGCAAAACGAGACCATGCAGCCCCTCCATAGCTGCAGGATCGCACCTCACCCCACACCGACCCCACGTTTCCACATGCTCATCATTATGCTTATAGCCTCATTCTTACCACCCTGGCCTCTTTATCTGCTTTTTCACCTGTGCTCTGGACACATGCACTTTTCTGACATCATTTCAATTTTAAAGCTAAGCAGATGACCGAGTCTGGGATCCTCTGTTCTCAGAGTTTAACATGTCCCCGCAGACCAAGTGACACCAGTGCTGAGCTGGCATCTCCAAGCCTGTTCATTTCAAGCACCAGTAATAACAGGATTTGATGCAACTGCACGAACCAAATAAAACCTGCAGCGCTTAATCTTGCACCATCAAGTTTTGCTCCTCAGTTGAGTTCTTGAACTGAAGATGTTTTTTGACTGAGCTTTCCTGGTGGCATGTCTTGGCTTGTCTTTCATAATACAGAGAAAAATGTTGGGTACAAAAGTAATCATCTCAAATTTAACTGAACTGCTGCTTTTCAGGGTTTCATCAGAGCCTGTTTGCCTTCGGTTTTAAAATCAAATTTGGTATTTTTTCCAAATGTCCATGACAATTTTAAAACAAAACAAGTATCCTTCTTTTCCATCTGGCTAACAGATGGGAACCTGGCACTTGGGTTTCCATCTCCGAATGTGCTGTTGCCTCTCTGGCGTGTACCAGGCCCCGTGGTAAACCCCGTGCTGTGTCCCATCCAAATCTGGCACAGAGGCTCTTGTTTGGCATCTGCCAACACAAGGTGTTCACTGCTCATTAATAAGGAACAGCATTTCTCCTCCTTTTGCTTCATTTACTGTCTCAGAGCAATTGCTAACTCCAAACCACAGACTGTGAGTTCACAGCGAGCATTGGGGCACTGCCTGTGGCTACTGGGCACCTGCCACGTGGCATGTACCAGCGAGCATTGGGGTACTGCTTGTGGCTACCAGTGAGCACTGGGGCACTGCCTGTGCCTAATAGGCACCTGCCATGTGGCATGTGCCAATTCACAGGTTACGAGCACATCTACATGCACGTGGGCTGCAACCAGGCTGCCGCTCGAGTTCACTCATGGCCTGGAGCAGGATGAGCTTCCCGAGCACCCCTGCCTTGATTTGGTGTTGTAAGGGATCCCCAGTGACTGAGCACAACCACCAGCACAAACAACAAGAGATATGAACACAAAGGCACCGTGGGTGACAACGGGCTTCATTTTGGGCATGCAAGGGGAGGCAGTATCCCCTGCCCATGTCCTGCCCTCCTCCAGCACGGAGCCGTTCCCCACTTGCCCCCCTCCCTGTATGCTTCAGTGCAGCTGAGCCCATGTCTGCACACACCCTGCCTGTATCCCTGGGGCACAAACCCTGCTCCTGTGTCCCTGGGATGCAGACCCACATCCACGTGCCTCTCAGTCAAGACTCTTCCTGGCTGGGGCCCCATGCAACAGTTTTTGTTGGCAGATGTTGCTGCTGAGTCACGGGGACTTGAGCCAAGAGCCACATACCCGCTCCGTGCCATGCACCCTGAGCATGAGCCATCGGTGAGTGAGTGGGGTGTCCCTCGGCTACCTGGGATACACTGCTTGTCTGAACAACCGTGGAGCCCACCAGCTGCCAAACCCAAACACTGGCTGGTGTAAGGATGAGCCTGTTATTCCCTGAACCCTCTCACAAAACACAAACGAGCAGCAGTAACTCTACAGCTTTAGGGCAATCGCGTTTTCCTTCTCTACCAGAGCTCCAAGCTCCCCACCAGTGCAAGCAGAGAGACAGGCAGCATGTCCCTGTTGGAGCACGGCCATAAAACCCAAACAAGTGTTCGCATGACCTGTCACCATCCACGTTCCCATAAGCCACCCAGTACAAATGATGCCATTGTACAGTCTTAAAAAAACCAAAGCCGACAGCTTGGCTGTAGCCTGAGGGAAGGCTCTGTCAGGAACCTGCCACAGCACGCCAGGCACGCCGCAGACCGCAGGCACCAACCACAGCACCTGCCTCACACCAACGCTGATGGCTACCAAAGCCACCAGCACAGCTGGCAGCATTGGCACAGGGTGCTGACACCAGTAAGGGCCCACCGCTGCTCTAGACCCATCTGGGCTGCTTCTGTGTTTACCAGAAAGCATCCATGTCCCCATTCAAAGTGACACTGGGAACAAGTGTCAGATTCCATTAGACGGAAAGTTTACTGGGACAGTCAAGTGTGTCGACAGAAGGAAACGATCAGGCTTCTATTTTCAGCCTTTCCTCCCCCTCCACACAAACCCCCTCTCCAAACAAAACAAGCTGAAGTTTCAATGGAAAACACCACCGAGATAAGGAGGACTGGGGGCTCCTCCGGGGGCTGTTCACCCCACATGCCCCTTCCTCTCCCCACAGCATCCGACCCTTTCTCACAGGCACTTGACCCGCTGTTTGTTGCTCCCTGTTCATGCCCGACCCCCCAAAGCCCTGGCAAAGCCCGGCCGGTCACAGCCTCTCCCGGGGCATCGGGGCTCCGCGGCCGCGCACCTCGGTGACGATGGTGGAGTGATAGACGTCGCGGTTGTATTCCCAGCCGTCCAGGCACGGCTCCTGCTCCAGCGACCCCAGCTCCACATCGGATCCCGGCAGCAGCCCCAGCATCGAGAAGTTGGCGAGCGCGGCCAGGTTGTAGCGGCGGCAGCGGCTCGGAGCCGCCTGGCCGTCCCGCAGCTCCAGCGGGATGCTGGCGTTCAGCCACTCGCCGCTCAGGTTGGCCCCGCGGGGCACTGCGCACCGGTGCTCGGGGGTGCCGGCCAGGAAGACGACCGACATCCCGTTGAAGCCGTTAGGAACGATGCTGGCGCTGAGGAGGAAGAAAACGAGCCGTTGGAAGACACCCCACTCGCCCAGGAAGGCGGTGGCCGCATCGTAGTCGCGCATGGCGCGGCGCGGGTCTTCCGCGGCTCTGCGCGCACCGCGGGTGCCCCGCGCGGCGGCTCCGCCCCGGCCCGGCCCCCCGCGGAGGCGGCGCGTCCCGGCGGGTGCCCGCGGCCCCGCTCCGGGGGGCGGTGAGGAGAGAATGCTGCCGGCCCCTCAGCATCCCCGCGGCCGCAGGCACATGGGCACTCACGTTTGCTCCGCAGTCGGCTCCAGAGCTTTCCAAGGAGGCATTTTCCGGTTTTGCACTGAGAATGTTTAGCATATTTATTTTAAATCGCCGCTCGGGGACTCCTGACTGTCAGTCGAGGCGGTCAGGGCTGCGCCGGTATCGGCGATTCGGCACCCGCGCCCGGGCGCGACCCCGCTGCGCCCACGGCTGGGATGGGCGGGCTGGCTCGGCAGCTGCTGCCGGTAAGAAATCGGCGTCCGGTGGGACTGGGAGCAACGCGACGGTTCCACCGCCCCGAGCCCTCTCCGGCGCCCTGAAACCAGCCCCTTCTGGAACCTGAATTAGGTTTCTCCCTGTAATGCTGCTGCAAGACGGACGAATATCACTGCACAATGCACCCTGCAAGAGCTGGGCAAAACCGAGAGTCACGATGATAGTTAATAGATAAGAAACTAGAACAGCTCTCGATCAAACCATGAGCGGGGGGTGGGGGACTGCCAGGAGAAGTACCCCGTGGTACGCAGGATACTGCTGGAGGCAGCAGCGATATGAGCCCCTCCTTCACACTGACACAGCTTTAGAAATCAAATGTGTTCACGCCCCTGAAAATCTGTGATTATCTGCAGCCCGGTGTTTTTTCCCGGTGGTGTTTATGCAACAGACGAGGTCAGAGCAGACACTACTGAAGGAGCCTGTAGCAGTCTGGCCTCAGGAGAGGAGCTTTTTATATTCCGGTTTGCTATCTGTTAACTATTACTGTTTCACACGTGACTCTTGGCTTTGCCTGGAGCGAGAGATGTAGATAACTGGTAAAGCCATTTCAGAAATCCGAGCAACACTGTCATCATCTGAAATAACTCAAGGGCACTCAGAAACATGATGGCGTTTGAAATATGCACAGCGCTTGGCTTGCCTGAAGGATTGAGCTCCCTGGAGCGGTACAGTAGGGTGCCCGCTCAAAAATGGGACAGCTTGGCTTTGCAGTCCCTGTGCTGGCAGCGTGTGGGGCAGGCTGGGGAAACATCTGTCTGACAGGGATGATGAGAAGGTTACGTGGAAGGTAAAGGCACAGACCTGGAGTGAAGGCTGCAGCAGTGCCCAGGTTGGAGAAGCAGATGGCAGCATTTATCTGGGTCAGGCAGAGATCCGCTGCTCCTCAGGATAAGGGACAGAGAACCAATGTCATGCAGAAAATGGGGAAGGTTTAGATACCTCCCGCCTCAAGAGAGGCTGGAGGTGACATCTCACTGCCAGGCCTCGGCTATTCTGCAGCCAAAGCTGTCCCTGGTGATAAGGATGGGGCGGGGGCAGTGCGGGCAGATCAGGGGCTCGCAGGCAGCAGCAGGCAGCCTGCCCTGCCCTGGAGCTGTGCAAGAACCACAGCAGAGACAGGCAACACATGCCTGCTCCCCCGAGGGAAAGAGGAACTGGGAGTGTATTGTCTTAAGCATTAATGTTAATGCAATCTTAATAATTATTTAGTCAACAGTAATTGCTTACGGAGGAATAATTTGCAGTGTTCGTAAATAACTGTGGTGGTTCTGCAAATTTAATGTAACCAAAGGAAGTGGTAGACGTATATGGCATATGCAGGTTTATCCAGTTTGCAGATGAATCCTTAATGAATTATAAATTTCAAGCATTCAACATTAAAACAGTAAGGGGTTTTCTCTTATGTTGTGAATCTGCATAAATTAGTAGTACCTCAAGTTCCTGCCAGCTCTGCCCCAGCACCACTAATTACTGCATACAATGATTTTAGCCCAGAGCGATGCCACTCTCCTGCCAGCCTTTGCCAGGTGCTCCCCAGGTTGGAAACACCACTTATTATCCAACATCTGGGATGCTTCAGCCCAGGTATGGAGATCATGAATACCACACGGAATTAGCAGCCAGTAGATGGCTCGGGCAGTCACAGAGCAGATTTGCTGTAGTGGAAGGACCAGTCCTAATTCTTCCAAATGACACCTCTGAAAGCTGTAAGTAGATTTCACGGCAACCTGCTAAAATACACTTTCAGTTATTAAATAAAGAGCAGCATGTGGGAAATGAGGATGGAGAGATTCCTGTAAAGTGAAATCAGATGCTGAGGAGCCGGCAGAGCAAAGGAGTCACAAGGGGAAAAAGAGTGAATCTTTGCATAGCTGAGAAATCACCTTTTGTACAAATATTTTGTTCTTGTGCAACAGGATTTTCTAACAGGGCCTAGGCCAGTCAGACAGGGGTAGGTTGGGGAAGTGGCACCAATGAGCTACTGTGGTGCTGGAAGCTGCCCAGTGGCTGTGGAGCTGCCCGGCTCCTGCCATGTGCAGTCCCATCACACTCACCCTGTGACACTGCCAGCAGCATGGCTGTCACCGGAGCTCCTGGTGTGCCCTGGCTCAGGGTGGTTACTGCTCACAGCGACTCCGCTCTCCCTCTTCTGCTTGGGCAAGGTCCCTCTCAAGGGATCCTCTGCCTTGCTGGGACTGGGTCACCCTCCCAGGAGACACCTCGAGAGCTGGGAATTAAGAAAACACGTGAGTTCTGTAATTCTGTGTTGCTTGTGTAGCACTCAGATAATGTGGAAACTTGTTAATTGATGGGGCAAAGCAAAATCCATTTTGTAAGTGTGCTTACTGAGTCCGCAGAGTGTCCTCCAAGGGATTCCATGCATGAGAGGCGAGGTACAGCCGTGCTCTGCCCCAAACCCTGGCCTTACACTCCTGCCTGCCACCCACCCTGGCATGGCTGGGGCTGGTGATCATGTCCATCATGGCCACGTCTCACCGGACAGATGGCATCTGGGAAAAAAATCATCTTTGGCAACTCTGGAAAAGGCTCTTGGCTCGTTCCAGCCCTGCTGCTCTCTCAGCAGTGCAATATGACTGTGTGCACCCACGGAGCAGGACTGAGGACTGGCCAGTGCAATTCTCACTTGAAACCATATTCATTTACAGGACTTGGAGCTTTTAGGGGCAGTTGTAGCCATCGCTTTCCAGTTCCTGGCACTACTGCATGAACTTTTCCCTTCCTAAACAGAGCTGGGCAAACACGCACTCAGCATCATTATTTTTCAGGCAATCATATTTGTGGTAAGAATATTGTAAAAGAGATGGGCTAGGGCACCTGCCTGTATCATATGTGTGAGGATTTGCAATAAAACCCCCCAAAATGTGGCTATACTCAAGTAGAGCTAGCTTTCCCAAGACCATCCACCATCCAATCACCAAGGACTTAAGTAATTTTACCCGTTGTAACGTCACTCTGGTCAGGTAAGAGATATCACTTTGGCCCGGCCTGCTGACACCAGCACACGCTTCCACCGTAGCTCTGCAGCAGGAGCAGATGCACTGAGGAGCAGCACCCACGCCTTGGGGCAGCATCACCCTGTCCTGCATCCATGTCCCCTCAGGCTTTGGGGCAGGACACAGTGATGTGGGTCAGGGCACAGTGATTCAGTACTTAAAAGGAGCCTATAGGAAAGATGGGGAAAGACTTTTTAGAAGGGTGTGTTACAAAAGGACAAGAGGTGATGGTTTTAAACTAAAGGAGCAGAGATTCAAGTTAGACATGAGGAAGAAATGGTTTATACTGAGGGTGGTGAGATACTGGCCCAGGTTGCCCAGAGAGGTGGTAGATGCCCCATCCCTGGAGACATCCCAGGCCAGGCTGGATGGGGCTCTGAGCAACCTGAGCTCGTGAAGATGTCCCTGCTCATGGCAGGGGTGGCACTGGATGAGCTTGGAAGGTCCCTCCCAACCCACACTATTCTGTGATTCTATGAGGGTCAGGGCTCAGTGATGTGGGGCAGGGCAGGCAGGGCTGTGTCAGAGAACAGGAAGGCAAGAGACCTTGCCAGAGAAGAGACAGGATATCTGACAGCACCCAAGAGCTGAGCGGACAGGCTCAAACCCATCGCTGCTACTCACACCCGACTCTCCCAGCCCAGCCTTTGCTAGAGATTTCTCAAAAACCCTCTAGATGGATCTGGTTGTTCCCACCTGGGAACCACCCTACAACGCTGGGAATCTTCAGAGCGCAGGTTCTTCTCCCATCCTACCTTAAAGCGCTGGATATTTCGGTTTCCAGCACTAGATGGTGCAAGAGACAGGCACAGCAGCCGGCTGGGCTGGGCTGGGCTGGGGCTTGGCCTGCCTCATGCCCCTGCACCACAGGCACCATATGTGCCCGTTCTGCCCCTGTGCACCCCCACGAAATTCCTACACATCCTATATAGCCCCATGCACCCCCATTTATTTACTAATACCACTATCTATCCTCTGCATCCCATACATTCTTTTGCACATCATGCACCTGATGTACGCCTGTGCATCCCATGCAACTCACAGATCACAGAATCATAGAACACCAAGTTGGAAGGGACAATGAGGATCATCTGATCCAACCTTCCTTGGCAAAAGCCCAGTCTGGAGAAGCTGGCCCAGTATCCCAATGTTGGGGAATCCACCACTTCTGTGGGGAGATTATTCCAACGATGTTTGGAAATTCTAGTGCACGTTGGGAAACACCCTGGGACATGATACCTGGGGAGCTAGGAATTACCAATCAAAAACAGATTAAACACCTCCTGAGAGGGATGCAGGTACTGCCTGGGGACAGAGGTAGGGTCCAGGTGGCCTCCTGAGGTCCCTTCCAACCAGTTTTTCCAAGCACGGTGCTCAGCATCCCTCAGGTGAGCACCAGCACCACCATCCCATGGTGCCAGCAGCTTGTGTCTGCTCTAAGCCAGTCAGCTCCAGGGGGACAGACATCTGCCACTCACCTCCCAGCATTCCTTGGGTTAAGAAGTGAAGAAATCAGGTGTTTAAGTAAAAAAAGTAGCTGTTATTATTAACAAAGCTAGAAAAAAAAAGCCTGAAGCATGCTTGAGCAGCATCTTTGCACAGCAAGAGAGTGACCCTGTGCACATCAACTGCCCAAAGCAGCAGTGCTGGCTGCAGCCCAGGCTCTCCCCACCAGCTGTCTCACAAAAGAACTGCTTCAGCACTATGTAAAAATTCAAAATATTTAAACACTGAGGTGCAAGAAGCTGCTCCAGGGCTGGGGGAGCTCTGCGGGTGTCTCCTGACAGCTTGTGCTTTCCCAGGGAGAAAAACAGAGGCAAAATAACTGGCAGGGGAGTGCAGTGTCTGTTTTGTTATACGCGTGGGGAAGATTTTTTTTTCCCTAAAGTAATTAAAATGGCCTCTTTCACACATGAGAAAGGGAGGAAATGGAACTTTTGCAAAGACCCTCTTTCCCTTTACCTCCTCCCCTATGGCACAAGGACTTTTATCCTAATACAAATGTAACCAGCTGAATATTTTCTTTTTTAAGGTCCCTGGGGCAGCCATCCAGTAACAAAAGCAAAGTTAAACAACTCCAAACAACAGCAGCAGAAGAAAAGGGGTGTGGTGGTGGAAATAATGCCTGGCTAAGTAGGAAATTTTAATGATGATACATGGAAAAAGTTAAACAATTAGAACTTGAATCAGTTTGGCCCTGGTCCCACCTCATTTAGTTAATAAATGGTACCCTGCATTGTGTTTGATCTTATACATTGCTTTTTTCCAAACACAAAAAGGAGCTCAGTGAAGGCTCCCAAGGTTGGGCAAGTCAGATCAAGGCAGCTGCTGTGAGAGACAGGGCTGCCATGGGGATAACAAGGGGGTCACAGAGGGCCCTCTAACACCCCCAGGTGCCCTGTGTCCCCGTCCCCAGTCTCGCAGTCAGGGATCACCCCAGGAGCTCAGCCGTGGGACTGACACTCCACAACAGCAGCACCCAGGGCAGAGGGGCTGGATATCGCAATAGCTGTAACACAGAAACACATCTGACATACGCATGCATTCAAGGATGAATGGAAAATCACTGGCTAGGGAGTCATAAGCATGTTAATTATCTGAATATGCACAGTAATTAGATGTGGAGTTCCACTGACCCAAACTTTATGAAGACCTTTCCTGCCACATGTGGATCCTCAGGGGCTTCCTTCATCTTTTAAAATATTTTTAGGCATGTACAAGCAACAATTTCCATATATGAATGCTTTACAAATAAAACCTTTTAGATTAAATATCTGCAGGAGGCACTTAACCCACGTTACTTCCGACTTTCCCACATACCAATCTACCACTAAAACCAGACCTATTAAGATTTAGCTACATAAGCAAACCTCTCTCTATGATACTTCAAGCCTGCCCTCACCCTCCTGATCCCCATGCTCTTGCCACCCAGCAGGTTTTTATGGTTCAAGGGTCATCAATGACAGGGTGGGACAGAGATTTGAGGGCCAGTTATGTCCTTGCCATGCTGATGTTGCAGCTCGGGGCTTGCGGATTGAGCCTGAGTGGTGCCACAGCCAGAACTGTGCAAAGGGATTCTTAAGAGCACTGTTTGCTTACAGCTGTACTGTGGTTTACATTATCCTTGGGCAGAAGGATGTTTTCCAGCCTGGGTACTGCCCAGATCCTTCCCATGGTGACAGGGCAGGTGACACCCTCAGCCCCACAGAGCTGCAGCTCCCTGACAGCCTGGGCCATCAGGTGGGAGATGGTACCTTGGGAGCAGCACTATGGCTGTTGAATTCTGCTCATAAATCCCATTCATGTTATGCACAGGCAGACATGATAAAGCTCTGGACCACTGCAGGCTGAGGGGAGCCAGCCACCTGCCATTGTTCTCATAACGGGCAGGGACAGGATGGTCCTTGCCATCTCTGGACCCGATGCATGCAGGGTCCCAGTAAGGTCTCAGGAGTTAAAACCAAAACAAATACGAAAAACACCAAACAAAACCAAACAAACCACAACATACAAAAAAACCCAAACAACCCCCAAAAAAACACACCAAAAGAAACACAACCTAAAACCAAACAACACCCCACCAAAATACAGATCAAACCTCAAACAAGGGTCTTAATGCCCAGTGCCATGAGAAGTGCAGCTCTTTGTCTCCAAGATGCTTTTTAAAGTTTATCCAGTGTTCTCCTTATCCAGATGCCAAGTGATGCCCACACATACGCAGCAGAGACACAGACGGGGACCAGGCAAAGGCCACGCTCAGTAATGCGAGACATAAAACGGACAATACAACTTTATTTCGTATTTCATACAAACAGCACCCTCCCCCTGTTGTACAGAGTTAAATAGCGTTACCTGGGGACACAGGAGCCTCACTTGCAGCAGCTCCCGCAAACCCCGTAATGTCAATGACGTGGCTTGAAACTGGGAACCAATGTGCCCTGGGCTGGGGTTGTGCGAGGCAGCTCCAGCTTCAGGCTCCTTGGGAGAGGATCAAAGGAGTTGATTACTCCTAAGAAAAGGTACTATGAGGCAGCCGCATGGAAACGTTGATTTGTGGGAACTTGGTTTTAGCTTTAACGAAAAGCCCCATGCCCAGTGCTCCCAGTGCTGTACTGGTGCACCAGCCAGGCGACACCGCCAAGGATGCCCTGCCAGCAGCCTGCTCATGCATTCAAAATGATGGCAATGAAACCATTTATGAATTTCTAAGTTGTTCCCTGTGCCAAGGCTGCAAGATGCCTGGCATCCCCCCGGATACAACCAGATGGAGTTGAACATGGGACAAGAGCTGCAGAGGGTGACACAGCCCCAGCGGGCAGCTGTGGCCATGTCTAGGTGGAAAATGGGAAAATCCCCCAGGATTGTTTGTGTTGTGAGTTTTCCATTGCTCAGCTGAGTTGGATTCAGTCCTGTGTTTGGGGGAAGCCTGAACTTTAACACAACAGACACCAGAGCTCAGCCCAGCAATGCATGAGGTTAACAGAGGAATACAGAACAAATGTTTCTGACAATCTGCCAACTAATGAGCTCCACGCAAAGGCCTGAAAACAAGGGCAGTAACACTTCCCACCTGATTATTGTTAGTCTCCTCATAATTTACAGTTGTCCCAAGTGTTACCCATCAGATGGTCCAACCTACCAAGCTAGGCTATGCAAATACATGAAAAACAAGGCTCAGCACTGTGATAAAGTTTTCCATGTGTTTCTTGTACTTTAGTAATTAAAAATCCCAACAGCAGGAGGGGCGGGTGGATGTTGGGCTGGTAGCAGGGATGCGCAGGGCCAGCATCCCTGCGGCTGCGAGGTGGTACCCAGCTGGTGGTACCCAGCCGAGATGCCGGGATGCAGGCTTGGGCAGCCTGCCGGGCACAGGGCAGGAGCTGCACCATGCAAAAATGTCTAAATGTGCCCACATAACACCCTAAAATCCTTATTCCCTCTGGGGTGCAGAACCTGTAGGAAGAAATTGCATGCCCAGCTCTAACCAGGATAACACTCCCAACCCTCCCCCAGTCCCAGATTTCTCAGACCCTTGTTATGGAGAGCCACAGGGGAAGGAGTGCTTTGGCCATTGCCCCATCTCATTTTCCTTTTCCACAGAATGGAAATGAGTACAGACATTTCCAAACCCATCCTCTCTCTCTCACAATAGGAGGAGAAAGGAGACTGTTGCAAAGCAGAACCACCCTCATGGTACCAAACACACAGCTCCTATCACCACCCACAATCGCACCCAGCAGCTGGGTGACAACCCTCTCTCTCCCCTCCAAAAATTAAAAGGAAAACAAACAAACAAACATTTCTCCAACAAAGCAACATCCCAAGATCCTCAAAAATGTTTCCTCATCAAATAAAGTAGATGACGGACCTGGTATACAGGTACAAATCCAAACCTGCTGCCTCTGGACTCCAGGCTCATACGTGGTCTCACTGCCACTCCAGTTACTTCCTAAGTGTCTAGAGGGATTTCATCACCACCTCCCTGGCAGACCAAGCTGGCAGCAGTCTGGGGATCTAGAAATAAAGGACTACAAAAATACAGCAAAAGCTGGAGAAGAGTCAGAACAGCCAAAGCAGGACAGGTGTGAGGCAGGAGTGCAGGAGATGGGAAGCGCAGAGGTGGGCTCCATGCTATCTCGTTGCCCTATAAAGGTGTTGCTCGGGTGATCAGATGACAGAATGACTGAATTAGGAGTGAAAGAAAGAAAAAAGAAAAAAAAGCCTTGTTGCATACTTAGTGTGGAGATCTCTCAGGGAACTTGGATCAGTCTGTCTCAGCCTTGAACAGCAGTGCCCCAATCTAGGGAATTTCACGGCAAATAACTGCTTTAAGATATCGCCCTTTCTGGGCACATCTGCCGGGGTGGGGCTGAGCCAAGGACCCTGACCCACTGGTACCACATCCCAGACTCCTCAAGGGGTCGGTTTTTAATCCTTTGGGCAGCCGGAGGGCAGGAGATTAAGGTCAGGATACAGGAGTCAGCTTCTTTTGTTAAAGTGCCTTCTTTTCTTTGAGCTTTTAAAACACCTTCCTTGCTTTTTCAGAAGGGGGGGGAGTGGGGTGCAAAAAAAAAAGGAATACTGGTTTTATATGAAACAGAGTAGAGAATTAATCAGTATTTACACAGATCGTGGATATGGTTATGGCACAGACTAATAACTCAACACAGCAACCCGAAAAAGTAGAGTGTCAAAAAGAAGGAAAAAACCTGTTCGTATGCTTTCAACACCATCCCCTGGAGATCCCAAGTGTAAACGGTTTTATCTAGGAAAAGGCATTTTAACTTGGGCTTTGGCAGTCGGGGTTGATTGCAGCCACATTGCGCAGCCGGCGGGGAGGACGTGGGTGGGCACGCGGCCGCCCGGCCTCTCCAGAGCGCAGCCCGGGTTTAGACAAGTTCAACTTTGGCGTTGGGATAAACAGCCACCACGTCATATCCCTCGGGGGGTTTAACCCTCTCCTTGGCATGCGTCTCGCAGTACAGCTGCTCCTCGATGAAGAAATACCCTCTCTGCTTCAGGTTGAGGCCGCAGTCATCACACATGAAGCACTCGGGGTGGTAGAGCTTGTCTCGAGCTTTGACGATTGTGCCCCTGGTGAGAGATGGGGAGAGCTGGAGTGAGACTGAGCAATAACCAGCAAAAACAGTTTTTCCTGCTGCCTTGAGTAAATGGGGTGAGTGAAGGAAAGGAGCAAGGGTTTTTCGGTGAGTTCCCATCCCAACATGCCAGCCTGCCCAAAGCTGCCATCCCGCTCCACTGTATTTCCACGTGAAGGGATGCTCCGTTCCCATTTATCTACAGCCCCTGCAGCACTGCATCACTGCTCAATGTAAAGCTGAGCCTCAAATATCACACTGAGCCCAGATCTGAACATCAGTAGCCGCATCCTCCGAGCACTGCCAGCAGGGCTGGGGACATGGGCACCACAGCTCATGGAGCAGAGACTCTCAGTTCACAGCACCAGCCAGAAACACTGTTACAGGTATTTACAGAGCAGACCCAAACCGCAAATCTGGCTTGAGCAGAATGTTAATTACAACGGAACGCAAATTGCAATAACACGAAGCAGAAAAGTGCCTATATTCTCTGAAGTCAGACCCAATATCCACCTGAGAGTAACTCATCAACAAACAAAAATAATCCACAGACCTCTTCTACTTGAACCTCAAAGCATTTCTCCCTCCGTAAGGCAGTGAAAAAGTGCCAGCGCTATTCATAGTCCCTGGGCAGTTACTATGATAAGCAGG
Organism: Patagioenas fasciata; assembly: GCF_037038585.1. Taxonomy (NCBI): domain Eukaryota; kingdom Metazoa; phylum Chordata; class Aves; order Columbiformes; family Columbidae; genus Patagioenas; species Patagioenas fasciata. Next base: position 11,387,545 of record NC_092533.1, on the reverse strand, counting down.
GCAGAAACCATCCCATGAATCATCCCTGTTTAATGCAAGATTCCCTTAAAAGGGGCAATCCAAACTGTATTCCTCAGTTCCAGGTTTATGTACGGTTAGCAAAACCCAGAAAGGGATTCAAAGCGTTCTGCTAAAAATTCCAAGACATTCTGCTCTAAATTCTAACCCACAGGTCTGGTAGGACCTGACCCAGCCGCATCCCTACACCACCATCCCCACTGAACCGGAGGCTGTGGTGAGACGTGACACTTACACAATGCCGTTCCTGCAGCGGGTGCACTCGGGGAGCATCTGCAGCCCGGACACGGCCCCGCCAAGCTTCGGCACCGGGGACTTGATGTTTCGGGGGTTGCTGAGTTTGTCGAGTTTTTCACCTGCCAAGAATTTTAAAACAGCCACAAATTAAGAACTTTTCCTCTTGGGGCTTTTTTTTCTTTTTTTTATCCCTAAAGGAGTCAGATGAGTCTCTGCCTGTTACAACAGAAGCTGCAACTTGCTTGTAAGGAAGTAAAAAGCAAATTAGTGAGACCAATTATCTCAGAAGTCACACAGCATTCAGGTGTGCAGATGACCAGGGGACCCTGTGCTGACCCTCTGCTCGTCCTAATGAAGCATGAACAGTGGCAGAAGCTCTTGGCTGCATCAGTAGATGGTCTATCTATGCACTGTGATAGCACCAACTCAGTACTTGTATCTACTCAAAAGGTAAAGTAGCCTTAATCTAGAAATGAGAGATTAATTTGCCTGCAAGGCTATTTAGTGAGTTAAGATAGATAAATAGCAAAAATCTCAGAAAAGCTCCAGAAAGAAGAGATTCTATCACACCAACATTTCAGGTGCACTTGGTAGATCTACCATCAGTCAAGGAGACAGATGAAAGCCTTTTGGAGAATTAGGCAAGTTAAACCAAACAATAATAGAATTACATGTATTTTTCTTCTTAGCACACTCATTTAATCTCAAATAATCTGAAATAAAATATTGTGATAGAAGATAAGGTCTTCTATGGCACCAAGCCTCCTTTCATAGAGGTCCAACAACAGGAAAGGAAGGAATTAAAGTTTGGTGCATATGAACAATATCAAGGCAAAGTTTTCAGTGTTGCAACCCCACTCCCTACACATCATCTATCATCTACCCTTGCGCTTCAGACAATACAAACATGCTTGCTGCCAACCACTGTGACACTTAAAAGCTTCCAGTATTCACTGCGTGATTTTTCAGGGCTCACAACTGGTTGGTCTTTTGGGCATTTTTTGATCTGTGGTTCCTCTGTGATGGCCTAAGGTTATAGAAAGGAGAAGCTCATGAAGAAGGACAATGTATTTTATTCCGTCAGCTGACATAGTTCAGAAAATAAGCAGAGGAGCTCTTGGATGAACAAGCCATTCTTTGGTGTTGGGCCTCCTATGCTCCCCAAGCTTCCAGGGTATTTCAGCCTGTGGTCAATCTTCAATGTGTGTGTAAAGCCCATGATGCCCAGGAGATCTAAGCAGGGTCCAGGCACTTTCTGGCCCAGTTGTCCATATGCATTGCACCGGTTCTGGAAAATTCCACGTGGATCTTGCTCTGAAGCATCCACTCTGGCTCCAAGAACATCTTTGCATTTCCTAAAATGAATTGTTAGGACATGGAACTGGTGCATCATCACTGGTGGTCACTCGCTGATCCCATGCAGGTTCACACAGTATGTTTTAAGGGGCATTGCTCGGCTGAGCTTCCTTCCACTGAGAGATCCCCGTTCCCCCATCCAGCACATCTCAAAGCACTCACTGTCCTGACCCTGTCCCCAAGGGCCACCCTGGGGACATGCAGGGACCCTCACCCAGCAGACCCCATCTCTCCAGCTGTGGCTCTGATCCAGCAACCAACACTGCCAATGGTTCCAGCCAAGCATGTAAAACCAAAATAACTAACTTCCCACCAAACCTCACATTCCCAAGATATAATACAGTTTGGAGATGCTGAGTGCCTCAGTACGTGCGAGTCTGCCTGCCCAGGAGTGGTCAGGGCTGCTCCACGCCAGGGGTCCCCGAGCACTCAGCTGGCTCCAGCCAAGCTCCCTTGTCAAGTCTTTCCGCTGCCGTGCTGGGAATAAACCAAAATAACTGCTCAGGCTGTCGGCTTCCCCAGCGTGAGATATGGACTAGACATGCTCATCTGCCAACATTTAACAGTTAAGCTGTCACTGTCTCTCAGGCAGAACACTTGGATAAGCTGCTTTAAAGAGAGCGGGGCAGAGGGCGGGGGGGGGAAGAAAAAAAAAAAAAAGACATTTTACAGCAAAATGAGCCCTGGAAAGAGGGCTCCCAAAAAACTGATCATTTCTTTCTATTTACCAGTCCACAACTTCTTCACATTTTTGTGTCCTCAGCAAGGCAGCGAGATGCTGTAACTCCACAATCTTAACCGTCACCACCCCCGTTTGCAGCTGCAGTGCTCATCCTTGGCACACCACGGGCACCTACAGACACGGCTGCCGTGACTCCTCCAGCCTCCACCAGATCTCAGCAGGAAGCGCTGCTGCTTAAGAGTGCAGGATGGGGCTGGTGATGCTGAAGAAGATACAGCTTCCAGCAGAAACACCTTCCATATAAAACAGGTCATTGTCTGGGACACTCAGCTCTTCAGGAGAGGAGATTCAGACTTTAAAAGGACAACGCACAGCAGGCTCGGGCAAAAGTATGTAATTTTAGGCTTAAGGAAAAAGCAGCAGGGGTGGAAGCTGTAAAACAATCTAGCAGAAACACTTCTGGAGATTTCAACCACGCTGAAACATCACAGAGCTTGATGCCAGAAGAGATGCTTTTCACTTCATTTCTCATCCCTTATGAAATAAACACCGAGAGCATCGTAAAGGCCGACACAGGAGCGAGCCTGTGCCTGCAGCCCACACGTCCCCGCAGCACAGCACAGCCAAGAGGGCAGTGGCCGGTGGCAGAGCCCTGTGGGTGGCATCTCCAGCCTCCTGGTACCTGTCAGCATCCCCTCAGCCCCAGACTCTGACCAGAGACGCAGGGGCTGCATCAGCGATGGGCTGGCACCAAGACACTGCTGGGGTGAGCAGACACCCAGACTGGCTGGGACAATCACAGGGTCTGGGCACTGTCCTGGCATCTTTTCATCCTCCCCTTCCCCCAGCCCACCCCCTTTTCTTTCTTCCTTACACCCAAACAGCAGCGCTGGGTTTCTGTCAGCCCAGGGCTGCAGGATGCGAGGGGAGGCAAAGTTTCAGTGTTGTTCCTTTTCCCTGGCACAGAGAAGGGAGAAAGGCAGCAGTGTTATTAACTGGGATTTACACAGTTGCTTCCTATTTGTGTCTTCCTAATGAGGAGACCCGGGGGGGCAGCAGACGTCACCCCGGGAAGTTGCTCGTGCTTGCTCTCGGTGAAGGTACAACTGGAGCCTGTAATTAACAGCGGTTTTCCTGCCAGCCAAGGAGGGGCTGTAATATTTACAGGCAGTACTTCCAAGGCCGATCCTAATCTCATGCTTTGCAGATACACCTCAGTACCACTGAGCAAACTAAAACTGGTGGAAACTCTCAATGCTCAGAAGTTATCCGTGATAATGCTTCTTGTGAAGCAAAACCCAATATCCTTGTAGTCAAAGGGTTTTATATACATAGGGTAGTCAAAGGGTTTTATATACACAGAAACTGAAGTGCAACAGCCTGACTTGCTGTCTCTCACAGCTTCCTAATGAGATTTGCAGTAGTTAGTATTTTCCCATAAAATCTAAGTTCCTGGATTCACATGATCAGAGTATGAGGCTCTTGGAAGGAAGCAGAAAGAGCCTTGCCCTAATGATTGCAAAGCAAAGCCTGAAAGTTTGAATGTAAAAGCCCCAATGGACTTAAAGTTGAAAGGCAAATAAAAAGAAGCTGAAATGTACAGTTTGGGGATCTTATTACTTAATGCATGGAATTGGCTCCTGCCTGTGTTAACAAGAAGGACAGGAAGCTGTGACAGACCTGAGAAGTGAGCCAAGAGCTTCTGATCTCTATCCCTGCACTGCTGAGGACCATCCCACATCCTTATGCAAATGTCATTTACTTAAACAGGCCTATGGTTCTTCACCATTTATCTTATGCAACAGCTTTAGGTCATTACATTTCATAAACGACCTCGGGAAAACAGCTGCCATGCAGAAGCTGTTTGCAAATCCTACTTTCACACAATGCTCAAGTAATCCACAACATTTGTTAAGCCCCCAGATGCTGGCCTGAGCATCCAAAATCCTGATTTGAAACCTGCCATCCCAATGTTCCCCTTCACAGGGTGCTCAGACTCACCCCGTGCTAAGCTGAGCTGTAAAGTGATAGAAAATTTACAAACCCACCCCACCAGCTCTCACAGATGGGTCCTTCTGGACATAAGCAAGGGAAGGAGAAGGAGGTTAAGCTTGCAACAGCAATTTGGTGGGTGCAGGGCCATGAACAGGGTACAGAAGGACTAAACGATGGTTCAAGCTCCACAGCATTGCAGTGCCACAGCCCTGGTTCTCGGGAGGTGTAGGGGACTTGTTGGGACACACAATGGGTGACAACCTCCTTACCATTCTCACCAGCCTCCAACATGCCCTGCAAGTATCGGAAGGATCCAGACTGCTTAGGCTCTGAAATTGGCTTTTCATAATCCTGAAGCATCTTGTAGACATCTGACTCCACATCAATCCCATTTCTGTTCCGCGGGAGAGACTTCAAGGGGTCAAGGCTGTTTTAAAGAGAAGCAAGAGAGGCTCACGTCAAATAGAAAAAGCAGTTGTCAGCACGTCAGAGAGGTACCGAAATCTCCGCTTTCCCACAGATGCATGAAACACCTCTCTGTTCCCAGGCGTTTCTCTGCCCGGAGGTACGCCTGTCCCAGAACAGCCACCGAACCAGGGAAGCTAAACTCGTTCCCTGTTCAGCTGCGATTGAGCAACACAGCCAGGGCTGGCCCTGTTACCAAATGCCTTCAGGAAAGAGGGCAGCTGCTTACAAGCGTTGGAAATCGCTCTGCCACACATGGAATTTATTTGAGAAAAAAAAAAAAAAAAGGTAAAACAATGCATTTCATTAATTATGTAGGGCCAGGGAATCCACACACCCCTCGTACCACTGCTAGGGCATCTGGCATGGGGAGAGTGGGTGCTGCTGCCAGGCACAGACAGGACAGCAAATCTCCTTACCCTCCGCAAATGTCTCTTTTTAAGTTAGTGTTTCTGTAGGTGACTCCATTAAAAGATCCATTTCATCATCACAGAACACCAGGTTGGAAGGCACCCCACGGATCACCTGGTCTAACCTTTCTTGGCAAAAGCACAGTCTAGAGAAGGCAGCCCAGCTGCATCTTAACAGTGTCCAATTGCCAGAACCAGCCCACAGTTTAAGTGAGAAACATCCCCTGGGGCTGCACAGCACCAAGGATGGGACATGGAAGTAGCCCCACAACTACCCCCCAACCACACGTCCACCTTCAGCATCCAGCCCTGAGGCTGCTCCTTGTCTGTATGTGGCATGACTGGGATATGCCAAACAACAAATAGTCATTTAGACCATCATTCTAGCTCATTCAATACGTCCAAACACGAAAAGCATAGTTTGGAATAAAAAATATTTCAGGTGCGTGTTCAAGTGTCCTGCTAAGCAGAGACGAATTCGTGCTGTTGTGCTTTGCTGAGGCCCCACAGCGCAGTTCCCTGGGAAGGGGCTCCTGCTCCTTTTCAAGGAGAATGTCATCAAGGTCATCATAAAACCAATAAAAATAGAAAGAGTCCCAAACCCCATCAGACAGCTTAACATACTTAGCCATCATCCGACTCATTTTCTCCACTAGCATTATATTCATGCCTACTTAAACAAACAAACAAAAAACCTTTCAAAAAACCCCCCCAAAAAACAACAACAAAACACCAAGAAAAACCAAAACACCACCACCCAAACAAAATTAACTTTCAATTAATAATAAAAAAAAGCTTTATTTTCCAGGAGGGACCTGCCAGCTTCTCCAGTAGCTCCAGCCTCTCAAGGAAAGGGGCCGAAGCGCTGCTGCCAAGGACCCATCCCCATGACTCCTGGCCAGCCCAAACCTTCCTCATGCGCCCCCTGTGCCCATCTGCCCTGCCACAGCCCTCTCCTGCACCCACTCACACATTTTCAGTGAAAAGGGGCAGGTTTTGATGAGTCCAGCCTAATCAAGCACAAATTCAAAGAGAATGCACTCCTGACCCAATTCTACTCAAACACCCAAGCTGATCTCCTGGCTTTTGGCTCACACGCTGATAACATCAGATTTCGTTCTGTGTTTTTAGTGTGGTTCTCTTCTTTCCAACTTCATTAACTTTCCTGGAACAGCACAGGGAATAAGCTGGCTCGCAGCAGCACTGAAATACGAATTTGTGCAGGCACAGAGCTCCCAAGCTGAAAAGAGACTCCCTTCATTCTTTGTATTTGCTACAGACATTACTTTCTTGCAAAATATTTTGCCAGTCTGGAAAAGCATAAATCAGCAGCAGCGTAAACCATGCGATAGCATCGCAGTCCACAACCTGGCCTGTCTCAAAGTCCGAGTTATCCACCCAAACCATTCTTGGCTACACAAAAGCTTTTTCTTTCCTCTGAGCATTATTTATTTCCCAGTCTTCCAGACAGCTGCATTGAGCAGACCGTACATTTATAAACATCCCAGTTTACCAGGGTTAACTTTCTCTGTGGATACCTCCAGCTCCCAGACCGAGTGATTGCTCCTGGGTCTGTGGTGGTGCAATCCCCACTCCTAGGAGGGCAAAACCCTCCAGCCTGCCTTGAATATATACTTTGAAAAACCAGAACACTAACTTCTGTGACACTCCGTGGCATTAATCCCAGCCTTGGGACCGGATCTGATGCCACTAATCTACTCAGCACCTTCACCCACCTCTGAGATAAGTGGCTGAACATTCCTTCAGCATCACGAGCTTAAATTCAGTGTTGCAGTTTCTGCATACATACATAAGGACATTTTCTTCAGAATTTGGCATCTCAAACATCTATGCCTTCTTTTCTTTTAATTTTCTGTGTGTGTGCACATACGTGGAGCATCTCTGAAGTTCTGGGAGCACCACAGCAACACACACACCCCTGAAAACCGAGTCTGCAGGAAGAGCAGGGGGATCTGGAGCAGAAGCCTTGCTCTGGTCCTACCTCTGAGCAGGAGCGATGTGGAGCCCACTCAGCTGGCCCGGCAGAGCCGCCTCGGAGCCGCTGTTGGGGTAGAGCCGGGTCGGGTGATGGTGCTGCACGTTCAACATCTGCTTGCTGTCCACAGGGCTGCCGCCAGCCACATGGGGCATTGACCTCCTGCTCTGGGCAGGCCCATTGTCCTGGAAGAAAAAGCAGAAAAAAAAAAAGAAACAACAACTGAGATTTATAGTTCTTAGTACAATACACATGGAGAGACTGTGTTGGGACAAGCAGTTTGCAGTAATAATGTTTTATATGTGCTGCGGAAAATGGAGATAATGCAATGGGAAAAGGAAAACTCAACCTCGACCTGCAGTTAAATCTTGCTGAATCTGTGCAGCTTTCCTTCATCTCCAACCAAATGAACTTGCCTGTTTCTCCACAACGAGCCACTGCCAAGTATTCTGCATTTATTCTCCTGTAAAAGCATATTTGTTATTTCCGCAAAAGAAAGGCTGCAGGCCTGTTTCTCGTTTCACGTTACATCACCCCAAGAGCACTTATCGCTCTCCTGACTTTGGGGCAATCGCTCTGATTTACATTAGCAAAAGACGATAAGACCCAAGCTGTGCAGCTACACATGCAGGTTGGGCAAGACCTGAAGCCAAGGGGCCAGTCCTGGTACTTTCACTCACCTGCAGCTACCCTCACCCAAAAAGATCTGTGTCCATTTGGGGAGGTTTTATCCCAAAATAAGATCAGTCATTTACAGTGTGAAAAACACAATGGTCAAGGGTTTAGCTTGGTAGCCATGTTTTCATTTGCTTTTTAAATCCCAAGGCAAACTATGGCAATCTTTTTTTCATATGACTTCAAGTCAGGAACTCAGATGCCATTAAAACACAAGTTTTCCATATTATTTTAGCTACGTAAAACATTACCCACTTGTTTTTCCAAAGCTTTGTTAGTCAGCTCCACACACACCCATAAATCCAACAGTACCTACTGCTAATCTTGCCACAAGTCACTTGAACCAGGTTTTACCTGCTAACAGAGCCTGGGGAGCGACCAGCAGCCCCTTCCCCAGAGAGGGGCTAATTCCAGCTCTTGGGAAAAGCAGGAGAAAGACAGACACAGCCTAAGGATACACACCAGCTATTTCCAGCCGTGAGAGTCAGAAAGACGCCTGTACTGATGGAAGAAATAGATGCTTGTATAAGAGGTGGTAATCTCTTTAATCTGGTTTAATCTGTTTCAGGGCAGATCCCCAGCAGTGCTGCTTTGCATCAGTTTTTCAGTAGACTGATGCAAAACCAAGCAGGAAGAGAAAACACCGTCCTGTGAACAGATAGCAAAGCACATACTGCAGGGCTCTAACAAAGCTTACTTTTGACTAAAATAATCCAATAAATACTAATTGGAAACAAATGTCTATCACTGGTGCATAGCAGAAAACACTGGTGCTCCCAAGCCTTGTAAAAATGAACAGCTAAGAGAAATAAGAACCAGATCCTGCTAGGAGAAAAAACCTTGAAAAAGTCCAATAGTTCAGTTCTTCCTAAGGCAAAACTCCCATTGATAAAAACTGGGCTTAATTAAGAACTGCAAGATGGTGCCTTTGAGGTTTTTCCTGCCATCACCTGAAAAACTGCCGGCTCCAGCAAGCTGCTGGCACATGCACTGCCTCAAACACCCCGACAGCCAGCCCGAGCCCTCTCAGTTCTGCTCCCTCCACACACATGTGGGGAAAGCTGCTTCCAACATAACAACCTCAAATTATCTATTAAAAAAGGAATTTCGCTGCCAGGAATAATTTTAAGTGTTCCCCATTTCATATTCTTAAAAGAAAAAAAATATATATATATTACAACTGGGCTATGGGTGTCCAGTTCCCAGATTTACATTATTATTTCAAGGGAAATAAAGAAAACACTTTTCAACCATGACACAGAAAGGAAAAGAAGGATCATAAACATTTCAGGGGAAAAAAAGCAATGGGCCATTGCAAGCTACAGAGTTATGCTTTTGAAAAGCCATTATCATTAATTATCTGTGCATCAGGGTCCAGATGCACGCTCGGTCCAAGGGAAGCAGCGCCTGGAGCCTCACAGGGCAGGATCCTCGTGACCAGAATCTCCCTGGGCTCGCTTTGATCCAAGGCAGCTTGGAAAGCCTTGGCCATTTGTCCCTGTTAAGCTCAGCAATTTGTACATCAAGAGCAAATGTTGCTATAAAGCTAAAACTTATTGCTTGGGCACTGTCCCAAAGGCAGGAGAGCCCAGTGCTGGAAGTGTGATGTTTCAGAGCCCTCCCGAGCTGCTCGGTGGCCCCGGTTGTCACCAGCGCCCTTGTCCCCGTGGGAGGAGGATGCTCATGGTAGTGGCAGCTCAGCCATGTTATAAAGCCACAGGTGATCCAGTCACATCCGCAGGGAACACTAGGCTCCTCCTGACAAACACCAGAATGCTCCAGCTATGCTGACACCTACCAGGATCAAGATAATGGAGACAAAGCAGTGGATGTCCCTCAGCCTTTTCCACCAAGTTTTTTGCAGGCTTTGGTGGTTTCGTGTTAGGGGCACCCAACAGCTTTGTGGGAAACACAAATACTTCTGAGACCATACCAGGCTTTACCTTCCTTGTCGTCCTCAGTTTCTGTGCTACACAACTTTCCCGTTGCACAACAAGAGCCGTTCCCAGCACCGAGCTCAGGCTCCTTTCTCTCATCTCAAAGGCTGGTTCAGAGTTTTCCTGTGAGACCTCTTCAAGGCTTCGCATTGTGCAAAACACTCATGCACTCATACTCAGAAACCTAGAACCAGATGGATTTCTTTCCAGTTCTCAAACTCAAGATCAGAAAAAAAATTTCCCCCTTCAGGACCTAATTTGCTTTTCTCCGCTGGCTTTTTTTCCTGCTTTTTATGGCCTCTCTTAAATTAAGAGGGTTTGCAAACCCTTCCTAAAAGCTAGCCTGCAAAGTTTCACCGAGGAGAATTCTTTTAGCCTACAAAACAGAAACTTGCAGTTTGTTTTCTCACGCTTGCCTTCTAGGACCATCAATTACCAAGTGTAACGAACCTCCTGACACACACCATTTGGAGCTGTTGGAGCCCAGGCCTTCCCACTCCTGGCAAACAATTCACACAGCTGTCCTACAGCAGATAAACACAAGGAAGAGCTCACAAGGAGTGGTTTGGATGGCTGAAGTCCCAGTGCCTGAGAGCAGGTGGGTTTTAGGGTGGTTTTACATGCAGCAGAGGTAGTGATGCAGCAAGATGTACAGTGAGCGCCCATGGCCAGGGCAACCTGCTCTGGTCACCACCTTGCTGGAGATCCCCAGCCTGTCCCTTACCCACCAGGGAAAGGAATGAGCAGAGGAAAAGGGATTATTTGGAGGAGACTGAGCCACAGCAAAAAGAAAAAAGGTGCTGTAGCAAGCACCTGCCTTGGCTACCCCATGTCTAAACATCTCCTCCTCCTCCTCCAGAGGCATTTATCAGCCTTGTATGAGCACAGCCTGCGCCTTATCAAGCACAGGTAAGGGCTGCCCTTACAGATACAGTACTCCGATCCCGAGGAACTATTTCCAGCAGAAGGAAAACACGACACAGCGTATGGGAGTGTTTCTCTTGGCAGGAGTCGTGGGAAGCCGGGGCAGCTGGGCGCATGGGGCTGTGGCAGGAGCAGAACTTCACCCCACGCTGTCACAGGGCTAAGAGCACCGACGAGGCACCTTGGGTTGGCTACTAGAATCACAGAATAGTTTGGGTTGAAAGGGACCTTTAAAGCTCATCCAGTGCCACCCCTGCCATGAGCAGGGGCATCTTCACCAGCTCAGGTTGCTCAGAGCCCCGTCCAGCTTGGCCTGGGATGTCTCCAGGGATGGGGCATCCACCACCTCTCTGGGCAACCTGGGCCAGGCTCTCACCATCCTCAGTGTAAAAAATTGCACCCAACCTACTGCAACTCCTTCTGCTGAGCCTTGGACATCAAGAGCTAGATGCTGTCAGCTTTGCTTGCACTGAGCTGTAGCTCCCTGTATGCAGAGTCTCAAGCATGTTGTTCTTCACCACTTAAGATAGGAGGAAAAAAAAGAATTTAACTCATTTTTGGAGGCCTGGTTCTTGTCCCTATCACACAACGCAGCATCAAGGGCACAAAATGAGAAAAAATTCTTTTATACTTAAGGGAAAGATGCTGAAGAATAGGTTGCTTATATTTAATCCTGGGAATTCCTCAAAGAGCCAGAAATAAGGTCAGCTTTTTTTTCCTTCCTTATTCTACAAGCACTTATTCAATTTCCAGCAATTCCCTCTGTTTCATGACTGCTTATTCGCAAATCTTTTCCCCTATATCAGCTGAGAGTATTTCATTTAGCTACAGTGGGACACCAGACACAGCCAGCCAAGCAATGTGCACAAATCAGCAAAGTAATGAAGCTCAAATGCTTTTCACAGGACATATCGTTTCCAATTTCAGGAAACATATAGGGGAGCATTAAAAGAAGGAAGCTGAAGATTTCAGCAGAAATACAAATACACTCTGTGGCTTCACCACGCAGAGCCAACACGCACTGCAGATAACAGATGAACAGATGGGCTTTGCCCACTGATTGTGGCTGTGCCCCAGCTCCGCTGGAGCGGCTGAATTGAGGCACTTCCATCCCCCAGGATTTTTAGTTCAAACCTGTAATAGGACAGAAGACTCAAATTAAAAACTTCTGTCAAGCTAATCACTGCTGAAATAAGGGTTCCCATAAGTAGGAAAACGTTGGGCCAACTGGGAATTTTTGAAAGGTTTAAAAATCAGTCTCAGTCCCTGTCTCTTTTGGAGAGAGTTGCTCATACTTTGAAACCATCTTCTGTAGAGTCGACAAAAAGCATTAATCCCTTCAGATTTTTAAAGTACATCAAGACGAGCACACACTTTCAGCTGTCTGCTTAACAGGAATAATACTGGGATAGAAAGCTGGGAAGAGTTTAACTCACAGATTTAAACCTAAACCTGCCTTCTGGCAAGCCAAAGTCACCCGTGCTCACAGCCACGGCTGCTCCTGGTACCGGCTGAGTTCAGCCACGTTCTTCAGGGCTGTGTTTTACAGAGCTGCAGGAGTTAAACTGCCCTTCGCAGTCAGAGAATGTGCTATACTGGACAGTTTCTTCAGAGGTTTGGGAACTCACATTTGTATTCTGATACACTTTGGTAAAATACATCCAGCCTTACTTTCCTAAAGTTTGACCTCTTTGCTGCCTCAAGTTCTCCTAGTCTTAAGGAAAACATAAAATTCTTTTGACATTTTGCAAAATGCCCTGTTTGTCCTTCCCTTTTTAAAATATAAGGCTTACCTCTAGAGACCACAGGTTTTAGATACAGCTTTAGAGAACATCAGACTCCGTGTACTGATCCAAAGCATTTAAAGTTCATTCACTTCAGTGTTTCATATGACACCCTTAAAAGGCCAGAAGTTTGAACAAATATAGTCTCATTTTCCAGACTATCGGAGATTAGAACTAAAGATTGTTAATTTGAGAGGTCAATGTTGGGCCCTACAGCCTCCACGTAAGCACCTGATTCAGAAGAGCATTGAGCAATGGCAGCTTTGACACATCTGAGAAATGCTCCCCAGCACAGAGTTGAACACCCCTTCAAAATCACCCCCCAAAATCACCCCTCTGAGCCCTAAATCCACCCTGGAGCCCACTTGTGCAGCAGGGGAAGATCTGCAGGGCCAGGATCAGCCATCACGGGCATCGCCAGCGAGATGTTTATTTTCCTAAGCCCAGGGGAGCCAGTCCTGCTCTTGGTTATAAACACATGCTGCATCAGATTTAAACAGAGCTGAAGGTCATCAACAGCTTGGCTCAGCCAAGGGCAGTTTTCTGTTTGATGTACTTCAGACCCACTCTCTTCCTTTGCTTTTAAAGCCAAGGTGCAGTTCCTGCCTGTGGCTGCCTGTTCTTCTGACTCAAGGGGTACAGTCGGACTTGAATGACCTGTTTCTGACCTCTCCTGGCAGAGGGCTTTTGTGGGTAAAATCTTACTGCCTTCACTGCTGCAAGTCCCCTTTTATGCAAATGTCACAAGCAATTAAGCCTGAAGCCATATCCTAGCACATCTTGACACCAAGACATTTCCTAGCACATCCCAACACTCCCAAAACTGAAATTCAGCCTCTGCACAAAAGACAACCGCAATACGGCAATCTCCTCCTCTCCCCCACAGCTTTTCAACAGCCAAGTTGCTGCTTTGTCTCTGACAAAGTGGTGCAAAAGTCCCAGAAATTGAAATCCTATTATTACCCCACAGAGGAGCTGTACAGGATGGACAGCACTGTTTTCATTTGAATGCAAATAACAGATTTACACTGTGGCTGGTGTCTGCAGGAGCAGGATTGATTCTCCAGCTCACTGTCTTGAAGAAAGTCCCATGGAAAGCCCTTATGTCAAAGGGTTTCTCCCCAAAATTGGGGAAAAAGGGACAGTTTTAAAAGCTACACACATTTCCCTATGAGCACGGTTCAGATGTCCTGTCCAGACGGTCGTTTCACAGACCAAGCAAGCTTCAGTCTAACTTCAAAAAGCAATACTAAGTACAATCGCACTACTTAGCTCAGCTCAGAAGATTAACAGATAAGTAAAAAGGTCAGAGGCAGTTTGCTGAAGCTGGATGAACAGAGCGTCTGGGTAACTTTATGAGATTGACTTTCAATATTCTGCCAAGTTCCTCTTTTGGTGTATGACATGGTCTGAAGAAAAACTTTATCCATCATGTTCTTCTCACTACACTCCTTGCACAGTCATCAGCTAAACACCAAATTCATTTTTCAGATCTTTCTATAGTAAGAGACCAAACCTTTAAAGTCAGATGGTCTTTCAGTTAAAAGGCAGCAGACAACGTTCATGTGAGACACGACTCAAGCTGGAGCCTGGCTGAGCCCCAGCGCGCCCACGTCCCCAGGACAGTCTGTACCCAGACACAGCACTGCCATTAGCGCACAGCAAGTGATGTCTTGGGAGGAGGGAAAGACACTCAAAATGAGCCCCACGGCCTCATGCCAGGTCTTGCGCACACCGAAAAACACCCGTGGATCATCTCATAGTGGGCAGAGATACAGCCCCTGCAAGCACTGCTAAGGTTTGCTCAGCTTTGTGGCATTGGACCCAGCAGTCAGGCTCATTTTAAAGCTCTTATTTCTATATTACATGCTGCAATTTCTGCTGAAACCCCTGCAACCTATAGCAAAAGCATTACAGGAAAGTCTCCATCTATTCAACTGCTGTTACGGCAGGGAGCAGGCTGAGGTCAGCCGCACCACCTTCTGTCAGTGCACACTTCCAACCACAAAACCGTTACTTTCACAGGTAAAACACACCGACCTTTGCATACAGCAGCCTGGCTTTGTTTTTCAGGAGCAATTCCATAAACACATGGCTCCAGGAGCTGGGGCTTGACCAAAAGCACCCAGTGCCCTGGCCCTGGGCACAGCAGAACTGCTGGATCAGGAGTAACAGCACCAGAGAAGCAAAAGCTGAACATTTCCTGTGAGCTTTAAATGACATGTCACTTTTGACAGTTATAGCAGCCTTGACAAGAGTCATCCAAAATGTATTTCCACAGATGGGAAAGTTTCTAAACCACTTGTAAATGATGGCTGGGAATTTCTTAATTTCCATAAAGAAGACACACATCTCTTTCTGAAGGAGCGCTGTCACGAGAAGCAGCTCTGTGATGTAAAATGAGGTATTATAAAAAAAGTGGTTTTAGGGTAAGTTAGGAAAATATTCCAGCTCCATATTTGCACATGTTCTGCACTAGATACTGTATAGCACAAGGACAGCACACATCCAACCCAAGGACAACCTCTCACAATTAGAGAGAAATACGCTACACAGACCTTTCTCACGGAGCAAACACTTTTCCACCTCAATGTGGTCATGCTGATGGCCGCCAGCAAGGGCCACCAGGCCCTCCAGCAGCTCGAGAACAGCTTCACCCCGGGGAGAAGCCACGGTCCTCCTGCAAATCAAAAAGCTCCAGTGGGACTGCAGCTGCAATGCCACAACTTGATCCTTTAAGCTACCTGGCTCCCCAGCAGCCTCTTAAAAATTCACAGCAATGGAAAAAGGTTACCCAAGACCAGCAAGAATGATTAAAATGCATTTCCATTTATCTTGCCTGCTCCAGTGCAGAGGGCATGTTTTTAATATCAAGGGGGCATTTAACAAACAAACATAGGAGGGCTTTGTACAAATGTATTGATTTTATTAACACTTTCATTAAAAAACCCACAAGATAGCTAGGGATCACATGCTCTGCCAGACAGGAGGGCACAGAATATACTGGCTGCATTTTTTAAACACCTTCGGACAAAGTTCTGCAGACAAAGCCCTTCTGCACAGGCAATGTAAATACACGCGGACATGGGAGCAACTACCGCACTGCAGTAACATCACAGACTCGTGTTAAGGCTCAGGCGAGGTGCGAGTGTCTCCAGCTCTCATAGTCCTAAAGCTACCTCAGCCACTTCCACATGTGCACAGAACCAATACTCATGATAAAGAATTTTAGAAGAAATTAGAGTAGGTGAAGAAGCCTAAGAATAAAAGAATTTCTGTAAGTAGTATTTAACTTCCATCCATACAGGAAAACCGAATGAGCATTAATAGAAAATAAGCATCAGTGTAATCTCAAGGTATTTTTGCAATACAATAATCATGGATAACAAAGGTAAAAGAGCCTTGAAATTTCCTCCACCCTCCAGCAGCAGCAGCGCCCTCTTGCCAGATGATTATCAAGCCATAGCCAAGCTCAGCAACAGCCTAGACTCTAGAAAGGATTTTCTCTGTTTCCTAGTGTTCAGGATCATCTTGCCAGCCCTGGAGCACAAAGCTACAGCCCAGAAGAGCATTGCTCAGAGGATGCTCCTGTCAGTGCTCGACCTCAAACTGCTCCCACAGGGCTGTGTGTGTCGATCAAGCTCCCCTCTGATAGGAAATAAAGTCTACTACGCAGGAAAAAACCCCAAACCCAGCATAACAAGCGTCCATCTGGCCTCCTGTCTGCTCCCTCCTCTTTGAGAAGACGCTGCTGTTCCCATTTCATTGCCATCTGCCCACCTGATTTAACACTACCATTGAATCACTTTTCTCACCATTTGGTGTTTGGCTTAGAGAACAAACCTAAGGAGCTTAACACTAACAGGCAATGTCTTAATTTCATCTTTTCTTTCTGCTTACTGTCTCTCTCCTCCGCTCCTGGTTCGGGAATTGTTGCATTTTCAGATGTTATCATATCACAATTTCTGATTTTCTTTCTATAATCACTACCAGCAGCTAACTGAGAAAAAAAGCATCACTGGCAACAAGCTAAACTTCACAATGCAGAAATATTACGTGGTTAAAACCAGAAGGTGCCTACTTCATCAGCATGGCTTATCCAAGCATCTCTTTCTGTAAGAGCTAGGGTAAGGTACACAAAAATAGAAGCAAAAGCCTATTTCATATACCAGGATTATTGAAGTTCACTCAATAAAGATGCTCATTTAAAGAAGAGATATATAGAAGATTTCACATAAAAGGTTACAGCTACAGTCTGACACGTTACAGTGGTACTGAGAAAATTCTTTTGCTTTCGAATGACTGAATACTACATCACAAGAAAAAAAAATAAACAGAAGCACACACCAACTTGAGTGTAACCTCTTCACCCAGTAAATCAGATCAGCAGATTTCAATGGTGTATAAGCCCCTGATATTTGAGTGTGAAATGCTGCCTGAGCACCCGCAGTTCAGAGCTGATGCCGCTTACAGCAGCCGTCAGGATTCGGCATGTTTCTGCTATTAAATCAGCCCTCAAACAACACGCTGGGAGTTCCCACGCGATGGAACCGGGTCCTGTGCCAGGGCATTATCTCACCCTTTGTTTTCCCAAAAGCACCAGGCAGACATTTTCCCCGGCAGCACCAGGCGATGCCCGTGCGAGGGCTGGCGGGACGGCGGAGCTGGGGATCCCAGCAAGAGCTTTCCCAGGAGCAGCCGTGGCCCATCCCACCGCACCGACCCAGGAGGAAGAAAGGTCCATCACCTTGGGAGAGGAAATTCCACCTCTCCAGCTAGAAGGCTTTAACCCCTGGTTCACAGAAGTAAGTACGGCCTCTGTCATCTGCTTTTGCAAATACGTGTATGGAAGTTTCCTGCACAGCACCAACCCAGTAAGAACTTCAAACAATCCTCAGAGCCAACTAATCAAACGAGGAGCCCTTCCTCCTTAATAAAAAAAAGATAACATTTAAGACATTTAAGACCTTTTTAACACTGCTAAAATTGGTGCTAAGGGACAAGTTAGCACCAGACCTCTTCCCCACTCCATTGCAGGACACCACCACTGTCCCCAGAACTGGAACACCAGCAGCTCCACCTCACACCTGAGGCCTCAGTTGGACATTTGGGCTGGAGAAACCCCAGCTGACAGGGCACAGCACAAGAGGACCAGAGCATGGGGACCGGGACCACTGCCCCATCATCCCCACGCCTCCCCCTGCGAACAATCCAGGAGCCGCTCTGCCAGCTGGGTGGCACTGGCATGCCGTGCCCACTGGGACGAGGCTGATGACCAACTGCGGGAAGTGCCTCTCCCTCTCCAGGCAGAGGAAACCTAGCCTTTCACCCCATGTAGCTTATTTTAGCCGAGTGTCCAGGTTTAGGAGGACTTACATCCTATCCTATTCCAGCTTTGGCTTCACACTGCCGCTTAAATTTCTGCTGCAATTATTTTCACACCCAAACACTCGACCTATTGTCAATTAGCACAGACGGGGCTTTGCCCCATGGCCAGAAGCCCACATTTCCAGCCCCCCCAGGCCAGAAAGCTGCCAGTTCTGGCGGTATGGGAATGGTCATGAAAACAAACATCCTCTCCTTTTATTAGTACCACATGGTGATATTTTGTCTAGCCAGCTCACGCTACAAGAAGCCAAAGACAGTGGGATTTCCAGAAACTGAAGTATCAGAGCTCCCACTCTCCCCATTGGCCATGGAGGAGTGGCTGGGGACACTGCAATTTGTGTCCTCCTCTCTAGAGTCTTGCTGTTAATGACAAACCAGAGCAGTGTCGCTAACTGATAACTAAAGTCTACTTTTTTTTTTTAAATGCATTATTTCATGAAGGTGACTCATTGGCATCCTGTTCAGTGTCATTTCTGCTAATTGTGAACAATCAGCTCTCTCTACTTCCAGCTTCTTCAGTTGTAAGTGCAGATATTCCCTCCAGTCATGGCATTAATCAAAGTTTTAATAAGGACAATTGATTGTTCTCCATCTCTGAGTAGGGGTTTTCCACATGGCACAACTGCCAAGGCACGAAAGGTTTAGAAAAAGGAGAGCTCAGCAGCCACTCCATACCTTCCAAGTTCCCTTGCAAAAAGATAGCTGCAAGCCTCACTGCCTTCAAGATACAGATCGCACCCAAATAATACACTAAAATATGATCGTAGGGTACATGCTTTCCTAGAAATCACAGGGATTTAATCATTCTGCTTATGCTCATATGTTTTGGGGTAGGGGCCCCCAGCGAGAATAACTGCAGTCGCAAGTCAAAAGAATTTCAAGACATCTTTGCCCAGGATGATTGAAAAGTTGATAGAGTAAAACCTGGAGGAAAGACAGACATGTGCTCCACATTACTGGAAAGGCCACTTGGGGTAAAACTTTCAAAACCCTTTTCAAGGACAACCCCAAACCTCTTTTTGTGATTGAAGGGCAGAATTCCAGCAGATTTTTTTTTCCTTGTTTCCAAGAAGATTGCTTTCTTCCAGATGCGAGGAAGTGCACCTAAAGGTTGCACATTTTGAGCCAAGCTATTACTTTACAATAAGTCTTTTCTTTCTCGCAATCTAATAAATGCTTTTGCTCCAGGGGATGAATGAATCCAGCCTAGGACAGCCCTGGGTCATATGGCATCACTCCATAGGGGCCTTCAGCCATGGCTCCCAGGGACAGGACGCCTGCTGCAAGGTTCTGCACCCTTGGGTGCTGCCCATCACCCTCAGTGTCACACAAGTCAGAGGACATCTGCAAAACACAGGGATTAGGACAGCTACTAGCACACGTCCCACACTGTCAGCATGACCCATCCTTAAGGCACAGTCTGAGGAGTGTACACCCACATCTGGGGTGCACCCACAGCTGGAATCCCCTAATATGTGCATGGTACCTCCATCCCCTCTCTGTAAGACCAAAAAAGCCATTAAGCAAGACAACACAGAGATACAGCCATTGGAAAAGAGAGCAAGAGGAGGAACCTGCTGTCTATACCTGCACGTTCTTGTTCATACGCCTCTCTCGGTGCCTCACCACAAACACGGCTGCTTTACCCACTGAGTACTCCACAGATTTAGACATTTTCAGTGTAGGTCCGGATTTGGGAAAATCCATCTCTACTCCCTCATTATATTCTATGTAACTGTCTAATTTTTAAAAGGATCCATATGTAACATATATTAATAGCCAGATTCAAATCCAATCTGCACTAAACCTCAGAAATGTTGTATCTGGCAGCAGAACTGCTGCACATTTGGTCCTTATTTAATATTATTCATAGGGTTTTGGGCACATCAAAGTCTATTAAGAAGAAATATCTGTCAAAAAAGATTGCTGTAATTGATTAATGAATCAAACATGGCCAGAACTCAAAGCCTAAGCACACAGATCACACTACCCTGTCAATCAGCACAGGAAAGACGAGCAGACCTGTGAGTTGTTCAAGTGCAATACCAGGCTGGGTTTGCTGGTGCTGCTGTTCTGTAAACTGCTCTATCTGCTGCCCCAGGTACAAACAGACCCTGGGTGTGCTGTGCTGGAATCAGGCAGCATCCACAGGAAGGTTCCAATAACTCCATTAAATGATGCCGAGCACCAGCCTTGTCACCAGCCTCGATGGGGGTCCGATGCTGGGTACTACCCCCCCCGCACCACTGCCCAGCCTCCTTGTGCCACCTGTGAGCTGATTCAACAAAGCCTACCGTGGGTGGAAGGCAGTTACAGAGCTGGGTTTATGCCAACTCAGTTCAGGGATCTGGTTCACCACAGGAGCTTTACCAACTCAAGGAAAGCACAACAAGACCTGCACGGAAAAGTCTAACAAACAATACTTTAAAAACCACACACAAAAACCCAACCTCTGGAAGGACGGCAGGCAGAGCAGAGGGCTGTCCAGGTTCCAGAGAGACCAGCCTGCGCGCAGGGCTGCTGCTGCGTACCTGTGGGTCCGGCTCTATGTTGATCCGGTACGCTTGAGCCTTGCCATCTTCCAGAACAGGGGGTGACCAGGTCTTCCCATCAGTTCTGCAATGGGAAAGTAATTAAATTCAACTTAAATGGCTTACAAAAAAACAAACAAACAAAAACACCCACCAAACACACGCAGAGAACCCCAAACAGAACATGACAAACAAACTTCTCAAAAACAAACAAACAAAAGAAACCAAAACACACTACCAGCAAAACCCCAAACATATATAACACAGTACACAGGCCTGCAGGGGAATGAATATGTAAATGCATTTGTCTAAAATTATCCTCAGAAATAGTACAAGGGTGAATAGAAAAAATGCCAGTACCATGCTATTAAAACCATGAGGCTCAAAACCATTCCCGAGCTACAGGTTCCAACTTAGATGGAGTTTCAGATACAAAATTATCTCAGTTCAAGAAATCAGGAGACAGACCTGGGGTGGTTCTTGTTTTGCATATCCTTGGCTTTGCCCCTTTATTCTGGTTCCAAATCCTGAAATGCATTCGGATTAGGTGCATGTCTATATAAGTATGTGCATACATGTATTTATGTATATGTGTGTGTGTGTATCCCCTGGCAGACCTATATGTTAGACCACAGCAGGAATTATATAAATGCCTTTCAGGGAGAATGCTTACACAACCCTGCATGAATCATCTTGACCCTTTCAACAGGTGCCAGAGAGAAAAAGCCCTAAAAATACAGTTTCCATTAATGAATGCATCTTCAGTCCTGCCAAGCCGGAGCAGGATGCTGCCACTCTCCAAGGATTTTCCATGTGCCTGATCATTTTTTCCCCAGGAAGGCAGCTGGGGACACCGCTGGGATGTGATCTCCAGTGTGTCCTCTCCAATGCTTGGGACACTGGGAGCTACGGGGACCTGGGCAAGGTCCAGTGGGCACATACACAGGATCTTCTGGATGCTGAGAGGTTGAGCTGGGAGATGGAAACTGCATGAAGTACAAGATAAAGTTTTCAAATGCACACTGTTCTGTTTATCATCCCAATCTGCATATGTACCACTTAATAAAAACAGGTCTTGTTCTGACAGGCACGGATCACTCACTATGGCCACAGACACACACCTTTCACTGGACTCTGGCCCTTGCCACATACCACATTCAGCTTCGGTTTAATTATCTGCAAAGTCCAAGTTTGAAAAACCAGGAGCGCAGTTTTAACCCAGGAATCCTTGAGGTGAATTTTTACTTTGGTAGTTTGCATCTAAGCCAGTCAGCATACAAACCTGCCTTTCCAAATTCAAAACCCATTAAAGCAAAGACTCCCACAGGCTTTAACTTCAGATCCATCCCCAGAGTATTTAAGCTCTTTTGTTCCAAACCACTACTCAGTACTACCATCGGTGTTTTCAACAGGGAAGAACTTGCTCTCATAGCTAGATGTCTTGTTCTAATTTATTATCATAATAATTTTAGTTTTTAGGCTGGGACCCTTCTTTTTAAGCCAGTCTAACTTTTTTTTGGTGGGATAAAGGAAGCCAGCCTTCCCAGGAACAGCAGCATTCCTAGCAATCCCAGTTCTCTTTTTGCCACAATCCAGTGCTGTGTATATTGCTTCCACATTGAGAATTTCATCTGGAGGCCCATAACAATGAAAACTCCTAATTACATTGGCAGAGATCATAATGATAATTTTCGTGCTTTTCCCCCTGCATTAAACCAACCAATGTGTGCTCACGCTGCCACTGCGAAGGGGCTGTTACGACATCCCTCATTGCTCAGCTCTGGGGCCCACATGCCAAACACAGCTCATAGGATCCCTGAAGGCTTCAATTTGCCACTAAATAAGAACTGAGATTCTGATGGCAGAGGAGTGACAGCAGTAAATTTGCTCTGCAGGAAGCTATGGCATTGGGTCACCAGTACTGCCAGTGTTTTCTAGTTGGAGTTTCCCAGTTCCCCACACAAAGCAGCTAAACTTGTGTTTTCCAAAAATTATAGTTGACTTCACACTTAACAAAAGATGGCCAGACTTCAGTTTGCATGTAGAAGGCCCCTTCATAGTTAGTGTTTTTAATGATTAAACTTAAGGTTTCATCATCAGCTCTTCAGAGCAACCAAAAGTTCTTGATACAGGCAAAACAGCCTCACACAGCTTCCAGCAGCGGCCTGAACAAAGTCACACTGACATCAGCCACAGCTTCCACTCAAAACAGTCCGAAATTAAGCCGATATGGCACAATGCAGGTTCTATTTGGTATTTTTAAAGGCTGCCTGAAAAAGCATAAGGGATTGGGAGAAACACCAGCCTCAAGAAATGCAAGTTTTATGTTTGATGAGCACTTATGCTTACACAAAGAAACTCCCTCTTTTCCACAGGAACATCAGAATATGAGGTAATCTAAAATAATTCAGAGGTGACTGACTGAAAGTGAGATGCCATGGGCAGTTCTGAGCTCACCCCCATTCCCATGTCCCCAGCAGCCCCCACCAGGACAGGGGGACCTCAGGGTCACCATGGCCACTCTAAGCCACCCTGGCAGCAGGTTCAGGCTTCCAACAGTCAGCGCTTTGCGTTCAGACATCAGCAAAAGCTAATCACACTTTTCTATCACAACGGGCAAGACATCAGGCATCTCGCTCAAATGTTCCGAGTCGTTTAATTTACAGCTCAGGGATGGGAAAAGTGTTCTCAGATGTGTTGTAGGGGATTAAAGTCAGCTACGTGGAAATCATTGCCCAGCACTAACAACATTATTTTAACGGCTGATAGGACAAGCCTAAGAAAAATAACTTGACCTAGGTTAGTGCTAGGCCTTCAACACAGGCTTCATGGGAAAAGGATCCATTAACAAGACATAAATAAAAAAAACTGTTGCAGACACTTTTATCCCACCATTTGTTTTCTAAAAGTCTCGACATCATTCTCAAAAGATTACTTGCATATGCTCACATACTTTACCAAAATGTTTTTTCACCTGGTAATGATCTGCAAGTCTTGCTCTCTACATTTGTAGAGCTGCTTTTACATTGCAAGAATTCCTGGGACTTACTGAATTTCTAATTTCTCCATCCTGTTATAAACTAACATCTAGCATTTGGGAGAGTGCCAGCCTGGACTGGGGATGCCACCGCCTGCAATGGTGCAGCCACATGGGTGTGACAGGCAACAGTGACACAAACCTCCCGAACAACCCTATGGCTGCATTGCACCCCAATTGTATAGTCCCTTCTAGAGGGTGTGACTCCAGGTCCCTGCCCATCTCCCAAACACCGTTCACCTCCCACAATGGCACATAACTACAGTCACAATCGGTTTTTATCCCCGATATGGCCATCTGCCTTCTAGGAGCTGAACTCAGCCTAGAAGCAGCTGATGCTTCTGATTACTCAGGATTGTGAACCTTGCTGGATCCGTCCCTGCAGGCCGATGTAGGGCTGTCACCTGCCGTGCGAGGTGGCCAAGGCTTTGGGAGGAGGAGCTGAGCTCTCCTGAGCACCCGATGGACCCAGCTCAGCCAGGGTACACAAAGGAGAAGCTGTGGGATTTCTCCTGCTTCATTCCTCTCAGCTGAAACCATTGCTGTGCATCGAGGCTCTGGAAAGCTGCCGGTTTTCCTCTCTATTAGTCCTTGAGGAGCTCTAGAGGGGAAGTTGTGATTCACTTTTTCAGTTGTACTGTTACTGGAAACTTGAGAACATCAGACATTGTCATCCTTCCCATCTCCCAGCAGCGTGCCTCTGCTGCTTGCAGCAAACAGACCCTGACAACCTCTGTGAGCTGGGGGAGGTGGGACAGGGGCTCGGAAGAACATCAACTACACGAGGTTCCAGGGACTTTTGGGGCTACACGTCCAGCAGACTCATTACTGGGCTTTCTCCCATAGAAACTCCATCTCCGTACAGAGAGCAGGAATAAACAGAAAGTCTTCACACTCACACTCTCCAAGCAGACTCAGCACAACTGTGATAGTGCATCAATCCACGTGGGCTCTCTGCAGGCTGCTCATCCCCAGGGAAGCGGTTTGGTTCTCCATCCCACAGCAGGGCACAGCTTGCAGCTGCAAACCCCACTGCAGCCTTGCACTTGTGCTTGGTCACTCAGTCTCAGGCAAATTAGAGCAAATCTGATGCACACTGCAAGAACACTGCACCCCGTGGTCACCTGTAAAAGAATTTGGGTTTTCCTGGCCCACACATGCTGGTTTGCTTCTTTCTCAGCCCCTTGTCCTTGCTCAGCAGAGGGGTTGCACAGAGCAAAACCAGCCTCCAGAGCTGGGCAGGGCTTTCCACAGCAGCTATTTAAAAAGAAGTTACCGTCTCTGAAATACCTTCCCCACATGGGTGAGGGCCCAGCAGTGCCATTCCTGCAGCACACAGACCAGACAGAGGGGGAAGAAACTGCTTCCAGGATTTACTTTAGATAGAAGAAATCAAAGCTGAACCTTTGAGGACTTATGCTTTGACAGTACAGCAGGGAAATCAATACAACACAACTACTTTGGGGTCCTTGGCTGTGCCTGTTGCCAGGTAGATGCTGCCACTTTTCCAGCACCCACCCAGCCCCATGCACAAACAGCTCCAGTGTTATTACCAAAAGAGCTGTAATTGGAATGGGAAGAACAGCATCAAAATTATTATCTTTTTTGTCAAAAGTCTTGCAACGTACGTGAATTCCTCCCTGCACGTCACAGGAATATGAACATGTTACTCCCGGGGTGGAGGAGCCAGGATAAGGAACCTCTGCCTGATAAGGAATCTCTTCATTTGTGTAACTTAAAAGACAACTTCAGTGAGAAAAAAAAAAGAACAAGTTTTACCATGTGATCATCCTTATCCACACATTTACATTGTTTAAAACTCTGAAATCCTTGGCTGTCAGTCAAGTGCATACATTTTGTGGCTAAATACCAAGAGCTCCATACCAGATTTCTGTGAGTAATAATTCACAGGGCTGTTTAACACCCGGGATTTTCTCCAACCAGCTGCCACATACCTGCTTGTACCCTCCCTGCAGATGCCAGGCAAAGCAGCCCCTGTGCTACCTTGGTTTGCAATTCAACAGCTGGGAAGAGGTGGCCTGATTCATCATCCGAGCATCCCAAACAGTCCCACTAAATCCTCATCAGCGTCTTCACTGCCTCCCCCCCAGCCCAGGTACCTGGCACTGCTCCAGATTTACTAAACCACTTGAACTCCTGGCCTCACATTTCAGAACCATTAACTACAGCCTGAACAGCCACCCCTTGTTACAGGGATGCCCAGGTAATTCCTCACACATTACATCAGTACCCACATGAGCATTGGTTACATAAATTGACTCTTTTCATGAGCTGATGAGGATTTTTGGCTGCTCCATTTCAGAACAGAAAGGCTACTGTGCTGATTTGCTTTTCATGGTATCGCTGCCCAGAAACAGTCCTGCACATCTCAGGGCAAAATGCAACCCAGCGAACCCGAGGACAAAACTCCTGTTAACTTCAGGAGGGACAGGGTGTAGTCAAGAAAGGCTTTAGAGAATGGGGTGCGAAGAAAAGAGATTATGCCCCTCCAGGAAGGATGCAGCTCAGTCCTCCATACTCCCAGTTGGTAGACTACAGCTTCAGAAAAACCTTTCTGGCTCTCTTACCCCCTCAGGCACAGGCAGGCAGGCCTGGACAGTGCTGCCAAGGACCTTCCAGCCATGTG
Source organism: Patagioenas fasciata (assembly GCF_037038585.1). NCBI lineage: Eukaryota > Metazoa > Chordata > Aves > Columbiformes > Columbidae > Patagioenas > Patagioenas fasciata. The sequence continues at coordinate 11,361,463 of NC_092533.1, read as the reverse complement.
CATCAACAGGAACAGTATCCATTATGCCACAAGGTCTCCTGTCCAGCGCCAGAGGTCCTCTGGGTGCTCAGTTGTCTTCTCAAGGGATGGTTTCAGCAAGGCACAGCTCTAAGATAATTTTATGGCAGCTTTTATTTGAGGCATGACCCAGTTTGAAGTAACATATCTTCCCTAATAACCAGGGCTGCAGCACAACCCCAAGAGATATTAGTTTTCAAAGGAGCCGGGAAGGCTGCCTTCAGAAGAGATGAGAAAATACGCACTAATATGTAAGCAAGAACAGGAGAAGGTGCATTGCCAGGCTGGTCAGCTCTGGACCAGAGACTGGTTGCATGCACTTGCCTGGATGCTGACAGCCTTCCCGGGTAAAAAAGGGTTAATTGCAAGAAATAATACTGATTTTAGTGCACAAGTACTTGTTCACATGAACATCCACCACTACAGAAAATCCAGATGTGATTTATCAAGCCTGCCGTTATTTTGGTTTGTGTTGCTGGATCCTTTGCTACTACTAGAAAACAAAACAGCTTTTCTATTCAAGGTGACTGCTGTTTGGAGCCAGCTTCTCACCACGCCATTGTTTTACTGCTGATGCCCTCCGGACACTGCCTACCTCAGCCTTCCAAGAATTGTGTGACAGAGCAGCCGCAGAGCTGCCCCAAGTCCTGCAATTAGAGAACCAGCAGACCCATCTATTGAGCTGCACCCTCAGCCCTGCTTCCCACCGGATTCATACCAGCCCAGAGAAACTGGAGCACCCCCCAAAGAGAAAACAAACATTCTTCCAGTTTCCCAGGAGCTGTCACGCAACCGTGCCAGATACACTAGGAAACGATGCGGTTCCTTTCTGCCAACACAGCCACGCTGCTTACACTGCAATTCCTTCTGCTGCCTCAAAAACCTCACTTCTCCAGAGGTCCTGGTGCTGCTGACACCTCTGGCTCTCCCCAGAGCTCAGTGCAGCCCCCAGCAAGTGAAGCCACAGCAAATGCACTTCCCACCAGCTGGCACAGCCCTCCAGTCGGTGGGGAGTGCTCCGGGTGCTGCTTTCCATTACAGTGTTTGGAAACGCTCCGTTTTTCTCCTTCCAAATCCTGCCGTGCAGCCAGCTACGAGGAAAACCATCAAACCCAGTGTGACGTTCCTAATGACAGACTGTGCTAACCATAGATGTGCCGATCTATTTGCAGTCCAGCCACACGGTCACGCCTGGCTGTGGCCAAAGTTTGTGTCGCAGCAGAAATCCCACTAACTTCAGACATTTCCTCTCAAGCACCAGGGAGAGATATTGCCTGCACGGGAAAGTTTTACAAGTTAATTGTTTATTCTGCCCACAAATGGTCAGTCCTCCTGGCTCTTCACTTGTTTCTGGTGTCTCAATTGAGCAAATTTGACAAATAGGATGATCAGCACCTCCTCCCAAAGTCAATCAGCTCTCTGCATCACCAACCCCTCTGAAATCCAGACGGGCCACATGGGCCTCAGGACACTCTGACAGACCACACAGTAACTCTCCACCCATTTTTCCCCTATTCTGACTTTTCTACTGAACTTTCTAGTCAAAGGGCATTTACTGACCATGGTCTGAAAACAAAAAACAATCTTGTTCTGTATCACAGTAACACATAATGCCAAGGGTTCATGGAGAAAGGGCAGAGGATGGAAGAAGCCCAGAGGGCTGGAAGCCCTTGGCTGCCAGGCTCATGCCCACGTGCAGGGAGCCTCCTTTGGTGAAACAGAATCAACATCAGATTTTGTGTCTTCACAAAAGACCTACAATAAACAAGCTCATTATTTCAAATAGATTTCAGACAAACACTCTTGCTTGAAAAAAAAACCACCTCCTTGTGTTGATTTGCATACTGTATTTTGTTGAAGGCAGCATACAGAGAGGACACTGCTTGAAGAGCAGCCTTCTGCCCAAGGGAGAAGATGCTAATCCACATCTCTGCACGTGGGGCTTTCCTGGAGCTCAGTCCAATAGCAGGGTCCAGGGCGGTAACCTGCAGCTATTCCAAACAGCAGTTGCTGGACACAGACCCAAACCAACAAAATCCCCATTACTGCCCCAGGACACTGTTCCATCACCAGCACCAGGTCCCCCCACTCTCTGGGAAGCAGGTCCTGGAGCAGGGATCCGCTCATCCTGAGGAGGTAGCGCAGGACACCCTTACAGTGATGACTAATGGCTGGGCAGAGTCCTCTGGATCCAACAGGTCATTCAGGAAACAGAAGATAAATCCAAGAGCCATGTCACCAAGAACTTGCTTTGGGCCAAACTAAAAATAGACCTAATAAAGCATTACTAAAGGTGCTTTTCTTACTGTAGAAAAAAATAAACTATTCAGTTTTTCCTGTGAAGAGAAGCCACCCCCCAAACTTCTCCAAGCATGGCCAAGGTGTGGCTGCTCTCAGGGGAGCCACCTAACCAACCCAACAGCAGGATCTCCTCCCTGAGATGAGCCACCCCACACCAAACAGTTCTGCACTGTCACCAGCTCCTGTCCATTCCCATCTTGCAGAAGCCTCAACACTTATTTTTGTCTGACTACAAGGCATGAGAGCCTTTCAAATCTGTATACATGAAGACTTTAAGGCCTGACAAAGCCAATACAATCCTCTTGCCTAGCAAAGCCCAAGCCACCTCACCCACAAACACCACACCACTACAAGGCTGCAGGTCACCACCAGCAACACCTGCTCTGAGTGTGCTGCAAGGTCTCCCAGTTAAACCATCCATGTTTAGAAATGTAGTTGGGCAAACCCAACCTGAAGCCACAGACCCTCCTGCTGCCAAAAGTCTTCCACACAGCAGCTTCCAGACCTCCGTGAGGTTGTTAAGGAACATTTCTGCATCTCAGGCAAGCTAAACAGACAGATCACCCCTAACCCCGCACCAAGGCACATACCTGCACTGCTGCAAGACTCCTATCCTCTCCTCTGGTGATGGAGAGGAGCTGTACCAGTGTGACGCAACCCCTGCCCTGTGTCTGTGCAAGCAGTCACCTCTTAGGAGAGAAGATGCACTTTCACAGAGATACCACTAACACAGCAGCTACCACCACCAAGATCCAAGCATCACAACCATGGGGACCAGGCTGACCCCAGCAGAAGGCTGTGCACACACTATGTGTCAGCCTCTCGTGGAAGAGGAGTACTCAAGGGTCTGATCTCAGCCAACGAACAGATGCCAATCGATACCAGTGGCTAAAATGGGGTATAAAAGTGGGAATTCAGCCCATAAGTTCATGCAGTAGAAGCCCTCATACACAAGAAGAAAATGCTGCCGCGCTGCAGGTGAAAATTGTTTTCAGCAAAACTTTAATATAACCCCTGACAAAGCTGTTCTGCTGCCAAACCAGCTCAGCAGGCGGTAGCTCACCATACCTTCTGTCACAACACAAGGACTTCCACCTCTTCCAAAGAGCTCCAACAGCCTGTGGACAGCCAGCAAGGGAACCCTTGTCTTGCCCTGGGTACAGCCCCTATCTGGGTAGAAAACCATCCAGTCTCCCTAAAACTGCTCCTAACAGAAAGCTAAAACAACCATTCTTCCTGGCTCTGGGAAATTCTACTTGCATTAAGAGTTTTCTTTCTCTCTTTCCTAATGCTGAAGCTGAGCTCAGGGGACTCTGCTTCAGCCAGCAGTTCAGACACCACTGTCTGATGAACCATGAGGAACCAACAAAGCTTTAATCCATTTATAGCAGCACAGCCCAGGCTTCTTGTCAGAAGCTATGTGTTTTCCAAGAGAAGTATAAACAGTAAATGATAGCTCTTTATAGCAGGAAATGCCTTTTTAATCTGAAGTGGGAAACTGTATACACGTATTTAAATCTATTACAGATAACATTTGTTTTTTGTAAGCCTTATAAGGAGCACTCATTTTGACTGGATAATGTGATTTGTATTAGAAACCCTTAGCTACAGAATTTCAATTAAAAAAAAACCAAAAAAACAAAACAACACCACAACAAAAACACACACACCAAAAACAAGTCTTGGTTTTGCTTTGAAATAGTCTAATAAAGTGGATTTGGTAGGACCTCCAAATGCATATTCACTGGACAAATGTTTAAGAAAATGATAGGTAGATGTTAATGAAGTTAGAGGCTTTGCCCAAAGGAGACTTCAATCCTTGTGTTACTCCTGCTTGAGTTAATAAAACCTCTGTTGGGTTGAAGGATCTGACTCAGCTCACAGTCTGCATGAGCCTTGTAAGGTGCAAATGATGATCCACACCTATAAATGAGCTGAAGCCATTTTTTTTTTTTAATCAGTGATCTTCAACAAACAATTTTGCTTTACTGTTTTTAAAAATGCAGAACAGTTACACAGAGCCTGGGGAGGCACCAAGGACTGAGCCTAAGGTCACATCTGTGCCGGCGTCAGCTGCCTGCAGAAGGGCCAAGCAAAGCTGACACAAGGGCACATCAAACAGAAGAGGGCCTACCTGTTCACTGAGAGCAGCAGCTGGTCCATGCAAGCTTTGATCTTGTTTTGTGCTTCTAGGTGTGTCATGTTATCTGTGCTCTCTCCATTAATTGCCAGAATAATATCTCCCGGGCACAGGTCTGCCATGGCTGCTTTACTGCCAGGGTTAATCTATGCAGGGGGAGGAAAAAAAATAGGTTACTTAAAAGAACATTTGGTTTTAAACAAAGTCCAATTTCTTGCCATGAGCAACAGATAAAGGGAATAGTTATTTCTGGAGAAGACACATGTGTTTTACCTACTCCAACAGCATCTACCAGAGGTTGGATGTCAGAGCCAGGGCTCTCAGGTCACCCCAGTTCTCCAAGGACCACCCTCTAAAACAACCCTCTTTTAAATAAGAGATTTCTGTTAACCCCAGTCAGTGAGTGATCTCTTGCTTGAAATAACACAATACCCTCTTTCCAGAGAGATACTTTACACTCCTTTGGCTTGCAGGCCTTAAATCATGCTTTGAGAGTCAGTCGCTAAAGAGCACACAAAACCCTGCTCTCCGCCTAACTATGTAATTAAAAGATGAGCACAGTTATCCTAATTGCTTCCTGCAGAGAGGTTACATTTGACATCAGTTTTTCCTGACCGTCATTCAAACAACTTGTCTCTTTCTAACCCTGCATGGAATATCACACAGCTCATTAAGCCTCCACAACTCTTTCCTTCTGGTTTTGTAGGAATGCCAGAACGTTATAAAAATCGTAACTTCTTTCCTGAGGAACTAATGACAGGTCCAGGTACCGTTTGTGGTCAGCCATTAAGACCAATCCTGCAGGCCATAAAAGTGTTTCTTGAGAAATTACCATTTTATTTCCATCAGTCCAAATGTGGTTTTCATATTTGCAATAATATAAAATGATGCAAGGCACGGACAGGACAGGTAGATGTGTCTGTTTAAACTCTTAATAGCTACATGCTTGCCCTCTAATTTCCTCTGCAGTCATTCAGAGCATCTGCTAATGCTCCACTAACCAACCACATGGTTTATCAAGTGAGAAAGCACAGCAGGTCTGACTTTTGATTATTCATATCTCACTGCATGTGTGATGGGGCTTTGATTCTGTTCAACCTTGACTTAAACAGGTGTAATGCCCTATCTCAGGTGGTGGGTCTCTGCTTCATCATACCCCATCTGGAATATTGTGTCCAGTTCTGAGCCCCTCAGTTCAAGAAGGACAGGGAACTGCTAGAGAGGGTCCAGCGTAGGGCAACAAAGATGATTAAGGGAGTGGAGCATCTCCCTTATGAAGAAAGGCTGAGGGAGCTGGGGCTCTTTAGTTTGGAGAAGAGGAGACTGAGGGGTGACCTTATTAATGTTTATAAATATATAAAGGGTGAGTGCCACGAGGATGGAGTCAGGCTCTTCTCAGTGGCAAACAATGATAGGACAAGGGGCAATGGGATCAAGCTGGAACACAAGAGGTTCCACTTAAATTTGAGAAAGAACTTCTCTTCAGTGAGGGTAACAGAGCACTGGAACAGTCTGCCCAGGGAGGTTGTGGAGTCTCCTTCCCTGGAGACATTCAAAGCCCGCCTGGACACATTCCTGTGCGACCTCACCTAGGCGTTCCTGCTCCAGCAGGGGGATTGGACTAGATGATCTTTTGAGGTCCCTTCCAATCCCAAACATACTGTGATACTGTGATACCCTGCCTGAAAGATTCAGGCAACATCTTCACCGCTGCATCCTCCATCTCTCCGGGACAGAGCTTACCCCAGTGCACGGGGGCAACCAGCTGCTAACAAAACAGGTATGGTTTTTCAGTTGGAGATCAAGTGGTGGTCACCAGCTTCACAGTGCCCAAAAACCCGCAACCACCAGGAGTCATCGTTAAACAGGCAGCCTTTTAGAAAGGGAGGCATACAAACACCCCTGTTTCAATCTTGATTTGTCTTCTTTAGTTCTGTTTTCATGGGGAAATTGAATAGGATTCAGGAAATGGGAGAGGTGCCTGAGGACTGGAGGAAAGCAAGTGTTACTCCAGTCTTCAAAAAGGGCAAGAAGGAGGACCTGAGTAACTATAGACCAGTCAGCCTCGCCTCACCTCCATCCCTGGAAAGGTGATGCAACAACTTATCCTTGGTGTCATCTCAAGGCATATCAAGAATAAAAGGGTCATTAGGGGCAGTCAACATGGCTTCACCAAGGGGAAGTTGTGCTTGACCAACCTCATAGCCTTTTATGAGGACATAACCAGGTGGACAGATGATGGCAAAGCAGTGGATGTGATCTGTCTTGATTTTAGTAAAGCATTTAACCGTCTCCCACAGCATCCTCACAGCTAAACTGAGGAAGTGTGGACTGTGAACTGGCTGAAGGGAAGAAGCCAGAGAGTCATGGTCAATGGGACAGAGTCTAGCTGGGGGCCTGTATCCAGTGGAGAACCTCAAGGGTCCATACTGGGACCAGTACATTTCAATATATCCATCAGTAATTTGGACGAGGGAAGTGAGTGTACTGTCAGCAAGTTTGCTGGTGACACCAAGCTGGGAGGAGTGGGTGACACCAGAAGCTGTGCTGCCATCCACAGACCTGGACAGGCTGGAGAGTTGGACAGGGAAATATTTAATGAAATATAACAAGGGAAAGTGTGGAGTCTTGTATCTGGGCAGGAACAACCCCAGGTTCCAGTATAAGTTGGGGAATGACCTATTAGAGAGCAGTGTAGGGGAAAGAGACCTGGGGGTCCTGGTGACAGCAGGATGACCATGAGCCAGCACTGGGCCCTTGTGGCCAGGAAGGCCAATGGTACCTGGGGTGGATTAGAAGGGGGTGGTCAGTACGTCAGAGAGGTTCTCCTGCCCCTCTGCTCTGCCCTGGGGAGACCACCCCTGGAATATTGTGTCCAGTTGTGGCCCCTCAGTTCCAGAGGACAGGGAACTGCTGGAGAGAGTCCAGCGCAGCCACCAAGATGCTGAAGGGAGTGGAGCATCTCCCGTGTGAGGAAAGGCTGAGGGAGCTGGGGCTCTGGAGCTGGAGAAGAGGAGACTGAGGGGTGACCTCATTAATGTTTAGAAATATGTAAATATAAATATGTTTATAAACATGTAAAGTGAGTGTCAGGAAGATGGAGCCAGGCTCTTTTCAGTGACAACCAATGAAAGGACAAGGGGTAATGGGTACAAACTGGAACACAAGAGGTTCCACTTATATATAAGAAACTTCTCCGTGAGGGTGTCAGAGCCTGGCCCAGGCTGCCCAGGGAGGTTGTGGAGTCTTCTTCTCTGGAGACATTCAAACCTGCCTGGACACCTTCCTGTGTAACCTGCTCCAGCAGGGGGACTGGACTGGATGATCTTTTGAGGCCCCTTTGAATCCCTGACACTCTGTGATTATCACCCTTTGTGGATCACACTGGGACTGGTCCCAAGACCAAGGCTGGTAACAGTCAGCGAGACGTAGATGGCACTTGGCACAACACAGACCTGCTGCACCAGTCCATGCATGATTACAGCCGTGATGCCACTGAAACTTGCACCAGAAGGTGTTTGAGTAGCTCCAAACCACTTTTTACATTTAAGTAGAACTGGCAGCCTGAATTAAGGCTTTTGTTGCATTGTCAGAGTAAATCAGCATTTGCCATTTGCTCTGCAATAATGTCAGGCAGGCTATTCTGTTCTAAAAAACCTGCCGAGCCAACTCCTTCCCCACTCGCAGGCCCCCTATGACTCAGCTCAGAGCAAACAACAGGAGGTATTTCTGAACACACATTAGCTGTAAAGCTCTGACATGGGACACTGCAACCCAGGGTAGGTTTATTTTTTCCCTGGCATGCTTTTGTCCTGCTGAGTGTTTTGAACCTGTGTAAGAAGACGTGGCATTCACAGAGCACCAGCGTCCTTCTACAGCCACAGAAGCTGCCAGACCCACCAGAAAGTTGATGAGAAGCTCCACCAGCACCTCCAAGGAAGCACCTCTATGTGCTTGCCTGCTGCTATCCACTTCCCTCAGTGTCCACCCCACAGGCCTTTGGACTAACAGACCTTCCCTTTGACCCAGGACAGCTGTGTTTTGTTCTTGTCTGTTCGATGCTGCCTAGGTGTCCAACGGACTTCTCTCCCTGCACTGATCTTTACCAGATTGTAGCTTCCTCGGAGAATAAGTGGTTCAAAAATGGGGCTCTTAGCTGTTTCCTATTTTTAGATTCTGGTTTATTTCAAATTATTTTGGCAGTATTTTCACATTAGCATTTTACGCTAGCCATGGAGATGACTGAGGACTTGAAATGGAGCCGCAATCCAAGAACTCATTAGTTTGAGATACAGCATCGGTGTCACAGCAGCTTGGGAATCAGTACCGTAATCTCTGTCAGGTCCAAAGTTTGTATTTCAGCGAAAAATGTTTAATACTTCAAACCAAGTTCTCCTAACTCACAGCTGTGCAAAGCCATTGACATCAAACATGCCACAAAGTTCTACAAGCCTGGTTACACACCAGGATTGCATTTGGATCCCCATGCAAGGGCCCTACCTGCTTCGCTCCATGCGGATCCATGCAGGATCTCCATAAGGACAAGGATGCAATTTTGAATATATTTTTGTAAGAGTCTATACTTGGAGTGACACAGCTGAGAAAGATGACCCTCTACTGTTACACAGAAACAGATAAATAGAGGAGGAAGGAGCAGGAGGGATCTGGCTGTCTTGTTTGGGCAGCACCCACACCCAGCTCAACCCAGAATGCTCCTCATCCAGCCTCTTCCCTGCCAACACCTGCCACTGCCCAAGGAGCTGCTGAGCATCCACTGTTGTAAACATAGGGGGTTTTTTTGTTCAAGTGATAAACCTTGGCTTGTGTATTAGTCTGTTCTCCAGGGCTACAGCCCTAAGCAGTGTAACTACAGCTGTGTGCATTGCCCATGGGTGTAAGGTCTCTCCCAGGCATTAAAGCCCAGCAACACACAGAGGTTTAGGAATAGGGTTTTTACTGGGGCCCTCACCCATGTTTCCCTCCAGAGAGGACTCAGGTCTGTCATGAGCGGTAACCGCAGCATGCACGACCTGAACAAAGCATGCATGAATTTGAAGATAACCTGATACATTACCAGTTAAACACTGCAAAGAAAACCTGCACCCTGTCACTGGAGTCTGGTGTTCTTGAAAGGGTCCTCCAAAGGAAGAGAGGTTTGAGAACAGGATAGGCTTAAGAAAAGCAGTGGTAAGATTTGGTTTTGAATTTCTCCACCAGTGCTATGAACAAACCATTTTAAAAATCAAGGCTGAACGAACATGGATGAAGACAAGACCAATGGATATGTAACTCAGGGTGGTGTGAGCAGTCTCCCCAGGACAGGCTGTCTCTCCCCACCACATGCTGCCTTTCTATGGGCAATGCCAAGTGCCCTAAAACAGAGTCCCAGCTCATGTGCTGGGACTGAACATGAGACTGTCCCACAGTGCCTGCTGCACCCCGCAGTGCCATGCCTTGTCTTGCCCATGCTGGGCACCTGCCAGGATTTGGGCTGTTTGTCTGCTTTTTCTCCAGTGATAGCTTAAGCAGGGCAATTACTTGCCAGCAAGGAGCCAGCCCAGGCCCTCACACTCCTCTAACCCCAGGGCTGCAGGGCCCCACACAGATGCTGGAACAAGGTGCTGGTGGCAAATGATGTAGGGGTGGCCCAAGTCCTCATGTTGCTGGCACTTCATGGGTTTCATTCCATGCAAGGCCACGTGTCTCCCAAAGGGCTCTGCTTGTCAACCTCAGTGCACCTTCAGAGCAGTCAAGTATGGCACCAAGAGCCAAACCCTCAGCAAACACCACAGGCTTAAAGAAACAAATATTTTTATTCAGGCTCCCCTAAAGGTTTTTGTTTTTCAGACAGAAGAGAACCCTGCCCACTTTGGAAGCTGTGAGCTCCCAAAACCACAACTTTATACAGCAGCAACCCAGTGCTGACGGGAACTCCTGACCACCAGTTAACTTATGCTGCTGGTTAATTGTTCCACTGCACCTGCAGGTATTGTCCCACCAACACAAAGCCAGAGCCAACTGATGGAGACTTGGTGTGAAGCTGCACAAGGCAGCCTAGTCAGCTCCACAGCATGCCCACGAGAAGGTAGAGGACCTGCCTCCTGCACCTTCCTGCTCCCGGGTGCCAGGCAGCCTCCTTCCCTGGTGCTCAGCAGGCTAAGCAGCACAGCCTGGGACACAATCCAGTAGAGCTGAACAGTTTCCCCAAGAGCGAATCAAAACAACTCAGTAACAGGTTCAGTGCATTACACCCATCATCTGGGACTGGGGCAGGGAGGGAGTTAGCTGGTGGTGAGCTGTTTGTGAGATGATGAAGCAGATCCCACACAGCACTATATGTGGCATACGCACTACGCATCAGCTAACCCCTGCTGCATCTTCAGCAGGAAGGAACTGAGCACGAAATACATGCAGGACTGGTCGGTGTGCTGGGGAAGTCACTGGCACTCGTGTTTCCACAGCTTCTTTTATACTCATAGAAGCACATTTGTGTGTTCTCTGCCCAAAGTGACCGTGCACGCACAGCACAGCGTCTGCTCTGGGAATGCAGCATAAATGCATGTCATTTTTAGTGCTCTTCCAAAATTAAATAAAGCTGAGAGAGCGCAATGTTCTGCATTTCACCACTCCACAAAAATAAGCAGCTGTTTCTTCATTTCTCTCTCAAAAAAACCCCCACAGATGCATATGAATATTTGAAGAGAAAATACTAAAAGAAACACAAAACATGCACAGCTAGCAACAGTGTAATGGCAGGGCACACAGATGGTTGCAGAGTGTGTGCCCCAGTACGGAGCTCCAGCGCTCGGGAGCACAGTGAGCAGCACAGTGTGCCTGCTGCAGGGATTCACTCCAGTAGGAAGCCAGAACCTATGCTTTTATCCCCTTTCCTAACAAGCATATTATTCTTTCTAATCCCCCATGGACAAGTTTCCTCTGTAACACCTTTGTACAACCTCCACATAGCGATGTGCTTCAAAACATACTAGAGGTTCAATATTGGTGCCTATCTCAATCCTTTTATGTTACTCCAGCAGGAGAAGGAGAATTTTAAAGAAAGAGACCCCAGTAAACAGCCTCACTGTCCTCTGTCCCTGCAGGAGGTTCAGTCACAGCACTGTCAGCATCGCCCCCACACCAAGGATAACACCAGGAAACACGACCCACAGGCTGTAGCTCTGGACCAACACCCCACACATTAGTATCTGTTTGCCAAGTCATCAACCAGTGAACTGCATCTGCACAATTACACACTTATTAAAAAAAAAGTTTTCAATTATCTTCCCAACCACTTTCCCCCAAGATCACCACCCACTTCTCTCCTCCAGCCCCAAGCAACCCCCTCCCCAGCCAAGTGGATGCTCTGATGCTATGGAACAGACTGGAAAAAACCTGAAGCCAGCAGCAACTATCTTATCTGGCCACTGGAGCCTCATTAGGATTTACATTAAGTGCTAGCATCTGACATCAGGCCAATAAAATAAACCACATTAAGGCTACTGTTGCACTAAGCCAGTTGGTGTTGGAAGTTGCACAATCTAATTTAGTAAGTAAGATTATTCACACCAAGAGGAGCTTACTCGTGAAACACACATCATGTTATACTTTTCCCCCTGGAGATCAAGCACAGACATGTGAGACAGTCAGTGCAGAGCAAGTGTTAGGGGCAAAGTCCCCCATGTGTCACTGTGTGTGTCCTGCTGCCCGCACAGGGGTGACCCTGCACGCCCCAGGGACGCCTCTGCTCAGAAGCGGCTGTGCTCCAGCCTTCTCCAGAGTTGGACAAACACTACACGATGAACTAATCAGTGTCAATTTGTTATATGAACTTTTTCCTCCCGCTCTCTTCCCCCAAAAGCCTGCCCCTATAATACCCCATGCCAGGACACAAGGATGACAGAGCTGGGGACACGGTTCCTCCTCGCTGTCCACACAGGTCTCAGCACAACCACTGGAGAGAAGAACTTTATATTTATTCTCCTTTTTCCTCAGATTAAAGTACCTACTGAGGCAAATTGCACACAAAGGCGGTCTTCTCTCTCCCAGATCTCTTTCTCTTTTACTCTTAAAAAAACCACACTACTGCAAGAACACACAACATATCCTATCAATTAATAAAGCCATCTCCCCAGAATTTAGTGGGTTAAAACACTCAATCCCACACAAGCTTACATGGACCACACACCACTCTTCTCTTAAATCAATGGTAGTTTGTTACAGGCAGGTCTGGGGAAATTTTCTGTTCTGCAAGCATGATCAAAAGGGCCTGATTAAAGCCTTCAAGAGGCTTTCAAGATAGTGTGACAAAATTCTCAGCTCTTACACAAAGCAAGCCTGTTCTAGTATCAGGAAGCATATTAGAAGGCAGCAGATGATCTTACAGTAGCAATATATTTTAAAAAACAGGAAGAACCAGGAGCTAAATGACTAACTAATGAAGATAAACTCCCCAAATCCTTTCAGCATTCTTTCCAGGGATTCTCTTCAGCTTTTCAAAGCATCATGCCTTGAACTGACACACATTCCTTGCCAATCCATTTGCATCTCTCTAATTGCTTATATAAAAGTCCAATGTATCAAGACATTTAGGTATTCTGCACAGCCAATAAATAAAGAGCACTGTGTATGTAACGTGACTTTATTAACTGCTGAAGAAAAGATAAAATTTAAGAGCATAAAAGGAAAAGAACCAGAGTATGAGTGTTACAGAAGGCAAGACACTTAAGTCTTTTTGAATCTAAGTACTGATGGATCTAGATCCAAATTTAGAATCAGATTCTTAGTGCAGATCCTAATCCAGCTTCAAGGCTGAGGTCTCTGTACAAAGAAAAGGCTGAGAAGCAATGAAATGAGTTTTAAAGCAACCAACCACATAACCTGAGTGAAAACCTCAAAGAGCTGATTGAGAAAAGCACAGGTCATTCAGACACCCACATCCAGCCTGGCCTGGGATGTCTCCAGGGATGGTTCATCCACCACCTCTCTGGGCAACCTGGGGCAGTGTTTCACCACCCTAAATGTAAACAATTTCTTCCTCCTGTCTAACCTGAACCTCCCCTCCTTGAGTTTAAAACCATCACTTCTTGTCTTGTCATAACATGCCCTTCTAAAAAGTCTGTCCCCACCTTTCTTATTGGCCCCTTTTAAGTACAGAAAGGCCACAACAAGGTCTCCCCAGAGCCTTCTCTTCTCCAGGCTGAAAAACCCAAACTCTCTCAGCCTGTCCTCACAGCAGAGCTGTCCCATCTTGGTGGGTCCTCTGGACTATCTCCAATAGGTCCATGTCTGTCCTGTGCTGAAGGCTCCAGAGTTGGATGCAGGACTCCAGGTGGGGTCTCACCACTACTCCTATCCACCACCTCTGCTACTACTCTTCAATCTGCTTCATACTCACTCTGCTATGTTTGGGAGCAAGGCCATGGTGGGACAGCCTGCCCAGAGGACACCAGCTAAGCCTTGATTTAGGTACACTTGGAGCATCACCATGGTTCTCCAAAACACTGCACCACTGCATGCCACCCGGCAAACTGGATTCAGCAGCAGAGGAAACTTTTACAATCATAATTGGTTCATCTCCATTAAAGGTTTAATGCCCACCTCTCCCTTCCCAGACACTGACAGCCAGAAACCAGTCATCCCACACCCTTGTGTGCAGGAACCCCTGGGTGCTTTACAGAAGGCACACAGGAGCTGCTCAGAGCTCTCCCTTTCACATCACCAGCTTTCTCAGACAGAAAGGTGGGTTGATACTTACCTTCCCATCAAAACAAAAGTATCAACTGCAGAATCTCCAAAGAGAAGAAGATTCGCCTACACAAGAAGTTTCAATTCATTTGGTGAGCAAACCTGAAGCATCATTCTTGTGAAGGCGTTAATCTCATACAGACTGCAGGGATTTGTGCCTTTGCAAACACTGGATATTTTGCAGGGTTTGTCTTTTGTACATTTGCTAAAGGTCTTTGGGAAACGTTTTGTGGCTTACAGTGAAGGACAGCATCCAGACCCAGCACACTGTGACCTCCCAGCCGGGCCTCTGCTCCACACTGCCCGTTATTGCACAGTCCTGGGTTTAACCATTCCAGTTTCTCTTCTAGTTTTGCATTGCCCATATGTGACAATTAAGAACCATTACTTTCAATAATCTTCTTTAACCTGATATATTTTGCTTTCTGATGCTTGCACTGTAAAATGTCATTCACACATAATTGCCTATCAGTCCACACAACATGTAAAACTACTTAGGGTTTAATGGGTGCGAATCTGAGTTGCTCTGGTTGACAAGAAATATTGAGTGTGGTAGGGGCTTCAAGGCATCTTTATGATGTTTGGAAAATTCATTGGCTGAAATACTCTTGCACAGCATTTTTTTTTTAATAGAGCTCTGTTCTCTGTGGTGAGAAGGTGGGGTTTATTTTAGGTCACTGCTGGCTGTAAAAGCTACATAAATGCCACACTCTGGCTTAACATCTTTGCAATTGCTCCAAGTAACCCAACAAATCCCAGTTTTGCTTGAAATTTTGTCTAAGTCCTGAAGTAGAAATCAAACACAACCTTATCTTCCAGGGCTTGGGGCAAGTGTGGTGTTAACAGCTGCATACAAATCCATGGCGTTAACAAGCTCTGGGTATCAGGTTTGCTTCAGTACACATCCACCAGCACTGCACCAACAACAAATCAAGCAGAGTGTCTCCCATGAACATGTTTGTTTTAGCTATTTTATCAACATTACCAGATCTTGAGAGATCTACTGTTTTCTTTCACACTCTAGCACCTGTGGTCACAGATGACTTCAAAAATAAAAGTGTTTTCACTAAGTGTTTGGGTATCTAAGAACCATGAGCTCAGAAATCAAACACCAAACTCAGTTAGAAACACTGTATTTAACAGGACTTGTGCCTTCTGGGATTTACCATGTGATTTCTGCAGACTCGTCAAATGCATTTTCCCCCAAGCTACAAAAAAAAGTTAAATTGCAATAGTCCGCACTAATTCCACACAATCCATAATGGCATATTTGTATTAAAATTAAAGCAGTGAACTAGCCCCAGCAGGAACCAGGATTATCATCATCTGTTGTGATATACAGCAACAACAAGTTTAAGAAACTTCTCCTGGGCTGTACCAAAAGCAGCATGACCAGCAGGTTGAGGGATGGATGGGACTCTGAATAACCTGGTCTGGTGGAAGTGTCCCTGCCCATGGCAGGGGGGTTGGGACCAGGTGATCTTTAAGGTCCCTTCCAATCCAAACCATACTATCATACTATGAAAAAAAAACCCACACAAAACATCAACTCTACATATTTCCCCTTGTACGCTTCCCACACTAACAGGGCCATTTTCGTAAGTCTGATGTCTAAATTTACTCTTTTACCCCTGTATCAAGTGGGATACAACCATGCACTTTCCCAAAGTGACTCTGAGTACCTGTCTGAACAGGCAATCTTTCAGTCTTCAAGAAGTTAGGAAAATGACATCACCATCATTAAAAAAAAAAACCACACCACAAACATGACACAAAAACTCAACCCAAACTCCAAATCCCCCAGCTACACTGAGTCCATTCTCCTTTGTTCAACCTGGCAGACGCCCCAAGTGTTTTCAAGGGTGTGCTGAGTTTATTTTGCTAAACTCGCCCCAAGGTCAGACCTTGCATGAATGGACCTACATGAATCATTCTTTCCGCCTGCATTCCCACTCCAGATTATCAGCGTGCTTGATGACGGTAATTAGCATTAAGCTTTAATTCCAGCATATTCTACCATTACTGTCTCCTGAACCAGCACAGGCATTTATTCTTCTCTTTCAGTTATTAAATAAAGCCTCAGTGATAGAATATCTTCAGAAGCAAACATATTTGTTACATACCTTAGTTAGCTCTTATCTATAGTTCAGATTAATTGTTAAGTACTACTACAGCTTCAGATGTAACCACCCAGATTTCTCATTCCAGGCCTTACAAGCAGCAGTCATTGGCAGAATGATGAGAACAAAAAAGAATGACAAGCAAAACTATTTCCTTCCACTTAAAAATAATCATCCCACTTGAACTGTTATGTATAACAAGCATTAATATGCAACCAGCTGAGAAACAGCTAGCATCACATAGTTCTATACAGGCAATAAAAACATGAAAGATCAGCAGAAATCAGCTGGGGTCCTAGTTTTAGGTTTTATCAACACAGACCAACTCCTTTGGTCTATTTGGGTGCTCTGAACAGAAAGTGCATCAATTCGATTTAATAAACAATCAAATACAAGTTACACACAAAACCACGAAAAAACCTTAAGGAAAGCAAAGAAAGAGCCCCATTCCCTTTGCTGACACCCCTGTTTCTTGCCTTCTCCACAAATATACACAGAATAACCGAAGCCCAGCTCTGCAGAGCCCTTTGTGCTCTACCACCCCAAGCACACACGAACCAGCCTCCCAGGCCACCCCAGAAATCATCACCCCAAGCGGGTTCCCTCTGCATTCAAGTGGGATCACGGCAACACGATCCGGCATTCACTGGCTGCCCTGACGGAGTCAACACGACAGCTTCTACTGGAATTCCTCCCTCAGCAGAATTCCTTCTTGAGTATCCTAACCTTTAACAGGACACATATTTGCTCAAATACAAAAGCTACTTAGGTTTAAAAGTCAACCTTAACTCAAACAATACCTGGATAATGGATTGCAGACCAATTATTTCTCACCCTTCTTGTGTTACAGTTCCAAGCCAACACTGAAAAATGCATTTTCGCTGCTCCACTAGAGACTAGTGTGTAAACTGAGGTCAAAGCTAGCAAATAGAGGGAAAACTGTAATAAAAACTCAAAAAAAAAAAAAAAACTAGAATCAGTCCATTTTTAAATTATTTGTTTAGCCATTTATCCATGACTTGACTCTAAAAGCAGCAAGTGCTTGGATTAATACTGGCAAAGTCAGGTAGATGACAACACTGACTTGACTGGTCCAGGAGCTGGACAAGCCCCTTTGGGTAATCGAATGAATTCAGTTCCTCCAGCTACACTAATGACTGATTATCTTTTAATCCCAGGCAAGGGGTAGATCAACTGTGATCACACACAGAAGCACAGCACTCCCTGATGTGGTTACAACATTAAGAACAGCTGAGTCAATTATTCCACTTCTGTTCCAGAGCCGTGGTTGCTGGTGAAAGGCAAGGTTGTCCCTGCCAAAAAGCCCCTTCTCCACAGAGGGCAAACACCCTGCCCAGTTATCAGCCTGCTCAACCAAGGAAAAGCAGCTGTCAGCTACCAGAAACTTAATTTCAAAGCCACTTTCTATCAAGTCATTAAGGCCAATCCTAACCAGATGTTTTGGCTCACTCCCTTACCCCTATAAATATCAGTAGGAGGAGGAACCATCACCTGAGCTACAACACCCAGTGTAGCTTACTGTGATTGTGGGTATAAAACAAGCTGGGTTTCCTCCCCAGAGCACAGCTTAGGGCTACAATTCCCTTCCCAGCCCTGACAGCACCCCGGTATCACCCCTGCAGGTACCCGCAGCAGCATCCTTCTGGGCTGCGTTTCTCCAGACCAGACCCACAAAATCCTGCCCTGCTCATCCTGGTGCCCCAGAAAACACAAGAAGAAATGGGGGGGAAAAGACAGGCAGCACACCTAACTGTTTACACGACCCCATGAGACAGGTGCCCTAAGCACACCCTTCTGTATTCACATTTTTCTTTCCTTATCTTTAATCCTGAAGAACCAAATACTCCAACTCCATCCCTGGCCACTCTACAGCAGTACTCAGCATCAGCTGTTTTCAGTCATTCCAGCAATGAGATCTTTACCACTTGTCACTTAAGACTGATCAAAGCACAGATGGAAGTGACCTGTTTTCAAGAAAAAAATAAATTATTCCTTGATTTCGTAAGCATATTTGAAACAGCTGCAAGGGATGGGCTCAACACCACCAGCTGCACCTGCACAACTCTGTGATCTCACAGGGGGCTAAAGCAAGTCCTGCTCCACTAGTCAAGTTCATTACAAAGCAGAACTGCATGATCCTTATCTTCCTTGCCGACAAATCTTTATTTTTTCAGGTTTGTCCCTTGATAATACTGTCACAAGCCACTTTTGGGGACTACCTTCAGCCTTTCTCCCTGTCCCAACCCAGGTACTTCTCCCTGCACCATGGTACCTCCTGCTCAGCTCAGCCTGGTAGCTCCAATCACACCAACTGCTTCAGTATTTCCCCTCTAGCAGTGGCACTTTGGCTTCAGGTCCTACAAAGGCAAGATTAAGGAGCTCTGCCTTCACTTAACCCAGAGCAATGACACTCAAGTTTGGAGAAGAAGCTGCACCCTTCTGGAGTCCCCCCATCAGACAGCAAAGCATTGCTTTGTTTTCTGTAGTAGCTTAGCAAAGAGTGGAGAAAACCAACCTATTAATGACTGAATACTTCATTTTTTCCCAACCCCTACACAGATGAATTTGTGTTTCATAAGCAGGCAGCCAGCTGCTCCACCCAGAACTGAACGCGGGTGGCTTTTGGATGCAATGAATCCCAAACACCAACTTTTAAATTCCCGACCTAACCAGTTAAAGTAGGATGCTTGCAGAGCTGTACAGCCCAAACACCATGGGGCACATGAGTCCTCAGACCCCTCGGGCACAGAAGCAGGGCACAAACCCGCATCCCTCGGGCAGCCCATCACCCCGCAGCATGTCGGCATCTTGGGCTCACAGCTGGATGCAGGAGTCCCAGAGTCTGGTCCCGCCTCCTGGCCAAATTTCTGCTTTCCAAAATGTATTTGTAATGCAATGGCATTTTAATATAAAACAAATATATAGATATTTGTTTTCTAAGAAAAGGCACTTTGAAGGAAGCAGAAGACAGACAAAAGCCTCAACAAGAAGGCTCCTTCCTGCAGCGAACCAACTGGGACAAAGGGGCAGAGTCGGAACAGGGAACCCCCAGTCTCCTTGCCCAGGTTTCTAGCTGCAACAAACATATTTCCTGGTTAAGAGAATTACAGAATACAAGTGAATATAGCACCACACCAGTTGCAGTCAGTTGTCTGCAAAGAGGCAGGGTTGCATGAACCCACCACCAAGCAAAGCCGTCCGGCAGCCCCCTCCTGCATGCCCATGGCAAGGAGCGGCAGCAGAAGCTAACTCTTCCCCAATTTTAACATTTTCAAGTATTATTCGCAATGCCAGTGAGGCCTCTTATTGTGTTAAGAGACAAAAGCCCAAGCAGAGCACCCTACACCCACATTTATGTTCCCAGCAAGTTATCACCCTCCAAGGGCAGCCATTAGTATTACAGCACACTGGAGTACCACCAAGAATTAAAAAAAGGATCTGATTTTAAAGTCTGCCACACTCAGTAACATGACATAACACCCCACAACTGTTCCTTGCTTTACAGCTCCTTGTGATCCAAAGAAAGATTGGCCTAATGAGAATTATCCTCACACCTCCCAGGTTTGCTGAATCAAACAAGGAATTTGGCAACCCACCTGTCTAGGCAAAAGCAGACTTTGTTTTTTCTTGTTTAACCTTAAGACAAACTTTTTTCAAAGTAACAGGAAAACAGGCTCCCTCTGCTAAATTAAGATGTTCACCTTCACAACAGGAAGATTTTTACAGTCACCAAGAGGCGATTTTGTGTTTTGTTGTATAAATCCATGCCTGGGAGGTGCAGGCTGAGCACCAAAAGCTGATCGTCTCCCCTCTGCAGACACCCTGGCTGTGTGCAGACCCGTGCCCGGTCCCCAGAGCACGGCCAGCCCCACCGGCTGCTGCTCCCCACACAGCCCTGGCTCTTCCCTCCTCTACAGCTGCCTCCTCGTGCTGCTCCTCCAAAAAAGCCCTCACTGGAACACTTGGTAAGGGACAGACCCAAGTAAAAACAGAGATGTAATGCTGTGTAATAGGTGCATTTGAACTCAGATACAAAGCAAGCGTCTTTAAAACATGCTCTCTTTCATAACTTTTTCTTCAAAGCTCAGGCTATATACTTTCCCTCTTCCATCCCAGCTTTGGCAGTTGAATGAAGAGACAGCAAACAGCTTGTACGCGTTACGTGACAATATTTATAAGTTATGGTTCCTTTCAAAGCCTTTCAATACTCTGCTCGTCCCGGCGCCCCAGCAGCGGCTGCCCAGGAGAGCTCAGCAGCTCTTCCCAGCCGCGGGAAGGCAGGGCAGCTTCAGACATCCAGCCCTTCCGCAGGGCAGCCCGATGGCCTTGGAAACACCAGAGTCCACAGGAACGTGCCCAGCTCGGGCACAGCACCTCATCCATCACGCAGCCCACCGCACCACCTCGCTGCACTCCTTTCTGCACCAAGGACGATTCGTTTTCACATATATCTATGCACAGAGCCTTTTTCAAGCTAGCCGTGGTGCCTTAACAAAGAAGTTTCCAGAATACATCTTTGTAAGGTTAAACAAGTGCGAGTGCACTTACACAGTAATTACTACCAGCCCACTGGGACCCCATAATGCAGCAGCCTGCACAGGGCAACTTCTCACTGACTTAACTTGTGCCTTCCTAAAAAAACCCAAAAGCCTGTGAACTTGGTCCCAGGCACAAATCCAAGCCCTCTGTAGTGCTGAGCACTACAAACTTTTGAAAGCCGATCTTTATGAATTAACAGCTAAAAAAAAATAAATCAAGTGTGAAGAACGCTAGCTGCTCCACGTTAAGACGGGGAAGAGCAGCTGAGAGAGGGCTGCGATCAGAGGCAAACACTTCTTCGCCTGTATTTGGGGGTACATAGAAGAACATATATTTTAAAAGGCCCTAAAGGGTACTGCATGCCCCGGGTGCCCCCGGCCCGGCCCCGCTGCCCATCACCTGCCGCCGGTCCCGGCTCCACTCCCCCCGCGATCCCCGGCTCACCCTGGAGATGGTCAGCGGGGCGCTGAAATCTTTACCGCCCACCAAGCGAAAACCCCACGGCGAAGGACCGCGCAGGACCACCGAGTGGGACATAATGGCGAGGGAGGAGAGTGGCTCCCACGACTCCCACTCGCGACTTCTCGGCCGAACGGCTCCGCCGGTCCCCAAATCGCCGGGACGGGACGGTCCCGCCCCCGACGGGGCGTGGTGAGGAGGCGGGACCGGCCCGGCCCGGCCATCGCTGGGGGGGCTGCGTTTTAGAACGAATTTTCGCCTGTAATAAAGTTAAGTGCGGTCAAAGGCTCCGCTTACTGCGGCTTCGTCCTCTTCAGTGGGAAGAAGATGATGTAATAGGTCGGTAAACACACAGTCACGACTTTTTTTTATTCATCAAAAGCATTATGTCGAAGGAGAAAAGGGAAAAAATGGAAGAAAATCACTTGGAATGACTTGGCCGATGCATCACTGTAACTTTGCGGGGGAGTCCGGGGCAGCACCAAGCACCGCAGCGCATCTCTATGTCCCGGTGGTGCAGGCGAATCGGTGACCATGGGAGCACCCAGAAGATGTCCCCGCTGCAGAGGGTGTTCCATGTGATGGCTTTCAGGCATGTGGTGGTAGCTCGGAGGTGGGATGGGTGGGCAGTACAGCTGCTTAGTGTCTCCCCTGAAAGCAAAATTCAAAATGCCTGGGCTTGGGAAAACTCCTCTTCCTGGAAAGGGCTGGCCCACTTCAAAAAAAGGGCTAAACAAAGGATCCATTGTTTGAAAAGTCCACTTCCATCAAGTTACTTTCTTGGTGCTCAGTTTCTGTGACTTTGATTTATGTGCTATTTGCTGTGAAGACTTTTTGCACGACTTTGCTTGCAGCACAGGAAGGTTTGCGTGACCATCTCACCGCTGTGCCCCTGTTATCCCAGAGGCTTTGGTCTGGGACAGGGGTGGGAGCTGAGGTTTTTAAACACTCCTCCGAGCTATGCTGCAGCCTTGTGATTTAACAACGTAAATACAGTGAGTGTGACGAACCCAAAGCACAATAACCTTTGCTTGCTTTGCTAGAAAGATACCTACAGAGAAGTTCTGCTGGTCCCCGCAGAGCTTTCACCCATGCTTTTTGTTCCACACGAGCGTGTGCCTCCACTGAGAGAGGCTATAAAAGCTGACTTTTGTCTGTACAACTGGTGATGAATCATACCTCCTCATTCCTGTATGATATCACCGAGCCTGCAGAAGGCTGGGAGTAGGCTGGCCTGAGGTTTCCTTGCTCGCACTAGAAAATCCACCCAGCTGAACACCGACATTTGTCTTGCAGAGAGCTGGAAGCTAGTTTATGTCCCACCTCTCCCGCTCTCGCTGGCGGGTGACAAGAAGCACCTCCTTGAAGGACTGAGTTAAACATGCGCACACGTGGAGTGTCGGCACTGCCGTCTTCTTCCTTTTAGGAGGGAAAAGAAAAAATCCTTTCTGTAAAAGAAACTAAGTTTGCTGGAAAGTAGCAAAAATAAAAACAGAGAAGAGGAAAAGAGCAGGAAAAAAAATATGGAGACTGCAGCTCTGTGAAGTCAAACATTTTTCACTGGCATTCATCACAGCTTTGTTACCAGGGTGGTTTCTAAATTGCACTCAGGCTGCGAGCTGCAGGCTCTGCTGCACAGGAAAGCGTTGGGGATTTCAAAGTAATTTGCTGGCATAGGAAATAGATGATCAAAACACAGAAATCCCCACTATTAAAGTATTCATTTCAAAAGCTGATGGGAAAGTTGCTGGCTTCGAGGCACTTTCTCTTCAAGACCTTTTGAATGCTCAGCCTAGGTTACCCCTCATGGCTCATCAAAAAAGCGAACTCAAGTAGAATACAATTAGAATTAACCAAATCAGTATAAACTTGTGAGTGTGCTTATTCCAAATGAAACTATTCCAATATGCATTAAACTGAGCTGAAGCAGAGGCAGCTTTAATCTGAATAAAAGTATCTGCAGTTGAATTGCTCCTGATGGAAAGTGTCCTCAGATTTCAGAATTGCATCAGGAATTAATTTGGCACCACTCTATCAGCAATAGATGTTGTGTTTGTTTGTTTGGTTTTTTTTTCCCCAGGATTTGGGCAATGAGAACATTAACTGAAGAATTCCACATCTCACAGGTGCCTCATTTTCCTTCAATCGCTCGCACACCTTTTAACATGTGCTTTCTTTGAGCAAAGCAAATACAATTTTGCAGTTTCACTTCAGTCGACCAAAGTGGGCTCAGAAATATCTATTCTTGTCTTTGATAACTTAAAATATGATTTAAAAATTCTCCAGTTATTTCCAAAATCTATTTGTAGTTCTTCTTCTGGAACAGAACTTAACAGGACCAAGAGAAGACGATACGAACCTTGCTGTGGGAGTGAGGCTTGATACCCAGCCCAAACCCCATATCTCCAACGTGCTCATTCCTCAGCTGAGTGCTGAAACCCCACAGCAAGCTCTAACAAAGGCCACATATTATTCAAAAGAGAGGTCAAACCTGTTCATGAATTCAATCTCATCACTCCACTCACTTTATCTGCCCACCCCCCAAGTATTTTCCTCTGTGTTTGTTTCCAGTATTTTTCCACCCTGAAGTCTTATCACCTCTTTGTTTTGATTTTGAATATTCCATTCTGGCTCTCCTTTGCCACTGGTGACACTCTCGGTTTCCTTCCTTTGTTGTCACAGACTGAGTGGGTAAACTACAGATATCCAGCTTTGTGTCCCATTTTGAATGAGCATTCAGGTTTTCCATTTGTCGCCCTCCCGATGTCTAGCAAAGGTCCCGTGCTTATCTGGGAGGCCCCACAATGAGCCCCCAGTACTGTTTTTGAACATCTGTCCTCATGAGAGTGATTTCAACCATCGTTATGACTTGATAGTTCTACTTAAGGTCAGGAGATTTCGCTGCTCTACAAACTACACATCAGTTTAAGGATGATAAATTGCTCGATAGACACAATTCGAGTATCAGTCAGTGCCCCCTTTGCACTGCCCCCAGGCCCTTCTTGAAAGGTTCTGTTTTTAGACTGTGAAAAAAATACCTGATAAACCTCATAAGTTCAATAAATTGCTTTTGTCAGAGACATTTGTGAAAGGCTTGTTAAGATAAAGCTTCTTTCTTTTCAGAGTTTAAGACAGAATTCAGCTGCTCTATAGGTGGATTTTTTTATGTGGGGCCTCAGAATCTCTACGCATACAACTGGGATTGCTAGAAAGTGCAACAGCCCGTATTGCTCACTGAAGTAGCAAACTCCTATATGGCGAAGAATTCATTTTGAATTCACATCCATCAAGTTCAGAAATACCTATTGCAACTCATTTATCCAGAGGTTCCAGGTGGATGACCTCTCAGAAAGAGCTTTTATTGCACTGATGTCTACTGTAGCAAGCGTAAAATTCCAAACTCTAGTTAATTTTATCACCTGAGAATTTAAATACGTCTATCATTAAGGTAAGATAAGGAAAAAAATTAAAAATAAATAAATAAATAAATAAATAAATAAATATAAAAGTGGTTAACCAAGGCACAAGATCTTACACTTTCATATACTTTCAGTGTAGCTGCTGTTGGAAATACTTTAAACTAATGTACATATATGTTGTATAAGATGCACTTTTTAATCCATAAAAGCATCCATATTTAATTTATAAATGAAGGTGGGAATCTAAGATAGTTCCTTGCCTGCAGAGTGGAACAATCGACAATGCCCCTTTATACCGTTTGTGACCAGTTTAATACAGACATTTAACATTTAAAAGTAGCTTTAAGCACCAAGCTAGATAGGAGCTTGTGGGCTGGGTTTCAGATTCAGTGGTTCATGGTTTGTGTTTGAACACGATTTGTTGTGAATGTTCAGTTGTATGTTCTTAGGCTGGTTGCTCCTCCTAGTAGTTGTGATTGGAAACGATCCCTGGAAGTGACACCAATCACATGAACTCAAAATTCTTGGAGTAAGGACTCCAAGCAATGTTTCATGGCATCTGTGCCATTTGCCCTCCCAATCATCAGCATTCCGCAGAGTACAAACTCTTTTCCTTTCTTACATTAATCAATAGTCTTTGACGGCATCATCTCAACTTCCATTTCCATTGTGTAAATGAGTCCTTTCTGGTGCCTTCCTAACCCAATGGGATTCATGTACAACTGATTCTTTAGAAAACCAAAGTTTATTTCTTTACTTAATAGTTTGAAATATCCAAAATATCCAAAAAACAACATCCTGTGAAAAGAGTTCATTTTGAAACTCATTATTTGGATTAAGTCCAGGCAAATCTCAACCCTATGGCAGATTTAACTGCAGGTTTCCAAAGGATTACTTAATTTATAGGCTTTGCAGGATCTCTCAGATCTGAGTTATTATTTTGGCTTTTGAAAGTTCCTTGGCAGATGCCCAAGTGTTGGGAGCTGTCATTCTGAATTCTATTTAATTCATTTGTTTGGCTAAATCATTTCTAAAAAGTTTATCTCATGGATCTAAGCATCCCACAGAGAAAAATCCAGCTGTGATAGAAATCATTAGGATAATGAAAGAAATCTTGTTGGTCCAGTAGAATTTCTTGCTCTGTAATTGCATTCAGATGGAGCAGCCGGCTGCCTCCCAAGGTTTCCCAGCTTTGTAGGATTGTTACAGAGAAAACCGCACACAAGAATCTGTACTGGGCATGGTGAATTCTGCCTTTGAGTCTCTCAAACACTGTGCAACAGACACAGATTCTCAGTAAGGACCAAGGTAGATCTTTTGTCTTTCCAAAATATATTTGGAGGGTAAAATGCAGCAGGGCCTGACCCAAAATGCAGTTTCTTATAATGTTCTGACAAATATTATGGAGACAATTTTTACACGTTATTCTAATCCTTGCTCATCAGAACAGCCATTTACCAGAACTTCATATGGCTGGGGTTTTGCAACCCGCTGAAGAGCAAGGACAAATCCCTACCTCGCAACATTGCAGACTAAACACAAGATAAGAGCTGGAGGATGTTTTTTCCAAGGGGGAACACCAGGAAGCTATGACACAGCATGGTTGGCTCGTGTCGGAGCACAGCAGCAGCTTGTCCTTGATAACTTCATGGAAGGCCATGGAAAAGGACAAGGCAGCTTGTCAGAGAAGCTCACAAAATGTTCCATCGTCCTGTCCACAAACAAAACATGGCTTTTTTTATATTCCCTGCTTCCTGTCAATTTTGCTGAAAAATGAATTGTCTCCGTGTTCACCCCATTCTCAGCCCCACTTTCCATCTCAGCAAGCAGAGCATACAGATGAGCAAGTACCTGTTAGCTTGGGTCTAGTCTTACTCCCAGCCTCTAATCCCCAGTCTGAGATTAACCTGATGAGGAGCCGGATCAGCGGGAAGTGAGCAGGAAAGGACCTTGCCACCGTCAGTCACCACACTGAAGGAGATGCTCAATTCTTTGTCATCTTCCCCATGAGGCTGTGAGCCCAGAATATATTGACCAGATGGGAGGAGCTGGTCTGTTTGCTTTGGGGGTGTGTGACTTAAAAGGAACCTATAAGAAAGATGGGGACAGACTTTTTAGAAGGGTGTATTGTGACAGAACAAGGGGTGATGGTTTTAAACTAGAAGAGGGGAGATTCAGGTTAGACATGAGGAAGAAATTGTTGACACTGAGGGCAATGAGAGCCTGGCCCAGGTTGCCCAGAGAGGTGGTGGATGCCCCATCCCTGGAGACATCCCAGGCCAGGCTGGACGGGGCTCTGAGCAACCTGAGCTGGTGAAGATGTCCCTGCTCATGGCAGGGGTGGCACTGGGGGAGCTGGGAAGGTCCCTTCAATGCAAACTATTCTATGATTCTGTGACCTTCTCCCCACAGCTCCAGCTGCTGCCCTGGCAGCAAGGGCAGGATTAACCCTGGCTCTTCCCCTCCATGAGGCGTAACCTCTTTGTGGACACAGCAATGTGAGTGATAAGCAGCAGTTGAGAAAATAAAAAGACATATTGGCATAATATTACAAGCAGAATAGGAGATTACAAGTGGTTTGCTTTTTCTGTAAGGCTAATTGTTCCCATTATGGGATTAAACTGATTGATTTCCCGTCAGAATGGTGCCTGGAAGAACAAAGTCGAAATGTCTAGTATAATGTGAGTCACTTCACTGGGCAGCTAAACACTGAGCTTTTATATTTTTTGCTTGTGAAATCATGACAGATGTCAGCTGTTGGTATATTCCACAAACAATTTTAGTACATTTTTAGCATCATTATTTCATACAGTAGAAACCAAGAGGTTATACCTATTGAGCAGAGGAGGTCCCCAGCCTTTCTTTAGGATTTCAGCATTTATCACCCCAACTCCTGTCTCCATTGATAGTGATGCTTCCTTTTTGCTATTGCACAGCTCCAGAATGTGGACAACTGGAGAAAATTAAGCTGAATGTTCCCAATTTATGCAGGTCAAGGAAAGTTTGCCTTTTATCATTCAGAGATAAGTACAGCAAACTAACTGTTTTCAAAAGGCTGAGTTCCACAGATGACGGTATTAAGCTTCACTAATCACACAGGTTTGTGTAGGTGGGTTTCACAGAAGCATTTCCATTCATTTTAGAATGTCCCACAGCTTTAAACTGATAGGGACAGAGGTACAAACAGTACACTAAAAGTGGGGGGGATAAGCCTTGTGATATCTTATCCCTGTGCATTCTGCTAGTGAATCACAACATCGCTTCTTATTGCCTTGGGGGAACTGAAGGAAACATCCCCTAGAATTAAATGGAAAATGCAGAGCCTATTTGGTGGGGTGGCGTTTACCCTGGATTCAAAAGGCAAGCTTAACAATTCGAACTCTCTCAGTTTCCTGAGTTCATTGGATTGCTGAAGGAGGACTTCTAAAAATCTTTGGAAAAATATTTTGCTTGAATTTTGAGGTGAAATGCTATGAGGTGCTCGAGTTAGACAGAAGAGTAAGCATTCATCATCCATGAACATTAAATGAAGAAATTCAGTAACAGTAACACCAAATGAAGAAACTCCCTACTGACGTCATGGGCTTTAGCTTAGCCCTGAATTTTGGGTTACTGTAAAGAGACAAATGGACTAAGCCTTCCTCTCACTCCCAGAGCCTGCAGGCCAGAATCAAGATGCTTTCATGTCCAAATCCTGCCCTTTCTGGGAGTGAATCTCCTGGGCACTGAGACCAAAAGCAGGCAAATAACATGCACATATAATTTTCAAGATTGCCATAAAAATTCAAGATGGGCATTTTTATTTACTGCCTCTCCTGTCTTATTTCTCTCTTAATATTTCCTAAATTCACATTTGTGCACCCAGATTACACAAATGTAACAGCACACGTTCAGGAACCTTGCACACAGGCAGTAACTTCACCAAGTGGGCGAAAAATAAAAGTAATTGCCAATAGTTATATTCTAGCACATACGCAGGAATTCACAAATGCTTGCAGGAATGTAACGTATCAACCTCTTAAACAGCCGTATCCTGTTTCTTTTGTTTCCTTTTCTGCTTTTGCCATGGCTGTTGCTACAACACCATCCATCACCGCTCCTTTCATCTGTCAGGCCTGCTAGCTGCCCGCCCACAGCTCCGTACCTGCTCCCTCAGGTCTGAGCTGTCCGGATTTCCCCCGTCTTTGTCATTTCAGGGTGTAGGTGCCCATCCTTTCCTGCTGCAGCTGTGTGGGCAATGAAGTTATCCCCTCCGGTTGCTCAGCACCCTTCCCATACCTGCTCGGCTGGCTCCATGAATAGGTTTCAGTCAAACAAGATTAGTTTTAACAAGCCTCATTGCCGGGGATTCTTCCTGGGAACTGAAATGATAGTTAAGATGGGCATAGTCTAGGCTGAGACCGAGGATGTGATGGCTGCAGAGGACAACGCACATCCACATCCCTATTCAGAGAAGTTCAAGCACATCTTTGTCTATCCCTTTCCTCTTGCTGCATAATTAAGTGGCTAATAAGATGCAAGCTCCTACCACTGAAGATGCTCCTCTGATCTCCCCAGAGCATTGCACCAACTCGCTTTCTGGAGCATAGTCCTTGAAGAAACTCATTCTGCACAAACGGTAATTTAATTTTCTTTTTCCCCTCATGTGAAATGTGCAGTTACTCAGACGTGGAAAAGCTGAACCTGAAACAAATGTTTAATGTATTTTGAAGAATTTGTCATTATTCAGAGAAACAGGTCTGTCATTGACTGGAGTGCAAGGAAATGGAGAGAAAGAAATGTGTTACTCAGAAACTGCACTGGCTTGGCCAAAATTTTGCCTACAGCTGCATCTGGGCAAATCATTTAGAGTCAGAGAACCACGTAGCATGGTTTAGAGTAGAATTATCCCTCAGAGTTTAAATAAAATAATCTCTATTTAGGAATCTGCAAGGCTGTTAGGTGATCTTGTACAAAAACTGGTCTAACAGGATTGAAAACAGTATTGATCCAATACTCAGTGACATGAGTATAAAAGCTCCCACCAGTGATGGTGGGAATGTCGCTCAATGAGCAGCTTGGCTGTTATCCCGAGTGTTTAGTGGGCAGTACAATAATCAGTGATTCCACCTAATAAAGAGTCAGATCATGCTATTACTATTTCTCTTTTAACATGTGCTGTTCCTTATGTTCCTCAGCTTTTCTCTGGCTTTCTTAGATAAGTGCGTGACCAGACTATGGAGTGAAAATGCTTTATGTCCTGAGAAAATAACAAAAACCACTTAAAATTCAAGGAGTGTGGAAAGCAAGTGTTATAAACATTTGAAGTATTTGTCTGCTTCAAGGACAGTATTGCATTATGGTAATGAATCTATATCTACTTTAATTTATTATTAAGAAAATAACTCCCATCTGCTTCTCTAACTGAGGCATTTAAGGGCCTTTTGCAAACAGTATCTCCAAAATGGTCCTCACAAACAGGATAAATAATGTTTCTAACAAATGAGTGTGACTGTGGCATCAAACGGTTAAATAACCAGTTCCAAGACGAACAGGCAGCTCGTGATAGAAATCATACCTGATCTTCTAATTCACTCTCCTGTGGTTTAAGCAAAAGATGCATGTGTCTGAAAAACCCATGTGGGACTGAGGGTCCTCCTCTGTCCCATCGGTTTCCCAAGGCCCATCCAGATACACCAACAGTGAGCGGGAGAAGCCGACGGTATTCCACCAAAATGCAATCATTGCATCTTTTAAAGGTATCATAGAAAATAATTCTCGGTTGCCAAAGAATACGGTATTTTTATGGATGTTTAGGAATGCAAGGTGAGGTGTCACAAGATCAAACAAATCCTAGCAATTCTGGGGGCTCGTAAAATGTGCAGGAAGGGAATTGTTCAGCCTTTTTAATTCCTCTGTGCCTCTTTGAAGATTTAATATGGCTTTTTTTGTTGGCTTTAAATCTTAATGGTGCTCTAAAACTCATTATTTTTTCTCATTGGCCCTAAGGTTGATCTATGGATGGTTCTGCTGAGCCACACAGCTGCACAGCGCCATGGCATTGCCTGCACGCTCCCCTTACCGGGAAAAACCCAACTTGCATCATTTTACTTTAGTTCGCCCCAAGAGCCGTCCACTGCTTCTTGCAATATCTTAATTTCAGCACTGCTTTTACAGCAATCAGTGTCACTGCTGGGGGAGACAGAATACAAATACTTGGCGCAGGTCAATATTTACTTTTCTGTTTTCATGGATGCGGAGTCGCTTGTGCCTGTTCAGAACGCCTCAGGAGAAGCATGAATAGTTTCAACATGTGTTCAAGGAAGCTTCTTAGTTTATGGATCCCCAGGTGTTTTTCCCAGTTGTGCTTTTGTAGAATTGCTTAAATAGATATACTATTGTTGTTCTGAAAGAGACTGAAAAAAGTAATTCTGGGCAAAAGTTTTCTTTAGACTGTACTTTGCAGAGGCAGTGGAACTGCAGAGTCAGTGCTGGGAACAGCCCAGAATGGCTTCAGACCCCACGGCCATGGGGACCGTCCCTCCGGGACAGCCCGGCCAACCTCCCCATGTCTTTCAGGTATATGGCAAGTGAGTCTTTCTCAAATCCCCTTCACCACAGGCCAGCGTAACCTTATGGGGGACATAAAAATTCATTAGATTTCTTGTGTAGCATTGGCACAAAATGGTTTTAATTCACAACCAAATAAAGAGATTACTTTAGAGGTTGTGTTTTTCTCTCCGTTGCACTTGTAAGCAGAAACGCATGTGTATGGGTTTGGGTGGGTTTTGGCAGCAGTTTTGCTGATATCTCCAGTGGTCGGTGGCCCAAAGGTGGTGAAGCAACTGGAGTGAGGAACGGGGAGTGCTGCAGGATGGGTGCTGGGCGATGTACGCAGCCCGGGAACAGCTGCTCCTGGCCCTGCTCCACTCACCCAGGAAGGATGGTGATCCCAAAGGCTTGATCAGAGCAAGATTTTACAGTTACACAGTTATTATTACTTTGCTAATTCAGTCCAGGAGTGTAGTGCAGATGTAGTTTTGGGAGCCCAGGCCACAAGCTTCACAGACACTTGCCTTTCAGAAACCCACTCATTAGCATCTGCTGGCCACCATACACACCTTGAAGTGTCACAGGGCACATCAGGTTGGACTGGACCTCCAGAGATCATCAGACGTGAGCTCCAGCTCAGAGCAGGGCCAGCTCTGCAGTTAGATCCTCTTTCCAAATCAGATGGGGTCTGACGAGCTGAAGAAGGAGAGACGTCTAGTGCTCTTGAAATGCCACAGAAACCTCCAGTGTTTTGATGGTTCATGAACTGAAGCTGGGATAGAGCAGTCACGTAGCTGAGTTCAACAGCAGAGAGGTTTCTCAGCATCTCACAGGCACTGAGCATCAACTGCTGATGACTCATTTGGAAGTGATTTGTTGGCAGCTTGTCTCCGTCCAGCACGCAGCCTTCATCCCACCCTTCCCGCAGACCCCCTCACTGCACACACCGGTTCTGTGCTGTCACGCAGGGATCAAATCCAACTGACAGCAATAGATACCAGGGAAAAAAATTCCCTAAGAGTTTCTGATTCTGTCAGGGATTCGACAAAGGAAAGAGTGGAAGCCCCTTTGCTGAACTTGGCAAAAAAAGTCTGGACAGTGTTGTCAGGAAAATATTCTTCACTGAACGAGTGAGGCAGTTTATTAGGTCTTTTCTCTATTTCTGTGACTATGAAGACAGAATTCATGAGTAAGAGGCTGTTACGGCTGGTGTCCAACTGAATAGCTACAACATGCTTAGGGAAGCACACTTTTTCTTTCCATTTGTACAATCAAATGTGGTATTTTTAGTCTCGGACAGAGCTTTCTCCTCTGTAATGATGTAAGGTTCCTGTTAGCTCATCAGGTTGGGTCACCCACTGTAAAAAGCTAAAAAGAGACAAAATTGCACACCCCATTAGGTCAGAGCATCAGCTGGAGGCTGGATGGTGGGGACGGACTTTCCGCTGCTGAATCGCACCCAAGTGGTGGAGCCAGCAGGATGCAGAAGCCCAAACAAACCACAAAGCCTGATTCTGGTCTGAACTGAGTTCTTGTTAATTTATCTCCATGTATGGAGTTATTTTATGTTGGACAGAATATTATGCTACTTTATGGCTGGTTCATTGGAGACAAAATATGTGATGACCTAAACAAATATGAAAATCCACAAATTATACCCAGGTGGCAAATCTATTGTTCGTGTTTTGAAAAGCCTTTTTTATATAATCCTCCTCGTGGGCGGCTAATCAGCAAGGCTGGATCTCTGGCGGGTGTCAGTCTGCATAGCTGTGTCCAAGTGTATTCATCTCTGCTGCTTTATGCCAGCTAACAGTTTGCCTCATATAGTTTCATGTGCTTAGACTGAGAAAACTCTTAACTTTTGTTGCAGTGCTGATATTTGCAGAAATAGCAGGCTTAAAGCTGGAGTGGTTGTTGTAATTGATAGAGACGTATCTTGATTTTGTAGAGGTGCTGGTTTGTGGGATGGGCAAGGAGGCTGTCCCAGTCGGAGCTGGCTGGGGGCACAGCAGTTCCCGGTGGCTTTTTGGAGGTCAAGACCTTTCAGGCTGCAGTGGATCCGGTCCTGTGGCTGCTCAGTGGAACATCCTCTGGATCCAGCCCCTCGCAACCCTTCTCCCACATCCCAGCATCTCGCTGCTTTGGACACAGTTTCTCTGTAGCTGGAGGTCTCTGCTTCTCCCAGCTCACACCCTCAGGTTTGTGTAATTCCACTATAAAATGTTCTCAGGACATTGTTGGGTTTTTTTCTGTCTCCTGTTTTTTCCTCTCATAGGCAATCAAATCACATTCACCTAATGCTTTCTATGCAAGAAACTACAGTAATTTCCTTTAAACATTCACTTGAGGCTTGTTAGTTTATAAAGAAGTCTGGTTCTCTTCCATTGCCCTTCCCAGGCACTTCCTCCACATTCCTGACCTGGTGTCAGTAGGAAACGCAGGTGCCTCAACCTTGGGCTGCTGGCACCCGTCCCTGTGGGAGAACAAAAGTCTGAAACTGTGTGCCTTAAGTACTCAGCCCAATGATTTCCTAAATCCTCCCAACATGGAAAGTTTGTGGCTCCTAGTTGTAGATGCTAAGCAATTCTTAAAAAAAAAAAACAAACAAAAAAACCCCAAACCAACCAAACAAAAAACAACAGCAACAAAGTTTTCATGTAGATCTGTAAAATATATAGGATCAATTCCTCACCCACTGTGAGTCAGCATAGCCTTGGGAACTTAACAAGCGACTGCTTTGTCCTGTCGTGCATGGTGCTTTGTATAAAACCTGGGTTTTCGTTGTTGGATGTGTGGTCCCTTCTCAACTGACCCACTCACCGAAAGCCTTAGGTGGATGGATGCACACAGACATGAGTTCCTGATGTTATGTCATGCACGGATGCCCAAAAATAATTTTGGGGTGTAGAAAAGACCTTTCTGGCCCATTGGAGGTGCATGAGAGGGAAGTTGCTGAGTGAGGCTGGAGCCTAAATGGGATTTACTTCTGCTGAATGCACTAAGGGGCCCCTAGACATTCTGTGTATTGGCTCCGATCCAGCCCCGGCTTTTCGGAGCAGGCCAGAAGAAGGAATGGATTGCTTGTGATATTTCCCAGGCATTTGCTTTATAGTCATTGAAGACAAAATGTATTTGGTTTCTAATGAAACAGGGATGTTTCTAAGCACAATGAAGTTCTTGCCTTTGTTTTGTTTTTCATAGCCTACCATTATGTGACATATAAAACCACCCCATTTGTTTTCCATTACATGTGAGTGAGTTCTCCCATATGACCACCCCCGAGCAGGTGTTGTGGCGGGGGCCAGTCCTGCTCCCCCCACCCTGTCCCCTGGGGTCACCCCCCACAGAGCATTAACCACTGGTGACACTGGGTGCCTTCAGGTAGCATCTGCCCTGTGCAAACATCACGCGTGATTCCTAGCATGGTGTGGCCCACACAGACACTAAGACCCACCTCTGTCACAAACATGTCACTGTTCTGCCACAGCACATGTTTTTTCAGCCAGATATGCCACATACTCCATCCTGCAGTACAGCTGAACCAGTAAATGCATTTAATAGTTTTGAGTCAGTGCAAACACATGGTTTGTTGAGAATGGTGCTCTGTCTCTTCCAGAAGCAAAACACCCTTATGTCATAAAACACAGTTGCAGTGAATAAAATCACATGCTGGATGTGAGTAGGATATTGTGGGGTTGGTCTGTTCACGTAAGGAGAAGTTTTTGTGGTAATAGATCCTATTTCTATAGCATCATCCATCTGCAGGTCCAATGGTGGAGCTGTGGGGAGTGTTTTGGCACCAGGGCAGCTCCATGGCTCCCAATGCCCATGGCGTGTCACTCTGAGCTGTCCCTGCCCTCCTGCCCTCCTGCAAGTGCAGGGGTGGGTAAAACCAACCAGCACAAACCTGGCACCGAGTGGGAGCCACTATGTCTCCCTCCCTGATATTGTCAGGCCTAATGGACGGAGCCTGGAAATCTTGCTGTGAGACAGAGAGAAGGAAGAGCTTTTTTTGAGGTTGCAAAGCTGAGACGTGCAGAAGTGAAGTGACCTTACAGAGGCCTTTGGGAACAAAAGCATAGTCTCTGTCTTTCAAATTGCAATCCCGCCAGTTCACACAAACCCATCCTTTCTGCTCCCCTCTGCGC
Organism: Patagioenas fasciata; assembly: GCF_037038585.1. NCBI lineage: Eukaryota > Metazoa > Chordata > Aves > Columbiformes > Columbidae > Patagioenas > Patagioenas fasciata. The sequence goes on along the minus strand of NC_092533.1, from coordinate 11,326,023 downwards.
TGTGGGTGCTGCGGGGTCACTCAGGAGCCCGGGGGTGTCACGGCTCCTCAGCCCAGGCACTCGCTGGCCTCCCAGTTGGGAATTTTGAAAGCACATGGAGAATCAAGCACATCCGAATGGACATTTTGCACATGAAGTCTGCTTGCCAGAGTTACGGGCTGTGCTGGGTCTTCGTTTTCTTCGGTGCCTGGAAGACACGTTAGGAACACCTGCTTCTCTTCACGGGTGATAACTAACACAGAGTCCTATATTTCTTCTGCTTTCAATGAAGGAATTACTCCCTAAAGGACTCAGTACAAAATTCCTGTGTTGTTAAAGATGTGCCAACGTTTTCTTCACAAATCTTTGGTTCCCACCAACGTTAGTGGAAAGACGTCTTTTAACTTGCTGTGGCCCTAAACTGAGTTCACTTCAGGATAACCCCGAGGAAACCTGTTGTTTTCTAAATGTGGAAGAAATCATATATTCCACTTGCTGTGATTGCCAAGGAAAAATTATAAGGATTTTTTTTAGCTTTAGGCTTTTAACTTTTATGCTCTAGAACAAGGTGCTCATAAGGAGCTTTGCTGAGATCAGTGCAGGTGTGCTGATTTACAGCATTGCTATAATACTAGTTTTAATAACAGCGTGACCAGACAAATAATTTGATTCTGTTAAGAAAATAATTTCCCATGACTCTTAGTGTATCTTGTGGGCTTCTGGAGTTGAACTCAGCCAATCTTGATTAATTTGAGTTTCACTACTGAACACACTATTGTAATTCAATTCAGGGCAGCAGTAATGCTCTACAGTATCTGGGTTTCTAGTTAATTCAAGTAAATGTTTTGATAAAGTGAACAGATCTTCAGCTTGTGTGTATCAGCTCTTCTTTATTACAGTGCTTAGTGAAGAATATACAGCTGCTGAAACCCAACATATATTTGCAATTAGTGCCACAGGTAACCGGGAAAACACCTGGAGATCCACGGAAGGGGAGCAGCATCTGAGGCTGTTATTATTGCTCTGAAATAGCCTCTTTCTTATGGAGTCTGCCCCCACCTTGTATAAACCCCAGTATTCTGGATTATTCGCTTATTGAGAAATTCCAACAGGCACTATGCTTCACAGAAGTTTAGAAAAAAAGTATTTTATTTTTAAAACAGGTTCTGAGGTTCATAATGATTTGCTCTTTATTTATTCCTTGAGCTAAACCTACAATTTTTCCCCCCTTTTCTATGTGACAGTAGCCAAAACAGCCATTACGAATCTCAGACTGCAGCGTTTTGTGAGTCAGTGTCTGCTTTTACAGCAGCAGGCAAGCTAGGGTTACCATCGGGGTTGTTTACACAGAATCACGTTAACTAATTGCTGAAGATATGCCTTGGGTTTACATCACTTCATTGTTATTGGCCTGTGCTCATCCTGGCTAAACACGGTTTATTTTCAGCTGCTGCCCTCTCCTTCCCTACCAGCTGTTCCCATCATCGTGCCTCAGCATGAAATACACAGAGGCATTTAAGCCAGAAATCCCAAAATCCCATCACCACCTTCACTGTGGTTGCAGCTGTGAGTCCTGCCCTGGGAGAACAATTCCAAGGAGCCCGGGAGCAGCGCAGGGAGCAGCTCCTGGAACCTACCTTGGAATTAGTGCCTTGCACAACTCCTGTGAGCAGCTCACTCGGACTCTCTGTTTGCTTTCAATTCTGGAGAGCGCTTCTGCCAGTTTGTCTCAGCTAAGCTTCTGCCTCAACGCGTTGATTGACTCATTGCTAATTATTTATTTGAGGAAATCAGCGGTGGTTCTTAAATGTGAATTTTTACTGGCAAAGACAACACAGGAGTCTGGAGTCTCGAGTGTATCCATTTTACCCAGAAACTCAGAGATGGCAGGGGGACTGGCCTGGACAAGCACCACGAGCAATGAAGATGCCCGTTTGGGTGGTAAACAAACAGGTTCCTAAGAGGAGCTCACAGGGTGAGTCAACAGGGACGGGACAGGCTGGGGAAGGCACAGCCATCCCCATCCTCTGCAGGAGCAGGGCAAGGGCTCCGCTGCCTCAGCCCCACATCCTGGTAATTCCCAGCAGTTCCCCTCAAAGCTGTTCCCTGCCTCATTTGTCCAAAATTTCTCTTTAATGAAGTCAGTAGGATTTACAGGGGCAGAAATACAACTCAATTCCACATAAAATCAGGAGCACTGGGGCCATATTTCTGCTCTCTGAGGTGGACAGCAGATGTGAGCAGGGACTGCAAGCTCTCCTGATAATTTAGTGTAATAATGGTGTTAGCAAGGGCCAAATGGCTAACTTGTTTGTGAATGAAACTAATTACCCCGCCAGAGCATTGCCACGAATACTTTGACCAACGAAAACAGACTGACCCAGAATGAAATCCACTCATTGTATCAAAAGGACCATAACATCTTGTGCTTATTTATTGCCAAGTATGTTGGCTTTTGGGTTATTTGACAAAATACAGCCTCAGCTGCTCTCTGCTGTTTGGCACCATATCAGGAGCCCATGGAAAACAGCAAATTCCGTTCCATGGGCTTTTAGAAAACGGGTGGAAAAAAAAAGAAAAGAAAGTCAACATAGGGTATTTTTTTACAATAATGTCTTAATTACGTAAGCAAGCAATTTGATGCATTTGGTGTGATTTTTATTTCCTGGCAACAAAGAGGGGATTTTTTTATGGGGGAGGGTGTTGATAAAGCCTCTCTGCTATTTATGCCTTTGCCCTCTGCATTCCCCCAGCTGTGGCCAGGATGACAGATGTACCTCCATGCACTCAAAGTGGCGAGGTTAAAAAGGAAAAATGACTCATCCAACACGAAACTCCCAGAAAAAGAAAATAATCCCTTTGGATGGAGAAAGGTGTGAGACCAGCAGCTTAATTTTGACCACTCGCTGCCTTCTCACCGGAGTGATTTGTGGGTCAGTACTGTGCAAGTGCGGCTGCTTTGGGGTAAACTTCCTGGAGTAACTCCTGAGAAGCTCTGGAGGGGGGTTTGTCTGGCTGTGGGTGTTGGCATCTGCATGGAGGTCACCCAGGATCAGCCAGGACATGCTGGAGCCGAAGCAGCAGAGCTTTATGTGAGACGAATGAGGAACCTGCTGCGGGACAGGCCCAGCTGGAGTGGCTGTGTCTCCTGCAAGCTGATCCTTTTTAGGGCACGGACATGAAGAAAATGACCTTGGGCAGCTTTTCATCGACAAGTCCACATTTTGGCACACTGGGCATCATCTCACAGTTTCTGTGGCTTGTAACTGAGTTTTGAAATCAGACTTTTCCCCCATGTGCTTTTGGTTTAAAAAGAAAAAAGAAAATCTGCCTTTACATAAGAAGCCAAAGCAGCATTTACAGATCTCTGTATGTAAATCAGAGTTTTCCTCTCACCGCCCTGTGGGTCCCAGTCCTTTGCTGGGGACATGCTGTGTAAAAACCCATCTGCAAAGATTCCCGTGGTGGAGGGAGCAGCTTGAACCATGTAACTATCCCCAGGTAGGTATTTGGAGAACTTTCAATGCTGTTAATGAACTGACTGGAAACGGAGCTGTAATGATGGAGCTGACCACTCTCACTCATAGCTGGTTTACACCCTCTAAGTCACTGGTTTCAGGGCTCTTCCCCCTCTGAGCTGCACTGAAGTCTGGCCGTTCTCAGCTGCTTTAGCAGCCAGGGGTGACTTTGGGCTGCAGTATCAACACAAGAAGCTACAGAGCCTCTGCCCGCCTGCCTCAGCTTGGTGTCTGGATGTTACCATCATCATGTTGGATTTATTCAAGCTGAGCCTCCAATATATTGCTCTGTTCATTTCAACACTTCCAGAAGTACTTGCCTGCCCACGTGCTTGGATCCCCTTGGCGGTCACAGAGCCCTTCGTCCCCAGGCAGAGGGGAAATTGCATGATTGTATGGAAAATACCAATAATGTTGTTGAGTTTTGTTGCCATGGGAACAGGAGCTCAGATCAGAAATACGGCACATCAGATGGCGGAAGGCTGTCTGTTGTGGAGGATGCCCAGAGTTCTGTCTTTAAACAATGACATAGCAAAAGAATGAGACACGAAAGGCCAAGAGCTGCTTTGCGGGTTAGTCTTCAATTTCTTTTGACCTTTAACTATAAATTGTCCCTCTTATGACTGTCTCATAATATAATCTTATATTGTACATGATTTTTCATGCACTTGCATTAATAAATGGGACTATGTATTTCCCCTTTCTCCCTTTATGTGACTTTCTGTGAGGAAAATACTTCATCAAGAAATGAAAGACTCTATTCACCTTCAGCCTACATAAATATCTGATGTTAACATCCAAATGCATGCGACCTTCTGCAGTCTGAACCCAGATGTCAGATGTAATAGTTTTTCATCTTTCAGTCTCATTACTAGGTTGCTTTTATTTAGGAATGAGTAGGATTCAAAGAGGAGCTGAACACTTCTGTGGTTAGCGAGCACATCTGCAGCTAAAATCACTTGGCCACAGAGCAGGAGGAAGGTCAAACTGCCCCACACGTGTCCTGCAGACGCAGGACTCTGCCGAGCTCCGCACTGCTGATGGAGGGATTTTAAATAGCCAGGGCTGGTTCTCACCCACACTGGCACAACAGGCCTCAGCATCACTCCCAGTTCCAGTCCCCAGAGTCCTTTCCACCAGCACCTACTGAGATTCGCCCTGTGCTACTGGATAGTTAGTCTGATGTGGCTAGAACCAAACTATGGACTTCTGCAGCTTTGCAGCAAGGCCATGGCAAGGAGCCAGCTCCCATCATTTCTTTGTTGGGGCATTTCTGCCTGTGCAAACACAAGGCAGGTGAGTGCAAGGCAGTGATGCTCCAGTTCGACCACCACCCCAGCAGCATCAAGGCACAGAAAACATCCTGTGAGGAGAGAGCTCCCAACAGTGGACCCTCAAAAATTACAGTTTTGTCAAAGCTGCTGGGAATTTGTTCTTTTGTTGGCTTACGACATCCACATCTGTGATACATCACTGAAACGCACAGCCAAACACCGTATCAATAGCAGAGGAGGAATAGAGAGCTGGAGCTAGCGCAGAGGAGCGGTTTTCCCAAGGCAGGGGGTGATCACACCACGACTCCCTCAGCTTTGGGCCGGGGGCCCATGACAGCGGCGCTGAGCAAGCGCTCGGCCGGCTGAGTCAGCCTTATCGGCCGGGGCTGTGCCGGAGGAGCCGGGGTTATGGATGGGCTGTCAGGCTGTCCCGGCAGGGCCTGCCTTTATTAGGCAGTGTCACAGCTGCTGGCCACTTTCCACCGGAGTTTTAAAAACGCTCTTAAAAAAAACTTGTAGGAAGGGTGTATTAAACACACCACATGGGGAAACAGACCCAGCTGACAGGAGCTTCTGCTCAGGACTGGCTAAATTCCTGCTGTATGTTTAAAATATTCATTACCCTTGGCACTATTTGCCTGCGTTAGCTTTCAGGAGTTGTGTTGCATTTCTTTTTCACTTTCTCTCTCCCAAGAAGGATTTCATTCCTGGCTTCTCAGCCCTCTCCTGAGGGCCAGAAGGGCACAGGGAGCTGCCACAGTAGCTCTGAGCCCTTTACTAGTGATGGCTGCATCGGGGCAGAGATGCAGGCACAGAGATCCAGGCAGTAATATGATGAACTTTGGTGTCAATTCACTTTGCCTTCCTTGAGAAAGTGTTTCCAAAACCACGCAAATAAACAGTCCTGCTTCATCTCAGCTGTTTTTTCAGCCAGCAGAGTCTGTGATGCAACTCCTGGCTGGCAGTGGGAGGTCAGATGTGAAACGGTCAACATCGGCATCCCACTCACCTGATTTCCCACTCGGCAAGTGACTGTGCCAATTTAAGTGAATTAATTTAGAAATAAGCTCTTTTGGGCCACACGGTTTCTGTAGGTCCCTGGGGGTCAAGTGCCAAAGGGAAGCTCATTCCTCCCTGCTCATTTGTTTCCTGGAAGCCCTGGCAAAGTGGTGACAAAGGCGGCATTTAGCAGGAGCTGTGGCAGCAGCTGGTGGCACCAGACATTGTTTTGCTTCTGTCAGTGATTCAGAGGCCGTTACAAACCATTTTCGCTTTATAGCCAGCTTGGGCTCCTGCACCGACAGCCCACCAGGAGCAGATTTCCCTTTCAGCTGAATCAGATTAATCCAAAATAATCCTGTCAAAATCAAGAGAATAACGGTGGCATTACCCATCCCAGGGTGACTGAAAGCCTATCGATCCCACTAACTCTGTTTTACACTAGCAAGCTCCTGAGTCAATCACTGGTCTGCATTAGCGCGTGTTTAATGTTTTCAAGGACAAGGTCAGGATGTTTGGGTTTTGTAGAACATACTTCTATTCTTTTACTTTAAAAGAAGTATGGCACACATCCTAACTACAGAAATACCTATTATTTCCCACTTGGGCTATAACAGAATTATTGGAACTATTAAATCTACTTTCTGAATTTTGTGCCAGAGTTAGTTTGTTAGTACCCAAACTATGTACAGTAGAAGCTACTATCAGGTTAATTATTTGTGTGAAGCGTAGTGAAACGTATTCTTTACGTGTGTAGCCACAACATGTTGGCAAAATGTGAATTTATATTTAAGTATGATTTGAGGTAACAAGTATTTGCGCATTAACCAATTCTGCATCCTTGGCTAGCTGAGACTCTTCCCTTTGGGGATAATAACTGTTTAACCATGGCCATGCTGAGCCAGCACAACTCCCAGGGGAGACAGATTTGTTCTCAGCACCTACAGCAAGAAAAATGTTCATTATTTTCATGTTCAACGTCAGCTGTTGAAGGTTTTAGTCTGGAAATGGATGCATGGGAATGAAGGGCCAGACAAGGCATCTGGTCCCTGCTGTGGGGGGTGAAAGATCTGGTTGATCCTGGATCTGGTTGATCCTGGATCTAGTTGATCCTGCCCCTTCCCGAAGCCATCAGCCCGAACTCCTCCCAAAGCCGGCTGGCAGGTTACTTGTGCTGCGTGTGGGAGCTGCACCCCCAGCACCTTGACATTAATATAATAATTGCAAGCTTAATCTCTTCTTCTGCAAACTAAACCCCGTGTGTTCATCCCCCACCCTGCCTTCGGTCCCCTCCCTGGCCCGGCTGTGCCGCGGTTTGCCGAGGGCAGCCGAGCCCCCCGTGTCCGTGACCTCCCGTGGGCTCCGCTCAGGGCCCGCGGTCGCCGCCCGAGCTCGGCTGCTCCCTGCCGGCTGCTGCGGGAACGGCAGCCCGGCAGCCGCCGAAGCAGCCGGGGCCGGGGCGGGCCTGCTGCCGCCTCCCAGCGGGCCCCGGCCTCGGCTCTGCCCGCTCAGCCCCGAGAGGAGCCGCAGCCACGGCGGCCGGTTCCCCTCGGCCTCGGCACCTCCGGCCCCTCCGCGGGGCTCGGGCATTGCTGCTCTCCCAGCGCGGGTGGGTGCTGGTGGGGGCTCTGAGCCTCGTCTTTAATTGTAACAGGGTGAGGACAAATCTTATTTGCAATGTAGTGGATCATCCAATTGTAGAACAGTTTGGGTTGAAGGGACCTTCCAAGCTCACCCAGTGCCACCCCTGCCATGAGCAGGGACATCTTCACCAGCTCAGGTTGCTCAGAGCCCCGTCCAGCCTGGCCTGGGATGTCTCCAGGGATGGGGCATCCACCACTTCTCTGGGTGACCTGTATTTTGCCACCCTCGTAAACCATTTCTTCCTCATGCTAAGCTCGATCTCCTCTCTTTTAGTTTAAAACCATCGCACCTTGTCCTATTGCAACAGGCCATACTAAAAAATCTGTCCCCGTCTTCCTTATCAGCCTCTTTTAAGTACAGAAAGATGGTAATATGGTCTCTCCAGAGCCCTCTCTTCTCCAGGCTGATGAACCCCAACTCTCTCAGCCCGCTTGATCCCTCTGATAATTTTCGTGGACTCCTCTGGACCCGCTCCAACGTGGAGGACGAGTCTTGCCGGAGGGGAAAGGGCGGCGGTGGGGATCAGCAGCAGGTTGGGTGGTTCTCCAGCACGTGTAGTGTCCTGTAGCAGCATGAATAGGGTTTTTGGTAATCCTGGCTACAAAGAGAGCTCACAGGTCCCCAAAAGAATGTAAAGCTGAACTGCTTGTGGCCCTGGGGGTGAAGATTAGTGCCAGTTTTCACTGAGGTGCAGCTCAGTGAGGCACAACTAATGGGGAGCTAATAAAGTATTAGGAACCACATGTAATTCTGCACCATGAAAAAGAGGTATTTTGCCCTCATGGGAGAGGGTTGGTAAGCTGTATTGGCCAGAAACCAGAGCCCAAGGGGAGAGAACAGCTCTAACACCTTCCTTTAGCAGAGGAAACAGCTGGAGCAGTGACATTTTAAGGGCATTTCCCAGGCGTCCGGCAGATACCTGGGCAGTACTACAGGGTCCACACCGTGCTGAGCTCATGTTACAAACCGCAGCATTGCCTTGAGACGGCCCCTGTGAAATAATCAGGGAATCCTGCCATAGTGAGGCATGAAAAGTCACTTTGCCCAGCCAAATGGCTCTAAGGGAATTTCACAATAGCCCAGGGGCATCCTTTGATTTCCTGCAGCAAAATGATCCCTGAAAGCGATGTGGAAAGGGCAGATCCTGGCTGCCCTTCACTGCTGGCTGTCCCTCGGCAGCTAGTGCATCGGAGTGTAAAACCACAGCATCAAAGCTCTGCCACAAGCTGCATCCCTAAAGAAAACCTGACACAAATACTAGTTTTGCCTGGGGTGATTAATTTAGTTTTGGGTCCTCAAAATCATTGCAGGGACAGCACGTTATGCGACAATACCAGGATCTGATCCACACCTAATTAAAAATTGCCTCGTCTCTCAGGGCTTGATATTTTACTAATTAAAGAAGAGTCACTCTCTTGAAATTAGTAGAATTTTACAAATTTGTACTAGCTGAAGATTTATCTGTAGGGGCAAAATTAATTTACTTGCAATAAGTTTCCACTGTCACACCCATATGTGCAATATAAGCCAGATTCAGAAGACCGGAAAGGTGAAGGAAGATTTATGTTATTTTAATGTGTTCCTTGAATTAGAAATGTGAAAATACAATTTCATTTTCTTTTGGATTTCCATCCAGCTCTGAGAAAGTAAAAAAGCCAAAAGACTTTTTATATTTACAGCAGATACTGTTACTTAGCCTCTTGTATTAATTGTATTGTATTGTATTCATTGTATTGTATTAATACACTTTTCCCAAACATATTATTTTTCTGTATTAACCATGGAACTCTAAGTCTTCATTAGCTGGAATGCTTCAGATCAGTAATCACTAAATAGAGCTTTTTGTTGAGGATTTTATAATATAAGGGAAGAACACACCCCATCCTGATTTAAACTCTGTTTTGTTCAAACGTATTTAGAAAATGCAGAGCTGAATGGTGCTTCCACCACACGTAATTTGCTGTGGAACCCATCATTATGGGTGAAGTCTCTGACTCCTACACTCCATTGGATCATGCCAGAGATGAACCTCCTCGTGTGTCCCATCACAGGCAGAGCCAGGACAAGTATTTGCTCTGAAATACCCCTGTGTGCTCCAACATTCACACTCCAATGCCTTATGTAAATTCACACCGTGCGTGGATGCATGTAGAAAACGTGCTTTCCCCTTCCAGCAGCTGAAGTGAAAGGAATTCACCGCCTTATTTAACACCTTGACATGAATGTCCATGCTCAGACATCCACTGTTTACTTATGCTGAGTATACAGTGCACACACTGTACTGCTTCTTCTGCCGGGGAAGGAATAAAGAGCTACTGTTCAAGTCAGCCAAATATTTTTAAAATTGAGTGATGTGCCAGAAAGGATTTCTGGAACTCCAGAAGTTTGTGATCCCTCTGCTTTATTTTGCTCTGCAGATGTTGCTGCTCAGAGGAAGGATGAGGAATCATGCTGCCAGGGTTGCCCTGCTTGAACACTGACATGGGAATTCAGAAAAAAATCCTTTGCAGAAGCAGCTTCTGATCAGACAGAAGAGGAGAGACCTCTCGGGAGAAGACCAACCCTAGCACCCCCTGGCCTGGAAGCTTGCGCATGAGCCATGAATGATACAGGAGACAAATGAAAGGATGTCACGTGTGGGAATGATGAGAAGCTGGAGGACCAAGTGCTCTGCAGATGGGGGAAAGACAGGTTCCCTTTGCTTGTGCATTGCCAGCAGGCCTGGAGGTCATGGGTGAACATTTAGGAAAATTTAAGAAGGATGCTGTCATCTCCCCTAAGATTTTAATGCTGAGATCTGAATTCTCAGAGCTCAAACAAAGCTAATGAGTCCTCTGCATGAGCATTTTCCATCAGCTGGGTTTCCCTTCTAAGGTCTGTAAAATATGTTGTGTGAATAAGGGAGGATGCAACAAGCCAGCACAGGCCTGATGCAGGTTGAGTAATAATATGGAGCTGATAGTCAGCAGTGAAACCCTGGAGCGGCGTTTGCCTGAGCTGCCCTCTTTAGTACAAAAAAACAAGTTGTGGTGACCCTTTCCATGTTTATGGCATCCCTTCTGGAGATAGATCTCAGTTCCATGTACAAAACCCACACACAGAGAGGGAGCTCTGCTCTGGGGGTGACAGCAGCACAGGGACCGCAAACTATCCTCTCTCTGAGGGGGAAGATTTCATACTTATCTGGCTTCAGTCTGGTTCAATATGTTTTTCTTTAAAGTCTGGCTTTTCATCCACTAATTAGTAGCCTAAATAAAATACGGGTTGAGATTTTTTTTTTTTTTCATGGTTTTGTAATGTCTTTTACCCACATTTCTTAACTGTATCTTTCCTTAAACCTAAAAGGAATGATGTGACCGGCTGGCCTTTCCTATTTCTGGATTTGATTTATGCTGGAGTCTGTGAAGGAATGACTCACAGAGCCTGCTTTACGTTGGCCGCTCAGTCTCGTACAAAATCCGGGTTAAAATCCCCGGCATGCAGGGAGGACGGTTCTGCACAGTGCAGTGCAGGATGACTCGAATCCTCTTCCACACTCCCTCTTGGGCTTTCCCTATCCTGTGTCAAAACGTGCTTCTCCTCCACAAACCTCTCTGAATGTGTTGCAAAGCTAAATCCCTTGGAGGTTGCTTTCTGAGCTTCAACCGGGGTGGTCCGGCTGCTTTCAAAGCCCTTGTTTCTCTCAGTTGTTAGTGAAAATTACTGCTCTCAGAGAACACAGAGGTCAGATGGGCAATGCTCAGCAGCTGGGGCGTGCTCGCCAGCCGCCCAGGTACATTCCACATCGCTCACAGCCCTGGCTATGGTGACATGGAGAGATGGGAATGTGTCCTTGGGCCTCAGCTGGGGCTGCTGCTGAGGTTTGCTGTAGTTCTCAGCATCTTCTCCTGGCTCTGATGACTTGCAGTATATTCCCCTTAGTTCAAACAGGGAACACAGGCTGATTCATCATTCCTGCGAGCCAAGTTTACGAAAGAGCTTACTCATTTTATTGAGGAGGGGGCCAAACTTTGATTAAAAAGCATAAAATGTGGATATGATTTTAAAAATGTTTCAGCCTGGGCAGTGCCTCCCATGAATGCAAACAATCAGGGCTGCAGCCACTCCTTGCTTTTGCAGAGCTGCCTGCCTTAAGTGCCCATGGACAGATTTCAGAGCAGAATATCAGAACGTCATTTATCAAAGCTGCCTTATGCCCTGCAAGCCCCTCCGCTGCTTAGCAAGGGCTACATTTTGCATCCCTAAGTCTCCCAGTTCTTTTGGGAAACCATGGACAATTTGGAAAATCTAATTAATATATGGGCACTGTCATTTTAAATAAGACAAGAAGGGAAGAATGTGTCTTTTCTCCTTCCTGTACTCAGTCACTTCTAATTCCGTATGGGTGCACTTAGTTTTAAATAAGCTCGTCAGGCAACTACTAGTTATTTCTATGTTTGCAGAAGTTTAAATGACCTTGTGAACGTGCAGCTGGGCACGGTTCAGAGCACTGCCAGACCAGCCTCGGCTGTACCATAATTACATTAAGCAGGAACACAAGTCGTCAGATTCCTCCCCAGGCTCTTCTTCCCAACGGTCCCGGCAAATCCAGCTTTAGTTTCCCAAAGCTGGCACAGAGACAGCTGGAGCCACCGCACTGTATGACAGACCTTTTCCATCTGCACGCTGGGTGTTTATCTCACGTTAACTCTCATCTAGCTTATCTGCAGCAGAATTTAACATGTAAATCTCATTCTTTCATTTCTCTTGGTTGCACTTTGGTGTCCTCAAGGGGTGCAAACTTGAATAACACTGACTGGTGCCTGCAGCCTCCCCAGTCTGCCCAGATTGGCTGCACACCAGTGTCAGGGCAGCTCAGGACCCTGCAGGACTGAGCTCCTGAACCAGTATGAGTGCAAAGGGTCTTTTGCCCGTTTCAGGAGGAGCCTGGTGCAGGTCTGGCTGCTCGGGAAACAGTCAGAGCAAGAGTTTATTTGCAGCCATTGTCTCTGAGTTTTATCAGAGGATAAAACTTGATAGAGTTGCCACCTCAGCGTTTCACACGTTGGGGTTTGTTCAGCCTGTGCAGGGCAGCCCCGTACAGAGACGCCTGGGTTTGGCCTGATTTGGCTGCTGGACAATTTCACCTGTGATGCAGAGAGGAGTCGCAGAGCAGAGGAGCAGCACGAGTGTGCAGAGCACTGGGCTGTGTGGGCTGTGGTGCTGCATGATGGATGTGCAGGAACCTGGTGTAGCTTCCCATTGCCACTGTGCACAGTGTATAATTTGAGAAGGAAATCATATCCCAGTCTATTCCTAGTGAGATGCGTGTGTTCAGCTGCATAGCATTTGTCTTGTGTATGGTAAATCTTGCATCTCAGTCACACCTTTTCCTGGTGATGGACCATGTTTCTCTAACACTCAGGGCTTCTGATTCAAGGTGGCTTCTTGGCAAACGCTCAGGAATTTTGCTCTCAGCAAATGCTCCATGATTTTGCTGCCAGCTGGGTACCAGTGACCAGTTACCACTAGCGCTGAGCCCGCAGGTACAGCCAGCACAGGAGACTCATCCCAGTCCTGCACCCACTCTCTCCCTCACTTCAGAAGTCCCTCTACTTCTCCCCATCAACAATGGAGTTTGTGTTTCCTTTGATGCGTCAAATCCTCAGCTGGTAAGATCCATCTGTGCACACAATAAAGGAAGACTAATAACTAGACAATACTTCATCAGACACCACTTCCATGGCATAGCATGATCTTTAGCTGTGGTAGATGTAAAACACTGATCAGACTCGTGGCTGAATCTTTGAAGAGCGCAGGGAGGATGTTGGCATGCCCTGGTTTTTGGCTTCCATTCTTGCTCTTCTAGGATCTGGGGTGATTATTTTTTCATTCACAAAAAAACAAAGGAAGAGCCACAGGCACACAGCTAAATTTTGCATTTATAAATGTATGAGGTCTTTTTACACATGTACTTTTTAGCTAAAGCTGTGGGGAGAAACCTGAGTTCTGTTACCCAGACCTATTCCTGCCTCCTCTGCTCTGACTTAATGCATTGTTTTATGGAAAATACTAAACTGCACTATGTAAGTACTCTTACACAGTTTTAATATTTCCTCTGCTAAGGTCTCAGACAAAAGCCTTGTAATATGAGAGACAAGGGGGCATCCAAAAATACTTGTGTGTGCATTTGACAGCCAAGCTCTCTGCAAAGGGATTTTGACTCCACTTTTAAGGAAGTTAAGGGTTTGAAAAACTCTCAAGATGCTTGATTCTCCTGGTTTCAAACCAGATCTCCATGTCATAGCTCTCCAGGTGCCATCTGGGGTTGTGCTAAAGGGACATCAACCTAGACTGGTAGAATCAGCTGTTAAAAAAACACCTCCAGCCATTGCCTCCTCCTCTCCCTGGACCCTGGTTTAGTGAGCAGTGCCTCCTTTTCTACCAGAGATCTCTCCCGGCAAAGGAGCTGGTTTTAGCCTGAGATGTGCTCCTCGTCCACTCTGCAAACCCAGCAGCTTCATGTAAAAGAATTTCAAAGCCGATATAGCTAAAGCGAAACTGGTATTTTATAAAGGTAACACTTACTGTAGTCTGTAGAAACATTAAAAAGGCCCTTTGTGCTAATACTATGGTATGGTCTGTACATACAGTCAAAAGCACTGCACAGCTGGTTATTCACATAAGCAAAGACAGATTCTTGTGTACTCGTGTTCCCTCTACAAACACACTTTTAGTCTTTTCCACTAAAATAGAGGGGAAAAAAATGATTTATCCATAAGAGCAAAAAGTCTGTCATAAAAATAGGTTAAACAAGAAGCATTAGAACTGAGTAGGAAACCTGGCTCTGCATCACATCATTGTCTCTGAAGACTAATGCAGTTTCTGCTATTCCCAAAATGCACTAATATCTCTAGTGCCATCACAGACTTACAGATTGCTTCTTTCACTGATGGTAATGCAGTCTTTTCTAAATATGTGATGGAAATTAACTTCACCCAAATAAATGTTCATGTACAAACTGTATGTATGTATGTGCAACATATGGAGCTCTGTTAAGATGTTTTGGTGACTAGACAGCTGGACACTTTTATTACGGTTTACAATATTAGCAATTGCTAAAAGCTTCAGTGAAATTGCACCCTTATGTTAGATATTTATTTCCCTGTTTTCCATTTTCTTTATGGATTCTGATACGGTGAGTCATATTCCAAAACCTTGCTTTTTCGGTCACATTTTGCTAGATCTCTGTTCAGCAAATGGACTTGTGATGGTGGAGTGAATCTGGAAAGCAAGAGACGGCTTGTTCTTGGTGTCTCATATGGTCTGATCCAGTTTCTGGCTATATTTAATACTCAAAAGATGTTATTTTGGCTAAGTTAATCATTATGATGATTGGTCATGATGAAGGTTACTCTGAATTGGTGTGAATAGTGGTTTGTCTAGGGGAACGCAGGAAGATGCTCCCAGTGAGCTGGGGGAACGATCTCCTCTGGCTTTGTTTCAGCTCTGTCCGTGCCTCAGCCCTCGAGTTCGTCCTTGCCCGAAGGTGCTGTGACCCCAGGAGCCCCAGAGGGCCCAAGCGGAGCCCGGTCGTTCCTTCACTGGTCTGTCACATCTTGCTCGCACCTTCTGGTTGCATTCCAGTACAGAGATGAGCTTATCATTTAATTTTTAAACGTAATCTTCGTTCTTATGACACAGCCCAAGGTTTACAGGGAGGTATCGGGCAGTGGACACCCCGCCTCACGCTGGCTCAGCTGCGGTGCGGGAGCCGCTGGAGCCGCAGAACAGCAAGCCCGCAGGGAAGGCTTTCAGAGCCATGTGGGCAGTTTTTAGAAAGCAAGTAGCGTTTTCAGGTGCTGTTTAATTTCTCTGTGCAACGCGCTTTCCCCCGGAGCAGAGCGCGCTCCCCCTCTAGCCCTGGCCCCTCGGCCGCGCCCCCGGGCCCTGAGGTGATCCCGGGAGAGCGGGGAGGGGGTGAATCTCTGCGCGCCGCTACTCGCGGCATTACGGCAGGAGGGGCGGGGCTCTGGGCGGGGCTTCAAACGTGGCGGCGGCTCAATAGGAGCGGGGCCGGGGCCGGCCCGGCCGGGCGGGCGGCGGCGCGGCTGGAAGGGCCGGGGCGGTTCTAGAAACGCGGCTGAGCGGGGTGCGTGCGGCCGGGTGAGTCGGGTGGGGAGGGGGGCGGTTGCAGGTGGAGTTGTCCCACAGCGCTGAGCGGCCGCGGGGCGGCCGCTCCCGGAGGGCAGACGAGCTGGTGCCGCAGCCCCCTGGGGCTGTCGGGTGTCCCGCTGTTAGGAGCGCGGGGATTGTGGTCGGGGCCAGGGTTGGGGGTCGGGCTTGGGGCAGTCGGAATGGGGGGAGCCGGCTGTAAAGTGCCGCGGTTCAACGCTCGGCCGGCCCCGGAGAGCGCCCGGTCCACTGCGGGGTGTCCGCAGGTCCCGGGCACAGCCCCGAGCGGCCCCCGCGGTTCGGCGGCTCCTTACGGGGTCAGCAGACGGCAGCGTCCGGCGTCTGCCCGGGGAACGGCAGCTTGGGCTGGGGAAAGAGCCGAAAGTGAAATTAAAAAAAAAAAAAGCGTACAAGGGCTGATTCCCCTTTTCCTTGCCCTTCAGGTTTAGATCTATCTGATGTTAGCACCACGAAGGTTATTGTGTGCGCTGAGTTACCTGGCTGCGTGTGCGCTTCCAGCTGCCGAAGGCTCAGGAAAGAGCAAGCGGTGTCTTAAGCTTCATAAATTCACTCACACCCCACTTGTTCTACTCCTGTCACATTTTGTTTTAACCTGAGATTTGTTTTCCAAAAAATACTTTTTTTAAAAAAAAATTTGTCAAAGCAGACAGCTGTGCAGCTGAGCTGGGGTGGAAGCCAGGCCAACAGTTGTGCGTGA
This sequence comes from Patagioenas fasciata, assembly GCF_037038585.1. Lineage (NCBI taxonomy): Eukaryota > Metazoa > Chordata > Aves > Columbiformes > Columbidae > Patagioenas > Patagioenas fasciata. The sequence continues at coordinate 11,309,737 of NC_092533.1, read as the reverse complement.
GTGGTACCATGCAGAAATTGAAGCCTTGGTGGAAAAGGGTTGTGCAAATGCAGTGAAGAAGAGGCTGGTGTGAAAACAAAAGGTGCTGCCCAGGGTGTTAGCACAGCTCAGCTGGGGCACGATAGTTTGCTGTGTCATAGTAATGCAAAACATGCTTTTGACCAGATACAAATAATTTTATTTCAAGCAGCAAAGAATGTCCTCATAACCTGGAAGCAAGGAGGAAAGAGGATGTGTAAATAAAGACTATGTCTGGAGCTGTCTGGCTTTGTGGTGTTTGGTATTTATTCCTAGCTGGTGATCACCCCTGTTTCTCAGTAAGTACTGAAGATAGGATGATTTTGTAACAAGACCTCTTGCCCTGTTCTTTTCTAGGTGTTCTGTGAGGGCAAAGCTGAGCTGAAAGGCCACTGCAGCTGTCTTCACCAGGCTAGCAACTTCAGCTTTCTGGCATTAAAGACTTAGGACACAATCCTGCAGGTACTTTGTAGGTATACGTAACAACCAATAACTGCCACCTATCTTTTAAAGGCTGAATATTATTCCACAGCTGTAAAATGGCATTGCTGTAACACTAACAGGCAATAATTTTGCTTCTTGCTTATGCTGTAATTTCTTTAGATTTGTTTTTTCTTAATGTGGCTAATCATACTCTGGGAAGCAGTGCAGGAAGTATGAGCCCAGAGTATGATTGTGTATTTCAAAGACAGTAACAGCAGAGGGAGCATGATTTACCATTTAGTATAAGAAGTTTTTCAGTCTAGGTTTAAGTCAGAAATCCAATCTGTTTATAATTTCCATGCTGTGCATATTGGCAAACTTCCAAAGAAGTGAGCTGTAAACACAGATACTTTTCCTATGACTAGCTCTGATTTTTGTCTGTTTTTCTATACGTCTGAGCAATGAGAACACAGAGTATGGTAGAGGGGATGTTCTAGGTGATTTTAGAATAGTCAACCCCCACGCATCTGAGATAATCTCTGATTTTAATTGCTGATATTAACTGAAAGAAACAGTTCACTGACAGGAGACCATTTTATATTAAAAAAACCTGTCTGAATAGGAAGGCTTTTTTAAACACAACATGAGCATATGAAAGGTTATGTTAAGTATCATGCTAAATTATGGGCTTTGCACTGTAAAATGCAGTCTAAAATTTAACGCTAAAAAAATGAGCTCTAATCGAAAATGTGGCAGTCTTGCTGTGTTCACTAATGGTGTGGAATATGACACCGGGCTGTTTTGCATGGGATGAGCTTGCAGATGCTGCAGAGTAAGATGCAGCCAGATTTGCTGTGCCTTAGACTAGTGTGAATTTTCTTGCCTGCAGGAGTGCGGAAGAAATATTCTTTGCTATTGTTTTAAAAAAACTTGTTGGAGCTAATCAAGATGCTTGTAGTTTTTAAGGTTTTTATAATGAAGGATAACACAAGCCATTCTCTGTTGGAAGAAATGCATGCGATTTTGCATGAGTGTACTGTGTCCTTGTTAATGCATGCAAATGAACAGCTTTTCCTACTTTTCTTTTGGCTTGCTTTGACAAATACAAGGCAATCATGTTGTATTATTTGCTAGGCACTTAAAATTGTTTTCAGATGCACATTAAACCCTTTGGCAGGAAAGGTGGTGATGTTGGCATAAGCTGCTTTGAGCAGTAAATCCCAGTGTGTGCTGGAGGAAGCAGTTGTTTGATGATGGAGAGAACTGACTTGTGAGGAAGCACCTGATATTGGAAGGCAGCAATCGGTGCCTTTTGCTGTTTGTGACACTGGCAGTGTTGTGAATCCTGATGAGGTTCACAACACAACAATGTGGTCTGGGTATGGCACTGACAGGCATTTAAATCCAAAGTTTTGTGTCAGAGGAGTGGGTGAACACTGGAGAATCTGGGTTCCTGTGGATAATTAATTTTTGGCCCTGAATTACTTGTTTTGAAGTCTTCAGCCAATGGTGAAGGTTTGCTTTCTTAGGATAAAATTAATGTTTCCTTAGTATTAATGATTTTTAAATAGGTTTTATAGCTGCTATCATGTACCAGGCCTCTCCTGGTGAATGTGTCAGGCTAATCTGCAAGACTTGGAATTCTGCTACAGGCTGGATGGTTTTTATGGCTGTTTTTCTTACAGAGATATTGAGAGAAGCTCTTCCTTGGCAACATCCTGAATATCTGTTTATGATTAAGCCTGTCTTTTGGCTCTGTACAAGTATGTAAGCAATCTTGCAGATTTTATTTGTACTGCTTTCTACTTAAATAATTAGCCTTATTGACAGCCATCAATACTGCTAGCAGGTTGTTGCCTGCTTTTGAAGTTCTGTTATTTGTGGAGGGAGAAGGGGACAAAGCTGCATAGTCAGTTCACTGCTTCTTGCTGTGCCTACAATAAGATGATGGGTGGAAAGCACTGGTGTTTGGAGAAACCCCAAACAGACCTGGCTCATCCAAGAGTTCAACCTCAAATTGCTGTTTGAGGATGGACCATTCTTCAGAACCTGCCATGTGGGCTTCAACTGTGTATGCACCAATAGCCCATCTGTGGCCTGAGGTGGCTTTGAAGTAGTAATGTGCTCGTTAGATTTCACCATGATAGTTTATATTTAGATAGGTGTGGAAGCAGCTGTTCTAGCAGTGATTTTTCCAGGTGTCTTCAATAGCACAGGCAAGCATGGAGGAGGATACAGGCTGTAACCCTTGTCTGTGTCATCAGCTTGTAAGTTGTTGAGTTGCGATGGTTCAGAAAAATGGTAGTTAATCAGATTTCAACAGTATTTAGTTCTGATACTTTGTCTCACAAGTTTTATTCCCCTGTAGCAAAGCATGGGTCTGTAGAATGGAACCAAACCAGGGAAGAGTAATTTAATTGCTTAGAATAAATCATTGTTGTATGCTTGGGTATGGGGGGGAAACAAAGCCAAAACCCAAACAAACAAAAACCTGCCAAACAAATAACCTGGAAGAAATAGAAAACTAGTTCTGTTAGGACTAATTACAATTTGTTGTAAAGGAAACATGGCACAAGAGGAAGCCTGGTGATGAAAGATAGTGACAGACCAGTGGTTTCTGCTGTGATCTGGGCTTAGTGTGGATAACATTCTGAAGTGGTGAGCTGGCAGTCTGCAGAGCAGGGATGGAATGCAGGTTTTTGACTAATTTAATATGGATCAGTGAAGTATTGTGCACTTATGTCTCTGTTCTCACTTTTTCTCTCCCTGGAGAAGCCCAACAGCAAAGAGAGTGCTGTCATGTCTGTATGGTGGAGTGGAAGAATACTGTGATTTTTCTTTTTTTTTCCCCTCCTGGATTTCACGTGATCAAAATGAGTTCACAATACAGCAAGACTCGCACTCCGGCCTGATTTGTCATAATAAGCAGCAATAAGCTCCAGCCTGATTTGTCGTAATAAGCAGCAATAAGGAGTGTGGCTTTAATTCTTTCAATTACACAGACTGATCGTATGTTGGTTCCACTTGGTTTAATTCTTCTGCATGAGAAGTCTGTGCATATTTGGAGCCTGGATGAAGGACTCGCTTTTGTTAGTCCCTGTTTTTAGTTAGGCTGTCAAGTAATTGGAGGGGTTTTTTCTGACTTTTGTTTTTCTAAGGATGCACTTATCTGGGAGTGAGAACTGACATCAGGAGTGCATAATCAGCCAGGAGATAGTGCAACTTGTGTCTTCAGTTACCTATCCTGAGGGCAACTTGTGTCTTCAGTTACCTATCCTGAGGGCAACTTGTGTCTTCAGTTACCTATCCTGAGGGCAACTTGTGTCTTCAGTTACCTATCCTGAGGGCAACTTGTGTCTTCAGTTACCTATCCTGAGGGCAACTTGTGTCTTCAGTTACCTATCCTGGGTGCTACTGCTATTACTTTCCTTTTAAGAAAAGCTGCAGAATGCAAATCAAGTCCACTTATACTCAGTTGTGCTGAGTGGTACTTGCTGTGGCTCTTTTGTGAGGTGAAAGGGGAAGAGGGGTTTTCAGCATGTGTGGGCAGAAGTGCTGCCTCCTGTCCCAGGGAAGGCTCTGAGGATCCTGCTCTTGTTCTGTGGCTACACAGGAGACTCCAGCCTATCAGTTTGATCAGAAGTGGAGTCCTAATGGGACTGGATGAGTAACAGGTATTTGTTTCCTCTTCTGACATGAAAAAAGTCCTTCCTTTGGCCTGTGTGGGAGCTGGCTTGAATCCCCCATGGCTGGAAATGAAATTTAGAGTGGGTGAGAACTGATAACCCTGGTAGATACACAATAAACTTCTCTTCTGTAGGTCACATCCATGTTTTTATAGCTTCTTGATTAAGGATTTTTAGAAAGCTTATTTAATATTAATGCAGTCTAACTTGTGGAGAAAAATTCCATCCTGGTCAGTTGTGTCTAGAACCACCTTTTTTCCTTCTGCCAGTGCTCTCTGAAGTCTGACAGCACACTTTCCGGTGGGAGCCATGATTCACTTCTTCACTCTGAAGAAGTGTTTGCACAATATCCATTTGGTTGGCTTTTTAACTCTGCTGGTTGAACACATTTAAGGAAAAGAGCAAAACATTAGATGTTACTGTATGCAGAGAGGTTTAGTTCTATCAGTGTTGCTATTACAGCTACAACAGTGAGAACCCTCGGGCAAGGCAGGGGTATAAGTGCTCATCTCCATCCTCATCATTTGAAGATGCTGTTGAAAAAAAGCAATAAATGCAGCTAGTATCCTATGCAGACTTTTCTGGCATTTCCATGCAAAAAAGTTCTTCCATTCTCTGTTTGAATAAGAGACACTGGATTTATGAACACTTATCTCAGTTATTTTGGAAGGAAGTGCTAAAGCCCCTTCTGCCTCTCTCACCCTTGTTAGCAGATGGTTTGGTTGGGGTGGGCATGTGTACGTGTGTGTATGCACACATGCCTGCGCTGTCCAAGAATGCGGTTATAACATTAGTTCGGCCTCCTGTAATTCATTATTTGTGCTGATTTTCCAAATAACATCTGTGAAAAGAATGTGTAGAAGCAATTTGAAAACCCTGCAGCCAGGTGTCCTGCTTGTTCAAGCAAGAGCTTATGTCTCTGTTTACTGAAGTTTCTGTTTATTGACTCAGGCAGATCTGAGTAGGATGGTGAAGCTGTTAAAGATCTGCTATAAAGACAAGCTGCTAGCTGTAGTAAGTGTTCTTCTTGGCAGATATCCTCAGCCATGAGAAAACATGGTGGGGAGGGGCAGGGTGGAGAATGCAAAGTTGTCTTGTTTTAACTGGAAAATTCCCTTGTAATTGTTTTGCCAGGCTTTATGTAGTGCATCCAAAAAACCACTTTATGAAATGATGACAGACTATGCAGATGGACAGTTGTGGCTTAATATATCTAAATTAATGCACTTCCCAAGTGCTCTTGACTTGCTGTGCTTTCTGCTACATCGCTTATTGTGGCTTTTAGTATTGGCAGACCTCTGTGTGGTACTATTCATTCAGCTTTACTCGATTCTCACATTACCCATGTACTAGTCCTGAACTAACTTAAACAAGCAGTTTGGGAATATGTGGTTTGCAGGGGGGTGAGAAACAGAAGAGGGAAAGGAGAAGATGACTTACAATGCTGTGAGACGTTTTCCTGCTTACTCATGCTAGCGAACTGTGGTGCAAATGTTTGATTCCTCATGTCTTTTGAAGCAATCAGAAGAATAATTTGAAAACAATCATCTTGCCACATGTTAGAGAATGGAGCTATTTCTAATGTTCTTAATGATGGCAGTATTATTGATGGTGCGTTTGGTGTTTAAGTCCATGGCATCAGTGAGCTCAGCTGAGGGTGAGGGCCTCTGTCATGCTGTGGGCTTGAAAATCCCAGAAGGAAAGGGTGATATCCACTTTGCCACCTCCTGTCTGGTCTTGTGCACACAGATACGATTCTGTCTGTGGAGCCCAGGGGAACAGTGAACTGGAGTTATTCAAGATTTATCTTATTTTAATACTTTCCCACTTGCTGCATTGCTTGAAAATTTTAGGGTGTTCCACGTATTTTCCCTTCTCCACCCAGCCCTCTTTCTCATCAGATTTAAGTGATTCCATTTTGCCCCCAATAGCTGCATGTTGTTTAATGTATTTGGAGTAAGCGCAGGTTGTAAGTGGTCATTTCTGGTCACCAGTTTACCCAGTTACAATAAGCAAGAAGAATAATCAATTGCTGTTTAGATGAAGGTGGACAGTTGTCATCTTCCTTTTGGCACTGTGGGTGTTGTGAGAGCTGTGTTTGAGCAGCAGGGCTGTTCTGCTTGGTGAACAGGCAGCTCAGAGTGAGCTGGGGGCTGATCCAAGTGCAGTGCAGGCTCCTCAGGTTCCCTGCAAGGGGCAGTCCTGGCCATTGGATGTACCAGGAGAGCTACAGCCCCCATGGGGTTCTTCTGTACTGACCTCGCATCCTTTATTTCCCTTGTCTACTATTGTACCTGTCTGTTCCGACTGGCTTTCCCTTCCATGCCCTCCATGGGCTGTGCTCTTAGGAGCCGAACAGTCTGCTTTCAGTCTCTTGAGCTGGCACAGCCTTTGAAGCACAGAAGTCATAAGGGCTGTGCCCTGAGGCCAGTGTGCTGGGATGATGCATTTTGAATAAGCAGAGTTGGAAATTTCACTTTCAACTTTTCCAATCGTTGCTGCCACTTCCACACTACAAAATGCTATATTTCTCTGTTTGGCTTTCTCACTATTTGTCTTTCTAGAGGGTTTTTATATAATTGAGTTACACAGCATGCTACAAGTCTGTCTGTTTTATATTCCAATAATAATAAAAGTCTAAATTATACAACTTTGTATACTGTCCTGTTTTCCAGCTGTAATTATGTATAGAAGGCATTGAGCTGCCCTTGCAGAAGATCTTGTTCTCATTTTGTGGATGAATATGTTTCTTCCATTACTTCTGTCATGTGGGCCTTTCATGAACTGCAGTGTCTTCCATTTGAATACCTAGGAGTTTGCTGGACAGCATTTGAGACTCCATTAACTACAGGAGCTGTCAATTAACAGACTTCTTTTTCAAGCTTTACTGATTAGAATTCCATCTTCAAGATTGTATATTGTTTTCATGAGGTTGGAATGAGTGCAGATGAAGATTGATGCCTTGTTTTTTTTTTTCCTCACAAATAAGTTAATCCTTTTTACTACTCCTTTTCCTTTTAATTTGTTACAGGCTTGAGCTATCTGGAAGATGAAGCCCTGGTTGCAGTTGTTCTTTACCTGTACGCTCTTGATCTGGCACACAGAAGCAGAGTTCTTCACCTCCATAGGTAAGGAAAGAACCAATGCATGATGTTGTGGTGTAGTTAATGTGACTGCCAAAATTGCTACAGTTCGCAGTTGAAGCATGTGATGTTCTTCATATGGCCCTGTGAAACACTGTCTGCATTAGGAGAAACTGCTCTCTTGCATCCTTGGTCCATTCTGCATTGCAATACTTGCATCAGTGCAGTTTGTTTTGCAGTCTGGTGACTTTGCACATTGTGACCAATGTAATCCAAGTTTCTGTGGGGGCTCTGTCACTAAAGACAGTTCCTGTGTTTTATTAAGATTTGTGCACCTGTTATTGTTGTCTTGAACAGAGCACAAACCTTATGCTAGGAAACTTAGTCCTGAATTTATGATTTTTAGAAAATAATTTAAGTGACAAATATGTAAAACACTTTCTTTAACAGCACGTGAAGTCTCCTGTCTTCTCATAAAGCTGGAGTTAGGTGTCAGAAGGAAAAGTTATCCACCTTACCTTATGCATGTTTTGTAAGACCTGAGTAAATCCTGAGGAGTCCATGTTGTTATAAATCCTGAAAATAAATTGATTTTTATGACAATTTAGTTTTTGTGTTCTAATAGCTGTGACACAGCCATGTACCATGATTGTGGTAGAGTCTAAAAAACAGCACAAACTGAGTTTTCTGGTGTGGTGATCCAGTATTTTCCTGTGGAATACCTTGGGGAGTTTACCCCCATAAGGAAATTAAGGATTAATTAACTACACCTGGCTGTTCTCCAGAATATGCTTTGAGCTCAGTGGGACTGTTCCTGAATGGTAAAACTCAAAACTCCCCGTGGTTTATTTTGCACGGCTGGGTGGGACAGCTCAGGCAGAGGGTGCTTCACTGCTGACCTTCAGCACATGCCCCTGTGCCCTGGAGCTTGCTAAACAGCATTTAAATACATGTGCATTATTTGGTTCTCTTTTTTCCTAAGTAGCTTTTTTGTACAAAGTTACTGTGAAGGATCATATTTTCTTTACCTATTTCTGAACCTTTCCTAGCTCTGAAAATAGCACAGCCTGCTGACTTCCATCTGCTTAATCATGCCTCATTAATAATTACTTTGGAATGCTGAAATTCAAGCTGTGGCTGCATTTATAAATCTCATCCGGTCTTTCAGTGTTTGGTGTTTGAAAAGCAAAGTTAGTCATGGCAATTAGGATTGACATGCTGGCCATTTTCACTAGTGCTAATCAGGAGAGTGTGTGTGTCAGTCTGTAACCATTAGTCTGAAATTTCTCTGTACTTACTGTTAGGTTGTGTTTCCACAGTTACCCATATTGAAAAGCTGTAATTGTAAGTGGTGCCAATGGTTAGACTAATAATTCATCAGTGTGACCTAATCTGTACCCATATGTAGAACAGATGTTTTGGCAACTCTTTGGATCTTTCATTGCTTTGACTCAATGGCTGTATTAATATCAAACCTCTTTTTTATTGTCTTGCATCTAGCTGTAACACTCAAAGCAATGCAGTGTCAGTGGAAGGGTCACAGCAAAGCTGTGTGGGCCATTGAAGTTGCAATTTTAGAAGCCCCTTAAAGTGTTTGAATGCCAGACCTGTATGTGTAATAGTTTTTGTGGTTTATGGTCCACGCCCTTAATTTGTCTGGTTTTTGTGGTGGTTTAATAGCCCTAAAGCATCTGATATCTGTCTTCTGAGCTCTTGGAAAGTGTTACTTTTTTTAGGTCTAATAAATGTTTGCTCATACTCTGGTTTTAGGTCAAATGACAGACCTGATTTATGCAGAGAAGGACTTGGTACAGTCTTTAAAGGAATACATTCGAGCAGAAGAGATCAAGCTCTCTCAGATCAAAAGGTAAAGGGACAGGTTCACATAATAACAGGTGACAAAATGTTGGTTTTAAATTACAGCACATCTTTCTGTCATCACTCTTGCTGCTAGATCTTTCTAACATTTCCACAGTAGATAATCACCGTGAGACCATAGGATTAACTTGTTTGTAATTTATTCCCACGAACCTCCAGAGAGGGTTCCCTGCTTCACGTATCATTCAGGCTTTGTCGTCTTGTTTGGAAGCTGTTGTCTACAGGGTGCTTCCCTCTTCTTTCCCTGTCCTTCTACCATCACAGAGCTCTAGTGGAGAAGGCACTGGTCATGTCAGATGTCAGAGGAGCCTTGTTGCTATGAGTGAAACACCTCTGGGTGCCAGTGCCCCGTGCTGCCTGTTGTAAGCAGTGCTGATGCTGTAAAACAGCAGCTACAGCACATCTCAGACATTATCCTGATTGCTGAGACCACTTGAAAGGCTCTTGCTCACAGCCAATATTTTTGGTGTCCTTTAGGAAGACAGTTAATACTTGTCTAGCTGAAAGTAATATCAAACAGAGTGTGACACTAGAATAGTCTAAATGAGGTCCAGGTTCAGAAGAGCTGAGTGCCTATAAATGGAGCTGTGCTTCCCAAATAACTTCTAAACTCCAGGTGATGTGTGGTAGTTTGATCTCCCTTTGGGGGTGTGGGGGGGGGACAAGGCTGTGGTATAGTGAAATGATACAAATTTCTTGTCACAAATGTTCATTTCTTGAACAGCTGCCCTTTGGCAGAAAAGCAATCTCCTCTTCAAGTGTTGTTAAAGAAAATACCAGTTCAATCCATGTAGAAACTGGTCTTTTTTTAAAAAGCGTTTTTTTTCATGGACTGAGACATGCAAGTGCTTTTTTAATGTGTTAAATTTTCAGTTTACTTGTATTTTGGTGTATTTGTAAGCAAGAGTATTCTATCACTGTCAATATTTAAGCCCTATCACCCTGCTAGAATATGCTTTGTAAGAGGTGTTAAATGTTATCATTTGAATATTGTAACACTTTTCAGTATCCAGAGATGTTTAGGATTCAAAATCATATTGTCATGTGAGTGAAGAGGCTAGAACTTGACTGTATTTACTAATTTGCAAAATAAATATTAGAAGCAGTGAGAGTCTAAAAGGGAAGTGCAGGTGAGACTGGTCTCAGTTTTGTTAATCTGACATTTCTGCAAAGGATCTCAGAAAAGGCATCTTCTGTTTTCTGTTACAACGTTGTGTAACAGAGAAGCCAGGTAGTCTGACAATATTTACCTGTGCATATGTAAAGTTGTTTGTAACCGTAGTTCATTCATTATTTACTGAGTTTAAAATTACAGGCTGGAAGGGGATTTCTTATGTTCAGTTATTAGTTTATCTCAGCAGTTTTCTTTCTATTGAGTACGGGAGAGAGGAGCACATGGCTGGGCCAGATGTTTAAGGGATAATATGAAGAGCAAGAGAATAAATTCTCGCTGTAGCATCAGCAGTTGGCAGTTCAAATGTACCGTAAGACAGAATATGAAGTTTCCTGCTGTGATTTCAAAGCTCAACAGCAGTGTAATCTAGGTGACTGACAGCACTGCCCTCATACTGTGTGAGCATTTCCAGCCTGAGAATCAAAGCTTACGGTTTAGTTTCCATAAAGCTAAAAAACTCTTGGAATATTATTTACTTGTATTTTTACTAAGAGATAAATGACACTCACAGTGATTGTGTGCTATATTTTCTGAAGTGCAGTATGCTGAAAATTGATGATTAAGACTCATTGTGAGTGAAATGTGTGTCTAGTTGTAGTAAGGTTTAAAATAGTAAGCAGATAAACCAATTCCTTTTAAAATAAGACTCGTAATTAAAAAAATTAATTATCCTTCACTTTATCCTTGTGAAGCTGAAAGCTGATTATGATGGCGAAAGCAGCAATAAATTGATTCTAGCTGAGCAATTAGGATGATTTCAGAAGGAAGACATGCATTCATAAATTGTTCTCAGTCTGAGGTGTGTGCTTCTCATTCCAGCTGGGCTGAAAAAATGGATGTGCTGACTAGCAAATCAAGCTCTGATCCAGAAGGATATCTGGCACATCCCGTAAATGCGTATAAACTGGTGAAGCGTTTAAATACTGACTGGCTGGAATTGGAAAACCTGGTTCTTCAGGATACAACAAATGGTAAGGAGTTACGAGGGAGAAGACACCAGGAGGTGGCCTTACAACACAGTTCCTTTTCCTCTTTGTATTCTGGAAAGTGGCAAACTCAGCTGTGGTTTAAACATTATTACCAAGTTTGGTTGAAACTTAAACTAGTGACTGGTCTCTTGTTTACTGGTTACCCAAGTGAGAGAAACTTGTCACAAACACAGCACAGTCATGACTCAAAGAAATTGTTACCTGCTTGGTTTGGAGAAGAGGGAGAACAGGACATGTTCAAGTTGTCAGCTGTGTTGGCAACTATTGAGTTACTTCTAGTCTTGAGGTTTATGTTCCTTTAAACTTACTCTTCTGCTCTCCCAGTCTCTTGCTTCTCGTGGTGATCATTGGTTTTTGACCATGTTGATCAGTAGATAAGATTTAAGAATCAAAATGAGACCCATACTGAATCATTGAAGGAATTCGTATGAGCCCCAGCATTAAGAGCTGGCAGATGTTGTAATCAGTCTGATAACAGGATAATATGTACAACTGCTATCTGTAAACCTATCCTTCTAAATCAGATGTTTCCAATACTAAACTTTGGTTTTGCATCATATTGTCAAAGTGTCTGCCTGACTTTACTTCCAAAGCTGCTTTTTTAAATGCAGGTTTATTTTTATTGGACTTCTTGAAAGCAAGGGAGAAGAGGCTGTGTTTTCGAGGCAGAATGCTGCATGTTTTCCCTTTCTACTCTGCATATGCTAAAGTTTAGGTGCTTGGAAGATTTTTCCAGCCAAGACTTTTATTGCCTTTTGGAATAGTCATCCTAGATGGAAATAAAATACTTGGTTCTATTGAGTGCTTCTGTCATTAATTCATGCTTGCTGCATGACTGGAAATGCCCAAATAGTTTTCCTTCAGTGGATTGCCCCCACTTCTGCCTGATTGACCTGCTGTGTAACCTCTGTGTTTATGTGATGCATTTAATTTTATTTCTAAATGTCACTTGGATTTGTCAGGTTTAAAAGCCTCTTGCTCAGTAAGGTCTTACCCTTACTTAGGGCATTCTGGATCAGGGTCTCTGTCCCTTGAGCTGAAATTGAAAAGCTCTTACAGCTTTACAGGTCGGAGTAGTTTGAAATCGTTGTTCAGTACTATGATCTGCAGTTGTGTCTGTGGGTATTGCAAGGGAACTGATGAAAGCTGTTAAGTTTTCATGCTAGAAACACATTACAGGAAAATGAGGATCGTTACATTCACATTGTACTTTAGCAGTTGTGTGGTACAAGCAAACTGAGGGGTTTAGTGGTTATTTATCCTTTATCTTTTGCTTGTGAGCTGTAGTTCTTAAAACTGGCACAGAAAAAAGTTTTTGTAACTTGGGAGCCTAACAAGAGGCTTCAAATCTGGATTATTTGAATCACAATTCCCAAAACAAAGTGGATGTTTCCTTTTCTGTGTTAATTTGGTACTGATATTTGTTCAAACTCTGGAAGTAACATCTTTCCCTTTTACTGCAAAGGCTTCATTGCAAATCTTACAATTCAGCGTCAGTTTTTTCCAACTGAAGAAGATGAGACTGGAGCTGCCAAAGCTCTGATGCGCCTGCAGGACACGTACAAACTGGATCCCGAAACTCTCTCTCGAGGCAACTTACCAGGTAAGTGCATAAAGGTCTCCTCTGCATGAAAAGAAATGGTGACATCTTCGAACTCTCCAAGTCTCCTTTCTCAGTAGTGAGGAAGGACAGTGGTGCTGAGAGTCCAAGCAGCTGAGATGCTTGTGTGTGTTTCTACTTCGGTACTTTGAGAACAACCTTGAGGTTCTTCCCACCCAAGCCGAGGAGCTGTGGTCTGCAGTGACCAGCTCAATTGGTGTTAGGAAAAAAAAGCTGATTTTTATAATCACTATACCAAAACAACAAAGGATGCTATGCTTTCTTGTGCTGGTTACTGTGTAGGCAAATGCTGTGTGCTTCCCATCCCAAATAACTTACGAACCGGGGGAAGGAGATGCTCCATAATTCACTGCTCTGATGGCTCTTGCAAAGCTTGACGGTTCTTGTTTGCTACCGTCTTCCAGTGAGGCTTTGGTTGAATAACTTTGCTTGTGTTCTTTATCTGTGAAATGAGGATTAACAGTTGTTGCCACAGAGGGATGTTTTGGAAAGTACACAGATATATTGGGATGCTTCAGTGTTTTGGCAGCTGAGCCTTGATTGATGTTTGTTGCTGCTGCAGACTTACTGAAACAGGTTACAGTTGCTGGTAACGCACTGTTTACAAACTGAACTGATTGGAGTGTGGGTAGATGAGTTGACAAAGCAGGTTTAGTCATTATATGTAGGTTATTAACAATGAATTTAGAGTTATCTGTGCATCTGCTGAGCTGGAGCAACCGGAAAGTATAGCAGAGTTAGAGTCAAATGGATATTGGTTTGGTTAAATAACCATCAGCTTGCTTATGCACAAATATACATCTCCAGTAAACAGCGAACAAGCCAGCTCTGCATATAGCCACACTTCACTAATCATCTAGCAGTGTCTGTCTGTAGGTTCAGTAAAATCTGTTAAGCTGTTAGTCTGCTCTGCCTTTGTCTACAACAGAAAACACAATCACTTTACAGTCTAGTTTCTGTGTTAAACTCTCTTGGTTTCCAAAGAATTAATGCCACAGAATTAGGATAGAATTTAATCTTTAATTCTGAAGGATCAGTTTAGTACAGAACATAAGATAGTGCTTAGACAATATTTTAGAAGCCTTTTTGGACGATAAAAGTATGCATTTACAAATATTCCTCGGTGTGCTCTGTGTATTTGAAAGCCAAGATACTTCTGTGTGGATTGTTTAAAGCTATCTTTTGTTTTCAGGAACAAAATATAGATCCTCTTTGACAGTAGGTGATTGCTTTGGTATGGGGAAGACTGCTTACAATGATGGAGATTACTACCACACAGTGCTCTGGATGGAACAAGCCTTAAAACAACACGATGAGGGGGAAGATACGACAGTCAGCAAAGTGGAGATCCTAGATTATCTCAGCTATGCGGTTTTCCAGTTTGGGGATTTACACAGAGCCATGGAGCTTACCAGACGTCTGATATCCCTCGGTAAGAACAAAAGGCCTGCTACTCTAGTGCTGGGGAGTGTTGCCAACAGCAGCCATGGCCCATACATATCGACTGGCTGGCTGGAAGGATATCTTGCCAGATGACTTCTAATAAATGTAGGTCCCAGAAAAACAAAAACCAAAACCAACCACAAACAAAAAAGAACACAAAACAAAACACACAAAAAAAGCCCCTAAGAAACAGCAAAACAAAAAAAAAAAACCCAAACCGAAAAAACCAACAAAACAAACCAACCCCCACCCAACAACAAAAAAACCCGAACAGCCTACTTACACAAGAACCCAAATGTGTGTCTGACTGCAGTTCCTCTGTGCTTTGCCTCAGAGTACTGAGATGTTTGGTAATGGTTAAAGCCTGTGTTGTCTCGAGTGGAGATCAAGGCTGCCAAGGCCTTAGGCAGAGTGCTCTGTCTTTTGTAAAGTCCTACTGACTTCACATATTCCTCTTTATTCCTTAGTGCAGGTACCCTTTGATGCCAGAAGAATACTTTGCCTGAGATCTTAGTGTTTATTTCTGAATATCCATAACAGATATTTGTGAAAACCTCCTTTATCTCTGGTCTGTTTGTAGATTTCTCCTGAGTAAGCAAATAAGCATTGCTTCCTATCCAGCTTTGCCTGCTTCCTGCGTTGGAAAGGTTTATCCTCCCCAATTAGTTAGCATCTACTGTGTTATGTATTTATGTGGGTTTTTTAATCAGCTGCAGCTCTTAGTTTAGATGATAGCTTCATCCTGAGCATGGGTAAAGCCTTGGTATTGAAAAATATTTATCAGTTTAATTTCTGCAGCCATTGGAATTCATAGATTAAAATTTGCAAGCATATGAATAGGTATTGAATCAAGTTCCCCCTGCAGCAGAGTTTAGTGCTGATAGCAGAATGTAAATCCTTATCAGCACTGAACAGTGGAACAGACTCAGCAGTTCCCTCTGGGAGCAGGAGCTTCCTCTGCTCTGGGCTCAACTTCCTTACCTGGCCACAGTTAGTCTGGGCTCTAATGAGCGGTTACTTCTGGTGTAGTGCTGTAAGACAAACACAATTAGCTTGGGAGGGCCAGAAGAAAAAAAAAGCTGTTCTGGGTGCTGGTGTCCAGAAACACTGGTAGACAGGCAATTGCTCGCTCTTAGTTAAGCTGGGTAAAGATCCATGGATGATGTTTAGTGATTCATACCAACATAATTAGTAAATCACCAATGGTAGGTCCAATGATGCTAGTGATCCAGTATACCTCCAGATAAACCTGTTACAAATGTCTAAAGAAAGATGACCTGATCTGGTTGAAGATGTTCCTGTTCATTTCAGTGCGGTTGGGCTAGATGACTTTTGAAGGTGCCTTCCAACGCAAACTATTCTGGGATTCTGTGCTGTGGGTGGGCTGTTAAGTGGTAACACATCTGTCTGAGCTTTGCGACTTTGGAGGAGGTGTTTGGGACTGAAGTTTGTGGCTGTGCCTCCAGTGCAGTCTGTGGTTAAAGCATCCTTGTGTGGGACAGTGTGGGCAGGAGAGGTGCAGCAAGTGACATGGTTTAGTGCTAGAGTTAGGGTAGGTTATGGTTAGACTCAATGATTCTGAGGATCTCTTCCAACTGAAATGATTCTGTGATTCTAATTCAATTAGCATGACCTCTGCTGATGAGCTCTATGATCTGCTTATCTGGGATAGAACTGGGCAGAAAAGCTGAGAGAAAAGGAGGGATGTGAAGATCAAAATCTCCTACTCTTTTTTTTCTTGAAATACAAGTTTTGTGTTAAGTCCTTCCAGCAAAGATTCTTTTGCAGCCTGTGCCTGCCCTCCCTCTGCAAGGACAGAGATGTCCCGGTGCTGGTTTTCAGTGCCAACTGGAGCCAATGCCTTTGGTTGCCTGATAATGCTTTAGGAAGGGGAAAATTATTGCTGTCTTAATACAAAAGCTTGTTTGTATTAATAGTTTGAGATTATATAAATCACTGCTTTTTTTTCTCCCAATGAAGACAGTACTCACGAGAGAGCAGGCAGTAATCTGCGGTACTTTGAAAAGTTGCTGGAGAAGGAGAGAGAGGAGAAGGAGCAAGAGAAGTCAAACAAGACCATGGCAACAACAGAACCAGTGGTGCAAAGTGGTGCCTATGAGAGGCCTCTTGACTATTTACCGGAGCGTGATATCTATGAGGCCCTCTGCAGAGGTGAAGGGGTGAAAATGGTAAGAGAAAGGCAAGAATTTCCTGACTATGCTGCCTTTGCATAAGTGTCCCATCAAGCCTGACCACCCTAAGTTTTTCCTTCTGTGAAGCTGTTTTTTTATTTGTTTTTTTAAGAGAAAAATAAATGTAGTTCTGTCTAGGCTGAGATTTGTACCTTATGTCTTGGTCTCTCTATCTTCAGCTGTTAACAGCTCTCAATTGTACCTCTTAAAGGCTGTTGAAAATTGATTCTCCTCAGAGTGTCTACTGAGCCATTTCAAATGCCGGCTGTACAGATGTACTAGAGGCTTTTTCCACTGAGAGCTGGTTATGCTTTGCCACGCTTACAGAATCAAATTATTCCTTCCCTTTTGCATGTTAAAGACTTGTCCTTCTGGAGTAACTATTTTGACCAACCAGTTGCCAGTACTTCTTGACAAACATGGCTTTAATTCTCAGTGCAGGGAAAGGAATCAATTTATTCCATCTGCATACTCTTAATTACAAAAACCAGACTTTTTTACAGCTTGCTGTTTGTGTAGTTGTTTGCTTACTCTGTAACCTATTATGATTTAATTCTCCTGAAAGGCAGTATTTCAGATGTTGCTCAGTGGTATCTTGTGTGGCATGTGCTGTTTATTTGCAGTAAATTGCAACATCACTCATGCTCACCTCTTAAATTTGTCAGTCAGCCAATGGCTTTTACAGCATTTGTAGAATGAAGCTCATTTTCTTCTTTGTCTTGCCTGTTTGAAGTTCCTAGAAAGCGATTGAGCAAACAGTGTTTTGTTGTGTTTTGTTTTAGACACCTCGAAGACAGAAAAGATTGTTTTGTAGGTACCATGATGGGAACAGAAACCCTCATCTACTCATAGCTCCCTTTAAGGAAGAAGATGAATGGGATAGCCCTCATATTGTGCGATACTATGATGTCATGTCTGATGAAGAAATTGAAAAGATCAAACAACTAGCGAAGCCAAAGGTAAGTTTCCCTTCTTTCATCTCGCTAATGACTGCTAATTCCATGGTTTGATCTCTATTAGCAAAGACTAGGCAAAGGATTTGAAAGATCTGGTTTCATACCACAGATGATACACTGCAGCTGTGAACCTAAGGGGAGCGGTTTCGAAAATGCCTGGTGATGTAGGACCATAAAGCCCAGGCTCCTGAAGGTATTTATGCCTTGTTGCACTTAATTATGCAAAGTTTTTAGTAAATGACTTAGAAACCTTTTAGGAAACTTCTCATTGTTGAGACGGACAAACAACATAGACCAAGTTCTTCCAGGGATGAAAGTAGTAGATCCGTTTATTGCCACAAGTGCATTTTTATACAGTTTTACCAATTCATGTGTCTCTTCACTATTGGTTACAAGTTACAGCAGTAATGTCTTATTGGCTATTTTTGCTATCATCAATATTACTCTTTTACTCCCTTCTCTCTCACGGGTACATCCTTAACATCTCCAGATACTCCTTTACTCCTGTCTTTGTCACGGGTAGGCCTATGGAGTCCTGGTCAGTCATGTTGGCTAAAGTAATCCACATGTTAGTCTTTGTCTGTGCAGGTGTCCAAAGCACAGCAACTGCAGCAATCATTGTCAGGAAGATAACACAGGTTTCACGTTTTGTGCCGGCAACCATTGCGGCCCTTGATCTGTGAAGACACAAGCATAGCCTCTCCTCCAGGTTATGAGTTGATGTGGCCTTTTCCATTGACCATTAACTAGTGATTTGACCATAATGTAGATTCTTTCTGATTTAGCGTGTTTTTGGGTCATACTTGCAAAGTGTTTCATCACAGGGCGCATTTGGGCTGCACCACTTAGATATAAGTGATTCGTCACATACAATGCTTTTGACAATTGGTTTTGTGGTGTTTTCTGTACTTCTTCCCCCCTTTTTGTGTGGTTTTTTTTTTCAACCAAAACAAACAGTTCAGAATCAGATATGTGCATTGGACCTTGACTACGTACTCAGAATCACAGATCAAATTTAGAGGTTCCTCCTTAAAAAGCTGTAAGTAATGCACCAAGTTCTAATTGGGTTGAACCTTCAATAATTTTTACAGATGCCACAAGCAGAACTCCACTGTTCTCCTGAAGCCACACACAGCTCCTTGGGAATAATGAGATATAGGTAACACAGTGCAGAAATCATTTGTGCTCTTAATTCCCGGTCTGGGAGCTGGGAAGAGCAGAGTGCTTGTAGTGACGAATGCACAATTCAATTGTTCTCCCAGAGCACTTTAGATCGGACTTTCCCAGGTAGAAAGCTGTCTGTGGAGCAGCAGAGGAGCAGATGTGACAGTGTCAGTGTGCTGGCTGTAGACCCAGCTCAAAGGCAGCAGCTTAGAGAGGAAACCCTGGGTTTGATACAATACCTGCTACTCATGGTGTGAGTTCTAGTGGCTCTGCACACAATAAAAAGCAGCTACCCAATGCAAAACTAACAATTATCTTGTCTGATTTTTCTGAAGGTGTGATTTCGTGTCTAACCACTTCCCTTTTGGCAGTAGAAGTATGACAGTGTCAGTTCAGTACTAGATGCTACAGCTTATTTTTCTGTCAGACTTGACAAGCATATAAAACTAAACATTTCTATTTTTATAGATGAATGGTTCATTTTAGCACTCCTGTAGTTACTGCTATGAAATGTGGTACTAAAATTCCAGTCAAGAGTTACCCTTCTCTACGTGTTTCTAAATGTAAATGTAAATATCTAGTTAGAAGCAGACTGAGAAACCGATGCTTCCTGAGGACATGAATAATTTGCGATGTTTGTGAAGCTGGACTTGTGTGACTACCAGCCAGCTGTGAGAGTGTTGGCAGAACACTCCTGTCTCAATGAGGACTCTCACCTCCATAAATGGAGACTTTTTCCTATTACATCATACTATAAAACTTCAAGAGCTTCAGATAAAATGGAAACATTCAAATAGAGCATATCACTTAATCTATTTTATCAAATTAAGCATAGGCTCAATAAGGCAGGTTGTTTGTTTTTTCCCTTTTTGTTCAAAGTTTAACGTAGGGTTCTTTGAACCTTTTGTTTTGTGAGAAGTCTTAAGTCTTGCTCACTTGAGGTTTTTCTTATGTTACTGATGCCAGGGAATTTTTTGTATAATCTATGTAGTAGGGAACAGTCCCTGTAGTAGTAGGTAAATAGTGTAGTCCTAAGATTCAGATGAAAGTTTTCAATTTAAAAAATCAACCATTTTCTTATAACAGATATTTTTTTTCTAAATCTGTAGCTCAGCTGCAGGAATAGCTTTAAATTCTGCGTTACTACTGAAAGAATGGAAAATATAAGTCCTGTCATGAAATGGTACTTAAATGTGGCTTAATTTCAGCCAGGAAATTTTAGTTAGTAGTCATGGAAGCTTTCAGACAGAACTCTGAAGCAGTGTGTTAGTTTTGGGCTCAGAAAGATGAGCATTTCCTTTGTTCTCAAATGCATTTGCAAGAAATTTCTGCTCTTGGGTCCAAGCACTTTAACATTATCTGCAGTTTACAGTTGCCAGTATTTTTTGTTTTGTAGGGAAACATCTGTACACGATTGAGAGTCAGTTGTATTCGGGTTGGTTTTCATGCTTGTTTTGCACAATGCAAACACTTTTACTCCAGTTCCAAAAAGCAGTTCCAGCTTTTCAGGCAATACATCGGAGCTGACTGGGAAGGGTCAGGAAGTCTGAACTTTGTTGGTGTGGATAGTACTGGGACAGGTCTGCTGTGGAAGATCAGAACAGGCAAAAGTATGGCACAGGGGGGGACACTTGAAGATCTTTGAACTCAGTGCTATAGGATTTCAGCAATACAGAATTTTGTAAAGAAAAGACAACAGAATGCATGCTAAACTAAACGCAGACTTGGAGAGGAAGAGTGTATGAAGCTTCTGGCCAATTCAGTGTGTTATGATGATTCTTCAAAGCCCAGAAAATGCATATTATAAGGTTGCATTCTCAACCATGTTGCAAGTGAAGAAGCCTGCTTATCAGAAAGAGAAGTGCTCTGTTCTCATAGAGAGGAGATATGGAATAATAGGAATATTTTAGTTCCGATTTACTTGGATCAAATGCTAGGTGCAGAAATCAAGCAAGCATATACACACTTGAAAATAGCAGTAGAATGAAAAGTTTGGGGAACTAAATTACATCCTAAAAGCTATGTGCAATTGTACAAGAGAAGAACAACATTCAGTCAGCCTGGCTCTTCTGTTATGATTTATGCAGGAGAAATCTGGAATAAAATAACAGTGACTCAGTTACAGAAACAGCTGTGCCAAGAACTCTTGTATAGGGACGAGACAGCTGACATGGATTGGATTGTAAAGCTGGCTGGAGAGTTATTTGAGAAGAAATGAAGGAAATAATGATGCATGCTCTGAAGAAAATGCAAATGAAAAGGCTTTTTTGTGACCTATAATTAAGTGGAAGGATGGAGGCATGATTTAAGTGTTTGTGGTTTGCAGGAGTTAAATTTAAATGTGGTCTGAGTTTACATCAAAGGAGTGTCCCAGTTCTTGTTCTCAGCTGCAAGTATAAACCGAAGTGAGCTGTTGTGTGTTGCGAGCAGCAGTCTGTCACTTTGACACCACAACCAATCTGAGCGGTTTTGCCAAGTTCCAAGCTTTTCTTACAACCATGGTGGTGTGGCCTAAGGGTGATGGCACATTACTTGCTGTTTAAAATGCGTAGGTGATCTGTGCTCTTGCAACGTTACCTTCATAATGTAGTGATATTATCTCAGTCTCTGCAAATTAGATGTTCCAAGCATCTTCCAGCTGGAAAATCTGAGCATGGTAATGGTGAGAGTTGCCATCTGGAGTTTTCTACCACTGTGGATTTGCCTGCCCCATAATTAGTAACTCACTCTAAACATTTTCACTTGTTGCTTTTCATCTAAGAAAGAGGTTGGGTTTTTTCAGTCCACATGAGGAGCAGACTGAAAATTCAGAATATCCAGTGATTTTTCTCTTTGCCAAGAACTTTGGCTTTATATATTGTTGACTTTTGTTGTTCCCTCTTGCTAATATTGGCTTCAGCTGTTTAAAAAATACCTTCAAAACATGATCAGCAAACAATATTTGTGGATTTAGTATCGTAGATTGTGCAGTCAGTCAAATTCTTTTCTTCCAGGTTCAAATGCAGATGATGGATCACACTTGTGTTTTTGCATATACTGTTCTAGCATGAAATTGGAACAAAGTCTAGGTTGGAGCTATAACTCAATATATCAATATATTGATATATATATATATACACACAGGGATATGTTGAAATTGGACAAATCAGGTGTTGCTTTTGGTTAAGATGAGAGAGAGCTTTTTTCTAACATGTAGTTGATGATTCTTCCTCCTTGGGATTTTTTTTGACACAGCTGGCACGAGCCACAGTACGTGATCCCAAAACCGGTGTCCTTACAGTGGCTAGCTACAGGGTATCAAAAAGGTAAGCCTAGAGAAGAGCTTAGCTTTAAGGGATTTGTGCTTAACAGCTGTCATCTGCTACCTACAGCTGGAACTTGACCTGCTTTGCATGTAGCAAAAGCTTGCCCAGCAAATGCATGGTAAATGGCTTTTTTAGCCATCTGACTGGGGGCAGAAACTCCTTCTGCCTTGGGAAATGGGTTGTTTTGGTTGGTATTCCAAAATAATGTTTTTCAATCATTCCTTTTTCCTAGCTCATGGTTGGAGGAAGATGATGATCCTGTTGTGGCCAAGGTGAATCAACGAATGCAACAGATCACAGGGTTAACAGTGAAAACAGCTGAACTACTGCAGGTTGGTACATTTGTCTCATCAGACTTTATCCTGGTAAAATCAGCTGCTGGGCAGGGTGGTGTGGTGCTCATGCAGATGTGAACACAGGCTGGCTCTTACCCAGTCCCCCTTTGGGTTCTGTTGTCTGCTGACTACACACACAGAGCAGGTAAGGGAGGTGTTTCTGAAGATTGTAGGATGTTCCCAGCTGCTGCCAGCTGTAAGGACCTGGCGGGTAGATGTTTTCCCATGTGTGCCAGGCAGAGAAGGGTGAAGACATCAAAGAAATGGAAGGTAAATTTGTGCAGGAATTTGTAATTCACCGGTTTGTTTTGAGGGAAGTGCCTACTACTTATTTCCAAGTCTGCGGAATTTAAACCTCCTTCCTAGTTGAACCTTTCAGAGACCCAAACATTTTTTCATAGCCCTGCTATATTCTCATAAATTCTGATCTTTGGCTGTCTGGGGAGAGGCAGGGGAGTAGAAGCGGTACAGCACTGCCAGAATAGCTGTGCCTGAGCCTGCTTACTGCTTCTCTTCCTCTATGCTCCTTGAATTCCTGTTTTAGAGCCTGATGGGAGGGCTGTTGATTACTGGTTATCCACAGAAACCAGGTAATTGTGCAGTGATCTGAGAGGCATGTTGAGTGCAGCCTCAGAGTAACTAAATCATATGTTATGTGATATTCAGATAAAGTTAAATGGTGCTTTTAAGCTACTTTAAACCGTCTGTGTTCCTGGATGGGCATATGTCCGTAACAGATCATACAAGTGTGACACAGAACCTGTCTCCTAGTTGGGACACACATACTAGAGAACAACACACACTCAGCTCCCTCTTCAGAGGAGGGAGCAAGAGTGTGGTAAAACTTGCTGCTAATGCATGTTAAACAGGCTGTTGTAGTTATAAGTAGGGTGCTGCCTTTGAGAAACATTTGGTACAGAGAAATATTCTCAGCAAAATCCTTAAGCTATGAAATGGAAAGAGCACTTAAGTTGTTTGTCATCCATGTACCTCATTTCTGGCAATTTAAAAGAGAAAGCAAGTGTGTTGTGGATGACAATCTTGCCACAAAGTGCTGCTTCCTAAAGCGTATTTTGGATTTCTGAGGGCAAATGCTGCCTTCTGCAGCAGTCACGTGTGGTTCAATGGATGTTTGTTTCCCTTTTCCATGCTGCAGGTTGCCAACTATGGAATGGGAGGGCAGTATGAGCCACACTTCGATTTTTCTAGGGTAAGATTCCACTTTCAATTATTTCTTAGTGGAGTGGGGAGGGCAGTGCTACAGGGAGCAGAACTTGCAGGTGGTGGGTGCCAGATCTGCAATGGGCACTAGAGGTCTCTGGTTTGCTGCAAGGGGGGAGAAAAAAGGAACAGAAATTCGTAACTGTCACCCTAAAACAGTTGATGAACAAGCTGATCATAATGAAGAGCTATGGTGACTGGTAACTTCAAATGTAAAATCTGATGCCTTTGTTTCCAGTAGAAATGTGGCATTTCAATGGAATCTGGCTTAATTCAGGCTGTCCCAGTGGCTTTACCTGGTAGAAGGGATTGCTGCAGCCAGAGTGCAACCCAGTAATTGAGTGCTGAATTAAAGCCACCCAATTTAGAACTGTTTAAAAAAACAAAAAAATCCTGAACTTCAACACTATGGAATCTCATATTCATTAGCTTTGGCCTGTTAGGAGACTTTTCCTCTTAACTTTAAGACTGCTTTGTTTCCTGAGTCGAGCAAATGCTCTTAAATTCTCTTCAAAGCTCGAGAACCTCAGCCATCAAATTGGCCAGTGTGGACTTGACTTATGGATTAGGCAGCTGGGGCAGAGCTCCACTTGGAGCGTAACCTTGGCTGCAGTCACCAGTTCACGCAGTTGCAGAATTTGCTGTAGTTTTGGGCTGGTCCTCCAGGCTCTCTGTGCATCACAGACCTCAGTGCTGAAATACTCCCCGTCTCCTCATCAGCCTTGCATTTCCCAAACAGGGACACTTTCATAGTTGCATATTACAATTTTGAGATTTTATTGCTTGCTCAAAAGTTAAAAACATGTTTTGATATTGAAGTTCAGAAAAGCATGGCTGGACCTGGATTTGGCAGTGGTGGCAGAGAGACCCCTGTATCTCAGTGCTTTTATGGTGGTTCTTTTAGATTGAATTTGCACATACAGATGCAGAGGGTTTTTTTTTAATTAACCTGTTTTAGGAAAGACCTTTATTTCTTGAAATGTGCTTCAAGTAGATTGAACTATAATTGAACTGTAACATCTTGGAGATGGTGGATGTGGTTTTCCTTGCTGCTTGTTTTGGGTTTGTTCTTTTTAATACTGATTTCTGCTTTTCTTTAAATGTCAGAGATTATTGCTTTTGTGTAGAAGAGTGCACCTCAGTGTCTCCTGACTGAAATTACTTCCTGACTATTAGCAATGTAAATAAACTTTTAATTGCATTTTTTCTGAAGGGAGGAGAGACACACTGGTATTCTAAATGTGCTTTCTGCTTCTAAACTGGCACCAACGTGATCTCATACTTCAAACTCAAAACACTTCCTACAGACTAAAGACAATTTGATCTTTTTGATGTGGTCCTTAATCCTAGATAGGCAACCACCTGAAAGAAGTCTGTTATTGCTATTCTAAAAGTTTGCCTGCTGGCAAAAAATGTGTTTTCTCATGACAATATTTCTTTGAGTCACTACTACATTTGTGAGAATTTGGTATGTTATCTAAAGCCCATCGAAGAGGGTGTTTTTTCATATTCACCTCAGCTGTTGACTTAGGACATTTCTGTACTGGATGCTGATCTAGTTGTTCACTTGAATAACATCTGGGCCTGAAAACATTCTACTCTGCCGTGAGAATTGCTTCAGTGCTGCTACTTACAGCACCTGAGTGCTCTGTGCATGTATTTGTGCACCCTGGCTGCAATCTGTAATGGCTTTAGCATTGCCCTGTATCAACTGTCCCCTTTCTAGTCCAGCTCTTTAAATTAGGCTTAGGGATCTCTCTGCAGAGCTGCACAGCTGTAACTCTAGTGTGAGCCTGTTTGGAACTGGGGTTAAAGTTGTTGTCTGTTACAGCGACCCTTTGACAGCACACTCAAATCGGAAGGAAATAGGCTAGCGACGTTTCTTAACTATGTAAGTACCTCTTTGTCTGCTGTCTGTGAGCTTGAAGTTTGCAGTTATTCTCATTTAATTTTATAGAAAGATGAGCCAGATGCTTTCAAGCGGTTAGGGACTGGAAATCGTGTGGCCACTTTTTTAAACTATGTAAGTATGATGATCCTTTCTGCATTGAGTGTAACTTTAGCAGCATCTTGTTTACAGCTTGTGCCCTTGGTTATTTGTAGAGTTTCCTCGGCATCTGGAAGTAGGGATTTCATTATTCTTGCAGCATCGGGTGCTGTCCCATTTGAGTTGATAGAATTCTGGTGGTATTTAACCTCAAAGCAGAAAATTTTAATATAGGGCCCAGCTTCTCCTTTTGGCCACTCTGCTATGAAGTCTTCTACTTCACTGGATCCCTGTTGGTGGGAGAGGAGAATTTGGCTTGTTTCAAAACGGCAAGTGCATGGGGCGTTCCTCATGTGGTATGCTGGTTGAGAACTTGACTATCGGCCATTTACTGTGACAGTCACGTACTTCCACCGCTGTTTGACAGCACGTGATGCTGTGGTCTCTAAACCTCCATTTTAACTGTTTGTCGAAGCTGGAGTTGCTCTGGCGTAGCTGTAGCTTCAACAAATGGAGGAGACATAGCCAGTAAACTCAGTGCAACGGGGTTGCAAATGTAGAATTGAAGAGTTTCATTAGTTGCATGTATTATGCAGCCTGGAGACCATGTACACTGGAATCATAAACATAACTGCCACTGGTACCAGTGGCCTTATGTTTTCACAGTAGTCTTCTGACAGTATTTTATCTGTCAACCTATACTTCCTGTATCAGTAACTAGGATCACCTAATCTACTGTATCTAACCTTTCGGTGATACACCTTCAAATTTAAAAGATACAACTTCAAATTTAAAATTCTATGATGAAATATTCATGGCAGAGCTGGTATTTTGAGTTTGAAATACAGCTCAAAACAGAACCAGAAATACTTTCAGCTTGGTATGATGGGGAGGAAATAATCTCTGAAACAAGAATCAGAGTAAGATGAATAGCTGTGAAACTGTCTGCTATGAAGAGGCTTTAATTTGAAATTATCTGTATTTTGGTTCCTTCTCAGACTTTTGGATAAGCCTTGATTTAGAGTGAATGATAGGCACCTTATTCTCTGCCAGGTGTACATGGTCAAAGGTGATTTACCCTTGTATGTCCCATGTAGAACATATCATACATGTACCTACACCCTTACTAAAAAGTTGTGCTGCTGAGTTGTAGGTATTAACTTGCCAAGTTGCATGCACATGCTTTCTAGTTGGAAGGGGAAAAATCCTGTGCACCTGTGGCATCTTATGCCCTTTTATTGTAGGTACCAAGCAGGAGGACACCAGAGTGGTAATAACATCTGCTTTAAACAGAAATCCAAGTTACAACAGAGAATGAGGGGACATGGGGACTGTATTAATAGTATTTCTGCGGTTTAAATTTGGTGGGAGCTGGATCTGACTCATTTGCTTCTTTTAATTAGAATCCAATTAAAAACTCACTGAAATCAGTGGAAAGACTTTATTTAATGAGTGTTTCCAGGAACTTTGGTGGGTTTTTAATCAAGTCTAGAATTTAGAGTAAATCCATCATTACTGATGAACTCCATAGGGTGTAGAAGGACAAAGTGTAAAGATATATGCTTTCCTTCAGAGTTGCATAGCTGTATGCACTAAAGCTTGAGACGTGGTGTAACATCACTAGTGAGCAGCACAGAAACAGTGCAGAAAGTGAGGTTTCCTAATAGTTTGTCTCATTTTTGAAGTGGTTGACCAAGATGCATAAACTAAATTGAAAATCAGTTCCAAAGACATGGTTTCAATTTATGAGGAAACATGTGGTTTAACAGACACTTTTTTCCTGATTGAATCATAAACTGGAATGAAATTCTTGAAGTTGACTTACTCTGAAGTCCTCTCCCTTATTATAGAGTACTAGATTATTAACACTGCAAGTACACAACTTCTTATGGCTAATTGTCTGTGCAATGGATTATATATAATCTAGAGGAAGTGCTGAACAAAAGCCTTCAGCTGAAATTAAAGCCTTCAAGAGCAGGAATTGCCACTTTAGCAGTTCATGCTAGTTGAAGTGCATCCTTTCCTCATCAGTGCCTCTCATAAAGGTGCAAGTAGAAATCTCTCTCCGTTGAGGCTTGGGGCACTTCAGTTTGTGGGGCTGCATGTGCATAAAAGTGTTGTAATGTGTGTGGACTTTGTTTTCTCAGATGAGTGATGTAGAAGCTGGAGGAGCTACAGTTTTCCCAGATTTTGGGGCAGCAATATGGCCCAAGAAGGTAAAGTGTGTGTTTTGCTTGATTTCTCCTCTCTTCCAGTTTCTGTCTCTTCCTTAGCACAGTCCTGCATCCATGTAAAAGTTGGCCAATGTGACAAAGTGCTGTTGTGGCACCTTGTTCAACAGGTTGCTGTGTATCAAGGCAGCTGTAGCTAATTTGGCAGACTGCAGGGCTGTGTCCTTTGTTTTGCTATGTGTAATGTGAACAGCTTCTGTGTGAAGCTGTTACCCTGTTTCCCTGAAAATAAGGCAGTCTTGTATTTTTTCTTCAAAACCTATTACTTTTTCCATGTATAGCTGCCTGGACACTATTTAGTGGGGCCTATATTATTCAATATATTCATCAACAATTTGGATGAGGGAATAGTGCACTATCAGCAAGAGTGGCTGACACGCCAGAGGCTGTGCTGCCATCCAGAGACCTGGACAGGCTGGAGAGTTGGGCAGGGAAATATTTAATGAAATATAACAAGGGCAAGTGTAGAGTCTTGAATCTGGGCAGGAACAACCCCAGGTTCCAGTATAAGTTGAGGAATGACCTATTAGAGAGCAGTGTAGGGGAAAGGGACCTGGGGGTCCTGGGGACAGCAGGGTGACCATGAGCCAGCACTGGGCCCTTGTGGCCAGGAAGGCCAATGGTACCTGGGGTGGATTAGAAGGGGGTGGTTAGTGGGTCAGAGAGGTTCTCCTGCCCCTCTACTCTGCCCTGGGGAGACCACCCCTGGAATATTGTGTCCAGTTGTGGCCCCTCAGTTCCAGAAGGACAGGGAACTGCTGCAGAGAGTCCAGCGCAGCCACCAAGATGCTGAAGGGAGTGGAGCATCTCCCGTGTGAGGAAAGGCTGAGGGAGCTGGGGCTCTGGAGCTTGGAGAAGAGGAGACTGAGAGGTGACCTTATTAATGTTTATAAATATATAAAGGGTGAGTGTCAGGAAGATGGAGCCAGGCTCTTTTCAGTGACAACCAATGATAGGACAAGGGGTAATGGGATCAAGCTGGAACACAAGAGGTTCCACTTAAATTTGAGAAGAAACTTCTCCATGAGGGTGTCAGAGCCTGGCCCAGGCTGCCCAAGGGGGTTGTGGAGTCTCCTTCCCTGGAGACATTCAAACCCGCCTGGACACCTTCCTGTGCGACCTCATCTGGGTGTTCCTGCTCTGGCAGGGGGGGTTGGACTGGGTGATCTTTCGAGGTTCCTTCCAATCCCTGACATTCTGTGTGAATTGACTTTTTATTAACTGTAACTAGGGCTTATTTTTGGAGTAGGGCTTATGTTTTGAGCATCCTGAAAAATCATGCTAGGGCTTATTTTTGGGAAATCAGGGTATTAACAAAAAACTTGTGTTCAGGTAGAGCTCCTCCTTACTCTGTGGCTGAATTAATAGAGTGGGACTATGGGAGTTTTGTACATGCTGTTGGTGACTTTTGTTCAAGTGCTTGATAAGAGCCTGCAGCTAAATTTATAGGCATTTCCCTCTGTTACTGTAACCTGAATAGTTATATTGACTAGGTTCTGACTAATCTATGTCTGATTTCACTTTTCAGGGAACAGCGGTGTTTTGGTACAATCTTTTCAGAAGTGGTGAGGGTGATTATAGAACGAGGCATGCAGCTTGTCCAGTACTAGTAGGATGTAAATGGGGTAAGTAATACTCCTTTAGGAACGAAACATGAAGAAAGGTTCATGTATGTGCAAAGCTGTTGATATTCTGAGCCCTTACAATGGCTTTTAATAACCTGGGTGTTGCCATTTTAACTACTGAGTCATTTGGCCATAATGAAAACTCCCACCATCAATATGTAGCATTAAGCAGCTACAAGGTTCAGCTGTAGCTTTTCTAGTGAGTTTGTTCTGTGTCAGTGACAACACAAAGCATGTAAGAATGTCACTGGGTTTGTGTAATGTGCTAGCATCAGCCTGACTTGAATTATCACTTGGCTAAAACCAGGTCTGTTCCTACAAAGATTTGTAAACGGTTTTAACTGTGAAAGGAGGAGAGCTCCTGTGAGGTAAATGTGGATGGATACTAGGAATTTGATAACTGTTGAAAGCTTCTCAAGCTTTGTCTCATCCATTTAAATACTCACCTTCCCCAGCCTCCAAGGTTGGGAGTGTCAGAGCATCCTGTTCTGTAAGTTATGCCAAATGCAGAACACGCTGCTCTGTTACTGTTGGCCCCAGAACTGTGCAAATAGGAAGATCCTTTCTTCCCCAGCCCTTCTGCATTTTCCTGTGTCTTTCCCATTGGGTGGGCAGAGAAGCATTAGCAGGGATCCTCGGGCTGAGGGATGAGATTTTACTTGAAGTAACCATCTGTGTTGCAGTGATACATATGTGGTGATTACATGGTGGTAATTTACTTCACATTCCTGTTCCACAGTTTCAAACAAATGGTTTCATGAAAGAGGAAATGAATTCTTAAGACCGTGTGGGAGAACAGAGGTTGACTGAAACCCAACCTGCTACAGGCCTTTGCTTCTCTGTCTCCTTTTCTACTGTTGGTTGTTCCAGTTCATTTCTAAGAAATGATCCATCTTTTTCTCCAAGAGTCCTGGCACTTTACCAAAAAAAGAACAAAATATGTAACACCTGTGAAAGAAAGTAAATGGCATTGTACACTTGTGTTTTGGTTGCTGTTATTTCCATGTTCATGTTCCCCCTGCTACCCCTCCTTGACCTGCCTTCCACCCTCCCAACGTTCTCTGTACCAGTGGTGTGAACAGCACTGTGGGTGATTCGATACGTTTGGTGCCTGGTCTTGTGCCTTTTGTACCTCAGAAGATTTAGATGTTAAATATTTCTTTGAACCAAAGCTTTTTTAAAGTTTTGTGTACATGTTGATTTTATTGTATTTCTAGGGATCACATGTTTTGAAACAAAAATAAATGTTCTTTCCGTAAAGTGATTCTTTCAGTGTCCTTTATAGATGCATCAACGCTTGGTTTTAGGGAGCAGTGGGCCTTTACCTTTCCCTCTATTGAGGGCATTTCACTTTTTCTATACAAAATACGTCATGGTTTTGGACAGTGTTTTATTTAAGGCTCCAGCACATGGTACAGAACTGTTGCACCTTCTACTGAACCTGGAAAGGTTTGGTTTGTGTATTGAAATGATAATGTATCCTGGGAGCGGGCAGGCCGTACACTTTAGGCCAATGGCAACTGTGATCTCAGTATTATTACACTTTCCCTGTGATGTTAACTTCTCTCTTGTGGGGTACTATATGTTTTTGATGCTGTCATGTTTGTCATGTGACAAATATTGGTTTCCTCTGTACTACTTCATCGCCCTGTGCTGTGCGAAGATGGAACAAGGTGGTGCCTAAAACCACTGTCAGGCAGGTTTAGGAGTGGTGAGCCTGGCATCCTCCTTGGAAAGACAAGTGGAACAGACAGGTTTTCCATGTTGGGTGTAATGGATGTCATCAATTTATTGTATTGGTAATAAAGCAATAGATGTTCTTGTGCCCAGGAATTTTACTTGTGAGGAATTAATGAACTTAATGGTGATTGTTTTATTCAGTCATTCAGACACAGCATGTAAGTACATGTATTCACTAAAGTTCTCATTTTTCTGTTAAACATACACAACTGGTTGAAGAGAGAGGTCTTGGATTGCCCAGAGACTTGTTGAGCTGCAGTTGTTAGTGATACCAAAATGAGGGGAACATCCAGTCTTGTAAATGAGCTTTGTGTGAACAGTTATAGCAGGTAGCTATAGGATTTGCAAGTTTTTTTTCCTAAAAGCTTTAATGACCTGGCACGGCACAGCTCGATAGTTGCTCTCTAATCTCTCACAGTGCTCCTTCTCTTGCCATGAATGTTGTGGTTGTTGGCTGGCTGCTCAGAATATTTCACCGTTGACCTCTAGTTTTCTTAGTAAAATCTCTCAGCACAACATAAACTTAGGGAAGGAGTTTTGCTTTATAACAAAGCATTCAACATGAGGCAGCCTCACAGATGGGAAGAACAATTGGTAATGAGCCAAACCCACAGTCTCTGTAAGACTTTGGATTTCAGGGGGAGGAAGAGGAATCTACTTAGACTTTCTATCAACGTGGTATGTTGACAGATAAAGTTCATGTCAGGACTCTGGCCAAAAATCTGCACGTCCCACTCCTGAAATAACATAGTTGGCTGGGAAGTGTTAACTGTGTTATGTCATACTGAACTTCTAAAGATAATTTTACCTGCTTATTTTTTCTGGGAAAAAACCTTATCCTGTTTTCTGAGTTGTCTTCCACCTTCATTCAGTCTGTCCCTGGAGCAGGATGTGATGAGTGGGTGCAGAACTGCTTGAATGCTCAGCTGCTTTTTGTGCTGCACGCAGGGTTTGATTGCTGCTAATCTGATCTGAAGAATAACAGCTGTTTTAGAGAACAGCACATATGTGACTCAAGGGCATTCAATTACCTGCCAGGCAGGTTTGTGTAATCTGGTAGATTTTATTTGCTAGTCTGTCTCCTATCATTCTAGAAGATGAATAGAATATATCCATTAGCTTAAAATTTTAGACCTAAAAGAGAGAAGATTCATATGCTGGAACAAATAACCCTCCATCTGGACACAGGGAGCTTCTGCTAGTGAATCAGTTCTACAGTAGGTACTTAAGTCTTGTTTGGACTGAAATGTACTGCTGAGTCGTCTTTATTTCCCAGGGTTTAAATACTTAGTACAGGTATTTATACACACTGCAAAGGCTTGCTGTGAACAAGTGGCTGTCAGATACTTTGAAGTGCTTTGGGACCTTACAGAGAGACCCTCAGGTCACATCTGTTGGAGTCAGCTTGCTGCTGAGGCCATACAGCTCTGCCCTGCCTAACAGGCACTGATTAAAGCAGAGACTCTCTGAACTCTATGGAAAGTTGGGCTGTTATCGTGGCTTCTATAGTCATAAGAAGAACAACCACCCCCAGGCCATGCCAGTAATCCACATCCACTTTCAGCATGTGGTTTCCTGACCCCTGGCCCTAATGCTGCTGTGTGGACACACACTGTGTCACTGAGCAATTATGCAGATCTCCAACTGGGTTAGGAAATCACCTAAAACATCAATCTTCAGCTGCACAGACTCAGTGAAGTACTTACCATCTTTTTGTCTGCCTGTTGCAGTGGAAAACATGTGAAAATCATCTATCTAATCATGTTGGAGGGGAAAACTGGCATCCAAACTGAAGTGTGTAGTGTGAGTGGAGAAATGGCTGTGCAGAACAAGGAAAGCCATGCAAGCTGTGGCAGAGAGCAACTGGGGTGTTCTGCTGGGAAGGAACTGTGTTTTTATTATACATACAGGTTGTGTACGTCAGCTGAGCTGTAAAATCCCTAATGTGGGAAGAGGAAGGGGCTTTTTTCAGTGATTTGAGATGAAGATGGAGGAGGGAAATGTGTAAAAGGCAGCTGAGGGTACAGCTGTCCCCCAGCCCTCTTTGTTCTGCTGCCCCTGTAACCAGGGCTGGTGCTGGGACACCATTCACCATCACATGCACTCCTTTGGCCAGGCAAGAGGAATCCCTGTCAGGGACACTGGAAAGGTCCAGAACCTGACCCCTGTGAGCTCCAGGTGATGTGAATTTAAAGAGACCCATTTCATGTGTTTAGTCCTAAATGTCTCTCATCCTGCAGGGAAAAGCCTACCTTGACTCCGTTTATTTAACCAGAGGTCAGCACTTGTCCTCTGTAGTGATTCAGATAATCCCATCCTAAGTGCTCATGTGGCTCCTGCCTCAGTGCTGCCCTTTGGGGATGGTTGTCTTGTGTCCCTCTGAGGCTGAGGTGAACCAGAAGAGGAGAATAGTTCCAGTTAAGTGCTTCCAGACCGATGCAGCCCTGGGAGCCCTTATGTTTGATCTGATTCCAGCTTCTCTGACTCCTGTCTTGGCCTCCTTTCTCTCTCTCGTCTACAACATCACCTTAACTCTTGCAAGACACTTGCATGGATGTGCCAGCAGCATGGGGTTACAGGTGGGTACCTCATCCTCCACGTATTTTGTCAGGGTTTTCTGGGTTTTGTCATGGGACATGCTGCCCAGAATCTAGGAGGGGTCATCTCTTTGACTGCAGACTCATATGTGGTTTCTCCTTCAATGCTCCACCTGCAAAGCAGGGTCTGGGTTCAAAGATGCCCTTTTAGCATTGTACTCCAGTCTGGGGGTGGGAGCCCTGCAGCATCTGAAGACTGATGGCGATATAAAATTATACAGGAGTGAGCTGAGCAAACAGAAAGCCCCTTGTGTGGTTGCTGATCTTTAGGGCTTTGTGGCACTTTATCATTCCTTGTAGCTGCAGAGGATATTGCTGACGGTGTCTAGTCTATATCTGCACAGATGGTGGGAGATTGGGCGTATCATGTTGCACATCCAAATTAACAGAGAACAGACCTGATGGGATCTGATGAACTTTTGAGTCTCCTCTGCTCAGCTTGGCCAGGGTGGAGTGACTCACCCAGCCATGGTCTCCTGAGATTCAGCAATCCTCTTCCCACCTCCATTTGTAGACCAGGACAGAAGAGTCTCTAAGTGATTCACCACCTGGAAGAGGAGCTGGAGTAGTGGCTGATGCTGATACTTACCCTGTCTTCTGCAGAAGATGAGTTGGGCCCATGGGACTGCTTGTTCCTTTGGCCATGGAGCAGTTGTATGTGGTTTTGTTGGAGTGTGCTTGGCTGATGAACATCACCCACCTGTATCCATGCAGCATTGCCGAGCTCTGCATAGTGTGTGGCCATGGCTGCTGCCCCTTGGGCG
Organism: Patagioenas fasciata; assembly: GCF_037038585.1. Classification (NCBI taxonomy): domain Eukaryota; kingdom Metazoa; phylum Chordata; class Aves; order Columbiformes; family Columbidae; genus Patagioenas; species Patagioenas fasciata. The sequence continues at coordinate 11,275,305 of NC_092533.1, read as the reverse complement.
CACTGGCAGCGAGATGTCTCCCAGGACATCCTGCAATATAATGGTTTTGCTTGGCTCTGCATTGATTTCTTCCGCTTTGATCTTCTTGAATGAGGGAGGACCAAATGAAACATTTCTGACTCAGTGTGGTATATGAATTTGTAAGCCCTAATACCACATGTGGCCTTAGGCTCTCACATCTTAAAAAGGGTGGATTTATTCAGGCTCTCTGGTCTCACACATGTATTTCGGTGGGAGAAATACTGCAAAATGTGCAACACACCTGTATCTGTGGGAGGGGATGGGGGTGCTGGCTGTGGTTGTCCCCTTGTCCCCAGCCAGTGGCAGTTCTGCACTTGCTGCGTGTGCCTGTGGGATGTCACCCTGTTAGTAATCAAGTCTGACTCATGCTTGTGTCCTCCTTTACCATGCAAAGGTTCCATCTGCTTTCAACATGGCTTTCCCCTGTTCCTCCAGCAGCTGGGAGCATGTGCTCTTTCTCTGGACAAGCTGGTGGGGGTTGGATCCCACCATCTCTGCAGCTCTGTGTCTCACATGTGCTCTGCGTTAGGATGCAGGGAGCCATTTTGCATTAACAGACAGAGCAGCCAAGGCCATCAAGCTCTTATTCATGTAGTTTTACCCTTGCCAAAATAAATGATGGAAATCTCTTAATGAGCCCATGGGCCCAGCTGAGGCTTTGCTTGCAGACCAACCTCCTGCTCTTGCAGAAATCCACATGATCTCCCACACAGCTGGAACCTGCTAATGCCCCTGTGGTAGGGAGCACCTAGACTTTGCACAGGGTGCAGGGATGAGTGTCTACTGGGTGCTCCTGGCTCAGAGCAGCACCTCAGTGACAGCACTGGGTCAGCAGGAGCTGGTAAAGGGCACTAGTGGGTCTAGGAGCTGGTGCTCAATATGAGAACACAGACATTAAGGCTACAGGGTGCAGCTGGGCAGAGCAAGTGAGTTGACAGGAGCAGTGTCACAGCTGAAACCTCAGTTTGTGTTTTGGCCAAAGGTGCATGTGGTGCATTAGAAGTACAACAAGGAGGTCGAGGGAGGTTATATTTCCCCTCTACTCTGCCCTACTGAGGCTGCATCTGGTAGTTCTGTGTCCAGTTCTGGGCTCCCCAGTTCAAGAAGGACAAGGAATTACTGGAGAGAGCCCAGTGGAGAGCTACAAAGATGATCAAGGGTCTGGAGCATCTTTCTGATGAGGAAAGGCTGAGAGAGCTGGGTCTGTTCAGCCTGGAGAAGCTGAGAGGGGATCTCACCAATGAGATAAATATCTCAAGTGTGGGTGTCAAGAAGGTGGATCAGACTCTGTTCAGTAGTGCCCAACAACAGGATGAGGGGCAATGGACACAAACTGAAACACAGGAGGTTCCATAGGAACATGAGGAGAAACGTCTTTACTTTGAGGGTGGCAGAGCCTGGAACAGGCTGCCCAGAGAGGCTGTGGAGTCTCCTCTGGAGACATTCAAACACACCTGGATGTGATCCTGTGAAACTTGCTCAGGGTGACCTGCTTTAGCAGGAGGTTGGACTCAGATGATCTCCAGAGGTCCCTTCCAACCCCAACCAGTGTGTGATTCTGTGGTGTTGGCCACTCCTGGGGCTGAGGGACGCCAAGTCCCATGGGTCAGCCTGCCCCATCCCAGGCCTCCTGCACTCCCAGAACTGCCTGAGACACAGTCCAGCTGCTTTTCCATGGTTTGAGAAAGCACCTGAAGGAGAAAGGCTGCCAGAGGAGACGGGCTGCAGGCTCCCCTGTGTATAAGTACTTCACCAGAGTATCTATTCTGTTTGTGTGGGGCTGAGAGGAGGCTGAAAGGCTGGAGGGGCTGTGTGGTGGGTGCTCGCCTGGGGTGTCCCGGTGCATGGGGGGGCTGCCAGGGCCCCTGCACTTCCCCAGCAGGTGCATTCTCTTTGCATCCAAGGAGAATGGATGAAAATCTGCATTTTACTCTCATTTGGGGTGACATTATGGGCACTAAATAAGCAATAGAAAGCATCAGTGGGTTATGGGCACCTGTTGGCTTTGTCTGAAAAAAATGGACAAGAAGTTTGATGAGAATTGCTCCTGTGAATGAGGAGAGGCTGAGAAAGCATGGCACAACCTTTCCTGATTTGACCAGGTCCTTTAACAACAATGAGGAGTTTCTGTTTAACTGAGTCTTTTCACCTTGTAATGAAATATTTGTCTCTCTGTGGAAAACATTTTATATTTGAAAGGCCAGATCTTGCTACCCACCTACTTAACATAGTTTTAGTATAATTTGCATCCAGAGGAGAGTTTTACTTTGATTTCCTGGGCACTGGGAGGATACAGGGGAGCTCAGGGACACTGCATGTGCAAAGAAGAGTCGTGCAGTTACGACAGTGTGGTCCGATATGATTTTGTGCACTGTTGCTGTGTGGAAACATCCTACTATGTTGCATTCAAGCTACCAAGAGTTTGTGCGTCACATAGATCATCTAAAATAAACCATTTCTGCATTAACCTGTTGCATAGAAATTCAGATTGCTCGATGACTCAAAACTGTAACTGAGTAAGACTCAAGTATCTGAATTGTTACATGGTCCCATCTTTGAATATTCCTTCCCAGAAGAGCTCACTTGTGTTCATGTTGACCATGATAGAAAAACAGTCGTCGTCGTCCCCCACCCCGGCACTTTGAGTCGGAAGATTTGCACAGGCTCTATCACTGTGGTTTTTCGTATCTGTGTTTTGTTCTGAGCAAAAGATAACTTGGATTTTCTAGATAACTAGTACGGGTTCACTCATGGGAAAGAGGAAATGGCAAGCTGTAGCTGGTTTCGAAGTGGTACACAAGAAACTTTTACACAACTTTGGGTGTGTTTAGAGGTGGAGGACAGCAGCCGAAGGCCTCCTCGGTGAGCAGAGCCGTGTGTCACAGCACCAGCTGGGATAACAGCAGCAGTGACGTGCGTGTGGTTCCCGAGCTGCTGGGAACCCTCCAGGCACCCCTCAGCTGGCACTTCCCAGGGACAGAGCCGGTGCCAGTAGATGATTTTACATGAGTTTGGAGTAATAATTCCATCCTGGTTAGTTCTGATTTGACCCCAACAGCCACAGGCAGCTGTGTCTGACAAGCAAAGGGTGCAGTGGAGGCAGCAGTGTCCTGGGTGGTCACCAGGATAGTCAATGCTGCATTAACCACTGCTGTGCCACTGCTCACAGGGAGACTCGAGGAATGTGAGAGCAGCATTAACTGACAATGTTGGGATACTGCTTCTGGGAGGTGGATTTCTGCTTCGTGTGGCTAGATCTTACTGTTTGTTAGTTTTCTTCGTTTGGTTGGGTTTTTTGTTGTTGTTTTATTTGTTTTTACAAGTAAGATGAGTAAAAAATACTGATAGCTGAATATCTGTTGTACTCTTCAAAAGCAAGCAAAAGTGTCAGGGAAAATCACCCCTGTGAGGACCAGACGTTTGTTTCTGCAATAGTTCAGTTAGGAGAAGAACTCAGCACATCCTCACCTGTCTCTTCTCTCCTTGTTGCCTGTACTGCTTGTGTTGTCTCCTCTCATGCTCTGAGCTACTACGACCAATGTTGTTGCTAGCGTTTTGTGAACCTCTTGCAAAGTAGGGAGAGAAAAAACCTTTAAATTACGACATTGATCCTGCAAATAAAAACAAGAAATCCAGGGCCTGCCCTCAGTATTTGCATTCTCAGTTGGAACACAGAAGGAGAGAGCTGCACAATGCGGCCTTGGCAAACAGAGGGGGTGTTTGGGGTATTTTCGTGCCCAGCTTACCCAAAATACGCAGCCAAGCCATTCAGGTGGAATGGTGCTGGCCTTTGGAGCGCACCAGCATCAGGAATCAAACTCCAGCTCTCACCAGATGCTTCCTGAAACACTGGGACACAAGCCCACACCAATGCCGTGTGGGTTGTCTCTTGTTGAGAATCTCTTGTCATTTTTAGTCCTTACCCTGCAAGTCCTTGTGAACCTGCTAAACAGGCTGATTTGCATAGGTTTTTGATCGAGTTTTGTCTTTGTTGGTCAATAAAAGAATTGGAGAGCACTTAGGAGGAAATGATTTAATGATTTAAAGCCATTTTTAGCTCATAGCTGGGAAACCACGAACTTGAACCTTCACACAGATCAGAAGCTGCTCACTAACCTTCTTGCAATTGATGCCTCTTTTTTTACACTTGGCATTCAGCTCCTGCCAAGGCACTGCTCTGGCTGTGGTTGCACTGTCATGTGTTTCAGAAACAGCAGGTCCAAGTTCAGAAAGTCGGAAAAGTGGCTCGTACCCAGCTGAGAGGTTGGATTTTAAAACCCCAGCCTGTCGAACCTTGCTGCCAGGAGCAGGGCTGGTGGTCCCAGGGGTGCTCCTCTCCCCCAGCTCTGCGGGTGATTTTAGTACAAGGGCTGGATCCCCTCCAGCACTCATGCTGGGCATGGGAGGATGCACATGTCCCATTGGATTTGTCATCATCCTCTGCCTCTCTCTTAGTTATGGAGGAGTCTGGGTAATGAGTCCTGGAGCCAGTATGAGTCAAGACACAGATTCAAGGCTGAGGTGGGGGCAGAGTTCCTGATAGGGCTTGTACCCACTGCCTTTGTAGCATCCTCATCATAGGAGGTGTCAGCATTGCCATTGCTCCCTCCTGCATCACAGATTTGTGACCCATCTACAGCAGCTGGGACTTCCTGGGACCTCTCAGTAGCTTCTAGCGGAGCAGAAAATTCCCAGCTCTTGCTGGAGTCAACACCATAGGATGGGCTCAATCTGACCCTTTCTTGCTACACAGAAGCTGTAGGAACCCTCTGTTTAGATCGGAAATGACAGTGGTAGGCTGGGGTAAACAAGTGCATAATGTTTCTACCTAATCTGTACATAAACCATTTTCTCCATTTCCACGGCTATTCAGTGACAGCTGTCTGGTTTTTGCTGACCTCACACAAAATTTACCGCAAGAGCTTGGAACAGATAAAATGGGTGAGTAAGCTTTTTGTTTCTAAGAACTGTCGCCTAAAGGCAGCTCAACAGGACATCTTGTTGTTCAAAGCAACCACCAATAAGCACTAGGTGTTCTCCAAGAAACGTCCCAGCGAGGCTCTTGGTCTTGATATACAGATATAGGCAACCGCATCTCTCACCTGTATCAGCTAAAGGTGGGAAAACTTCGTGATTCTCAGTATCAGGATCTGTGTGTGCAGACACAAGAGTGCAAACAGAATAATTTGGGTGTCAGATAAATCCTGTGCCCCGGCACCGAGCCTGGAGGGGCTGAGCAGCTTCACCACAGGCTTTGGAAGTAACTAGAGGCTCAGTGCTCCAAATAACCCTGGGTTACCCCAGCAGCACTGTGCTCATACACTTGTCTTCTAAATATTTGCCAAATCAAATCCCTCATGTATCTTAGATCACACAGATGGCCATGAAATCTTTCTGTTCAAACTAAGGATTTACCTAACCATTGTAGTGTCATAAGAAAAACTTCCTGGGCTTTTAGTACATAAGTAACAGCCCCTGCCAGCTGAACACTTGACCCATCCATTTTCTGTATGTAAAGTCACAATGGGTTTGAGGTTTGGGTTTAATTCTTTGAGAAATTATTTAGAGCCAGCACTGTCAGACCTTCCCCTCTCCCAGGCTTGAACACGGATGGCTCTGAAGCAACCCTTGCATATGTGAGATTGCCCCTGCTCGAGCCCATCTGTAAGCACAAGTGCCACCAACCCCAGCTTGGGCTGACATGTGAACACAAGCACCATTCGAAAGCTTTGCAGGGAGTGGGGAGGCTGATCACATGCAGCTGGGCAAGCTGTTGGCTGCAGATTGCAGCTCAAATAGTGTGAGAAAGAGCATTCAGTGCTTGGGAGGGGAGAATTCATAGAATCGTTCTGCTGGAAGGAACCTGGAGTCATCATCTTGTCCAACTATCTGACCACGTCAGGGCTGGATTGTTTCCTAGAAACCATCTTTCTTTTATTAAAAATACTCTTATTTAAAATTTAAAACATCTTTACATTTTACCAAGTGTTAATAAAAACAAATTCTTTGTTAAGAAAATGTGACTTCTTACCCATGACTGATGCTCATCCCTTGACTGCCTGTGGGGAGTCAGCGCTGTACTCACGATGGGGAGCAGCAGGTCAGTGTGCCCCTGATGTCCTCAAGCTCTGGCCAGGGCAAAAGGACAAAGTGACAGTTGTGACTTGCACAACAGCAAAAACCATTTTTTCATAGGACCAGCCAAAGCATCAAATAATCATGCTCTGTCTATGCAGTAACTTGATTAAATATCCTTTTGGAGAGGGGCTGGGAAACAGAAGGGACCTTGTTTCTGTGGCACCATTACCTGTATTAAATACAAGACACTTTACCCACTTCTAGCAGCTTTTACAACTCACAGTAAGGTTGCCCCAAGCTGAGAAGGCTGTGGGGTGTGATCTGAGTCATCCTGCGGCGGAGGCACACCTGAAACCTGCCTCGTTCAGCACATCAAAGCAAGGCAGATCCCAGTCTGATTTTGAACAACATTTTTTCCCCCACCCTGAGAGCATCTCTCACCATGAGCCCTGCCTTGTTTCGGTGTTCTTGGAATACAGGGATAATGAGGACCTTGCAGCTGCCTTGACTGTTTAGTGCTTTGGACAAAACTAAATGTTTAGGAGGTGAGGTGGCCCCGTTCAGCCGCGGCAAAGGGGCGGTGGATGGTGGAGGAGCTTTCCGTAGGGCTGGCCAAGGCCCTGGCAGAGGAAACTTTCTGCTCTTCTGCAAGTATTCAGTCCTGTCCTTTCCCAGCAGCTGTGCTTCTGCTGTTTGCTGCAGCCCTACAGCTGAATTTCTAAGCATGGCTGGGGTTTACATGTAGAAATCGATACTAAAATTCCATTAAATTGGGTGGAAATTAAAATGGAAGTTTACTGTTGAGAGCTATTGTTTTGTTAGCATAAAAGAGGTCTGTGCCAGATGTGAAGCAGTACTTGTAGAAACTACTTGGAACCAGCTACAACCCTTGTTAAAACTGTGTCTCATAGTAGTGATGTTTGATGGTGGAGCAGCTGTTGTTTCAGTGTCAGTCATGGGCAAAGCTTTCCACAGGATGTGCATCGCTTGTAGACGTGTGACTACCAAGTATACTGAGTTATTGAATTGATCAACTATGATTTAAAATGCCTAACCAATAAATAACGCTGGTCCTAGTGCTGATGGTTAGTAGCTAGCATTGCATTTTTATGCATTTTAACTTAGGTAAAGATATGTTGTTGGAAGTGGAAAGCCGCAGAAGAGCTGCCATGTTAAGGATGCATTCTGCAGAACCGAGAAGCTCAGTGAGTAACAACAGGATAAAGGATGTTTCTGATGATTGATTTGAATCCTGGTGAGAATTGCAGATCTCAAAAATCGTTTGAACTTCTGGAAATGGTGTTACGCTTTCTGCTGGACTGCCACTCTGCAGACCAGACCTGATGCTACATGACAGACCCCAGCCCTGCATTAGGATAAGGACCAGGCAGGCGTTGCAGGTCACGGTGATGTGGTTTGGGAAGGCGGCGGAAGGCGGGACCCATCACTGGGATGCAAGATTCCTCACCCAGGTTTATCCATCCCTAAAGCTCTTGAGCAGCACCGCATTCATCTCAGAAACTGAAGATCATCTTAATCTCATTTTATGCCTCTTTTTTTCTGGGAACGAAGAGCGTCTGAGGCAGCGCGATGACCACTGCCTGCGTTTGCGGCTCCTGCTGCTCCTCCACCGCACCCTTATCTCATGTGTCTATCAGTGAGAGCTCTCACTCACTGTATCACACCTCTTTTTATTTTCTAGCTAATAAGCCTCCCTCTATAACTTCTCAAAAGCTAAAAATACTTTTAAAAGCCCTCCCATCACAGTCTGTGTTTTTCAGTGAATGATTGCAAGTGACTCTGTTGTGTGTAACATCTTGTCAACAAAAATGAAGCGAAAAGGTAAGCTTATTGTCATGGTATAATTTGGAGATTGGTAGATGCATCTAGTAGCCTTCTTGCTCTATCTGTTGAATATTTTCTTGTTTTATTTGAAATACGCAATTTCTTGAAAGTGATATTTAAACGGAGGAAGAGCAACCATTATTTTGATATGTTTGTAATCGCAAGCAGATTAAGGTGGAGGAGGGGACTGTGACTTTTCAGGGGTGACGTGTCTGGATTTATGGGGAGGGGATGCAAGTTACCTGTGCCCAAAGGTGTGGGTTAGTGCTGAGTTGGGTAGGACGGGCCTTGTGCTTACCTGGGAGGGGGATTCCTGGCAGCCAGGTCAGAGAGATAATGTGGATGATGCTTTTACAGATGTTAGAGCTGAGGGGGAGGGAGGCAGGGACAGGAGTTTCCTGGTATTTCTGTTGTATTTGTTTGCTCGTGGTACATGGTTAAAACTCCACTCAGTCAAGGAGCTCCCTGCTGAGTTCTGTCCTGCACCGAAAGTTTAGACTCAGCCATGAGGACAGAACAGGAACATGTAATTGCAAGTAATAACAATTTAAAAGCTTTGCATGCGAAGTGTATCACTGATAAAATATGTTCCAAGGCATAAGAGTCCAGTACTTATGGAAGTTGTTAGAATGAAGATTGTGCTGCTGCCAAGATCCAGGTTTCTTTTGGTTTTTTTCTAGTGCTTTTGAGAATACTCAGAGCATTGTACTTAAAAAGCTTCAAAATCCAAATGAAGATTCAAATAAATTAGAAAACTGGATATAGAGAACTGCGGTTGGTTCAGGATTCAACTGGGTTTCTGAGAAATAAATTCTTTTACACCTTTTACATAAGGTTACTGTCAGTGGTAACCATACTTCTAGTCTATGGATTGCTGATGGGCTGTTAGCTCAAACAAGTAATTTAATACTTCTGATTTCTTCACTTGACTTTTCAATATGGTATTTTTAAGTTATTTTTCTATTCTGTCCCATAGTTGGTGCTATTATTATTAGAGTATGCTGCCTTTTAATAAGAATGTATTCTTTGTTCACTACAGCTCATGGTGTTTGTGACTCAAGGATGTGGCTAACAGCTCTGTGTATCTTAAAAAAAGAAAAAAGAAAATACCCACAAAAAAGAACAACTTAAAAGCTTAAAACATTGCAGCTATGATAAATAGGTTCTGTAACCTCAGTGCCTGTTGTGTTGCTTCAATCTTCGATAAAATCATGGGAAGACATAATTTACATGCAAAAGTTATCTGTGATTCCTTGGGGTCAAATCCCGTAAACTAGACTTGTGTGAGTCTTCTCTCTAATATAACCGAGAGAAGGAGGGCTTTGACGAGCAATTTCAGATTGCTGGATGGTATCAGTGATCAGCCTGAATTGTGCCTCTTCCTTTTTCCACAGAAGCATAAAGTGTAACGTGCATCAGAGTCTTTGTTTTTGAAAACTTTGGCTAGCTGTGCTGGTTTTATCATGATACATACTCTGATATCTTAAAAGAAACCAGGACGCTGGGATGGTACTAATTTTTTTGTTTTTTCTTAAGTTTTGCTTGGTTGTTCCACCCTGTAGAACATGAGGAATAGCTGAGGATGGCTTTGGTCTTGAGGAGTTTGTGGATGGCTTGAGGCTCATAGGGCATGTCCAATTCAGCCCCACCATCAGGAGTGGTGAACCTTGTAAACCTTCCCATTACCCACATGTGGTCCATGCAATTTAACTGGTGCAAAGTATGGGCAGGCTCAGCGAAAGCCATTTACCTGATTTTTGGAAGTGGCGTGAGAAAGCTGAAAGCAAAAGAAGGTGCAATTACCCTGCTAATTGCCATGTTTTGTGGCATTCATCCAGCAAGTGCTGGAAGTGCAGATTGATTTATAATTTGCACCCGAATCCTGATTAATCTATCAGAACAAATTTGTGCCCCTGTGATGTTTTTTGCACACGATATTCTACTCTTGTTTTGGTTGCTGATGCTCGTGGATTGGTGATGCAGGGCACAAGGTGACTGTGGATAGAGAGGAAACCACTGGGTCAATGCCCTGATGTCCACAGGCACCTGATGGGTGTGTTGGAGCTGGTGGGGGTGCAATGCTACATCCCGCTCCCCCGGAATCCAAATCCTGTGTGTCCACAGCGTGTTAAATGGGGATTTAAGAGGCTATCACTGTGGCTTCAATTTGAATATCAGAAACATTTGGACATGATCTGGAAATCTATGGAACGAAGGTGATGATGAAACAGAACTTGAAACTGTTTGCAAGTAAACAGTGAGATCACATTTCTCCTTTGCAATTCTGACAAGTGTATTATTAGTTTGCAAGCTGAGGTTAAATTATTGAGTCATTATCCATGAGCTTTGTGTAATGAACTGGGATGTAACTGTTTTCCCTGTCCAGAGCTGTGGAGCTTTTCTGTCCATTGTAGCCTTGGTGGTCTAAGAGCAAAACCAAGGCCCAGTTTTTAGAAAGAAAGAGTATTTTTCATCACATTAATAATTTGAGAGCATGGAGAAAGAAGACTGGGTAAAGAAACATTGACTATCACAATCTGGAGTTACTTGGGTTGTGCCAGCGCTGGCAGAGGTGTCCTGGCCCTCCTCGGTGCTGTGGCAGGAAAATGTGTGGGTACAGGAAACATCTATCGGAAATGCTGTAAATTGAGAATAAATGAGTTCATAAAGTTGGTGAGGAAAATGCCACTACCTACCTCATTTGAATGGTCAAGGTTTAATTCTGAGTTGGTTTCATTTTCTGTATTTGCTTGATGCAAGGGCTGCAAGTTGGTGTATTGAAAAGTAAATACCTACACACAGGTAATGACCTAGAGTTAAGAGTGGCTATAGTAGGAGTAAGAGTAGGTGGTTGGGATTTTTTTTCCTCTTTTTATGAATTTAAAAATCCAAATATGAATCATGCTGGGGGTGCCACAGAACTTTCTGATCAAGTCAGTGGGATACCACAGTTTCCAAGATAAGCCCAAGCATCATGTTCAGAATTTTAAAAGTTAAATTGAATTAAATTAAGACAGACAGCTTGGAGGAGGTGCTGGTACAGGCTGAGTGCTCAACAGAAAAACCCAAATGTATCTCCGCAAACCTGACCATAGAAGGTAATAAAAAGACATTCTCCATTAAGAACTTCTTAAAATCATGGACTCCTGAAAAATAAATGTCTTTCTGATGATAATGCTATTCTCCTGTCAATGATCCCAGTTCATACACTGACTGGTGTAGTTGTCACTGGTTTTGTGAGATTCTGAGAATATGCACCAGCCCTTTAAGGTGTGTTTGAAGAGGCCAGCTCCAGAAAATTTTGTGGTTTGATCTGTGTTTTGTCATGAGGTTCAACAGGAGCACTTTTGTTCATCTCTAGGGTTTATGAAACTAAACTAAGTGCTCTTCAATTGCTTTCTGGGGTTATTTTTTTGCTGATTTTTTGGGTTGTTTTGGTTGTTTCTTTGGTTTTGGGTTTGGTTTTGTTTGTTTGTTTGTTTGTTTGGGGGGGTTTTTTGTTTGTTGTTTTTTTTTTGTGTGTGTGTGTGTGGTGTGGTTTGTTTTTTGATGTTTTGTTTGTTTCAATCTGAACTATTCTGTGAAATGGCTGAGCTGAGCAGTTGAGACAGCTGCATTCCCCTGAGTAAAACCCTGTGTAAAATCACACATAACTAACATTAAACAGTGGCTTCAAGAATGAAAAATCTTGCAAGATATCCAGTTTAAAAGTGGTTTGTTTTAAGCCTGATGCTTTCCAAAGTCTTCCAGAAGGTGAGGTGGAGCTGAGTATATGAGCAAATTCAGGTATTACTCAGCAGCTGCTCCAAGTGGAAGGTTAGTAGTTACATTTACTGTATGTGCTGTGAGCAATTCAAGTACAACGATTCAGCAGGTTTGTTTCTTTGTGTAGGTTACATCCTTTCATGCACAACCACAAAAAGTCATCCTTTGCCTGGTTGTTGGAATGTGGCACTTCAGAACCCTGCTGTATTTTGGTTCATGTTGGCACTTCAAATGATTTCATAAGCTTTGAGCTTTGTCAATTTACCTTTAATTCCAGGTTTCAAAGATGACTGTGATGTGGGTGTTTCCAAAGTGCTCATCTTGCATAGAATGCAGAAAGATGCAGACACTAAACTGAGACATGCACCACCCCATCTCCATCACTGTCCTAACCTGGAGATGCCTGATGCTCCAGGGCCTTTTGAGCATGATATAAAACTGCATATATTTGCCCTGAAACAAGAAAATGTGGCAGGTTTTTCTCCACCTGACTTGTAAGTGCTGTGTCTCTTTCTCCCTCTTACCACCTTTTAGTCAGCTGCAAAAATCAGTCGGGCCATCCTGCTCTAGGCTGGATATTGGTTGGTGATTAAGGCATTATGGGACATAGTACAAACCTTCTGGTTTGTGTGTATATGAATTATATCTGGTTTTACGTGTGTGATAAATCTTACTTCCATGACAAGTCACTTCAAAGTTTGTTAGTGAATTCACGGCAAATGCTTGTGGAAAAGCCCCAGACTTTGGTAGGCTTTGGGTACAAGAGTGATGAAGTGTATTCAGTGGCAGCAAAAGTCTAAGCACCAAGATAAGATTTATCTTGCAAACAGGTATCCGTGATATTTCTGAGTTAGAAGACCATTTGATGACGCTTGTCATGTTTTACCACAGTAGTTTCAAATTCCTGTCTTAGCCTTTTGCTGGGCTTAGAAGAACAACGACAGATTTTTGACTGATAGCAGGTAGGTTCATTATGGTACATGCCAATTGCCTTTTAGCTCACTTTTATGACAAATTATATTTCTATCTGTATTTAAAGAAGTCAGCAGTCTGGGCTTCTCCATATTCTCTAAGTCTTGAGGAGAAAACCCTTGAAATCTGTGGTGCCTGTGAATCCCATTGCTTCACTGTGGGGAAGATACACGGGAACAGGCACCGGGCAAGCAACCCTTGGGAGACCCATCATCCATGACCTCTTACGTCTGGTATCTTGATCAGACTGGGAGTACTGGTATCCCTGTGACCAGAATTGCTGTTTACCACCAGTTTGTGATAGTCTGTATCTTTTGAAAACTTTTTTCCATTTTATGTCTCTGCCTAGGACTTGACTGTTTTGCAAAAATACAAATATATATCAGAAAAACAGCACCTGGCACCTGGTTTCTACTGGTTAATGCGAAGCTATGTGAGGTCTCATGCGAGGAGTATTGTGTTCTGGATCTTTTTTAAAGCATGTGATTCAGCACCAGTTTGGATCTAGTCGTAAACTGTATCAATGCTGTACACCACAAACATCTGAAAAATTCAAAGCAAAAGCTATTCAGTATGCTGGGAGAAGGTACTGAGACTTAAGTGGCAGGCACATGACACCTCAAGGTTCATTTGGTCAGGTTCGACTTCAAGCTCATCATAAACCAGTAGAAATTAAAAGCAATTATATTAGTGCTGGGGGCGTGAAAGTAGATGGTGTGAACCATGGATGTTGTGTGTCCTTTCTCTTGGGGGGTTGCTCTGTGGGGCTGTGCTGGGTATATCCTGTCAATCCCCGTTGAACATCCCGACCCTGGAGCCACCCAGCAGCACCCACCTGCAGGAGCCCTTTCCTGGCCCCAGTCTGTGGGTCAACATTGGGTTTTACGTCCCTTTGCACAAAAAGCCCACAAACGTCAAGCCTTTCTGCGATCTCTGGTGACATAACAACATTTTATGTTCGATAACTGTGCATGACATAGATTACAATACTTAGCCGTGCTCATTACACAAAGATTTAATTGCTGTGTACAGTTGTAATTGCTGTTTACCGTTTTAATTCGCCTACTTGCATTAACATTTAGCAAAGATTCTGATTTGTGACAGCCATTTCTTCCCCCCTTCTCACCCAGCCTCCTCGCTGCCCTAGAACAAGGCTTTGTGGTATTTCCATGGGTCAGAGCAGCTGCATTTGTCATCTGGATACAAACTCAACTCAGTTCTCACCACGTTGCTGCAGTATTGCTTCTGGTTTACCCACTGCAAGAATTCTTCCAGACTCTCTTTAAATAGTGTGAAATCTGTTTTTCTGGACTGTGAGCATCTTCCATCTTTGGATGAAGATTTCTAAGGGAAAAGAGTAGATACTGATGCATGTTCTCCAACATTTACCCAGTGAAGTGGGATGGAGGATGAAGCCAGCTGACTGCCCTTCACCAGCCCCGAACCATTTCACACAACTCTTACAAACCATTAGTCAAATAAGACCTTGCTATTTGTCTTTGACTGTCATGGTACTGCGGATTTTTCTTGGGGGTCTTTTTGGGAAATTATCTGGAAGAAGGGAAGTCAGGTCAAAATGTTTCTCTCATAATAAGTAAATCCTGGAGACAGAGAGTGGGTGTGGGACGTGCGGTGGGGTTGCAGCAGCATCGCCCTGTGCTAGTTCTTAGCAATGGGCGGAAGAGGCTCCAGCTGCACAGCATGGAGCTCAGCACCTGGCTAGGTGACAGACACAGTTGTTTCTGCAACCCGCAGTAATTAGCAAATTGTTGCAAATCTGGTTTTCTTCCTAAAGCCTGCTTCTCTGTTCCAGAGCAATGTCTAAGCACAGTCACTGCTGCAAGTACAGCCATCAGCAGAGCACAGGCAAACCCTATTTTCTATCCCCTTATTTTCTGCCTTTTTCTCCTTTGTGTTCAAAAGGCAGATTCCTTTCTCTGTAGTATTCCAGGTATGTATCTTTTCTGCTATTAATTGCCCTATTCCTCCTGAAGGAAAAGCTGTACAGGTTGTTATTAATTGCACCTAGTAATCTTCATTACTGCAGGTCTGAATGACTTATATTAATATAGTCTGTATAAGAATGAACTTCTGTATGACAAACAAACCTTGATATCCTTCCTTGAGGCTGCAGCTGGTCCAAAATAAAAACAAGGAATGATTTATATGCTAAAATATCTCAAAACTTTGAATTAGAATTTACCAGAGAATGAGCAGAAAGTTGAGTGACAGGCAATGGCTTTTTAATTCCTTTGGGTAAATTAATTTCCAGGGAAGCTTGGTAGTTTCTTTTAAATCACAAAGACATCTCCTGGTATTTTTTCAGCGTATCTATAGATGCAATTATGTTTTGAATCTGTGGCTTTCCAGCCGCTGGATTGCTCGGCATGTATCTGTGTGCCATTAGAACAATATCACCGGAGGTAAAAATGCCCGATGAATGGCTAAATAGAAGAAAATATTTGAAACTCAAATCAAATAAGTAGTAAAAGCTTACCTTCAAAATGGTACAGTTTTTTTCTAACCTTTCCATGTCTTTCTCAACTCTCTTCATACACCTACACCCAGGGATCCTTCTCAGTTCACGAATAAATTTTTCAGTGATATTATGTGCACAGCTTTGGTTCTAGGAGAAAGGAAAGTAAATAGTGTTCTAGTTTACAAACAGAAAGATTTTCTTTCTTAAAAGAACTACAAACAGTTATTTTTCTCTGGAAATCTGATTTCCTTTTTTCACCTTCTTTTAGCAATTCATGTTACAAGTACAGCCTTCATAACTACTATAACTGGAAACTTTGTAATGAAAAATGGTCCAGTCTCTGACAATGGTGAATGTGGCAACATTGGGAATTTGATTCAACTCCATCTAAATTGGAGTATGATTTTTTTTTTTCCTTAACCTTTGCCTTGGAAGTAGAACACTCATAGTGTGTTCTTATTTTTCCTTATATTGCCAGTCGCTTGGAGAGCAGGCTTTACAATTGCTAGGAGAAATTTATCCAGGAAAGCTTTTAAAAGGACTTATAAAAATGGAGGTAGGGTATACTATTTATCCTTCTGAGCAATTAAAATGGGGTTTTACCCACATTCACAAAATCTTTTAAAAATATGACATTGTGTTTGTATTTTAGGACAGCAAGAGGAGAATAATTGCCTCTAATTATGGACAGGGACGAGGTGGAGCCCTGGAGCTCCCTGCCTGCCTGGGCTCCCCAGCTGGCAAATCCCATCTTGGGGGCCATTTCACATCTTGCCTTTAAATATCCCCAGACCTGCTATTCCTGAGGTTATACCTCAAGTTCCCTTTGGAGACTCTAGCTGATAGTAATAGAATAGGAAACAACAGTTTCTTACCTTGATGTGAAGCGGTGTGGAGAACTGCACCTGAAAACAATACAAATCTGTTACTAATTGGAAATCATCTCAAAAAGCAAATCAAGGAAGAGGGAAGTAGAAAATTAATTACATTTATGGACTCTTTTTCAGCTCTAAGTAAGCAAAGCATTTCATCAATTATTGCATATTTAGTCTTGTTCTGCAGATGCAGCATTTCCTTCAGAGGAAGAAAGTAACCAGATGCCCCAGAGCTAAATAGCAACAAGAACAAGTGGAGGTACATTTTAAAGGTGTTTTGTTTGGGAGCTTGACTCGTTTTATCTGAAATAAGCTTCGAATTCAAGCTCGTCTCTCTTGGTAGATACTAAACTCGCTTATATAGAGAAGCTGAGTAAGTGCAGGATGTGATTACTATCTTATCTACTTCATAAATCATTAAAATAAGAAAGCGACAACAACTTGAGTAGTTGAATTAGCAGCATATCTGATCTGGGAGACAGCTGCGATTTATGTTCTGGTAAACTTCCTGAAGCCTCTAACTCCAGAGCCACACATCAATGGAAGCCAGGGCAACGTGCAAGGGCACTAATGATGTGTGAGATATTGTAAAAGAAGAAAATATTAATGACGGAGCAAATTATTCTACTTGTAGTAATACAGCCATGAAGCTGATTGGTTCCTGTCAGATAAGACTGCATCCTATATTGCTGTAAATTATTACAGTTTAAAGATATCAATGTCTCTGGAGCTAATATCAGCCAAAGATGGAGCCCACAGGACCTAATCAGTCATCTACATCTCTACAGCACGACTTGGGCAGATCCATGGGAGCACAGGGGTGTGCAGACATGTACAGCAACCTTGCAAAACCGGCTGCTCTTCTACGGCAAATATCTTTGCTTTGACCTGGAAAGAAAACAAAAGGTTGTTTGTTCATTTTAAGTAGTAAGTGTGAGGGCTGGATCTTACCCTGACCTAATTAATTTTTATGACAGTGCTGCGCAAATCCACCATTCAGCTGTCAGCTGCAGTTTCTCATTCTCTGGGAAAATGTTCATTGCTTCATTTATGATACTTGGACTCTAATATAGCATTTCACAAAGGTAATTAGGTGCCTTGTGTTATACGCATGTGTGACCACATAAGGGAGAAGGGCTGAAAGGACAGTGGAGTGTTGTACAGCAACAGGGGGTGCTCCAGGCTGGGAGCTGGCCATGCCCCCAGGAGAGGAACCAGGTTTTCCCCGGATTTCGGAGGACTGCATCTGTTCCCAGTGCAATCAGCTTAAGAGCAGAATAAACACACAAGGGAGTTAACTTCTGGATAACTCTGTGTTTGAAGAGTGAAATTGCCAGAGTGATTGCAGAACCAGGGCTTAGATAACACTAAGATAATGCAGCTCTAAAGAAACAAACAGAAGTCTTATTTGTTTCATGACGGGTGACAGTTAATATCACAGTTATTAAAAGAAGCGTCGTTAAGGGAGCTCTCAGTAAGAAATGATTTCTGGCCACCAAGAAAAGGGAAATCGCTGCTAGGCAGCATTAGTTCCAACCACAGCTGGCAGCATCATGGAAGGTTTTGTAACCTGCCCTGGGAGCACCCAGCACTGCCTCAACTCCCCATGTGCTCGGTACCAGCTCCCATCCCAGCACACAGCTGCAGGGAATTCCCTTCATAGTGCCAGAAGCTTGGAAAATGCTGTTTGGAAAGGATTAGCAGAGAGCCAGACTCTCGGCTGGAGCACGTCAGCACAGAGCTGTGCAAACATCCCCATCAACCTCTGCCAGCTGAGGGTCTGGCCTAAAGGTTTCAGATATGGTTCAGTTTCTATTCTAAATCTATATCTGATTTTTAGGTATGGTATTTCATAAAAGATGTCTGATGAAGTGCAGTAGTGGCAGGTGAGATTTACCAGATTCAATTAGGGAAATCTTTGCTGTTGATTCAGGGATAATTTCACTTTGGATCACCTTCTAAATGAAAATTTGAGACTGGATGATGCTTTAAGTTGTCTAAATATGTTTTGGGCTGTCCCTGCTAGAAAATATGAGTCTGTATATTAACTATGTCCATGTTATTCACTGTTCATTTAACTTCTCCAGATTGCAGAGCAGGTATTTACCTTTTCCAGTACCAGAGAAAGGTTCTTGTAGCAGCACCCACATGGGAAACTATTGTCATGGCTGCACCTTCCAGCCCTGCTTTGGTTCACCTCTCTGATGAAAGGCCTGAAGCATCCTCTCAAAAGGCAAAATTCTAGTATTAAAGTGCCCTGGATTCTCTGTTATCCAGGCCCCTTCATTTGCCAACCAAGCTGTTAGGACACCTAGTAGCATTTGACATCTGCAGGCACTTTTCAACCAACAACCTGAGGTAGAATTGATTAAAATGATCCATTAAAATGCACATTTTAATGTGCCAAACTGGTGCACCAAAAGATGTAAAAAGCCAACAGATACCTCTGGGCTTTGTCCTATGTAAACTTCAATATCTCTTGGTAACACCAGGGAGTTTGTTCCGCTCCTCCGCTGCACAGCTCTGGCAGGACAGCCTGTCTGCTTTACCTTCTCCCACTTCCGTCTGGATCATTTGCCCCAAGAGAAACTGCTAAGAACATCTTCAACCACCACTATTCTGTACAAGGATTTAATAACCAGATCCACCAGACACAAGCCACTGTGTAGGCTGTACTTTCATGTAAGTCATCAGGCAAATACTGACACGTACCAAATCCATTTATTGAACGATTTTCACACCAGATACAATTTGGAACAATATTGCTCCATTTAATACTCACCCACTTGGAAAAGATAATGTAGCTTAAAGTCAAACAGCTTTTAAACTGCTGGAGAGAAGCAGCAAGATGTTATTGATAGGCTGGAGCTCACAGAAAGCAACTCCCTGCGCTGTGCACAGGCTGCATCTTCCAGCTGTGCTGCTGGGGCCAGATGTAGGTACTGAGTCCTGCTCACAGCCAGCAGCTTCTGAGCTGATACGGTTGAGCCTGATACGGTTGCATCTGCTCTGTGTTAACTTTAAATATTTTGGTAATGAAAGGCAAGAATCTGCTGTACTTTATTAAACCCCTTTCATCTCTAGCCTTTTGGTAACAAGAAGACCTTTTATAACAAAGATGATATAAACAGGACTGCTCAGTGTTGTAACCAGCTGAAGACTTTCCAAGGGTGTTGGCAGAGGTAGTTTTGAGAGGCTGGGATGAGCAAGCACAGAAAATTTCCCAAAGTGGTGAAAAATAATGAACATTAAAGACTGTGAATTTGTACAAAGAGGGAGTGCTCCTGGGGCACCGCAGGTGAGCCTGCGGCACACGAGCCTTTTTTCGGGTTTGTTCAGAAAACAGCTAGTCTGAAATCTTCCTTCACCTTTCTGTGACACTTCTGAGCTCTTTGGAGTAATACTGAGAAAAGTCGATTAAAAGTCTGAGTGAGTAACAAATTGGCAGCAGTTCTTTTCCTCCCGTCTCCCCTGGCTCATGACGAGGGTCGGGCAGCGTTGGAGGGACGTGCAGCAGGCAAGGGCTGCCACCTAGAGAACAGCCAGCGCTACTGACAGACACATCTTTCATTTCTCTTTTTCGGAGAAGAAACACTCGCCAAACCTCAGTGCATCCCGAGTGCGAGCGGTAACTGCAGCAAGGTGAGCTGCCCGCTCTGGGATTTACCCCAGCCTATGAGCCTGAAGAGTTGTCTGAATGGGATGACCTGGTTTATAGTGATAATTTTATTTAGATTTACATTTTAACAAGTGATGGAGAAGGTGGTGTCTGGGGATACGTGTATCTGCCACTCCCCAAGCACTCAGCAGCAATGACGGTGGGTTCAACCTCCTCCAATGGAACCATTTCCCAGCTTTCCTTCCCCACCATGAGCAATGTTCCACAGCATCTCACAGTAGTCCTTGCCTACTGCTCTGTCTCCCCCCCGGCCCCAGGAGATTTGTGCTAATGAATGTAAAACTTGCATTGGAAGCAACTTTTGCCATGCTTTCCTCTCACATCCCACAGGATCATGGCAGCTTCCCTCCCTGGAAACTTCTAACACGTCATCTCTTTTGCACCCAGTTCCAATTTGGTTTGATGCAGTGTGTTGGATTGTGATCCAGCTCTTCAAAAAGCTTTCAGCCTTTGGGCTGGAGGTCAAAAACTACTGCTTATGACCAGACTTTCAGCAGGCTTTATCCCAGACTTGTGGAGATGGGGCTAGAACGTCTCCTCACGTCTCTCACAAACCTCTCCTTATGGGCAAAATGAGCCTCATCTCAAAGCACAGATGCACCCAGTGTCACCCTCCTTCTACCCTCTCACCCACTCAAAGGATGACCTGTTTTGACAAAGAAACACTTAAAATCTTGATCCTCCTTTTCTATGCACTCTGTATTTGTGTAGGTTTGGGTTAATGCTTTATTCCTGTCTCTTCTGGAGAGGTAGGACGATGATGACTGAACCTACCATTGCTTTTTTTGTTTTCCTCCCTGTTCACACAATGACTACTGTGTCTGCCTTCCCCCACCCTCAAGAAGTGTCTCTTCAGGTATTATTAAAAATATTAGCTAATTCTTCAAACATGTGGGTTGCCTTCAGTAATCCCTGCAGATGCAGGCATGGATTTCCCTGCCTCTTCAGCCTGCCCTTTCCTGCAGGCAGTGTGGTGTTTGGGGGATCCCACCGTGGCTTGCACAAGCACCGCTCACTGCTAAATTCTCCATGAATCATGGTACTAAGGGAAATTTTCTCAGGTGCTCAGTGATGCCTGCAAAAGTAAATAAAGTTGCTGGGCTGGGCTGGGTTTTCTTCCTGAAGGTGAAATTCCAGTGGGAGAATCCCCTTGGAGGGGAAGGTGTGTGCCCAGCAGCTAAGATGGTCCATGGAGACACGGGCGCAGCTGTGGGCAAGCGCTGCTCCCCCACCCCAGCCCCAATTAGGATTTTCTGGCTGATTGCTAAATGTATAGGTGAATCTTCCTGAAATCAGAATACTCAACAGGGAGGGGATAGGAACATGTTGCAGTGAGATGTTCACCTTGAAGTGAAAGCAAAGAAAGACACAAAATCCCACTTCAGTATCTAAGCGTTACTTTTACCCAAATTTGAAAATGCAAATGGCCTTAGGTGGTTCTGGGTCTTATGGTGATCCTCTGCAGAGAGGTATCAATCGTGTGTAGACTATATAATCAACTGATATATTTATGAATAGGAAATGCCTCTGAAACTGTCACAGCCTCACTGGTAGATGACCCTGATTCAATCAATCCAATTTTCTTACATAGAATATTCCATGACAATCATCAAATTAAAAACCAAACTATATATACTAGTTATACCTTTGTGCAAGAGATTTATTTTGCATAGGTTCTGTTAGAGTTCAGTTACATTTCACAGAGTTCTGTATACAAATTTCCCAAATATTTAACTGTAAAAATATATATATATGCAATGTGTTGGCAGCACACAGCTGTAAGAAGAACAGTCATGTTTCCACAATCTACATTTCACGTTTTTTACATCTTAAAATGATTGTCACTGCATTTGTAGCACAGTAATATTCTTCAGCTAATGTAAGTACTTAAGCATAATTTAAAAAGTAAGAGTTGCATTCTTTTACAAGACTCTTCTCTGAAAACACCCCAAACATCCTAAAGAGATGTGAAATTGTTCTGAAGGTATCTGGAAAATTTCAGCCGCAGGAACAAAATGCTGAAATTTCCAGAGTGCAACAGCATTAAATTATATTGTATGAAGACTTCGTTTGGTTGA
Organism: Patagioenas fasciata; assembly: GCF_037038585.1. Lineage (NCBI taxonomy): Eukaryota > Metazoa > Chordata > Aves > Columbiformes > Columbidae > Patagioenas > Patagioenas fasciata. The sequence goes on along the minus strand of NC_092533.1, from coordinate 11,253,513 downwards.
AAAATAAACGGAAGATGGTGCATATCAGGCTTTTAGTCACCAAGTTTTATTTAAGTAGTTTATTGTCATGGAATGCTCATAAGACTCAGTGAGAGGCGTTTTTCCGTTCACAAGCACCAAGTGGGTATGAGCCTTGGGTTTGCACGCAGTGTCTTCAAGGGTTTGTGGAGACTGACATCTTTGAGATCCATTGTTGGTCATGTCTGGTGGTGACTCAGAGAGCTGAGGCCACTGGCCATGCCGCAGGCTGCATCCAGCCCCAGGGCTGGTCCTGGGGGGCAAGAAGGAGGTGAAGGTGCTGGTCATGATCTCCAGCCTGGCACCAATGGCTCCATCCATGTCTCAAAGGGTGGCTTTGTTCTGGCTGAGCCCTGGGGCCGGAGATAGTGTGCCAGAGAAATAGTGTGACAGCAACCCCCACAGTGGATGCACAGAGCTCCTCCTCACACACCGTTACATAGCAGTTTCCTAAAGTAAATAATTATTGCATTTCTTCATTGTGAAAATAAATAACAGGAGGTTTCTATGAATAAATAGAATAAATAAATATTAATAGATAGATGAATAAATAATAGCTCCCAATAGCCTTGCTCATCGAAATAAGGAGATGCAAACAAGGAGATGCAAAGCTCAGGTCTCCTGGCAGGCTGGACCAGGGGTGCTTCAAACTCCTTTGAAGACTATGCTGCTACCTCTGGAAGTGCATAGTGATTCAGGAACCTTAATAAACTTTCCAAACTACTGAAAAAATCTTCTTTCACTGGCTCCCACTCCTGTTCCTGGGGGGCAGACAGAAGGGAGAAGGATTAAAAGGACAGAATCAAGACACATTAAGTTACATTCTGTTTCCTGACTCTAGGTTTTTTCTTAAGAATTAATTTTAAGACCACAAAGGCTTTGAGGGAGTTAGTGGGGTAGGACAGCAAGTTTCATCTCATGCAGCTGTCCAGCAGCAAGAGTAGGCTCTGTCCCAGGGCTGGGGCAGCAGGGGGACTCTGGTCCCTGTTGGCACTGGGACATCTCTGCCAAATAAGGTATATTCTCTTAGAAAGGAGACATCTAGATGACATAAAATAGAAAGCAGAAAATCCAACCCAAACGTACCATCCACCCAAGACATGACTTTTTGGCATCCTGGATTTTTTTTAGTTTAAGGACTATTCGTCTCTCCTTCCAACTCCCTTTGGTGGCATTTAGGGTTTCAGTAAATTTTTCCAGATAGGTGATAGCGTTCCCTCCTGCTTCCATCGTGTTGTTCTGGAATTATAAAATTTAGTAATTTCATTTTTTTCTGTACTGCATTGCTGGCACAGGCTGTATCACACTAATGCAGTTAAAATGCCTACTGTAAGAAATAAAGTTTCACAATAATTTGAGGCCAACATTTCATAGTAACTTTGGAAAACTTCATGTAGGGAACCACCTCTGCAGCCCAGTACTTCCCTCCTGCTGAAGACTGACTTTGCCTTCAAAAGCTGCAGAGCGAGACTGTGGAGGCGAAACTGAGCAGAATGAGGCAATTTTGCTTTCTGATTATCCCCTTAGCAGCGCTTGGACACAGGAAGGCAGTGATGCTAAGGAGCATCTCCAACCTCCAGCTGCCAATGCCACTGCTGGCATTAGTCTCTCACAACATGAGTTTCTTTCCAGAAAACGAGGGGCAACAGCCTGTCCCCCACTTTCCAATGGCAAGAAGGTGCCTGCCTCCACTTCAGAAGAGGGTCACTTCTGACTATCTACTCCATGCAAAGAAAGACAATCAGTGCTGATTAGAAAGAAGCTTTCACACACCGCTGTTTTGAAGGCAGTATCCCCAAACACTGCTTTTTCAGGGAGATAACTTTGCTTTGATAACTGTACATAGAGGAGGATTCATCTCGATGCAGTCTTGGTGAAGCTGAGCCCTGCACATCACCTCTCAGCACGCACGAGCCCCGCACATCACCTCTCAGCACACACAAGCCCAGTCCTTCCAGCCCAGTGCTCCTGCAAAGCCCACGAATGACTTGGTTGCCATCTCAGACCTATTTTTATAGTGTAAGAGCTTGCAGACGTTCTGAATGGGCTTTGACAATATCTACTTTCCCCTTCCGTCACAAAAATCACATGAGCCACGCCACAAGCACACAACATTGCAATGCAAGCCAGAAAGTGATCTTACCAGAGGCATGATTTTGCTGCTGCCCTGAAAGAGATAGAGAAAAATCACATTAGCAGGTTCTCTACTAAGCTCAAAAAAGTCAGATGTGGGGCACAAGGAAAATGGAACCACCTTAGACTTTAGTCTCTGGACATCAGTGAGTGTTTCCTGGATGAGGGAGCTGGCGTTGCAACCCGTCGTGGTGGGGGATGGCACGGAGGACACGAGGCACAGAGTTCCGCAGGACAGCAAAATCCCGACCAGCAGCATTGTGGCGAAGTCACCGCACTCCCCTCCTTGGACTGGGTACGGCTGGCTCTTGGCTTCCTTTTATACGTGCTCTGTTGCAAGGAAATGATTAATACCTCACCACAAAAATGTCTAAACTGAAGGCGAGTAGTCACCTGTAGAATGGAAGCTGTTAGTTTCTTATCTGATTGAGGAAACTACATATTTCTAAAATAAGGGTTCCCCCATAAGTTCAGGAGGAGCTACGTAATTTAGACATTTGTGCCTATTCTGATTTCAGATGCTGAAGTATTTTTATGAGATTATATTGTCTAAAGATTGGTACAAGATAAATGAAGTCTAGTTAAACGCGTCTAAAATCTTTACATTCACATCTACCGTTCTTAATATTACCAGTTACACTAAACAATACTCTCTTCTTTACTAATTAATGCTCCCGCCTTGTTCTATGTGGTTGTCATTAGGAACCCCATGAATAACTCTGGTCTCACATATAAATGATGCATTTGAGAGCCCTCCCGAGACCTCATGGTACCCGTGTGAGCCTTGAGGTGCGTCAGAGAGAGGGACAAGCCCAGGGCTGCTGGGGCAGTTCAGCATCTTGGCGGGGGCAGAAAAGCTGCTCCTTCATTCCTGTTTAAGGAACATTTGCCCAGTTTCTGTCCTTTCTTGAGGATGTTGAAACCATTTGGCCAATATCTCCATATACTTTGTTTGCAGGAAGTTTGGGTGATGGGGGTGCATCCCATTGATGATGGTTCTGGCAGAATTGCTCCTCAAGCTCAGGATGGGCTCTGGGGTGGCCCTTGGCCTCTGCCCCTGCTGCCCAGTTTCTCTACTCTCACACCAAGACGAGGAATCAAACCTGTGCTGGGATTACACCCACAGGACATTGTTTCTTCACCATCCAAAAATTCAGAATTTTTTGTTTACATATTTGTGGCAGTTGCACATCCCCATGAGATCAAGAGTCTTCAATGGGGCAGTGCCCCACTGTGCCTGTCCCCACGCACACACCTTTTGTGTCCCACTATGCCTGTCCACACGTACGCACCTAGGGTGGCACCAAGGTGCTGACAGCCACACCCTCCCCTACCCCAGGGCAGGGTGACTTCACCTCCACCTGCTGGGGGAGCAGGAGGGGTGGGACCCTCAGTCAATTGACAGGGAGGTGCCTGGAGTAGCTGCAAACTTCTGGACTATGTTGTGATGCCCACAATCAGATCTGATCAGGCTATAAAACAGGGTTCCTGCCAAAGAGTGGTCTTCTTGGAGCAGTAGATCTGTGAACTGGAGCCCCCTCCTTAGACTGGGATGACTTCTCGGGATTGAGAGCTCCTCACCTCTTTGATTTGATGAAGAGTTATTTACTGGATATATGCTTGAATGAGTCATGCCTAACCCAGGCAAGTGAGAGTCCTTGCCTAACCCAGGAGAGTGATTATTTTCTTGTGGATACCCTGGAGTGAGAGGCCTCTGGGTTTTTTACATGTGAGTGAATGCACAGATATTGTGGATCCTCGTGATTCTTATGTTGTCATACCCCAATAATCTCCTCAGCTGATATCCTAACCTATATTTTATGTTGTCAGAGTGCTAAATGCTGTTTATAGTCAGTTTATTGGCTACATTTTTCCAGCTAGAATAAAGTCTGGTTTTGAACTTATTATCCATCTAAAAGTGACTTTGGGGTGCCTCCGTGACAATGTTTTTGGTGTAATTTAAATTTTGCTATTTCAATACTGCAGGAGTTTCACTATCTAACTAACATTCTTTAATGTGCGTTAGGTTTTCCTATCCTTAGAAAAAATCAAGTGGCACATAGCTATAGTGACTGTTTTTTTAGAGGAGCTCCTCCTCCCCTAAGGCACAGTCAGGTGAGCCACAAGGTGTGCCATCCAAGGTGATAAAAGCCCACATGCTGCTTTTCCTTCACTGATGTGTCATTTTCCTACTGGTCCCTGAGCTGACATTTCACAAAACGTATTATAACTCCAGTGCTTTCCTTGCACAATATTAATTACATCAGGAGCCACTGTTGTTAGCTACAAGCCATGTCTTGAAGATGCTGCCAGGCATCTCCCTTCCCCGAGGAGCCACCCGCTTCAGTTCTTTGATCTCAATAATTTTGCTGATTGTTTGGTTAATAACTTATCTTCACTGCCGTTGTTTGGCGAATAAGGCATCTTCATTGCCGTTGCCCACAGCTTGGCATTTGGGAGCTTTTGCTGGATGAACCGCCCTGGAAGCAGAAGCCAGGTTCTGAGCAGACTGCGCTCACCCGTATACCCTGACTCTGCTGGCGCAGGAACTGGGGTAGTTCTCCTGCCTTGCTGAGGTCACCCTGATATTCCCAATGTTTCCCTGTAACCAGCAGATTTGTTTTACTCTGGAGCTGAAGTTAAACCGCTATGTGTTGCCTTGGTGGGGCAGTGACCACTGTACTGCCATCTTTGCCTTGTGCCATGAAGAGATTTGCATCAATTCAGACAGATGAATAGTCTTGATCAGGAACACCAGTCACCACGGTGTACAACTAGTCTCTTTAAAGAAAACCCTGTTCTTCTGATTGTAATGACTCCAGGAACAGTGCGGACCCTTCCACTGATCCGTTCCATTGCACACGCTGGGAAACAGAGTCGCACCCGAGACTCAGGCACTTGCCCCCATCTCTGCTGCCTTCAGAGTGACCAGGTGTGTCAGGACTTTGCACATCCCTGGCACCGTTGTGGCTGCTGGAGATAAAATGGAATACAGAGTGATTTAAAGGGAAGCAACGGATCATATATATTGCATGGACAAATGTATATTCTGGTTCCATATATTGTAGCCAGGTTCAAATCCCAGGGAAGAATTTCTTCCCTTGGAACAGGCAGTAGGAATTAGGGCTGCAGCTAAATTTATCGGTGAGCATCGGGGATTTTGCTTTTATCTCAAAACTGGTTGAAGAAATGAGAGTCCCTGCAGAGAGGGCGGAAGGGAAAGGTGTGGGCAGGATGGACTTTTACTGCTGGAAAAAACAGAATCGTGAAGTTGGGACTCTACCTTGTTCTCTTTATTCTTTTTATGGTCGCTAATGACATGCAAATACATTCTTAGATTGCAACCAAGGTGGAAAAAAAAAAAAAGAGCTGATAAAATCAGAAAGGAAGATGGAACTTGTGGTGTACTCGTGTACGTACACTGATCAGTTGGTCTCTCGCACACTGACTCATTTGCAAATATTCACTCAGAAATGAAACCGCTGTGACCACTCTGCTCCTCTCATGGTGGGATCAGCCTTGACCTTTATTTCCAGCCCCTACACTGGGAGATTGCTGCTGCGGGATGCTGAGATGGCAGGAGGGAGTTTCCAGCAAGGGCTCATGCAGCAGCACCTCTGTCCAACTCCACCTCCACCAAAAAATCCGAGGAGGATTTGAGCTAATCAGATGTAAACCTCTGATATGATTTCACTCCTAGGCAGAGCCCTCTGAAATACCCATATCCCCATCAGACACAGAATTAAATTAATGAGCAGAAAATGGCCTAGCCCATTAGCAATTAACTGAAAGCTTAACAGAAAATTAACTGAGAAACTGTAAAGATAACAGAAAATTAACCAAAAACTAATGGAAATGTTCACTTTTCTAAGACTGGAGAAATAATAGGTTTCATTTTTATGAGCTCTCCTCTGTATAATTAGTGCACCAACGCTGGTGGGAAGTCTCGGTGTAGCAATGGTACAGAGACTGTTCCTTCCAAGCAAAGTTCCCTCCCTGTGAAGGATTTGCTGGAGAGCTTCAGGGTCACCACCATACCTGTGATCACTGGAGATGATCACCACCTGAACGGAAGTTCAGCCAGCTGAAGCATCTCTTGAGAGGCTTCTTGTCATATTCGGGGGAAAGCAGACATTTCTGGAGATAGTTTTACTAATTCATGGCACTCCATGTTAAAGTTATCTTCTTGCTTTCGTTCCTCTATGAAAAGATTAATCATCACCCACTTTCACTCCTCTGAATATCCAGTTGTGTCAAGTTCGTATCTACACATTCTTGCGCAACCTTGAAATGTTTTTATTTCTCCCTAAATATTAATATTTGTCTAAATAATGATATTTGCCTAAACATGTCTGTAAATATTAAGATTTGCCCCTGCCACATTTCCAGCTGGTAGTTCACACTTGTACACCTCTGAGCAGATCAAACCATCAGGCTCCTCAGACACAGTGGGCTCCCTATTCCCCTCCTTGGCGTTTCTCTTCCAGTCTGAATCAATCTTGAACTTGGGAGGTTGAAATTATTTGCAACGTTCTTTACACAAGAGCATCAATACCTCCTTGCCTGGGCACTGCAAGGAGTTAAGCAGTGCTGTATCTCTGTGGTCTGTCTCCGCAGAAGGAAGGAAACCATACTTCTCTGTGAGGTGCAGGGTAATTTTATTAACAAATGCTGTTCAGAAAGAGCAGAAACCTAAATCGTCATCTCTGGTGACTGTGCTGGATCAGGGCAGCTGCAGCAGATGTGCAGGTCCGCTCCCCAGCCCAAGGACATTCCTTTTGCGTTTCGTGATCTGGCTGTGGTCACTGGTCCCCGGTCAGCCGTCTGGACAGGGTGCTGTCATCTTTGGAAAGTGGCCCTTGGAACACAGGTCCAAGTCAGACTAGATGAAGAACAGAGACTGCACGTTTGGGAATAGGCTCTAGGCACAGAAAAACTTTTAATTTAGTTGAAAGGTATTCCCCATAGTTTGTATTACTTCCTCTGCAACTACTAAAAAAAAATTGGAGCCTGTGAGTCAGAGAGGCTTGCCCTTCCTCCGCAGTACCAGGGGAGAATTGTATAGACTAATGAAATCAGGAATGAGTCCAAAGCCAGCTCATTCTGCACTTTCCAACCTCCTGAACCACTGCCCTCCATTGCAATCCCCTTGTCTTTCAAGGCTGTGCCAGGGTCTCTATTTGATGGGGGTTGGCAGGGTCTGGATGCTTCAGGACTCATAGACTTTCTTGTAGTTACCCAATTTTGGGAAAGCAAGAAAAACCTCCCTGCTCACCCAGAGGGATGGTAGTCTGGAGACCCTCAAGGAGTTCCCTACCTTTCTGGTAAAATTGGAGATATGTTCTGGGGTTTGGGTTAAATTCTAAGAAATGCAATGTCTGTTTTGTCACCGGACAACATAACACTATTGTATGCCCACATTCACCCTCCAGCCCAGAAAGCAGAGAAAATAAAAGTCTTCCCTATTTTTGGAAAGAAATTATGTCTACAATTTCTTCTATCTTCCCATTCATGGAGAATAATTGCAAGACATCTCTGAGCTTGAATTTATTTTGTAAATCCCGTTCAAGATCCCCAAGCAGCCTGTGAGGATCCATGGCCCCGCACCTCTCACATCTTTAAGCTGGTCCCTGTCACACATGTGAGGTGGCTTTGGCAGTTGATAATCATCCAAAGAATGCTGGAATATTTAACAGTGATTCATTGTCCTCTCAGTCACCCGTCTGAAACCAAGCGAGACTGAGAGAAACACAGATGATCAATCCAAACACTCTGCAATGGGAGTTTTCAAGCCCCACCTACCGACCAGCTGAAATTTGCCTCCGGAGAGGGGGTGGTCAGAAAGGGCCATTTGGTGTTTCGGTTGCAAAGACACCAGCTACAAATGAGAAAATAAAATAAAAAAAAAAAAAATAAAAAGTGATCCAAAGCCTGTAAAAGTAGGATCATGTTCTGCAGAAAACAGAAACAGTCCATGGATCCTGAAAAGTGACTAATGAGAACCGAAGATGAAAAAGGAAGTAAAACAAAAACAGAAAATGAGTAACCAAATACTTCAGAAAATAAATCAGGGGAATTACCCTTGTAGAGTATTAACTCAAATTTAGCTGATTGCAACTCGGCGAAGTCAAGGCTACCTTCATCTGGCCATGAGGACATCACTCTTCCCTGTACACGGTTCATTGGGAGGGTGATGCCACAGCTGCTCCTCATTCCTCTCATCCTTAGGGCTCAGAAATGATGGCAACAGAAGTGGTATCAGACAGGAGATGAAGAACGGAGAACGGGACCAGCGTCTCCATGTCCAAGCTGCTTTCTGTGGGCTCTGACTGGGCATAAATGGGGGGGAGCCCTGCACATGATGGTGGAACGGGACAGCTGTCACTGTTGAGGATCTGGAGGGAAGCCAGAAAACAGTGGTTGGTCCTACACAGGGTGGATGGGCTTCTGTCACCCTCGAAGGGCTGATCGCAGAGCCCAAGGGCACAGGCAGGCCAAGGCATGGGCTGTGCACCTCAGAGAGGCTGGGCAGGCTGGAGGCTCTGCGGTCACCATTGTGGGGAGATGGGTTTTACTGAGAGTAATTTCTTGCTTATCAAATGGCAAGTGCTAAATATAACTCACACCTACCTCTTCTAAAAGTAGAACATGTCTCTGTAAAACAGAGCTTCCCCCGCTGTGCCACCATCTCACAGGTCTTGTTCTCACCTGGGGCTCGCAGAGCTGCGTGGGGCTCTCGCTCTTCCTGCTGGTGGTGTACGAAACACTTCAAACCTTTTTTAATAAAAAGTCTACTTCCTATATTAAAAACTCTGCAGCAGCCCTTGAGAGTCAAAGTCACATCTTAGCTAAGATTTTAAGGCATGTGTGTTTTATTGTGTTTTAGTGTGTTATGATGATGCAAGATTCTTATCAGCGCTGTTAGAGCAGTGATGAAGCAGTTGTGGTTATCATGCTCAGGCAACCGTGCTCGGCATGCCAGTGTCGTCATGCCAGCGATAAGGCTCCTCCGTCTGCTTGAAAGCAACTTTCCCTTCACTCCTATTGCAGTTTTCTGGTTGGGTTAGTGGTGTTCAGATTATTTAGGAGCCCACGTGGGATCAGAGATGATGGTAAGGCGCTTGGAAATCCCAGCAAAATTTACTTTTCCCCTCTCACGGGCAGGGCGGTGAGGAGGAAGGGCTGTGCCATGCTGGGGAGCATTACGGGGTGCTTCCAGCACCAGGCCGGGGGGTTCCATCCAGAGCTGGGACTCCACTGCCTGCACTCGGCTGCCTGAATCATCCTGCTGCCTGCACCCTTCCAGGTGCCGGAGCTGCCGCCCCAGCAGCCTGCTGCCCTGGGCAACAACTCTGTCTGCATTTGCCTACAGCCAGCCCAGTGTTGACTCTGAGTTATTAACGCTTCACTTTCCCCTCTTGTCTGTTTGTCAGAGTTTCCTGGACTGCTGTGCTGAGAATGCTGAGCCTGATTAATGTTTTCTACTTAAGACCTCTACTTTTTCATATACCTTCATATACCATGACTTCCCATTTATTTGAAGGGTGAATTTAAAAGTTACTGTAAAATATTTAACGTAATTTTAAAAAAGCATGTGAAAAACTAAACACCTAATTACTATGAAAGACTTTGAAATTTAACGGTAGTAAGTCTCTTCAGGGCAGCTCTTATTACTATTAAAACTATTGCAGCACTGGGCGAAACTGTGCTCAGGACCAGAGATTTTGCTGACTGTTATCTGAGGCAGTCCACCTGGACTCTCCATTTCCCTGATTTTAGTAAACAGACTCTGGCTTTGGTTTTGGTTACAGGTTTTCTGGTTCCTGTGAGACTTCAGTACAATCCGATGCAGCGATGTCCTTGCCCACAGAGGCAGGGCGGTTTGTGGTACCCAGCGATGGTCAGGGGATCCCCACTATGATGGGGGATGATGTCTATGTGCTCAGCCCAGCTGGGCTCTGCTGCACACACCATTTGCATGGGGAAGGTGCCATTTGAAGGCACGACGTGGCTGTTTCTTGTTTGGCCATTGGAAGTGTGTGTCTCTAGAAAACGAGGTGTGCTCCATTGGTGCTTGCCACGGTGGCTGCATGTCTGTGACTCTTTGGGTGCCCATTCCTGTCCCAGCTGGGATGTCCACTCTGTCCCAAACCCTCTCAAAGAGGTTTTTCAGGTTTTCTGTGCTGGGAGCCTCCTGCACCAGGGGAAGGCAAGGGGAAGTTTCTCAGCTGTGGCAAGTGAAAACTCTTCTGGTTTCCCTGCGCTGCAAAAGTGGCCAGGACACGGTGCAGCTGGGAATGACTCACCCCAGCAGGCGACAGGGCAGCTCTGCTTTTAAAAGATTAAACACAGTGCGACTCAGTAAAGCCGAGCTCAGGGCTGGGCTGAAGCACAAGGGCTGTGGGTCCTGAGGAAGGTGTTTGGATGGGTGAGGGCAGACATGGAGTGCTCACCCTGGCCAGGGTGCATCTCCCCATCCCCGGTAACGTCCATGTGTCCATCCCACCTGGAAATTGTACTCAGCTCCCCTGAACAGGTCAAACCCCTCATCCTTCAAAAATAAAGGTCACTTCATTCTGGAAGAAAATTTGTTTATTTTTGTGAAGATCCATTTGCGTTCATGGCAGGTTACAAACATTTAGTAACGGATACACCAGTGTAGGCGACACATGGCATGTGTCCTTACAAACCAGCCTGAGCTGTAACATTCCTCTTGAATATTATCTCATTAAATATTAACTTTTGGAATCTAACCTGATAGTTTTCTGTGGACATGCACCTCTCAGGTACCTCCCATAACTATGGATACTTAATCTGAAAAACAAGTACTGCCTGATTCAGCTCAGTAAAACTCAGCTCACATGAGATGTGGGAAACACCTCATATCAGCAAACAAACTCTGAGAAAAAGCAAACAAGCTGGTCAGATCCATGTTTGCTCTTGCATTACCCCAAATTTGGCTGGATTTGGGTGACATAACTCTGCTTCGTCAATAATAAAACATGTAGCTGTTGAAGTGATCCACAGGATCCAAATGTCCAGGGAGGGAGTGGAGATGGGAGATCCTGGCTGAATTGAATCTTCTCCAGCCCTGGAGCTGCTCCGGGGGCTGAGAGAGAGGCGAAGGAGCTGGGTGGCCCCAATGGCCCTGTCCCTGTCCCATGAGGTGGCTTTGCCCCCACTTTGAGAGCCCTGGGGAGGAAGATAGTGTGCTACAGAAATAGTGTGACAGCAGACCCCAACCTGGATCCACAGAGCTCCTCCTCACACTCCGTTACATAGCAGTGTCCTAAAGTAAATACTTAAATACAGCATCATCACAATAAATATCCCAAAGTATCCGTAAGTGAATTAAATAAATAGAACAAATAAATAAATAAATAAAATTACTATTTCTTTACAAATCGGTGTGACATAAGTTAAAATATTAAAAATATATAAAATATTTAAATATTATTTTAAATACTTGTCTTTTAACGGAGCAGCATGATTCAGTCATTATAGAGAACATGGCTGCTGTCATAACATCACTTTTTATACATATATATCTTTCAAATATATATATATATAGACACATATATAAAAAACATATATCCCTCTATAAATATTCTATGGCCATATTCCTGAGAACATTTGTAATTGAGTCACATTTTGATTGGAGTAGAGTTCAGGTTCTTCATTTCTTCTTGGGTTTGGTATAGCTGTTCTGTTTAGCCATTTTGAATTTTCTCAGACAGCAATCTCAAGAAACTGTCCAGTGTCTCCAGGAACACGTCACTCGTTACTTGTACAGTCTTACATTCCTTATCAAGATCCTTAAAAAAAAAAACCACAAAACACACAATTCAGCCATGTAACTTGAATATCATATTTATGTTATTGGGTACATCTGTTTTCTAAAGAATACTGACAATGGGAGCTCACATCTCCTTGCTTTTTGTATTATTATCTTTCTTGCAATCTCGGTGACCATGGGGAAAGGTGGCAGCACACGGCTCCTTAAGGGAGAGCACTTCAATGAAATCTTCTTAATGATTCAATTCTCAGAACAGATTTCTGGTGCCCATTGCAGCCAAATCAGTGCCCGTCCCAGCTGCCGTGTCCCATTATTGAACAGCCTTTGCTGAATGTTGTGCTCGAACAGCACAAAAGTCAAACTTACTTTGGGGAGGTTGTTGTTGTGGGCATGAACTCTGATCAGCTTTGCGGCAACGAATTTGCTTGGCTTGTCGAGAGCTGACAGGGTGCTCACAAAGGTTTTCAAGTGGCTGTGCATACATCTTTCCACCTGCAAGAAGAGCAAATAGTTATTTCAACAGTGTGTGATATGTTGGTACCACATAAATAATGTAGCGTATCCCTGGAATTTAGATATCCAGGAAAATGAATAAACTACAGGAATCAAGACCTGTATTTTCAAACACAACCCCTGATTTTGTATTCAGCAATTTACTGGACACCCAATCTAAGAAACTACGGTACAATCCATAATTTTTGTTTAAAAACATGCCAGGGACAAAAAAAAACCTCCCACTGCCTTTGCTGGAAGTTGCAGGTGCCTCTATAAACTGGACATGTAACATTTAGAGGTGTCCAGCACCAGAGTATTTGTTCCTCGAGGGGCAGGGAGGCCAACCCTGCAGTGGGGCTTCATTTCTTGCCATTGCATCTCTGTTGAAGCTAGATCAGAATTGTCTTCATTAAAGATAAATAATTATTTCTATTGGTGTGAGTTTTTAACCTATCTGACAGTAAAAGGGGCTGATGCTGTTTGTCTCCTGTTCACTTTTACTGCTCATCTCCTCCATAAAAATCTCATTGTTTTCACTGGATTTCAGGAAAATACAAGTCAGTGAGATTAATTGTTCTGTGTGGGATATAGACCAAATAGTAATTTTGGGTTGTTCTAAAACTAAGGATTCAGCATAATTTTTTGAGGCTGTCAAGAAGATGCCAGTGCACATATAAGACCTATAGCTGCTGAGAGAGCCATCTGAAGGACATTAGCATTGGTAGCTGCTTTCTGTAGGTTCTTTCAATAACTTTGCATTTCCCTGGGTTTCTACAGCTATCTCAGTGCTGTCAGAGTTCTGAGGTGGAAAGGAAATGTGGGGATTTGAGATAATAATTCTAAATAGAAGAAAAGTATGCAGCTTCTTACCGTAGCATTCACAATTACGACACTGGGAACCTGTTCAAGAGAAAAAGAAGTTAGCAACTTCGAAATAAAACTTGGGGTAGAAAGGCAGCCAGGTGAACACCCTTAAAAATAAAGGAACTTACTGTGTTCAACTTTAGTTTCTGCATGTCTTGGAGAATTTCTTGAATGATCAGTCCTACCAAAGCCCTGGAGCGCTCCTCTTGTGCTGATGGGCTCCCAGCGCTGGTGGGTCTGGTTGCCCGTGGGGGTGCTGAGCTGCTGAGCGCCCCGAGGCTCAGCAGAGCCAGGACCTGGACCAGCATCACGAGGTCAACTCTGCTTTTCAGCTGGGTGAACTGTGTGTGGCTCTGCCTGGGGTTCCTCTTATATACACAGGGCTGGAGGAAATGATTAATATCTCACCACAAACATGCTGTTGCTAAAGGGGAGGCGGGGAAGATTTACCTGAAGAATGGAATCTGCTGGTTATTCAAATGAGTAAGAGTCTACGTGTTTTCTACATCAAGAGCAATTTTATAGGCTCTATACCCGAACCTCTTTGCGCTATGTACATCTAAGATGAACCATACAGCTCTTCAGTGTGGATAAAGTGTAGCTCTGTATCCATGTGTGAAGACATTAGAGTGTGTATTCATAGAATATACATAGACATATAGACAAATATACACACAAATGTAGATGCCGGAGAACTAAATCTTGGTTTATATTAATTCTCCAGCACCTTCAAAAATTTGGAGGTCATGTAACAATAATGTACAGAATCACCCAGAAAACTAGGGTTATAGTGCTCAACACTAGAATATTTGTAAGATTTATATTAAAGCTACCATAACAATTCTGTATCGTTTTTACAGGGAATTCTGTGGCTAAACCAGGAAATATATTGCCACCTGACTGTGAGTCAGGACAGAGGTACCAAGGTGTTGAGGTTCTTAGGAAAGGCACTGTACCCTCAGGGGAGGTTTCCCAGCCGTCCGAGGAGAAAACCAAAATGTGAACAACTGAGAAATTTTGCAATCAAATTTCATTTAATATGGGTAGAGCTGCCAATGCACGAGACAAGGTAATTATGAATATTGAGTGGAGAATTTTGGTGAAGAATGATTCAGAAGCCTGTTGGGCTGTGAATATTAAAAAGTCAGATTTCGTAAGAACAGCTGTCCCTGAGGTTGGGGTTAGAGGAGGATCAGCTGTGGATGCTGGCGAACCGACAAACAGTGTTAGATCAGCTTTACCCTGGACGGGACTGATTTGGGCTTGGGCTCCAAGTGAAGATAGGAGCCAAACACTATTTTTCTAGGTTTTGTTTAAAGTCTGAAAAGGTATTTTCTATATCGGAGTGTTATCAGGGCATTTATGAGGTGCTGGATGAGGTTGTGGCCATCTCCTGGGAAGGCAAAGGAATCCTCTGCTCAGTATTTTCCCTGTGCCTAGCTTCGTTTCGAAGTAAGTACTAGTAGCACAAAGTCTCTCCTCCAGCTAGTGTATACTTTGCTCTTTAACCCAATATTGCTAATGAAAATCCTGACTAATGCTAGACCCAGACCAGATCCTTACAGCTGTGGCTGGGTCAGCTTGTTGCTTACCTGCTCTTTCAAGCAGTGATATACCTAATACAGTAATTTCAGTTGTTTTCCCCTAGTTTGTTTATGAAAACAAGCTGTAGTCTTGAGCAAAAAGTTAAAAAAATGTTTTTCAACTAACCAAAGTAAAAGTCCAAAGAGTAAACCGTTTTTTCCAAACATTATATTTGAGATGATCTGCTTTGCTCTTTGTTTGTTAACACCATTCAGAAGCTGCAAGACGTTTTACAATTGGGTTGTCTCTGTGAGTTTGCACAGTGTTTAAAAATGCATAGAGGGGCAAGAGGAAAGCATATCACTTGAGTTAACATATTATCAAATCACATCATCAGTCAAATTTCTTCCAGCCACCTCAGTGTGTTCCCCTGTATCTATATGTTTCATCTAAGGGGTAGTTTCCAGCAATGAGCTATAGTTTCCTCATCATTTCACTTCCCTGGTAAGTCACAGCATTTTTAGTGCAGCTGTCAGGGTCATGCCTGTTTCAGGGTGGATTTTTTAGCACTTTGGACATACTTTGACACCAAGGCAGGGACCTGGTGTGCAGGCGAGGGCTGAAGATCGGCTGAAAGCTTAGGCAGGAGGGAGAGACTGTGCAGAGGGAGATGAGTGGTCCAGGAGGAAAACCAACAGGTGTAAACCTAATATAATAATATTTCAAATATAGTGATTTACAATGGGCCGGCTATAAAGCAATTAGTCACGCCATCCTGCGATCAAGGCACTTGCCAGAAAAAACATAAGCCAGTGTTAAACTGTGGAATGATAATCTGAGATAAATGCCAGGACTATGACTTTTATGATTACTGTATTGGATTCAACCTAGATTACTAGAGTAAGCAAATAGTTGCACCAAGGAGGTTGTGGAAAAACAGTGTCGCAGTCTGGTGTCAGCATCATCGTCCCGAGGAAGTGCTTCATCGCGGAAAGGGTATTTTTGCATTACAGGAGCGAGACACTTACTTATGCTTCCAGGGATGTGCAGGACAGAGTAAGCATCTGTCATGTCTTAACATCTCTGCAGTCTGCTGGTATGTCCCAAAGGGAGTTCGCACATTTATAAAATGTGAAGTAGGGGAAAAAAAATTCTTCAGTGATGCTTGGCTGTTTTGTGTCTGTGTTTTGGCCATTTGCCTCCGTAAGTGTCACACTTTACGCCTTGTCTTCCCAAGAGCATATCACACTCATAACTGATAAGGATTGTTCCTGTTTTATGATTCAAATAGTTCATCTTTATTTTTTTATTATATCTGGGCCAGGAAACCTGCCTGTGAAGCCTATAGCATGTTCCATCTGATAGGAAACTCTCCGCAATGATGAGACCTTTCATCCTCTTGTGCAGGCGATAGCTGTTGGCATCTGAAGAAAACGTCTTCAGACATTTCTACCTTTCAGTTTTCAGCCTGACACGTCAGGCACTGCCAGGAGCCCCACAACACCTTTCCGTTGCCTGCAAGCGTAGTCAACCTGTCAAAAAACAGGTAAACAGTGAAGAACAGATTGTGTCACCCCAAATCCATAAAGACTCTCGTCAAACTCATCTGATCACTTAATTTTGTTGTAGAAAACACTGATAGAGAATTGGTTCCCAGATCTTCCCTCAGCTCAAGCTGAACCAGTTGCTTTATAAGTTCCTTGGATTTCTTCTGGCCTCACGCTGTGTTCACCTCTCTCCGGTCCCAGGAATTCCCACAGTCCTGCAGGTTTTCCACGATCCCTGGCAGCCATCCCCAGTCACACTGCAGAGAGCCTCAGAGGCTCAAAAATTAGTTGCATCATGTCCTGCAGACTCAGCTGTGGTTATCTTTCTTTCTGAAGACAACTAGTGTGTGTGTTTTGTTGACCGGATCTCCTACGTGCATCCTGGTTTACAGAATCTTTGCAACAGATGAGTAAGAACAGCTGTGTGCTGGTGCCAAAGAAGAACCTCAAAAAGAAAACTCAGTTACAGAGGGTTACCTGGTCAGCTCCTCTACCCATATATCTCAGAGTTGGGTCCATACCATGTTTAGTATGTGCAGTTAAAGGAAATCTCTGCAAAGCCTTGAACTTCAAACTTTTTGTAAAACCGTGAGCATCCAACCATGATGCCAACTTTCACAATGTATGAAACTACAGATTCTTTACAAAATAATATACAAATTGCTTCTAAGAAACCTGCTAAAGCCCTTTCTAGGAAACAGCAAACCTATGGCAAATGTTCAGTATTGACCTATATTGGAGGGTGGTGTAGAGATGGTGTAGAGTCATTGGTGGCAATTACGTCAGCCCATATGCTTTTTTTGTACACACAGTCAGAGGTGTGGGGAGATGTTCAAAGTCAGAGAGGCTGTTCCGGTCATACAAAACAGTTTCAGAAGAGATGGGCGAAGGAAGAATGCCCTCTATTCTGACTACAAACAGAATCCCATGTTAATGAGATGAGATGAAATTAATTTATCTGAGCATAGCATATTTTACTAACCTTGTGCTGTTAGGATAGTAAATACCAAAAAAATCCAGATGTTTCAGTACATAAACCAAGTTACAAGTAAGCCCACTCCCTTCACAGCTTTTATTGCTCTTCACCACATGCAATCACGTAGGAAAGTCTCTGATTTCTTCCATAGTGATGGGGTGACTGGAAACTAGATGGCAAAACACTGGTGAGTCAATGGTCTGCTCTTGTACTGCAAGACACCAAATTACTGCCACAGTCAGCTTCCCATTATGCTGAGCTGAAGATTTAATTGATTTTTGTGATACCCACTCTTTGAAGTGAGCTTCTGCAAAAGGGTAAACTTCCTTCATGCTCAGTAATCTCAATTTATTTGCTCTTCTTCCAATGACTTATTTCTAAATGTGTATATGTTTACAAACATATATTGTTTTCTCCAGGAACTATCAAGACTTACTATCAGGTGATCTTGATTAAAGAATCCTGTTAATTATGTTTAATTAACCAAGCACCTGGGGGAATAATAGAGTAACAGAAATATTTGTGTCAGAAAGTTAATTTATATTACATGGGTTTGATTTCCAGTCTCCTACGGAAGATTTACAGATGCCACGTAATAAAAACCACAGGTACAGATAGCAAGTACTTTTCTGTACTCTTAGTAAATCCTTTGCGAGGTCTAATCAAGACATCAAACATGCAGTGGTATCATGAGTGTTTTAACTGCTGACTCTAGTGTGTACCCAAACTTCTGTTCCTGTGAAACAAATCTCGGAAAAGGTTGCTCCGACTTGTGTGAAGGTTTCTCAGTTCTAGCAGGGGTCACATCATGGGTTTTGTCAACTTGCCGTGAAAATGTGAAGATTTAGTCTTCTGCTGAGTACAGCATGGCTGCTTTACTTGTGTTTGCTGTCTCATCATCAGCTGCATTTAGGTAAATTTATTCAGAGAGCAAAAATACAAGCCCTACCACCAGGTGTGTTGCATGGATCAGTCCAGGTCTTCCCAACACCCAGCAGAGCCTGGAGTCTGTCCTCCTGTGCACGTAACTTTATGTCCTGTTGGGATCTCAGTGCTTTGGAGTTGAGCCCAGCACAGCCGTGCTTCACTCTTATGCAATTTGCTCCCATGTGGCCAAGAAATACCTAAAGATATTTTGTGACAGCCTGTGCAGTGACTAGAAGAACTCATTCACCATCTCTGCTTGTCTTGATTTTCTCTTATTTTCAAACTCACAATAGCTTTTGTGCATTTGTTAGTGGCTGTATACAGAAAAGGGAAGTATGGTGAGGGCTTGTGTCTACAAATATTTTGATGACATGAGCTTGAGATGGCTGTATCAGCATATGAATGATAGACATTATCAATAGCACTGAAAGGGGGAAGTCAGCGCATAATCGCAATCAGTCCACAAACACAAATCAGGGAAAGTCCATGAACTAGACCTTGCAGACAAGGATTTAAGTACAGTAAGTAGTTAGTGATATTTTACATAATAAATGCAAAACAGAATTTAAATTACTGACAACAGTCTGATGATCATCAGACCGCTGTCAACAATTAATTTAAAAATCAGTCTTTTTTCTTCCAAATCCACTGTGATTTGGAAGGCAGTGTTGGGCATGGTGGGACATGGGCAGTGGTGGGAAGGAACCGGGAACTCCTCATTCTCAGTGGTGCTGAACTGATGGTTCTGAGCAGCACCAAGTGGCAGCTGGTGGTTTTTATTTCAGAAGAAGGATGCTGCCTATGCACAGTAATTGCAGAAAGAATGGAAAATTAGTTTTCACAAGTACTTGTGGATTTATTCATGAAAATCTTTCATTAAATGAACCTTCAATCTCTGAGAAAGGAGCTATCAGCATAAAGCCACAGGTACTGATGGGGTCCTTGTAGCCAAGGTTTTTACCTGGGCATTTTACAGGTTTGTAGCACTCTGGGATACAAGTGACCAGACAACAAACTTCAAAAATCTGACCTCCTCTTCATCTGTTGTCTATGTAATGAATCCTTTTACCACTTTTTATGCCTTATTGCTAATATGACCAAAGTTGAACACTCAGAAGCTGATCTTAAGGGTCTTTTTCAAATGAAATGATTTTGTGATTCCTAAGCAAGAAAACTCTGAAATGAAGTTTGCGTAGGTGGCCATAAATTGATCTCCTTACATTGTGCTTTCAAACTTGCTTTGGTTATATTTTTTCCATGAAAAAGATTGTTCAGACCCTACTTTGCTCAGGATGGACCTTTCTTGTACTGCAGCGGTTGTCTCATAGCATTTTCTAACTTTGAAGTAGTTGGTTTGCAACCTTCATAATCCTTTCAGGCAGTTTTTTCTTCCCTAATTTTGAGGGGTTTTTTTAATCAAGTGAAACGAAATCCAAAATCCCAGGCAAGGTACCTGTGGAGTCACAGTGACACCAGTGTGGTTAGAAACTCAGTGAACTGCACTAAATAAGGACATGGAGACGTAAAAAACAAAAAAACAAAAGGTCGTTTTTATGTTTTCAATCTTACTAAGCAAGTTTTTTTTTACTTAGTCCTATTTTTAGAAACTACCAAACTGACATATTCAAGATAAGCTCCAGTCAGCATGGAAAATTTTGACCTGGTGAATAAAGACTGACGTGTCTCTTGGCAAAAGAAAATCACAGGCAGAGCCTGAGGCTCCCTGGTAAAAGGGAAAAGGTGCATCTTTTGAAAGTGCGTTATGAGAGAGCATCACATCACACTTGGTAAAACAGTGGGATTCAGCATGGTGGAAAAAATACCTGTGGCTGTGTGGCAGCTGCTGATGCATCTCAGGACACGCAGCACCCCATGGGCCCCGGCAGCGCTGCCTTCATGCTGCCTCCCCATCCCTCCCTGCTTTGGGCCATTTTTTTAACCACAAGCTATATTTATTTATCCATCTTTTTCATGGAAATTCCTAGAAAAATTGAAATAACTCTCTTATCAGTAGTCTTCTGACTTACAGGCAGTCTTCAGAGAAGTACAAAGATTTACCAACCTGGTTTTCCCTGGGTTACGGGCATTTAGATATTTAGCTATTGATTGTAGCTTTCTGTAGTGGTCAGTATATGAATAATGTCCCTTTTGCTTTAACATCTTCATTTTCCTCACTGCTAGGAAAAAGAATTACATTTTTCTGTTTCAGGTGGCTAATGGAAAAGCAGCATGAGTAATATTAGAGAAATCACACAGTATCACAGTATCACCATGGTTCTATCACTGTTTTGTTTTATAGTTGGCCAAAAACTTGGGTGAAACTGAAAAGAGAAGATCATGTGAGACGGCAAAACCCAACCTTACCCCTCGGGACACGTTTCATCTTCCCATCTGGAGCGAGGTGGTGACCAGCTGTGCTCCAGCCCCTGCCTGGCTGCAGGCAGGACTTTCTCAGGCAGAAAGTTTTCCATCATCAGCAATGTCTTAATCACAAAAATGCCGGGAGTCAGAGGTTAAAGAACCCTGGATGAAGTTTGTGGAGCGCAGCATCTCAAAGGCCTCTGCCATTCCCCAGCAGCTGCAAGAGACCCTGCCTGGAAATTCAATCACATCCTTGGGAAGTTTCTGACGTTTCCAAATCAGCTGAGAGGAACATCCATGTTTAGAATTGCTAGGCTATTTTTAAACAACAACCAAAAGAAGAGACCATTTATCTCTCAACCATTTCAACCAACCAGAATTATCTCTCGTAATTCGCCCACTGCTTCCCCCTGCAATTGCAAAGCCCAGGGTCTCCTTTTCTGCTCCCAGTCTCCCCTGTTCAGAGAGCTCCTGTGTTCCCCTCATCTCCCCTGCACCCCTGTACTCTGCAGCGCCCTTTCAGACCAGACCCATTAACAGGATTCAAGATACGGCTACCATATCCAAAGCCTTTTTTCTTTTTTATACTCACCTCACTTCCAAAAAACTCAGAATATATTATTAGCTTTTCTCACAGCTACTGAATACACGAAGCTGATGCTGTTGAGGACAGTTCGCGGTGATCCTGGCCTGAGTAAGACTCCTGCAGAGCCCTCGGCTATTTTTGGTGATGTCGTTTCCCATGTGCATGTCTCTGCTTACCAACACTGAAATTTCTGTGCCGTTCTCTTGCCCAGTCACTCGTCATTGTGAGATCCTACTAAGATGCCTCATACTCAGTTTCAGAGAGTATTTGGCATCACTCTATGTTTTCTCACATTCCACCTCCCTCCTTTTCCAGAGGACATTAAGCAATACAAGCTTTGTACTGTTAATTCTGGCTTTGAGCCTTGCTGATGACACATGGTCTTGTGAGTAATTCCTCTAAATTGATTGTTTCAAGCAATGGCATTTTCCCTTTGACTGAAGTGATCCAAACCTCTTATGACTTTGATTTTATTTATGTCTCCTTTTTGCACACTCACTTCTACATCCCTACATTCAGGCCAGGATTAATTTCTACTACATACATTTTATTAGAACACATAATGTATTTTACTCCCTTGCGAGATATATTATTTGATTCAAAATATTAATGAAATATTTGGTATTTCACAGCCATTTTTGCTGTTATCTTGGTAAACAGTGTTCTGTTCTTTCCACATGGCACAAGGGGCCTCTGCACTGATGCTCCTATGGTACTTCCGAAGTTCCTGCCATGTTGAGGTTCAGCTTTGATATTCATACCTCCTTTATCTTTCCCTTTGAAGAGTTTTCCAAATTCTTAACCTTGCTATTATAAAAATTACATGACCTATCCATTCTGTCTTTTCATTAAACCAACACAAACAGGCAGTTGGTAGTTGATCATGACAAGAAAGCAAAACCCCTGATAGACTGGCTTAGCTTGTTGCCTGAAATACAACTTGTTTAAAAGACATTCCATTTCAGCACAAGCTAAGTGTTAATATATAAAATCACTAATGAGTGCGTGGGAGAGATAGTAATAAGAAGGGATATAAAAGGCATTTCAGCCTGTGCTCCCAACAGGCTATTAATTTCTGCAGCTCTTCTTTGACTTCTGCTGCTTTTACTGGCGTTGGCTCCATCCCCAGCACCGTGTGTCTGCTGGAGCCTCTGACAGCAGACAGCAGGTTTCTCACAAGCAGAGGGTGAAAAGACATAATTACAGGGGAAAACAGATCAGAAAGCTCAGGCTGTGCTCTGCCAGTTGGCTGCTGTTCACAACATCACGTGGTTGATCAAGGGCAAAATTTGGCCATGAGGGCATCACTCTCCTCACCTGGGTTGGGGATGCAGAGTGCTTTATTTCTCTGTGGAGCATTTACAGCTGCACAGGTAAAAGGAGCCTGGTTGCTTTGTAAATGATGGGATCAACACTTCACTGAATCACCAGCGTGAACAGTCTGTTGCTTTACAGTCACCACACAACCTCACACCTGCTCACCACAGCAATGCTGCCGTTCACAGGTCTGCGTTGGCTTAACACAGAATCACACAGAGCGGCTGGAGTTGGGAGGGACCTCTGGAGATCATATAGTCCAACCCAATCACCCACCTCCCGACATCCCTCCGGAGGCTGGAAAGAGGGAAAGAGAAGCACGGGTAGGTTAACAGTTAGTATAAAACCATTATACTCTGGTGAATCCTCCACACAAAATTTGTCTCAAAATTATTTAATATATTTAATTTATCCTTTAAAACTCCACTTAAAGTTGAGGAATTCCCATCAGAATACCGTGAAGAGGCGGCACTTCCATGTGGGCAAATGTATTGGCTTTGAGACTTACTTTAGAAGTGTGGCTCATCAGCCACAACCAAACCACATTTCTCCATTATCCAAATGCAAAGAGCTTTTGTCTATTGAAAATGCAAAGACCATTACAATGTATATTTGTTTTTATACAAAGGGGTTGATGCTTTACTCCCAGTCTGATGGAAGTGTAACGTGATTTCCAACAGAACTAATCCTTACTGACCACGACATAAGTGTGACCAGAACTTGCTCCCCTTTGTTGACAGGAGTCTTTTGGATTCAAGTTGTAAGTATGTCCTCTAAGCCAGAAGAGATTAAGCTGAGTATCTCTTGTTTGCCTTATGTGATTTCAGCATAGCTGGCATGACAGGTCACGAGATTAGAGTTATGTCCAACTCAGATATCTTAACTTGTTCTATGACAACCATAGTAAAACTTGTTTTCTTGTTTCTTACTGTAATATAGGAAGAGCCAGAATGGGATTTGTTTTTTACTCTCAAAAGGCTCTTGTAACATCTTGCTTTGTTTTTGCAGCTGGAGACTCTGACTGGGGCAGTAGCAGAGCTGCAGTGCCACCTGCGTTTTCCTCGTGTAACCTGAAGGAGTTCAGAGAGGTCACAATGATGAATGTATGCTAACAGAAACCACATGAATAAAGTAGGGTGCTATACCATTTCTAATCTAATGTCTGCTGGCATTTTTGTATTTGCAGAATGAAATATCCTTTTTTTTCCTCATTTACATAGGCAATCAACTGTTTGGTTTGTTTTTTTTTTTCTTGTGAATAGTTAAGCAGAGTTTTTTCTCCAGGTTTTTCCTTATAGCCAGGAAGATTTTTGGCCCTAAGATCTGAGCTAACAGTCATGTATAGGTTAAATATGATGAAATTAATGAGACATACCAAAAATTTGCACTTGGTGAATTGATTCAAAGTCCCAGAATTATAATTTGTGTATATATATATATGCATTTATCAAATGAAATGTCTTTATTGTGAACTTTTAATGGTTAGAAGGCAGTTAATTAATGCTATTACAGTGTCATTATGCCAAGGACCTAGAGTCAAACATTCAGAGAAGAAAGTTTTTAACTGTCAGAGTCCTGAGGGCACTAACAGGATTTGATGGTCCTGACCAGCTTCAGCTGGGCTCCTGCCCACACCCTGCCCATGCGCCTATTTAAGCTCCGTCCCAGGACTGGTTCCTGTTTTACAGGAATGCTGCTTGGTCTCAGCCATGCCTGTAGGAGGTTGTAACATGGAGGGTGTTGGTCTCTTCGCCCAAGTAGTGAGTGATAGAACGAGAGGAAAGTTGCACCAGGGAAGGTTTGGATTGGATATTGGGAAACATATATTCATGGAAAGGGTTGCTGGACATTGGAACAGGATGCCTAGGGAAGTGGTGGAGTCACCATAACTGAAGGGGTTTAAAAGACATGTAGATGAGGCTCTTAGGGACATGGCTTAATGCTAGAGTTAGGTTATGTTTGGACCTGATGATCTTAAGCATATCTTCCAAGCTAAATGAGTCTATGATTCTATAACCTGTTGATTTGGACACCAACCTGACCTTGGACATACCTCATCCCCATGCAGCTTCCTGATGGTCTGGGCTCTTGGCAGATTCCAGATTTCCATTGTCCTGCTTGCTCTGCCTGGGTAGCCCAGGACTACACCCGGGCTGGTGGGGTCCCTCCCCTGCCAGATGTGTTATTGTGGTTGGCTCATGGCTCCCTGTATCTTAGGGAGCAGCCAGCTCTCACTGCATCCTGACTGTAAGTCTATGCTTGCCAGAGAGGTAGGATACACGCTGAGAGAAATAGAGTTTAGACAAGAGCTCCCAGAAAATGAAAATGCTCTATAGGCTAATATGAGTAATACAAAAGTTGAGAATGCTTTAGGTACCTCTGTAGTGGTCAGAGGAAGTAACTCTATTGACTTGAGGGAAGATTCACCTTTGTCTTCAAAGGGCTGACCTTATCTCTTCATTTAGGCAAAATATCTTTCCCTAAATCTTCACGATCAGGTAGGTAGGGAGATTTGACACCATACAGCGTGTTTGTATGGCTTTCAGGAGCAATTAGTACTGTTCTCTTGACTATGAGATGCAAAATAGATTCACCGTAATGCCAGTCCTGTCACCTCATCCTGATTTGGGCTGCCAAATAGCACTGATCTGTGTGCTGTCCCTCTGCCCATCCTGAACACACATGCTGCCCTCCAGCCCACATTCACCTGTGTGAGATGACCTTTGCAAAAAACAGTGTGGACCTAATTATCTTCTCTTCCATAGGTAAGAAAAAAAAATGACTAAAGAAGAGATTGTCATGGAAGCGGAAGGTGAACCAGCACGACTTCTAGGGTAAATATGTTAATTGATGTTGCTATCACTAATATTAGCAAGTAGCACGGAACACAATAGGGAGCTCATCACCAGTGTCAGCGATTTAATAGCTTCTGCAATTAGGAACAATTAATTCGCGGACAGGGGCCGCCGCTGTCCGTGGTGCTGCAGGCGGGGGAGAGGTCGGGTCCTGAAACCACCGGAGACAAGGTGCCTGCACAGAGAAAAGGGCTTTACAGCTCCTGTGTGACATCAGGGCTGGGAGCGCTCAGGACTAGCTGGGAGAAAATTGGAAGGCATCTGAGGAGGTTTACAGGAAAATAAATTCTTCTTCCCAAGGTATATTTTTGCATTGTAGGTCTAAAACAAACCATCTTAACTTCCATCTGTATTGGAAAAGCACCTTAACCCTTTCCACAGATATTTGACGTATTTTAGAGAGTGGAAGTTCAGAAATTAACCTGGGTGAGATCCCCACCCAGTTAATTTAGAATCACCTGCATTATCACATGCCAGAAGAAGGTAAAATAAATACCCCAACTGCAGGAAAATTCATGATTGAGAGAGTTCACAGTCTTCTATCCCTGGGCCAAGCCAACCACGAGATGGAAATCCACAGGCTGTGCAAGTTTCACTGTTACCAAAATTCTTTTTAACTGATCACTCACTCTTGTGCTTTTAGACATGGCAAATTGGATCACTGTTGTGGATTTCTGTTCTCCACAATTCGCTTCAAGGTACAAATAAAAAAGTATGTGACTTCTCTCTGCACCCAAACAGCAGTGCTGCTAGTAATATTGAGAACTGGGTGACCAGTTCAGCTGTAAAGACCAAAGAAAGGATCAAGGAGAAAAATCAACCTTCCAAACAAAGTAAATAAATAACAATAATAATAAAGTACCTGCCAAGGGACAGAAATCAAGGAGCTTTGAACAATAATGAAGGGAAGGGGAATTTCTGCTTACAGTCAGCTGGACTAGGACATTTTAGAGCTGGGCACATTATGGTTTGATATTAGGCTCGTTCACTTGGCAATGAGTAATATAAAGCTGCAAAGAAACATTGAGAAATGATGGAAACAGTTCAAACATCTTTGCAATCAACACAAAAGGGAAGCTGAAATAGCATCCTGAATAGGTATGATCTTTACTTAGCAGATTCTTGCATTGATTCTCAATAAATGCTGAATTACATAAGGGAAGAATTATCTTAAAATCATAATTCTGAAATGATAAAGAGAGGGTGAGGTTATCATCATAAGAAACCAGAAGAGCAGGCAGAGCTGCTACTGAGATGTGGGGGAGTGCTGAGTCACTCTGCATTCGGTGCTGCCATAGTAACTATTTACCAGCTGATTGGGAATGAGGAGAGACGGTAAAAACCTGAGATAAAATTCAGAGATGTTGCAGATTGAAATATGTTATGTATCTTTTTAAAAGGTTTGACAGAATGGAACACTTTCTAGGGTTTTTTTATATTAGCGTTACTTGGCGCAAACAGATTACATTGGACTATTGAGTAGACATATTAAAGTATTCAAGCAAGAAATAAGAAACTTCTCTGATAGACTAATGTTATTGCATCTAATTGTGAGAAAGCTTTGGATTTGTTTACTCACAGGGATGCGATATAATGTGTTTTCTCTATAACCCATCCCAGTCTGTGAAGGAGCACAGAGCAGAGGGTTCTTTGGCAGTAACAGGTTTGGGGATGAATGGGAGAGCTGAACATTGTTTAGAGAGGGATATAAGCTCAGATTCCCTGGCTAGTCTTTTCTGATGCTGTCTTCTTCTTTGCCTATTAGGATGATTGTTGTTTACCTGTGGTGGTGACTTAAATTTCTAGGTGGCTGAAGGTACGTCCTCCACAGGAGAGACAGCTCTGTGGCACAGGAGCAATTTGTGGCACTTCTGTGACTCACAGGATTCTGGGTGGTTTTTTACTGTGGAAAATTTCAGCATCATCGTGACAGGTATCTGCCACTGTGACACCTCCGAGGACAAGATCTCCATTACCCTCATCCCAGATGATGGATGCTGAGTGAGAGTACTCGAATTGGCTGCTGCTGAGATCTAACTTCAGAAAACAGACAAGCTGGGCCTTTTGATAACCAGTTGGGCCAAGTTTGCCTTGGGCTCTAGTGTATGGAGAAGCAGGCAGCTATCAAAGGTTTTGAAGTCAAGACTTAAAAAAAGGTTCATGAGAACTTCACAGAGAGGCAGGAAGTTTGTGGTGAAACACAGGAAGACACTTGTCTTCTCTAAATTTGCATAGAGATTGAAGGAGCTGCTGCAGGAGATGATGAGGTCAGGAAAGCTCCTCTTTGCAGAGCATGGGCAGGCACCTTGCGGCTCCCCGAAGCAAGGGAATGAAGGTCCAGGTGGTAGTTGTCGTGTCAGTGATCTTCACTTCTCCTGTGTTAGATGGAGGAAAGGGGTTTTCAGGACTCACTGTGCAGCTGTATATGCAAATCAGTTTGCTGTAAACCTGATTAGTGGATTTCTGGGAGCTGATACACTTCAATTAGTTTCTACTGGTCCCTCAGCTTCCATAAAGAAGTATTATTTTTAAAAGTGCATCTCCTGCAAGACCAAGAGATCCCATATCACTTGAATGACTTAATTTGTCCTATCAATCAACTTCAATATTGTCATTTCTAGCTAACAGAAAATTTTAGGAGCCCAAAAGCAGGGCTCAGCAAACAACACTGGTGGTTCAGGGACAAGTCTGTGCTTGCTTAGATACAAGGACTGCAGGATCTGGGTAGCCTGCAGAAGACGAGGCATGCTAACAGCCTTCCAACACAATTTCCTGCATGGAGGAAGGTAAAAAGTGGGGTAGAAGCTGTTCCGCCTTTATCAAGAAAAAGAAGGTTGTAGGAATAGGATAGACAAAAGCTCTTAAGTAAAATAGACTGTGTAGTATTTAATCTATAATCTATTTTACTCTTAAGTAAAATAGATTGTAGTAGATAAGATCTTGCCAAGTCCTGTTTTATAGCTGTTTTATTTGATTTTATGACACCACGTGTAGCTGAAGTCACAATTGCTTCAGGCTGTGGAGGCATTTACTGTGAGAGCTGTAGTCTGAGGAACCAGATTCCGTTGTCTTCGGTTCCCAGCTCACTTGTTAGCACGCTTGATGATGGTTTTCTGCTTTGAGACCATGGATCTCGGAAGCCAAATAGCCCTTGAGTAAAATGGATGTGGCAATTTTCTAACAGCTTTCAGGAGCGGGCAGTGGTCACACTAACACAAGTGACATCAGTTTTAGTCAGCTGCTGGCCCTCTGTATACAGGAAATGTTTTAAAGTCCTTTTCATAGTGAATCAGAAGGAAACCACACTGTGAAAAAAGATATTTGCCATGAAATGGAAATTCTGCATTTACGTCCACTTCATTCTCACCTTTAAGAAAACCAAAGGCCTTCACCTCCAAAGGAAATGTGTTCCCTGGGCAGGTGTAATCATACCCAAACTAGCGCTAATTCCTGGCATAGGCAGGGAATTTTTCTGGTGTATCTTGGTCCATGCTTATGAAGAGCTAAACAGCTGCATATCAGCCGTTTTGCCTGCTTTGCATATCTGCCATGTTAGTCACTCAAAAGGCTGGAAAAAAGGCACACTGTGTCTTCTACTTCTTGCCACTCCTGCCCTGTTCAGCCCGCTGGCATTGTGATTGCCCGAGGGATGTAAGATATGAGCTCACCACTGGTGTAGCCCTTTTAAAGGCTTTTTCTGCAAAGCCCTTCTTGTACTTTGGAGCTCAGAGATTTTCTGCAACATTTTTTTTTCAGGGAAAGATGGAATCATTAAAAACACAAATCTGCTGTTGCCTTCCATGTGTTAAGAGACAAACTGTGCTTGTGATACTTTTTTTTTTTTTTAAGTAGCCATTAGCTGTATTTTTATGATGTCAGAATATCTAGAAACACCACTGATCTGTCTCACAGGCTCTGCTGATGAAGCTGTAGGTATTTCAGCATCTCGGATAGCCAGGGACCGCTCCTGTGCAGGTCACCGTCCAGTGGCAATTTCATCGGCCCAAGGTGAAAATTAAAAACAATTACGGAATAAAGTTTCTTCCCTTCCCTCCCTCCTGCTGCAGATGCGCTCGGTCATTCCGAGGGGAAGGGATGCCCTCCCACACCTGTCTGCCGCTCACCCGCGCATCAGCCGCCAGCATCGCCCCTTTTAAGAGGGAGCAGGAGCGCTCGGCAGGATGGGGAGAGGGGGAGGGCTGCTAAAAATACCGCCCTATGCTGGGGGAGCGGCAGGGAGCGCGCACGGGTGCGCAGGGAGCGCGCCGCAGTGCGCGGCCGCAGGGATGCTCGTCCCGCTCCTGGGCTCCGCGGGCTCTGGCTGGCTGCTGCTGGGTGAGTGCTCCCCAAACCCCGCCCGGCAGTTGGGATTTGTTCCCCCCACCGCATCCCGCTCTGTGTTTCCCGGCTCCTTTTCCCCGCAGAGGGCCGGGACCGCGCTCGGGGCCGGCGACGGGGAGATGCCGGCCCGGCCCTTTCAGAACGACCCCTGGGCCTGTTCTCCCGCTCCCCCCTCGCCCTCCTTGCCCCAGAGTAAAGGGAATTTCAAATGCTTTGAAGGGAAAAGGCAGGCGGGAGCATTCCCAGCAGAGATGGGCAGGCGACATCCCGCTGCACGCGTGCGGTTCGAGCGCCGGCACAATGAGATAGATGCTGCTGCAGCGCGACAGAGCAAGCTCGGCTCAAAGTGCATTATATAATTCCTCTGAAACCATCTTGCCTGTTTGTTCAGTTGGCCCATCTTTGGCAGATTCGTAAGGGCGCTTTAACTGTAGTGGGTATGTTAAATAGGGCAGTGCGCTTGGATGTGTGTGTGTGCTCGGGCTTTAGCGCTGTTGGGCAGGTGGTGATTGAATCCCATTGTTTCGTGGGCAGGCGGTAACGATTCAAAGCGTGTCTGGGCTAGAAAATTATTGCAAGTCCGAAATAGGAGGTTCCCTGTAAGATATTAAATGATCTGCTGCGGTGATTCTAAAGAGAGTACTTTGAATCTGTGTGAAGTGTCTTTTCCAAGGAAAGGTAACGTTCAATGTCTGTGCTGTTCCCACCTTTATCCAACAGCTTTCATCTATGGAGGTAGACTTCCAAGGGAAAGATGTACAAAGGGGAAAATGATTTTAAAAGACAGCACCTTTGCATCACTAGGCAAATATTCTGGAGGGGAGTGCCAACATATCATAATTACTTATGCTCATATCTACTTGCTATTTTTGATTATGAAAGGGATGTTTCACACTGAAAAAAAGGAGTACTTAATACCACTGGCCTGAATTTTGTCCTGGTGGCTCCTGTTAATGACAGTGGCCTTACAGCTGCTTGTAACAGCAGCTTGGATTGGTTGCTTTGGAACTGTAGCAAAATTCATGCAGTACAAATATGGCCCAGAGGGAATTATATGGGTGAATCAGAAAGCAGGACTTGGCTCAGAGGCTGCAGGCAAGTGTTTGTTACAGTATTTTGGGCCCTGAGGCCCCAGGGGCTGCTCTGAGCAATGTTACTGGATGCACCAGGCTTGTTTATGACAACGGGAGGAGAACTGTGCCCGCTGGGAAAGGGTCTCCTGTACAAACTCCTGCTCTCGGGCCTCCATGTCCACCCTGCGGTATTGATACCTGTGCCTCCCACCTCGATGTTCACTCTGCTATGTCCAAACCCCTGTGCCTCCCACCTCGATGTTCACTCTGCTACGTCCAAACACGTCCTCTTTGCACATCCCACTATCCCAAAGCATGTGTCTGTTCAGGCACAGCTGACTCGTGGCCTCCCTTAATGTCGTGCTCTTTTTGTTTTTAGTGTGGAGGTGACTTTAGCCTAACATTTTGGTCTTCAGAGTAGGTACCCTTGCAAGACAGGTATGCTGTTATTGCCTCTTGCAGCAACCAAGATGTACATCAATGCAGGTCAGCTGTGGGAGAGGGACCCACATTATTTCCTGCTGTACAGACTTGGATGGTTTGATGGATGCGCAGAGCGGTACAGTAAAATAAAACAAACCAACCTAACAACAGGTTCCCACAGGGATTTGCACGTTGGGCTCATTTGGTTGAAGCAGGACGAGGTTACAGCTTAACCCTTGCTCCGCTCCCCTTGAGGAAAAGTAAGAAATCCCAGTAATTCCTCTGCTCATCTCCTCCCCCCTCATTTCATGCAACTGCAACCGTGAGCTGCTCGCCTGCCCTCTCAGTCCTGTCTCACAGCGAGGAAGAGGAGGGTTCGCTCTCCTGATTCCTGTAGGCACCTGTGCCCATGTGTAGAGGCATGAGAAGCTAACTGTGCCATCGTGGTGCCTTTTTGCCCCCACCAGCACCAGCATGTCTCCAAGTACTTTCCAGTGCATGTTTGCAGAGGAAACGGGAAGTTCCTCTGGTGTTGCAAGAGGCTTCTACAGTCCCTATCTAAACCTTGCTGTGGTGCTGTGACACAGGAGTCCTTGCTGATGCCCTGAAATTCAGGTCTCTGGATAAGAAATTGTAATATTTCCTACTGTGCTTTGTGTATGAAACAGAGCAGATGCCCAAGGCTGCTCAGACCAGCCCATGGAGTGCTGGCTGCTGCACAAGAGGCAAAGCCTGTGTTCTTTGATGAGGTATATTTAGTTGCTTTTATTCTCCATCCCTCTATTACAACTCCATTTGAACAGTTGCTAGATACCATCAAAAGGAAAGAATTAAATGTATTTCAAGTTTCCTGCTTGCTTGCAGGGACAGGCAGCACATTGCATTTTTTTCTTTGCTGCTCTGGCCTAATCTAGACATTTATTTGATTCTTGTCTCCACACTACTATGGATATTACAAATATATTCAGGTAATGAAAAGAAGAGTAAAGCTTTAAAGACAGATGGTAAACTGAATTAACTGAATACCCACAGAAATGGGAATACCAACTTGGGAGCAAAGAAATGCAACGTTACATCAGTAATGGTATAATCGCAATTGTTTCGACGTCACCACATACTGCAGAGCATCATCAAAGTTAAACCTTTCCTTGTTATAACATTTTCAAAAGCTCCTTGAGAGAAATATCAGCATCTTCCTTCTTGCTCACTGCAGAGTTGCAACCAGCACCTGAATATCTTGTGGGTAACTAGAAGCAAGTCTGAAGCGATGGTAGGTAATGTGAGAGATGCACAGGCATCCAGGGCAGCTCTTTTCCCATGCCTTTTTTCTTAATTTTCCTAGATTATTTCTCTATACAGACCCAAACAAAAATATTGACTTAATCACCTTTCTTCTGATCAGAAAGGAACAGGAAAGAACAACATCTATTAATTGTTTTTTGTTTTATTATTTTTAAGTGCTCTGCATGTGTTCTTTGGTGATGGATCAATACAAATAATGAGTTTCTTCCATCACTGCTATTTATGTCTCTACTATGTGAAGCCAAAGCCCTGCAGGACCTTGGCACTGAGGTCTCATCTGTCCCTGCTGCCATCCCTGCAGCGCTCCATGCCTGCAGCTCTCCAGCCTTGTCCCCTCTGGAGAAGGCACCTGTGTCCGAACTGCTTCGGCCTCTCTCCTCCTCTTCCTCTGAATGGGAGAGCTTACAGTGTTTGGGAACCCAGATACCCTCTTACCCTGGAAACTAGTCAAACACAGTGGAGTAAGGTGTACCAGAGATCATGTGGCTCTAAAATATGGCTAATTATACTTGAAATATCTGTGTAAAATCTGTGAAACCACAGCAGGAGAGCTCACCTTCCTTTCTGTTCATTCTTGTAGTTTGCTGTGGGTCACGCCAGGCTATCCAGGGCTTTTCTTTCCAGACATGCTGATTCAGAGTCTTTGCAAATCCTTTTTTGGAGACTCCAAGGAACTCAGCATTGATACTGTACACCACGATACAGGTAAATGTTTTGCTGGGCTTGGATTGATCGCTATAGTGTGCTATCAGTGCTTATTGATGACAAGTTATTTACTGTGTCAAATCCTCCTTGCACCATAAACATTGTCACGGAGGCTTCAAGGTGACCTGCGGTCAGCGGGGTGGACGAGGAAGGGAAGGGACCAGAGAAGGAAGGCTTCACCTGATTTGCTTCTTCCTTATACTCTGCATATAGATAAAATTATAAACATTTAACCTTTGTGCTGGAGACTTCACTATGGAAAACTTGGTGGCTGGTGATGAGAAAGGGTAAGACGCTGAGCAGTGTAGGTACAATGTGTAACAGATGCTTTGGAAAGGTACAGTTAAAAATGCAGCCCCTGCTTGGCGTTGGCTGAGTTCAGGGCAAGACCCTGCAGTGATTCTTCCGCAAAACCCAAGTGGTGCACTTGCTGTCCCAGCAGCTCCCCTTTCAGGTGCATGAGGGTATATACCACTAACAAAAATGTGGAAAGAAGATAAATCCAACCACCTTGTCCAAGACATTTTCATTTGTGCCACAGGAAGAAAGTGTCACTTGTCAAAAAAAAATCAGTGGAAATCACCATCTCATTAGGAAACTCCCAATTAAGGGAGGAAAGGTCTTTATATTTAGACCTGTGTGCTATGGTGTTGCAATACCACAGCTCACATTTCCATTTGCTCAACCATGTGGCTGCTGTGGTGTAGATACAATCTCAGAAACAACACATGTAAAGTACAGTGAACAGTTTCCACTCCATCACTGTAAAATAATGCTGCAAAATCAGTGTTGGATGGGTCAGCCTCAGTGGGGTCAACGAGCTCCAGAGATACCTAGGTTTTGTTACGTGATTTTGCTTACTAGGTCAAACGTGCCACTTAGCACAGGGAGCAGTGACTCCCGTTCAATGGGAATGCTGCAGGAGTGGTCAGATACCAGGTGATTCAGAAAAATAACAACTCCAGAGGGTCTTTTACCCTCTGTTGCCTGTGGCAGAGGTGGTGACCTGTATAACCCACCTTCTAGTGGCCAGACTCCAAGATGGTCTTCACTGCTCTGGCTGCTGAGGGTGGTGGTGATGGTAGGAAGGAGGCACCAGTCCCACCATTGGGAGCAGACACCTGGATGCTCTGTCTGCACACCTGGGGTTGTGCTTTGAGCACAAAGGAAGAACAAGCAGCTTCAAGGCTGTCAGCCTGATCATAGTCATCACAAAGCCTTCACGCCTGAGATGAACCTTTGGGTCCAGAGCACAAGTGCTGGGGTGACAGGGACCTGCCGTGAGGTGCCACCTCAGCTGATCCTTCCACAGAAGTGTGACCCTCCCTGCTGCAAACACACGTCCACTTTGGAAAGTTGTTCTAGAAACTACTCCAAAATCTTCCAAGTGTCAGCTCAGATTTGCTTATGAGTAATCTAGATCCTGCTTGTTTGGATGTCAGCGTGACGTCGCAGCCATTTGTTTTCCCCCAATGCTTCCTTCCCAACCCACAGCCCAGCCTCCTCGCTGAGACTGTTGCCCATGTGGCAGCTCTATCCCATCCTGCTGAATCTCTTCTTCAGCCTGGCAACTTTTGCCTTTGGAAAGGATGGGTTTCTCCTGCTGTGGAGAGCGCAGGCTGGGTGCAGCGGGCACCACGGCTCTCTTTGGGCCATCGCTCGATCTCTCATTGGATGGAAAGCTGCACAGCCTTCCTTTCCTGGGCTAGACAAGTTCATGGCTGAGAAGAAAAGGAGCTGACTGTCCCTTCTCCCACCAGCTGTCGAGAAATTGAGGCTGAGTTGCCCTGGGCACAAGGCAGAGCAGTCCCTGAGCTGCTGATGGGACCTGGGGACAGCCGGGGGGCTCAGAATCAGCCACCTTGGGAAGGACACACAAGTCCCTGTGCGGGGCGAGGGTCAGAGCCGCGCTCCCCTCCACCTCCAGAGCAACACGCAGCGCCTTTCCCAGACCTACCAAATCCCTGAAAGCAGCTCAATGAGCATTAATGTCATTGCTGTGATCGCTGGGGTGTCCCAGTCGCTGCTAGATGGCACCAGCTGAGAGCTGCAGCCAGGGAAAGCACCCAGGTGTGTGCTAAGCTGGGATTAATTTTCTTTTTTTCCTCAAAGGGTGAGCGTGAGCTGGTCAGTACAGGAACCAGCACTGAAATTGCTAAGCTGATTTAACTTACTTTTTCAAAGGAAAAAAATATATTATCTAGAAAAAGAACAAATAATTGACGCAGATGAATTGAAAGTGATCTAAACCAAACTTGCACTGAAATTACAAAATATGTGAATGATGCAGATTTAAATGTCTTTTCTGCAGAGAACAGATTTTAGGTACAACAAGTGGAAAGACCATTATTTAGAGCTGGTTTCAAGATTCTTTCCAATGGTGGAAAAAAAAGACAAATATATTAGAAGCCTTTTTGAAATGTTAAATGTATTTTATTTTGTATCATAGACACACAGAATAGTTTGGGTTGGAAGGGCCCTTCCAAGCTCATCCAGTGCCACCCCTGCCATGAGCAGGGACATCTTCACCAGCTCAGGTTGCTCAGAGCCCCGTCCAGCCTGGCCTGGGGCATTCACCACCTTTCTGGGCAACTGTTCACTTTTAGGTAAAACAGTTCTCTAACTCTAAATGACCTAAAGCAGGATTATTTTTTCTATCACTAATTATTGAAATAAAAATCTTTGAGCATCCCAGCTGGGAGCACCTTGTGAGGACCATCTTTGCAAAAGATTCCCATAGTCCTACCAGCATCATAATGGAAGAACAAATCTTGATGGTGAGCAGCTGAGGGACCTGGGGATTCAGCCTGGAGAACAGGAGCTGAGCGGAGACCTTCTGATCTCTGAACTGCCTGAAAGGAGCTTGGAGCCAGGGGGGGTGTTTGTCTCCTCTCCCAAGTAGCAAGTGAAAGAACAAGAGGAAATGGCCTCAAGTTGCACCAGAGAAGATTCAGATTGGATGTTATGAAAAATTTATTCCTGGAAAGAGTTGTCGGGCATTGGAACAGTGGTGGAGTCACCATCCCTGCAGGGGTCTAAAAAATGCAGAGACGAGATCCTTAGGGACATGGTTTAGTGTTGAGCTAGGTTATGGTTGGACTTGATGATCTTGAGGATCTCTTCCAACCAAAATGATTCTATGATTCTACGTTGAACCTGCTAGAATAAGTTGGTTCCCACCGGGCTGTGGCTGCTGAGTCCCCCCATTGCACTCCATGCGTTCCTCTGTCTGAGCCAGACGGGGTTTTGGGGACACCACAGTGCCCCCTTCCCTTTACCGTCCCCTGGAATACCCGAGCCCTGGTTTTATTTTGCCTGAAAAGGGTTTGTGGTTTATTGGGGTTTTTTTGTGCCGGCCGCCGCTCCCCATGCCGGCAAATCCCGGCAGCTGAGAGGCTGCCCAGGGTGGTGTGATGCTCTGTCCTGCCAACAACAATCCAGGGCTGTGTTTCCTTTCGGAAAAGGCATTTGCATTTCTTCTGTTCACTTGATTTGCTTAAATACATTTGAAAAGGCAAAAGCTCTGGGTCATTGAGACTGAAGAATGGGGCTGTCTGAGGGCCTCCCCCCACCTTAACCCTTGGAAACCTTGCTCCAGTGTCGTAGACACGGCTTAAAATACCCAGAAAGGGGGATTTAAAGGCTGATTTTGCAGCAGGGAAGGGGACGGGAGCTGGAGAAGGGGAAAAGCCTGACGGCAAGGAGGCACCTCTGAACTGAAAATTCGGTTGTGAGCTGCCGTAGAGAGACTTGGGGAGAGTTTACCAAGTCCAGCATGGACAGAAATTCCATCATGAGGACTTGAAAATCTCTGTGAGAACAGGAGAGCAAAAGCAAGTTACAGGACTATCAGGCACAGAAATGCACTGCCTGCTGCAGGGTGAGAAATCAGGAAGTGCAACTGACTAGAAACAAAAATACAAATAATCTAATTGCTGCTAAAGTTAACAAAATTTTAAAATATAAACAAAACCAAACTAAAGCCACAGGAAATGACCTTCAACATAAAGCAAATGTTTAAAAACATGCAAACAATGTAACGACTTGTTATCAGTGTGAGAATAAAAGGTTCCAGTGAAGTACTTAACTTTGTGTATTTAAGAACATCTCAAATCAGAGCCCAACCACAGATTTCTCAAAAAACCCTCTGTGAGATGATGCTGATCCCCCTTTTTCCCCTGTTTTGTGGCGCAGCGCCAGGCCCTCGCTGCCGGGGGTACCAGCACTGTTGATGTCCCAGGATGGAGAAGTGACCCCTTGGACCAGGGCAGGATATGGCCCCTGCACCTCACCGTGTGCTGCACCCAGCTGCAAAACGGCGACTGTGCTTCTGGGTGCCTGGAAGCTGTTTTGAGGGTGACAGCTGGGAAGAGATGTATAAGCAAAAAATCATCACTGTGGGTTTACTTTTGTTCCTTTGCCATCCATTGGTATCCCTGCAGTGTAAGGAAATGGAAGGCTACAGGGAGAGGAGGCAGAAACACCTGCCTGGCAGCCTCAGCTTCTAATTATTGAGACTCTGGATGATGAGGCTCCGTGGAGTGGTGGAAGCCCAGGAGCTCACGGGCGGGCTCTAGGCACAGGGTAGTTTCCTGGTGGTACAGCCTTGGTTAGCTGCTTTGATGGTTCTGCATCCTCCTGGCTATAAGCTTCACCCTGTCTAAAATTCAACCTTAATCTGTTCTTCTTATTAATTTTGATGAAGAATAAAAAGGTCTGAACTTTCCTGAATCACTTGTTTTACTGAAGCCCTCCACATGGCTGAGGGCACATCACCCGCTGTCACCTCCACAGAGGTAGTCAAGAGCATCCCTTACCAAGAGGTGCTTGAAAGAAGACTTCTTCTAAATAAATGCAGAACAGTAACTTGTTTTTAATCAAGTGTTTTGTTGAAATCAGTATTCCCACATCCCCTAGCACTCCATTGCCAACACAACTGTGTTGTATCCAAGGGCTACAAACACCCAAGGGCTCAGACAGCCTGAGGTTGCTCACACACCTGATATATTTTCTGGCTACAACGTCTCTGTCAAGCTGTGGCTCATAAGGAACAAAAGGCCAAGAGTCTGAACTGGTGAATGGTGTTGAGATCCCCTTAAGCCAGCACTGTGATGCTCATTTACACCTGCAGACCATTTAGGCCACTACTCCCTGCCCTGCGCTGGCAATTTTATGAATTAAGCCTGATTAGAGAACACCCACATCTGAGCCAAACGAGTGATGTTTGACAAGCTTGCCTGAAATCTCATTAAATATCTGTCCCACTTCATTCACGAGTGCTGTGTTCTCTAAACTTTCTCTGTTATGCACTCCAAGTGCATAATATAACAAGTATGATATAGGACAGATCAGACAGGAACTTTATTAACTATGATCGTGGTTTAAGAGTGTTCAGGTAGCATCTCCTCCTCTGCTCCTCTCTGCCAAGTGATTGTAGAGATCCACCCTTCATATGATTTCCGGAAAAGAGCAAAATAAAAACAATTAAAGAAAAAAGAGGTGAGGAAATCACTAATTTCAGTGTTAACAAAGCCAGGTATTACCCCTGGGAGGGATGGACTCCTCAAGTGCTTTGCTAACCGCCACAACTTTGAGAAAGAATCAGTAAATAAGGTGGGGATATGGAAAGAGGGCTCCTGGGGGGGCTCCCCGCCCCGGGTTATCTCTGCTCACACCTGGGGAGCTGGGAGCAATCAGAAACTGTTTGCTTTCAGTGGAAAGGAATGTTCTTTTAGCTAGGTTCATTGTCTTAGCCAAACCTCTCAGATCTTAAATGTTAATAATTTTGCCACCACAAATGAATTGCAAGGTTTCTGTTTTGTTATCAGTGTAAATTAACAACACCTAGTTTTGGCTCAGATGCCAGACTTTTTCTTTGGTTTTAATATATATATATAAAACAATGTAAGGATGAAGTTGGCAATAGTTGTTCTCTTGCTATTTTACTGATTCAGATCAATTTACATTCATTTTGCTCAAGCTATGAAGTTTCTAATTTAGCAGAGTAGGACTGGCAGGGCAGACTTTCTCAGTGTCGGAAATTTCATTTTATGATTACTTTTCCCCAAGGTAAAGAAAAAGCTGTCTTTAATTTTAAACTTAACATTTGCAATTTTACATCCAAAAGCCTTGCCTCGACTCTTTTAGGAACAGTGAAACTCAGTATGACAAATAGATGTGTCAAACTGATGCAATATTCAGCAGAAGGGGGAGTTTTGCCCGTCTGCAAGAAGCCGAGCAAGTCTCCTACCGCCGGGAGCTGGAGCCTCCAGTGCCTCAAGGGTTACACCGGGGCACTGCTGCGCTAATACAGCCTAAGCTGATATTAGCCGAGCTTAACTTCTTTCAGCAGTTTGCAGATGGGAAGGGGGTGGGACGTCCCGGAGTCAGCAGTTCTGCAACAAGTACATGCACGGCAGCTCCGGTGGCCTGAGACCAGCCATGAGCTGATGTGTACGAGGGCAGAGGAGGGTTTCTCTGCGGCTGGTGAGTCTGTGGCTACTTTTTTATTATTATCATTATTATTGAAGTGTGGGTGAGGAGTGTAGGTGGCTCTGGGCAGGACCCCGGGGGGCTTTGTCCAGCACCGGGGTGGCTGCTGGCTCTGCAGCACTTGGGCTTTGGGATACTGAGGGAAGCAAAACACAAAAAGAATGGGTGTGGGGGACACGGTGCAGAGAGGGACCCCATGGGCTCTGTTGTTGTGGGAAAAGGTGATCTCAGCTGCGTTTCTTGGTGTTGCAATGTGGGGCAAGCCTGTCGGCGTGGCTGGCAGGATGGGCATGAAACACCAGCACCAGAAAGAGTTTGTGGCTTTTGCAGTTTCCTGTTGTTTCACGTGTTTCTAACAGCCTTAGAGGGGGAAAAAAACTCCAGCCTGGCTCTGACTGGAGATGCCAGCCCTGAAGGTGGCTGGTCCTGTGTAGATGGGGGAGCCCCAGGAACAGTGGTGGCTGCTGCTTCCAGCCCTGGGGCTCCAGAACTCTCCGGCACCTCTGTGGTTTCTGCCTGCACGCTGGCCAAGGTCACTTGGATACAGAGATGGGCTGGACATTAGGAAGAAATTGTTTACAATCAGGGTGGTAAAATACAGGCTGCCCAGAGAGGTGGTGGATGCCCCATCCCTGGAGACATCCCAGGCCAGGCTGGACGGGGCTCTGAGCAACCTGAGCTGGTGAAGATGTCCCTGCTCATGGCAGAGGTGGCACTGGGGGAGCTGGGAAGGTGCTTTCCAACCCAAACTATTCTGCAACTGTTCTTTGAAAGGCGGTTTCTGGGGGTGCTGTGGGAGAGCTCTGCCAATTTAGGCTTTGTTCCTCAAAACATCAGGGCTTGTTTGTAACAGCAGGAGCTCCCCAGAGGCTGGCCAACTTGTTTAATTGTGGTTGAAACCCCAGTGGGTTTCTAGGCTTTCTGTATACCAAGTTTCAACCACCCAGACTTCAAGGCAGGTACTTTGTGACAGACATTGTTGTCTGTGGGACCTCCAAATACCAGTGACTGACATGTGTCTTTGCCAAAGCTATACAGTGGTGGCAGGTCGCAAGTGTTAAACGCACTATATGGTCTGGTTCCTAACCAAGCACTGTGGACTCACATTGCCTTCAAGCACGTAACCACGTGTGTGCCCCATCCATGTGGGAAGAGCCTGCTGTGTGTGGGGTGCAAACGCTGCTAGGGGTACTCTGGAGTGAGGCACAGAGCATGGGAACCTTATCAGGAGGCATGGAACACCTGCTCAGGACATCATGTGGTTTCTTTTTTGCCATGTTGCATTAATGTGTGCCTGTCTCTGGTGTGTTCTGTCCTTGGGTGTGATGGGGACAGGTTGGGATAGGGGTTGGGGATGTAAGAGGATGCTTTCAGGGGTTTCAGAGAGGCTCCTGGAGGGTCCCCGCTTGCTCCTGGAGGTGTCCAGCATGGCAGGTCAGGCATGGCCACCACATACACCTGCCAAGGTGGATGTGGGCAGCTGCGGGGCCTCCTTGGAAAATCATCTGCACCAACCACACGTGGTTATTTGCTGTTGAGCAATGCAGTGAGAGCAGTCCCTAACACAGCGGCCATTTCTGCAGTGATCGGTCTGTTTTTTTCACATGCAAGACAGAAACATAAAGTTACGTTCCTTTAAAAGCACAGTGATGTTCTCACACACAGAAAATATGTGGAGATTATTTTGAGAAGCTCTGGTTGTTTGTGGGCACCGTGTTTAGGTGACGACTGCAGGCTGCTGGCATGGGGCCCCTGCTGCCTGCGCCTCTGCCTTCCAAGGACCGAGTTGCTTCCCTTCAGGTCCTTTGGCACGTGACGTGCTTCCTTCTTAACCCTTACTTCCTTGTCCCTTATTGCACCACAAGGTTGCCAATTAAAGCCCTGAGCTTGTCAAAGCCACCCTCAGCTGCTGGTTTGTTTGGGGGTGAAGCCTGGGCCTGATTTGGACAGTCACGTTATGTGTGCATGTGTCTGGAGAAAACCTTGCTCTCCCCAGGTGTGCTTACTCCTTCAGGGTCCCCTTGCTCCTTCCTATCTGTGTGGACAGGGTCCTTCAGAAAAGCACTACAACTTACAGGGCACTTGATTGGTAATTAACCTGGTCTAATTATAGACAGCTTACTGTGAGTGAGGGATACAACTGTATTATAGTTAGATCATGACACTACTGTTACTTTTTTTTTTTTTAATCTCCCATTTTCAGTCTCATTTTCTAGTCTCAGATTCCATTGTGACAGTCATAATGTCATCTTCATGGGCACACATTTGACACACAAGTGGCAGAGGACATTTTCGTCTGCTTGTTTGTTTGTATGGCTCTGCTTTTACCATGGTGGCAGGCCAGAGAGTTTTGGAGCTCTTCAAGCTGTAATATTGACTTAGAGAGAATTGCTCCTTAGAATAAAGATGGCACTTAGCTATTATATG
Source organism: Patagioenas fasciata (assembly GCF_037038585.1). Classification (NCBI taxonomy): domain Eukaryota; kingdom Metazoa; phylum Chordata; class Aves; order Columbiformes; family Columbidae; genus Patagioenas; species Patagioenas fasciata. The sequence continues at coordinate 11,211,351 of NC_092533.1, read as the reverse complement.
GTACAAGCTAGCAGGTCTACATCTTCTGCAGTGGCTGATGAGATCTGTGGTGCGATGCTGCGTGGGCAGCATCCTGCAGACAGCAAGGGGCCTGATTTCCAGGATCACCATGGCTGGAGGCAATGCCAGCTGCAATTTGGCCTGCTTAGCCCTCCTGCAAATACTTTGTACACAACTCTTGATATTACAGAAGGCAAGATGAAACTGAAATTTGACCAAGTAAGAGTTTTGGTCCAGTCTGAGCTTTTGGTGGAACAATGCAGCCTAATACATGGCTGGGGGGCGGCATACAAAATGTTGCTGTTCTTTGGTATCCTCTGCAAGACTAGCTCTGAGTATGCTGTTGTGTTGCCTCTTAAGCATTATGGAAAGTCTCCTGTTATAAGCTAATTTAGGTTTCTGCATCACTTTGGATGATGCATTCCCAGGGCTGCTATACTCGCGTACAAACCAATGGCCGTGCAGGATGCTCGGAGTGTTATTCAGAAACCACTTTATTCTGGTACTGCTGCCAAAAGAAACAGTAGCAACAAACCCACAAAGGTTTGCAGCTGGATCAGTGCCCCTGGGCTGCTTCTGCACAAATATTTGTGCTGGCACCCAGGAAAGGCAGGAGGCAGGCAGGAGGGCTCCTCGCACTGGTGGGACTTGCTGTGCCATCCAGCTGTTTCCAGCACATAGAGGGGATCCCAGGTGAGCTGTGGTCTCTCTGGGCAGGATGGCAGATGCATGTGTTGGGTTAGGGACCTACCTTGTTCCCACCGGCAAGGACCAGGTGAATCTCAGGGTGACTCCTGTGACCAGTCCCTGTGACCATGTGCTACAGTTAAAGGGTTAAGCAGAGCCATCACTGCAGCTGCCAAGGTTTCCAGCTGCCCTCCCTGCATGCCTTCTTCTGGCTCCATCATGGCACTGGTGCTTGTGATGCCATATAGAATCACTGGAAGAGACCACCAAGATCATCAAGTCCAACCGTAACCTAACTCTAGCACTTAGTCATGTCCTTAAGAACCTCACCTCCACATATTTTAAACCCCTCCAGGGATGGTGACTCCACCACTGCCCTGGGCAGCCTGTTCCAATGCCTGACAATCTCTTCCAGGAAGAAATTTTTCCCAATATCCAATTTAAGCCTCCCTTGGTGCAACTTGAGGCCATTTCCTCTCATCCTATCACTTGCTACTTGGGAGAAGAGACCAACACCGCCCCTGGCTCCAAGCTCCTCTCAGGCAGTTCAGAGATCAGAAGGTCTCCCCTCAGCTCCTGTTCTCCAGCTGAACCCCCCAGGTCCCGCAGCTGCTCCCATCGCACTTGTGCTCCAGACCCTTCACCAGCTCCGTTGCCCTATATGATCACCCCAGGTAGGGATTTGGTTGGAAACAAAGCATTTCTTCTGTTACTTTTGCAGAACAGTTAGTTTTGTGCCAGCTCAGTTGCCTGCTCCCATCAACAGCCATGTGCCCATGGTGGGCATAAGACAGAAGGGAGCACCACTTGGTGGCGGGGAGCCCCGCAGCTCCATCCATCAGTGATGTGAGTTTGGGTCACCCCAGCCTACTGACAAGGAGGGTTTTGTTTAGAAATTTAGCAGAAATCAAACCTGGTGCAATATGTGCATGCTGTAGGAGAGCAGCCAGGGCCAGCTGTTGCCTTCTGGTGTCCTTTCAGCCCCCTGTGTCACTGCGACTGTCTCACACATACTGACCACGCAGACACAGCCAAAGGCTGGGTGTGAATGGTCATGGAGAGCTGAGCCAGGCTGGGACCCGCCTGTGCCTGTCCTTGGACTGGCAGTGACCTGATGTGGGGGCAGAGCAGAACCAGCCCACGACAGCCAGGGCGATGCACATTTGTGTGCTTATGGTGGCACATTTTACCCAAAATCTCCTTTCTTCCAGCCCTGGGCTAAGGGCTTTGCAGGCTGAGATGAACACAGAGGGCCTGGCTCTGGCACACTAAGGCAGGGAGACTGAAAATGAGCCCTGCAGTGAGCTGTGGGGGGGACTGCATCCCCCTGGGTGCGCTGAAGGGCAATGTGTAGTCTGCAGGAGTACAAAAATGATCCCTGGGGCTCCAGGCAGCCTGTGGATTGGGCTGAGAGTGTGGGTGCAGCTGAAGCAAACAGCATGATGGCAAATTGTAGCTGTTACTGAGAAGTGCAAGGTGTGCTTTTCATAAAAGAAAATAAAACAAAACCAAAAAAACCCACAACAATGAAATGGGAATTGGTGAGGTCTGGACTGGAACTTCCCCAGCCCTCTTGTGCTGCAGTTGGACACCCCGTCCGTTCCCACCTCCCACATCTGGGTGGTGTGTCCTGTGCTGCATTGACCAGCACTGACGTTGCTGCAAGAACTGCAGGTTGCTGAGATTCATATCTGGACCACGGCCTCTAAAAGACAGTGCTAAGGTTTGTTTAAATCCAGTTGATATTTGAAGGCAAATGTCAAATCTTTGCCTGGCAATGAGCCATCAAGCTCTCTGCTGACCATCTTTGTCTGTCCTGCTCTGTGAAGCTGGCTGTCATGGCTGCAGCTGCCTTCTCCCTCTCTGTTCAGTGCTGCTCTTTGTACTCTGCCCCAGATAACTATTTTTGTGCAATTATTTAAGCTGTTTGTTTGCTACCTGTCACATGGCACTCAAGAACCATATAGTATATGGAACAATCAACCATCAAAGTCACTGAAAAAAATAAATGAGAACAACCACCTTCCTCCCCCAAACCCAACAAACTCCCTTTTTCATGAGAACTGAGCTTTACAAATGATCACAGGTGCCTCTGGGAAGTGAGGGAGTTTTGCAGATGTTCTGGAAGCAGCTTCCAGAACTGAACTCCAGCCCTGGCAGGAGCAGCACGGTTGTGCAATGCAGGGACACAAAACGGCCTCACTTTAAGGATGCCTGCAGATCATGGCACTTAAATGTGAGCCACAGCAAACATGCACGGGATTCACTGGCACCTGTAAACTTTGCCATAAGGCTGAGGGGCAAACTCTGTCCTGCTTTAGTCACCTCCATGGGCTGCTCCCACGGGCCCTGTGACCGTGGGGACATGGGCAGGGAAGGGTCAGGCTGGGGTTCCCCCAGGTGAAACTTTGCAGTCCCTGAGCTGGTTTTGGCCCAGCTGTGCCAGCGGGCCTGCAGCTGCAGTCAGAACAACAAAGAGCAAGAAAACCACACAGCTTTGGGAGTCAGCTTTTTCTTCTGGCTGGGTCACATTTTAGCTTGGAGGAATTGCCTGAGCACACAGCAGCCATACTGGCATGAGAGTGCCGAGATGAGCGTGATGAGGGGGACAGTGGGTGCAAAAATAGCCCAGGTAGGTTTTGCCATCTGAACTTCATCTTCTGCAACCACAGGCTGAGATTTCCAGCCTGGTCAGTGGAACCTTGTGACTCTGGTTTATCACATGTGGGTGCTGGGTAACATTTTAAGGACATTTCAGCAGTTAGAGGAGCTTTTTTGTCACCATGCCTTAGGCAACTGATAAGACTCCAGAGAGAACAGAGTTCTGAGCTGTTCAGTTTTTCCTTTCTGGTAGGAAAGTTAAAATACTTACACAGGCTCCCTAGTGCTTCGTTATCCAGATGAGCGGCAGATCTGGACCAGGATCTCAGTCTCAGCTTTCCTGTATGCATGAATCACGGTGGCTTCGGAGCACGGCTGTGCTGAGCTGCTCGGGGCTGTGAAAGGTATTTTTAGGTTGGTTCACACGTGCGAGCTGTGACTGAGCGTGGCGGGGAGGTGTGGGACCAGACGATGAAGGCTTCCGTGGGCTGAGTGGGTGGACCTGGTGCAGGGAGATGAGGATGAGCTGGCGGTGTGGCCCCTGCGTGGCTCCAAGCACAGGCGGTCATTTTGCTCTCTGAAACATTAGAAGCGTATAAAGTAAGATCTCCACGCAGCCACTGAATTATTTATTGAATAATTTCTCTTGGCAAAGGGCTGGTACGCTGTAGATATTTCAGATACTTTAAATACTTCTGTTTACGTGCAATTACTCTGCTCTTACTGTTAAAATTGGATTTTCAGGACATTGAGCTCCTTGTTAGCATTTTTCCCTTTTTAGTGGATGCTTGCAAAGATCTTATGTCTTGCAAATGCATTTCTCGGCAGGGCCTGGAGCAGAGGCCAATGCCGTTTCTCCGGGTTGCTTGGAGATTCCCATCCTTTGTCTGCATCTTGCCTTTGCTTTGGGGTGGCGTGGGGTCAGTGGGGTCCCAGCGCTGGGCTCTGTGTGGGGCAGGGCTGGGGCTGGGGAGGAGCCTGTGCTGTCCACACTCCAGATACTTGGTGAGAAGGAGGTTTTTTGGGGAGTGTGAGATGTCTCTGCAATAATGGTACTGGCACAAGTGTTAATCATCAGTCACTCAGAGTGGGGGGGGAAATATATGCATATATATGTTCTTTTTATATATATATATATATATATATGCACATGCAAACATATACATCCACATATGCATGTATATATAATTGTATGTGTATATATGTATATATAATGATACCAAATCTTTTCATAGCCTCCTCTGAGGCAATTTTTCTGCATCGGGCATTTTTCTGCCTGATTCTCCTAAAACAAAAATAAAAATCCCTCTTAGATCACCAGGCCAAATTTATGCCCCAACCCAACTACGCGCTGAACCCCTTTCATTCACCCCTATCCTCTCCATGCAGTAACCAGAGGTCATGCAAAAGCGTTGCCAGCTTCCTCACTGTGAACTTTATTTGCTTTATTCCTCCCCAGCAGATCAAGCGGTTTGATGCGATGTAAAGCCTTTTTCCAGGGCAGATAACTCTGCCCTGCTGACCAGGGAGGGACAGCACGGGGGGGCGAGTGGGACAGGGGTGGTCCCTGATGGCCTTGCCACAGCCCGAGGTCTGCTTCCCACAACCCACACCCCCAGTTTGGGGTCCACCGAGCCCCCAGCCAGCTCCGTCGGCACGAAAGCAATTTGAGATAAAGAGGCTTATGCACCATTGAAACCTTATTCTTTAATAGCCTTGTTGGCAAACAGCCAGTTTAACAGATTGGGCCAGTCTGATTCCCAAAGGAACAGGGAGAAGGATGTTTTTCATTAGTAAAAATAAAATATAAAAATAATAACTTGCTTTTATTACATTTCTTACTCGCTGGGTGCTTCTCCAGTATCTGCTCCTTGGAGGGGTGCTGCAGCCTGGCAGGCATTGTGTGCCTTTCCTCCCTTGTTCACTATCCATGCAAACAGATGTCCAAGCACAAAACCATATTCTGCATCCATCGCCTCACACACCTTCTTATGTTGTCTGAGTCCCAGCATAATAATCCTAAAAATGCAATTTTTATCTCTAAACTGGTGTGTTTCTGCCCTCCCCCCAGTTATGACTCACTGAGTTATAGTGGAACCATAGTCAGTGAAGGCTAATGTCTTTACTTTGATTCTTAAGTTAAATATACAATTATGATTTGACTTTGCAAAGAATCTAGGTAAAACACAGTAGTTGTAGTTTATATATTGTTGCATTTGGGAGTCATTTCACTCACAGTGAGTAAAATCAAGTACCTGCAAGAGTTTTTGTTCTGGTTTTGGTGGGTAGGGTGTTTTTTGTTTGTTTTTGTTTGTTTGTTTTTAATGGAAACCGGTTTTGACAAAAATATACTGACCCAAAAATCAAAGCAGTGATACATGACATGGAAACTGCTTCAGTGTGATCTGACTGAAGGTGAGAGACATTAAATGGGGAAAGGAGATATAGTGACGCATCTCGTTTACAGGAGCAAAAGCAGGTAAAGTTTAATAAAATTTTAAATAGTATTAGCCTCAGCTTGGCCGATAATCCCAATAATTGCTGAATCCCCAGTAGTTACAGCTGGTGAATCCTCGCAGAGCACAGAGGGTCCCTGTGTGCACACCTGAGGAAGCGTGAGACAGGACAGGGCTGGGCGTTGCTGGTGCCCGAGCTGCTGGCACAGGGACACAGCCAAGAAATGTCATGTTTTGGGTCACTGTGGCGACCTGTTCGTACCACAATGACCTGTGTAGGCTGCAAGTGGACAGGAGTCCTGCAGTAGCATGTGAGCCAAGTATCACTGGCCTTCTGCTTCATTTTGGGGCTGTTTACTGTATTTCTGCACCCTGATTCTTTCAGTTTCAGATACTTCTGCAGCTTATATTTTCTCCTTTATGTTTATCACCACCTGTATTGTCTCTCCAGCAGTTTGTAAGGCTCACAGGCTGTCTGGCCTCCTGTCTCTTGGCAGTGTACCCCCTCTGTGAGGTTGTCAGTAGCTATCTGTAATGATCAATAACTATATAATGGCATTTTCCCTCTGTGTTTAACACTGTTCAAGCTGTGTGTCTGCTATGAAGTGTGGCATTACCATTTCCATAAACACCATAGCATAAAACTATAAAAACAGAGAATAAAATTGACCTAATCTTAAACCAGCTGAAAATAGAAAGATGGCCAAGTGCCTTGAGCTTCCCGTATTTTCTCCTCTTTAATTGAAACAAATGAAAGAAAATCTGCAGGTTTGGAATAAACTGGGTGTTGCATTTGTGGCTGAAGCACAACAAAGATGGACTTCAGTTTTTGTGGTTGGGATCTCATTAGATCGCTCATTAGTCTGTTCCAGACAAGCCAGTGTCCCCACCCCTCAGCAGAGCCTGACCACAACCCAGATGGGCTTTAAACTGGGAACTGAAGGTTCATCCAACTCATCTTGTGTGCCTGTACAAGCAACATTTGCAGAGGTGCATGGCAGAGGCTGGCTTGGTATCGTCTCTGGTTTTAATTACAGCAGTGATTAGGAATTCAGAGCTTGTGGTGTCCTAAGAGCTGCTGCCTTGGCTAAGCTGGAGAAAGTCAGTGGTACCTGAGCAGCATCTAATGACAGCAGCTCCTCCCAGGACTGCTGTCCCGCTGCATGCTCACATGAAGCTGGGAAAAAGTTGTTTAAACAAGAGAGAGAAAAAAACCAAACCAAAACTAACAAAGAAAAAAACAAACCAAAACAAAAAACTGTAGTCTGCAAACAATATGCAGAATCCCCAAATGCCCTTTGCCTGTGTGCTTACAGCAGCCTCTGCACGTGTTTCCAGAAACACGTTAATCATTGCAATAGCTTTTGTTAAAATTAGAAAATGGGTTCCGATGATGCAGTCAGCTTACACCTGCCAGTCTGTGTGTCCCTGTGAATTCTGATGCTCCCTTGCCCTCTGTAAATGGAGACCCGTGCGTGGCGACATAGTCACAAGATTATTTGAATCCTCATCTGAGAACCCCCTGAACCTTGTGCACAGAGTACAACGAGCATGCTTCTCTTCTGCAGAGGAAGGTCAAGGAAAATGGGCCAAACTTTGCTGGGTGCTTCCTTGTGCAAATCTTCTGCAGCCGACCCCGTTTCAGGAACGCAACTACAAATCTCAAAGCCCGGGGTCTGCGGTGCTGGATGTGAGAAAACAGAGCTTTCAAAAAAACTACTGTTTCACTTGAGCAAAATCCCTCTAAATCTGCCTCTCTGGATTGAGATGTCTTAGATCCTGTACATTCCATTTCCTCAGTGAAATGAGTGAGCAGCTGGTGCCGTAGCCAAGGACACGGGCTGATGGTGAGCACCGGCTGGCGGGGGTGTTCCTCTGGCTGCAGCTCCCACGGGGCAGCTGTGGGTCCGTGGGCTCGGAGGTGTGGTGTTGTCCCAAAAAACGGGGTACTGTCACCTGCTGTGCAAAAATCGCAGCACACAGAGATGAGAGATTTTTTGTTACAGAGTTGTGCAAGTCTGGGTGCTGGAATAAAGCCAGCATACCAGAAAGAAAAGTAGTAGCCATTCTATACAAAATCTTACCAGTGCTCAGGGCAGACCTAAAGAGCCAATTGGTTACACATTTGCATACTGGTTACATAACCATTTTAGCGTATAGTGAGCAACATTCAGCTAGAGGACACTTTATCCTACGGTCTTGACAACCTCCTCAACCAGGAGTTTCAAAATGTCTAAAGCCGCAAGGTCAGTAGTCTCTAGTTTGTGATGAGGTGTTTTGCAAGCCGCTATTACCTTGTGGAGTAGCAGACTGACCTAAAACTGGAAGGATTTACATATCTTTAGGTTAGCAATCGCTGGCAGGATTCATTCTTTCAAGTGTTAATGACTACAACGGTCTGCAGCCACCTCAAATAATTGATTCACTCAGACAGACCGACAAGCTGTTTATTTGCTTTTGGTTTAGTGCTATAAAGTCAGATGTAAATAGCGTTGTTTTGTGCTTGACTATAGGGATAGTATTTAGACATTTTGCCCAGTTTCCAGCCTAAAATAAATCATCCGCCTCTTCCCTACCCTGCTGTGAATACACGGTGGGCAGGAGGATAAAGGCATCTCAAAAGGAGTTCTCCTTCCCAAGCAGGCGCCCGGGTGCTGATGTAATGGCAGGAAGGATGTGATTGCACGGGTAAAATGTTAATTGCATTATGCATACACCAGTAGTTTGAGGCTGTTCCCACACTGGCTATTGTCACTAAAACTCCATTGACTGCACTGGAGTTACAGAATCACTTCCAGCAGGACAAGATGAAAACCGAATCACGCAATAGTGCCATTTGTATCTAAAATAAATAAATACATAAATAAATAAGCGTTGTCCCTGTGATGATGGCCTGTTAAGTAAGTGATTCAAAGCCCAGTGTCCCTCCTACCTACCCAAACACTGACTGCAGAAGCCTTTTTCACCCCAAACCTGGGTTTTGGGGAGTTTTGGGTGTGCCAGCCAACTCGGGCAGCTCCAGACTCTTGCCCATGGCTGTTCCCTCCCAGCAATCAACCGGCACCTTTTCCTTTCTCTGAACCACTTTCTTCTGCACCCGCCTTGCATATTTGTTTCTATTTGTCTGCTATGGAAATAGTTCAGAATTCCAGTGGTAATGTGAGGTAATGGAAATGTCAGTGTTTCCACGTGTCAGGCACACAGCCATGGTGCTCTGCTCGCTCGTGGGGAGCGGGACAGTGGGTTCACTGCGGGTAACTGAAATGGGGCAAGACCGCTGGAGATGGGGTGCGGAAGGTGTCCTGCTGCTGAGACTGGGATGACAGACAGACATCTGGGGTGTGATGCTGCCTTGCTGATGGGAAACACAGCCCCAACATGGTGGCTTTCTTTAAAAAAATATTATTAATATTTATTTTTTCCTGATCATCCTTGGAGCAGGCTGTGACCTGGGCAGCCTCGGGCTGTTTCTGCAGAAGAGGGAGAAGCAGCATCCCTGGGCTGGGAGGGTGCTGAGGCATTGGGGGCTTGGGGTGTTCCTCTGTTTCTCTTCTCTCTGGCCCACACTGCTCCTCCCAAACACACCTGGGCCCTTTCCTGGCCACCTTCCCAGGGCGGGTTTGCTGCCCCGAACAGATCAAGTACAGGCTCATCACTAATTCCTTTGGGATACAAAATCAAGATTAAGAGTTTCGAAAGCCAAGCAAGCCCCTTGAGCTTTGTAGTGCAGAAGTCAAATGTGATCAGAAACGTGTCAGTGACTGAAGTTACAGGTCTCAGGTAGAATGAGAGGATTCAAAGGTGCTGAGAACTTCCCTTAAATGGGTAAGTTCACTCCTGAGGGCAGGATCTGGTTCTTGATGTATGTGTTTAGTCTTCATTGAACTTAGATTATAAGTGAAAGTGGGAAAATATAAGCAGATGAGTTTGCAAACCTTCTCCTTACCACTAACACTTCTTAGCTCTGCCAGGGCTCCCAGCACACTTGTCGCTGCATTTGGGCAGAAAACTAAGGGACTTCTGCTTTCAAGTGTATTTTCAGACACTATTTCCCATTGCTGACATTTCCATGACTGTGCCATTCTCTGAGGTGACCTACAGTGTATTTAAAATTAGTCATTAACAAGAAGTACTTACATGAGGTTTTTTTTGTGTGTGTTTTGGCTTTATTGTTGTTGTTCTTTTTTTATGTTGTTGGTTGGTTGGGGTTTTTTTCAGTTGAATCATAAAGTATCTAAAAATCCTTGCAGACTTTCATTATCACAGGAATCTCGAAGTTCACCATAGAAATGTGCTGACACCCCAGGGTCAGCAGCTTCCCTTGAGTAGGGAAAAGTGAATTTTTATTTTCCAGTCATATGCATTTAATCCAGCTGATGTGGTCATGAATGAGGGATTCCACCACCTGTTCCAGGGATAGAATCTGCTGCACAACAAAAACTTCAGATCGGTGTGAAATTATGTCCCAAGTAGGAATTTAGTAGAATGCGGTACAAGTGGTTAGAAATAATAAATATACCATGAGCATTTGACTGAGATGAATGTTCTGGTTTTTCTCCTGGGGATGGATGGAATGAGTGCAATTTAAACAGTTTCCCTGTAGGTCTTCCCTGTATCTTTGGCTGCTGCAGCATGTTCTACCACACTGCAGAGGCAGATGCTGCCAAGAGTACCCTGTTCGTGGCACTTGATGGTCCATGGTGTCCCTGCCATGACCCCAATAAGGGGAATATGTTTCATGCAAACCCAGGAAGCACAGTGCACATGACTTTGCTCAAGCCAAATACCTCCCAGCAATTATAAATGATTCTTAATTCTATATTAAGGCATCATACTTTTTTTTTGGCAGATTGAAAGTGCGCTTTTGATGCCTCTGGAGCAAATTTTTTCAAAATCCCAGGTACTGACCTAAATGATACCTGATGCAAAGTCAGTAAAGGTGTAATCCCATGTTCTTCACTATCTGTATGATAACAGAAGTAGTTTTATTCTCATATTATGTAGGGGCTGGCATCCAACACTTCCTGCTTTCAGCCTGGCTGCACAGGTGGGTACAAAGCAGTGCTTACAGGCTGATGGCCAGGGACTTATTCTCAAGATTTCAGTGTAACCAGCAACCGTGGCAAATTGGGCGGCTGCCTTTGGTGAGACAGGCTGTGTTTCCGGGAGCAGTTTTAAGTGGGACTGGCTGAAATGCTTTTGCACAAATAGCTAATTCATGAGTAAGTGAATAGCTCCCTCGCTGAGCTCTCTCACTTTTTGTAGTTTACTAGTAAAAGCGTGTTTGGCAAGCTGCTTTTAATAGCCTGATGTTGCGAAATATTGAGGGGAGAGAGAGGTGCTCTGTCTCAGTTCATCCTAACATCATTGCAGCCATGTAGTTAATATTTTATTGTACAAGCACATTTCTGGAAAAATGCTCAAAATTCAGGAGACAATCACTCCATGGGTCGATATTGCCTGGTAACAACATCTGTATGCTGTTCTGTTTGCTGGGATCATCACAACCATTCTTGGAGGGGCTGGCTGTGTTCCCAGAAGGTTTGCAGTCAGGAGCCCTTGGGAAGCAGAAGTGGGTGCAGGATGCTGGGTTGGCACTGGGCTGCAGCGGTGGATGTGGGATGCTGGGGTGCAGCAGTGGATGCGGGATGCTGGGCTGGCACTGGGATGCAGCGGTGGATGTGGGATGCTGGGGTGCAGCAGTGGATGTGGGATGCTGGGGTGCAGCAGTGGATGCGGGATACTGGGCTGGCACCGGGATGCAGCGGTGGATGTGGTATGCTGGGGTGCAGCAGTGGATGCGGGATACTGGGCTGGCACCGGGATGCAGCGGTGAATGTGGTATGCTGGGGTGCAGCAGTGGATGCGGGATACTGGGCTGGCACTGGGATGCAGCGGTGGATGTGGGATGCTGGGGTGCAGCAGTGGATGCGGGATGCTGGGCTGGCACTGGGTGCAGCGGTGGATGTGGGATGCTGGTGTGCAGCAGTGGATGTGGGATGCTGGGCTGGCACTGGGGTGCAGCGGTGGATGTGAGATGCTGGGGTGCAGCAGTGGATGCGGGATACTGGGCTGGCACCGGGATGCAGAATCTTGCCCAAGGGGTGACTGAGCTAGAGCCCACCCAAATGAGATGGCCCTGAATGTGGGATCTGTGGCACTGCCACCACTCCCTGGTGCCTCCCACCACATTGTAGCCCCACAAGGGATGAGGTTAACTGTTCGCTGTGATTTTTGCTCATGCAAACTTAAAAACCTCCTCCAGAGCTCTGTGCAAGGGGTGTCCCCCTGCCTGCAGCCTGGCCTGTGCCGGCCTCCAGAGCTCGCTTGGCACAAATACGGGAAAAGGCTGAGAGAGCATAGTCGTGACCTTCACCATAACCCAGACGCTGTTCCCAGGAGGAAAAAAGCTGGTTTGTGGTAACGTCAGTGGTGCCATTGTGCAGGAATCCTGGCCCCCCCATGGGAGCAAAGCCCCTCCATTGATCACTCAGGAGCTGCATAAGTTGGAGCGAGGCCAGAGGGCAGGAGGAAAGGGGCAGCCTGGGCTCCTGCAGTAGAAAAGCTTTTTCTTTAAGATCTTGACTGCTGGTAAAGTCATAAATAGAGCTGTGGGGCTTAACGGGAAACCTGAACTGTTTGGAACCCCTCCTCTGCAGCGTCTGCTCCGATGGTCCCTTGCAGGGCTGGTCCTTATTGGAGACTCCCTGGCAGGGAGTCAATACTGGGCCATTACTGTAAATACCAGTTATTTAAAATGCTTCTTCTGTACTCAACACCCAAACATAAGTACCCTGAGGACAGCCTCACCTCGCACTGTGGGAGCAGTGAGCCAGGTGCCCAGCTCCTCTCTCCAATGAGTGTTTCTGTATATGTAAAAGAGAAAATTAAGGCAAAGTACAGTGGCTCTGCTTGGAAATCCACCCCCTCAGCTGCGTGCCCTCAGCTTTCCCAGTGAGGAGCTCTCACTGGTGAGTCTGGCACAAGCAAGAGCCGCCCCCTCCGTGCTCACAGCAATGAGATGCTGGCAAGTGTAAAGGGAATGAGCTGGGGATAGGGGAGTGTTACCGTCCTGTGTCATAAAACTTGTCCACTTGCCTGTCTCCTCCATGCACAGCCCTCTTTACAGAGACAGAGAAAAGGCTTTTCCTTTGTTTTTAGTTTCAGTGCCATTGGAACTGTGTAGGGGCTGGGGGATCCCCAGCACCCTCACTGTGTCCTGCCAGAAGCCAAGGCTCCAGCTTTTCATTTCCCATGTCAGGACTGCACCCTGAGGGACTGCCCAGCGGGGAATGCCCTGGCATTTCTCCCTCCAGGAGCCACCCATGGCCCCGTCAAGCACCCGAAGGCATTGTGTCTGGTGGGGCTGCAGGGTGGGGACCCTGTGGTGGCCTGGTCCCAGCCTGATACCCTGGCACTCCCTTATCCCTGCTCTGCACTCCCTTCTAGTTTCTTCCAGGAAACATTTAAGTAATGAAATGAAACTTTCCTTGGCTTAAGTCACCTATAATTTACCCTGATGTAAATAATAAGGAACTCAAAGCTGGAAATGCAAAGCTGGCAGAAAGTGCTGTTTTGGAGCATGTCTGCACATTGTTTAGCACACAGAGGCATGCGGGCTTTGCCCTGCTCCACGTGAGCTGAGGGCTTGTGGCCGGAGCTGGCACTGTGTTGCCTGTCCCTGCCCTGCTGCCCGTCCTGCCCTGTTACCTGTTCCTGCTGGGGGCTGTGGCTGTCACACAGCCCTGGTCCCACTCGGGGATGGCAGAGCAACCTCCTGACAGCCCTGAGGGTACAGTTGTAGCTGGATCCCAGAGCTTGTCACAGCATTTGTCTGCTACAGACAACTGCAGCTGCATCGCCTCATGTACGTGCGCACTCGGTTGTCCTTTAGGAGTGAGCTGTCTGCTCCCGCTCACCCTTGCAGGGATGTTCCCTCCATTCTCATATCTTTTCCATAGATGCTGTTCTTCTCAAGTTAAGGCTGTTGTTGGCCGGCAGCCCCACGGGTCAGCAAAGCAGTGTGTTTGCAGTGGCTGACAAGGGAAAGCGTGTTCTCCCCTTTCTGAGCTGCACAGAGACCCATGCTGCCCGTGACCTGACCGCGTCCTTCTGCCTCTTGCAGAGTTTGCCATCTCGCTCGTGGAGAAGATGCAGGCTCAGGAAATCCTGCGGAGCCTGCGGCTCCCCGAGTTCGATGACCTCAGCCAGTTTTTCCGCAACCTGCCGGCCACGGCACTGGTGGGCATCGGTGCCTTCGCCGCTGTCGTCGCTTACTGGTTCGCCAGCCGGCCCCGGGCTGTGAAGCCGCCCTGCGACCTGCGGATGCAGTCGGAGGAGGTGGAGGTGAGGCCGGGGCACCCCAGGAGGAAGGTTGGGTTTTACCTGGGGATTGCCTGCCGGGAATGACAGCAGGGGATGCCAGGTGGTGCTTTTGTTTGTTTTGAGGGTTCCCCAAACTCATCCTGAATTCAGTCATGTAATGTTCTGTGCCGTGGATCACCTCATTCCTTAATTCAATGTTTTCTGTAAAGTGGAGAACTAAAATAGAGCCCATTCATTGATTCTCTTAGATTTTCAGTAACATTTTGGTCTTAGTTTAGCTTAACCATTAATGACCAAAAATTACAGGAGCTGCCATTGCATGGGAGAAACCACTTAAGGGCACCAGCTGCTAAGGTCAAATCATCTGGCACTTCTTGTGTACCCATCACTGGGTTTGCTGCTGCAAACTCCGTGATAATAAGAAAAAGTAGACCTAAATCCACGCTTAGAGGCTCAGGAGTTATCAATTTTCATGCTTGGAAAAGGTTTTAAAGTTTAACGAAGCTGTTCCATTTTAAAGAGCAGAAATATTTCTGAAAATTGTTTCCACTTAAATTAATACCTGAAAGTGCAATGAGAATTTAAAGCTTTCTGTGATGTGCCATCTAAAACCTTATTGGATTTAATTCCAACAACTTTTTAAAAGGCTGGGGGAATTTACATTTTCCAAGGCAGTTTTCCCCTGTGCTTGGGACTTTAGAGAGACTTCCTCTTGGCTCACAGCGCAGTCCTGGCTCAGTCCCTCTCACCCTGCCTGCTTCCCCTTGCCCACCCCTAAAACAGCCCTGCTGAGCCCTGGCACTGGGCTCTGGAGTCTGGCCTCTGCTTCAGTCTGTCCTTCGTGTTGGTCTAGATGTCCTTGAGAAGATGCCCATGGAGCCCAGAGCAACCTGTCTCCCCCTCGCACATGCCCACTCCATGACTTACAGATTTATAGTTTCTCCTCAAATCTCCTTGGGCAACATCAACCATCTCCTATGTCAATGAGTCAGGTCAAGTGCTCCTCTCTGGACAGGTGGTGCTCCACGTTACTGGGTTGCTGAGGTGGATGTCCCACCTCTTTTGTCCCTTTGGGTGTTGGGGGAGGAACACACTCGCAGCTGCAGAGTCTTCTCCAGCATTTGGGGAATGTGCTGCTTTATGGTTCAGGGTGTCCCCATCTCCTGCCCATTGGGTGATGCTGATAACTGTGTCACATTGTGTCATGTTGTGTTGCACAGGGCCAGGCTGGGGCACGCCGGTCTGTGATTGGGGACAACCCACAGCTGCTGACACACTACTACGATGACGCCAGGACCATGTATGAGGTCTTCAGAAGGGGATTCAGCATCTCTGGTGAGAACACCACGACAAGGCGACCTAGGAGAGGTGGAGGACCAGATGATGTAGAAACCCAGGCAGTGTGGGAGGCTCAAAGGCTTAGGGAAGCTCAGAGAGTGTAGAGCCTGAAAGAATGTGGGAACCCATAAAAGTTTGGGAGGCTCAAATGATGTAGAGGCCCATTCAGACTCAAAGGCCAAAGGTGAGTGGGAATCCACAAAAGTGTAGAACATCAAATGAGCATAGCAGCCCAAAGAGTGGAGGTGCTGAAAAGGTGTGGGAGAATGGAAGCGATTGAGGGGACTGCAGAGTGGAAGGTTCAGCAAGGGGACATCTCAAAGAATGGGAGACCCATGGAGTGGAAGCCAATAGAGTGGAAAAAAAGTGAAGGGCGACCCAGAGATGGAGGCTTAAATAGTGAGAGGCCAGGAAAGTGTGAGATCCAGAGAGCGGGAGGTCCAAGGAGTGGAGGCCAAGGGAGGAGGAGGCCAGCAAGGGGCCCAGTGGTGCTGCAGCCTGTGCTGCCCATGGTGGTGTGGATGCCGCTTTTAGAGCATGGGGATTTAATTAGGGTTATTATCTGCAACATGCATTATTTTGCCCTTAATGTCATTGAAATTTACTGCACAGTTTCTTGGTACCACAAGATCTTTTTGCAGCCACTGGCAGACTGCTCAACAGCCTGAATTTTGCAGCATCAGTAAAGCTCATCACATATTATTCATTTCCAGAACATTTATTAATACATTAAAAGGGGTTGGTTGGGCATAGAACTGTGGAATGCAAAATAGCTCTTCCTTCATTGCAAATGCTGATACTTATTTCTGCTCGTTACTGCCTTTTCATCAGTTACTCAGCCAGCTTACATTTTATTCCACAACACGCAGGGTAAAGGACTCTGCCAAAAGCTCTTAGGAAAGCTGAGTGTGGTGTATCAGTCCATCGCCCTTACCCCGTGATAGATGGTACCATCAAAGAGCTCTCACATGCTTGTGAGACATCATTTCCCACTCCAAAATGCTATGATGGCTCTTAGCTATTCTATCATAGCTGTTTCTGTGTCTGCTGCTTACGCCATCTCGCCTCATTGAACACAATTTCATTGTCAGATTATTATTTTTGTTACCTCCAGAAGCCTCAGTGCAATTGCAAATATTCCACCCTGCAGGACAGGGGTAAATAACTAACTCGGTAGGTGCATGGAGTGATGGATCTTGTGCAGGTAAGTATGGTTAGCAAATTAATTAAACTTTTCAAATATTCCTCCTGTCATGTAGTGCTGCATATTGTCTTACTCTGCTCCAGAGTAGGCTGTGCTAAAAATCATAGAATCGTAGAATCCCAGTTTTCACTCTGAAGTGTTTAACTCAAAAGGCAGCGGAAGCAGCAGGAGCTGGTGTTTGGGATGAAAGCACTCCCCAGACACTGATGCTCATGCTGTCTTTGGAGAAATGTCTTTTAATGAGGCTGTTTTGGGGCAAACTGCTGCTGTCCCATCTGCAGCTCAGGGAGGAGGATGGATGTGACTGTTGGGGAGATCCCAGCAGCCAGTCTCTCGTTAGCTGCACTTGTGTGTTTAATTGGATACAGTTTGCTGCGAGCTCTGCCTTGGGAGCAAGAGCCGACCCTGAGAACAACGGATTGACCCTGGGAGGGCTCTGCTGCATCCCCACAGTGTGGTACCGCGTATTAACTCCTAGCACTGCCCCTGTAACTCCATCCTCTCTGCTTGTGTCTTCCAGAAAACGGCCCCTGCCTAGGCTTCAGGAAGCCCAAGCAGCCCTACCAGTGGTTGTCTTACAAGGAGGTGAGCTGGAAATGATGACCCCACAGAATCCCCTTCTCCCATGCTCTTGCTCAGCCTGGCAGAAGATGGGGATGTTAAGCTAAGACTTGGTTAGTTTAGTATTGCATGTATTCCTCTATTTTAAATGCATCTTTTTCCTCTGCAAATTCCAGGTGGCTGAAAGAGCAGAAGCTCTGGGTTCAGGGCTGCTTCAGCAGGGCTGCAAGCCATCCACAAAGCAGTTCATTGGTGTCTTTGCTCAAAACCGTCCGGAGGTGAGATTTGAAGTTCAACTTGACACTGTTTTAATAATGTTCCTGACTTGTGAGATTACTTTATACTCAAAGATTGTTCTCAAGTGTGTTAAATCTGCTTCCATGGCCCCCTTCTCACTTTCATGCTTTGATGTCCTCCTGCAGTGGATCATTTCTGAGCTGGCTTGCTACACCTACTCCATGGTTGTGGTTCCCCTCTACGACACCTTAGGTCCCGGAGCCATTCGTTACATTGTCAACACAGGTATAAACAAAATCGTTGTAATCTTCTCAGAAACCAGTTTTGTTGCTGAGAATGGTTCGTTTTCTTCTTTCCAAAAGACAGGTGAATTTACTCATTGAGTGTCTCGAAGTCACTCAGACTTTCTGGGCAGCGTGTGTCCCCAGGCTGGGTCAGCGCTGGCTCCACTGCATGTCCCATATGCCCAGTTGTACGTGGCTGTGGATGGGGCTGCTCTGGTGGGGGAATTACTCCAGGGCCACCCACTCCTGTCTTGCTTCATATTTTGCCTCCTAGATTTTTTAGCCCACATGGTGAGCAATTTTATTTAGTATTTTGAACTGAATCCCAAAATAATTGTAAATGTCACTACAGCTTTGGCATTTGTTTAAGTTACCTAAATTGCAGTAATTTTTTAAGAGAAATGCATGTTATATTCTGGGATTTGTGATGTTAGCCTGAAGTGAATAGCAGAACTGATACAATGTTAGCTATGAGCCAGCAGCCAGTATTGCATTAAAAATATATTTACTGTAAACAGCTGGATTTCCCGCTTTTCTTCCAGCTGACATTTCCACAGTCATTTGTGACAAACCTGAAAAGGCCAGAATACTCCTCGACCACGTGGAGAGGAGAGAGACACCAGGTCTAAGCTCCATCATCTTGATGGATGCCTTTGAGAAGGAGCTGGTGGAGAGAGGGAGACGCTGTGGGGTTCGCATCCAGGCCATGCAGGAGGTGGAGGTAAGCTTGTTCTTGCTCTCTTTTTAAGTATATTTTATAGTTTCTGTAAAAAGACAGTAAAATATACAGGGATTTGTGAACTGCGTGGCAGGTTCAGTGTCTGGAGAGCACAAAAGAGCAGTTTGTGGCTGTTAATATTGATGCACAGCTCAGTGCAGTTACCTCTTGAATGTTATCCCTCATTGATAGAAGAGCCAGCATTTCAAACCTTCCTGCTCAAGTAAGATATCAACTGCTATTTAAGCCTGGAAAGGGGTGTTACTGTTCAAGACACTGCCCTCCTACATGTAAATCTACAGCCTTACACTTGTACGAAACAGCCTGGATCCAGCTTAACCAACCCAGGCGCTACTTGAAATCCTAGGATGGCCTTGCAGTTGGTGCAGGAAGCTTTGGGGAGAAAAGATGACTTAAGCATTAGCCACAAATTTTCCTGCTCCAGCTCACGCTCTCCCTTAGTGGTTTGCAGATCATTAGCAAGTGGGTTACACGGCAGGGATTAAAGTGGAAATAATGCTTGTTACTTTAATCTCTTTCAGGACTGTGGCCGTGAGAGCCGACATGTACCTGTGGTGAGTGTTGGTGTGCTGCTTTCCCCACTTATAACTGCGTTTAGCTGTGTTACACTTATTTCACTGGCAAAAGGGTTTGCTCTGTGCAGAAGGATGTGTGTCCATAGGGACAATGCCTGGGGACCCTCTCTGCTGGGGAGGCAGTGGAGGAGCCCAGGGACTGTTCACACCATCCCCTGGAGATGTGCAGTATTTGCTTCATACCCTCTGCCTGGGACACTTACTGAGATAGTTCATCCTTGTTGAACATGTTAAAAGACAGTAATTAAATTGAATTGTTAAGCCACACAAATTCCACTGCCTTACCCAGGCAGCACTGGTGGAATGTGTTTGCACCCTTGGCTTTCTGGTGGGGTTTCTATAGCTCAGAAACACTACCTGGCAGTATTTCTCTGGGATATTTTTGGAAAATTGCATGATATTTTTCACTGGCTGCTCATACCCGTGCAAAACTTTGAAAAGCAGCCTCTGATTTTTTCAGGCTACTTATTTATTCGTTCGTGACCCAAAATAGCACACGCGTGCAGTCGTGCTGAGAATACAGAGATGCTGCTGGAAATGGGAGCAGTCAGTGTCTTTGAAAAGTTGTCCTCTGTCATGGATAACCACACATTTCCAGAATTCATCTGGAAATCAGTGAACTATCTCAAGTTTTCCCACACACATCTACAGGTATAGATGGTGTCTTTGAAAGTCCTAACTGCAAGACAAATATTCCATCAAAGTCTTCTTACACTAAAGCGCTCCCCTAACGCAGCTGGAGCACGACATAAGGGAGGAATAGATTCTGCATTGACTGAAGAAATGCGATAAAAAGGGTTTTATGATGGTCTTTCATATTTGCCAAGGGGAATGAAAGCTTTTTATGGCAGAACTGAAATATAATCGGTTTGATCTTTGAGTTTATACAAGGACAACAGTCTACCATTAACCCTTCTGCATTTGATTGATGTGATTTTCTTGTCTTGTGTATTTCTAGCCTCCTCGACCAGAAGATCTATCGATTGTCTGTTTTACTAGTGGCACTACAGGTAAAAGAATAGGCATTTTAATTTTGAAATGTTAGAATAGGTTATCAGATTAATTATTAATACCACCTCAGTATGTGCAAACTTGCTGTTATACTGATATGGCAATGAGATTTCTATGCATTTTTAATATTTAAGCATGTATACATTTCTGTAAATTGCAAATGAAGAATAATGGTATATTTATTTTTCACTTGAACTCCCTGATGTACACTTCAGCAGTAGTTTCCCAGTTGTCTGGAAATCCACCCACTTCTCTGCTTCCCATTTTGCAGTGGAGTTGTGAAGTGCTCGATTGCCTGGCATTTATCTTCTACAAATGTCAAAAAAAAAAAAACCCAAACCACAACACCAGCTTGCTCACACCTCGCCCATCTCCTCAGGCTGGGGCAGGCTGGGGACGTGCCTGGGCAGCCCGTGCTGCTGGGACTCACGTACCGCTGGCCCCTTTTTCTTGAAGAAAAGCAGCATCATTCTCCTGCCTGTCCATAGCAGATGCAGCACTTCCTCCTCTCTCCATACACTGGTTTTCATCCAGCTTGCAGGCATTTCCAGCTCTGGAGAACTCGACCTCCCTAACATCTACCAAAAAGCCACACAGGCAGATGCACAAGGCGTGATTGCTTGGGCAGCTGCTTTTACACGTACCTGCAGGGAAGGACCATGTTCCAAGTATCTGTGCTCTCAGGATTGCTTAATGCTTGGTCCTACCCCAGAGCATCCTCGATTTGGCCTACACAAGCAGAAGATGCT
Organism: Patagioenas fasciata; assembly: GCF_037038585.1. Lineage (NCBI taxonomy): Eukaryota > Metazoa > Chordata > Aves > Columbiformes > Columbidae > Patagioenas > Patagioenas fasciata. The sequence continues at coordinate 11,190,584 of NC_092533.1, read as the reverse complement.
GCTTGACATGGAGCTGCCCTCCAAGAGGAGGTTTGCTTGTGCTCCTCAGTCTGCACACCAGGCTGATCAATGGGGACATCTTCATCTTCCACCTCCTGGAGAAGACGCGTACTGCAGCTCAGGTAGGCAACTGCTTCATCAAGTACAAACTCTAAATGTATTCAAAGGCTTTGGGTTTTTTTACCTTTGTGTATCGTTCTTAGTTTTGAGATCTGTGCACTCTAGAGTACCCAAGGCAGTGCACTGGGTGACTCTGCTGTGTCTCAGCAGTGGGAGTTCCCCAAAGGAGAAGGTTGAGCCCCATGTGGGATACATGTGCACTGTGAGCACCGGCTGAGCGGTGCAAAGTGGCCAGGCACAAATGGGAACTGTGGGAAACCAAGGGAGCCGTGCCCACAGATAGAGTGTGGATTTTAAAGTGCAGCAATTATTTCTTCAAGTCACAGTTTTGTTAATACATTTATGTCTAAATAAGAATTTTTGAATAGAGAAGGGTGTTTTGATTTTCTTTATTTTTTTAATTTGCAAATGCAGATATGGGACATTTTCTGACTTTGTAATTTTTTTTTCGGAACATATCTGAAGTTACAGAAATAGAACAACCAGGGAGCTCTGTGATTCTGTGATTTCTTTTTCCCACCCAAACCAGAGATTTCAGATTCTGCAGGTTATGTGCAAACTAAACTCTCACAGAGCAGTGCTTTGTGAGCCACCAGCCCCTCCTCTGCTGCTGGAGGACTTTGCACATCAGCTCCTGGCTTTTCCAGGGCTTGCACTGACACTCTGGTCTGTTTTCTGTGTTATGTTTTGATGTAAAAGGCCTGGCTTGTGTAGAGCCCACGTCAGAATATTTTTAATGAACAGATTTAGAATTTTCTTCCAATGGGTATGTTCTCAAGGGTTTTTTCAATTCTGAAGGGCTCCAAATATTTTTGTATGGTGTGATACAGATCTTTACTATAGAGTTTGTAACCTGGAACTTGTAGAATTGGAAAAATAATTAGCTGTTTATAAAAAAAACACGGAAGTGGACTTTAATGTATGCTTTTCTTTGATAGGGTCAGATGTCTAAATGCCTCCACAGGCTGAAGGGAGAGTCTGAGATTGCTGAGCTCAGATGACAAGACCAACTTTTATTGTTTGTACCAAGAAATCATCAGCACTCAGAAATGGGCCAAAGACACACAGATGTCCCCAAACCATCAGGATGCAATTTTTCATGCTGGCTACTCCAGAGAAGCAAACTGACATTTTTCTCAAGGATCCACCTGTAACCAGCTGGATAAAAATTGCTTCCCAGTGTGTCTCTCCAGCCTGGCAGTGTCACCCCTCACTGCCGGAGGCTCCCGGGGGGAGCAAAGCGCATCCCAAAACACTGATGGATCTGACTACGGAGTTAATGCTGGAGCTGCTACTTGAAAGACTCATTTATCAACATGGAAAAAGTTTTTCTGTTGCTTATGAAAAGTGTCAAACCAGCTCGGCACTGAGATAAAGAGAAATCGCCTTACCCGGGCTATTAACTGCTGGGGATCGCAGAGCAGGACGCTCTGTAACAGGACACTCACAAAGTGTGTCTTTACAAGGAAATTCAAACTTGAGAGCAGCAGTATGGATCTGGCGCTGATTTTTAAAAAGAAGAGCAGTATCACTGCCAACCTTTTTCTCTCAAAGTGATAATTCTGGGAAAGGGTTTATGGCAAGTGTTACCTGTTCTGCTGGGTTAACTCTTAAAACAGAAGAATTAAAGGTCAAAATTTACCGAAGTCCCCCAGTCTCAAAAGCTCCAGCTCCCCTGTGGCAGTGTGGTTTGTTCTGGATTCCTCCCGATGGAGCCTGTCCTGGCTCTATCACTGCTGCTCTGCTGCGACACCCCTGGGGATGCTGAACCTGCTGCAGGCAGGACATGGGGGAAGAGGCAGGAGAATCCAGGGGTCTCACAGTGATTTGAGCACAAGTACTGCATCACCTGAACTTCCACAGAAGAAGTAATCAGAGATGGAGTAAGTAAATGGCAACAAAGATGATGAAGGGAGTGGAGCATCTCCCTTATGAGGAAAGGCTGGGGGAGCTGGGGCTCTGGAGCTTGGAGAAGAGGAGACTGAGGGGTGACCTTGTTAATGTTTACAAATATATAAAAGGTGAGTGTCATGAGGATGGAGCCAGGCTCTTCTTGGTGACAACCAATGATAGGACAAGGGATAATGGGTTCAAACTGGAACACAAGAGGTTCCACTTAAATTTGAGAAGAAACTTCTCAGTGAGGGTGGCAGAGCCTGGCCCAGGCTGCCCAGGTGGGTTGTGGAGTCTCCTTCTCTGCAGACATTCAAACCCGCCTGGACACCTTCCTGTGGAACCTCAGCTGGGTGTTCCTGCTCCATGGGGGGATTGCACTGGATGAGCTTTCCAGGGCCCTTCCCATCCCTGACATTCTGTGATTCTGTGAAATGAGTCTGAGTTCTCAAAGCATTTGAGAAGTCTTCCAAAAAAACTTTGGAGAGTTGCGTCAAGGTGCAGGAGCCAGATCTGCCGCTGGTATAGCAGGAGGGCGCCGTTTTGGATTTCAAACCAGTACTGAGCACATCCTCTTCACCAGAGTACATCCTCTTCACCAGCCATGACCTGTGGGGCCAACAACACAGAGAAACTTGTGCAACACTACAGGAGTAGAGCCGCTTGTAGAAGTGCAGGGCCTGAGCACACGTATTTGGCTAGACACAACTAAAATAACATGAGTAATTTCTGGGTCATTGACATGTCTTTACAACCATCATTGTTTTTTGGAGTTTTCTGGATGTCTGGATCCATGTGTCACCCAGCTGTGAAAATAAGTGCCTCGAAACAAAACCTGCCCGGCTGAGCTGGTGCCCACAAGCCTATGTGTACAACATGTTGGGACAGGAGATGTGGTTGTCAAAGATGTTGGCCTTAGGTTCACCTCTGAGCTTCGGAGGAGGACAAATGCAAGCAAGACCAAAATAATCTCCTGTGCACTGTGTTCATCTGCAAGTATTTGGGACTGAATTACACCAAATATGGATTTTTCGTAGAATACATTGTGTTCAAAATGTCCTGCTTTGGTACAATAAATGTGTGCAATAATTACTGCCTTTTTTTTGGGCTTTCATTTAACTGAGAGGGCAGATGTGATGTGAGTGCAGCCAGCATGGCACAGGCCTAGCACCGCAGCTCCCGGAGCCGGGCTGTGCCTGCACCAAAGGGCTGCCAGCCACACAGCCTGCAAACTGCTCCGAAATTGAGAACATTAAGCATATTTTCCTCTGCTGAAACGGATTCACAAAACACCATTTCCCCTTCCTAATTCGAGGAGACCAGAATGAAATTCTGGCTGATTTACAGTTTTGCAAGGCTGTTGGTACGCAGGTACCTGCAGGTGAAGCTCCTCTGATGCGCTCCTGTGCGGCATAGCAGGAGCCACGCTGCAGTGGTGTGATCGAATTGGAACAATCTGCTTAATATCGTGCTGGAAAGAGAGGGGCTGGATCTGTAATCTTTATTCGGGCTAATCTACACTCTCTTTTTGGAAATAAACCCTTTGAGGGTGATGCAGAGGGCAGTGCTGTGACAGGAGGATGCACAGAGTCCTCCATGCTGGCCCCGCAGGTGGGGCAATTTGGATGGAGCCCTTGGCTCCGGTTTGTGCACCTGGAGGTTTGAGCCTGTGCAGTCACCGCTTAACAAAGCCCATATTTTAATGTTCAAACAGATACAAAATGCAGAAGGTGTATCATGATGCAAAAGGGGATTCTCAGCTCAGAAGAGAAAAGCGGGTGAAAAAGCAAATAGCAACAGCGTGGAGGTGTCTGTGCAGTGCCCATCACTGGGACGTGACATGGGGGCTTTGCTGGCTCCCTATTGCGTTCGGTGCTGTCTCCAGGACACCTCTGCTCTGCTGCTGACAATATTAATGACTTACTTGCCGTCTTGTAGGGTCTTCTAATAACATAATTTTTACAATGTATAACTCATTTTCTGCATTGTTCATGTTATTGAGTGCACTGGCTAAGGAAGAGTTTATCAGCCTTTTAAATGGGGTTTGTTGATATTCAAGATCATTATTAGTAAAAATCCGTATGAAATAAATCTCACCTGGAGAGGGTGGGAACAGCTGCCAGGTCTGATGGCTGTGCTCAGCAAGCGGCTCCATCCAAGTCTCTCATAAATTGCAGTTGGGCTGTTTCTGGTGGAAACTGTTGTTCCAAGTTTCCAATAGAAATATCCATGTTATACAGCGATTACAGTATCTTTTTATTAAATTTTGAGAATTGTGGTAAGTCTTTTTGCATGTTACTGCACAGAAATGACTGCAAACATTACCTAAGTTTTAAAATTCAAAAAGAGAACAGAATATTTTAACATTTTGCCTGTTTGTTTGTTTTAAAGCTTTTGGAAGTGACCTGCTGGCTCATCTTTTACAATCACTCTTTATTTTCTTTCAGGAAACCCCAAAGGTGCTATGCTGACTCATGGGAACGTGGTTGCTGATTTTTCAGGCTTTTTGAAAGTGACGGAGGTGAATACCCTGATTTAGGAAATGTTGCCCTGTGCAGAGCGTGTGTGTTAAGCTCTGTCCCTGCACGGGCTGGAATTGTGCTCCTGCAGATAAGAGGTGAAAATTCTCTTATTCAGAGGGCCAGATCCATGGAAATGGGAGCAAATTTGAGCTCACAGCACTGGAGGGCATTAAATCCCATTTCCAGCACTGGCTGCCTGGCTTTGTAGGCCTCAAAGTACTTCTGAGGAGCAACGCTGGCTCCTGTAAAATCATTTAACTCCTTTCAAGGAATTAGGAAAGCAAACGAGCCCTGTACAGTTGCAACTGGTGCTTGAGAAAGAGTACAGGGGTCCACTTCTAGGGATGCCCACAGCATGTCCTCATTTATTTGAAAGCTTTCTGCATATAAAGTGTGTATATATGAGAACATACACATTTTTACAAAAATGGGTTAATTTCATTGATATTAAAGTATCTCTTGGTTTCTATTATACATCTTTTTAAAAAAGCATAGCACAGGCCAAGCACATGTATAACATGTTCCATGCAATGTGTAAATTGGTGTTTAGAAACAACACGGGAAGCAGAATGGGTTTAGCACAACATATGAAGGATTACATGCTGCTTGTACCTAACAAAGATTCTATTTTTTTTGTAGTAAACAGGCAATTCTATAAAGTAGCAATGTACACATGGGGTGCACAATTTGTTACCTTATAACCTGTGCTGGTCTTATTGTTGCTACTGGAAATACTGTAGTCTTATTACCTTCATTTTTGAACTTTCTGAGATTTCCAGAGCACTGTTGTAAAGAAACTTTGCTACGTGGTGTGAGAAATCCCCCTGAGCTCACGTGTTCAAGTATTTGCAAGGTTGTGACTCCAGTAATTTGCAGACGAAATGTCAACGCAGCAGCCGGCTGCAGCCCCGGGGCTTCGCAGCGCGGAGCTGTCACTGGGCTCAGAGGCAGCAAGACGCACAAACGAAAGCTGGTGCGTAGATAAGTCTGAGCTTCTAAAGGGCAGGAACGTTTATTTTGGAATAAAACTACTACAGAGGGAGCTGAGGGAACTTGGCATCTTACAGGACTGGCCCACAGAAATGGGTTTAGTGTTCGGTGACAGCAGAGGGACTCGGATTAGTGTCGAAGATATCAGATTGAGACATAAGTCTGGTGTTAGCGGTTGTAAATTCAATAACTTCGGTCAGCAGAGTGGTGTTGGTGAGAGTGTAAATGCCCATAGCTGACCCACACAACTAGGGCAGGGTCTAACCACAGAGAAGAAATCGAGCAAAGTGCAAAATAGTTGAAAGCAGTATCAATTAATAAAATAAAAATCCCTAAAGCTGAGAAGTACTGTAGATTTGCTGTTTACATACTCTTGTACCAGTTTTACTCAGTTCAGTGATTTTTCTAGAGACCATTTTTTGAAGTGAACCTAGAGCTTCACTGTAGGGCTGTTCTCAAATGCCAAGAAGCTTTTTTCATTTTTACATTTAACTGGACAACCAGCTGTGAAATACTACTCAGTGTCATCATTTTGGTCCAATTTATAACCAAATCATGTATTGTCTGGGCACTTAAAGCAGTGTAAAAAAAAAAAAAAAAAAAAACCAAAAAAAAGCAGCATAGTTACTGATGCTAATGGTTTTACATTACTGAAAATAAGGCCAATTTGAAAAAATGAATAAGCAGATCTGCAGGCCCTAATAGCTTTATTCAGACTGACACATAAAATAGTATGAAACAGGATGCTGAAAATGTCCACGTCGTCAATCATGTTTGACTTCACCAGGTAATGGTTGGGAGGGCACAGCCAAATCTGACTTGCCCAGATTTAACTCCAATAGAATATTCCCTGAGGAAGAAAGTCCTGTGACTCCATCCACCGCCGTGTCCCAGGTCACGGACTATCGATTCTGTCACAGCAGTGGAGATGCAAAGTGGGTATAAACTGCTAATACTGTCAGCTAATAGATTTTATACCCATTTTCCACTAACCACTGGCCTTGGTGCAAGTTATTGGGTAATCAAGCTTTCAGTTTTTCTAATCCATAATATTACGGCCAGCCTTACCCTTGGGAATGCAGGTGGAAAGGGGGACATGGATCAGAATAAGGCTCTCAGGCCCTTTGTTCATTCCAACCTGCAAGACAGAGTTAAAACCTTGGCCAAGCTGAGATTTCAGTCATTTTTCTTTTTTGCGTGATTTATCCAGCCTTCTTTTTCCCACTGTGCCTGTCTGTGGGGCAATGATAACCGCCTTATGATCAGATTTTAATAACTTGAAATTATGAGAAACACTAATAGAAATCATTAATTTTTAGAGCTGAAAAAAATCATTAGTTTTTTTTCAACATATTCTGATTCAAATCAATGATTAACCTAAGGAAAAAGAACAAATCTATAGCTCTGACTCTAGTAACACTGTGGATCTCTGATGGGCTCTGTGCAATGTGGAAAAATGGTGCATCTGTAGAGCCCCGCTGATTTCCAGGAGGCTCCTGTGGGTTTGCATCAGGATCCTGCAGGTTTGCACCAGGTTCCTCCGGGTTTGCACCGGGATCCTGCAGATTTGCACCAGGTTCCTCCAGGTTTGCACCGGGATCCTGCAGATTTGCACCAGGTTCCTCCAGGTTTGCACCGGGATCCTGCAGATTTGCACCAGGTTCCTCCAGGTTTGCACCGGGATCCTGCAGATTTGCACCAGGTTCCTCCAGGTTTGCACCGGGATCCTGCAGATTTGCACCAGGTTCCTCCAGGTTTGCACCAGGATCCTGCAGGTCTGCACGCAGTTGAGAGTGCAAATCATGGTCTTAGCATCTCCTGGTAGAAAGCAATGAACAAAAATGGGGTTCTCCGTCAGGGTGAGCCCCTGATTCCAGCGTGAGCTGTGTGGATACGATGTGCCTTCTGCCATGGAGAGACCTCTCCGTTGCCCTCTGTGTACATCTCCGTGCTCTTTACTCCTCCCGCTAACCGAGCTTCATTGACACTGTGGCTTAACGCTTCACTTCGTCCGCTGCTCCCTTCCTCCTGACAATCTTTACCCTTTTGCTCCTCTGGTGCCATTTTTCTTTTTGTTGTTTTATGACTTTCTTGTTGTCTTCCTGTCAGTGTTTCTTTCCTTTCTGTCTCCCATGCCCTTCACCTGCAGAAAGTGATCTTTCCGAGACAGGACGATGTGCTCATCTCCTTCCTGCCTCTGGCTCACATGTTTGAAAGAATTATACAGGTAAGAAACCTGCCCGAACTGACGAGGCCTCGTGGGGCTCCTTGTGTTTTCTTCCAGAGTCAGTGGTCTCCTACTTGTGAGGATGTACACATTTCCTATTTGCCTTTAGCACACATGTTTGAGAGAATGGTACAGGTAAGGTCCGAGTATCAGTGGAAATCATTTGTTTCCACGCCCCCAAAAATAAATAAAACAAATAAAATACTAAAAAACCCCAGAGATATCTTGGAGCGCTAAAAAAGCTTGTACTCCAGAAGTGCCATGTGCATGACCCCAGTGCCCAGCCTCTGCTCTCGGTGACGTGGCCTTGAGTCCTGAGCCATTCCAGGAGAGCTTCCAAGCTCTCCAGTTTACACCAGTGCCTCTGAGACTGGAAAACAGCCCTTCGCAAATGAGCAGAAACTGCTGCCTGCGCAAGTTTGGGGGCAGCTTTTCAAAGCACTCTACGGTTGAGGTATCATGGGAGTAAAATAATTCTGTGCTCAATATCTTTACTGCATAAACGAGCAGATCTGCAAAAAGCTTGGAAAAGAGGAAACTACGATTGTGGTGTGACACACGTGATCCTCCCAGCAGGGCAGCCCCGGCCGGGCATGAACTAGAAGCCTGCGTTCCCTGGAAATAGTGGCAAATAGGAGCTCTGACTCATGCCAGCCCACAGAGCTGACTTTTCGCTCCTCTTTTCTGAAGAGAGAGCTGATAATTTGTGCTGTAGTTGCGGTGTTGGGCCACTCAGATGAGACGAGCACATCGGTTCTCCTGGCCTGAGAAGCTGCGAACTAAAAACTGTTCCAATATGTGAAGATAGGATGTGGATTCAATAGCAGCTCTGTACTTTCTGTTTTGGGCTGAAAGCATACTTTTTGAGTCAGACAAGCATCCGAATATAAGCCTCCAACTTCTGAGTAACATCTGTGCCAGAAATAATATATTCTGCCCTGCTAAAAAATTTGCAAATTGGAAGTGAAAGTCCATGAAAGATTTGGAAAGTTACAGCCCAACTGATCTTCACTTGTAAATCTAATTTTAAAAGGCACGTTGGGCGGCATAACCCCTATTCAGACAAACTGCCAGCAAACAAGAGTGTGATTCTTCAAAAGTCATCTGGCAGGGGGCTGGGGAGAGAAATTAGAAACATTTGGAATAACCTCATTTCACAGGATGTTGCCATATTGAAGGGGCCAGGCCTCCATGGGATGTTCAGGCTTACCCTCTCTGCTAAGAAAAAAACCAAAAGCTCATTAATATGAAGATTCTTTTCATAAGGGTTAAGAATAATTTTCAAAGTTATTCTGAACAGCAAGCACTGTGTCAGCATCCCTAGTTTTAGCCCATGTTATTAGTTCCTGGAACTTACAGTTAAAATAAATGATACATTCTTCAAAGCTAAAATGTCTAGTAGCTATTTATAATTCCCAGTGAGCGGGCTGATTACATCTTCCATTGTTTGTTTTTAATTTGTGTGCATGTGCAGTCTAAAACACAGATTTGGCGGTGTGATGTTCGTTAAACCCACATCACATGTATAGAATTCCTGTGGTTTCAGTTGATGGAGAGACGGCCTCTAACTGGTGGACAGGGCAGTGAGAGCACTCTGGTTGGTATCACAGGTTTTTCGGAGGAGTGCAAAAAGTCTTAGGTGTCCCTTAAGGAATTTTTAACTGTTTTAGTTATCTGGGGGAGAAAAATCGACCAACAGTTGATGTTCACTGGTCTGGGCTCAGGAAGGCTGGGCTCAGCTCCTGCCTCACAGATGCTTTGCTGAGGACGCCTTCTCCTGCTTGTGCTCCAAAAGCAGGGTAGTGATGCTGATCTTGAAATTCCTGGGATAAACCACCAGTTTTACCAGTTAGTGACTAGTCTTAGTTACTGGTTACCAGAGCTGCTGCACATCCAGCTCTATTCTGACCCACCTGAAGTGGCCTTTTTTCTTTCCAAGTACAAAATTTCTGGATCTGTAGTTTCCATACAAGTAAAGCACCTTTTATGAAGTGGGCTTCTAATTCTGGGATACAGGATCAGGCACCGTATTGCTAACGTAGTCTATATTCTTGTATTTAAACAAAACTAAAGTATTAACATCTAAAAATCGCCTGCTGCTCAGTATGTTTTACCGTATTTCTTAATATGCATTTCTTTAGTGACAACAGGTCCTTATGCTGTTACCTGCTATGGTAATTCTGGGCTTCAGAGGAGAAGTTCAGATCCAGAATCTGACCATAACTCAGACTTTTCCATCCCCGTATGTGGGGGATAAAGGGAAATCCCTTCTGAAAGCCTTGGTTTCTTGTTCTTCCAGAAACCGGCAAATTTAGTAGATGCTGAATTGCCAGTACTAAAAACTGCCCAGAACTATCTGTATATTTCTATTCAGTGCAAAATTATCAGTTGCTTATCTATGTATTTCTAAAGCCCTGTTTTTGCCTTACTGAGAGTAGAATCCCAGGAATGGCACTTCTGCGCTTGGGAGAGATGCTCTGCCGTGGGAATCCCAAGCAAAGAGGTTACATGTGTTCCTTTTTCTTCCCGTCAGTCTGTCGTATATTGCCATGGAGGGCGAATTGGGTTCTTTCAAGGAGATATTCGTCTCCTATCTGACGATATGAAAGCATTGCGTCCAACTATCTTCCCTGTTGTGCCACGGCTGTTAAACAGGATGTATGATAAGGTGAGCTTAATTTTATTCTTTTTGTAATAATAAAGTTCAGGTCCCTTTATTACTTATCTGAAAGAATTTCACTAGTGACGGGGATTTCCTGAGCGGGTTATACTGTTTCTGCCTTACTGCAAACACATTCTTGCCCCGTGCAACTGATGCAGCTGCTCCAGTCTGTAAGTTGATATTATTTTGGTTTACACAGACTGCAGACACGGCTGGTGCATGTTAATACGGCATCTCTCTGTATTAGCCTCTTACCCTGTTCTCACTGACTCACTAGTGATAATTCCAGAGATGAGGGATTTCTTTTCATCACAGAAACACCAGTCCGACCTGGGTGCACTAGGAGGTTTTGTGCCCTTCAACCAGTTTTGAAATGTGAATCTCTCTTTCTGGTGGCAATGACAGCTCAAAATCAGAACGGCACAAGGACTCTGAGGATTTAGGCAGTGTAAATGCAAAGTTGGCTTTTGGATCTAGAAATCTTTAAAACTCAGAGATGGTCTTGAAAGGTATGTAAGAGAGGCATGTCTGGTCATCATGTTAAATCTGTTTGACCAGCTGGGAACGTTTGTTCCTCAGAAGACTTATCCCCTAAAGATGAGCTTAAGCACAAGCTACTGATTTAATTTTTCCCCAAGGTCAGGGCTGTTGGATCAGGGGTTCTGGTGCCTCATTAGAGGGGTGGGTGCTGGGGGTTTCTCATTTGTAGGGATGTAGTTCATGCTGGTGTCTGATTATCTCAGGTGAATGCAGCCCCCATCACATCATTAGCAAATGCAGCTGCCAAGTACTCATGTTGCTCTTTCCTAGTTGGTCAGATTTCATGATTTCACCAAATTGTATTGTAGAAATCATATCGGAACACCAGTCATGTAGATCTAGTCAAAGCCTACCCTACCATCCTCTCCTTTTTCCCCAAAGGAACAGTATGTACAATAACGAATGCAGCAAAACAAACCACTCTTTTTCTTCCTCCAATAAGTAAGCCCTAGTATGGTCTAATTTAACTGTACTGCTAATGTATTAGTAACTCCAGTCTAGCTGGCACGGGCAGAACTGCATGGCTGTAATTGTAAGAACAGCTGTTGATGCTTTCTCTCCCGTGCTGCGCTGCCACCCCGCACGCCCGCAGATCTTCAGCCAGGCAGACACGTCCCTCAAGCGCTGGATCCTGGAATTTGCTGCGAAACGGAAAAAAGCAGAAGTTCGAAATGGGATCATTAGGAATGACAGCTTGTGGGATAAGCTTTTCTTTAATAAAATACAGGTAAGGAATTTAAATAGTGAGTCTAAAGTCAAAGAACTGCCATGTCTTCTAACAATGACTAGTTTTCCATAAAGTCAGCGTGGCCCGCTTGCCCGATGATGAACTGCAGGCAATTGCTACTGACCAGCTAATAGCAGACTGAAAAATTGAAAAAATGGAGAACAGTTTGTTGTTCCATTAACTTTTGCATTAACTTTTGCCAAAATTTCAATTCTGTTAGGGATAGTTTTCCAGAGGGGAAAGGAGAAACACAAGGCAGACTAAGGCGGCTTTTGCCACGTCCCTCCTTCAACAGCACTGAAAATCGCCTATTTGCAGAATAGTGCCTATTTTTTGGCAGCTGTGGCCCTGCACAGGCACCAAGGAGGGGGATGCAGTGCAGTGCAGAGGCACTTGCCCACTGACAGGTGAGGTTACCCAGAAGCAGGATTGTAGCCTCCAACGCCAGGGCTGCTGTCACCTCCTTCGGTATTTGGGTGCTCTGGCTTGTGGGGACCGGGCACCCTCCATTGGGTCTGCCCAGGCTCATGGGTAAATGGTTTTTCCCCACTCACACCAGCAACAGACAGGAGAGAGTCCTGCATCGAACCCACTCCTGTGTCCTCCCACTGGGGATGAAGTTCAGGAAGGCGGTCGGGAAAGGGGGAGTGACTGATCAAAGAGGTGTTGCTCTGAGGATTTTTGCAAATTCTCTATAGATACGATTGGACTTAGGGTCAGGTTTCAGTTGGTCATATTCAAAACTGCTTTTTTTTCCTAGAAAAACAAAGGTATAGAGAAAAATCCACAAGTAAATGACAACTTAACAACAGGGAAAAGAAATCAGAATGCCCGGCTGTGTGCTATACATCTCCTCAGGAAAAATGATTAAATTGCCTTTAAACCAGGTTTTCTGGGTGCTCTACTACTCCAGGAGGTTCTGATTACTTCATTTTTTTTAATTGGATAACTTCTCCGGAGACATGCCACTTTATTTTTAACTAAAGAAACTGACTGTACTTTTCATCTGCGGATTAGTTGTCCTCAGTGTGCAAAGACAGCAGAGTTCACCCGATGCTGCCAGGAGTGCAGACATGAGGCATGCCAGGCTGCATATTGATTCAGGATCTGGCGAGACTGGCAGACTCAATCAGGAGTTGTTTTCTTTTGTGCTGGGTTTCCTTTTTACTTTTGGAATAAGAAAAAGGAAATGAAGGTGCAGGGAGAGAAGTAAAATGCAGCACAGGAATCAACGTAATACCCTCCAGAAATATTTGGAGGTCATCTGCCTTAAAAAAGGAACAGCATTATTTCAAATCTATTAAAAACAATGAGGTGCAAATAAGCGAAGAAAACTGGAGGAGGGAAGAGTCTGGCTGTTACCCAGCAGTTCCCAGAGCCTGAGGAGCTTCCTGTAGGCCAAGGCTGCCTCCCCACAGGGCACAGAGTCAGTCAAAGAATTGTTTTGCTTGGAAAAGACCTCTGAGATGAGGTTCTTAGGAACGTGGTTTAGTGCCAGTGTTAGGCTGACTGGATGATTTTGAGGGTCTCTTCCAACCAAAATGATTCTATGATTCTATGGTCATTGAGCCCAACTGTTAACCCAGCACTGCCAAATCCTCCTCTAACCATGTCCCAGAGAACCTCATCTGCTTGTCTTTTAAACCCCTCCAGGGATGGTGACTCCACCACTGCCCTGGGCATCCTGTTCCAATGCCCGACAATGCCTTCTGAGAAGAAACATTTCCCAATATCCAATCTAAACCTCCCCTGGTGAAACTTGAGGCTGTTTTCTCTTGTCCTATCACTTGTTCCTTGGGAGAAGAGACCAACCCCCTCCATGCTCCAAGCTCCTTTCAGGCAGTTCAGAGATCAGAAGGTCTCCGCTCAGCTCCTGTTCTCCAGCTGAACCCCCCAGGTCCCTCAGCCGCTCCCATCACACTTGTGCTCCAGCCCCTCACCAGACAGAGCAGCTCATCCTCCGAGAGATGCAGGACTCCCACCCCTGTACATTAAATGCTTTTTCTTGGGGCACCATTTCTACCTGCAAGGGAGACAGTTATTGCTTTTAAAATGTAGCTGGCTTTTTATCCCTAAGGAAAGACTCAGGGCCAGTTCATATTTCCATAGCCTGGCTGCCTCTATTCTAAATAGAGCATTTCATGCAAGCTCTGTGTAAGTGCCGCAGAAACTGCTGGTTTTGTCACCTGCAGTGATTTGTGCTGCTTTGTTTTCTTCTCTCGTGCAATCCAACAGGCGAGTCTCGGTGGGTGTGTTCGCATGATAGTGACGGGTGCCGCCCCTGCGTCTCCGACCGTGCTGGGCTTCCTCCGCGCGGCCCTCGGCTGCCAGGTGGGCTCGCGCGGCTCTTCGGGGTGTTCGCGTTAGCAAGGAAACACGTTGCATGGAACGAAAGAGATGGGTTGGGACATCAGAACTGCATTTAGGACAGCTTGACCAGGATGGATCCAACAGCGGGTGCAGGGCGTGGGGCAGGCACAGCGCCCCAGTGTCCCCGCAGCCGTAGGGCGAGTGGGGATGAGCAGTGGCCCTGGGAAGGGAGCAGCAGGCAAGAGCTGCTTTCACTGCGGGCAGCTGCCAAAAAACCCAGAGACTTATCTCACCCATCTCTCAGCACTTAATGGAGTGTGCGCAATTAAATGTGCTTGTGCATGCGCTAGGAGCTTCATTACACAAGTTTTATTCTCTATATAAATGGAGAAAGATAATCTTCAGATGGCAATTTAACCCACTTAAGATGTCCACTGTGTTATTTCTCTTTGACTGGGAAGCCCGGGGCAACTAAAGGGCCCCTTTAATAACTTAAATTTAGGCCCCAAAAAAATTAAAATATGTGTTTTCATAAATGTCCCACAAAAATACCATTTTCCCCTGCTATTAAATTCCTCCTCTTGATTCAAAAGCTAAGCGCTGAACTTGTCTTTTCACTATTCTCAGCTCTACAGAGCCACGGTAAATCATAGTCATGTAAATGAAATTTTGCATGTCGCAAGAGCCAGGGAAAGTGTCCCTGTGTTAAACGTGCACCTGTGCATTGCAGCTGGCAGGATTAGCTCACAGGGCTGTGCAACAGGAGAAAATGCTTAGAATTTTCTTCTGTAATAGTGAAATCATCCACACTGTTTTAAAGATACCTCTTTCTCTGTCAGGTTTATGAAGGTTACGGCCAAACGGAATGCACAGCTGGGTGCACCTTTACAACCCCAGGTGACTGGACATCAGGTAACGACTTTCTTCTGCCATTTCCAGAAAGAAAAGAAATGCACGTTTCTTTAAAAAAATCCGGGCTGTAACATCACAGGGTGTTATGCAACATTCACCACTGTGTGAATAATCTTCAGCAAATGTAATGTTCTTGAAAGTGTCGCTAGTCCAGAATAAATACACAGGGATCAGATGTTGGGCTCGTTTGCCTGGAGAGATTTGGGATTTTCCCTTGAGCCGTTATTTGCAATACTCTCCTCTCTGCATTCCTGGTGCTGAGAGACCTATCTAGAGCACTGGAGCTGAATTTAAAAGAATGTTTGCTATAATGAAATGCTAGAACAAAGCAGAGATTAATGCATTAATGTACTTAGTGAGCAAAGCCAGGCTTCGAATACAGATCCACCACTACTCAATGCTTTAAATATTTCAGGTTTTCAAAACTTCTGAATCTTGACAAAATCAGAGCTTTGTGTGCTTTTATAATGAGTTTAGCTTAAAAACAGGTTTAGTCTCTTACAGGTAAGGGAGATATGGTCTATATTTCGACATGTTTGAAAATCACGTTTCTATGTATCCAGATAGGAGGCTTGGGTATTTAGTCTTAATAGTTAAAAACGTTAAATGTGGAAATTATTTCGGCACACAGATACAGTTCCTACAAGAACATCCAGTGTATCTGCAACTACACAAGCAACTAATAATGAAATGTTAACTACTGTTTATAAGGGAGACAACAAGTGACTTGATAACTTTGATTTCTAGGTCACGTAGGAGCCCCTTTGCCCTGTAACTTAATCAGGTTGAAGGATGTGGAAGAGCTGAATTATTTTGCTTCCAAAGGAGAAGGAGAGGTAGCAACTCACATTTTTATATCTAATTCTCGCTAATTAACTCTGTATGAAGTAGTTATGTAGTTATAGAAGCATTTTACCTTTCTAAGGTGCATGATTGCTGATGTGTTATATATTACAATCAGGGAACGGAAATGTCAATTCAGTAACAGAGCAGCAAAGCATTAATTAAAAAGGGGCTGTGGCAGTAGTTCTAGCCAATGCCATGCCTGATTACTTTAAAAGCTAAAACTGAATTAATTAGTTCAGCTAAGAAAAGCTGAATTGCTGTAATTTCTGCATTGCTGATACTTCTATATTGCACACAAATTAAACTTACTCAAATAACTTTTTTTAACTGCAAGCTGAATGCAAACCAACTTCAAACAAATCGGTTTTGCATTCATGGAGCACAGTCATTAAGTCAACTTCAGAATATTTCAATTCTCATGAATTACTATTCAGCTTGTTACTATTTACAGCAGAATAATAAAATCATTTATCAGTAACTGTGACTGTTTTGCAGATCTGTGTGAAAGGACCAAATGTTTTCAAAGGTTACTTGAAAGATGAAGAGAAGACGCGGGAAGCGCTGGACCAGGAGGGCTGGCTTCACACTGGAGACATCGGGAAATGGTTACCTGTGAGTAACGAGCTGATGCTTCGTTCTTACATCAATTGCATTATCCCATGTAAATTTTCAAGTACGGAACTTAAATTTCCAAGCAGGTCTGTCTTCACAAAGGATTGAGTTTATAATTTGCAGAATAAGGTTGATATGTCAGTAAAACATTTTCTGACAATTTAAAGAGCTCTATTAAAAGCAGACTGCTTACTGGGTCTCTATGGTTAAATAACTTATCTGGAACTTTCATTTCTTTCTCCTAACAGAATGGGACTCTTAAAATTATTGATCGGAAAAAGCATATATTTAAACTTGCTCAGGGAGAATATATTGCACCAGAGAAGATAGAGAATATCTATATCCGCAGTGACCCTGTTGCCCAGATCTATGTCCATGGAGACAGCTTGCAGGTAAAAACAAAGATTTTTAGAAAATATTACTTTATTCTTTGTAAATAGAGTACGAGGGAGCTGGGCAGAATGAGGGAAAAGTGTGAGTAGATCCCCTTGATGTCTCCCTCCTCTTCTGGAGCTGCTGGTGTGACCCTGGGCAGCTTGGAGGACGTTGTGGCCAAAGATCAAGCCTTTAAATTTGCTTTAGAGTCGCCCTTTGGGTCTCTAATGCTCTCCTTCACCATGCCACCTGTGGCAAGCCAGACAAAGGCAAAACCACCACTGCTCCACGACCACTGCCTACCCATTCTGACCCATCTTGTCCTGTTTCTTTACACATTTATACAAACACATACAGCTTCTGAAATCATTGCAATCCATCCATTTGCATTTATTGGTCAAAAATATGAGGCTTCCCTTGGCATCTGAGTGTGCATGTTATGAGCTATGTTCAGCTCTGATTTATGCTTGTGAAGAATTTAAGTAATTTAATTAGTGTCCGAGAGGAACACAAACCCAGCTGAAGGTGTTAAAATTGTTGGCAAGTGCAGGAACAGTCAGCAGAAAAATTGTATCTGAGAAAAAGGCACAGATGTGAAAATATACTTCACTATGACATGTTAGCAATTTATTGACATAATTGAACAAGACGTCGTAAAGATGTAGCAAATTCAAACAACCTAAGTATTCACTTCGACGTGGGGCCTTCAATGTGGTTCAGCCTTTTTCTGCGACTTTCGTTCTTCATCAACAGGCCTTTCTGGTGGGAATTGTGGTGCCCGATTCTGAAGTTATGCCAGGCTGGGCAAAGAAAAGAGGGTTTGATGGAACATATGAAGAACTCTGTAAAAATAAGGTTTGTCTTTCTATCTGTCTGCACTACAGATGCTTTTTCACTGTAGCATAACCTAGTTAGAGTAAGTGTCTATTATTAGTTATCTCAGTGAGAAGAATTATTTCTTCACTGAAAATTAAGCATCTGTCCTGTAGAGGAGTGCAGCAGTAAGAGGGGTTGTGGTTTTTTAGATGTCATAAATAAGGATCCCAGCCTTATTTACACATCTCTCTAATACTGAGTAACTGAGTTGCATCACATCAATGGACACCGATGCCACTGAGTCATCCTGCTGGTGTCTGTGGGAAATAATTCTGCTTCTGAGTCTGGAAAATGTTTGAAATACTTGAAAAGATAACTTGCATTTAATGTTCGTATATTGCTTTAATATAAGATTTGCTAATTATGTATTAACTGTCAACAAGGCACTTGAGCTTTACTCAGAAACATGTTTTCTTGATGAACAATGACATTAATTGCATGTAAGGCTGACTGTGGTATTTCATGAAGAATGTATGTGTTTTACCTCAGGAACTGCAGCGAGCAATAATGGAAGACATGGTCCGGTTGGGTAAGGAGAGCGGACTTCATTCCTTTGAGCAGGTAAAATTAAACAATTAATACATGATTCAGTGGGGTCACACAGGCGGTTTGTCCATTTGTATTGAATGGGGATTTGTCAGCATTTGTGGTGCTACTACATACCCTTGTTGCAGCTGCACACAATGTTTTCTGAGAGAGCTTTATTGCCGGCAAGCTGTTATTTGTTCCTTTGAAAAATCTATCTGCTGTGATTCCGCCTTCCATTCATGCCTGAAATTTGACTTAAATTTAGTCCAAGTTTGGGTGCATAGATAAAAATCTAATCCGGGGACATGGATAATCTCCAGGGGTCAAGATAAATATCTGTAGGACTCTGATTCTTCTGCCACTGAAAGCGCTGTGAAGAAACTGGGTCACTAATTACCGTTCTTATAACTGACCTCGGAAGTGCTGCTGGTTTATTTATTTTCAGCCTGTGCACTAATTCTTTTCTAGTGCTTGTGTAAATATTTTGCGACAGGGCTACAAACACTTCAGAAGGAGAGATCTGAAATCAATCATGGATTACATAGCATTAAAAACACAGTTAAAAAAATCCACCATGTGTCAAATTCTTGTTTCAGTTAAAATAATGAACATCTTAATCATTACATATAATTAGCAAGGGCCTTTTTTGTTTAGGCCTTTTCTGGGTGGTAATTCTAATGAGTAATTCACCATATCTGAGTGCAGCAGGAGCACCATTAAACATAAACTTGTTATTCTTCATTTCTCTGTTACATATGAAATGACAGTAAAAAGAAATTTATTTAAAAATCAAATGCAATATAAAGCAAGCTTTGTAATGCACATAATTGCCTGTGGTAAGAAGTTCGGTTTGCTCCTGCCATAGTCTTCACAGTATGAAATATCCTCAAATAGTCTATTCTACCAACAGTTTGTAATTAATAAAGTAGGGAGGAAAGCTTTGCCATCTTTCTGTAAGTTAAGAAGAATTGTTTCACATTTCAAAACTAAAGGGCTTCAAAATTAACATCTCTGTTGCAAAATGTAATCTTAAAACCAAGCTGTGAGGCAGACATTATAGCCAATGCTCTTGTGGGTTGGGACCCCCGCTATGTGGAAGAGCCATTCTTTATCATCTCCTTATCAGCCCGTCCTTGGCTGCAGCTGCAGCAGCCCCAGCTTGGACCTCCGGCTTGGAAATGACAATTCTGGCTTCTGTAACCAGCAGCTCCCAGGCTGCGGGCATGCGAGGGAAGCTTTAACAGCACAAACACTGATTTTGTGAAGGACACCGCTGGCAAAGGAACTGGCCCACCATGCTTGCAGGGGAAAAATGAATCGCATATCTAATGGGAGTTTAAAAATTGAATCTCAGCTTATATTCCTGCAACTCCCAGTCTAATAAAATGCAAACCAATCTGGCTTGGAGAATCACAAAAGCAGCAGATGGCTGGGGAATTTTGCTTTAAATCGGTGGGCTATGACCAGTCACGCAGCAGTTTTCTGCTTTCCCTCACACCAGCACTCCCAGAAATTCACTGGGAGGAAAATCTCACTCCCATCTGTGCTGCCAGGCTCCCTGTTGGGCCCAGACACCGCCACTAACAAGGGCAGCTGCAAAAAACCGTGCTTGCCCAGGATGAATGATTCTATATAGTTTTAATTAGCTAGTAAAACACCACCAATTCTTCTTTAAAGATGATCCTCATGTGCCCTCTTTGTGCCTGCAAAGCTTCATGACGATTTTGCAAGACGGAATCAGTGCTGTGTACTCTCTTTTGCAGTTTGGTTGAGATGTTTCTCAGCCCATTCCCTCCTTCCATGGTCCCTCAGCCATCCGAAGCTCCGCGATTATGATATTGCACATGGTGACACTGTCCCTCGTGCTCTGCGTCGCTGTGTTTTGACCTTGGTTTCAGACCAAAAAAACCCAAAGAGGTTGACGTGCTCATTCTGTGTCCGTTCTGCGCTGGCTGGCTGAGGGTCAAACAAGCGGGAGAGCAGGGGGTGGTGGAGGGTTTTAGTGTCACCTCGGAAAACTTGGGCAGGTGAGAAAAGTCCTGGGGACCCTGTGGAAGGTCCCCTGGGCTCCGGGCACAGCCAGAGGTCACACAGCAAGGCTGGCGCAAGGAGTTATGCTTATCGAGTGTGATGTCTGTAATTTTTTGCTATAAATATATCCCTTTTTTATTTTAGGTCAAAGCCATTTATATTCACTCCGATATGTTCTCAGTACAAAACGGTTTGTTGACACCAACATTCAAGGCTAAGAGACCAGAACTTAGAGATTACTTCAAAAAACAAATAGAAGAGCTATATTCAAGCATCTCCATCTGAAATAATGGGAAGAACCTTCTGAATAATGGACTTCGTAGCAATATTAGAATTATACTCAAAAGTACAGAGCCAGAATGACACAGCTGAAATGGGCAAGCATCTGAATCTCACATCTGAGCCTTTCATCATTCTAGGATTTCACCACTAACCAGAATTTTCCTTTTTTTTTTTTTTCATCAGGTGTGATAAAACTTATTTTTTACTTTATGTACTCAGTAGGGTACTATTAAGAATTATGCTAAATTGCCACAAAATGTACAGAAATTTCAATCTATGACCCAGTAAATTATGGAAACTTACCTTACTAATAACTACAAACATTTCTAAATAAAATAGGGAAAATTTCAGGTGTGTTTGTTGGTATTTGATTGCATATAGCCTAATACATCAGAAACAAAAATTGTGGATAATTCAATAATGCGGTCTACCTCAAACAATCAGTGATTGATGGTGAAAGTCTATTTTCCCTGATCTGGAACTTCAAGCTGGATATTGGTTTATATATTAAGTAATAGTTTTTATATTTTCCAGGACACAAATTATGTTGATTTGATTTGATCATTAATGACCTAAATAACAACCAGAATAGAAATAGGAATGAATCTCCTATTATTTGTACTTAATAGATCTATTAGTATAATACATCTGACAGATTAATATTACTTTGAAATTACAAGAACAGGTTAGGAAGTGATAGGATAGAATTCCCTCTGTTTCCTTTTCATCTGAACTCAATTTCTCCATGGCACGCTGGGTTGACATGAGGGCCTCCTGCAGCACAGGACACTCACGGACATCTCAGCTACTCCAAGTGAGAAGGTTGCAGAAGCATCGCTGGCTCTGGGGTGGCTTTCTGTGGGAGTTCACAGTAACCCAGATGTTCCCGGTCCCTAATTTATTATTTTACCTGCTGCTAATACTGTGTAGGACTAACCTCCCTTTCAGAAACAGTGCTAAAGAAATGGAGCACAAGGTATAGGCTGTGATTCTGAATGGGGCTTAGCAAAACAAATTGATTTTGGGGAAAATTCAGCCTGAGGTGCGGTGTGGAAGAGGAAGGAATGTTGCTCCAAAAATCCCCCATAGGGATGGATGAGAGGCTGTGTTGGCCATTGCTGTGGTGCCACGGTGTGGTAAAGAACTGGAGGTGGTTGCAGAAAGGCTGCTAAGAAAACATCTCTACGTTCAGATGTCTGGCAGCCTCAGTTCCCACTGTCATCGCTTCCAGTGGCCTCTCTGGAATAAAGAGTCAGCTCTCTGGATGGAACCTTGGATTTCACAACCAGCTGCAGCCATTAGCAACGGGGTAAAATCCCGTGGGGAAGAGGAACAGACTCCAGAGCTCTCTCCTGATATAAAGCACGATACAAAACAATGAAAACTGTAACATCGAATTGCTTGAATACTTGGACTGTCGGTGGCTTCCTTCTGCTAAACAGGGTCTTAAATATGTATGTGTATTTTAATAGCTGCTGTTTGTTGCACTGGTGCATACCAGCATGGGGCTGTGCGTCCTAGACCTTCTTTGCTAGGCCAGTGAAAGCACACTTATTTTCTCTTTTAAACTGGAATCTACTGTAGACTTTTGAAGCGAAAAGTTTACATTTTTAATCTGAATGATCTCTCATTTTCCCTCTGAAATTCCATTGCATGCTTCAAAATGAAATAAATTGAATTAATGAGTGTTACATGAAGACTGATTTATTGCAGCAATTTCAGAACAAAATGATACACAGGAAACTGTATCAGCTCACATAATCACTCTTATAAAGAACATGGTGATCTGATTTATCGAATGTGGAATGATTTGTCTGAATCCCTTTTTGTGCCCGATTCCTCATTTTATTCCAGTGCAATGACTCATGTCAGTCCAAAGCAAGTAAGAAATATTGCTGCTGTGATCCGATGGTATTGTACATTCATTTCTCACCATCTACACAGCAACAATATCCCTGGGGAATTTGCGTCTGCCACATCTACAGAGGACAGGAGTTACTGTATAATATCTGGCTCTTTAGGTCAAGTCAGAAAGGATTTTCGTCTCTGCAGAGTCTAGTTCATCTCCTTTTTGTATCAGCCAAAACCCAGTCATACTGTAGGCATGCTTCAAAGCAAAGAATTATTCTCAGTATAATTTCCTGTTCTAATGCTACATACTTTTAAAATATAAAAATAACTAGTCATCTAAATAAGTACATAAAAGCTATTTTCCACTAACCTTTTTCTACCCCATGAATTTAATTTATTCTTCTGATAAGATGATTTCAGTTTACCAGATTTTCTAGATAACTAAACTTCGTATAAGTACGGAAGATCCCAATGCGAGTTTATTTATGGTTTAGACAGCTGTTATTTTTAAGTATATAATGTTGAATAATGTATCTCTATTCTTTTTTGGTATTTGATGCAAAATGTCAGATGCACTAGAGCCAAAGATATGAACACCTAAAGAATAAGAAAGAAAAAATACAACCCTGACCACACTAGGATGATATAAAATTTGGGAGAAATTGTGTTATCACACCAGAAGTGGAAATACTTTCAGAACTTGTGAAAAGCTGTATAAATGAACTAAAAGCTCTCTCTAATGCTTCCTTGTGTAATCAAATTTTCCTCTGCAGGTCACTCTCTTTCGCCATAATCATCATAATGTTGTAAGAGATTAAAACTTGAAAAGAACACATGCGTAACACATGAGCAAGGCACAAACATCCTTCTCTTCAAATTCCAGGAACATTTATTTTGCGCTGAGATTTCTTCAACTGAAATACTTGTGACCGCTTAAGAAAAATCCCCAGGGCTGTGCCAATAGCCAGTTTGTTTGGTTTTTTTTCTTCAACATAACCAGTTACAAAATTAAACTATAATATTCATCTTATTGAAAGAGCTGGGACTCAAGTGCTGTAGCACAAATGTCAATGCAAGTCACCCTTCTCTGTAAAGAGCCCTATTCTTCTTGATGGCATCAGGGTGACAGATTTTAACTAATCACTGTCATCTGGGGGTTCATTCCACCATTAATTAATAAGCAAATCCAACAAGCCCACTGACACGAGTGCAGCTCAGCTCTGAGCCTCCCTGCAATGGGGCTGTCACTCAGTGTCCCAAAACCACAGTTTTTTTGAGCAGCCAAGTCAGACAAAGCAGTTTTGCACGTTCTCCCTCGGTCGGGCTGCAGGACAAGGTGCTGTGTTCTCCCACATTTTAAATACGCGACGTTCTTCCTGGGCCTGGTGCTATACCTGTGAAATCACTGGGACACTGCCTCCAGTGCTCATACATAAAAACCAGAATAAAATACAGTTCCAGGAGGCAAATACTGTTTAGTTGTGTATTTTATATGGTTTTTGCTCAATGTATTGCACAAGTGTGAGCAGAAACTGTACCAGACAGGTGTGAGCCCACGTTGGCAGGAAATCCATGACATTATTCTGTTCTGAGCGGCACATCTGCAGGTTAAAACACATCAGGTGAAACAGATGGTGAGTTGCTTATGGATAAAAGTACTATTTTGCAATCTGTCACCACTGTTAGAAGTACACATCAGCATCAGTGAAGTCCAGTGTCATTTTTGCCACGAATATTAAATTCTTGCATATAACAATCTGACTTAATATTCTGGAATGAAACAAATTAACTATAGGGCATTGGTTGGTTGGTTGGTTGGTTGGTTGGTTGGTTGGTTGGTTTGTGGTTTTGTTTTTTGTTTGTTTGGGTTTTTAAAAAATTTTATTTTCCATGTGTTAAAAGCACAAACTGCTGATCTATATGTAAATAAACTGCTACAAGATGAATGTAAACTGGGAAAGAATATACTATTTTTGCATGGTAACAGATTACTTAAAGACCTCTTGATGCCTTACAGAAAATTTGGAAAAGCATTTTATTTAGAGGCAATTCTATCTGTGTGGTTTTTTTATCTTTCGCTCACTTTGGTTTTGTCTGTGGGGGAAAAACATATATATATATTTATATATATATATATTATATATATATAATATATATTATATATATATATAAACATATTATATATATATATATATATATATATATATATCAGAATTAGATATTTGTTTCTTCTTGGAGTTAACATTATTCAGTACTTTGCACATTCAATGGTTTCTACACCACCTTTATTCCTGTTCAATGATGAAGCTGAGGCTTTGCTTTTTGGTGGAGAAATCCGAATGCTTGTATTCTCGGACGGAAAAAGTTTTAGAACCCTGGAATTGTTCCAAAATAAAATGTTTTCTGAGGCATCCAGAGCCCCTTTAAGCCCTTCACATCATTTCAGCTTTTTGTTATGTATTTTAGCAAAGTACAAGCAGGGAACAAATGAGGCATTTTCATAAGTGTTGCCTGTTCTATTTTCAACCAAAAGTGAAGTGGTTAAAATAAAACATATGCATTTGTGTAAAAAAAAAAAAAAAAATCTTAAGTGTAATTAAAGATTTTTCAGTTTTGGTATATTAGCATGTATATAAAATAGTCATCTACAGGGACTTTTGTAAAGAATTAAATTGTCATGTTTCTCAAAACTGCTCATAAAGCTTTCTCTCAGACAGACATACAATAAAAGCTCTTTTATATATCTGTTGTTACTCCAGCACTCTGTCCTCACAGTGGGTATGAAGTCGTTCAGAATGCGTGCCTGTACTAAATGTGTTGCAAAAAGAAAAGCAGTTAAAAATAAAATAACAACCAAAGGCATATTGGAACCTGAGATTGATTTTGGCAATCATCTACAAAAAAAAAATTGCAAAGTTCTCTGAAGATGCAGCAGTCTCTGTAATGGTTTCATTTTTTATTTTAAATCAATAATAATATAACCAAATGTATATGCTTGTTTAATATGAATTGACAATTGGGAATGCATAGTATTTTTTCAGACTACATGTCTAAAACAATAAAGTTTCAAAGCATTCAGTCTCTATTCCAGTTTTTGCATGCACTTGCATCTCTCTGTTCACTTTGAAATCCTGTAATGCCAAAGAATTATCTCAATTTTTTTGTGTTAATGAAGCAATGAGCTTCCCCTGCTCTGTCAAGTTAAGTTGAAGCATGAAGTCTGATCAGTAACAGGAATATAACTGAAGCCATTTCGGCAGTAAGATATGATAGTATAAAAATAAATTCATTAGCATATA
This sequence comes from Patagioenas fasciata, assembly GCF_037038585.1. Lineage (NCBI taxonomy): Eukaryota > Metazoa > Chordata > Aves > Columbiformes > Columbidae > Patagioenas > Patagioenas fasciata. Next base: position 11,164,981 of record NC_092533.1, on the reverse strand, counting down.
TATTATACAAAACCAGTGAAAGGGAGCAGCGGCATCCAGCACAGCTCCAGCAAGGGCCAGCAGTAGCGGAGCAGGACCAGGCAGGATTATTTATGGGCAATGATACACTTTAATTTGGTATCAGACGCCAGTGGCCCGTGTTTGGTTCCAGGAAACCTCGTCCATGTCACCAGCCTCCAGATGCCTTTGCCCTGGCCACAGCCCTGTGCCCGCTGTCACCCTGGGGACCGCTCCCCTGCACCCTCGCCAGCTCAGAACCGCCCTCAACGTTTATTTACACTAATTCAACACAAAACTCCTCAGCCCGCTCACCTGCTGACAAGGCAACAGGGCAAGCAGCTCTCCCTCTGCCTCCACAGCTACCGGAGCACTGTGTCCAGTTCTGGGCTCCCCAGTTCAAAAAGGACAAGGAATTATTGGAGGGAGTCCAGCAGCAGGCTATGAAGATGAGTGGTCTGGACCGTCTTTCTCATGAGACTGAAGGAGCTGGATCTGTTCAGCCTGGAGAAGAGAAGCTGAGAGGGGATGTCATCAATGAGCTAATTATCTCCAGGGTAGGTGTCAAGAGGATGGACCAGACTCTGTTGAGTGGTGCCCAATGGCAGGATGAGGGGCAATGGGCACAGGAGATTCCATCTGAATATGAGGAGAAACTTCTTTACTTTGAGGTGCCAAAGCCCTAGAACAGGCTGCCCAGAGAGGCTGTGGAGTCTCCTTCTCTGGAGACATTCAAACCCATCTGGATGTGATCCTGTGTGATCTGCTCTGGTGACCTTGTGTTAGGAGGTGTGTTGGACTGGATCATCTCCAGAGGCCCCTTCCAACCCCAGCCAGCCTGTGATTCTGTGATTCCGCGCTGTCCCCACGCTGGCGCAGCAGGACGCGGTCACGGCACTTCCCCGGCCCTTCCCCGACCCAGCACCGGCTGCCCGTGGGGACGTCCCTTTCCCCCCACGCAGGCCCGAAGGCACCGGGCTGCGGGGAATCCCCGCCCCGGCCCCCGCCCCAGGGCGGCCGCGCTCCCCCGGCGCCCCCTGCTGCCGGCCGCGTGTGCCGCCGCGCCGCGCATGCGCGCTGGGGCCAAGGGCGGTGGTCGCGGGCTCAGGGCGGGCGGGGCTGCTGAGGGGTCACGGCCCGCGGGAGGGGCTGCTGAGGGGTCACGGCCCGCGGGAGGGGCGGCTCTTGTTTCCTCACGGAAGCCGCTCGTCTTGTCTCGGCTCTCAGGGGTTGCGGAGGGGTCGCGGTGCGGCATGGAGCGGCCACGGCGGCAGGGCGCTTCCCAGGACAGAAGGCAACCGCGGAAGAAGCGGCGTCCGTCGCCGCTGCCGGGCGCTCCCTCGGACAGGGCCGGGAGCCGGGCCGGTGTGTCCCGGCCATGCCGGCGGCGCCTCTTCGGGAGCGCAGGCCCCCCTGGGCCGCAGCCCGGCAGTAAGCGCTTTGCCTCCCGCTGCCTGTGCACCCCGGGGTGAAGGGCCGGGCGGTGTCGGAGTCCTGGGAGAGGAGGCTGGGCCGGGCTGAGGGCGGGCGGCGGGAGCAGCACCGGGGTGCGCGTCTGCTCGTGTGCTGGGCTTAGTCCAGTACTTGTGTTTTCATGGCAATTTGAGGAGTGGGTGAGGTTAAGCCACCTTCTGGGGAAGGTTCGTGTCAATGGTGGTCTGTTAAATGTCCTGCCATCCATCCCCCGCAGGACAGCGTTAGGTTTCTCACCATTTGTGTCCAGCTGAGCTGGTCTATGTGGGTTTGGGAAACCGTTTGTTGTTCCCCATATGCCCTGCGGTGTGGAGAAAGGAGGCAGCTCCTGGAAACAGGACCGTTTCCTCTGTTTTAGATGTTAACTAGTAATAGAAAGGGGTTTTCCTTTCATGAGGTACCTTTTTCCCCTTGCCCCATCTAATAATTCCTTTAGAAATGGCACAACAAAACCCTTGCCCACCTTTGAAAGGATGCTTGAAAAGTTGCTTGAACTTGTTCCTTGATCTTGAGTTAAGAATTTGAGACCTTAAAGAAAAAAAATGCAGTCAGAGGGGGAAGTATGGGATTGAGGTAAAGGCTGACAGTAATAGTGTAACTTGCTAAATTAAATGGGGAAGACAAGAATGGAATGTCTTGGTCCCACACCGATCTTGTTAATTTAAATGTAAGACTTTAAGCTATTGCTACAGGGTATGATGAATTGAAGTCTGTCTTGGTTCTTTCCTGCTGGCTTGTGCTCTGGTAGGTGTTTAGTGCTCATGTACTCAACTCTGTGCAGCTCACAGCTGACGTCTGTTTGCTCCTCATACTTACAGACTCTGCGGAGAAAGAGGAAAGGGATGAGTCCTGGGTTGAGTCTTGTTCATACATCGTCCGGTCCTGGACTCCCAGGGAGTTTCAGCCAGGCTGGGACAGGGCTCTGGGCAGCACTGGGGAATGCAGGACTTCAGACCCATTCCTTCAGTGTGGGGATGGATTGTCACAAAAGTGTAACTCTAGAAAGTCTGGCTCCTGGCTACTGAAAATAAAACACAAACCTAAACAACTTATAAAGTGGGGTTTAGGATAAGAAAACATGTCTCTGAAATTTGCTGGTTCCTAAGTAACTGTGCCATCATGGTCTTTAGGATTATATACACTGGGAACAAGTTTATGTAGAAATTCTTAGGAGACTCCTAATAAACTCCTTTTAAAACTGATTTAGATTCCAATTACTCTGCACCCATGTAAAGGTCACTTCCAAAGTGTGGTTGTGTTTGAGTTTGTTTTTTTCCTTTTAATCAACATATTTCTAAAACACATCAGGAATTTCTCGAAGTCTGCTATTTTTTTTGTCTTGTTGATATGCTACTTGGAAAGAGCGTAGGTAAAAATAATAAACCAATTCAGATGTTACAGTGTTTGTGGTAACAGGTTCAAAATTATTATGGGCATGGAAAAGGGGGAACAGTTAAAGGTGTGCCATTAGAAATAATAATCTAAATTCTAATATTAAAACTAAAATTACTGACCTAAATACTTGTTTCCTAGGCCTGAAGGGAAGGTCCCGTGTCAAAAGCCTACCAAAAATTAAAGAAAATCATGAAGTCAGCCAAGTGAGCCATTCATGCAATCAAAGGTCTGTTAAAACTCATTCAAATACACCATTATTAAAACCAGCTAAGAATTTGTATTTTTTGTCTGCATGACATGTCCCTTGGAGATAGCAGCCTGAATTCTCAGTCCACTGATGTTTGTCAGACACATGTTGTAGTTTTTTGTTGCCTTCCTCTGGAGCAGTGTATCAAGCTTAGCTCTGTTCTTCCACTGCAGCAATCAAGTGAATGTCCAAGAAACAACAGACTTGGAAAAAAAAGAAGAGAAGATGGAAGAAAGCACTGTATCCGTGAAGGTGGGAATGCTGTTGTGCTCTTTATTTACTAGTAATTTATGAAAGCTAAATCAAAGAAATATGAAACAATAAATTCTTTTTCTAATAAAGTAGATATTCCCATGAGGTATGCATGTGTGCACACGTTTTTAAGCCTAAACCTGTGCTGTATTTTGGTGATATTTTCTTGTGTCTTTGGCCAGAAAAAAAGCTGTTGGAGCTATTGGTAGCATGGGAAAACACCAATGCTAATTATCCTTAATGAGAAAAGGCTGTTAGCACCTGTGTTGTATGGAAGATATCTCATTAGACTGTGATTGCAGAGAATTGTTTGCTTGTAGTTCAAACACAGACCTTTGGCAAGGCACTGTTGTGCTCTTCCTCATGGTAGTACAACTGAAACAAAGTATTTTGAGATAACTGAGCAGAAGCATTGTAGGAAAGTTAATACTGCAGTGGCAAGAACATAATTCACCAGATGTCTTGGAACCAAAATCTGCTACGGCAAAGGGCTCAAGTGATGCTGGTATAACGCTATGTTTTTAAAAACCATTAGCTCTTATTTAGCGTCTGCCAATTATTTACATTTCCTGGAAATTATTAATTTCATAGAATATACTATGTACACAACACAGTCGTTTGCATTTATATAAATGGTCTAGGATTCTGAAAGTAAGCAGCATGAATTGGGCCTCTGAAAACAATAAAAATCTAAAGACAGAGCACTTTAGTACTCCACTGCAATCTCATGCGTAACTTCAGTTGACGTTCGTGTGCCATCACTGGAAGTCTCATCCAACAAAGACTGTAGGATCAAATGATTAGCTATTCATTATGAATTTCAGAACTATAAGTCAGATTGTAGATTTGTTAAAGATGCATGAAAAACCCTGCTACAAATTACACAGTGAATAGCATGTTTAGGTGGTAGAGTGGCAGACAATAAGCTTGTGAGTATCTGCTTATGCGAGAATACATTTAATTGCATTTCTCTCTCTCCATCCAGTTTTCTCAGGTTGTTTGTGTTGGTCATTTAATTTTAGGAATCCCTGATGATCAACTTTGAAAGTAAAGGAAGTCTGAAAAATCCTGAAGTGACTTCAAGTGAGTATGATGGCAACACATTATATTACTAAATATGTTTTTATGTGTTTAAAAAGCGAAATGTAAAATTCATTATATAATTTTAATTATATTTCTATAAAAGTACCAGTGTGCGGTTCTTGTACTGCATGATAAATAATTTGTTCTTCTGAAAACAAACCTGCGCAAGAATTACCTAATTGGAGGCTCAAGTCTTCAGGTATTTCTAGTGAGCCTTGGGCAAGGAAGGTATCTTTAGTGAGCTTATGGTAGTGTAAATTTGGCTTCAGGATGTCCTTTGTGTTTTTAACTGTATTATGAATCAGTATAAGATACTGACTTGACAATATTTAGCTCACCACAGGAATGAAACTTGGAGAAGGAAATGCTGATGGTTTGTACAAGATGATACTTCTTTTTTGGTGGTGCATCTGTCACGCTGCCTTTTTTGTCTCTTTCTCTAGGTACAGGAATGACTCTTCCCACGGGTGTTTCAACCTTTCTCCTACAGTGTTTAGATGAAGATTCAACTGCAGACTATAACGCAGGTTCTGGTGACAACCTGAACAGTTGCTTATCCCCTGAAATATTCAGAAATAATATTTCAGGTGAGACTTCTGGTGTTTTGAGCTTTATGTGATGTAGAAAATGTGGGGGTACTATCTGCAATAGAAAGACTAGTGGCTTCTCTTGCTGTGACTTGCCAGGTCAGATCTTTGCTATCAGTTCAACCTGTGTTGAACATGGGGACTGTGTATCTGACAACCCAATCCAGAGTCAATCAGGTCCTGGTGTAATTTGAATTGTTCTGTAAATTTAAAGTATTTGCTGTTGGCAGAAGCTGTTTATTGGGGATGACCAACAAATCTGCATTGAGTCAAATTCCTCCCAAACTACTCTGTGGCTGTTTGAGCCAAGACAGTGTTTTCACTTTACTTTGAAGTTCTTGTCTTGCAAATGCAATTGCTTTCAGTTTAGTCACAAATTTAATAACTCAATGAATTTCAGTATAAAAAGCTTGGATTTATATCTCTTATGTCCAGAAAAAAGTAATTTTGATGCTGTGGACCCTGGCAAATATAAGAACTCTACTCTTCTGGACTCCAGCAAAGCAGTGACCATAGATAAGATGCCCCAGATCTCAAGTCTTTCACCGATATCAGGTAATTCTTTTCTACAATACTTCAGAATATGTGCATAAACAAATTTCACTGTAGTGCAACAAACCTGCATGAAATAAGTAATGATCATTCAATTTAAGGCATGTCTGCATAATGGGGAACAGCTCCCTGTGTTTGCTTGTAGTATTTTTGCTTTATAATTTAGCATGCACTAAAAAATTGTCTGGTCTACTCAGCTTTTAAAGTTTAGCTCTTATGTTTTTCAGAACCTGTACTGGAGGATTTTCAAGACCAATACGCTACAAGGTAATCTACCATACAGACTCTTTGCACCTAAATGTTCAGGTTTTCCTCTTTTGAATGATATTTAAAAGATAGGCCAGTATGAATAAGCCTCTGATCCTGCAAACGCTTCTGTTGAGTTTCAGTTACCTGTGTCCTCACTAACTTTGAAACTGGTGCATTAAGTCAGTTAAGAGTTTGCCTTATAGACTTTTGTTTTGTTCTTGCGCTTGTAGGGCAATCAATATAAGAAAACTCGGTGAAGAATTTTATGGAAGGGGATAGTGACACTTATATACAAAATCTCTAAATTGCTTTTATCCAGCTGCCCTTACTCTGTCAGACTTCACTTGGTCACCGGCATCAAGACGCATGCCCTGCATGTCAGGCCAGGATTGCCTGTGCAGAGTGTGAGGGGCACCTGCTGTCAAGTCCTCCTTAAGTCTCTGGCATTCTGTGCTTGCCCAGGACCAAACTGGGTTTGGGGCAGATCGTTCATGTTCTTTAGAAATCATCAGCTATTATGGAACACTTCTTTGTTTCAGAATCTTGCCAACTTCGGCCTTCATAAATCTTGAGCCAAGTTGCTGCTGTTGTCAGTTTTTTCTTGTTTGGAACATGTGTCTAGCAGGAAGCAGCAGCATGTATGTGATCCTGCTGCAACCCTCGTGCCATCCTCCTGTTGTTAGGATGCCAGGTTTTCTGCTGACAAGTCATCTGTGCTGTGGTTTTGTCACAATGAAGGGTCTTGTCACAGTTCTGCCTTCAGGTCCTGACAGAAAAATCTGAGTAGCATGAGTGTTTTTCTGAGAACAGTATCCTTTCTTTTAACCCTTGTGCTGCTGTCTCCAGGCTTACATGCGGATGTTATCATTCATAACTCATCTATCCCAATCTTGCTGTGTTACAGATCTCTATACAATTAATTCTGAATTTTCTTGTGAATCTATTTTTTTTCCTGCATTTTCTTTAAATATGTTCTGTCCTACTGTACTTCAGTGCTGACTACTTTACTGAATGTCTTCTGTAGATCTTAAACTGGAAGTATCTTCAGAATAAGCTGTGTGACTTGATGATAAGTTATCAGAAAACTGTAAAGTATGATGAAGTAACTCAGTGACAATATGTTTAAAAAGAGCTTTACCCCTTTTAATTCAGTCTGTATCTTCCTAAGATTTCCTTATACGTTGGGTTTTTTTGAACATTAACATTCTTTCAGAATAGTGATTCACTTTTTTTCCTCCTCTCCTAGAAAGAGACCATTGAATTGCAATTACAGTTCATCATTAGATGTTTCAACTACTGTGACAGGTAAAATATGATCTGAAGCAGTTGTACTAGCTGTGAGACAACAGAATATTCTACCCAAACTTAAATGACGATGGGATATCAGAACCAGGCTTCCACCGGATCATTTTTCCCTTGGCACAGGCTAAACTCAGTGATATCTAGAAGTGCGAAGTGAAAATCTTCCTTGTAAATAAGACTTGGTTCTAATTAAGATGTGAGGAGAAAACCAAAAAATCCCCCAAGCCTGTGTTTTTTCCATTTAGTCACCTGTGATGCTGAATGAAAATTAGCATTTCTTATTTAACTTACCCAGGAACAGAACTGTTTGTGTCATGCTCCTTACTTGAACTTCATATCAGCTCCACCAATACTATGAGAAGTCCCTCCTGTAACTACAGTTCTGAACTGTGACTGATGCAGTTCTGGCTGTGGCCCAGGTACCGCAGAATTTTCCCCCTCTGAATTTGGACTGTGAGAGCAGCAGAAGTTGCCACTGGCACACAGAATGTGTGTCTAGAGGTGAATAGCCAGCTGAACATCAGATTAATGAGCAACCTCATTTCTTCAAGGAAAGGGAGAGGATTGAAGCAGCTCTGTTGGTGGGGAGAGGGAGATGAGGAATATATTGAAGGGGGGAAGTGTGTTTACATTGGTGGCTTTGGAATAATCCCTCTTTGAAAACCATCCTGTAAGACATGGGTTGGAGAGTAGCTGTGGTCTTTGTCTCAAAATTAATTAATTTGTTGGAAATTTATCACAGGAAAAAAAGTCTGTAAAATTACAGCTGCAAGAGAGAGAACTCCAGACCTAAAAACGGGTATGCGCTGTTCTTCGCCGTTAGGACCAGCAAGAAAGGTGAAAGATCCTTAATAAATCAGCCAGGTTGTAACGTAGATGACTTGCTCCTTCCTTGAGTAGGTGGAGGACTCCACCTGGAAGTGTAGTGGTTCCCTGGAAAGGGAGCCTGCAGGCACTAGCAGAGAGGGAAGCTGTAGCTTGCCTCTAACTGACAGCAGAAATAGTCACGGGTGCCCCTGAGCTCGCTGGTTTTCAGACTGACCGTGTTAGTGGTACCAAGTCAGTTGTGTAGAGCTCGAGTATGACAGCGGGACTCTTTGTTAGTGCTTACCATACTACAGAGATTCGCTTCATAACACAACATTTAATTGTTTCGCCCTTTAGCCTGGCAGTCGGACTGCTGAAACCAAACGGCCAAAGTGTAAGGAAAAACAAAAAAAACGTAATATGTTTGAAGAAGGTCAGCCTGATGCTCCAGGAAACACGTCAGCCAAATCAGAGGGGTCGATGGCAGAAGTACCACCAACCAAACAGAGAGATACGGCGGTGGTGAGTATTCCCGTTGTGTCCTGCTGAGTAGCAAAAGCATAAAACTGAAGTGAGAGTTCTGAATCATGACAAGAGTGACAATTAAATATGAGAAGTGGTAGGAAGTGCTTTATGCCCTACTTGCAAAGGGGACCTGAAACATGTGTTCTGTGCTGCAGTAAACTGATTCTTTGTCTTAATTTTAGACAGCATAAGACCAAAAAAAAGTGAATGACAGGAATTCAGTAGCTAAACCCTAAGAACTATTAATAATTCTAGCTGGAGTTGTTATAAATAGTATTGTGTGCTAGGGGAATACTGCAGGACTAATAATAAACAGCAAAGAATTGGAAACTGATACTGAATTATTCTCTGTTTAGCAAACAAGTCCCACCTTGCTGATCCTGGAGGAAAATAGAGTCCTAGAAAATCTTGGTTCTGCTCAGCCTGCAGAGCAAGATGTGAGTGCCCTGATACTTTTCAAAAGTATAGCTTTTCAAAAGCTATGCTTCTGCAGCAGTGCACAACTACATGCTAAATTCAATTAGCTGGACAGTTAAACTATAACAAAAAACCTAGGTAACTGTTTTGTATTTTTACAATATCTCCTAATGTAAAAACAGCACCCCCTAGCCTTAATTGGGCCATATGTAAATTTGGAATAAATTTTTCCTGCATCTCTGAGCTCAGAAAAAGAAATTATTCCTCAAAGTCCAGAATAAAAGAATATTTTTCAGCTTCTAATTCTATTGCATTCTTTAAATCCAGTTTTAGTATGTTAATATGTAATGTACTATATATTTAAGCCTTGCAGTATTACAAACAGCTGGAGAGAATTTTTAAGCTTTGAACCCTTCTATCACCCTATTCAATAGCATGTTAAATACGCACAGGTAGTCTTAAATCATTTCTAATGACATCCCTTGAAATCTGCATGCCATCTCAAATTTCCCTAAAAGAGTATTTCTTCAATGGAAATAACCATGCAAATGAAATGTCAATAATCTTTTCAGCCTCTGTGTGGCAGACGAGAAATCTGCTGCATTGTCAGAACTTCACCATGCCGGAGGCCTCCCAGCCCTCACCAAATCCCAGTTAACACAAAGGCATTCAGCCCTCCTGAAGGAGTGCCCGAAGGTAATTGAATATAAAATGGGTTCACTGTGCAGATGGGAATTGGCTATTTCAGTGTTTAAAGGTTTGGTTTTGTTTTGTTTTTTTAAGTATGAATATTTAGAAGAATCTTAAGGCTAAAAAGTAAAACACACTGAAAACTTCCAATTTCTGACTTAACAGTGTTCTTGTGCAACAGAACCTCACTGACAAACTACATGATTGTTTTCTCCTCCAAGGATCTTCAGCATAGCAATTAACACAATCCAGCCATTTCATAGGCTAGATCATTGAGGCCAGGAGATGCTAGTTGTACAAGCAGCTAGATCTTATTGTGGGCATTTCTCTGGGAATGTCTGCACCTCTTTGAAGCTACTCCTAAATACAATTTTGAGCTTTACTACTGGTATGGAGACTCCCTAGAAAAGACAGCAGCTTGTTTAGTAAATGGGTATCCTGTGCCTTATTTCTAGGGTGAATATGTCTTGACTTCAGCTTTCAGCCATGGATGTGTTTTGTATCTTGCTCAGCTAAACTGAGCTCTTTAGCATCCAGTATTTTTTCACTCTGAAAGTAGTTCAAGTATTAGGGTATATTTTTCTCTAAAGACTCTCAGTTTCTTTCTAAAGGTTTCTGGTCTTTTCTCCTTTCCCCTTAACATAGGGGAAGCTCCTTTCTTCACTTCCTAGATTTTGTTAAACAAAAATGAGAACTGTGTACAACACTATCCTGTCACTGCCACAGAGGTGAAGTCTCCTCCCTTTCCCACCTCTCTTGAAGTTTCTCAGCGTGCCACTGGATGGCATATGTCTTCCTAAGTTTAATGGAGTTCTTTGCAGACAAAGTCTGCATGTTTTTTGCAAGTTGCATTTGTCATTTATGCTGTTTTAATTTAATACAGAGATACTGTATAAGCATAATCACTTTCAAAAATACCAAATATACACAAATTTTCAAGGGAATTGCAGTTTCCTTGGTCCAACTACTCTCCTACGTTGTTATAGCTCGAGTTACATAGAGCATCTAGAATGCAAGGAAGTGCTTTTAAGTGTGTTTGTGTTAATTAATGACAGTCATGTGATGCTTCTGTACAGAATAAAGAACAAGGATGACAAGGATATTAAGTTATGTGCTTGAGAGAACTGTGGTAATATAGAACATAGGTTGTACTTGATAGCAAGTGGATCTCTGAAATCAGCAAGTGTTAGTGTCAGAACACAAGTTTTGTTGTGTTGCTGCTTTTCTAGAGGAGTCTGGGAATCAGGAATTTGACTGCCTATAGGTGCGGGGGTGATGCCCTTTGTCATTAGGAGTGTAAGCACACAAAACTATTGTTCTCTTCTCACTGGCAGTTGACCTACAAGATTCAGATTCCTCCAAACACATGATAGCACGGTATCTATTGAACATCTAAACAGCTTGTCAGATCAATGAGCTTTCTCTTACACTTAAGAATGTGCCACTTTACCGATGGTATTTAACATATCGCTTCTTTCCACAGATGTTATTACAAGTACGAAAAATTGGATCTGCTGTAAACACAAATGAGATTTATGGATTTCAGCAGGAGATTTCAACAGAAGAAATAACTGTCTTGATATTGTGGCAGGAAAGTGAAACAGCAATACTAACCAGTAATTAATGGCCGTACCTCTTTGGCATATACACTGTTGGAAATTTAGTATGGTGCTTTGCAGTAAGCTTGCAAATACTTTACTCAGGCACTTAATATTAAATTATTTTGTACAAGCAACTAGATCTTACTGTGGGCATTTCTCTGTAAGGACTCCATAAAGATGATTCTTCATTCAGCTTCAAAAAACAAAGTGTGACTTGAGAACAGCAGACCAAATTGCATTAATGGAAATATTTTTGGCTCTTGCTGTGCCAAGATTTCTAGATTTCTCTAGTAGTGTTAGTATCTAAAGATGTGATCCCTACTTGAGTTAAGAAGTGTTGATACTGTTTATAAGGGTAACTACAAGTCCTGAAAAAGGGTATGTAAAGCATCCACGTACTCTTGGTGACTCAGAAATCAATAGTACGCCACCGTTAAACTCCCTGAACGCTTAGGTCTGCAGAACTTTGGAGGCACAGGACTCTGTGTGTTCTGCTGTAAATGGATTTCTAAACACGAATATGGGTCGTCTTCACCCTCCTGTCACTGCAAGGTGACTTTTTGTGATCAGCACTGTCGCCATTGTAGACACATCCACTACCCAGCCACTTAGTTTCTTCTAACGGCTTCAGACTTGCACCGAGGAAGTAGGTACCTTATGTGAATATAGGGGTAGAAAAAATCCTGTTGTAGCTGAACTGTCTCAAGAGCTCGATATTGGTGTTCTGGATTTTCAGGTTCCTGCTTACACTGCCTGGCACAGAGGTTAGATTCCCAGTGCTTCCCATTCAGCTTGTGAATTGTTAATCCATAAAGTTTGTTCTTCAGCAGTGTGCCAAACGCCTCAGAAAACACTGACAAGTACAGAGGTTTTTCTCCACTTGAATTTACTGCAGGCTAAAGTAATTTGGATCCTTGCAGTGTTCTCACTACAGCACCCCTTGCTCAGACTCTTTTTGTAGACAGAATGGAAGTTTTTCAATGTTTTTAAAATGGCACTATGGCTTTCCAAACCACTTGAAGTCTGAGTTTGTTTCTTGGTATTATCACCCAGAATATTCATACCCTGGAAAATAGTTCTGTATTTCCAAAAAGTGCATGACAAGAAGACTTAGAAAATCCTCAGCTGTAATTAGTTTAACTACATTTGAAAATACCTGTGAAAGTTCAGACCCTGAGCCTTTTCCCTTTGCTCTGGGGTAGAAGGAATTGTAAATACACGCAGCTGGATTAGTCTATGAACAAGTATTGTATAAACATACAATATGGCTCAAGGTTATAAAGGATGCTGTTAATTTTCCTTTAAGCATTAGTAGAACGAACTCTGCCAATAACTCCTTGGAGTCCTCTTGGGTATGCTTCTAATTATCAATATCCTTGCTCTTGCAAATACCAAGCCACCAGTAATTATGCAGTCTAGAGCCCCTAGGAGATAGAGGTGAGCTCTTTGATGTGCTTTAAGCAAAACTGAAAGTTCTGTATCGAGTAAGGTACGGTTGTTCAAGTTCAGAATAAAAGAGGTGTTTATCATAAGGATATTTCAGAGTCTTAGGAAAAAAACACTCATTTTGCCTCAAACCCTTTTGTAGTTTCTATACAAGAGACAGACTAATACTGACAAACTAACTGGAGAGTACAAGAGAAGAAAATATGGCATGTAGCTCTGGATTTGGCTGTAGTAGTCTGAATATTGCTGAGTTTTGTGTTTTTCTTGATGCGATGAGGCAATATAGGATGACAGAACTATCATGAACCACAGTCTCTCTTGTCCTTCCCTTCAGTTATGAAAGCGCTGCTTCTTATTTTCATCTTTTGTCTGACTCTTGGAGAAAGTGTAATTAATTACCAGGCAAGCTCTCTGCCCCAGGGAAGGAAATTTTATTCATTTGGAGGCTGTAACAATATCTACTCTTGTTCTGTGTTTCTCAAAGGGAAGGCATTTTCCCATGTTTTGGTGTTAAACTGAAGAATGACTACATAACATTGCATTCAAAGTGGAAATGGGCTCTTCCATATTAGTGGATAAAGGTTATGGGTCACAGCCGGTTAACGGATCAGACAGAAGGGCTGATTTGTGCAGTGATTCAAGAGATAAATCTGTTCCCTGTCATAGGGCTGCTCTGTCACAGCCCAGACATGAGGAAGTTGCAATGGCTTGAATGGAATCTCTTATAGTGAGTCAGTCCGTGCAAGAGCTGTGATAAGACTTTATCACTAGGAATTGTGCATGGTAGGCACATGTTTAGTAAATGTATTATACAGAAATCTGTAAGAGGTTTGTCATTAACACTGTTCAGTTCTTTTTGTTATCTGAAGTCTACTCCTAGGAACCTTTGGCTTGAAGTACTTGCAGATGATGAAAGATGCTTCTTGCACCAGAGTGCTATAGGGGTATGTGTACCAGCTGTTACACTCAAATGGTTCTGCTTTAGTTACAGAAAGGACAGGTTTGGGGCCCAAGACAAGGCATACTGAATGGACACATAAGTTGGAATTCAGATTCTTTGTGTAGGTACAAAGATTTACCTACAGGGAGGTTTTTCCAAGAAAATTAATGATTGAACTTGTATTTATCCATTTTTTTTCTCAGGCTATCCATCCTCCACTCCCTTGATCAAGGTATGTCAGTCAGGCCTAGCAGAATCACTCGCTATTAATTTATGGGTTTTGGAACAGGTTAATATTTACTTTTCAGGGGACCCCAGCATCTTGCATTGTACTGTATTTGAGATTAGCTAAATCTGCAGTGCTGTAAATTGTGAATTTGTATATCCTGGCCATTTTTTTTCATAGTCTTCCCTGAGGACTTTTTATTTTGCAGAGAATTCACATGCCTGTCTTGAAGCTAGGAAGCTTTCGCAGGGCAAAAAGGTGTAAAGGTTTGTCATCTGTAAATGTATGGCAGGCAGGTGTATCTTCCATGCACAACAAGAGGAAAAAGATGCATCTAAGCGTTAATTCCTATTTTCTATTAGAATTCTCTTCAACTCCTAGTAGGCTAGTAACGAAGTTCCTACAGACAGCTGATTGGAAGGAGCCATTATATAGATATGTTACAGCTGCCCTAAGTTACGCCTTTCTAAAACAATCTGCTTAATTTAATCTTACATCATACACTGTTTTAGTTTAATTCCATTCTCTAGGGAAAGCAGATGAGTCAGTTTTGTCAGTTCCTAATTAAACTTCTAGGACTGTTGTCTCTGAACAGGGAGACATTGAAGGAGACTGTTAAATGTTACCAGTGTTTCCATCTCACGTAAATATTTACTAATAAAGAGTTTTGAAAAATGCAAAGCTTTTTTTGATTTTATAAAGTCTACCACACTTTTTCTTTTCTTGCTTATATGTTTGTTGTGGATTCACCTGCTGGGTATTATGTGTAGCACAAGTGTGATGGGAGCGGGTGAGAGACCTGGGGAGTCCAGCTGGAGAACAGGAGCTGAGGGGAGACCTTCTGATCTCTGAACTGCCTGAGGGGAGCTTAGAGCCAGGGGGTCGGGCTCTGCTCCCAGGTAGCAAGTGATGGGATGAGAGGAAATGGCCTCAAGTTGCACAAGGGGAGGTTCAGATTGGACATCGGGTAAAATTTCTTCCTGGAAGGAATTGTTGGGCACTGGAACAGGCTGCCCAGGGCAGTGGTGGAGTCACCATCCCTGGAGGGGTTGAACAGACATACAGACAAGGTTCTTAGGACATGGTTCAGTGCCAGGGTTAGGTTATGGTTGGACTCGATGATCTTGGGTATCTCTTCCAAACAAAATGATTGCATGATTATGTTAATGTTTTATTTGCAATGATGGTTTCCTGTGCATGCAAATACACATAGTCCACCTTCTGTGTAGGTTTTGAATCGAGTGCACTTCTGAATCATTTCGTGTACCCAGGCAGGTACACGGGAGGAAGAAAGGCAGCTAGAGCTGGATTTTCTAGGTTTAGGGGTAAGAGAAGCCCCCTGTCCCTGAAGTGCTGTGTACCGCAACGATTAGATGCCCAGACCTTGACCTCTTTTCGCCTTTCTGCTGCTTGTGTCTTCAACTTCCCTCTGAAGAAGCAAACAGCGGAGTGCTATCACCGCCCCTCGCTGCCCAGCCCCGAGGGGAAATACCTGGGCTCTGCTGCCCCTGCGCGGTCGCGGGTCCCCGCAGAGGCCCGCGGGGAGCAGCCCCTGGCCCCTCACTCTCACCCGTTCCCCCACCGCCGCTTCCCCGGGCGGGGAGGCCGCGGAGCCCCGGCCCGGCCCGCTCCCCACGTGGGGCCGCGGCCGCAGCCAATGAGCGGCCGTCGCAGCGCCCGGCCGGTCCCGCCCCGCCGCCCTCCCCTGCTGGCAGCGGCGGGTGACTAATGTCTGTCATATGACTGTGACACCGATGGAGCCGGGCGGGCGGAACTAGCCGCGCCGAGGGGACGGCGCTGCGCGGAGCCCAGCGCCTCGGCGGCGGGGGCCAGCGGCGGCGTCCCAAGATGCCTCCCACCCTGTTCCAGAAGCTCTTCAACAAGAAGCACGGGCTGATCTCCCCGGCCAGGGACGCCCGGGACGACTGTGTCTTCAGGTAGCCGGGATGGGGCCGCCCTCCTTCCCCTGCCCCGAACTTCTGCGCCGAGTTCCCCGCCGCCCTCCGCCGCCTGCCTTGTCCCGGAGGAGAGCGGGCGGCAGCCCCTTCACCCTCGGCCGCAGCCCCTTCCTCCTCGGCAGCCGACCGTGCTACAGCGGGGCCCCTTGGCGCGGCTCCCCCTGAGCACGTACCGCTGGCCCCGGGGTCCGTCCCCCGTCACGGAGCCCCGGGGCCCATGAGGTGCCTGGGCCCCTCGTGCGGGCTCTGGACGGGAGCCCCTCGGGGCCGCCACGTCGGGGCCGCCGCGCTGCCCCCACCTCCCGGCTGCCGCTTCTCAGGGCTGGGTCGTGCCTCCCCTCCCCGGGCTGCCTCCCCTCAGCACGGCCTCTCCGTCCCGGAGCGGGACTCAGCCCCAGGTCGGCCGTTCGCCGCCTTCTTGTCGGTGTCTCCTGGTCGCGATCAGCGGCGGCCCACCCCGGGCAGGCTGTGGGGCCCCGGCCTCCCGCGACTCCTCCGGGGATGCTGTGGGCCGGCCCGGGGGGATGAGAGCGGGAGGCTGGCGATCCCCAGGGACCCACCTCAGAAACGTGGAAGAAAGGGAGAGAAAACGCGAAGTTTTGGCCGCTGCCCAGAGAGGTGTAGGGTTTCTCGTGAAATTTGTCACGCTCTAACCGCAACAAAACTGGATCTGCCGAGAGGTGCCAAGCACAACACGGGGAGGCAGAACAGGCGGCCCTTCCCCGGGGTCCTGTCCCTGTCCCCCTGACGTGGGTGGCCGTGGGGTGACCGGAGCCCTCGGTGGGGTGTCGGTGGCGGCTCCGGTTCGCTGCCCTGGCCGGGGACCCGGTGCGGGGACAGGTTGTGCTGGAGGCTGCTGCGCCAGGGCCTAGAAACCACCCAGCGCCTCCTCGGGGGTTTGCTTGGAAGCAGGTAGTTTGTGTGGCTGTAAATAAGCGCTGCTCCACGAGCAGGTGATGATCACGCTCGGAAGCGATGGCTGTGCCTGTCCTGGCTGGTGGTGTGAAGAGGTAACCTGCAAAATAATTTTAAAGCGCAGAGTTGGTGACTCGGATGCAAATACAATCTGCTTCATTAGTAAGTTATGCACTTGAAACACTTCTAACAATGCGGTAAAGCTCTCCTCCCACCCACTGCCTTCAAATTTATTACCTACAAATGATCAGCCCTTGGGTTGCTCTATAAAGGGAGATCTCTGATTGATGGGCTTCATTTTATGTGGTGTCATTTTTGTCTTAATCCAGTGATACAATTTAGCAATTTAGGTGGTTAAGAGTATATCTGCAGTAATTTAAACATCATGGTTTTCACAAAATATTGATTTGGGACGTTTTTTTGTGTGTCCCTAAAGAGTCAGGGCACACTCCTGGACTCTACCTGAAATCCAGTGCTTTCACTGCTGGTACCACCTTTTGCAGACACTGATCACAGCTGCTCACACATCTCTCTGGTATTTACTGCAAAGGTGGTTCCTTTTTCAAGAGACAAAATGTTTTAATGATGTCTGTGTCATCTTATTTTCTAAATCAGCTTAATACTGGGATCAGACCCCTTGGTGGGGAGGGGGCACTGGGACTGCTCTGCCTTTCCTTTTCCACCCTGTTAAGACATTTGTTAGTGGTGGATTTGTAGAGTGATGGTTAATTCAACAGCTGCAGGACAGACCCTGGGGCAGAAACATGGGGATCATGCCTGTGTTGAGCAGAGTTAGTGTGAGTACTTGGCAAGGCCTCTTCCTCCCTCTTCACCTGCGTTGTTCTGTGCCAACCTGGACGAGAAATTTAAAAGAGATGTGTCGCACTGTCTGCTCTGAGCCTCCTCCGTTTATGCAGTGCTGCCTCAGTCTGTGATGTGCGCTGTCAATGGGTAACTAGTGAATTTGCAATTTTTTTCTTTTTGGTGGACCCACGGGTGTAAAATCGCAGGAGGAGGCTGGTGGCGCTTCTGACTGAGGCTCTCGGGGGGGTTGGGAGACGTGACTCTTCCTTAGAAGAGCCACATACTATTTTTTGAAGACTAACACAGATGCCTTCTAGGCATGTTGCCTAATGACTCCTTTCATTTTCCAAATGGGGATAAATCTTTAGTTAATCCTCACTATGTATGGTTTTATCAGTTACCACTGAAACTTTTGAATAATACACAAAATAAAGACTGTAATTTATTACAGCTGGTTCTTTAGAAACTGGAAACATGTACTCTGGATATTTAGATGGTTCCTGGTTCCAGTAAACCTGAAGGCAACAGCTTCGTCAGTTTCATTGGGGCAAAGTTATATTTATGGATTCATGTATTATTATCTGTTTGTATCCTATATAATTGAATGTTTTCCAAATATTCTGACCACTGCTATTTCTCACTCTCTTCGCTCTGAAAGCTTGGTCATCTTACTGAGGAGACTGTGCAGAACAATCTTAAAAAAACCCCATAAATTCTCTTAATACGTTTTGGGAATACTTAGAGAGAAAAGCCCAGCTACTCTGGCAGTGACATCAGTATAGCAGAACATTTAAGGATTATTTTAATGCTTATTCTTTTTTTTTTTTTTTTTTTTTTTGCCTCTGAATGTATTTTGCATTTCTGTCAGGCTTATTGTAAAAATTTACCAGGATGTAAATTCTACTTAATCTGAGCTTACACTGTTTGTTGGTTTGGTTTTGTTTTTTCCTGCCCAGGATCTCATTCTGTGCTGTGGGTGTGTGAAATTTTATGTGTCTGGGTCTAGCTAGACTGTGTAAAATCCCTTAGAACTAGAGGTGAACAGTTCTAATGAAGTGACCAGTAAGGCAGCAACTGCTATTTGCTAATGTCCCAGTTTGTCATATTTTTAAAATAGGTACATAAGCAGTTTATTTTACAGAAGAACCCTTAGGAAATCACAATAGATCCACTACGTGTTAGCATTTTAGCTCTTCAGTTTAACTGAGGGCAATTGGCCAACTTGGCCCTTAGACTGAAATCTCTTGGTACAGCTCGACATTTTCATGGTGAGCAAGAACATTCAAAATTTTAGTGGTAAAATCTGTTTACAGGAAACACAGAAACACCTCCAAGTATTCTGGAGAAAAGACAAACCCGTAAGCTCCAAGGTGTAGAGTACCCACTGTCTACTACAAATAATACTCACGTGAGTGGATTTTCCCTGCGGGGAACTTTTACTATAAATAGGAGCTCTTGGCCGTATTGTGGCATCTGGCACTGGTGCTGCTGGTGACAGGAGAGCTCAGTCCAGGCTGCTACAGTATGAGCAATATGAGATTTCAGGTATGTGATTTTCTAGATTTTTAGAATCAAAGTATCACTGTTGTAAAAACACATGAAGCTGTTCATATGAGTCGTGTGCTGTAGATACACTTTTAAACAGCAACTGCTTATCCCTCTTCCAGAATTTTCTGATCAATTTCCCCAGTAAAAGGGAAACAATCTTACAAAAACTTCCTTAAACTAAGCAGAAGCAGCCGCATGTTTCTGCTAAATGTTAAGTGGGCACAGGAAGTATTCCACTGCAGGTTTACATTACCATACCAGTTTCTTATCTGGCTTTCAGGGGTCTGCTTCAGTGCTTTGGACAAGAGGGCTAATTCTGCTAAGCCACTGATCAATCAACCAGCTTTTTGTTCTTCAAAACAGGCTCAGTAGAATGAGCCCAAAGCTCAGTAGATTACAGAGAGGTCTCGGGATTTATATCTTTGTTGTGAAGCTGTGTAGGCAGTAATTCCAATGGTAAATACAGCTGTAAGGACTGCAGCAGAGCTCCTGCCTAGAGTGTGGCTGTTGAGATCGTAATTGGGCTTGGAGCACTGTTAACTATTGCAGAGGGAGTGGGATGGTCCTGTAATACTGAATTGTTGGGCTGGTACATTTTGGGGTTGTATGTAGGAGGGCAACTCTGTTTCTTTGCATCTTCTGTCTAAAGTTCAAGTACTTGTTTCCTTGTGTCTCTTAACATCTTTCCCACCTAGCTCAGGGGTAGAAGGGTTATTAATTTGGAGCTCTTTTTACACTACAGCTCAATAAAAGTTTTGGTGTGTCTTTTTTTTTTTTTTTTTTTAATCTACTGAGCTCTGAAGAACCATCTCACCCCCAGGGGCATTCCACTGATGTTTGCAAACTTTGTTTTGCTCTTGTTAAAGCACCTGTTGTAGAGGTACAGCTGTGTGGTGATTGTTCAAGCTTGAAAGAACCCCCTTCCAGTTTTGAATCTTACCAGCAGTGTGGAGTATCTTTGGGCACATTCTTCCTTCGGGGCTTTGCTCTGGTTATCTGGGTATTTCCAAGGACAAGTGGAGTTTTCCAAGTGGGAAGGTACAGGAATAAATAACTTTAAATGTTCTTTTCTTGATTTATGGAAAGGCCATTTTTGGTCATCCTGGAAATGTGCTTTCTTGGGGTCTTTCTGTAATATGTGCTGTACCTTTATTGAGAGAATAGCTTGCCAGGTTTCTGAGATGAAAGGCATAAGGCTGGCTGCAAAGTCATATTTCCTGAAATCTGCCGAGGCAAGTGTCCCCCATCAGCCCAGACTCTTTCTATTCTCCGTGGCAGTGACTTTAAATGGCATCCTGAGATTTGTTTCCTTTCACATAATTTTTGGCAGCAGGATTCATCAAGAGAATTGCAATAAACCTAGCGTTGGAAATGGGCAGCATGATACAAAGATGCTTCACAAGCCAGTTCCTCTGCAGAGTTATTGTTCTTGCACAGTAAAAATGCGATATGTTTTCTTACAAAGGCGTAATTGCCTCTTGAAACGGGAGCTAATTTCTTGAAATAAACTGCGAAGAGACATCTAATGACGTGTAGCTGGGGGCTTTTTAAGTTGGAGGCTGGAGTAATGTGAAGGAGGAACATGAAAGTTGTCTTTACATAGATTTTTTTCCAGTCAAAGTTTTACCCACAAAACTTCTTGGTAAGTTTTCGCATTATTTCTGAAGACGGCTGGCACTGGTGACGTAAATGATGTGGTATTGCTACAGGGACTGTTTTGCATTTGTTCCTCCTGGGCTCCGAGCAGGGGTAATCACCACAGATTGCCGTGTTGCTTTCCATTTTTAAGGAATGGCTCCATGAGACACCAAAGAAGTTCAGAGCCAGCGGTGTCAAGTCCAAGGTTTGAGAGAGAGCTTCAACAATTGAACTGACAAAAACACTGCCAAAATTCTTACTGAATTAACCTTCCACAGCAAACAAGTGCTATTAATGAAACAGTGGGTTTTGATAGTTGTTCACTTCTGGCATTCTGTAAGTCTTTCACTGATAGTCATAAAAATTCTGGAATTTTACTAACTCAAAGTCTATCCTCAAAAAGAGCTTTACTTGGACTTCATTCTGTAATAGCTCCAGCCTTTCATCATGTCTAGTTATCTGATGGATTTTAAAAGCTTTTGTCCCGTATTTTTTTAAGATTATTCAAATTCTTAAACATCTGCAATGTTCTTCTGTTTTCATTAAGCTCATATCTGCTCTTTAATGTTCCTTGGTTTTGTTTTTTATAAAAAAAAAAAATATCTTTTCTGTAATATCTCTGGAAGAGTTTTTGGCTTTTTGGTTGTATTCATTAACTTGAGTGTAGCAAGTTTTAATAAATATTTCACTTTGATTTATGTGGTTTTCTCTATCGCTGTGATGACTTTGGTGTGTATTTTGAAATATATTGCTGTTTTCCGCAGTACTTTTTGCCAAATTCTGTTTTGCATTTCCTGTCATCTGAGCTTTTATGTACCTTCCAGTGCTTTCTGTCAACTTTCATCTTGGAAGCAGAGACATACAAATTAATAGGTTCCAGTAAGCACCTCTGGAGCACAGAGAAGGTTTTGAGACATTCTGCAGAAGGGGCCACTCTACACTTTCCATCACACCTCTCTATAGGTCTCCCAGTGCTTCTCCAGGTAGGCACGTGTTGCTGCTAAAAGATCCAGCATGTCCTTGACATAGCTTAAGGGTGACCCTTTCACATAGCATCTCCCATGCGGGTTGGGATCTTGTGCTGACTTGAGAACTCGGCGTCACGAGGTAGCGCTGCCCTCAGTGGACATCACGAGGCTGGTGCTGTCAGCGCGCTCGGCTTCCTCCCAGCCGGCAACACCGCTGCCTCGCCCTGGGATGGCAGGGCTTATCTGAGGATGGCCTGAGGTCTCTTGCCTCACTCATCTGCCCTTGGAACAGTTGCTTGCTTAGTTCCCCTTCCAGCTTCTCAGATCCTTCCTCTAAGTTAGAAATCATTTGGAGAAGAGGCTGAAGCGAGTGAATCACGTGGTGCCTTTTTACCATGTACTAGTTTGCCAGCTGATCAGGTGAATCCTTTGATTTTACTTGGAGTATTTCTTGTATTTCCAAGGGTACATGCCAGACAATACATGTGGCAGTTTTCCCTCTGGAAGCCATGGATGTCTGCTGTCTTCTTCCCTGTGGGCTTGACCCAACAGGGCTGAGACAGACCCTGCTCCTCCGCTTGTTCTGTGGAGACAGGGTGAGCTCTTCATTGAGGCAGGAGGAGTATGTTGACTTCTTGCCATGGTTTCTGTGTGCGTAGGTACACTAGAGTAAAAATGCTTCTTTATGCTTGGGTTATGCTGGCAAGTGTTGTAAGAAGGTGTTTCTGCAAGCTTAGGGGTGCTGGTTTTTTTCCTTCTTCTCCAGGTGAAGTCATAGGGGCATGAAGATGTCCCAAGAGCATGGGGTGCATGTACCTGTTTGTCTACTGTGTTGTTTTCTCGTTTTCAGAAACAATTCCACTGTTCATTTTCTGGTGACTGAAGGTGTGTTTACCTGACTTGGGTTGTAAACGTTGCTTTTGGGATGATCAGCTCCTCTGGTTGACTAAGGGTTGTCTTTGTATGTTCAAAGGGGTTTATTTTTTGCTGTGTGTATGCTTCTGCGTTAGCGTATGCTCATGGTGACAGCTTGGATGAATTCGGGCTTCTGTTCTGGAATAAACTGGACCAGTGTGACTTGGAGCCCAAAACTTGTGTTGTAATTTTGGCTGCATGCTGGAGGTGACCACTTTAGAAGCATCTTTTATGAGTGGAAAGTAACACACACGGTGGTTTCATACTCAGCGGCTGTGTTCCCTCCTGTTGCTACATCTGGAGCAGAATGTCTGCAAGATCACATGTTTGTGAGTAATGTTAGGAAAAATGCAGAGCTCAGTTGCACCAGTGAATCCAGAGGGCGGTTATGCTGGGCTTCCAGGCTTGGCTGAGAGCAGAATTTGTCTCTGAGGACTTGAAAAATTTGGCATTTGTGGTATAGATAGAGAACCTTAATCTATAAAATACCTGCTGGAGGAAAAAAAGTTATACCCATTAAAAACAGGAAGTAATTTTAGTAATCTGTAAATGACTTGCTAATGCACCAGCTACCCCACCTTACACTGAGTAGTAACGAAATTCATATATAGGAAATATTCCTTTGAAAAAGCTCATTTGCACAAAATACATGTGATTGTGCTGCACCTAAGGAATGTGACCATAACAATTACATTCAGAAGAGGCAGTCCTCTCTGCAGGATTAATCACCAATTTCTAAAAATACTTGCCCAAATGTGTTCTGCTTTGTAGAAGTGTGAACAGTTATTATGTATGCCTTTGTCTTAAAAAGGATTTATTTATTTTTACAAAAATGCATTGTGCTGTTGCTTGGTGCTCAACTGAAGCTTTTAATTGAGGTAATTCTGCACATTTGCGTAAGAAGTACAACCATTTTTTTTTTTCTGAAACCAATAGCTTCTGTAGATACTATTATTCAGAATACAATACACTTCAGAGAAACTTGTTCAAACATGCGAATTGCAGCACAAAATACTGGGCAAACTATGTACAGAATATTAACAGTGTGTGCGTGTAGCATGCACTCACCAGCACAATATGTTTGCACAAAGTTTTCTGTCTTTTCTGAAAAATTAATTTCATAGCCCTTACCAAGTCATTAAACTTTTGGAATGAAGAAGTTTGACTACATGTAAAAGCTTTTTCTTTTAAACAGCCTGATGCTTTTGGGCTGATAATCTGGATATCCTCCAGCTTTTGTGTATTTATCTTTGAAACTACAGCCTTGAAAGAAACCCCCATTTTCTATAGGTGAAGGACTCTTTGCAGTGATGCTGGTGTCGCTTGGTAACAAGTAGACACCCGCTGTCCGCTTCAGTCAGACCAAGTGAACAACCCAACCAGTCTCTGTGGTGGGGTGCGGCACGAGCGTGGACCTTTGCTGAAGGCAGCGCTCTTGAAGCGTGGAAATGGTCTATCCAACACCACTGATCCTTCTCCAGAATGTTTCCACGACATCATCAGCAGAGATTTTGGCGTAAAATTAGTAAGATACATCACAGAAACACTCATACAAAATATATCACAGAAGCAATTGTGTTTCCTTTAATATAGGTACTCTTCGTGCCTGGTGCGTTCTTGATATTTGATACTTCTCCAGATCTCCGTGTGCCTCATTAGCAGCGTCTTCAAACATCTTTCCCTTGCTCCAGCCAAAATGCCAACAAAACATAAAACTTCTAATAGCACCACAAACCCTTTACCCTTTCAGTTTGTGTGATATATAACTGGAAAGAAACAGGAGCCAAATTACAGTTCTCTGCCATCTGTTTTAGTTGATAAATGAAGAAACTTAGAGCTCAGTTCAGCCCTGACTTAAGGTCCTGGCATTGTGCCTGTTTAAGGCAGAGCAGTATCTTTGCCTCAGTTCCTGTGCCATTTTCCACATTGAAAGAGAGAAGGAGCATTTTTTGTTTGAGCACTGCCCATAGGAGCCGGTCCTTTGCTATATGCTTGCTTTGTTTTTCATTTTGGCCTCAGTACCTCTGGAAATGGTGGCTCAGCCAGTGCTGTGCTCGGTCTCGTGCTCCCCTCTTAGTAATTTCTAAACCTTTTGATCAACTTCAGTCGTGTGTGGTGGAGAATGCGAGAGCAGAAGTCTGAGTGAGCTGAGTTTGTAACTTAAGTGAAAATCCTGCACATGCTGCTGGGTGCCTCCTGCCCATTAGTAGCTGGCTACACCTTGTTGTGTTGCTCTTTCCAACAGGCATGTCAGAAGAGACATGGGGACAGGCAGAGTATGGGCATATTGGAAGAAGACAAGTAGACATGTGGCTTCAGAATTTGCTCAGGGAACAGCTATAGTGTGACCACAAGGAAATCTAGTCCTGAACTACTGTGAATACCACAATATCAAAATCTCTGTTTGCTGAATTATTCTGCTTTCTAGCTAGTACTAAAATATACAGTCTTCTACATACCCACATTTCTCTTGCCTCACACCTTCCATGTACAGCTTTGTCCCAAGGGAAAAACAGGCCTCCGAGGACTGTGGGCTCAGTTTGCCACATCTGAGGGTGAATTATGAAAGAGGAGGTAAGTCAGAAGGAAACACATGTGAGCAGTTAGCTAGGAAATGAACTATCAAACAGGAATGAGATTCTTGTTTGGGGGTTTTTGTCCTCCTGGAGACCTACCTAGAAAATGTCCTTACCATTTGGAGAGTTGGCTGAACGGTTTGTTGGCTCCTTTTCATAAAACTTGATACCAGAAATTGGTAGAAAAATGCTGTTAGTTCAGGTGTTAATGAAAAATAGCTACAGATGATAAACTGCGAGTGGTTGTGTGTGCAGGGAACAAAGGCTGCAAAACACAGGCTGAGCGTGCTCTCCTCCTCAGCAGCTTGTTCGAGCTGAATGACATTATCTGAACATCTGAGAAACTGTTAAGAAGTCTGCCGGAGGTTTCTTGTTCCTGCAGGAAAAATAACTGTATTATCCCCAAAGACAGACTTAAAGAAATACCTCAAAGGTTAAGACGGTGAACTGGCTCACAGTGCTGTGTTTCTGTTTAAGGCAGCCCAAACTCTGCCATATAACTTAAATAGGAGGACAGAAAAAGGTGGTTGGTGTTTTTCAGTACTTAAACATATTTCAGCTGCTATGACTTACTGGAAATTACTTTCTTAGTAGAAAAGGAAAACGTACTGACAGCATGGAGGGCTAAGAAGCTGTGAAAATGAGCGTGGTGGTTTCTTATGTGTATTTTCTAGTCATAGAAGAGATGCTAATTGTGAACTCGTGACCTCTTTTTTCTTCTTTTTCCAAAACAGACATAATTAAAAAGTATAGAATAAAAAAAATCAAAGTAACTTAAAATAAATTCTTATGAGATGATAACAGAATTATATCTTTATATAAACAGAATTTTTTATCAGACTTTCTTTTTTCAGATAAGCAAAAATACCACTTTGGAATAAGACTGATTTAATTTGCTTGCTTTATATTGTAGTGGTTTTTGTCGTAGTATCTTATGTGCACTTATCTTCAAATGAATTATTTTGGTTGGTCTGAAAGTGTATCTATTTTAAAATGTGTCATCAGGTTTTGTTTTTCAATTGAAGAATGCTCACACAACTGCTGGATGGCTTGTGTTTGTGTGTTGTGTAAGACTTTTTCATGAAAGGGTTAGACGGTAAGACATTGGATGTTGGGTTGTTTGTTTGTTTCTCTTTGTTTTTCCCCACCTGGATTTGGTATGTATTCATTTAAACACTGGTCTTCTCTATTACTAGCCAGCAGGACAAATCAGCTAAATTACACTCGAGAGATTACATTAGTCCACACCCACACTGGAGAAAAAAGCCATGCAAGATAAAGTAAAATTCACTAATGGCAACTGTTCTCACCTGTATGGTTAGAGAAAACAGAGGAAAACAAAATGTACAGGAAACAGGGAGCTTGACAAGAGGTTGTTTCCATATAATTTTTTTTTTTTTTAAATAAGAGAAGCACAGAAGTGAAGGCAAATACAACACATCACAGTCCTATGAAGTGCTGAGCATCCTCAGTGTACCTTGGTGGGGTTTGAAGGCTTTCAGTGCTGCAGCCTTGAGCTTTGCTGGAGGATATTTATGCTGGGAAAAAAAGAGATCCTGAGAGCCCACTCCCAGATCTCTGTCTCATATATCTTTATCGATATATCTGTGTGTGTCTATATACATATATATGTATATTTCAAAATCTCCCCAGGTGCCTTCATTTGCTCCATGGCTCTGGGTGTGTGTGCACCTGAATAAACTCACAGTCATCAGAAGACCACAAAGCAAAAGCCTCCCTACCTTGTCCAGCGGAGTGCTTGACTGTTGTCTTTCTAGTAAGGTCTTTTGTGAGATAAATACATTTGGTATATGCGTAGACTGTCTAGGCAGGCCCAAATTGTTTTAATATAACACTGGACAGGCTTGTTTGCTTCTTAGATCAGAACTGTAGTTCCAAGATGTTTGTGTTAGGATCTAGTTAGGGTAAATAGGTGCTGTATAAATATAAGCTAAGATATTAGCAACAGAAAAAATTGAGAGACTTTTGAAAACTGTCATCTTTATTTTCCTTCACTTTTTCTTGTCCACAAGACAAGGTTGTTCCCTGTGTTTATTGGTGCAGTGCTGAGCAGCTGGAGACCAGCACTGGTGGATCTGGACGGAGAAGGGGCCAGGGCTCTGCGTGGTCTGGCTGCACCTTCTGCAATAGCAGCAGTAACACAAAGGGAGAGGGTGGCAGTGGGCTTTTATAATATTTGGAAGGTATAACATGAACAATGACAGCTGCTAAGTACAGAAATTAAAACTGAGGCTGGAAATGCTGGGTGTGAGTGTAATGAGTATGAAGTGGAGTTGCTCTGTGTTCAGAAAGATGAAAAGATAATGTGTGCCAGGTGTAGCTGAAAGCAGTTGGATGGTGTTGCTGTCTTTTAACGCATATATTTTAAAGGATTCTTTCTGCTTGGTATTCCCCGAGTCTCATAATGTTGTCCCTCATCATCACTCCCTGTTGTTTGGTGCTCTGCTTTGGAAACTAGTATTTACACGGATGTGCACACACATACACAGAGGAAGAAAGAGTTAAAGCCCCACTGACTTTCTCTTCCATTTTTTGTGTTTTCTTCTTAGTTTTGTCCTGTCTGAGACCTGCAGTGCTGCGTCTCCTTTCTGAAGGTTTCCCCTGGGTGCTGTACCATCCCCTCCTCCTGCCACAAGCAGCAGGGTGCATCCTGTTTGGGTTTACTGCTGTGTCACTTGAAATGACATGTGCTAGCACGAGGAGGGGAAAGGAAGAGCCAAGTGAGCGATAACTTTGCCAACAGCTCCTTTCAAAAAAAAAAAAAAAATCCAACAAAAAACCCAGTCCGAAATGTCCTGGTGGCATTGACAGCTATTGCTGCCCAGCACAAGAGCCTTTCTTCCCTGTTGGTGCAACAGAATAAATGGTTTCCCGTGGTGCCGTTACTGGTTCACAGCGGGATACCTGCAGGACTCGACTTCCGAGTTCCCCATCTTAGAGATGCTCGTGTGGATGGACTGAATGGGGAGAAAAAAGATGAGGCAAGAAAATGCTTTTGAATGAGAAAGCAAAGTGAGTCTGCCACTCTGTAAGAATCAGAGGAAACAGTAAATTATTTTTCTGTTCATTTTAGACTGTGATATATGCAGTATGGAAGATGCAATGCTGATGCTGAGCCGATCAGAGCTGGTCAGAAATGGTTTGTGCTGCTGCAACCCCCAGTGAGTCCCTCTAGGAGACAGGCAGGAGTTGTTCCAGCCACGTCTGTTGGCTGGGAGTGTCTGGAACTACATACTCATCAATCCATTGCCACTGACAAAAAGGGGTTTATTTAATATACACTAAATATATATGTAGAGAGAGATTAAGTGCAACCTCTCCCAGTGGAACAATGTAGGTTTTGTCAAGTGTTTATGTTGATTCTGTGAGCTGTGAGGCCACGCTGGTTTGGAGTGTGTGTTCCAGCTCAGTCCCATGATAAGGTGTGTGTTTGGAGTGAGTTTTGGTGCAGATACCCAGGGAGGGCATGCCAAGCTGAACCTGCAATTTCTTTGTCACAGACCAAGCTTTTAACAGTAAGAGAAGCTGTGTGGACACATAGGGTCTGTTTTCAGGTGATGCTCAGAGCTTCTACGTACCCATCTTGTGGAGTTTTCAGTAAG
Organism: Patagioenas fasciata; assembly: GCF_037038585.1. Classification (NCBI taxonomy): domain Eukaryota; kingdom Metazoa; phylum Chordata; class Aves; order Columbiformes; family Columbidae; genus Patagioenas; species Patagioenas fasciata. Next base: position 11,136,247 of record NC_092533.1, on the reverse strand, counting down.
ACTTGACCAGTTCAGCTGTTCTGCAGTGGCAAATCCCTTTAGATGGGCAGTTCTGTTGAAAAGCTTATTTTTGTTTAATCATCACGGGCAATGGGCAGTCCTACAGTATATTTTCCATTCCTGCCATTCTTAGAAACCCAAGACTGTGAGCATGTAGTGGGACTTAAAAAGCCAAAGGGAACAGCAGACAATGTGAGAGTAGAGTTCAGCATGGCAGTGAACAAAGCACTCTATTGCAAACCCTGCAAACCACTGTTAAGCTTGGTTTAAAGACTGAGCACCTCCTTTAGGATGAGAGGGGCTACTAGCTAGCTGACAGCTAAAAGCACTCTTAAATGCTCCTCTGCTTTGGGGAACTAAAGTATTCAAACCTCACAGTTTTATTGCATTTGCTTGTTAGGTGCCAGGCTGTTCCATTATTCTGGCAGTCTCTGTTTTTTTCAGATATTAAATGAAGTTGTATGGCCGTGTGGCTTGTTCGAGCATCTGATTTTTATTTGTCCCCATGTCCTTATGAGTTATATAAAAGTAAAGTCAAGCAATGCCTTTCTGTCTGCTCTATATAGATCTACCTGAAATAGTTTCAGGTCACCTTTGCATGCTTAATTTGGAAAACAATTGAGCAGCATGACTCCTGCCTTGGAGAACTGAGCAGTCTGGGCTCCTCGCAGCAGTCTTGGGGCTCTTGCAATATCTACGCAAATCAAGATCTCATCCCTTCTTCAAATTAAACAGGGGCTCGTTCAACTTGTAGAGCCAGTAAGGGAGGGATGTTCGCTCCAGGGACTGGAACCAAGTTAGAAAAGTCTTCCCTCCTGAAAAGCAGCTGTTGGATAGATCCAGTCCACTTAGACATTCATTAAAGTTATTTGGCAGATATGTGACAGTGTCCCTAATTGTTTCTGGTTCAGAGCCTGGCAGTGAGTGTCTGGTTGTGAGGGTTAATGAGGGGGTGCTAGAGGCTCCCAGGCACAGAGCTGTCATGGAGCCAAGCAACCACACTGTGTGCAGAGAGGCGGACTGCTGAAGGTGCTGGAGGATGCTCAGATCACAAGGGACAAACACAGTAGTGTCGAACAGTTGCTGATTCACAGGGAGTATCTATCATTAGCACTCGTGGGATATCAGTATAAATGAGCATCACGTACACATAGGCCAGATCAGGATCTCATTCCATAGATATTAATTTATTATACTTGTTTATACAATCATCCTCTGTCTTTAGTTTGCAGTTGTTCCTGTGTAACTGAGACAGGGTTTTGGTGAAATCTGAGGGGGGAATAAGACTGAGTCAGCACTCTGCTTAAGCCATGTGCTTTACTTTAAGTATGTAAGTAGTTTCATTGCTCCCAATGAAACCGCTCATGTGCTTAGCATTAGGCATGTGTTTTAAATAAGTTGCTGATTCAGAGTCCAATTTTTTTTTTTAGTAAAATGTACACAAATGAGGGTAAGACTACAAACACACAATGTTTAAAATGTTACAAATCAAAGGTTTAAGGCAATATTCTTCAGAAAGCAAGCTTTTGGCATTTAATGCATTTTAGTGACATGCTGATCTTAAATGTAGCTGTTGGAAAAGTGATCATCATCTGTTAATCCTACGTGACTGCCTTGATAAATGACCTGGTAACACAGCAAGCTCAGGTTCACCATGGTCCTTTTCAACACCAAGCTTTAGACTGAAAGCAGCATTTTGGGATTATCCCTGTGTCAAACCTCAGTTGAACTGAGTGTGTATAAATAATCGTCCGCCAGATTTTCCTATTCAAATAGACACAGTTTGTGAAATTGGTTTACCATGTGCTGAAAATTTCTTTGATATTGTTAAAAGCCTGTTGCTATGGCAACCGGACCCCATAACAAAAAAGCTTTTTGGTAATATGATGGCTAAGAAATTCTGTTCACATTCAGGAATAAAGCCGTAACAAAATAGCTTGTATTCCTTTTTTTTTTTTCCAAAAGCAAACTAAGCCCAGCAGAAAGCAAGATATCCCGGAGCAGCTTGGACCTGGCGGAGCAGCTGGACGGGCACACCCAGCTCGCACAGCTCACACCGCCAGTGCTCCAGCTGGGCTCAGCTCTCACAGCGCACAATAACCAGGGAGCTCACAAGCATCTTGCTCTGAAATCGTTAAGATGTCTCTTTTTTTTTTTTATATGGAAAGGTTGAAGCGATTTGATGGTTTGGCTTATGGGTAAGAAAACATGAGTTTTGCTTCTCAGAACTGGATGTCCCCTTTGTGCTTTGCTAATACAGAAACTGGCAGAACAGGCATTACTTTTTCTTTGACGTTAGGGCTTGCAGCCCTGTTTCCTTGTGTCTCATGACTGAGTGAATCAACACCTAATTAAACAGTCACATGAGGGACAGAGTAAAATGTTGCTCAGACACTGATTATTGTGAATCTTTGGAGAACAACTACTTGCATCTGTCTTCCTCCTTTTCCAAGGAACTCGGAACAGCTGCAGCATTGCCTTTTTTTAATCCCCCAAGGGAAAAAAGATCACGTAAACCTCGGCTAAAGCCGTGGTGTCTGTACAGATAAATGAGACCTGGGGTAGGGGCAAGACAAGACTTGGAAGTACTGCACAAAATCTTGAGAAATCGGAATGACTGGAGTTTGTGCTGGGGATGACTTAGCTGAAAGCTTGGAGTTGTCATCCTCATGCGTTTGACACTCCTGGTCATTTAACTGAGAATGTGAATGTTGGGCAAGGAAGTTCTGAGTTGTCTGGGGGGATTCTTGATATTTTGAATATTAGTTGCAATTCTTTTGCTTGTAGTGCATTATGAAGGGTCTGTAACAATTGCTTTCCATCTCCGAGTGGCAAATACATGTGTGCAGATTTATTGGGCTCTCAATTATCACCCAGTCACGAGTGCAGCCACCTTAATCAATTAGACGGACGTGGCCCACAGCCAAGGAAAGCTCAAATCCCCGTGCTGCCTGCTCATACCACATGACTTTCAGCCACCAAGGCAATACTTTTTCCCCTTATAAAACTCACAAAACAAGTATTACAGGATGTTTTAATTAGCGTAAGCAGATGGCTGCCCCCATCCCGACACAGCAGTGGGCTCCCAGGGACGTGCTGGGCTGCCAGCGGACGCCTGGGTCTATAGCGGGTGGCTTTACTGTGCCCTGGCGGCAGGGCTCGCGGTGGGTTGGGTGCTGCATGGAGCGATGGTTCCAGGCTGAAGGTATCCACCGGGACGAAGGTGCCCACCAGACACCAGCCTGGCCTCAGCAGCGGCTGGGCACCCTGGGCACAGCATCGCCCATCCTAGCACAGCTCACAGGTTAAACAGCATGACGTGAAAAAATGCAGCTGTTTACATTCTAATCTCTTAGCCTTTAAAGTTATTTATGTCTTGATATATCTATCCGATAAAAAATGCTTATTTGGATGTGCTTACTCAGTGTTGGCGCAGAAATCACGTGGCATGTCAGGCATGGCTGGAGTGCACGAGCAATTTGTTTATGTACCTTGCAGCGGTGTTTTGGTTTGGTTTGGTTTTATATCTCCTCAAGTAAGGTATTGAGAATCTCAGTTTTCACTTGTGTAATAAGAAGAAAACTGCATGAAAATAAAAACCTTAAAGACTCTTTAAGCTAGGGATAAATACATGTTTGTCTACTAAAAAATGAAATGTCAGGATTCCTCAACTAGTGTACTCTTGTTACATCAGGAGTCATTGAAGGATTTGTTATTAATATTAGGATTGATAGCACTAGTGGAGCTATAGCGATCCCTCTAGGATGTGTTCATTTTCACAGCAACAGAGTTCTCGCAGTCAACCTTGACTCGTATTAGTGTATCTTCTTTTCTCTTAATTGTATCATCTATTAATGTCAGTGATCTCCAAAATAAAAAGCAGCAAGTCACCATTAAGATACCTAAGCAGTAAACTTTGCACTTGATACGTCTAAGCTTGTGAGCAGAGTTTTGTTCTATTACAGCACTGTGAAATAGCCGCTTCTTTGTCACATCAGTAATTCCCAACAGACGTAGCTCAGATCTAACAGAGATGCTGGTTTTCACGGGCAAAGTTCGCTTTGTTGTGTACTGGAAACTCTCATGTATCAGGCAGGTATAGATGCTGCATGTCACTGGGAATCATATTGCCATTCACATTTTGAAGAGGGGATGGAAAACAGAAGTTAGTTTGATGTGTGGAGCTAAGGGTTGAAGAATCTATCTAGACATCTCCAGAATTACACGATGTTAAGCAGGGAAAAAGCGACTTCCACCCACAACCGTCCTCTGCTACACTAAATAATTCTGTGTGACTTCAGAAAATTCCTTCTTTCCAACAACCATTGATGTGTATCAAAAGCAATTTGTATTGGAATGTTTTTTCTTCCAAATTTTTCATTAAACACAAACAATACTGAGCTATTTGCACTTTATTTTTAATAGCTACAGCAAAAGATTATTCTACTCTGCACACCCGAGAGTGCACAATAAAATGTGCACAATAAAATAACTGTTTGGCAGGGGGAAAATGCCCTCTTGTCTTGCAGTACCAGTTGGTATGACAGAGGTTTGTTTGGTGTCTTATTTATAGTAGATTGCAATTGGAAATGTGATACAAAACAAACACCAATGTTCCAGTAGCTTAACCATGCATCAGATTTTTACTTTGATAGTTATTTTTATTTTAAGCACCTTTTATCATGACCTGAAAAATTACAACGGTGAAGGGATGGTCAGACTGCTGAGGTCTCAGCATCCACCTTCTTAAAAGAGATTTAATGTTCCATGTCGCACCCTCCGGGAATGCTCCCAGGCAGATGCATATTTATGCTGATGCTCCTTTACAGCGCCCGCCAGTACAGAGCTTATTCCAGTCATGAGACCTCTTGCTGCTGCTGAGAATCCTGTGTACGGAGAGCTCGGAAACTTTGGTTCTCTGTTGTTTTTGTTTTGTTTTGTTTTGGTTTTTTTTTTAATCTTTTTCATTTTTAATTGCATTTAAAAAGCACTTTTTTCAGTATTTAAAAATCTGGTTACCTTTCAGGGAAATCCTTAAAGGAAATCCTTGCTATCTTTTGCAAAACCTTTGGACTACGTGCAGTGATGTTTCTTGACTTTTTGGCTCTTGCTGACCTTTGGCTGGGCTTCTGTTTTCTGTGTGCATAGCTGTGTTTTGTGCAGGTATGTGCACGTGCTCCAGTTGTATGCAGAGGGTTTGAGCTTTAACACTGCGCACTCTTCTTCTCCACTAGTGAGGAAATCAGTGGATTTTTTTTTTTTGCAGGGATACAAAAAATGCACAGAAAGCACATTTTTTAAAAGTCTACCTCAGTGGTAATCCTACTAGTGAGTATTTTGTCAAGAAATGGTATCCAAGTATTTGTAGGCAGATTTCAAGTAAAATTCTAATAGTTTTTATCTTTTTCCGTTAAGTGTGGCATCCAGCTCCTTCCTTGGTGCATTACTAAGCAATAAATATTTCTTGGCTTTCCTGCTAGCTCTTTGCTAAGTGCATTTGCCACATGCGTAAGGGAAGCCTTCTTTCAGGAGAAAGACCCAAAAAACTCACTAAGGCAGTGGGGAACAAAAATCAATCATTTCATTACTTTTTTAGCTTGTGGTTGGAGCAAACTGTTGTTTCCTTAGCTTGAAATCAAGTGATTTATACCCAGAAGGTGCGTATGAGCCTTTAAATGTTTCGAAAAATGCCTTTGGATAAAAAGAAGAAAGTAACTCTCTTTGGTCCTGTTATATCTTGAGGATTTGGTTGGCTTATGTATTTTTAAGCAGCAGCCCCAATCTGGTGTGGGATGTGCTTCATCCCCAGACTGATCCGTGCAGGCAAACTGCATCACCCGCATCCTTCCGTCTGCGCACAGACAGGGATGTGTATGGATGCTGAAGTGCCCTCCCGCGATCTCTGGAAGGTGATGGGCTAAGGCAGGAGATGTTGATCACTTTTTTTGAACTGACGTGTTTTGATGAAGCTAGATAATATCGGCTTTGTTATCCAAGTTCAAATTAAAAAAAATCCAACAGTCTTTCAAAGAAATGGAGAGTATCATATTCCCTGCCAAAGCGAAATACTGCCTAGGTGGTAAATGAGGGACTTTTTGTGGAATTGCCTTTCTTGAGACACCTTTCAACGATAGATGATGCTCTAGGCCTGGTGCAAACTCTATAAAGCTTCCACAACATAGGGTAAAAGCAAGTTACTGCATCTGGAATACAACCAATATTGAAATTACAGCTTTTTTTGCTAGCTAATGGCCCTTTTGGGGTTTTATTTGTCCCTCCTAGAAACAGTGCAGATAAGCAGTGAGGAGGAGTGGGTTTGAGTGCAGTCTTGGGCCCAGGTTTAAAATATGATAAGTACATACCGGTGTGACCAGAACATCTCGCTGTCCTCAGAATTTTAGAAACAGATGTCGTTTTTGAAAATGCATCTCCTTTGTTTCCGATCAGTAAATAGGATGTTCACTGTGCCTGCACTCTATAGCTAGAGAAGACGATGGTGCATTTTCTAGCTTGAAGAGGCCTGAGTGTTTCCTTGGATATGGGAGTGGTGAATGTGATTGAACCAACACTGACTATATGAAGTCCTTCCTCGAGCAATAAATATTCAGTGATGTGGCTAAAGCACTGTTTATTCTCTATACGCTTTGAGTCTGTCTCTATTTGAAGAGGAATTCCTTCCAGTATTTTTCCTGGGCGGTTGTTGGACGGAGGCTGGGTCCGCTTTCAAAGCACTTGTCTTTAATACGCATCAGGTTACCCCGAGGTAAAATGGAAACCTTAGATGTTACTCCTGTAAATAAAGGTTTACATAATACATTGCACTGAACTTCTCACCATCGCATGTCTAAGAAAAAAAGGTCACTTTTGACATCAGTAACCTTTAGAGAGTGATGCGTAAAGAAAGGTAAAGAAAGTGACCGTGCACAGCACATTCCCTGCACTAGATCAAGAAGGCAGCAGAGGTCAAATGTTACTGCTTGCAACTCCCAACGCTTGGCATTTTAAGCCTTAAAGGCAATACTTGGTTTTAAAGCATGGGTCCTGTAAACAGCACATGCCCAATTTTGCTCATTTGAGTAATTCCATTGAATTCCCTGGCACTAGTCACATATGAAAAGCCACGTCTATAATGTATGTCTCTGTGGGGTCAGGACCTCAGCTCTTCATTTCTAAATGAGAAATTTCCTATAAAACGTTAATGGTCACAAAAGAGAGTGGGGTTGAATTTGGAACCAAGTATCTATTTCTTAGTTTTACTGCATTTGTGTCAAAACACTGGCTAAGCACGAAACATAAAAATAGTACCTTCCTATAGGTCAGCAGTAAAACTGTTGTTGTGTCAATAGGCTGAGGATTTCTGCCTGAACTTAATCCAGGAGATGCGTAGCAGAAGAGGGAACTCGGTGTTCTTGGGTAGAGTCCACCCTGGAGGGCAAAACATCCTCTGGGCTGTGGGGTTTGTTGGGTCTGGGGGCCAGTGAGCAGGTGCCGGAGCTCACCCACCCCTGGTACCGCGGAATCGTCCATAGCCCTGAACTTTGTGTTGTGGGGTGCAGAGGAACAGGAGGTCCTGATGATAAATGGATTTTTGCCGCCTTTGTATTTGAAATATTGGCAAAATGTGTGGATTTTCAGACGCTGAAAAAAGCTGTAATAAGAGCTATAGTCTCCTGCCTTTATGCATTTCTTGGTCTTTGCCCAAAAATAATACAAAATTAATAGTTTGAATGATTGCCCCCACATATATGTGTGACAGTACTTGATGGCTCCTAATACACACTGCTTTTTTGGATGCCCAGCCCCTTCTTCACTTCCCTGTCCATCTCTCTCACTCCTCCCCCACAATTTAGAGGAAAAAGTTCTTTAAATAGCAAGTCCTTTGCTTCTGTGATGTACCAGGCAGCCTTCCTAGCCTGGCCTGGGTTACTACAGGAGCAATCACAACCTTGTTTACAGCTATCAGGTTGGTCAGGATTTCTTTCTGGGTGTTATTTCACTTTTTTTTTCCCCTAAAATACCCTATATATTGCCAACCAATTGTCCTGCGTATTCCTGACGCTTCACTTGTACCATTAACGAGCCCTCGCCTGGCATACAGTGCGTTCTTTGTTCTCATCCGTGCCGATGGGCAGGGGGAGCGGGTGGTCCACGGAGCTGGTTCTGCTGAGCTGCAAATGTGTGGAGAACCGGCCACGCACCGGCCGGCAGCACCTCTGCCCCCTTCCCAAAATGCATGCGGATGAGCCCCTGTGCACTTAAAGATTGAGAGGCCTTTATTTCGGTGGGGTGGCCGCAGGTGGCCGCGCTGACAGCTGGTCACATGATGGCTGTCAGCGCTGGCGCTTCACCCGCTGCCTCCGCTCCCAGCTCCGGCACAAGCATCCCGCTGCTTCCAGGAATGTGAAGGCTGGGGGTGCAGTCTGGAAGGAGGCCACCTTGCTTTGGCCCCCCTTCCCCCTCCTCCTTCTTGTCCGAGCAGGCTGAATTCCCGACGGTCGCGGCTCGTGGAGGTGCAGGACGGCGGCCGCAGTTGCCAGGGGACTTGGGTCATGAGACTCAACTCCCGTCGCGTCCGCTGGAGGAGGATAGATGGGACCGACATCTACGCCCCAGCGGCTGCCAAAGCAGCGCTTGGCTTTCCTATGAATTAGATCGATCTTCTCTGCAGCAATAGACGGGAAGAGACAAAGGAGCGGGGCAGACGGGCGATATTTCCTTGAGCAGAAATCCTGGGCTGTGCAACAGAATGGAGGGGCAGGATTCGGGTTATGAAACTCCAGGGCAGCACAAGCGCAGCCTGGTGCAAACGCCTATATTGTGCTTCAGCAAACTGCTTGCTTTAAGGTGGCTTTTGTGATCCTGTTGCTAGGATTAAGCCTTTTGCATTGCAGCATGGAGAGTCTTTTGTTTGAGTTAAATTCAGACCTCTTGATATGTCACCTGACAGTCTTGTGGTTTTGGATGAATATGGCTCATTGCTATTATTAACCTGAGTTGGCAGCCGGGCACAACAGGAGTTTACAGGGATTCTGAAAAGTGGAACTACCGGGGGAAAAAGATGCTTCCCAGGTACGGTCGCTGCACAGTTCTTGAGGTTATTTTATTTATTTGAAAGCTTAATATTTTCATTGTGGTGACAGTACTTCTTTTCCAGAGTTGTCAACCTTTTCGAGATTAATTTTTTTAATGATTCTTCTTACAATTGTACCCTAAATGACGCTACTGTATTTTGTTTCCCTAAATTGGTTCTATCCGTTGTACTTTTGCAAAGGGAAGTGCAGTCTACTTGCATAATGTAACAACATTGTGTTAAATGCTAGTGAAAGTATCTGAAAGGAACTGTGTCTGGTCTGTGTGTGGTTTTTATTAAAACTGTTTTTTCAGAAGAGCACGCAGCTTGTGTGTGTGTGCGTGTATGTACATTTATTTGCATGCGGGTATGTGCTTAAATCAGCTAAAAGCTGCACAGGTACTTTTTGAAAGGACATGCGTGAGTTACTCCCAAAAATATTCTATCAAATTACTAATGCTAATTGTCAACTCTAAAGCTGTGTAAATTGCAAAGTTACTCAACATGCTACACGTCTCTACAAAACCTTCCAACCTACTTATTTTCAGTATCATACTCCAGATTATGATTAATGTGTTGACTAGACTGCACCTAACCTGTATATATTATGTCTTTTTGCTTGTGGAAAAGCATCTGGCTCATGTATTGGACTTTAGAGTAAAAATTTGGTATCTTAAAGAGAGCCAAGTGAAAAAAATGAAAATAAACCAAAGTCAACTTCATGTACAGTTGAAGAACTGGACAGAGCCAAGGACCTTGGAAGCCAGCTGAAGTTCAGGTCCGAGTTTATTATACCGAGTGTGAAATATCTGGCTGACTGCATGTGTGCCTAGTGTACAATATGTGCTTAGTATAAGCAGCAGAAGTTTCCTGGAGCTCAAGTAGTGCAGCTATTCAAGGTGAGGATCGCTAAGCTGGTAAATGAGTGAGACAGATTTATAGCTGTAGGATGGAGCTGACCTCTGTGGTGCTGCAGTGCCTGTGGACGCCTCACCCTCCTTCAAAACCAAAAAAGGGGTGGCTTGGACTTTTTTTTTTCCTTTTAAAGATGTGTTATTTCCTTGCAATGAACCTGGAAAATGTAAGCGTTGCAAGCAGTCACCTGTCACGGGTGGTTCTCCATGAGAGGATCCGCTGTCTCTCAGTCCTTCCAGGCTACCCAGAGTCCAGGTCCTTTGCCTTTTGCGAAACCCCCGCTGAGATGGGAGGGAGAGGACACATCACCTAAAGTGCTGGTAAACTCCTTCCAGCCACTCCTCACAGGCTCCCTTTGCGGCCTTGGTCAAGTCACAAACACCGGTTTTCTCTGCAGAATCAGCAGGCGTTCACCACAACTGTCACACAGCCCTGCAGTGACCTCAGCTCTTGTAAAGACAATTATCTTGCAAAATTTTTTCTAAGTATAGATCCCGTGGTTTCTCTAGTTTAGGCATCTTCTTCCTCCTCATGGTCTTATGGGCACGTTGTGTCACCAGCATTGAAATGGAAGCTCTCACTGAAAATGCCAACTTTGCGAATTGCTGATGCAGTCTGGATCATCCTTATCATGTGAATCCTGATAAAGTTTTTTTGCGTTTCAGGTGTTATTAAAAATAAACAGCCTGCCCGTGCCTCTTTAAAAAAGGTTAATGGATGGTCTTGGAAAGCTGGAAGCATCATTAACATGCCGTACATTGCTGTTTTCATTGCTTCCAAATTAGTTATGCGCTTTCAGAAAGGTCTGCACAGCTGTCCTTGTACAATAATGGTCAAATAATAAACGAATTATTGACTTGCAGTAAGAAGGTACTAAAGTAAGTACAATACCCCCCATGTGTCTTATACTCAGCTTTTGTTGTATCTTCTCAAAGCCAAAAGAAAAAAAAAATCCAGTAACATATAACAGAATTGTGCAGGAGTAAGGAGTGCCCTGTTGGAAAAGGCATTTCAATCAGGGGTGAGATGGGTATGAGCTGATGGTTGGTTGCAGGATCCTAAATTCTCCTAGGTTTATATGTACAGGTGAACATGCTTTGATGTGAACACACATCTCTGTGGAATGCAGAGACAATCTGCATCCAAAATATCCCAGTGCACCCTGTGGAACAGTCTCGTATTAATAGAAGCTCTTCAAGAGAGGGGTGGTCAGTCCAGTGCTTGCGTAGAAGTTGTCTGGGTCTGAGCACCCCCTAACAATCACGAGGTGTGAAGAGCGTGGTTTGCAGGAGCTGGAGATGAGCCCTGGGGCTCCCTGGACCTCTGTGGTGCTGCTCACCCACTGGGGTGAAGCGAGACCTTTCCTTGGCGCGGAGGGCACGGGGCAAGGTGGCCCTGCCGGACCCTCTGCCCTGGCGGCTCCGCCAGCCTTTCGAAAAGGTGCTAGCACGAAAAACACGCAGAACAGATAAGCTAGCATAAACTATAAATATCATTTGCGTAGATGCATTTAAAAATAGTTGGAAGTGATTCATCACCAGGCAGTTTTTATAACTATGGGTAACATGAGGTAGGAAAACAATAGTTTGACTGATAGTTTCAACTTAACTTTTTCAATGATTAGTCACATTTTGGTTTTGAACAACTTTACTTCTTAGCATACTCTTTTGCAATTTCTGCCTGCTTAAGATCTTCATGAGTTTGCTTCAATTGCTTTTCTTTAAGACTTTTTAAATATCTGTGTTAATTATTAAAAAGTAATTGGATACGACCTAAGCTGTGTTAGTATGAAATTTTTTTAAAAGTAAGGCCTTGGGCAGGAGGAAAAATAGTATTAAACTAAACCCTTAATGTAACGAAGAGGTGCTGTTCATATTGTAGTAGAAATGAGGAGGAAAGCATGTCCTTGCTTTCAATTACAGGGAAAAATCTTGTCTTTTAATTGGTGGAGTGGTAACGAAAGATTTCTCTGTCTGTCATTTCATCTACTGAAACTTGCACAGAGTGTAATAATACCAGTTTAAAGCCATTCAGCTGCCTCTTGCTGAGAAATGTCTATAGCAGTAATAAATTCCAGGCATTAGATAGATGAGAAAATCCGTCCTTGGAGAGAATTTGGAGCTCTGGATTGCCATGCAAGTCACAGTAGAGGTGTCAGGAACATGTAATGGGTCTGTAAATGTAAACTTCAAATAATATTCCTGGTGATCAAATATGAAAAAGGCAGGAAAACAAAACGGGTGAAAGAGAGAGAAGAGCTGAACAGTTGTAGGACTTAAGTGTGAACGTGCATTAAAATATCATTTTTCGGGCCTTGTTTTCATTATTATTAGTTTCTAATATTTGTTATTGTGGAAGTTGGCTTTTCTGTCCCAAATAATTCCTTTTCCTTTATGCTTTGTACTTGGATTAACATCTGGGGGAGCGGTTGGACCAGGTGGCCCCCAGAGGCCCCTTCCAACCTCAACCCAGCTGTGATTGTGTGAGATCTGGTTTTATGTGATTTGCTTCTGAAATATCCCACACAGCATCCCTACATCAATGATTTCGACCCCATTCTATACCTGGGTGTTTCTGAACAGCTCATTCTAGAGGAATTATGGTTGGTGTAGTGGAGATCTCCACAGGCCTCTTCAGAAATACGGGGTGTCTCAAAAAGATGGACCCACCGTCAAATTGAAATTACTTGGAAATCGGGCACCCTGTAATTTGTTTATCACTATTTCTTCTCTTACACCAGATGTGAACTCACAGCACTGACTGTGGCAAAGTCACGGACGCTTCTGCTGCTGGAAAGATTGTTGAGTGTTTCTTGGTGGTAGTTTTTATGTTTGTTTGTTCAGAGTTTGGTTTTGTTTTGTTTTGTTTTCCTTTAAGTATGTTCAGTTTCAAGGAAAGATCAGAGAGTGGTAGATAGGTCACGCAGGAAAACGTCCTCATTAAGAGAGCCGTCATTTCCAGAACAGCGTGGGAGACGGAGACTCACCTTTCATTAACATTACTAGAACGTCTGATTCTATGTCTCCTGGTTTTCCTGTAAGAATCTCAAGAAAACATCAGTTAAATGTCAGAGTTAGTTTCCATTTATAAACAGAACTAATTATATTCAGAAGATCTAGGTCAGTTTTCATCCCCCCTGAGGAGCAGCGCTGGAGTGTTGCCCTGTTATATTTGTTTTGAGAATGTGCCCTGTGCATTGCATGTAGGAATTTGTACGTTTCTGGGGATAATCTGCTCAGATATTGCACTTAATGGTACTTTAAAGCTTCTCCCCATCCCGCTTCCCCCAGACAAACGTGCCGGGCTGGGTGAGCTGGAGGTGCCGGTCGGCCGCTGTTTACTGTCTGTCTAAATGAACTTTCCCCAGCTCTCTTAAAAGTTTCTTCTGGTTTGGGAAGTGGCCCATTATTGCCAGGGAATGTTTTTGCAAGGCCAAAATGTGCTTAAGGACTCTATTATGTAACACAGATAACGCTTATTTGGAATTATCACGAATTAAAATGGATAATATCTACTAAATACTTGTCTAGAGAAAGTTAAAATGTCATGTGAAGAAGCTGAGAAGTAAACAAGCTCTTGTTACCTTGATCAAATATGTTTCTGAATACAGCAAGAGTTTTATATTTAGCTTTCTCTCCTCTTAGTGTGTAATCTGCTCTGGGAGCTTTTTATAAGTAGACTTTCCTAAGATCTGGAACAGCTACTGCCCTTCTTTGCCAGTAATTTCAAAGTCAAATATCAAAAGTAGTAGGTAATGGAAGATGTGCTTTTGTCTGAATGTGAATACGTTGCAAGGGTGGAACAAGCAATAAGCACTTTTTTGGCAAGCAATTTGTTGTTGTTGTTGTCACATACAGTGGCCTATCTGGAAATAAAATTTGTTTCCTGGCTTCCAATGATTTCACTTAAGCCTACGGAGATGGTTCCTCCGGGAAGCCAGTTTGTCCACGGTCTCACTTGTCTCCTCACCTTTAGCAAAGTCAGGAACCGTCCCCAGCTCTGGTGCCTTTGGGCCCCTCAGTTGGTAACACTCTCCAAATGTGCATCAAACAGTATGGATTTTGTTTCCTCACGTATTCAGAAATGCAAGATGGGGCTTATTAGCTGAGCCCTCGCTAAATGAAAGCTGCTCTGAGTTTGTCACTGTGCTTGTGTTTTGGTGCAGAATTTGCTCAGTTTGCAGTCTGCCCCTGGCGTGGGCATGGACCTCCATGGACAATGCGTGGCCTTAGGTGCCCTAACAGAGAAGTTGCAAAGCTCTTTTCCCCCAAATCTAGACATCAAGTTATTTCAGTTTCAAATTGCTCAAGATTTTTTCTTGTAATAAGTTGCTTTTGACATTAGTTGCACACTGTCTTCTCTGCAGCTTCTGTTTTTCTTTCCTGTTGCTAAATGGTGGGGCTGAGCAGATTAGCAAATGAGTTTCCTCTCTCAAGAGAGCGAGTAACTGTATGTCTTGGTGCTTCGTTTCGCCTGACTGGGACTACACTAAGCATAAAGGCTTTGAATTTATATTGGACAGTCTTACAAACTTCTGATAGGCAGCCGTGGCTTTGATGATCAAACAGATTCTCTGCTGTGACCCACTAAAGAAGTTGTTGGGTTACAAATTGTCATTAACGTACTGATGAGATAAAGCATGGACTCAGAGATGGAAATGTTTTGGTTGGTGAATTAGAAGGACAGAGGAGGGGACAATTCACCATAGCCTTGGAGTCTAGCATGCCAGGTTTACTTTAATCTCCATTATCATTTATGGGTGTCTTCTTTGCTGAAATAAATGTACAGCTGCTTCTTGTGAACTGGGAGCCTGGATCCTTCATTAATGGCTGGAAAGTTCCAGGTCCTCATTTCCCACCTTGCTGTTTTATGCTAACGCCGCTTGCCTAAAAGCCAAGGATAAGGAAGATAGAATTTCATTTGATCTAGGAAATGGCTCGTACTAGCTGAAAGATGATTCCTCTTCATTTCGTGGATAGAACAGGCATCTTGTTTCCTATCTTCCAAGAACTGAGAAGCTATCAGTGAAAATGGATTTCCGAGCCCATGGGCAATAATGCTTGCTGGGCTTTAAAGTGACGACTGGCTTTTTAAAATGGAAATGTAAGATGTTGGCTACAAAGCAACCATAAAGGCAGGATCATGCTACGGTGGTCAAGCCTGAGCTGTGCAAGTTGTCCCTTTGCCCAACTGCTGTGAAGTCAGCGGCTCTGGGGAAGGCAGAGGCTCAGGACAGCCCTGTCCTTGCTCCTGGCCGCAGCAGCGCTTTGGGAAGAGGTGTGTTGGGAGGAACTGGGGTGCGAGCTTTGCTGACCCACGCAGCAGCACAGGCTTCAATTGTATTGGCTTAAGTGGAGATTATTTCTAAGCCTGAATGCAGCAAGAAGCTGCGTGTAGTCAGGACCAGGCTGCACGTGGCTCTGCGTTCCCCAGCATCACGGTGTGTTTATTAATACCTGAAGAAGGTTAGGAAAGGTATTTTGCATTTTTTCAGCTGTGGAGTTCAGAGCCTTGCCAACCCATGGGGCTGAAAACCCATGACTGCAAATGCAGAAATGCATTACTTAAGGGAGAGGTCAGTGTGACTGTATACTACTTTTTTTTTGTCTTCCTTTGAATTGTGAATGCTTTCAAGCTAATGCTTGCAATGATGAGGGACTCATTTTTTTTGTCTTTAAACACAAAAGCTGAGTTCTTCTGTGAATTCAATTTCAAGAAGCTAGAGCTTGAAGAAAACATTAAATATCATGAGACGGAGCACAAGAGCTAGTAATGCTACGCACATTGTTGTGGAATGGTTATAGTGGACTGGTGCCCTTTTATGCCAGTGTAATTTGGCTACTTACAAGTGTAGGGGAAAGAAAAAAAAAGCATAGTTCTGGCTATTGAATCAAAGGGTTTTATGAAATGACATTGTATTTGCTGGATTTTATGTTTTAATAAAGTTGGATATACAGATAATGTTGAAAGAACAGCGTAATAAAGAGATGTTGTAATTGATCCTTCTGCTCTTTTCTTTTTTAATTAAAGCTGGCCTTTGCCGGAGTTTGACCCGAGTCAGATCCGACTGATTGTGTATCAGGACTGTGAAAGAAGAGGACGGAATGTCCTATTTGACTCCAGTGCTAAAAGAAAAATAGAGGATGTTTCGGTGTCGGTGAGTATTTTACTTTATGTGCTTATAGCCTGTATTTTTTTAAATGATAAGGTTGATAGATCACAAATGTTCTATTTTATTCTCATTAACATTTAAACATCGGTTATATGCAGGGCTATATTTAAATGCCTGTTAAGTTGCAAATTATTCAGGCTTCAGTGATTTCACTCTTAACAGCTTTAACTACTATAGCGATCTTTTTATTCCTGGGCTCTTCTACTTCCAGAGAGGAGGATTCCATCCTGGGGCTGCAGCTGGCAATGCGAGGGGCTGAGGCAGGGCAGAAACTGATGTCTGTGGGTGTGCTTTTATGCCATGGTGGGGTCTGCATTCTTAGTCAAAAGGTCCTCCCAGTCCTGTGTCCTCTTCTGTCCTGCCTGATTAGCTTTTGCCAATTGTTGTTTCTGTGCTTTGCTGACAGTTTTTTCACACAAAGTTACTTGAAAACTTTTCCTCTCTTTTTCCCTTTGGCATGGTCCGCATGCTAATCTATTAATTGAAACCGTAATGGATTCAGTCAGATGAGGATACTTCCTTCTGTGTGTTCTGGCCAGAAGATTAATTTCTAGCCACAGTGCTATTGTAAGTGGTTGTGTGAGGCTGGACGACTTATTTAGCTGCTTTGAACTTCCTTTTCACCATCTCTAAAAACATTTGCAAACCATTTTACGCTCTGCAAGCAGAAAGCACTGTGTGAACTGAAATTTATGATCCCAGTTGCTTTTACCCGCAGGACCTGCTAGGTTCTGTAAGCAGGAGTACACAAGATAACGTGTTACCCCCAAGCCCTGGTTTTCATGTTGGGTGTTGGAGTGCATCCAGAAGATTCTTCATCCAGCTTTGTAAACTCTTCCAGCCTGTTGCTGAGTGCTGCCAGCCTGATGCTTCTCACCCTGGTCCATCCACACATCCTAACCCTGAGAGTCAGTTTGTGTCTCACCAGACATTGACTTCCAAGCTTCTCCATCGCTTACTCTTACACTTTTTGTAGCCATGAATCAAGATCCCAATTTCCTAGTACTTTGTGAGAATTTGTGAGGTAAAGCAGGTTGCACAAATGTTGAACGAAATACAGCTTTCTTTTTAATTTTAACTTGTTAGAATGACTTTATAATTTATAGGCTCCTGTTCTTGTAGGTGTTCTTGCCAGGAAAACAGGTTTTTAAAGACAAGAGTTCTTTAAAGTGGTTTATTGGTACAAATTGCTGGCTATGCTTATTACTATTACTTCATTACTTCTAAAGTATTGCTTCATTAATAAAAAGACACTGTACAGTATAAATCCTCTGGCCATATTTCGATCGATTTCTTGAAAGCCTAAAACCTCTTTAAGATAGATCTGTACTTGCACAGTGAACTTGCAAACTTCACCGCTTTGGTTAATTTCAGAAAGATTAGGGACTGTGGCAGCTCAACAGCAACAGAATAAATGGCTGATAATGAAGCTAATATGGTTCTATATTAATCTCTGCTTTATTTTTCTTCACTAAGGGGGAGGGGAGAAGGAAATAGCTGTATTCACCATCTCTGTGAAATAAGTATGTGAGACTGGTGGAAGAACACTGTTCCCAGGGTGTTTGCAATGCCCACCACTCATCTCTAGTAACTTGATATATTTCTTCTTTTTTTTGTGTTATTAGGAGGCTTTGAAAGAGGATATACTGAAATGTTTGCTTGCTATGATAACTGCCTGCTGCAGCACTCAGATAATGTCACGTCAGGCAAAACTTGCCTCGTAAAACAAAACTTTGCAATAGCTGAAACATTATGCAGGTAAAAACGTGCAGAAGAGTCCTCAGCTTGACTTGCTGCGAGCTGAGTACAGGCTTGTACAGCTAGCAGTACGTACTGGCCATTTTCAAGGAATTGCATCGTTTATTTTTCTCGTTCGTTATCATGATTTTCATTAACAAAGACACACCCTGCCTATACAAAGCCCGATCTTGGCTCTTAGCACATTCCAAAGCACTTTTGCCCTTTTGCAGCAAGACGTGTGTGGGCTGGGCACTCTCCCTTCTGAAAGGGTATCTGTTCAGTGCCTCCCAAAGGCCAACACTTTCTGCATCTCTCTCCCCCTTCCTCCTTTTCCTAAGGTGATTTATACCTCTGGATTTACAAATAACACTAGGGGGGAGATTTGCAAGGGTGCTTAGCTATGGCCAGGCCGTTCTGGTTGAAATCTAATCAATCTAATGGAGAGAACCCAGAGGGTGCCAGTTTTCTTGTATGTTGCTGTGCTCTTCAGTTCCTATTTTCTCATGCTTCTGAGATGTGTAACAGAATTGTCTGATTGAATGCAATTGTAATTTAAGAGTTGTATGCCTGCAGCAAGGTGAGGTGTACTTTGCTGTATATATCTAATGTCTACATATGTTGAGAGTTGTGTGTTGAATGTGGCTCAGTCATTTGAATTCTGTAAGAGGAGGTATGGTTATAAAATTTAAGGAGCATCAGAGCAAACCTTTCCAGACACAGATGTTTCAAGAAATAAAACAGTAGGCTCTGGCTCTTTGATGAGTGAAAACTGCAGAGTTTGTGCTCACACCAAGTTGGGCTCTTCATGTTATCCATGAGGGATATGTGACTATAACACAAATAAGGGGTTTGTGTTTTCATTAGTTATTAAATCAGCCTCTTTATGTCTTCAATAAAGTTAAATATTAGGTAAACAAGAATTTTGGGAGGTCTTGTTCCACAGAGACAGACAGAAGGCAGCTGAGACTTTGCAGTATTGCCATTAGAATATTTTAGTTGCGCAGAAATGATGTTTTCCTCAGGTATTTCTAGAGTTAAACTTGGTGAGCGAAGCCAAGAAGCAGTCTGGTGACTGGGAGGGCTGGCGGCCGCGCACCGGGAATGTTGGCCACGGTCTGTGCCAGGCGTTTCCCCGAGGCCAGGCAGGGATCTGCCTCGGGCAGCTGCGGGCGCTTGGCCTGGGGGAGGCAGAGAGATTCCCCTTTGTGAGTCCCGTACCTTTTTTGGTGCTGAGCAGGAGAGGATCTTCCCCGGCTTTCCAGGGCATGGGCTATTGATCAGCTGGGCCCTGCAAGCAGAGCTGAAAGGCTGGTGGCCCCATGAGCATCAGAAGATTGGGCAGATCTCCTGTTTGAGCTCTGCCAGGGTATCCCAGAAGACAGTGGCTGCCCCTTCCAGCCCTGTGACACTCAAATCATGAACAAAAGTATCACGACAGGCGTTTGCATATTGAGTATACCAGGGCAGCATGTCAATCGAGGAGTAGGCATTAGTGATGCCTTTACTAAACAGCTTCAGTCCACACCCAAACATCCACATCCTTTGAGTTTTTGGATATCAAAGTACTTCTACGGGCAAGCTGGTGGGTTTGATCTCCTCTAGAGAGTTACTTCAGAGTTTGCCCCTCATACTAAGAAGTGTCTCATTTCTAATGAGACGGTATTACTTGATTTGCAGGTGATAGTATTACAACCTATGACTGGTTGCTACTGGCAGACTCATTTCTGCGCTTGTCTGCTCGTTTTGCTCCGACACCTCCTTGCATGGCGCCCGTTGGGTTGTGCGAAGCTCCCAAGCTTGAGCCGCGTGTGAGCACAGGTGTGCTCCTCCAAGAGCTGCAATACCCAGCCTGGCTTGAATTTCAAATCAAGCATGACAAGCAGCTCCTTCTCCTTTTTAAAGTGCAGAGGCCAAGCGGCCCAGCCAGTGCTGAGCTTCCAGCCTTGGCTCTGCCTTTCCTGACCCTGGTGTGCTTGGCTTCTCAACCTTGACACTGCATTCACGCTAACCTTACACAGAAACCGAGTTGTATTTTACTCTGCCGCCAGTGTTGTGTGACACATGAGTTATGTCGCCATAAAATATCAGCGTGCAAAGAACAGCTGAAGTATGAGGAGTTTGCCCCCAAGGGCTGGGGTAAGGATGGCACAGAAGTGGTGGTGTGAGGGAGAAGTGAGGAGTAAACTAAAGAAGAAGGTGGGAAGGGAAACCTTGCATCAAGGCTTTCCTTGGGGCAGGAGGAATGAGTTCAGGGACGGGGGTTAGTTATCTCATTTAACTGCTCATTTCCCATTTTTATGATGTCCGCTCATGATTTATGACGAGACAGCGTTTGGGTTTGACTGCAGGGATGTGCTGATGGACAAGTAAGAAGCTGAAAGATTTCCTAGATCTGAAGATCAGCCTAGAGGAAGGTGTGGAGTCCAGGGAGGAAGAAAGGTGTCGAGGGACCACGAGGAACAGGGGGGAGGAAAGAAGGCAAGAGCCAAGCTCTGCACTAAGCAGAGATCCAGAGTTTGGGTGGTTTGGCTGGGAAGGGGGAAAGACAAGGAATCAGACAAGGACAGTGGCTTGTTCCCAGGACACAGGGTCAGAAGGGGATTTTCAGCAGCAGGGTTTGTTTTGGGTTTTTTTAAGAAATGAAAGAGTAGCCCCGGGTGCAGAATTTGAGATCAAGAGGTACAATAGCGGACTTGGATTTGGGGAGCAAAAGGTTTGTTTTTGCCATGTAACCTGGTCATGTCTGTCTTTGGGATAATTTAACTAAAGGTCATATGATACTCAATCTCCTACTGTGGCAATTTCTTTCACTCCAAATGTCATATTTATCCCAAAGTAGAAAAATGGCATGCTGATTTAAACAAGCCAGGATTAGCCACGTGTTCTAATATACTTCAGCACTGGATAAATGTTGAGCAGCAAATTGGTTTGAGGGATTAGTAATTAGTGAGCCTTTTGCTTTTGGGTGAGTTGTGTGAAATGAGAATTCTGGCTCTTGGGGGGCAGGTTTGCAGCGACTCAGGCTGAGCACGCAGACCGAGTCGCACCTTCTTTGCTGTGCTTATTCCCTCTAATCAGAAATGAAAGAACACAAGTGAAGTGGCGGAGTATAGAGTTGTCTTTACTTCTTTCACTGACCTGAACTTGATGGTTCTGGAAATACAGGGAGAATGGAGCACTTGACGGCCGCATTTTAAGAAAGATACCTAAACATTTACAGCAGCACTCAAATAAATATTAATAAAGCAAAAGAGTTAATTTATCTATTTTGGAATTTTTTTTCATCTTTGCTGAATAACCAGCTCTAGAAATGAAGTACAGAGCTCTCAAAAAATGGCAGCTTCACTTGG